>NC_133941.1:11542500-12792500 GCF_031877795.1 Strix aluco | reverse complement strand
GAGGAAATAAGATTCCAAATGTATTAACTATAGCCCAACATTTCAACAACAGTACAGTAGGATGGCATGGCTCAACTTGTTGACATGTATTAGGTGCACCAGTAACGAGGACAAATATTTAGAAGTTGATGAAAATGAAAGCTTGCTGAGAAACACAAAAGCCATTTTTTGAAAAGGGACAAAGAATTGAAGTTTACTGTTTCCTATTTTTACATTTTTGGTAAATTCTCTGTATGAGTCTATTTGAAAAATGTACAGTTTTCCTGAAATACCTTTTAAAAAATGAATCATCACTCCACTTCCTAAAACCAGGATTGTCTTATTATAAGTTAGAAGAGGAAAACACAATAAACTGGTAATGAGTTCAAAATATATTAGTATCTAGAGAAAAATAGTGTTAAAGTATGTTAGTTTTCTTCCCAAATACCCATGATAACCCAAGAGTCCCCCTGTGGCAGCTTCACTGCAGTAAATTAAATTGGCCATTTACTACCATCTCATTAAGTCAAGTTCAGCAGGAGGGTCTCAGCATGAATCTTTGGCTTTGCACCCAGAACCTATACAAATGGAAACCTTTGGGCCTATATCCCACATTCCTGCAGGAAACTTAACCAAGAGAGTGAAAGGGAGGAACAATCAGTTTGCAAATACTTTTGCTGCAGAGTGAAGGAGTTTGTAGAAACTGATCAGATGAGCAGCACAAAATTAATTAAAAAACAAACACTTAAGAAGCATCTCTTGAAACCACAGTCTCACGCGTTCTGTAAAGTGGTTCTCATACAGCCTCATCCTTCCTTCCCCGCGACCATGCTGCAAACCCAGCAGAAGCAGTCACCAACAACTGCTGAGAGCCACATTTAATTCCACATTTAATTCCCTCGAGCCAGAAGCTGGGACAGAACCACCACCTCCATCGACATCCCTCACAGCACCTCGAACGCTGCAGCTCAGCCAGCCACAGCTTGTTGATGCAGGCGGCTACCACCACTTTGGCAAAGGCGATAGCCTCACTCAGAGAGCCTTGGAAAATGCACACACTTTTCTAAGGAAAAAAGAAGCATCCAACTCGGAGCTGCACTTTTAAGCTGCATTCGTTTCCGAATAACCACATTCCTACTGGCCTCATTGTATCTAGAGCAGAAGGCAGGATTGCAACTTCCATCTTTCTCATTTCGTACAAAGGTGCCTGCAGAAGGAAATATAGCCAAAAGCCCCCAAGGGATATGAGGGAAGTTTCAATTTACACTCCCAATCTCATTGTACTCCTTTATCCCACGCTGGTTTCTAAAATGTTCCCTGAAGGGGCTTAGTAACACACCCCCCTGGGCTGCAAGAACCATCACTGATAAAAGCAAAAAGGTGTTTAGACAAGAAAGAACGATTGTTGATTATTTAAAATTGCATCCACTGAGGACAGAAACCTGAAGGAGTAATTAGTTCATTATTAAAGCTTGTATTGAGAAGTCTGTAGTTCTAAGGGAGTCCAAAAATTAGTTTCCCAGTATAATAGGAGAAATCAGTGTGCAGATACTCCCCATATTGCATGGTTCTACTCCCAGAAAATATGAAACAGATGAAGCATTTGGCAATTTTTTTCAGCATAGTTATTGAATTTTGTGGAGTTAAATTTGTAAGGAAAGCTATGACACTATGAAGTAACAATATTTTTTACAATGCAAAACTAGCATCCTAAAAACATATTGCCTTGAACTCCCTGATGCATTTGGAAACAGCTTTCCAAATTGTTTTTGTTTTATTTTTAGACCAGATATTTCATTTACAATCGGCATGCTATTTATTGGCAGGCTCTAATAGAATTGTATTTTGAAAAAGTCACTGTATTTGACATACTTGAATATTCATGCATTTCTATCTCCACGGTCCACCACACACTATGTTACCCCTTCTGTTGCATTAATCCAAGGCCCTGCAGCAAAGCCAGAGGCTCTTGGTGCTGGGCAGCCCCCCTGCCCCACGCAGCCCCAATCCCAAAACCCACAGCTGAACAACCCACTCCTGGGCAGGACAGGGATGGGGCCCAACCCCTGGAGATGAGGAGGTCTTGTCCGCAGAGGGATGCAGCCAGGAAGGGCTATCTCACAGTAACTCCTGTCCGGGGCACTTGCTTTCCTGCATCTGAAGGAGATGAAGTTAAATAACAGATTAAAAAATAAAGCCTCCAGCAAGAGGCACCCCCCAGCTCGACCCCTACCACCAGGAGCCACTGTCAAACTGGAGAGAGCTCGTCTGTGTTGTCTTTGAAAGGGAGTCAAGCATCCAGCTGCCTTCAGCACCTCTTGGGCGCAGGGCCTGTCTTGCTCCTGAAGATGGGACCTTGGAGCACAGCTGGGATGCTCCTGAACGTTCTACTCAAGGAAGGTCCCACACAAAGTTCATGGCAATGACAGATACTGAGCTCAGGTGTAAAGCTCTCCCCCTTCCTCCAAACCCTGCGCTCATGCAGGGCAGTTGCACCTCTCATGAGTTGCAATTCTGGAAGAGAAATCCTCACATGCTTGGCCTTAGGAGACACACAGCCCTCGTTGGCAATTCCTGCGCCCACCTCCAGTGCGTTGACACATCCCATGTGGCTTGGAGTGAGCAATGACCCTCTCTGACTATGCCTGAGCCCCAGCAGCCCCGAAAGTTTTGCTCCATCAGCATGAGCACGTCAGGCCAAGACGGGCAGCGTTGGGTTTACAGCGTCCCTTGGCTCCAGCAGCAGCTGGGACACAGTGCCATCCCACGGCTCCAAGGCAAATCCCCCTGCCCCGACTAGTCCCATCATCCGTTACCAATGGTGCAATTAGGGGATATGTGGGGAGGAAGATGCAGAGGCAGGGGGAGGGACTCCTGCTTTCATCACACAGGAAAAAGCCTAAGTCTAATGTAGATCCTTCACATCATTTTTTGACAAAACAAAAGCTTCTACACAACTTCAAACAGTAATTACACAGATGGATGCAAACGAGGGGACCTCAGCACTGTTCTCCCCTGCTGATCCACCCGTTGGCATTAGCCGAAGGTGCTCCCAAACCTCTGTGCTGGATTGGGAACAGGCAGGTGAGCTGCATGGAGAGGTACTGTAACTTCACACGCAGAGAGGAAGATGGCTAGCTGAGATCTCACCCATCCTGGAGAGAAAATCCCCCTGAGCATCAGCAGCTGGCTGAGGAAACCCCACCGTGCTCTGTATGGGTTTTCTCCTTACATTAACGTAGACTACAAGTACTTCTCTTCCAAGATACTGTCAGAGAAATGTAAACACTGTTATGAGTACTTTGCAGAGGTCTCCACAGATGGAAAAAGTTTTCATCTACAAGATGTTAGGGAAAAGCCAGGTTGGGCATCAAAAGGAATGTTCAAGAGCCATTCCCTGTGCTGGTTTGTGGGGGGGGGTTTTGGTAGTGGAGGAGGGGGCTACAGCTGTGGCACCTGTGAAAAGCTTCTCAAAAGCTCCCCTGGCTACAAGTCAGACCCACCTTTGGCCAAGGCTGAGCCAATTAGTGATGGTGGCCTGTGCCTCTGCAATAACACATTTAAGAAAAGGAACCTGAGCGCTGGGGGGACTTGGAGGAGGCATTATGAGAAGGACACCTCTGCAGACAGCAAGGTCCGTGGAAGGAAGGAGGCGGAAAGGGGGAGATGCTGAAGCAAGGAGCACCTCTGTATCCTGTGATGGGATGGCAGGGCCCCCCCTGCCACCCATGAAGGTCACTGGAGGAGCAGAGATTCACTTGCGGCCTGTGGAGAAACCCCGGGACTCTGAGGGGAGAAGCAGCCCCCGCTGTTGTAGTTTGGCACTGGGAGGTGCAACACGTGGAGGTGACCCACACCAGAGCATCTCGAGAAGAATCATCCCATGGGGAGAACTCACAGCAGAGAGAGTTCGTGGAGGACTGTCAGCCATTAGAGGGGAGCCACATGGAGCAGGGGGGGCAATGCAGAAAAGTGTCTCCCACACACACCTCGGAAGAAGCAGCAGGGACTGACTGCACCCCCCCCTCCCCTCCCCCTGCTGCTGGGGAAGGAGGTAGAGATATCGGGAACAAAAGCTGGGCCCGAGAAGAAGGGAGGGGTGGGGGGAGGTGGTTTAAGATATGGTAACACTTCTCACTGTCCCATTCTGCTGTTGTTGGTTTTGTTAGTGTTTGAATTCAAGTGATGTTTTTGTTTTTCTTCCTAATGAGTCTGCCTTTAAATTCTCAAGAGACCCCTCCCTGTCCTCATCTCCATTCCTGAGCCTTTTTGTTTCATTGTTGTCCTTCCCAGCGCTGGCAGGGGGGGAAGGGGGAGTGAAGGCCTGGTGGGGCTCAGTTGCCCTCTGGGCCTAAACCAGGACATTCCCCCACCCCTCACCACACCGCCAGGGTCAGTAAAACCGACAGTGACCCGGGAGAAGCAGCTGGCTGCAACAGCTCAGGCATTTGAGAAAGGATTTCAATTAACAAGTTTTTCGCGGTTGGGTAGTTGGTTGGTTTTTTCTTTCCAATAACTTACAGTTTCTCACCCACCCCCACACAACAGTACTTAGTTGCTTGGTAGGTCCAGCTCTCCTTCTCTCTCTTAAAATAGTTCTGTCTTTCTTATTTCTCTCTGGCTGGGACATGTTCTGAACTGTTTTGAAGGAGGACAATAAGGAGCAGTTTTATTGCATGAAAAATCCACGTAAAAAAGGCAGAACCGAGCTGTAGAATACATATTCAGTAAAACCTCTCTCAGTATGTACCGGTTCCTGCTTTCTGGATGATCTGGTTAAAAAGCAGTTTTGAACAGATGCTTAGTCACAATACATTAAAGTTTAGACTTAGAGAAATAACTCTACACGCAGGAACTGCCCAAAAGTCTCATTTTCTGCAAACTCCATTACATAACAGATTACCAAAGATTTTGCAGGTATTGGGGCATCATACAAAAGGCTCCCGGTGCCCTGGATTTCCTTCCGAGGGATATCTCAGGACAGAGCACCTGGGATTCGCTCCAGAGCGAGTCTCGGTATAAAAGAGCTGTCTGATTTCAGTCCACTGCCTGGTGAAGTCCTCAGCAGCTCCGCGTCTGCTGAACCAGTACTTAAGCAGAACTTCAGCGCCGCTCGCATCCCTCCAACCAAGCTCCTCGGCTCCAGCTCAAGCAGAACATGAGCTCATCTGTTTTGCAGCCCAGGAAGGGGTGTTTGCAATGCAAGAAGTCTCGAACAGAAATAAGTACAGCGTACCAAGCGATGCCAAGCTTTGCTTGCACGCCCAGGCGAGGCTGCTTTCTGGGAGGGAGCATTTCAACACCAAGACCCGCATGTTAAAGCCGCGCAAATTGTTAGAGATTCAGTGCACCGCTGAAGCCGGGCGTGATACAGGGCGCATTTTAATTTGCCAAGAGGGGGGGAGGCGAGCAAGGAAAACAAAACCGGATCCGTGGTGGTTTTTCAGAAAAAGAGACAGGACTGAGTCCGGCTGGGCAGGGCAAAGGGCAGCGATGGGAGAAGGAGCATCACTCCCTCCTCGCCTTGCACGACGGCCGGACCTGGCTCCCACAGCCGGATGAGAATAAGGAGTAGCGAGGATTGCGGACAGCAGAGGGGATTTGCCGTGAAAGCCTCACAAGTTTCCAGCTGGGAAAAGCGGGGGATCTCTCCGCCCGCTGCACAAAAATAAAAATAACCCCCCACCACCTTCCGCATGCGAAGGCGTAGGATAGGAAGCGAGAAACTCCGCTGCTCACGCTGCATCTGGTGGCGGTTCTGTCCCTGGCGCGGCACCCGCGATCGCTCCCGACGAGCACCCGGTGCTCGCTACCGGGCCCCGGTGGCTTCACCCGATGTCCCGGGGGGACACCCCCACGCACCTCCCCCCCGCCGCCGCCGGGGTACCAGACCCGGGCTTGGGGCGCTGGAGAAGAGCAGGAGGATGCAGCCGGGGGCTGGACACACACACACACACACTGGTCTCCGTGCCCCGACAGTCACCGAGGCTGAGCCCCGGCGCCGAGCGGAGCACGATCGCAGCGCGCCCCGGGGGGGGGGGGGGGGGGGGGGAGCGGAACGGGCGGGTGCTGCAGCGCATCTCCCGCACACACACACACACACGGTTTAATCCGGCGGCTCCGCTTCTCCCTCGGCGCTTACTGGGAGCCGCCGGAGCCTCGGCCAGCCGCCCCCAGTTCCCCCCTGGACGGTCGCGCTCCCCTTCCTTCCCACCGCCCGCATCCAGCCGGGGCTCCGCACCCTCCGGGAGGGCAGAAGGGGCCGCAGAAAGCTGGTGGGTGCCCGGAGTTGCCCAGCGCAGCCCCGTCTTCGCCGGGGGAACACCCCCCGTCCCCCCCCGACCCCCGGACGGGGGCGGCTGCGGCGCTGCCAGCCCCCTGCCCTGGCACAGCGCGGAAATTTCATCGCGAAGCCCGTCCCGGCCGTGCCCCCGCCTCTCTGCCGAGCCATATTTCTCTCTAACGCAAATCCATCTCACTCATCGCCTTTTTTTTTTTTCCTCATTTTTTTTTCCTCTCCTTTCCCTTCACAGATTGCTTCTTGCAAATGGGGCGATAAATCCAGAAAGTGCCACGCACCGTGGAGGAGAGAGACGGGGGAGGATGCTGAAATGGAGAGGGTGGTTGGGAGGGAAACAAGATGCTCCGGAGGGGAGGAATGAAGCACCTGAGGGGGCACGAAGGGAGTTGGGAGCGGCGGGCGCCTCCACGGCCCGTCCCCGGCGGGCAGAGCCCAGCGGCCCGGCGGGGAAGGAGCCCCCACGACCCCCCCCGTCCCCGTCTCCGCGCAGCCCTACCTGGAAAAGCCGGAGGATGTTGGCCACCATAATGGACACGGAACTTCCCGACGCCCCGATCACTCCAACTACTTTTTCCGGCTTGACGAAGACGGGCGGCTCCCCGTTGGTGCACCTCACGTCGGAGGTGTCCTTCTGGATGAGAGCCTGGACGAAGGTGAGGGACTGCTCCAGCGCGTAGGTGTCCCGAGAGCAGGTGTCCAGGATGCGAGCGCCCAGAGTGACATTGGGCAGCAGCTCCGGGTCGCTGTTGATCTGGTCCAGGGCGTAGAGCATCGCCTCCAGCCTGTGGATGCCGTTCTCCTTCTTGATGTCCCCGCAGGGCACGCCCGGGGGGCCCTTGGCGTGGACGGGGAAGAGGCCGCCGAGGGTGATGTCCCCCTCCAGCCGGATGGAATGGGGCGCGTACATCTCCTGCCCCCGGGCTGCCCCCCAGAGCAGGAACTCCAGAAGGCAGCAGGGCAACTTCAGCAGGGCGAGGAGCCGCAGGAGCCTGCCCAGGCGGACCATGGTGCTGCCGCCCGGGCGATGCCCCCCCGGGCTCCCCCCCGCCTTCATGCAGCCCGGAGGGGCCGGGGCTGGGGAGGGGGGGAGGGACGGGACGGGGTGGGGGAGGATGGCCGCTCCCGGCCGCGGCTGCCTCCACCGCTCTCCGCGGCAGCCCGGCACTGGGGGACCGCGCCGCTACCGCTACCGCTTTAAATGGTGGCTGGTCCTCTCCCCGCCTCCCGCCCCCTCCGCCGCCCCGCCCGCCGCTGCGCAGGATGCGGCCGCGCCGCCCCAGCCCGGCCCGGGGCTGGAGATGGGGATGGGGATGGGGATGGGGATGGGATGGGATGGGATGGGATGGGATGGGATGGGATGGGAATGGGGATAGGGATGGGAATGGGGATAGGGATGGGGCTGGAAATGGGATGGGATGGGATGGATGGGATGGGGTGGGATGGGGATGGTGATAGGGATGGGATGGGGTGGGATGGGGATGGGGATGGGGATGGAGCCGAGGACGGAGCCGGCGGGAGCCCCGGTCCAGCCTCAGGGAACGGCGGGGGTGGGGGGGGCGGCCGGACCCCGACAGCGCCGGAGGCGGGCGCGGGGGATGCGCGGCTGCCCGCGGCTCGGGAGCACCCGCGGAAGGCGGCTCCGGGGAGGGTGGGGGACACACACACACACACACTCGCTCAGTCCCCCTGGAGCATCCTCCTCCTCCTCCTCTTCCTCCCGGCGGGCGGGGGACGGTCGCGGTTCTCCCGCGGGTGAGTACAGCCTGTGCCCAAGCTCTGGAGCATGCCAGCCAGACTACCGCATGGAAACTCCCGAAATCCGGATTTTGACCCAAAAAAAAAGAGATCCTCCTCCCCACTAAGGTGGATACCAATGGAGCCGGTGAGGAGAAGGAGGAGGAGTTTGGATGTAAGCCTGTACTCCCAAAACCGAAGTAAGGCGGCTGATGTTCTATTTTAAGATCTCCAGACTCATTTTTTTTGTTCAGTGCTCACCAGGATGCTGGAACACTCAGATTTTGTTCCCTTCATCCCAAAACTATAATATATCCAAAGAGACACCACTTGTTGCTGTTCCCTGCTGACCAACAAATCCGTGCCCTGTCCTGTTCCCAATTCCAGAATAATGCAAAATACATCTCTGACACCTGGTTCCCGCCAGACCGAGCACATTTTTTGGCGACAAGCTTTAATTCCTCCTTCATAAATACCAGATCAAGCAGAACTGTAGTTCATCGTTTGGGCCCTGACACAGATAGGACCAGCAGCACTCAGTGCGTGGTAGTTCAGCCTGCCAAGAGGCACCTACAGCAATTGCTTAATTTCCAACATATTATGTTTCAGTGAAGTCAGAGTAACATAACTGTTACTGTTGTAACAGTAAAAAACTGATGTTTTTAATCTGTTTTAGCCTGGCCGAATTTTATCTCACAACACTGAAATGTTTCAGCATGACTGGTCTGGCAGACACAAGTGAGGGGCTTTGTTGGTCAGGTCTTGAATGAGATAGAGCTGGCTAGGGGTTAGTGACACGTCTTCCAATAATTATTAAGGCATTTTAACATCTTAAAATCTCTGTACTTTTAAAACTGTGTCCTTACCATATTTTTCAACTTTTTTTTCTTTCCCTTGCACATTGGTTCTCTGTGTCCAGTTGTATTTGGCAGAAGTTACTCCAATCAAGGTTTCCAAACTGGTGCTACTCGAATACCACCACAACCAGAGAAGACACATGAATGTTTCATGGTGAAAGGGGACGTCTGGAGAGTGGCAGCAGAACCGAACAGACGTAGCAGGTCGGAGGATTTTGCAGTAGGGCCAGGATATAACAAGCATAAGCAACAATAAAAGCAGCTGGAGTTCTCCACTAGAAATTATAATTTTTGGGCTTAGGACCAAAATTTAGTTTTTCCATGGACTGAAAACATCATAAGAGATTATTTCATTGTAATTTGGGGATCATGATCCAGCTTGTGCCATCACCCAGGCCTTGTTGTTTATCATTTTTGTTCATCACTGGATGAAAGCTCAGCTGTGCTTTCCTGACAAACCCGCACTTGTCCCCCATCACCATCCCGAGAGTGGAAAGTTCACTTGCAGGATGGGGCACACACATGCTGGGGGGGGGGGGGTGTCCCAGATGCTGGGGACGTGACTGCTGCCTCCCCAGAGCCCCAGGGTCAGACCCTCCACTGCTCTTCCATTCTCTGCCAGTCAAGCTGCAGCTTAACCAGTGCCCATTTACTAGCCCTCAATGCACAAACACCTCTTAAATCTTTACATCGGTTCATCTGCTGCACAAATGTGATTTCCTCCTCAGTTATTCCTTGGTGACATCAGCTCCATCCCCCTTTGGCATCTGAACATGTGCAGTCAAAGTGTAAGCTCTCCAGCATTTATTTACCTCTTGCCCACTTAAAGCTCCTCTTTGAGAATCTTAGCTGTATTTATTATTATTAAAAAATCTGACTCTAGTGGTTGTGGAGAAGAGTTTGCAAGCATGACTCAAGTTTGCCTTAAGTGCTCAAGATTCAGAAGGGATGTAAATATAAATCATCTTTTCTAATAAAGCTCTTTGTTTTGTAGGAAGCTACCTCATGATTCTGAAAGCTTCCTGTTTGTTTGTTTTTGTTTGTTTTTTTTCCCTTTGGGAAAAACCTGCAGTTAAATTCAAAACGTTTATCCTCTCAAAATTACAGAAAACCCATCTGCTGTCTACTTCATCCTCCTTTTCCTCACACCCTGGTTTACCTAAAAAATTAGTCTACATATTCCACACCAGATTCCCTAAGGGAACATAGAAAACAACACAGTTGATCAAGGCGGACCCAGGGTCCATCCCAGCCCAGTATCTTGTCTCAGAATAGCAGCAGATGTGTCAGGAGAAAAGGCGGGAGCTCTGCAGTATGCAGATGTCTTTAATCTGTTCCTACCATAAGTCTCATTCTGGTCTCTCATATATAGAAATTGGTTTAAGCCCTGAAGCATGAAAAATTATTCTAATTACATTACAAAAATTGATATAGTTAATCATTACTCTGGATATTCTTGATATCCATAAAAGTGCCCAGTCCCTCTTCCACTCTTGCTAAGTACTTGGCTTCAGTGGCCTCCTGTGACAATGGGTATCACCATTTTATTGGACATCACCTGAAAAAAAACCTGTTTATCAGTTTTCAATTTCCTACTTCTTAAGTTTAACTCTTAAAATAGCCAGTAATCTCCCTTTCATCGTACCTGATCTCCATCCACTATGTGCAGTCAGCTACCTACATTCAATCTGGCCCTCTCAGACAAGAAGCTAAATATAATAGCCTGTGCATCTGTCACTGCCATATTTTACTTTGAAGAAACATTTCGTTTTCCTTTGGATTACTGAATACCTGGAGGTGAGACTACACTGACTAAATACCACGGTGAGCCTATCACACCTGTGCTACATAACATCCTATATCCCACTGAATCTAAAAAAATCCTCTCCTCCCTTACGGCCCACCAGAACAGCTACGCTAAGTGGATTCAACAAGCAGTTCCTAAGCAAAAATTAGATTATGTCCACTCAAAACTGAACTCACCCACTCTTAAAGTCATCAGTGAGAATTCTGAGTTATGACATAGTAAATCATATTAAAGTTGTAGCCCTAATCTGAAATGACTCTCAGCAAGCAATGTTATTACAGTAAAACAGTATTTTATGTATTGAATGGGAATATTGACAGAAGCATAAGGGAATGGTGGGAAAGTCACTTTGGTGTGAGGTTTTGTATTTCACTTCACAATTAGTCATTCTTGTACCAAACCAAATTCCCAGCACAAGCCGCTCGCCGAGTTCCCAGAGGCAGCGAACGCTTTCTTCAGACATCCTGGCTCAGCTGTGGGAGCACTGCGCCCACACCAACACAGGCTGGGGACCTCCTCTGACAAAAATAAGGCTATTCTATTTTTCTCACCCAAAGTACAACGCACAGGGGAGGCCAGCATTGAGAATGCTATTACCACTCCAGGTAGGACCAGGCACCCAGAAGCCCACCCATGGACAGGCTTCCACTGCCTGCAGGCTTTGCAGTGCTGGGGACACACTCCATCTCTCCCCATGAAGGTTTGCTTCACAAAAAAAACCAAACCAAACCAAAACAAAACAAAAAACCACAAAACAAAACAAAACTTTACCAGAAAAAAAAAAAAACCAAACCACAAACCAAAAGCCAAGCCTGATCTTTTTAGCAGGAGAATTTGTTTAGAAGTAAACAGTGGTTAAACACATCCAAAAGCATATTCAAAATCATTTCTTAACTTGTCTGTCAAATAAGATCATGGATTCAGCCAAATTGCTAATGGATAAGCAAAGACTTTGCCAGAAAGAAATCAGCATCATAGCTGGCATCCTTCAGGGGAGCGACGCAATTTCCATCACAGGAGGATCTTACCCACATCTACTTTCAAAGATGTTGTGTGATTAAACACTGCTTTTATGTGGGCAACTGGCAGAGTGAACACAAAATCGTGTTATAACCGACCAGTGGAAGCAAAACAAAGAGCAATGGACTAGCAGAAAGGAGAAATAAAACAATATTTCAAATTTTGGTAATGTAGCGTGACGCTACCGTGTACAGTTGGAGGTCATTTTGAACAACTGTAATGGACATGCTACAAGCAATTAATTTGTTGGGTGAAGTCAGTGTTGGGATAGCAGCCAGAGCTCCTGCTTATCTGGCGTTCAGAAAATGAATTTTTGGAGCAGAGGCCAGTGAAAAACTCTGATCCTTAACTCGGTGTTTTGCTGTTGCTGTTTACAAAGCAAAGGTGTCAGTGTGGCTCTGGTTTCCAGGGAGGACAAGGGACAGCAACTCTCTTCAAGGATACAGTAGCATGGATCTCTTGCTAGATCTTAATTTATCTAAGGTAAAGTTTATTTTTATACTTATATCTTATTATAAATTATTGAATTATAAATTCTTAAAATATATTACACATGATAAATAAATTATAATTTATAATACACATTAAGTTAGTAAATCTGGATTGTTCCCAAGTCTATGAAGAAAACAATGCAATGAGTCCTTTGTGCTAAACCACAGAGTATCTGGGCCTGCTTCTCTGCTGCAACACGCTAGTGTGATCCCGTATAAAAAACCAAAGCAGTGCGGCTCTGAGGGCAAACCGCAGCCACTCTGTGGAGAGAAACATTTATCTTTCTTTGATGCTTGCAAAGATCCACAAATATACACAGTTATTTTCCTTTTTCAGTCACCTCGTGGGTCCTGCCTCCTGTGTGCAGGCTGCTACTGCTTAAAAAAGAAAAAGGCACTGGGAGGATGAGAAAACCCTTGGCTGTATGTTGAAGCCAACTTCTTAGGTGTAGTGAATGGTCCAAGTCCTCCACAAAGAAGTTTCCGCAGGTCACCGCATTGCCAGCAGATGCCACAAACGGGAGGGACCCCACAGCTGACGTGCTGCAAGGATCTCCCCAGTGCAGTGTCCCAGGGGAGACCTCCCTGGCACCTGACACAGGGTGGGAGACGTCCCATGATCCCCCTGAGCCAGCACAGCTCAGGGCTGGAACCATCACCTACGGTTCAGTGACGATGTCACATCCCCGGGGCACTTCCCAGCCACTAAATCCTCCCATGGGAAAGGATGTGCTGTGGCACGGGGTCAGAGGAGTGCTCACCAAGCTCATGCAAAAGCTCCAAGCACTTATTTCTGAGGTATAAACCTTTCAGAAGTTACCTACGTTATGAAAGCTCACTGCTAAAAGAGCAACTGTAACAGAAGGTGCCAGTGTGCAGTAACAGCAACTGCTCTTATTTTTATTGTAGCTTACACTAAGCTATATTGTATTGTGCATATTAAGAGCTCAACTCACTTGGAAAGATAATTTTTGGTAATACTATAAAAAAACAAATAATCACACTGTAAGATTTTACAAGTGCAGAGATGATGGATCTTGTAATTTTCATCAATATAGGTTATTTACATAAAATACACCAGACTAATGTGTAGAACCTGCAGGATAACTAGGGGAAAGTATTTTCAACAAGTCTTGGGCTCCTTATTTGAATTTGTTTTTTCAAACCGCAATTGTCTCCAGAAGGAAGACAGGTTCAGAAATAACCAAAACTGAAATAAATTTTTTTCTAAATACCAGCACACACTCAGTTTTAAAGCCAAACTTGCTATAGCTTGGAAAACAAACCGTTATGAAACAATCCCATCTACGTAGCGCATGTTTAGAAAAAGGTGTCCCAGTGCAGTGGCTGGGCACCACCTTTCACTGCCAGGGAGAGACAAAGACAGCAGGGAGGAAAGCCCTTGCTCCTCCCAAGAATGAGTCTTGGGTCAGTTCTGAGCAATTCCCACTTTCTAAATGGGAACTCCCATTCGTTTAGTCACCTCTGCCTTTGGTACAGGGGAGACTTGAGGCATTTTCCCACCAGACCATGTAAAACACACATCCCCCTCGAAGGCCCATCAATACCTGTCCCCTGGCTTTGAAAGCCATCCAAGCATTTGAGAGGAATAGATCAATCAATTATGCGGGAGACACTTTAAAACCATTCCTTTGAGATCACAAATATTTCAAATAGGCAGCTCTATTAAATGGGCACTTCAGCCAAATCATTAAAATCACAGCAATCCACAGAGAACAATAACTTTTTCTTTTCAAACACTTACTATTCTCTCGGTTTCTTATTTACTAAGAATAATTTGATTCACTTAATGCTTGGAACATCTCCTCCAATGCTGAATTAAAAATGAAGGGATTGCACATTCACAATAATTAAATAAGACGACTTTCTCAAAATAATCATAGCTTTGTAACGCCAGACAATAAACTGATCCAGCCGGCACAGGCAGGTCTCCTCCTCCCTGACTGTCTGCAGTGCCTGGAGTTTTCTAAGGGACAGAGTGGCATTAAAGCTACTGGCTAGGCTGATGGACTCACTTGGGATGCTCCTGAGAGGCTTTTTCCCTCCCAGTCCTGAACGCCCTTTTTCTGTTCTTTACACCTTTGCTAAATTTTAAGCAAAAATACTTTAAAAATATTTGACTGATCTTTTTTTTCAAAAGAATTCAGACAGAAAATTTCTATTTCAGAAAAATACCTTTAACTGGCAATATCTGTTCCAGCCCCCTGGTTAGGGCACATCAGTTGGTCCCTTCAGAGGAGACAAAACCATAACACATCCGCAGGTATCTGGAGCAAAGGTGCTCCCAGTGAGGAGCAGAGCCAGGCGTGCAGCACCCAGCTGTGACCAAAACCAACCTCACCATGCCTGGACATCCCAATGGAACCAGGAAAAACGTCATGACCCAGCTGTGGTGGGACTGTGCCCTCAATGCCTCTGGAGGCCTGAGAACCAGCTGCCAAGATGCTCCAGGGCAGCCAAGATGATGAGCGGAGAGGAGAGGGAATTTTTCTTGCACTCAAGTTGCAGGCATCCTCCTCCTTTCAGCCCTCTGAGTATTTCCCTGAAAAAGCCACAACGCCTACTTAAAAAGCAATATTAAGTATGCAGAATCCACCACTGACAATGCCAGAACCATGATTGCTTCCTCAGCCCATTCTGCACATGTTATGACGTAGCCTTTAATTAAACGATCAAACATTACTTTATTTTCTGCCAAGCCCCTACCTCATTCAGCTCACAGAATAGGCAGCGCTCACTTAATCAACAGTTATTCAATACGTTGCTTTATCCTCAGCCTTCAGCGTGTGTCCCCAAGACTCCTACCGCAGAGCACTCGCCGCATACTGAGTCAGAATTAATAACTTTTTCCTGGGTTTTTCTGTCCTGATCATCACTATAACGTCTGAGTGTTTCAAAAACAGTAATTTATTTTCATGAGCTAAGTGATATTATTATCCCTGTTTGCAGAAGGGCTACTGGTCAACAGGCTCAGAGCGATTAAGATAAAAATACCATTGATTTTAGGTGCCGCGTTTGGGTTTTGTTTGGTTTGGGATTTTTTAAGACTTGCTTTCTATAATCTCATTTTTAAGAGCTGGAGGCTTTCTGCCTGTGCTGACCAACGCTCCCAGGCATTCCGCGCTGCAGCCGGCAGCCCAGGCGCATTGGGATGGGCAGAGCCATGTCCCACCCTGCTCATATGCCTGTAAATGAATCTCCAATATTTTGTCATTGTTGTCCAGAAACTAATTACTTTTGTTTTTTTCGTAGAGTGCACAGAACTGTGCGTAGATTATACACTGGATGACTTTGCCTGTATAAAACAGGAGTCAGAAAGGTTTTGTTTGTAAACTACTTCCAGAGGTTTATGAGCCCACTGGACAGATGGTTCACATCAGAATGAAAAAACTGGGCACAAAGTTATAACCACAGGCAGTGTTTTCACACTAATAACTTCCTGAATTTAAAGCAGTGTCCTTTTTTGAATTTAATTATTTTTATTTAAATAAAGAGAGGTGGCTTACCACAGGGAAGAAAATAATACATGTCTTTTAATAAATTGATTGTTTGTTTGCTTTAATAGAGAGTTACAGAAAACTCAATTTCACGTTAAGAAGCAACATATCTGCAGGGGCTGCTAAATACCTTCACCTTTGTAACAGCTCAGGCCACAGTTAGCAACAAGCCACTAAATCACTAGTTGCTATTAGCTAACTCTACACAACGAGCTAGCTCTGTTGAGTCCCCACTGAGCAAGGTGCCATGATATCAAACGCTATCACAGCTGGCACTCTTCTTAATTAGTCCTGACAAATCTTGATAATGAATCATTGAGAATATGAGTTAAGCATAAAATAAAGCAAACAGCAAGAATCTTATGTAATTCTTCCTACTTCAATGGTTGCAGAAACTGAGTCATGAGATTGTTTTGGAACATTTTATGACAGAAATCAGAAGTGCTCTTTATAAATTGTTTTAAATTTTTTTTAAGGTCTCTTCATGGCTGTTCACTTTTTATAAGAGTGCAGATCTTTTCCTCATCTATTTTATTTATCCCCTTGATGTCTCTCCCCATTCATTTTGTAGAAAATCTGGTCTATGCAAGATTTTTTCCCTGTGTACAACAGCAAGCAAACTCAGGCAAAAATACATTGATGAACCGGTCTCCCCAGCTAATGATATCAGATTCTTTTCTGCTGATGTGGTCTTATGTTATAGATTTTTTACCTTTACTCATTTGCTTTGATCGACTGAGTATTAGGCAATCGTGACTTTTCCCCCTTTTTTATTATTTAATCATGACTTTCTTTCATGACCTATTATACTCCCTTTTAAAGTGAATATTGTCCTTAGCTTCCCCTCTCTCAATATTCACTCTGTGCACCACTAGATCCTGACATATGGGGCCATGAGGCTGGTGGGGCAGCTCCTCTGCCCCTGGGGGAGCCAGTGCTCAGCGGAGACTCTCCAAGGTATTTCCACGGGTGGGAGCGTGGTCTGGGGCCGCGGGGTTTAGATCTGGGTCTGCCCAGTGTGATGAAGCCTTCTTCCCAGTCCATTCCCCCTCTTCCTCTCCTGTGTCCTATCAGTCATCTGTGACAGTCATCTGAAAGCACTTTTAAACAAAATCAAGATGTACTCCAGGCTGTTCTCATAACAAATCCTCAGACGTTGAGATTTCTGCATCCCCGGGTGACAGTCTAGCAGTTTCAGAGTGCTCCCTTTTCAAGACTCACTGTGTTTTCCACAGGAAAGAGCTATTTAACAGTGAATGGAAATGTCTCCATCACCTATGATCTGCTCTGATAATATATTTTTGTTTGGGATGCTTTGTTATTGTAATCATCGAAATAAGATTCTTCAAACCTCATTTAGGGATTTGGAAGATGCAGGTGTTAAAATTCCTCTCTCAGGAAATCCTGGACTACTAAGAGCTTTCTAGACCAGTTGCTTGAGTTAAATGAATATAGAAAGGAACCCAAAATAACTTGGAGTTACTGCAGAACAAAATCAAAAATTTCTTTATTGAAACCCTCTCTGTCCAGAGCAGCAGGACACATACAGCTGCTTTAATGAGATCCGAATGACACGGCTTCAGACGATGCGCTCCAAGGTGCCAGACTTGTGTGTGAAAGTAGGTGAACTACTTTTAGATGAAGTACTGATGAGGACGGCTGGGTGGGCTGACAGTCTCGGAGCTGATCCACTTCCACTGAGGTCGATGTAAACTCATTAATTTAAAAGATTGGACCATTAATTTGAAAGCTATTGACAGAGCAGTGGGAGCAGCTCTGAAGAATTAAATAATGCAAGGACAGAGGACATCCTTGCAGTCTCATAATATGAATCCTATAGCTGGGTACAAGCAGAACCAGGTTAAACCCCTTAAGCAGGAGATTAACTGGGCCACAAGTGATACAAAAAGTCTGTGTGTGCCTATCAATATTTTTACACCTAAGAGGAAATGGATTTTATCCTCAATTAGTTCAAATCAATGACACTGCCGTTATTGGTGGAGCTGAACGGCATTATGGTGGCTGAAGATTCGACTCGGTACAAATCACGATGCTCCGGGGTTAAATACGGGCACTGGCTCAATACCCTCGCAGAAGTCCCAGCCAAACTGGGCATCCTGATGACTCAGGCTGACAGACAATTATTGTTAACCAGAAACCTGGTGGAAGATGTACAAACAGTTAGAAAAAGGCTGTAGCTTTCATTTAAAACGTCATGGACAGAGCTAGTTGTGTCTGCAGGTAGCTGCCGTTTTCCAACTTGCTGGCAATTCAGTTTAGTTAGATGCTTCAAGTTAACCGAAACACTTTCCAAACCAAACATTTTTGAATGAACATTTTAAATATTTTCACTATTTTTTTACAATGAAATGGAAGTAAACATTATTATTTCTTGATGTTATTAAGGAATTTTGTTGAAAAAAAAGATGTCAAAATGTAGATGTTTTATGTGCAAGCTGTAATCCAGACACTGGGCAGCCCCTGGCCTTGTCAGAGCTGTCTGTAAGGACTGTGCCACATTAGCATGACCAGGTCTGCAGAGCCAAGGTCCTGGCTGAGGACCTGGCCTTCAGCTGTACCTGGTTTGGGGTTTCTTTTTTTCTGGAGTGCTGGCTCTGCTCTGGACTGGATGCCAGTGGATCATGCTAGGGCTGCTGTAGGAGCCCATCTCCCAAGTCATTTAATCAAACTTAATCCATTTTCCTCACTTCAAAACCATGCCCCAGTGAAAAGCAGAGCATGGTAAATGAAGACAGTTGGGAGATTTGCTTATAAAATACAGCCCTGAGCTCCAGGAGACCACTTCTGTGGGCACTGCTCCTTGGTAACTGTCCTCTACTAAATACATACAGAAATTCCCTCTGAGGCACGGAAGCAGTGAAAGTGCCAACTCTTGTATCAATTTCTTATTTGTAACTATAATTAAATATTGAGATAATAGTGTAAAATGCCAAATTTCATACCCCTGCCCTTTTCCCAACGTGCACACAGATGAAAAGCATTGAATGCTTTAGAACTGCTTCGTGCCGAACAACCCCAGCAAGTATTATTTTATTGTGACGGGCACAAATCTGATCTAGATATTGGGTCAAACCTTGTACTCTGTGGCAATCTAATTTTATCCTGACATGTCGATTGCTTGCTCTTCATCTGCAGTTGCTGTTCCAAAGGGTGCTAAGTGAGAGAAGCTGTATTTTTTTTTTCCCCTGTAAGAAGATGATGTGAAATAAATTCAGAAGAACACACAAGAACAATGTGGGTTTTGTTATTCACAAGACAGCTTTGAGAAGGAAAACATCTAGAGTTGAGTTTTTTGAGGACTTCCACACAAACATGGATGATAAAAAATATGGTGGAATTTCTGATTAATAAAGCATCTAGAGCCATTCCAAAACATGGGAATTGGGACACGTAGGACCTTTTGAAAATCCCTCTACATTGCTCTCACTGCTTATCGTCAGGTGGGAAACACTGCATTTCTTTGAAAAGCTGGGCCCTTGACACATGCCATCTATGGATGAATGACACATAGGAATCTCATAGACAACCAGATTAAAACCCAAAATTTAGGTGCAGTTTTTACTCGGGGATTTTAAATTCTTTAAGCAAGGAATTTTTATCAGATACATATGCAACACATTTAAGAAGGGATGCTGATCTTTGCTGCGGTGTATAATTAATGATTTAAATGTTATTTAAATCAGGGCATGTAAAAATTAAAAGATTTTTCACAAACTTCTCTGGATATAAGATTACAAATATAGAGCCAGGCAATCCTAGCAAGGGACACAAAAATAACAAGATTCCTTGCAAGCATGTTATCACTGAAACAAAGGCAGATACAAGGAGAAACAGACCCATGTCAGCTCGAAAGGCACTATCAGGAGATACTTCGGGACATTTCACCTGAGCTGAAAAAAACATCTCTTCCTCAGATGTTTGGTGTGTTTCAACAGAAAAGGTCCATTATGGGACCATTTCCCCCCCATTTATTTCTATTAAAAATACATGATGTAGAGCTTCCACTCTTCAGTTTGAATATGACCTTTCTTTTTCAGCTACAAGATCCCTGCCCAATCTCTGTATATCCAACCTGGGGGTCAGGGTTCAATTCAACAAATAATTATGTGCCTTAATCCTTCTAATGAAAGATGAAAGACTGATGTGGATATTTACAGGACCAAAACACCGGGGTTAATTGTCTTGTAAAAATTTAAGGAAAAAAAACATCAAACACAAACGCACCATCCCATTAAGAAAACATCATTTTCCCCATATGACAATTCAGTATTTCTTACTGAACCTCACTCACATGTAAGAAATTCAGACTTTGAAGTGTTGCTTAATTTTAGCAACCTTTTTCTCCTGACCCAGACATAAACAAGCTTTTACTGTTGGAAAATGAAATGCTCATGCAGTAATGCTAGTTTCTCCATCATTTATTTTTGTGTTAAAATCACAGAATCATCTAGGTTTGAAAGGACCTTGAAGATCATCTAGTCCAACTGTTAAATAGGAGAGTTTTTCTTCTTCCTCTTTAATTGCCTACCTTGACAGTGTTCTGCATTATCTATAAGTTCAGAAGTTTTTTTATATTTCTACTTTGCTTTCTCCATTAACTTAGAGTATAACTGGCTAAATCAAATTGAAAATTTTAAAACATATAAATGGTGGCTTGAGATTGGCATTAGTAGACAGGAATAAATCCTCTTTTTGTAAGGTTTTTATTAAAGGCAATTCAGTTTAGAGAAACAGAAAATGAAATTAAAAGAGTGATGCTGGAACGTATGTTAATTTCAGATGGTTAATTTAATTGGAGGGACAGCTGATGAGTGTGAAATAGATCTGGCTGGAGACTCAGTGTGGACTGCAGTTCTAGCTCTGCCACAAACATAAAGAAAAATCAGTGTCCTGAAAAAAAATAAAAAACAACATTAACTTTTCTGATTGTTTAATTCCTTAACAACTTCTCTTTTCTTTCCTTTTCTTTCTCTTTTCTTTCCTTTTTGAGGAACAAAAAGAAAAAAAAAAAAGGATTCTGGAGAAAAGAAGAACAAGTAAAAGACAGGCAAAACCATGAAAGCACTTAAGGAAGAAAAAACCCTCTTGTTTTTCTTCTTGTATTTTCTTCTTCACTTTTACATTTACACTTAGGTATTTCAATAGCAAGTATATCGCATAAGGAAGTCCCGCATCACCAGAGGTATCTCCCAGCCGTCTGGATTTCCAAAGCTTTCCCCATGGCTATGACAAGGCAGACAAGGCTGCCAACCAGTGTCTAGCTTGTAGGAGATGTGAGTTTCCATGAGTGTTTTTTTTTGATTTTTAACCAAGACATTAATTCTAAACATGAATTCTGATTCAAACCCATAAATCGTCAACCCACCATCAAAGGAATGTTTTACAGTCAGCAAGATTAAGATGTGTTGAGCATTAAAGCTACATCGTTTGAAATCACAGTAACTACTAACAATCTTTTTGAAATAGAGCAAATTACCTTTGCTCTTTATTGCCAGAAAGGAGAATGTCCATTTCCAAAATATGAATTTTTACTATCATTTTATATCGCGCTCTGTTTTTATGAAGAAAAAGTTATGAAGGCATTTCAAACATAAATTACTTGAAACTTTTCCTGCTTAACTTCCACTAGAACAAAGCTCAAATTCTCTAGATCAAAGTATTTTGGAGTTCATTTTCCATTTCTATAGCAATACAATTATGGTATTTTTCACACCTAAGGAACACAGTCTAAAAATCAGGAGAAGGAAAAAATGGCCATTAGTACAATCCTTGTGGGAAACAGACCTGTTCCACCTTCACCTTTGCCTTTGATGTCCATGTCCTCCATGTTGGGTTTATCAGCAGGATCTCAAGTCTTTAGTCAGCACCTTTATCTGGTCATTTTGTTGTGCACAGCGACCTTGTGGTGCGTTGGGAGTGCTCCAGACCTTGAACACACATGGGAGTGTGGGGCTGGAATCTGGAGAAGATTAAATTCCCCCATGGTTCAGATTCTGTGAATTTACAAACAGAGGAAACAACTGCACCCTCTCACACTTGTACGGAAGAGGCCTCCAGATAGCATGGCTCTGGTGGAAAACAAGACCATGACAAAGTAGGTATTACCCAGCCAAAGGCCAAATGCTGGAAAGCTAATAGCTAAACTAGGCAAGTTTAGCAGCTGCATTAGTTAAAATTATTTAATTGACAGTAAGTGGCCGTGTAATTTAAGTCTTCAATATAAGCAAAAATTACTTGAATCAAATTACTATGACAAAATCATTTGATGATTAATCCCCAAAATATACTTTTAATGTCAGATATGAAGACTTTAGGACAACGGTCCTATTTTTACTGTGTCACGTCATATTTTTCATTTTATGGATGCAGTTCTTATTTAAGGACCATAATTTCTTATTTGGTTCATCCTGCAAGAAGTCTTTGCCTTCTCCTGAAACACACACTTAGAAAAGCATTCACAGAAAGGTTACGACAAACAATGAAAATAAACACCCTAAAACCATCATCAGTTTGGGGCATTTCCATCAATCCAGCTCCTGCTCATGCTCCTGTTGGACCTCTGGGTGTTAAATGATTTCTCACTTTCATTCTCAATCTGAAATTGCACAAAATTCTCACATTTAGCCACTGCTGGAAGTAACAGCAAGAAAACTGCAAAGCTCCTGCCTCTCCATGACAGGCAGGGAGCATTTTGCCTAAATGTACCTATTTCCATCAGCATAGTTCATGCTAATTGAGTTTTAAAACTTGAGTTGAGCTTCCTGTTGGCGGTTCCTGGCCCATAACACCATACATTTTGGGGCCATTCTGTGTCTCCTGGGACCTGGGTTCAGTTCTAGGTTTTCCACAGCTTTCCTGTGTAGGACTCTGGGGAATGATCTCATTTCTTGCTAACACAGTTCATCTTCTGCTCAGTAATAACATATCCACTAATTCACATAGCTCCAAGACACTTAGAACTATAGCAGTAAAACTTGCAAACATATGAGAAATAGAAAAGCATGTAAATATGATTCAAAACCAATCTGAAGTTACTAAAAATCCAATTGAATTCAAATTTCTCCTCTTTCTCTTCCTCTAGCTGATGTCTCCCCAAAGCTACTCTCTTGAATTACACGTGCATAGCCACCCTTAATCTAGATTGCTTGCATTTCCATGTTAAAAAAACCCACCATCTTGTATTGTTTATGGAGAAAATAGATTAAACTATGAAAATGCAGTCCATATGTGTTTCATATTCAAGAAATTACTGAACAACTAGGAACATGTCTCTGATACTGAAAAAGGTTTGAAGAAATGAAACAAAGAAAATGTCTTACGACAATTTTCAAAGGATAAGAGAGTGTTTACAAAAGCAGACCAAAGGGTTTGAACAGCTTAAGAAAACTGATCACTAATGAACAAATGAGTATAAATTGGGTTTGAACAAGTGTAGGGGAGAGCGTGGGAAGTTTCTCACCGTCAGAAGACCAAGCCTTCATACTGGAGCAACAGAAGCACGGACAGCTAGTCAAAGGGATCACATCTGGTAAACTGGCCATGGCACCTGTGGTACTGGATTTGGTGAAAAACTGGTCGTGTCCAGTGTTTCAGCCCTGGGGAGCAACAAGGCTGTTGATCAGACTTGGTTGGCATCACCACTGTCTGCTTATTAATGCCAGAACAACATGGATTTATGGAAAATATAGCTTCTCAGATTAATGAGTTTCTTTTTGTGAGATTAGAGAATTGACTGATAAAGGTGGTGGTGTTGAGCACAGACCTTCCAGTAACCAACTGTAAAATGGTCTCATATAAAAATGACTGAGAAACTGCTATGATACATGAAGATACCTTCTACAGAGCACACACAATAAACGACTAATGTTTTTTAAACCACCTACGTCTTCCAGGTGTCATTAACAGGAGCCCCCTGCATGGGGCCAGTACTTTTGGTGGCAGTGGCTGAAGGCACGAGGTGGGTCACCGTGCAGCTGCCTGTGTTGTGGCTTCAACACCAGGAGCTGGTACCTTGATGCAATCAGGAGTGGCAGCACAATTAGCTCTTAGCTATAGCTTAAATGCAAAATCTCATACATTAGACTGTGTGGAGGCCTCTGTCAAAAACAGCCCTAATACTCAAAATTTAGAAACACCATCTGTTAGAGACTTTGTTAAATAAAAATATCTCATTACTGAATGTAGATCTTGGAGAGGCATCACTTTCTTTCATATACATCTTTTTTCTTTAGCTGGACAATCACAAATAATTGTTGCCCAGTATTTCTGAACAATTTCCAAAGGTTTCTGACAGGAGACACGTTCCTAACCTGTAGCAAAAGAAATAACTGTACTATTAATCTGGAACTGGTAATAACTCATGACATTTGAATTATGTTGCTGAAAGGTGTCTTTTTACTGGCTTTATCTCTGCTAGTAAATAACAATTCCCCTAATTACAGATATAAATCTGTTGAGGTATGAATGCACAGTTGAAAGTGATGAAAACCTTTAATAAAGTATGTTCCAGAAACAGAGAACGTGATTAGATTCAACATCTTGACCATGGGGTTTTTTGGATCTGATGATAGAACCGTAGACCCTCAGGATGGCAACACACTCTTCATTCAAGTGATAAATGTAAAGGGGGAAAAAACACTTAGTCTGGTGATTATAACTGTTCCAAGAGATCTGAGCAACCGATGAGGCATAAAAATCCTTTTTAGCTATACAAGTTCTTATGACTTCTTACAACAGGGAAGAGCATATATTATATGCTCTGCTTATAAACAGCAGACCTTTAATTATTTTGTTTTTCAAGTGAAGTTTTATGAAGACTGGGTTATCTTTTGTGGTCTGAATTTGTCACCTCTATGATTCAGACTCATCAGAGATCTCTAAAAACAGAAATTGGAAACAGCTCAAAACTGTATTTATTTTTAAAATAAATAATTTTTTTTTTAAATCACTGTTTTTAAAATTCCAACCCAAGTCAAATATTTTACAAAAGCCATGGCATCTTTATGACCTTTATGTTGGTGCTTTGTTTTCAGTCTTATATAGAATTATATTTATTATATTTTTTTTTGTTATTTTTTGGCAGTGGATAAAGACAAATTCTTTTAATTAAGATTATTTTAATTGTAACCTCACCAAAAATCACCAGCACAACCTCTTAAGTGTCCCAGACCTCCACAACTCACTGACACAAGGACAAAGACAGCACAAATACCAGGATGGCAGAAGTCTCTGAGCTTGACCTTAGTGAATATAGGTTGTGGAATGGATAACGACCTTTCTAACCTTTTAGATAAAAACACATTATAGCTCAATACAGCACACAGGTTGGGTTTCATAACTCACAAATCATAATTATTAGACACAACTTCGATTTCATCCCAAAATTTCTATCCCACTTCTAGGTATCTCCTCTCAGCTGAGTCTGGGAGGATATCCAACAAGCTCAGCCTCTCTGACCTTCTTCAGCGAATAAGCAGAGAAGTTCATTACCAGCTGCCAGTCTAGTTCCTTTCACCGGTTCTACATTCATTTAACAATGGAACATAACACCAAAATCGCTCCTTTTTAATATCTGCACAGATTTTCATGTCACGCTAGGGGTGGTTACGTCTCATTACTGCTTCTTCTTTATTTCGCATTATTGGTGTACATGCACTTTCCATATAAGTATTAATTAATAAACTGCACTCTTAATCCATGTGTTGCCTTGAAAGAAAGGAATCGTTGACATCATATCTGCCTATTTGTGTTCAAATTACACAAACAACACTCTGGCTCTGATATCAAGCTTTCTGTCATTGAAAGGATTTCCCACATTTTATTTTTCCAGACTATGTATACAGACAAAACACTGATTTTCTTGTTTTCTACAGCAAAAGGCTGGAGAAGAATTTGCAGTTAATGGCCAATAGTAGGCAGTCAGGGCTGCAAGATCACAAGAATCCCGCATCCCACATCCTGCATCACAGGGTTGTACACGAGATTTCTAAGGGTTTTTTGGGGTTGCAATAGCAGCTGAGGAAGGTCAGCACACTTCTCCACTGGAAAAAGAGAGATCCTACAAGTTAGATTTTCTTGATAACCAATCTTCCAATTTGCACCCCATGAGGAAAACAATCACAAGAATCTTCTTAATTCAGATCTTAGTATGAGCCCATGTACTGTGCGGTGTCAAGAATACGCTGGTAGATTACAGTATATATTTATGGTGGCCTACACCAAACCTTCTTCACAGACCTCTGCTTCATTGTACATCAAAAATAAACCCCACCAGCAAGCACTAAAAACCAAACAAGAACCAAAAATCAAGTACAGGCACTGCCATTTTAAAATCAGCTCTCTGGACTGGGTGCCACTGAAGATTAAACCAATAAAGGGTTTTTTATGAAGCAACTTGTATGCAAGAGGAACAAATCGGCTGCAGAACCCGGAGCTGGCGTGCAATCCTGAATTAATAGCTTAATGTAATTCAGTTCTTACTGGTTGCCTGGAAACTAACTTAGAAAAAAAAAATAAAAGCACAAACCATAATGGGTGTAGAGGGCTTAATAGGGAATTATTAATGCCACCAGACTGTTAGACAGTCTGATGTATTTCTAACAAAATCACTCAAAATGTTCCTTTATTATTATATGTTATTCTGAATAATAAGGTCCAAGGCCAAAGAAGATAAAAGATTACATAATGCTGGTGGTTAATGCAGACGGAAGAGCCTGGCACGTTGGTATTTGCCACCATACCTGTGATAGACCATCCATTCTTCTCACTGCTATTGCTTTTATTTTTTTTTTTTTTTAACATAACGTAACTAATGTTCTCTAACAGTAAAAACAATTAAGCTCTTGTGTATTCTTCACAAAGTCAGATGGCTAGAATTAGCCCTATAGATCTGCTCAAACAAGGAGATGAGTTTATTAATTTCAGCTTCAAGCAAAACTGTTTTCTGAAGCAAAGATACAGTTGTTTGCCAAACACTGTTTTGGGGAAAGTTTTAGTGAATGTTCATAGTTATGTTTGTTGGGGAAAAAAACCCCAAGTCCACCTGATCAGCTCACTGTCATCCCAAAGGCTGGCAAATCCTTTCCTGGGGTAGAGGAACCCCACTGGAGGTTGCAGGAAATACCTAAGAGGCCACAGGCAAAGTCAGCAGGACAAGGGGACAGCAGCAGTGTTGGCTTGCAGCAATGCATCAAGGCAAATGCTTGTTGCGAAGGAAGTGTTCCTATTAATTCCAGTAAGGACTCGGTTAACTTGGGAATGCATGAAGTTAACTGACTGGACTAAAAATGCGTCTTTTAGTTAACAAAACAAGCAGCTTAATGATTCTGGCATCACAGAGCAAATACCGTTTCAATAGCGGTTGCTGGAGCACATGTAGCTACCCATACAGCGTGTGGATCTTCACCTGGAGCAGCTCCTGCACCCGGACTCTGGTGCCCAGTTTTCCATCTTGAAAGAGTTGCTTAGGGAGTGCAGTTTTTATCCTAATTATTTTAGACAAGAATTAGGTCAGTTTAATTAGTTTAAAATTCAGCTGAACAACCACCTCTCTCCTAATTACTTTTGGATATATAAATAATGCATTTACAACACCAAAAGATAAAAATGCCATAAAAACTATCATCTTCAGCCTATCGGAGATCATCCACAAATGTACAAATAAACCAACTTTGTACTTCAAAGACAAATCCTGGCAGGTTTACAGGGGGTAACAATGATCATATGTTAGAAACAGCTTTCAAAACAGACTCTATATCTTCCTCCATATCTAGCATGCAAGTGTACAAGGGATATAAAACATGCACCATAATATAGAACATATCTAATATATAGCAGTGCAGAACTAATTTTGTGTCTGCTACTGATTTATCTGTTATGTCAAGATATTCAATAGATACCTCAAGAGCATTTTAAATAGTCTCTAAATAAAGCAAGTCATTATTCCTTACTAAAAACTGAGCTTTTAAATGATCCAGTTACTGAAAAAACAACAAACCATAATTTGTTTTTAAATTTCACAGTTCTCTTTCCCATTTCTAAGTGATCTACAGTAAAAAAGTATCAACATAGAGATCAAATGTCACAGCAAAAATGTTTAACAACTTACAGACAGTGCATTAAATCCCTACAACCTAAGATAAGACAAACATAATCACAAACCCTTTTTATTGCAATTCCTTAGAAACTGCAGATATAAATAGAATTTAGCATAACAGTTAACTTATTTTTCACAATTATCCCATTACCCTCAATTTATATTTTCCATGTCTCTTTTTTTATGGGTCCTTGAACCAGCAAAACCAAAAGGTGAAGCCATTTCAGAGTCTTCAGTCATTAGAGGTATTTATATATTTTCCAGAGAGAATGGAAGCGAGGGCATAAGTTTCAGACTAAGAAGCTGAAAAATATTTTAGGAACAGACTTCACTCTAAACCAGTCTAGATGTCTAGAAATGTCATCGCCATATGACAGCTCTGTGTCTACTCCATACTCGTGTCTGCTCTTTCTAACTTGGACTCCAAGCACCCGGAGTGCGATGAGCCAATTAGCTGACACAGACTTATCACGGTGAGGGACCTTCATTGAACCCTGTTAATGATGATGCCGTAGGCTGTCTGTGAAAACAATGAGTATATTTTCTTCCATAGGTATTTCTATGGAAACAAACTCTGTAGATTAAGACTATTGCAAAAGTGTCCAGTGAGAACATCCCCTCCCACCTCCATATGCTTCCCCAAGTCAGAAAACATGGGTAAGGATGTCCACAACTGCTAAACAAGCTTGGTACCTAACACCGAGCATTGAACTTGCAGGACTATGTCTCAGTGATATTCTGCAGAAGTTGGAGCGTTCAAAAAACTTGGTACCTAAACCAGCCATATGTTTGAAATTATTAACATGCACTTCAAGTGAAGTGGATTTCACTAGGAAAAACAAGTACAGAGAACCT
The DNA here is from genome assembly GCF_031877795.1 of Strix aluco. Taxonomy (NCBI): domain Eukaryota; kingdom Metazoa; phylum Chordata; class Aves; order Strigiformes; family Strigidae; genus Strix; species Strix aluco. The sequence continues at coordinate 12,763,823 of NC_133941.1, read as the reverse complement.
GGACATCAATCATAACTATCTGAAACACATTTATGTATTATTCCTCTGACAAGCTAGGCTTCTCATGGACAGCGCAGTGAAGTCAGACAGCTAGGGAATGTCAGGGTTTTATTCTGCTTTATAGCATTTTTTAAATCAGAAGAAGGTGATGTGAGAGGCAGAAATAATTTGACTTGACATTATAATCTGCAGCCCAGTTGAAAGACTTGCAGTCACCAGACTCACATATGACCTCTACGCTGACCAAAATGGACTGGGAAGTCCTTGAGATGGGACCGTTGAGAGCAAACATGGAAGCTCAGATGCTATTTTTGTACATTCATTTCCCTGACTATAACCACACTATAGCTACTGGAAGTATATGTGATTAGCCTGGAGCTATTATGCCAGCAAACTACAGCTCAAGACAACTCTCATCAGAACCTTTTAATGCAAATTGCTGTCTCCTTCTTGCCATCTGTGGAATTAAAGTGATTTATTTTAGTTCAGGAACCGTCTCTTAGTTTGTAAACTTTTTATGGTGGATATAATGAAAAGTATCCATAAGCCTTTTCTTCTGGAAATAGGAAGGTGTCCTCCTGAAGTTCAAAAATGTCAGTCTTATTTTTTTATAGTTGATGGAACAAGTCATGCATAGATTGCTACTCTGCATAATAATTCAGAGATTACAAACACTGATATTTATAGCCAAAGCAGAAACTCCTAAAATCTCATGGTTTTAATAGGAATGTTGGCAGGTCCTTTATTATGCCAAAGCGAGCAGTGGTGTTAGAAATTCAGGTATCAAACTATCAACGCATGATAATGGATGGTGAACTGCTCACGTCATGCCACTTAAGTTGGTACCATAAATTATTACACTGTGGAGATCAATGTTTACTTCAGTCTCTTTCCATATTGTTACAGTTATTTTCTAGAATTAATTTTAAAACTACAAGATGAAACAAAAAAGCAAAACTGAAAACATGTAAAACAGGAAAATTAATTTTCTTCATGCTGAATTGTCCTCTATTATCTAAACGAAACAACAGCTGGAGGTATTGCAGTTAATAAAACCCACTAAACAAGAAAGTATGAATTGGAGATGGATTGGACCATGGAGTTTATATATTAAATGAGAATTCCAAAAGTTGAATTAAGAAAAGTAAAAGACCCTACGCATTTTTTTGGAGAATGAATCACTATTTATGATCTAATTTATGCTTCCTATCACCAAACGAGAATTCAAGAAATACAGTTAGTTCAGACTAAGAGTCCCTTTAATGTCAGGTACAGCGCCCTAAAGCTATTTCTCTTCAATTTTGCACAAGAGAATATCACGTATTTTAAAACACCAAAGTCCGACAGCGCAGACTTGCTCCACCGCTGCTCCTGGACACCTCCTCAGCTTATCCCCACGCCGAGAGGGTGCTTACAGCTGTCAAAAACTGGCTGTTTGGTGACAAGTGAAGAAAATGCATTTCTGACTTGTTCTGAGCTGTCTCAGACTGGTGGGATGCACGGCCCTTCCATCGCTCCCTAAAAGATTTTAACCATATTTAGTTTCTCAAACCACTCTCTGTAGTTTTAAGTACCTTGCACAGATGTTAACTTCTGCTGGAAAAAACGTGAGCAGCAAAGGCAAAACCAGATTTCTGCAGGAAAACAATGCTGCGCCCTGTTTGCATCGTGCAATTCAGTGTGTGATCAGAATCCCACCACACCCACTGTTTGAAAAAGATACCACAAGCATGTTTAGGAGCAGCACGACAGATTCCATTAACAGTTAAACACAACAAGAAAAAGAGGTTTTCTCTGTTGTTACACTCATCAGAGAGTGGGTTTTTTGGAAAAAAACTTTCTACATGGTGTTTCTGCCAGTTTGATTTCAGCTTATACTTGGCAGGAGATGCACACTAGCAGTGATTTCCCTGCTGTGCTTTGGGTAGACTCTGTCTCCTAAAACACAAGGTGTTTTGGTTATTCATGTCCTCGAGCACAGCACCTTGCCACTTGTACTGCTTTTCTGCATTTCCCGAAACCGAAGGTAGCATTTATCAAATGGCACATACAATATACAAGCTGGTAAAAACCTCACTTCTTCCAGGATGACCACACCACCTGAATTTACTGCTAATATGTCAGAGATTTCACAATCAACGGCATCAAAGAGCACATTAGCTTTGCCTCTGAGTTTGCAGTACATCCTATCTCCAATGAAATTTTATGACAGATGGATTCAAAGCGGAAAAATCAAGAGGCCTCAAAGCTCTTACAGGTTTTTTTACTTCACCTGTATTTGCAAAACATCTTAAGCCGGGTCATGTACTGCCTTCATTTTTATGTTTGGTTTTACAGCAGGGTACACTGTTTGCCATAAATAATAGAACTGAAGAACAGAAAGTTATCAATAAGCCCTATACAGCTAAAGTGATAAGACACATTTCCAACGCTCACACAGTCAGAGGGAGATAACCTGATCCAGATGGGGCAGGCAGCAAAACCGGGCGGCTGGGCAGGAGGAGTCAGTTGGCTTTGGGTTTTAATCATGATACTGCCATTGATTTTCTTGATGGCCATCTGCAGTACTCTCTCCCATTTTTAGTCATTTTTCTTGCCTATAAAACATACATCAAATCCATGCTTGCCCAAGAAGGGTGCTGAACCGATGGAACATCCAAAGCTTTACATAAATATTGTGCTTTATGGTGACAATGTGATGTCACCTTTTGGTTGGAAAATTTCTTCAGGAAATAAATCTTTGCTATGTGAAATTCCTTCGTTCCCTAACACAGTTAGGAAAATATGTTTTAACCTCAAAGCAATACATTAAAAAAACCTCCACTTCCCCGAAGAAGAGCAGCAGAATTCCTTTCCTAGAGAGTGCCCACATGCAGGAAGGGTACATCCCTCCTCCCAAAGGCGGCTTTGGAGGTGATTCCCAAGTGCTTCCTCAAATACTCACACAAATCAGCAGCATTTTAAACCTCTCTGTATCCTGTGAAACCCCATCAGATAATTTGCTCACTGCTAACTGCTGGCATTTAATAAGCAAGTGCTGTGTGCTCTGGTGAGGCTGAAGGAAGGAGCATGGCACCAACCAACTGCAGCCCTGCCTGCGCCCCAGCACTGCCCGGAGCGCTTCTACATGTCCCCTGGCTCCCTGCCTGCACCCCAGCTCCCTGCATGACCCCCCCATCTCCCTGCATGACCCCCTCAGCTCCCCTCATGACCCCTATCTCCCTGCATGACACTAACAAGAAAGATGTTTCAGAACACTACCTCCATTTCAGCTAGTCTTTTTTTTATCATTTTGGGTAGAATTGCCGTTATCACGTACACATCTCTATTTCACTGCAAGAATCCCATGAAATGATGCTGAAAGAACATACTTTTTTTTCCTTCTCTCTGACAACACTTCATGAACAACTTATCTTCCTAGAAATTACCTTTATGAGGCTCATGTGGGGAATACTGCACACACTTCAACATCATATAATTTAGGAGAGATTTACCAGCTTATTGTTGATTAATTTTAACAGAGAGGCAATGTCTCTCACTTTCTTGACTGTTCCTAAGAATTTTGCTTAAATTAGCCCTGCATCACAATTCCAAATGTCTGGTTTAGGGTCCGTTTTCTGTGAGGAAATCGGATAGATTGCTTCTGGAGGAACTGCAGGGTGTGAGCCCAGGATCAGGAAACCAGACGACCAAAACCATAAGTGCAGGAAAAACCATATTGGATTGCTTTGTGTAGTATGACAGTGGCCAGCATCGCAGGCTTCAGTGGGGACCTACAAACTTGTCAGGATCTGAGACTAAATGCCGAGGTATTGGTTCATAAGAAGTCTTATGCTGCTGTAGATTTTCTGCTATTATCACCTTAAAGTGAATGGGCAAAGCAACACCGCAGTAAGAAGTGTGACCATAGCAGAGACCCTCAGTTCCAGAAAAAAATTAGTGTCACTGTGTTGAGGTGAAGGGAAGAGAAAGTAGAAGGAAGAACTACTAATGGCTTTTCTTCTTTTGTGGGCATTAGCTGGCTGTGCCAAATAAGATGCCAAACCCACCCTGTTCCAAGCACTATTGCTGGAGCTAGCATGTTTAATTCCCCTCATTATGCTCATCACCACACAGGGATTCCAGCTCCTGTTGAACCAAACCATGCGCAGGGGAGGTCTGATGGTGGAGACCCCCATCAGGGCTCTAACAGGGACACGGTGTGGAAGAAAAGAGAACGTTGTGGCTTCTGAGGCTGTGTTCAGGGCATTTGTAGTGCTTAACTAACGGAACAGTATGTATTTCCAGAGATGCTACCACAGCTCTACTTAAAAAGTAGTCCAAATTTTGCAAGATACCTAAAAGTTCAAACATTAAACTTCATCTACCTTTTTTTTTAAAAAAAAAAAAAAAGACTGAAGAAGAATGTATGTCTGCTTATAATTTTAACAGCTTCATCTTGGATACTATTTATATAGTGGAAAAAGAAAAAGGCTATTGTAGGCCTCCCATGCAAGTCTCTCAGATCTCAGGACAAATTCTCCCAGTCTACAAAGGCTGGAAGAACATTTTTTTTAGCCCTCTTGTTAGCCATGCCACAACGTATTATGGGGTCCTAAAGGTCAAATACCTCTGTGCTTTTTTATTGCATGATCATTGTAACAGCTCTCCCAGGCAAAAGTCAGATGAGAATTTTGCAGAAGGTACATGAACAGAAAAAAATTCATTAGTCTCGCAGGTTCAAGGTGCTAAATACCCTCCAAGTACAAAATATAATCTTCTTTCATTCCACACTCTATCCTATTACATCCAATTTATATCATCTTCCTTGTTTTACATAAGAAGCAGCCTGCAGTATAAATCAGATCCAGCACAACTACTTGCTATGGAGACTTACTCTTCAGTGCAGAGTTTGTGACATGAAAAAATATTTTTGCACTAAAATCAAAAGAACAATCTCTGAGGAGTCTCTTCTCAGCACTCAGACTATTGTAACAACACGGCATGGTATGAAATGAAAAATCATGTAATTTCCTTCTCTATACAGTTGGAAAGGTTTAACTAATTAAACCAATTATTTTGCTATAATAATATGAAATTAAGTTTTCTTTGCTTAAAAATAATAGAAAACTGAAGTCTAATCTAATCTTGTGTTTAAGTCTATACAAAGGATATATAGCAGTGCTGCTCTAGGGCAGATATTTAATGAATTACTGAATAAGATACTGCATGCATCAGCTGTGTCTTTATTGCATATTCCATCTACTCTTTACATATTTTGTTGTGAATTATTGCCCATCTCTTCATGTTTGCATAAGCGATAGTCAAATACTTCACCTACATGAGTGTATTTCCTAACAGCCTGAGGTGGCAGGGGAGTTTTAACCATGTTTTGTGGTTTCTAGAATCCATGGCCATGAGGCAGGATCACTGCTGCAGATCTCTTTAGCCACAGATATTGCTGCTGCCCTTTGGCTGCAGTTTCTTATCAGAGAATTAATTTCTGTGGTGTTGGAGCGATGGAAGCAGCACAGACCCTACAGCTGGAGAAGGGCAGCTTCCCTCCCCATCCAAAGGGAAAAGGCCTGCTGGTTCTCACCAGCATCTCAGGACTTTTGCACTTGTCATGAAAAAAATGAAGCAAGTTTTGCTTTGTCTTGTGGGAAAAGATGGATGGGCTAAAGCAAAAAGAAGGTCAGACTTCAGGCCTTTTCCATCCAATTTTTGTTCAGTGAGGTGTGGAAGTCTAAAGGGACATGCTCACTTGGCCTGGATAAGGCATCCTTCAAAAACAGGCAGCACCACAGTGCAAACATGTTAAACACCAGAGTTTCCATCAATATTTTAGATAAGCTCAGGTTTTGTTCACACACTCTTCCTTCTACTGATCTTCATCATAGTTTTTAAGGGTCTGCACAAATAATGAGTACAAGCCTGTATCTATAAACTGTCCCCTTTGCTTAAACAGATTCTGGGTTTTGTACTCTGAAGCAGTTGTGGATGCCTATACTGCAGTTAAAGTTTAAAAAAAGTTGAAAAATTACATATTTCTTTTTTTTAATGATTCTAGCTGACAAGATAACAATAGCATTATGGCTTTTGCTGTCATAGGTCAGCCCAGGGTAACACTTGAACTTTGGAAAAGTTCTCCATGCATTCAAGACTCAGTTGTCAAATTGCTGTACATATATATACACATACTCACATATCTAAAGAAGCTTTTCCATCTGCATGTTCTTCCTAGGGAATCATTCTTGAAAACTTTTCAAAGTGTGCTTGCTAAAAAAGCAACACGGTTGTCCCAAAACACTGGACAAGCAGCACGGATGTCCCAAAAAACAGCAGAGTGCACGAATGAGTGATGTCACCTGCAAAATCTTTGCCATAGACCTGGAGTACTTTTTTATGTATTCCAAACAGAAATTTCTTACAAAATGTATTTATCTTTTTCAGTGCACTGTATAAATTTATATGAGTCTCAGAGTTACTAATTTACTTATTGCATATTACAAATATTATGTTCTATTTTTAAAATAGTGCTTATATTATTTTAAATTAAGTGCAAAATTTCCAATTTTTTTTTTTTTTGTTCTCACCTTTATAGAACAGTGAGCTTTGCTAGCAAAGCCAATAATTTGCCCATGCTGCACAATGGCAAATCTAACTACAGAATAATATTTGTGACATCTATTTATAGTAGATGTAAAATCCCCTCAGAAAGCTGGTAAATCCCCCTCTCTGTGTTCAAATATTAGGGGCCACAGCATTGCCTTTCCAATGCAGGAGTAGAGCTTCATTATCTGATACTGGTGATTGATGCTTTTCCCAAGCAGTCTTCCAGATAAATGATCCCTCCCCATCTCATTTACATAACTATTTTATCACAGTGTGAATTAGTTCTTCACACTTCTGCATAGTTATGTCTCAAACACGAAATTTTTTTACTGAGTAATAGAAACATCTATCAAATAAAGATCTCTGAACCTCACAGGAGACAACTAGTGCTAAATATCTCCTAATAAGCCTCATATTGATACTCTTTAAACAATTAAAATATACCTTTTTTTCCATCAATTCCTTCACAATATGAATACAGACATAAAAATCCAAACCATGAAACAAGAACCAAGCAGAAGGTAGGGCACGTTTTCTAGGACACCACAGAGAAAAGTAGTGAGTGGTTATCCAAATAAAATACAATACAGACGTAAAATCTGAATACTTAAGAAGTTTTCTTCTTCAGTGTCTGCAATAGATTCCTAAAACAGCTCTTCTTTCTAGCAAATAGCTTCAGACTAAATTAAAAAAACTTTTAAAATAGATTTTGGAGAATTTGGAGACAAGAAAAGCCATTACTTTCAAGGCAATCTGGTTTTGCTTAGATTGCTTCCTTCAACTCTAATCTGAAGAATGTGTGAAAATAGGCTAAAACGAGGCCAAGATTTCCCTGGCCTTGATGGTGTGCCAGAGCAGAGGATTAAATCTCTGGAGTATCAATTCCAGATAACTTTCTCTATGTGCTAAAACTCACTATAAAACCATTTTTTCAAGGGTCTAACATAAAATCTAAACATACTCTCACACTGAATGAAGCTTATAACTAAAACCATGGTAGGGTTTTGTCGATGTGACTGGTTACATTTAGCCACAAAGGTCTCAGTTCACCAGTGGCACATATTTAACACTCAGTCTTCAGTGAAATACTTACATTTCTTCAAAGGAAAGAAAAAAATAATACACTTGAAACCTTTTCCTCAAGAAGAACAGAATATGAGGTCAGAGGAAAAACTAGGTATACAAAATAATGACAACTATTTAACTGTTCAAATATTTCAATATTATTTTAAATTTAAGTTATTGTTGCTAATAAAGTTTTCATGTCATCAAATTGTCCAAACGTATGTCATATATAAAGAATTTTAATGCAGAATTATTCTAATTACAAAAATTGTTCATAAATCAAGTTTTAAATGAGTACCTAATGTTACTATTTAACCAGCAGTTGTCAGCAGCAGAGTATGGAGAAAAGAGCATCAAGATTCAAAATCCAGTAATTAGAAGGAATTTAATTTTCACTTAATTTTTCATTTTCAGAGATTTCTGCCCAGCCCCACACCTAGATCAGAGGGGGTCTCTGGCTGGCAGCACACTGTCACAGCTGTTCGGGCTGCAATGGTTCACGCCTTCCCCTGCGACAGCCAGGATCTGTCCCAGAAGATATGTCAGCAACACCCCCTCGCCACCCACCTCCGGGCTTGACCTCCACTCCACAGCTCTCTAAACTCCCCATTTCCAAGCATGAGGCCGTCTGGGGATGGCAAGGAGCCCTCAGGGCTGGGGCACAACTGACCACGGCTGCAGAGGAGCCCAGGTAGGTGTTATAATTACCCACCATTAACAATATCTGATTTAAGGTGTTTTTAAATATTTGATAGTGGTGATGAAGATGAAAGGTAATAGAAGGTTGTGGATAATCATAAATTAAAAGCAAATCTCTACATGCATTTTTTACCTCTCCTCTTTAATGAACAAAGCTCTGCCATTAACTCACTTTACAAATGTTAGCTGCCAGAAGAATGTCCTTTTTGTGATGAGAAACGCTGGCATTCAGCCTAGTTTTTGACTGAGGTCATTACAAAGTTGTAAGCACCACATCCCAGAAGCAAGTGAGGACTATGATGTTCAGATATTTAAACACCACGTGCCTTGCCTCGTTACCATGACACCAAGGCACCCAGTCCTACCTCCTCTCTCTATATACATGCAAGCTGGAATTTCATCTTTTCTGCACAAGCAGACACACAGTTCCTTCGTTATCTGATAGAGAATATCAGCATCACTTAATACTAACTATAGATTGACTTATTTCAATCAAAGTGGTTACACTTTTAACATGTATGCTGGCATCTCTGGGGTGGTTTGCAGAATTTGTATTTCTCCTATAGATTATATGTAGTCTTACATAAAGGCATGGCATTCACTGGGATGTAAAAAATAGAAAATGTAGCCACAGAAACATTAGATCCCCAACTAGACGACCTTGTGTCTTGCAATAGCATAAAATTACAAAACTTGTTATTAGTGTTGCTATTGCTCTAGGAGTTCAGTGGCAAATAGAGCTCTTCTAGACTTGGCTTTGCTGGCAAGCAAGGCTGCACATTAAGGATATGTTCATTTACATTCCTTTCAAGCTGATGCCAAAGTGTCCTTTTTGTAACTTTTTTTTAAAACTTGGTGAAATTTGCATAAACTATATGAAATTGTCACCTTTTATAAATCAGCCTTTATGTATAAATCAAACATGTTTCCCTCCATATCCTGGACCCTTGCTCCTCATGTCCTGTACTCGTTCCCTACCCTTGGGACAATGGTCAGAGCTGAGTTTCTACTGACATGTCTTTCAAGCCTTAGTGCCCCCACATAAACTTTGATTTCTCTTTAAATATAGAAAATATTTATGTTTAAATAAAAGCATGGCAGTTACCTGTAGTGCAGCTGGCATGCAGGTGGAGCTCAGCCTTTTCGACTCTTCTGGGGTTTATCTTCTGCAGATCTCTGAGCAAGGACACCACTGTCCATGCCACATGGGAAGAAGGACCCAGTGGCTTTCATCATCTTCCTCTTCACCTTGAAGGATTTTCTTTGGAATGGCCTATGTGAAACTGCCAAAACAAACAGCATTCCTTAAATTCAATTTATATTTTTTGATCAACAGAAGAAAATATATGCAAAATATGCTTGGGTTTGTTATTTGAAAAACTCACACTGGACAGCTTTGTCTTTGGAGATTAGGAAGAGAAAAAATAACAATCTCTCCCCATAAATAAAGCTATGTTTTCTGAGCAATATCCACAAATGCTGTCCAAGGTGTTTTAATGTTTCTGTCCGTGGCTGGAAACTGCACATCCCTCCAGCAGCTGTGTCGAGTCACGGATGTTAAAAAGACAATCAGAGCCCATGGGGAGCTGCCCAAATTGCCCCTCGCTCCTGGGGGCTCCTTTCCCTGTTCACCATCCCCAGGGCTGTGCCTACACAATTGGGTACCTAAGTCTCACCCCAACCCCAACCCACCCCACCGTTTTCCATGGTCACACCTGCAAGCCCTTTCCTGAACTCTGGATGATCTGATTTACATATCCTTTTTATAAAAAAAAAGTAAAGAATAAAAACACAGCATATTTTGGAGTTAAGAGGACTGCCTGGAGATGGCAGAGGGTTGGATTCATGGGATTTCTCCTCCTCTGCCTATTTTGATGCAGCATTTTACATACAGATCTCCCACTTCCATAGCTCCAAAGCATCCAGGGGACAATTGTAAAGCACGCAGTAGACAACCGTCTCCATTTCTCCCCTGAGGTCGTTACACTGCACGTTAGCAGTTAGACAGCCTCATACACAGCTTCAGACAGTAGTCTTCAAGCCAGAAGCCCTTAACTGCCAGGTCCTATAGAAACTGTCCTTCTCACTCTTTGAGCCCCAAACTACTGAACTACTTCTGAAAAGTAAAATATTTTCGTAAAAGCAGTTGGGAGAGGTGGACCCCCAGCAGCAGTCTGAAGAACAAGACCTCTGAGGAGAAGTAGGTTCAGGAACCAAGTTGAAGCTGTTTGAACCTCTCGTGTGTCCCAGGCAGGGACCACGGGGTGCCTGGCCAGGAGAAGAGGGCTGTGCCTGCCCCATCTATTCTAGCCATCAGAACAGGAGGGGACTGAGGTTTGTGGCTGTACCAGGCTTGAGTCAGCTCTGGGTTTCTGGGGGAATGCAGAAGTATCAACAGAAGCTGTGCTTGTTTAATACCCAGTGCACCCAGTTTCCCCAGTTTCGTTTTGCATTTAAGACTTTGTTCACACCTCATAGGCAGGAATGGCAGGAGATCCCAGGCTGCCTTACCCCTTCAAAATGGACCAGTACCAGAGGAAAACCTGCCTCTGGTCCTTGCATGATAGCACAATAAATGCTTAGACATAAATTTAGTCCAACCCTTCCTCTTAAAACCATCAACACAACTACAGAACAAATGAAGCAGCACCACTCCACACTGCAAGCTGCTGGACTCTTCTCTCAGCCTTTACACTCAGCCAAGAACTCCCACAGAAATGTTTTTATATCTCAAGACTACTTGAGACTAACCTAAGTACTGCACTTTCACTGCCAAATTTAATTTCTTCGTGAAGCCTGTTAGCTCAGTTAAAAGCTTGCCAGCCTTTCTGAGGACCAAGCACTCTTCTGGCCACTGCCTGGCCTCTCCCATGGAGGCACAATTAGCCACGGAAAGGCTACACCTGCATGTCGGTAATGAGCCCTGCACTCGATGGTCCTGTTGGGTTTTCCCATTCTTCTTCTGCATTCACAGAGAGCAACTCAATGTCTGAAGTACATCTTCTACAGCGGCTGCAAAACAGCACCCTCCTTCAAGAAGAGCCCTCTGGGATCCTCTCCGGTGCGGCGGAGAGGCAAGATGCCCTTTTGGCAGCTGAATGCTGGAGTGCGGAGAGGGCATCACCAGCGCAGCCGGACTGGCGAGGCCAAGCACAGCGTGGTTCGGGGGCTGCAACCGTGGCACAGACCTGCGTAGGGACAAGCCAGCACGAAAATATCATCCAGCACATTTTGCAAATGTGAAGGTGAGAGGGCAGATCCTAGTGTATGTATATATATAGTTTGTCGTGATAGAAATCTGAAAAAAACAGAGTGAGAGAGAGAGAGAAATAGAGATATTCCAGTACCCAGAGTAAATTAAAATGGCAAAATTAGAAACAATCTGTGTTTCAAAATGTGGTCAACAGAATGCATCACCATGACAATTCTTGCTAGAAGCAACAAGGGAAGCTTCCTGGCAGTGCTGAAGGAGTGCTCTTTCAGTAGTGGAGAGTCATCAAAATGCAATTTACAACACCAAAAAAAAAAAAAAAAAAGCCTGTAGTGGCATTTTGTTGACTTTTATTCTTAAAATGTGAGAACTAGACCAGAGAAACATTCCCTCATGCTGAATTCTATGAAAATTCTGATCCCAGATTTAATGACAGAAAATCAGAGACATCTTTAGCATTTTCCTTAGTAGTTGTACTACAGACAAAGCTAAAATAAAGATCAAAGGTTTATATCACAGATATAAAATGAAATCAAATGACAGTCTCATATTAAGGCACACAGAGGTGGACTTTAAATAATAAAAATGATTCTAAAAGGAAACGTAAAGAAAGGATTAAAATACCTAAGCACTGGAAAAATAAGACAATTCATTCCTTTCAAAGGTCATCAGCTAGTCTAAAATATGTAGAACATGTAGCAACAAATTGCAGAATAATAATGCTTATACAGGAGCTAATGATCTCGCTCAACTAACTAGGTAAGCAACATATTCTCTGTTTTGCCTTGCATCAGGTGCTTGGAAACTAACACAGCTCGGCACGGCCGAAGTCTCCATCCTCCTTTCTCTTTCCTTCCAGCTCCCACAGTGTCCCAGCTCCCAGCTACTAGATAAGAGCAGAAGCTGATGCAATTTTAATGATGGCTCTTTGAAAACATCACATTCACGAGGTTGGGCATCCCATCCCCACAGCAGTCCCTGCTGGCACATTGTATGAAGATCCACAGCCAACAAAAATGGATTGTTTTAATTTTAGGCAGCCAAGACACAACAACAGAGCTCCTGTACAACTTTGTCTATCACAAATGTGTTCATCTTCATTGGGGAGAGACTCAGCTGAAAGGTGAGAAAATAAGGTTCAAATCTACCTGGCAAGCTCATCGTAAAAGAAAAAAAAAAAAAAAAAAAAAAAAGAAGATAGATAGGAATGTTTTGAAGACAAATGAAAAAAAGAAAAACTGTGTCTATGGAGGGGGGGAAATGGAGACAATCGTTTGTTCTCACCACATGCAAACACAGTATGTGTACATCTGGTGGTCATCATGGCAGTTACCATACAGATAGCACAAATAATGTAGTTGATTGTTAATTGTCTCCAAGCTCTTCGTCGATACAGCAAAAGCAGGTCACACCTACTGCACTGCCAGCAGTGGAAACAACACCTGGCACCTCCAGGGGTGGCACCCAGATGCTCTGCTTTTCGGGGTTACTATTTACTACATTTTAGGGAGTTTAGGCACTGAGGATAAATTTCTTCTCTGAAAAACATAAATCTGTACAAGTCTGACTGAATGTAAAATGTGGTATATTCATGTGATGGGGGCTGACCTTGAGCTGGAGAAAAGTTTGTTAAAAATCTTTTCCTTTTCTAAAAAACCACAAATTCAGGCTGATCTAAATGTTTCATGACTATCCATCAATTTCAGCCAGTTGTCTTAATTTGTTAGAAGTGCTTAAGTAACATTTATTTTTTGTCAAAATACTCTGTGTCAACTATTTCACTTAGAATGTTATATTATGTTAAAAAATAGTAAATTACTTAGCAACTAGAATGAAATATGTAATGTGATGTCAAATTGAATGTTTTGTTGATTCTGGGATGAAATGAAAATTTTTAATCAGTTTTGTTTTAAACAAAGCTTTATTTTTTTCCCCAGGCAATTTAGAATTGCCAGGGAATAAAAGAAATATATTACCCACAGCTAGGTACCATATAAGCAATATATAATAGAAAACACTGAAAAACTCCATTACATTCCCATACCTTTGTCAGAGGCAGAACCGCCTGGCTAGAGTAGTGCTTGTATATCTAAGTAATATCTAATTCTCAGAGAAAAACTTACCAGCAGTGAAACCAAAGCTAGCCGTACATAACCAAGATAATCAAATACTGTCAGAAAACAGATTTTTCAATGTAACTGAAAAAAAAAATGAAGAAATGAGAAAAGAGACATTACATATAATATTCATAATTCATAATAAAATTATTTTTACTTTAATGAGAGAGTATCTCTCCTTGTACAATCTGAAGTATGGCATGAAAATGTGGGGCCAGCCCTCACTTGCATGGCACTTCAGATGGTTTCAGGACCAAGTAATCTCACTCCTCATCGGAATTTTAAGGGAAATGCCCCAATGACAGCATCCTTGTTAAAGATCCAGCTTTCCGAGCTCTTTCCTATACAGTGGCTTAATATTGCGCCAGGTCATTGAATGGCAAACTGTTGTAAGTGAAAAACCATAGTGCGTATGCTGTGTAAAAGCAAGACTGTTTGAATCCTCTGAAAAGTTATTTTCCCATAGTGTTGCCTCCTAAAATCATAAAACCTTTAAGTAGCTCTATAGTATAATATGTACATGTACGTAATTAAAACAACTCATCTTGGTCAGATAATCCTATCTGATGCATGCTAGTCGTCTTTGTCACCCACTATTGTTCTGAACAATGTTATTAAAAGAAAATCAAATTAAGGATGAAAAATAATTGCAAAATATATCAAAGCATAAAACAGACGTTAAGTACATGGAATAAATAGCTGTAGGGAAAAGCTTTAAAATATTGTAAGAGCTTCGAAGAATAGCTTGTATTTCAAACACGTTTTTATCTCTTATTCTTCTCCCACACTTTTTTTGGTGTGGAAACAGACTTAAAACTCAAAGATAAAGAACAAATAAATGTTGTCTTTCATTTCCAAATATGAAATGGGGACCTCAGCCTCTTTAAGTTGTAAATACTAGATCTGCTTCCTTCAGAGTTCATCCTGCCAGAAGTCTGGTTTATAGATAAAAAAGAAAGAAATGGTATCAATGTCTAAGCAGTTGAACCTTTTTCCCCTGGTCATATTCCATATGGTTTGCTCCTCCTGTATATAAGTGGCCCATCAGGTACAAACTGACTGTTAGCATGACTGGATTCAGCTTCAGAAATTATGCTCAAGCGTCAGAACTAGTGATGCATAATGGCACATCACCAGAAAACTAAACCTCCTTTGTCCCAGCATGGCTTGCAACCAGCGGGATGCCCTCACCATGGTGTTAGGAAGGGAAGAGCCGAGCTGTGACCCGACTGCCGTCTGCTGTATCTGAAGCAATCAGTGTTTTGGCACTAACTGCCCAATAATGAGATATTGTACATTTCTCCAACATCTTTCCTACCAAATTACCTGAAACTGCTCTGTGCGCTTGATCCTCCACGTCCTCAGTTCATGACGACAGTGAAAGTAATTGAGGTTTTCAGAGCTACACAAGGTGCAAATTTGCTGCTCAAATCATAAAACGCTTCTCTAGAGCTCAGAAAGAAAAAGCAAGTTGTTCCCATGAGTACCACAAAGAAAATAATATCATGAGGCTCTGCGAGGAAGGGAAGACAAGCCAGGATTGTGCACCCACCTCCATGGCTACCCTGCTTGGCCCCAAGGCTTGTGGCCCATACAGACTGGGACCGAGACCCAGCTCAGCTCTGCTGAGCTATAATGCAAATGTATAGCTTGGGCAACCATTCATAACCACAACTTTATTCTGTGTGAGTTACTTTCATCCAACCAACTCACACAGACACGGCCACATTCAAAAAAATAAGGATGATGTTTACTGATGCACCGCATCCTGCTAAATTATGCCAGCTGTTCCCCCCACCAGCATTCCTGGTTGCTGCCATAGGTCAGACTGCCTGACTAACACCCTGCGCTCCCAGAGGGGAGTCTGGATCCATGTTGACGTGAGCAGTTGGGACCTCTGCACAGTGACTCACTTTGTCAACGGCTGAAGTGATGAAGTGGTGAATTTCCTCCACACTCTGTGTCATGGTCATAGTCAGCGAGGGGGGCACAACTCTCCTCTATGCATCCTTCCAGCTATATTTACTGGTGAAAAGACAGAAAAACATGCTCCTGTCACATTTTAAAATAAAATAATGTGAATTTTATGAAAAGCACCAGATGATTGCACACAAGGGGGAAGAGATATTAATACAGACAATGACACCTCCAGTTTCTTTGTACTGCCTGGAGAACGCACCAGCAGGCTCGCCTTCAGGTACCCAGTTTCCATCTTGCTCAGACCTGGCTGGTTTAAGGAGAGGGAGGGAAGGGCAGGAGACACATTGGAAACATGATAAGCACCAAAAAATCACAGAGACACCAAATTCTGGTCTAACTTTTAAGATAAGCTGGCAAAGGGTACTTGGGGGAAAACAAACACTGGGATATTTTGAAACATTTTCATTTTACATAAATTTTTTACAAATTTTACAAAAATAAATATTCTGTGAAAGACACGTTTATGCATTTTTAACAATTTTTACTTTACTTTAAAATAGTCATTCTTCAAAGTATTTTACAAGGATGTATGGTCTTTTGACTGAAACCATACATCAGCAATTATAAAATGCAAAGGGCAACACTACTCAAATAAGAGAGACCTTAGAACAGAAGGGTTTTAGCTTCTTTAAACCTCATTTGTAAGCAGTGGTAAAATGGAAGAGTAAATGGAAGAACTTGATAGCTTTGTGTCAGAAAAGACATGAACCGTGACACAGCAATGTCAGCAAGACTAAAATGAGCTGTTAAAATACCTGGAGTGAAACAACACATGGTTTCTAAAGTGGCAGATTGAAAAAAAAAGAAACTGATAATGGGTCAAGAATGATGAAATCTATGCTTTGTTTCTGCTGTGCACTGGGACTTTCATTTTAAAATTTTCAGTCAGAACATATTAAATTGTTTCCAAATTAAAGTGTCAAGGTAAAACTCAGCAAGTGTAGTTCAACAGCTCAGTAAAAACATCAGCAGTGAGGGAAACAAGAAAACAAACCTCATTCTGATTTTACTTGTAGCACCTGAACCTGAAGACATGCCTTTAAATAGAGGCATTCCAACAGCATAAATATGATAAAAAACCCAGGCCCTGTAGCAACAGTATATAAGAAGCTTTAAGTGCCTGTCAAAAGACTTTAAATAAGAGTTTTGGAGCCAAAACATGATTTAGCTTTTCCAATATCATATAAAACTAAAAATCAAGAAAAGTGAGGGGTTTTTATTGACCTTCAGGAAAAAAAATTCTTGATAGCTGATGGCTGTTTGAGGGTGGCAGAGAACAAGCAGTTCCAGCTCGTGTGATTATTGAGCAAACTACTTTTTCAACCATTTTTTCCACTACTTCAAGCAATGGCTCAGCACAATTTAACAGTTTCCAATTCAGTAACTAAAAAAGCTCAAGGGTCTTTATTTTTCTAGGGTGAGAAGGGCAAACGACAAAACAGAAGCATTCCTGCTGTCAGGGTACCATAACATTTGTCTAGCACAAAGTGTGTCTCATCACAGACTGTGCAACTGGGCGCTCACTTCTGCATTTTCAAGGGCTTCTGGGGTGGAGACGGAAAGCTCTGCATTGCCTTTATATATCTCCAGTAAAAGACTAGGGGGAGAAAAACTAATTTTTCCTCCTGACCTCGAATGAGTTCCCTCAAAAAAAATACAGTCATGGGTTAATTATTTCTCCAGGGATTCAAGCAAGCAGTGAATCGATCATACCACGTGTACCCCCTTGGAATGGCTTCCTCTTCTCTAAAAGTTTAATACAGTGTTTTGGAAATCTTATCAATTGAAACAAGAGATCTTCCTCGGATCATAAACTCTGAGAGAAATCAGTAGATTCTGCGATTTTATTATACTGACCTTTAGACCATCCTCTGTCTTTTTACTCTTCAGTTTATATATCAGAAAATATCACGACGTATTGAAGCATGCATGCTTGCATTGCAGAGCCCGTCCTTCCCACCACTAAAGACAGACCTTAAACTCTTTACTCACTGAACTGGAAGTTCTTTTTTTTTTTTTTTTTTGAGTGACTGCTTGAAGCAATGGCTAGGAAGGGAAAAAGCCCTTACTTATAAACGACTTTAAGATGGTGTCAGCTATCATGATTTTATATGCTTACATCATTTACTTTTAAAGGCATATTTTCTCCATTAAGACTATGTTTTGAAAATTCCTTGACATTTTAATTGGTTTGATGTTTCAATTCTCTTATCAAAAAAGAGACTTGCTCAAAAAGTACAACCTGATTTCTCTGTAGATCCCTCCTTCTTACAGCCTCCTAAAGGCCTTGCACTTTCTGCAGAAGTTTGCAGTCCACTGGCGGCAGTTATTACAAAAACTTTTATATTTGAAACAAGTACATCTGGAAAATCCAGTAATCTTGGATAGCAATCGACCAGTAACAATCTGCCTGTGGGCGACTGACTCAGAGATTCCAGGCCCTGATTTTCATTTCTTCTTTTCAACCAAAGAGCTACAAAGAGCCAGAAAAAAAGCTGCAACTGGCTGGAGATCTGCATAGCTATAAGTGAAGACTTCTTATGGAAGCTGCAGTTTACAATTGTACCTTTGGTCTCCAGCTCCGCCTTTTCAACCCTCCTTCTTTGCACAGTTGGGATTGGAAGATCGGGGTTGTTCGCCCTTGAATCTGGGCTACCTGGAGAACAATGAGGAGGCACAAGGTGATGGAGCTGTCTCAAGGACCACCAACCAGGAGTGCCCAGGCGAGCGCCACTTACCCTGGACTTGGTCTTCCTGCAGCCTGACGTAGGCATTTATCAACATGCAACGTATGTATTACTAGGAATTGTCTACTACAAGAGAAATGCTAGCAAGTAGCAGTTCTTTCCACTTTATTTAGTAGAAATATTAACAATGTTAGTCTCTTTCTGTTCTGCTCACTCTGCATTTGCTCACACGCTCATGCACCAGTTAAGACTGTGGGAAAACTGGAGGGGACATTTGCTGGTTAGATCACCCTGCTAAGTGTGATTCTCCAGCTTGGGTTTTCTGCAAGAAACAGGATCCTCCAGTCTGACATGGAGAGCAAATTATGATGATTCCTGCAGCACTGTGCTTCCTCAGTACTACCCAGAGCAGCTGCCAGGCATCAGTTACCTCAGGGATGGGCTTAGGCTGTCCTGCCAGACCCTGAAACAAGGCAGTATCCTGCAGCAAAGGCTCCTGCCTCTCCGTTTCCAAGAATTTAGATAGATTCAACATTTCTGCTAAATTTCAGGCATTTTACATAACCAACAGTGTGCATTTTTATTTTCTTCCAGTATCTTATGCAGATTAGAAATATTAGGATCTGACAAAGCTTATCCGTTTTCAGATGTTTCAGAAGAAAATGAGGAAGGCCAGGATTTTTTTTTACCAGGAAAGAACAGTTTGCTTGCTTCAGTAAGTTATAGGTTAATGGCTCTGTATGAGAAAACAATAACGGCCATTTGTAAGTAAGATTCAGTTTCAAGTTGCTTGAAAACTGAAAAGAAGGTCAGCACACCCAGTCAGGTTCCTCTGCGCTTTTGTTTTATTTAGCTTTGCAAATCAAAGTTCTCTTCATTTCCCAAGTCTCTAGTGTGAGAGTAAAAAAAGGAAGTTGCAACACTGAAATTTTATGTTATTATATTCCCCATCTTATTATCTAAATTGCTATGCGATGAGTGAATTCAAACCAGAAGTCTCTATCGATCTACATCTCTGTGACTAGACCTACTTTTGTTTTTTCAAACCCTAGTGTGTTTACATATGGCTGGAATAATTTGGAAATCTGTGTACAAGCTGCACAATATAATTGAGAAGGATTTTTCTTGTGCCTTCGAGGTCACATACTTACAAAGGTGAAAGTTGCTGCAGTAGCTATTTTAAAAGGATCGGGGACAGAGAACAATTACTCCTAGACTGGGGACCAATAAAGGGAAATCCACAGAGAACTCTAAAGACCTAAGATATAATCTAGGCGATGCACTAAGAACAGAGCAAGTCAGGAGAGGAGAACTTGTAAAAAAGTTAACGCAATTTCAACAAATTGCATATTATTAGATTTTTAAAAAACTGTAATCTCAACATTTCACTTACAGTTTTTTGCCTTCTCCTGCCTATCGATCCTGGTTGGCCGTGGACTCAGGTGGGTGTTAGCTGAGGGGCTGCCACTGCATTCCCTCTCATATGAGATTCCTGACCCACAAGCATCACTAGAAGGTGAAAACTGATTATATATTTTCCGTGGATTTAATGTGTAGGAATTCCAGCTCATAGCCTGAGCTCTAGCATTTAAAAAAGTTCAGCAAGTGTTTCATCAGGCAGAGAAGCACATCAACAAGTTGGAGAGGTCAGGGTACAAAGCATGGGGCAATTAACAAGATATCATTCTGTAAGTACATTAGTAATAAAGGAAGACCAAAAAAGGAGTGGAAAAGCCATTAACCAAGTAAGCTGAATGTTTAATAAGCTTTCTTTGCTTCAATCTTCATGAAAAAGGCCAAGTGAGAGCAGATGGTCGGCACAATAATACTGTAACAAAGAGGGAAGATTGTAATCTCATAAAAAGGGAATGATGAGAGTGCCTGGCTAATTTAGATGTTTTCAAATTGGTTATGCTGATGAGCTTTATCTTCGCATACTTAAGGAACTGTCTGAAGCAGTATCAGAATCTTAACTATTATCATGGAAGACTGAAGAGGGAAAGACGAGGAAAATGTAGCCATGGCTTTAAGAAGGAAGAAAAAACATTGCTTTACATACCAGCACACAAACCATCCATTCACAGCAAAATAATCAATCTTTCTATAAAAGCAACAATATATGGAAGGCATAAGCAGCAGCAAACACCATTTGTGGAACTGCACCTTACTAACTGTGTTTCCTTCTATGGGACATTAAAGAGGGGTGGCTTGACTTTAGCCTTAGTTATCAACATGGCATTTGGTGATATGTATACAAGCTACAAAGCTTGATAGAAGACCATTCATTTCCAGAAAACATTTCTATTCAGAATGAAAGGATGAATCAAGCACAGTTTCAGAGAGACCTACCTTGAACTCAGCATTATTAATTTTTTCATTAATGACTTGTATGATGGAAGAAGGAATATGCTTGTTACATTCACTGATAATACTGCAGGGAAGGACTGCAAGCACACGAGAGGATGGGATTAAAATTCAAAAAGGTCTTGACAAATTGCAGAAATAATCTTTAAAGAAAGCATGTTATTCAGGAGAGACAATACAAGGTACTATACTTGGGCAGAAATAATCAATTGCGTAATTACAGGCTGGGGAACAACTGCACAGGTTGGGGAAAGGGAGCTGGGGATGGCTGCTCTGAAAGAGGTAATCATTCTGGGATGGCAAATGGAAGTGTGGCTATCAAGATGTGGGAAATAATTCTTCCACTAGGCTCAGTCTTAAGTAGTCCGCATGGGAGAAATACATTCTGATTTATATAATATCTGTTAGTAAAGTTGTGTACAAAATGGAGGGAATTGAAAAAGGACAAGGAAGGAGATCAGAGGTCTGGAGAACATCACCAAGGGGTGAAACAAAGTTGGGGAAATGAGCCTTAAACCAAAAAGAGACTGAGGAAAGAACTTAGAAATGTAAAATTTTTTCAAGACAACAGTAAAGACAAAGAAATAAGCTGTTCTTCAGGGTTTTGTCCTATCAGCCATGAACTGGGCAAGGAAGATAAAGGGTAAATGCCGGGGAAGCCTACCAAGGAGTGCACCGCAGGGGGCAGAGCTCCGTGGGACAGGCACCGCTCTGCCCCAGGCACAGGGATGGGCTGCCCCCCCCCACCCCCCAACAGCCCCTCCAGGCCCTGCGAGCCCAAGCGAGCCCAGCCAGATGCTGACACCAGTCATGCCACAGCCCTGCAAAGCATTTACCAAAAATCTTTGAATATTAAATGAAAAATTCAGGAAGATCAATTAAACTGTTCATGTTCATAGGGAAGATGAGAAAAATAATCAAATAAATTACTTGTTCCAAATTATTGCTCAATTTTACCCGTAGTTCATTACTGACTCAGATTAATGAATGCTGAAAAGATATTACTCTCATATGAATATTCAGACTTTGCTACCTGATTGCAATTTTTCAAATGAAAAATGCAGTATATCAATTCTTGATTAATTTTTTAATAGAGTCAAAAGGCAAATGCCCTCAGTAATAAACCTATCATTTAAAGAGATCACATTGGTATACCGGGCTATGGAGGAGTTCCCACTGACAATACAGGACACCAAATAGTTGTTAACATGGGGAAATTAACTCAGGAATTGAGCTGGTACAGGGAAATGCGTGCATTTCTCCATAGAGCTCACCACACTTCAGCTGCTTTATGTTATAAATAGTGATAACTGTGAAAAGACCTAACCCTCCCCTCAGTGTTTTGTAGGCTTATTTTCATTTTCACCTTCAGTAAAGGAGCATTTGCCAGGGAAAATGCTTTTGTACTTAGCAAAAAATAAAACCTGTGAATCACCAGGGAAGCCGAGTAGGAAAGGTCACCAACTGGCTTCTCTAGAGCAGCAGACGTTTATTTTATCATTGTAGGGCCTGAACTCATTCAGGTGATCATCCAGCTTTAGATTTTAATAGACAGGCTTTGGTGAAGGTGAGAATCTTGTGTTTCTTCAGGGAGGAGTAGAAAGGAGGTGACAAACAGCACACTGTTCAGTGCCAATGCTACCCAGATACTGCTAAATGAGTTTATTCCATTTGCTTAGCTCGGGAAGCAGACCAAACCAGAAACCCTTGCATGAGTAACTGCAGAGTAGCACACCCTAGGGAAACTCTTCATTAGCCCAGTGAAGGTTAGTTTATATTTGTCAGCAGTTGAGTTTAACCCTCTCCAGGTGAGGTGAGCTCCCTGACTGAGAGGGAGCCAGACACCTCCTGCTGCAGACCCGTCTCTTCTCCGTCAAGGAGAAGCCCCTGACTCAGGCAGCACCTTCTTGGCCAAATGCCTCAAGCAGAGCATGAAGAGCCCTCAGAAGGTCCTGGGAGACTGACAGTTTGAAGCAGACAGGGAAAATGTGACATGTGGCTCCTCCAGAGCTGCAGAACTTCCACTCTTTCATGAGGGTTTGTGGCACATGATGGTGATACCTCTCCTCGCCCAAGATTTATTTAGCTATGGGAAAATTATCTTTGCAAGGCATGCTATTCATTTATTTACATGGAAAGGCGGGTAACTAATTTCCTTGGTTCCTGTGGAAACCCCAGTCTGCTCAATAAAGACAGCCGACGTTTTTATGGCTCTGCAACAGCTACACCTTGTAAACCGCGTCCTTCAGCACCACGCTCACGGGTGAGGCTGCTGGAAATAACAGCTCTCAAGAGCTACATAAGAAGCAAAATTTCCTCCTTCAAAGCATTATAAAGAAAGATAAAATGACTTACTTAAAGCCAACCTTGTCTTCACGATGATTTAAACTAACACACTCCCCAGCTGGAACTGGCTGCGAATACGACACAGTCACGTACTGCAGCATCAGGGATCCAAACTCAGAAAGCCTCAGTAACTTGATGGCCTTGGGCCACACGGCCACAGCTTGCTTTGGTGGACTGGTTTAGGAACAAAAAGATTTAAAGAAAAAAAAAAAGCATTTACCAGTCCTGTTTTTCTCTCCAACACCTGGATTGTCTTCAAATTCTTCAAAGCCAGATTGTTCCGCTAAGGTTTTTAATAACTTTCATTTGTTAGTGAAATGCTGAGTTAAATGGCAAAGCCATTTAGTTCAAAGGCATTTTAAACTCATGACAGTCACCTTAGATCCTTATGACCCATTTTAGAGATATATAGCATATTCATAGATAATTACATGCAGAAGCATCCGTAACTTGCATGTGTGCATATACATACACACATTATCTACTGAGCAATTAAGTAACTAAATCTCTGCAATAAATATGTTGTGCATGTCTTATCTAATTACTCTACCACATAAGGCATTTGTTCACACAACGCTTTTCCTTGCTTTCCTACTTTTTACATTAATCCTTCCCCTAATGAAAGCAAACTCCCTAGAGCTCATCTCATACAAGTTTGGCATCAGGACCAAATCCACAAAAACACCTTCACTTGCTACATTATATTCTCCAACTTGTAGATTAATAGCAAGGAGCCAGGCTCCTTTCCCTTCTTATTCTTTGCTCTTATTTTACTAGTCTTCATTCTTATTTTATTTTTCTTTTTTCTTATTTTATTCTTTACCTACTAATATTTCTACCACATAAGGTCCCTCCTTTTCTCATACCATTCCAGATGCTCAGAAGATCCTGTCAGGCACTGCAGCACATCCTAATTTTCCCATTTTCTGTGCAGAAGGGAATGTAGGGAAGTGGGCAAAAGAGCATGGGGCAGCAAGGCAGAACTGGGGGGGACTGACCATGGAAATGAAGTGGGGCCTTGAAGAAAAATCCCAGCGGTCAGGAGCAGGGCATGAGCACAGCTCTTGTGCCAAGCTTATTCCTCTTTGCTGTGCTCAGCCCAGGAGGATTCAGCTGAAATCGCTTGAGTGGTTTTAATCACAGATTTATTTTTTTTTTTTATGGCTCAGTGCAGATTGTTCTTTCTCAATCAAAACCACTCACCCCCAGACCTGGCTTTTCCAATTACTGGTTTAGTACCTTTCCTACAGGTGAAGGGGTAGCTTGCAGCTCTGCAGCTTTCAGAACCACTCAAACCCTTTCTTTATTATGTATGTGTCACAGCAGCTTCTTGTTCCGTTTGTTAAGATTTTTTTGCATATAACTGCTCAAGGTTACCCATTTCTCCCTCTGCTAGGCCATGCTGTGTTGTCACACACAGGCATCACTGTGCTCGCATCCCCTCTGCTGTAGCCATCTTGTTTTGGCCAGTATTTAATTGCTTTCCTCCCCAGAGAAACCCATATAACCTTCTGGTATTTGGCTCTTATTCCCCTTTCTCAAACAGAGACACACCAAGTTCACTTCATTTTTGGCCAGAATTACATCTTTTAGCAAGAAATTGATTCCTGTCACCCAGAAATCAGGGGGTACCTCTCACTCACTTCTTTGTAGTGTGCTGAGATGTTTCTAGTCCGTTCTTCTATCACTTGCTCTTTCTAAAGAATTGAGTTGGTAACAAGTTTTTCTGTAAGCCCTGCAAATAAACAAAACCCCACTGCACGTGAAGTATGTTTTCTGATGCTGCCTGATGCCCACATTTCTCCACCTACTGATTTCCTGGCCAGATGCTGCTGCCAAATAGTTTTTGATATCTAAGTTCTGCCCTCTTTGCTTTAGGACAGTCCTTTCCTTTAACCAACTTCTTTTTAATATTTAATTATCCCTGAGTTTTCTCTCCCAAAACTAAAAAATCTAGTTCATTTTACAGAGACCAAAATAGATGCAAAAGGCTTAGCATTTCCATGGGTATCACATGAACCTCACTTTCTTAAAAAAACCCCAACAAACTAGGTCAAAATGAGAGCCGGGGTGGGTGATTTTTGGTTGCACAGAAACCTCGGGAACACGGAGACCAACGGGGTCAGATCCCTCATTAGGAAGTGTAGGTGGGTGCAGCAAAGTTTGCACCTCAGAGCGCCTTAAAAAGGAAACAGGGACATACAGCAAGTCACAGTAGTCCACATCCAGATTTGGCCTAAGCAAGCACAAATTGCCAAAATGGTAAAATTATATGCTAGTTCCTTAATGGTTGGGATGAGGTAGAGATCACACTGCCTGTTTCTCCCCCATTCTGCTCCACACACCCAGCGGTTCCAAGAAATTATACTTGATAAATGACTTGTTTTCTTCATGCTGGTGTTCAGGTGTTGCTGAAGTAGGAAAGCAGGGAATTACAGCCCATGCTGCTGCTGTTATGATTATTATTTGGCAGTAATTCCTCTAACTTTCTTCCCTGGAGGAAGACACAACTAGCTGGTCTCCTGCTCCCAAGGTCATCCCACCAAAAAATATTAGCTATTTCCTTCTATTAGTTTCAATTATCGAGGTACAGAAAACCAAATAACAGTCTATTTACAGTATTTCATGGTTCGCCTTAAACGCAGGACTGGAACACTTACCTCAAAGCATGAATGACTACAAGACAAAGCCTCCATGAAACCTGCTGGCATCAGGAGGAAGACAGGGGGGACCTCCTCCCAGCACCCCACTTCCCAGACAGGTTTGGGGGAAGCTCCAGCCCTTCTATTTTTCTGTCCTTTCTGTAAAAGGGGGCAACTCAATATACTGAGGCGACGAGGGGATTAATTCCTAATACAATTACCACTCTTTTGGCCTCCTTTATAGTCCTCAGAAGGTGTGAAATAAGTAATTTTCCACAGTTTTACAGGTACAATATACACACTCCCGATAGCTGCTCATGCATTCCCATGCTACTGCTTCCCTTTTGACTGCATTATTTAAATCTTCTCTGACTCGCACTGTAATACAATATCTGTCCCCTCTGCCCAGCCATGTAGCAGTGGGCGGTGTGTTACTGGTTTAAAAGACAAGGGATTTTTTCATTTTAAAGTGCAAGCAGTGATGATTAGATACACTTAGATAAATTACCCCACAATTTCTCAGCCCAGACAGACAGTTCTGTATCACCACCACATAAAAGGCAGAGTTAGAGTGAAGGGCCTGTCCCACAGAGAGCAGACATGGTCTCCAGCTGGGAGCTCCTCCATGGGAGCCCTGGAGAGACGGGAGACAAACATTACTGACAGCCGAGTTGTGAAAGATGGAGTGAAGGTATCAACAAGGGACACCAAGTCCTCTAGGTCTCTCATGGTTTGAGTCTATTGCTCGTTCAAGTCAGTGCCTTAAAGCCAACCCAGAGTATTCGGTCTCAGTCCAGAACTGAGAAAACAGAAACACTCAAACATCTCAAGATTTTAACATTAAATGGTTTTGAAGTTCATTTTGCTTGTGGCTTTATCTTTCACAATGTTTAACCTAGATGTTCCCATCTCTCATTGCTTGCCTGTGATGCCAAAGGCTAGAAAAGATCCTGAAAGAAAGGATGAGAGAGGGGAGAAGCCCCCTGTGTACCTCCTTCCCCAAGGAGCCAGAACTTGGTGAAGAAGGAGCACATTAATGGTCTCAGTACTTGCAATAAAATAGTGCAAACCAGCAGTGTCAGGAAGCAAGACTTCCTTTGCATTTCACATAGTAAAGAAGCACATACTAGGTGTTTGATGCCATCATTTTACTGGAAGGAAGACTATATTCACTACAAATTATCTCCTGAGCAGAGCTATGTGAATACAGTCATCCAAAAAGGAATAAGATCTTCTTTGGGAAGAGTGCTTCCTTTTACACACTGGTTCTATGAGGAGACACAGTTGTGGAAAGAAAAAAGTGTCTGGATACGTCCCTGAATATACCTTAGTACGAGTATTAAGTCAACCCCAAACTCACCTGGAAAATGCTGCTGCCCTGCCCCACTCCTCCAAGTGGTAATATCCTCACACTTAAGCAAAAAATGAAAAGTAGTTTTATCTGAAAATTCTTAGATGGAAAGGTTTCACCATTTTTCTTCCTTTCAAAATATTTTTCCTCTGTTTTCTTGCAATGCTATGAAGGGTGACTCCAGTAACTAACTGAGTCATTCACAAACAACTAGAACAAAGACAGAATGTAGTTCACAGATATTAGGCAAGAGTCTAAACACTTGCTGGACACACTGACTTGTACCTCTGTCCTGTTCCCAAACCCTGCACGTACACACCCTGTCCTGCTGCTGCCTCACCTCCCAGCTCTGTCCTCACAACACTGCCCTGCTTCCCTTCAGCATCCATTGTTCCTCCTTGTAAGAGGACATATTTCTTTCCAAGGAAAAAAGGCACTGGTAATAAACTCTCTACCTCCCTCCCTCTCAATTTCCCTTTTGGCCTTTTAATGAAGGCCATTTTTTTAAACTAATGGATATTAAAACAAAACCAAAAAAAACCCACCACAAAAAATCCCAGAAAAATCCCAGCCAGAGAGAAAGCATCACCTCATCTTCAACAAGTCATCCATGTGAAAAGTGAGTTCATAAGCACACCGCGAGGAGCACTGCAGAAGTCATGCATGCTCCTCCATTTTGATGGGTTTTAATTAATGGATTAAAAAAAAATCAGTCCTTTTGAATGGATTAAATTATATGAAAAGCTCACAATGGCAAACATCTGTTTGGTCTTCATTAAACCATCTTGAACGACAAGCCATCAGATGTCAGGGGTTGTCCCACTTCTAGACAAAGCTCTGCACCAAACCAGTTCCTCCACAGTTTGGAAGGTCATGGTTCTTCATGGAAGAAGGGCTGGGTTTTTCTTCCAGCACAGAGGAACGACCATGTCGCCACATCCAGGCTCTGCTCTTGGCTCCCAGGTGAGAGCCCGGCATGGGGGAAAACCTGAACAACCTGTTACCTCTGATGGAGAGACCAGAGCAAGGAACGGCAGAAACCCTGGAAGGAAAGAGAGGAAAAAAATAAGAAAACAAGTCAACAGAGACAGCAGAAGATGTGAGATGCTGCTTTGTGTTACAGCCACAGTTAGTGCCACTGAGTCCTGGTGCTTGTGATAAGTTGGCAAAGGTTAGAAATTCCCCAAGTGCAGGGATGCAGTGCCAGTGTTTACATGGGCTGTTATAAGCATTTTCACTGTTGATCTCTGGTGTGCTCATGGGCTGCATTGGCATTTTGAGTCACTACAAACTATAGAGTATGCTGGTTTTCCGTAATGCCTGCCCTCAAAATACTTTTCAATTGGCCTTATAACTATCCAATATTGCCGTAGAATTCCCACCATTACCATACTGCTTCTACTGCAAATATTGCTGCCATCATTATCCAGTTTGCAACAGCAAAATTGAGTTTCAACTGCTTCCACAACAGTAATGTATTAGAATAGGGAATATCAGTGGGAGTTTGAGGTAAATTTAAGAAAGGAAACATTTAGATTATAGTTCTAGGCAGAAAGAGTGTGCACATAGCAAGATTGATTTGCCTACCCAAGAATTTACCACAGGAAACGGAAAAGAGCCCAAACACTCAGCAAACTGAAAATGTACTGTGGCTAAGGGAAAGGAAAACATCAGAGGGAACTATCCTGACATGAAACTGATGAGACTTGATTTAATTTTTTTTTTTTTAAATTTCTAGACCTGTTTATTCTTGCCACCTATGCGCAATGGAAAAGTGCAATACTGGAGGTATTCCTAAAGTGATTTTTCTCTAAATGTTATTCAAATTATCTGTAGGCTAAGAAAAGTGATAGATATGAATTATAGCTCCTAGTATTAAAATACCAAAACAAATTATTAGCATATAAAAATTGATATGATCTATTCAGATGCATTACTTTGAAATATGGTACATAGCACAGTGCACCTATCTCGAATCATAAAACTTGTCAAAAGGTACCAAAAGTTTATTGCCTTGGAAGATTCATGCAGCTACACTGGAACACTTGATTTAGGTCAGAACAGCCTTTTATAATTCTTGCAGGCATGCAGGCATTTCAGAAGATTTATTTAAATACAGAAAAAAAATAATTTAAGAAGACAAAGCAGCCTTTTCTCCTAATCAGATGAGATAGAAATTCTTTCAAACCACTCTGAGGGCCGAATCTTTCATTTTTCTTCCTCTAATTGCATGCTACAATAAATCTTTCTATGTGAATTAATTTCTTAAACATAAGAGTTATTTATTAACACAACAAAACATGTTTTCATGATGGTGCCAGCAACACGTGTTTTACACCCAAATGATGTAATGACACCTATTTGTTCAACGATCTGTACAATACAACATTCTCCAAGTGGGTGATGCCTCCTGGAGCCCCATGCTCTTTGCTGGCCACAGCTGCCCCTGGTGCTCGCCTTGGACCTCCTCACTCTCAGAAGCAGCCTCAGTTTCCCCAGACCTACCACCACCCCCTCTCCTAGAACAGTGACTGCCTGCAACAGTTTGAAAAAAAGCCCGACTTCTTTCACTAACGTAGCTCTGATTGAGTTTTTGTTGCATGAACAAGGAAAAAAATTACAATGGGAAAATTTCTTAATATAATAAAAATGTGAAACAGAGAGAAACAGCAGCAAGCAGAATGGGACTTAATAACAAAGTCTCTGGCAATGCAATTTCTATGCAGCTTGCAATGTAATCACGGCTTCTCTCGTAACAGCCTCAGCCTGGGAATTACCTTCCATTCGCATAACTTTCAATCAAGTCTCAGAGAAACCAAAATTCAAACTGCTATTCTTAAAATGCATATTCTCCAGAGACGCTATTCCAGCTTTTCCTAGATGTAGACATGCTTCCAAATACAGAAAGCTGGTGCGTTTTGAGTGGGATCTGTTCTAGAGTCCATGCCTTTTTCTGCAATGATTAAAAAGATTAACTTCAGTTGTCAGTAACTGCAGTGAAAAGCACTGAAGGCTCAACACTTAATTACAAAGGGAAACACAAACATGTGGCAATTAACCTTTATTCATGCTAACAGCAAAAAGGCATGGCTGGAGGCTTCTATGTTTATTACTGAGAAAGAAAATCTTTGGTATCTGCAGTGAACTTCTCCCTTAATGCTGACTATGCCTAAGAAAGGGATTGGTATGCTGTTGATTTTATTGCCAGATAAAATGCCATTCAGAAAACCAGCAAGTTAGAGGCCACAGAAGAATTCCAATCTTTAACATCTTAATAATACCTTAATTTTATCTGTTTACATAGAATGCAGAGGAGACAAAGCATCAGTACCTCTCTCATCTGCAGCTCTTAGCCCCAGATGTGGCATCTGCAGGTTGGTGGAAGCCCTGGGGACACACATAGAAGCCAAATAGTAGCCAGCAGCCAAATTTCAAAGCACAAGTGCCTCATGTGAACCAGTGTTTTACATATCTAGGATTATTTGTGTGCCCTATAGAGGAAATTGTCTTTTTCCCCATTTTGGTGGGGATACAATTCAAGCAGAATAACTTCAAATGACCAGTTGAAGCTCATTTAAGAGGTGCTGGACTCACTGCACTCACAATTATCTGTTAGGATCGAGTGTGCAGGACTGTGTCTCTAGCAATGTACCTGGAGCTCCAGCTGCAGAACATCCCTCACCACTGGTAACTCCAGCAGCCATAAATGATGTATTTTACTAGGACTTGAACTGTAAATAAAAATGTAAGGGACCTCCAATGTATCCAAGTACTGCTTGTGAGAACATTACAAGGAAGCCAGCTTCCAGGAAGAAATTAAAACTGTCAATATTTATTTCAAGTTATTGAAGCCCACTGGAGGAAAGCCTGCAGGGGACAGAAGTCCTGGGCAGGTGACTGTCAAAAGTCACTAAATCCAGGCTGTGGAGAAGTACTAGACCTCAATCTGAAACTAATTCAAAGGCTTCCACATATATAAAATGTATTAGGTAGTAAAAATCTCTTTTTTCTATAGGTTGCATAGCTGCAAAGGTCTTGAAAGATACCAGAACTCCATATTACAGTGCAAAATCATATTGTTATCGTTATGTTAGACCTGTAAAATGGGGTACACCATCACACAAGATATAAATTTAAACCCTATAATATCTAAGAGAATCTCTCAACAGTTACTATTTTGACATTCCTTTATAATAATTACTGTATTCCAAAAACCCAGGCTATACCTCCACCAGAAGATACTCACCAGAATTAGCTCTGAGGGATCCCAAGCTTTACAACAGGCCATAAAGCCACTGGGTTTGCTGGAGATGATGGCAACTGATGCCCAGTGCTGCCTCTGTCCTCTTCTGTTTTAACCTGAGAGGAGCTGCCAAAGGAAGCTGAGAATTTCCTCAAAGATCAAGGCAAGTTTAACCACAGAGCTTTGGTCTGGGGCCAACTCTTGTTCTTTCAAGCAATAAACTTTAGCACCAAGCATATGGCAAATGCTATCTCCCTCTGGATCAATATGTTATCCTATCGTTTACGGGAGTGAAATGTATCCAACCTGTCTCCTCAGTTGGTCACAGAACTTCTTGGTTGCAGCACAGTGTTAGACATCCGTGTCTCCATGCTAAAACAAATTTTACAGTAATGCAATAATGGTGCAGAAGCACATTTCTTGACGGATTTCAAAGGCTAGTGTAAGTTCATGAATATATGATTATTTCAGAAGCCTCTAGAAAACTGCTTAATGTTTGGCTACAATCTACTTTTCTTTGGCCAATCTACTCAAAAAGCTATGTTTTAGAAATGTTTTAATGCCAACTGATGTTTCTGGGAATTGCACTGCAAGGAAATACGTCACCATGTCTCACTCTCTCTTGAGACTGAGTGTGTGAACATACAGCACTTTGCAGCAACAGTCATGGTGCATGTCCGTAGCATCACAGTTGTTCCACCCAGTCTTGTACAAGACAGGAAAACCTTCTCAATGAGCCTGAAAATACTGAATCATGAAAGAAGTAACAGCATCTGCGAGTCTACACAAACTTCCCAAAGTCTACTGGGAATTCCCATAGAGCTCAAAGTTTAAAAAAGAAAAAAAGTGGACACTTTTCTAAAACATGTTTTATTTTAATTATACTGTTAATGCTTGTCATCTGATAGGAAGGTTATAGCAATGTTCTGATCCTATAGTATATTGATATGATATTGCAAACAAGCACACCTAAGCCAAGCTGTGGTACAAGCCTTGGGGGGCTTATTCTATACATGGAGTTGTACCTGTACTGCTTAATATCTTGGTTCCTATGTTGATCTAAGGACATGAGTGTCTATCATAGAGAGATAACTTATTTATGTAGTAGTTCTTCGAGTTTGTGGAATGTGCTATATACAGTAAATGCACAGCATTGCAGTAATTAATAATAAGTAAGTTTGGCATCATTTTGTCCACCCTTCCCTCCTCCCCCTTTTCAATTCATATTTGTAGCAATTCCTTAAGAAAATGTAAATGTTCCTCTCTTTTTGCAGCTTAATTTGCATATGTTTATCAGCTGTAATTGCAGCTTGGTCAAGTAATTAAAATACACGACACCTACTTGATAATGTAGGCAAGAAAAGTCATTTTCTCTGTCATAATTTCAAAACATTTGTTCAAATTGTAGCCACAAAGAATACACACATGTTAACGTATTAGGTGCCAAAAAAAATCCCTTGGTATGACTCAAGAGAAGCAAGTGCCAGCTTGATCCAGCAATGAATTTGGTGGATAAAACAAAAATCTGTCACAGTAAAAGCCAACATTTGTTCTTTCCTAATGTATAATAAATTGTATCATGATAAATATTACATTTTCCTTGGTATTAAGAGAGTATCTTCTCTGTCCTTTAGGGATACAAAAAGCAAGGCTCCCTGGAGCCACCGGACACTGCTGGCTGCAGGTCAGGTTCAAGGTGTGTTCAAGGAGATCCAGGGCTGTATAAGAGACTCTACCAAACAACAGCTTCCCCCCAAAAAAACATGTTTATTACCCTTACAACAACCACAAAGTTACCCAATTGACTGATTATTTCATGGAATGCAAGTCAAAATGAAGATGATAGAAGCTTTGAAGTAAATTAATGAACCAAGTAATATAAACTTTCGTCTGAAGCAGGCAATAAGACCTAAATAAATCATAGCTTAAACATACTCCCAAATTTGTTCATCTAACACCAGACAGTGTTTACCACTGAGAATGAGGTCAACTTTAAAGCAAAGATTCAAGAAATGCAAAATAAAAGAATCTTTATCATTTGGTTGCACTCAGGAGGCTTTATTTGTTGACATAAACCATAGCCCAGTCATTTTCTCACACACAACAATTGTTAGTCATCTTCTGGGTCACACCGCGTTTTCCATCCTTTTAGGTAGAGCCTTGGGATTATTGATCACATGAATCAAAGAGCTGGGGCACCGCTGCTGCCTCCGAGCCGTTGCTGCACACCGGGCTGCTGGACAGGACAGAGACGAATAGATCTGTGCTCAATCTGCTCCTCAGGAACAAGGGGAACCAAGGAAATTGGTGAATGTTAAGTATTTTTCTAAATGGCTGTCAAGTTACTTCCAGAATGCAAGTAATGAAGTCAGTTCTCTCTATTTTTTTTGCATTCAACCTGAATGGTGGTGAACTTGAGCCTGAAAATATGTAAAAGCCCAGCAAACTTTGTGTGTGGGGGGTGAGTCATTGTTTAAAATCCATCAGAGTAGAACAAATCCTTAACAATTGTCCTATAGCACATCTTGTCCTCTGTTAGCCTCTGAGCTCAAGCTGTGCTTATTTCAAACCAAAAAAACCCCATAATATAAGGCTTAGAAATTAAACTTATTTGAAATCATGTATTTTGTATCATCCATTAATTTGACTTTTACAACTCTGGAGTACTTAATCTTATGTAAAAGACTATATTTTTTTCAAAAACACCGGACATTTAAGGACTGGGAACATGAAAGAAACGCCAAATAAGTCACAAACACCTTCTCTTTGGCTGAGAATAGGATATACAGAGACAAAATAACATGAACTACAAACTAACGATCCAAGATCTGTGCAACCCCATAGATTTATCTAATAGGTCCAATTAGATAACGTTAGCTAGCACTTCCAGATGTGGTATGGCAGCTGTATACATCCTAGTAAGGCACAGGAAACACCAATGAGAGAAGTCAAAATCCCAGATGTGCTTGAGACTCTCCACATTGCAGTGCAATAACAAATCCTCCCTTTCTCTGTATATTTTTAACACTAATGCCAGTTATGAAATGTTTACAGGGGAGGGTGAAAGCCCACCAGTTTGCTGAGAGAAGCAAGAGGTTATCACATGCCATCTCTCTGACAAGAAGACTAATCCTTAACAAGAGAGAGAAGCTGCCTTGTGCTGTGGCTTTGATCCGTGAGGAGTCATGTATAATGTAACAGTGCTGTGGCTAATAGCAACAAGAAATAATTTACTCATTTTCTAATGGATATGTACTCCTCTCTCTTTTCTCAGCATATTAGAAGAGCTCCCAGCAAGTGATCACTCCTGCTTGTGTGACCCATTCCTAGGCACCCTGGAGCAGGGAGAAGCTGGCTCAGGGGGCCTGGGCAGACTCACCAGGAGCAGCAGGAATGACACACAGCACTTATTACATGGGAATACTGAGTGTGGCTGGCAAACACCCACATTGTCCCCCCTCGTACACATCCCTTGGGGTTTCTGGAAGAATTGCACCTCTACTAAAATAGTCTAAAAAAGTAGCAAACTGAGCTCCTAATCCTTCCCACCAGCAAAGGATGCACCTTCTTTCTCTTCCCTGACACTGCAGTAAGCAGGGTGACTCTTGGGAAGATTTTCCTGCATTATTTTTGTTAACATGCAGATACCTTTCCTAGTCTTAGGTAGAAACAACCACCGGAATTGCACATGAGGCAGGGACGTACCTGGACGCACGAAGCCGGCGGCTCTCCCCCGTACCATGAGATGAGTGCTTGCACTGAGCTTCAGCAGCACAATATATTTTGACAGCTCTCACAAACTTTTACTTTGAGGACCTTATGAGAAAATGGCTCTCTGTTTCTTTACAGCACAAAACATGTTACCTAAGAAGATAAATTCCATTAGACAATAAAATGTGCTTCATTTCAATAATAAAAACTGATTTCCAGTGTTCTTTTTCCACTCTTTTCCTTTTATAGCATTTCTTTTTGGTGCTGAGATTGCCTGCCTTCATAGCTTGAATACTCCCGAGAAGGAAATAAAGTCTGCAGTTCCCCAAATAATAAAGTTAAGTGGGTAAAGACACAGACCTAAGTTGGGGGATTGTGTAGTCTTGTGGCTATGATCATATTTTATGATGCAGAAATGCACAGCAACTACAGCAAATGGTGGTAACAGAGGAAAACACTGAAGCTCTGTAAGTGCTCCTGCTGTCCATGGCTGAGGTTAAGATCACAGGTGTATAATCTAAACACAGAAATGTACTACCACCTACAATTAATAGAAATAATGTGGGTGTGTGACTACTGCTTGTAAAATATCTGTTTGGAACTTGATCAAAAGCAGTTTGAGCAGAGCATGGTGGGAGGTGACTTGGGTGGGGAGCTAGGGGGTCCCCAAGGCAGCAGGGGAGCCCGGGCACCCAGCCTTCCCCATCATCAGCCACCATTAAGGCTGTTTCATGGATGGTTCTTCCCCCTAAGCCTGGCCTTCACGGCTTTCCTGACATCTGTGAGCTCACTCATCCTGCTCAGTTGTTTTAGCTTGATTGGTTTAGTGACCAAGCTCTGGGTTGTGTAAGTCCGACCGAAATAACAGCTTCTTTCAAAAGGCCTGTGAAAATAAAATTGCCCATCTGAGGAGCTGAATTCTCTGCAAAATGACTTTCAGTAATGTTGCCGTCCTTGAGCCTTGTCATCCAGGCTTCCAAGAGTCACTTGGTCAGAGTACAGAAACATTGGTCAAACCAGAAGAGCATTAGCAGCTGAAATTCATTTGGATTCATTGCTAGATTATTTTTTTAATTATTATTTTACAAGGAAATACCCATAGTTAGTACATAAATGTTATTACTTGTGGGATTGAGTTTGCCAATGACACCAAACCGTGTTGTGCAGCCAACATGCCAGAGGGAAGGGATGTCATCCAGAGGGCCCTGGGCAGGCTGGAGAGGTGGGCCCGTGTGAACCTCATGAAGTACAAGGCCAAGGGCAAGGTCCTGTATGTGGGTCAGGGCAATCCCAAGCACAAATCCAGTCTGGGCAAGGAGTGGATTGAGAGCAGCCCTGCAGAGAAGGACTTGGGGGTGTTAGCGGATGGAAAACTGACTGTGAGCCAGCAATGTGCTCACAGTCCAGAAAGCCAACCGTGTCCTGGGCTGCATCGAGAGAAGTGTGGCCAGCAGGTCGAGGGAGGGGATTCTCCCCCTCTGCTCTGCTCTTGTGAGACTCCCCCTGCAGTGCTGTGTCCAGCTCTGGAGTCACCAACATCAGAAGGACACGGACCTGCTCAAGAAGGTCCAGAGGAGGCCACAAAGATGATGGGGGGGCTGGAGCACCTCCCCTGTGAGGACAGGCTGAGAGAGTTGGGGGTGTTCAGCCTGGAGAAGAGAAGGCTCTGGGGAGACCTTAGAGCGGCCTCCCAGTACTTAAAGGGGCTACAGGAAAGGTGGGGAAGGACTCTTTATCAGGGGTGTAGGGATAGGACGAGGGGTAATGGTTTTAAACTGACAGAGGGGGATTTAGATTAGACGTAAGGAAGAAATTCTTCCCTGTGAGGGTGGTGAGGCACTGGCACAGGTTGCCCAGAGAAGTTGTGGCTGTCGCTCCCTGGAAGGGTTCAAGGCCAGGTTGGACGGGGCTTTGGGCAACCTGGGCTAGCAGAAGGTGTTCCTGCCCGTGGCAGGGGGGTGGGACTGGATGATCTTTAAGATGCCCTCCAATGCAAACCAGTCTATGATTCTATGATACTTCCCAGACATGAGATGTTTTAACATGTTAGACACTGAAAGAAAATTTCTGGGTGGCTTTGGGGTCCACACTACTGAAAATAGAGAGATATCCTCTTCACAGATGATCAGGGATTTCTCACTGTGCTATACCAAGGTCAATGTCTCTTTTGCCTTAGAAACAGACTGTAGGCAGCAAATGCGTATATAAACAGCAATATTATTATGCCACGCTACAGTGGGTATTTCCACTGAGGATATAGGAGTTTTGTTTTCAGTTCCACTCGTAATGAGATACAGTCAAGAGTGCTACCAAATACAAAATCTATTTAAAGTATATTTTAAGGCTTATCAATGAAGTTACATTTTCTCCAGTTAACATCCCATTAAAAGCACATAATTCACTCTTAACCCTAACAGTCTTAAATGCTATAGGAAAGCCACAGTATTTCTTGCTATCTGAGAGTAAATTCAAGCCCTAGAACTCACTATGCAACCTATTTTTCAATAAATAGGGTTTTCACGCTACACTAACACACAGCAGGGTCAGAAAAAATAACCCTCATTTATTTTACCAGGGGGAAAAAGCCACAGACTGAAACTCACCCTAGCTCTATCATCATTATATGCATTTTAGCAAATGTATTTGAAATGCTATACAAGCTCTTTACTCAGGGATCAGCATGATAGTCTCTTACTGAAGGTTATGCAGCATCTCACCACAGGCTCCCAGTACAAGTTCTCCAACTCCACAAGGCTGTCTCCATAATTATTTCACTAGTATCTCAATTCAGATTGAAACTCTTGTGCAACATTTATTGCTTCTCTAAAAGGAAAAGAAAAGTTATACACTTCTGTTCACATCTTAGACATAAAACATAGGGGCACACACTCGAAGAAGAATGAGATCCACATCAGCTTGTGGACTAGCAAAGGATCGTCAAAACTCAGAGAGTCTGATGCTCTCAATCCTGCAGAGTTAATCAGTATAATCACCATAAATGGCTAAAAAGGCATTTTACATGGACATTTATTTTCAATTTCTTGGTCGATATGAAGGGGTGTGTAAATGCTGCTCTCATTTGTCCTTTTAGAGAAATGTGTGGAAATTCTCAAACACAGAAAGTAAATCCTGGTGGACTCTTGGCATGCTCAACCATCTGTACCGCTGTGATGTTTGGTAGGACATCAGTTCACACACCAGTGGAATTGAGCCGTGAAAGGAGGATGAGTATCACCAGGAGAGACTCCAGACAGCCCTTAGCAGGATAACCAACAGCTTCAGACATTCTCCTAACTGCTGCATTTTTAAAGAAAATGATTGAAACCTGGATTTCCACATTCCACAAGATAGATAGATAGATAGATACAGAAAACAAAAAGCTCCCAGCAGTTTTGTGGATCTTTTCCTGGATTTTTCTTCTCATATCCAGAATATTCAAAAAATATTAATTAGCACAAAATCTGAAAATACTGTCAGAATGACTGGCAAAGTACTTACTATTAATCAGAAAGAATTCACTCGGAGCTATTACACAGGTCCCACAGTTATTTGCTTCACCCGCAGTAGATACAAGCACAAACAAAGCCTGATCATACAGACAGGAAGCACATAATTTTCCTCTCATCTGATCCTCAAACTTAGTAATTTTCTCTTTTATAATATTTTATGAAGAGGAAGGAAGATGATGAGTAGGGGAAAGAAGAATAGGTAACAGAAGATAATAGTAAAGAGTCAGAAAAGAGGTGATACAATTTACTACAAACAGCAGCAGCAGCACAAGAACTTCAGGTATTATATAGACAATGCATGAACAAAATCTGCATTCTCAATACGGACATTTTCTTGCATTTTGTGTCCTTTCTTTTCACTTATTTCAGAATATATTTTTAAGAAACCATTTCAGCAAAAGAAAAATATCTTCCTTTATATAAGTACAGCATGTTCCTCTGGGTAAAGTGATATTGTCTGGCCATTTGATGCAACAGTTCAACAGTTTTTTGCAATGCAGAAAGGCATAACATGGTAGAGAAATGAGACAGTCAGAAATAAGAAGTGCTTAACAAAATTTTCCTTGTTTTAATTAAAAGTTCTATACAATGACATGTTCATATACTTTGACATGTATATATCATAGCAACAAAAGACTAATTATTGTTGGTTCCTCTGGCATCA
The DNA here is from genome assembly GCF_031877795.1 of Strix aluco. NCBI lineage: Eukaryota > Metazoa > Chordata > Aves > Strigiformes > Strigidae > Strix > Strix aluco. Next base: position 12,724,640 of record NC_133941.1, on the reverse strand, counting down.
CCTACAAAGTCTGACATACGATTATGTGAATCTACTTGAAATTGATGTAGCGCTATATTGTAGCTATAGGGTATCAGGAACAGGACTGCTAGTTGGTCTGCTGGTTTTAGAGGAAATTTTTACTCAGTGCTGTAGTTTTCAACAGCTTCAGCCATTTCTGACCCTCCACACCTGTTGGGGTGAGCCACAGATTTATCCAGAGACTCTCTGCATCACCAAGTTATTCACAGCCAAGGGGGGATTTGGGAGAATTTGTATATATTTTTGTAAAATTAAAAAAAAATATATGAATTTTTGGTAAGAAAATAAATGCAGTGAAAGATATTTCATCTTTCTAAACACAATGTGGAACCTAAATACAACTAAAGAAAAATAAACTTTGTCTTATTCCCTAAAACCTCTTTCCTTGTTTTTGTTATGACCATATAGGTGAAACCAATTTCTCTTACCTAATATAACGTCGTTTACAGCTGAAAACTGCCTCAAAGTTGGATCACACCTCTCTTTACCTTTAGTCAACCACATCCACCTCTCATCTTCCTTCTTGTCGTTACTGCAAACAAGAGACAACATTATTTCCAATATCGAAAAGAATTACTTTCAGAAATAATTTCATCGCATATACGTCACATGAATAGCCCACCCAGACAGCTTGTGTGGCACAAACACAAACTGTTAAGCAGGCAGGGGCAGAGCCCTTCTGCTCCCCTCTGCCCTTCCTTTGACGCTTGGGTGGGTTTTGTTCAGCAGAAGACACATGTCCCGTCTCCAGCTGACTCCAGGCAAGCATTCATGCAACAGTGAGGACTAGGAGGATTGTAGGCTCTGTTCTAAAGTGATTGTACGTGAAACGAGGAATGACAGCACTTGATGGGATGCTGGCAAGATCTCATTACCTGTGAGACCTGAGACAAGTCTCCTTCATCCTGTCAAGCTCTAATAAAATGTTTATTGTTGACAGTCTTCTGCTGTCGCTCCTGTGGCACCAACACTTTTGTTATCTGATCACAATATCCATAGTGTGAAGGAGGAGAAGAGGATGTCCCATCAACTTCATAGTTCCTAAAGGAGGTTTCGTCCTTGCTGATGTCTGCCGTGACACAAAACTACTTGGGGTTGTGCAGTTAGGGATCTTACCGAAAAGATTCTTCCACAGTCCTGAAGTTGTAAGAGCTGGATTCCCATGAGAAACCCCTTTAATAACATAAAACAAAAGCATACATCACCAGAAAGTTTCCAGAATAGCAGAAGAAGGTCTAAGTTAGCTTATTTGAATGACTTTCCAGCAGATCTTTCTACTCTAAACAATACAGTTTGCTTATGGAGCTGAGCCTCCTGGTTTCAACACATCAAAACCGGCAGTGTAACTAGACCGGAGCTCTTCAATCTGCTCAAGGTACAGGGAATGAAATCTGGAGTTCAAGCAACCTCCAACAGCATTATGCACACAATAGCTTGCTAAGAAGTGTAAATAAATACAAGTATTCTGATTACCATTGCTACACTCATTTCCAGTCTCCAAAGACACCTAGCACAGACATCCCTTTCTCTCTGAATAACTGATCAGCAGATTAAAATACTTTCATTAGACTCCTTTTGTTTGAACGTGAACAATTGCTGTGCTCTCCCAAGGACTGCAGCTGAGGAACAATATCACAGAACCATCACGTGGACAATTTCTCATTCTTGTGCAATAGGACCATTTCCAACTTATCTGAATATTTCTTCAGTCTCCCTGTTAATAATACAAAATAAATAAAGTTAACAACATTTGGTCGGTAAATTCATGTATACTGACTGGGAAAAGAGAGGTAAGGGGAGGTGGGGAGAGGAGAGCATCTGTGTTGCTTGGAGCAGCAAGATACTTTTCAGGGATTTCCAGGAGGACCATTTTGCTGATCCCCCACTCCAACTTCCCAAAGGGATGAGGGAATTTCTGTAACATGATAACCAGTGAAAGCCAAGATATCTATCTATAGTTTTTGTAACTGGGCAGTCAAGAGAGTGAGTCTTACTTTGAGAAGAGAGGTGCAGCAGATCCAGTTTTATGTTTGACCATGAAAACAAACCTTAATGATGCAAAAAAGAAACCACACACATATCCTGGTGAGAGCATTCATGAAGCTCTGATTTTCACTGTGCAAGCCCACAGAGATGGGTGTGAGAGAATGCTGGGCTTGCTTTGAACCCCAAAAGATACAGTCCCCCTTTTGCATCCAGAGATGCAATGTCCTGTGGGCTGTGGAGATGGAGGACCGTTACGGATGGAGAGAACATGCCACAGGGTCAGCACAAGTGTCAGCAGCTGCCCCAGACCCTGGAATCCTGACAGCCTCTGGGGAGCCATATCCCCAAAGGCAAAGCTGCTAGCCGGCTTTCAGACTCCGATGAAACCAAGCCCAAGTTTTGCTACACAAAACGGGACAAAGCTGCTGGCACAGCGGGAACGGCACTCATAGCCTGAAAGAGATGTTATCTCCTGTGGCCAGACGCTTGACCTCTGGATGCTGAAGTCATCTGAACTAAAGCTCTCCAGAAGAGCATCCAGATCCACTGCAGTAGCTGATCCCACTCACTTCATTTGGAATATAGCTGGTATTTCCCATTTTTTTCCTAGGTATTTACACCAGACTTGCAGGGAGATGTACTTTCAAAATTCAGATTCACACTGCTTAAAGTTTTTGTTTCAAGTGTTAGCTGTACAACTTTAAACCTCATTAAAACATAATATATAGTTTTTCAGTGAACTCAACAGGTAAATGCTGGGATGTTTCTGTGTTCCCGTGAAAAAAGGAGATCTCCCACGTGACTACAAGTTGTGGGTATAAAAAAATCCCAACAAAACATAAACCCAAACATTTCCCAGAGAAGGCTGGCTTGCTCTTTTTTTAACACATGAAAAATTATCACAATCAAATTCCATTGTAAAAGGCACTTCAGAATTTGTTTTACTAGCTTTATTACCTAGACAACTGGGATATTTTTATTTTTCCCGAAGTGGAAGCAAGTATCTAAATGAGAGGAAAATTGATGATATACAGCTAGCAAGTAGTTATGAAAAATAAGGGGCCATCTCTATTGTTACTATACAATGAAGCTCATGTGCTATAAACAGATACTATAATGGAATAAATCAGAATGGCACCAATGATCATAATTCTTATTCTTTATGGTAAAGCCTAGAAATCAGGATTCAGGTTCCCATTTTTCTTGGCGTTGTAAGAAATAGAGCAGAGGAGACAGCTGGTGAGCTAATAACCTGTGTGACAGACAGGATGCTACAGGAGGGAAAAACAGAGAGTGGCAAAGGTTGGGAGACGGGGACAGTGAAATAACAGGGAGCAGAAGCTACAGCTTGTCATTTACCTCACCAGTGCCAGAGGGCCGAGCTGCAGCCATCAGAGCACGTCGAGATTTCAAAAGGGATTTAAAGGTTAACATAACAGCTTACAAAAATGGTTGGAATGTTTTTTTCCTGTGCAGGGGTGGTATAACACAGAAAAGGAGTTGAGGGCGGCAGGCACGGAAGTGGCGGGAAGCGCTGGCAGAGGAAAATGCAGTATGGAGAAAGCGTTTTTCAAGCATTTCTGGGGAGGAAGGGGCAGGATGTGATCAACAGGGATGTCCACTTCCAGCAACATGTCTCCTGCACTTGAAAAACAAGGAAATACATATGGTCTGGATGAGGATCAAAATACCTGGGAAAACTCCTCTCAGGTAGCGCTCAGGGACAATTAATCTGTGCAGGAGAGGTAAGGAGCAAGGTGAAATGCCAGGAAGAGCATCTGGTGCATAGTTGTATGGAGTTACCTGAGGCAGTACAGCTGGATGGAAGTCAAAGGAACCGATTAGAGCTCCTAAGGAACGAACAAGCTGGAGCGAGACAGACCCTGGACTGACACGCAAAGGAGCAAGACTTATATTGGCATTTCTAGGAAGAAAAAGGCTGAGATATAAATCCAGACCTCATTACGTGCTAGAGAATCCACACAGGAAATAAATGCTTCTTGTCGCTGCCCTATTAATGGAACTACTTTAATCAACATTCATTCAAAGGTGAGGAACCCATTCTTTCAAATGTTACTCATATGTCATTACTCATTCATATACTCAAATTGAGATAGAAAATAAAAATTTCAGGATAAGCAGTCTCACTGAAAGGCAATATACAATAATTCTAAAACACAGGTCATCTTTAAATGAATTACAGATTTTATTTTTTTTTAATGTAGATATGCCTCTCAGAAGGGATGTAGTTATTGATGGTGAATAAGTAGTATAAACTGTATTATCTGCAAAACACCTGGGGTCAACCCTCACCTCTCACAGCTCCCAGTCAGCTGCACATCTTTCTCAGGTTCTCAGAGGTCCTTACCCCTTCTGCCTTACGAAGATGTTTCCTTGAGGTACAGCTTACAAGCAGAGGATGTAGGGATGTGTTGCTTACCAAGACTCCTGTGCCTACCACACCTTTGACCTCAGGAAAAAGTTACTATTAAAAATCAGCCTAGTAAGAGAGAGTACTTCTTTACTTGCATAAATAAAATCATAATAATACAGTAGAAGCTGTCTCATAAGATGAGGTCTGCGTGTGCTTTGGCTAAAGCATCTCGACAAGGTCAAGGCTACAGCAAGAGCATCCCGGGCTCGCAGAGCCGGGCAGGTCCGGCCAACAGCCCCTCATGCCACAGCGGGCATGGGCTGGCAGCCCCAGGACCACCTGGGCAGAGCTGTGTGGCCAGACAAGGTCTGGGACCCAGTTGCATCGGCAGGATAATTTTTGGTGTGGAAACTGCCAGCAGCTCCAGTCTAGGCAGGCTGCGCTGGGGTACTGAAAACAGATATCAACCCAGGTTATGATTTGGCCTGGCTCAGCTTCCGCTAAACAACTATTTAATTTTTAACTATTTCACATTATGCATTTTATATATTTAAATTCACTGAAATGTTTACTTATATACTTATATTTCATGGACTATAAAACAATAATAACAAATTCCAAATTAGTCATTTCCTTTCAGATAATAAAGTCACAATGAGAAAAAATTGTGACTTCCAATTGTTCCAACCAGTGTTTGAAACAACATGAAAATCTCTTCAGCAGTCATTACTGCCTAATTGTTTTGGAAAGCTGCAAGAGAATTACCACAGCTTTTTTTGTTGTTGTTTGCTTTGTTAAAGAAAAGTTAATTTCATTCAAAATTATTAACTATTTCCATCTCTTTATCCTTAAAAAGAAAAACAGAGAAGTGAATTGGGAAATTCTGTTAAACGTTCTACCAAAACATTTTTCTACAAAAGAAACCATAGAGCTCATTTCTCTCAAACCTTACAGAGAGCAACTCTGATCTGCCAAAATATGTTGTCTTCAGTTCATTGCCAATGTATATTTTGTGGGAAACTGAATATCCATACGCAATTTTGTAATCCCAGTTTAGCACTGGGAGTTGTTAAACTCGTGAATTATGCATTTCATTCTGTAAACACAAAAGAAAAAGTGCTTACAATATAGTTAGCTTATTTGGCATTTTTAAAGATCATTATAGTTTATCTAATAATTATAAAGAGAATGGATCTCATTTATATTATTTGGGGCATATGTTTGTATTCCTGTCTAGGGGAAGCCTGAGGAAGGTGCAGGATTTCTCTGGCAGCTTTAAGAAGCCCAGATACAACAGAAAACCAAATGTGAAGTACTCCAGATAGAAGACAAAGAAATCTGATGTTCAAGTACTAGTCTGAGACTCAGAACATCTTGTTCCTCACTCTGTTACAAATTCCCTGTAGCAACTTGAAATACAAGCAAGGCAGGTAGCATCTGTGCGTTCCCTGCCTTGTCTAGGTTTCAGGCTCTTCCAAGCAGGAGGTGGCTGTTCCTCTCCTACTGCAGGCACTGAAACAATGAAAGTAAAAATAATACTTTGCTCTACAGATATGATCCTTCAAGCCTTCTCTTTACACTCTATTTAATAAATAGAGTCTATTTTAGGCCTGTCCCTGGACAAATTCCTACACATCGAGCCCCGTGTTTTTTCCTGAAATACACCTGGATCCAATCTCAGGTCAGTGCAGCAGAGCTGAGTTTTTCAGGATTAAACTATTCATTCTTATGTCTCATCTCAGACTTAGCAGATGCTTGGGAATCTTTAACATCTTAACTTTAATTAGTTTATATCACTATTGTCTTGTCACGTCTCTTACAGAAGCTGATCAAAGTTTATGAACAGCTCTGTAATTAGGGTACATATATTGGGAACAGGACAACCTCAACTGTTGTTGATTTCATCAGTGATTTCACTCTGTCTCTTCTAAAAGACTATTTCATTTTTTCATGGCCAGGTTCAATAGCTGTCACCACTGTCTGAGAGAGTATCACATCTGGCTGTATGTTTATTCCAGATTTCAAATTATACTAAACATTTGTGCAGTAGATAAACTCCAGGCCCGTTCTTTAAGTACCATAATCCTGATGACGAGACAAAAATCCAAAGTTCCTAACTCAATGCACCCATGTGCCCTCTGACAGTTGAGGTAGGATTTTTCTGTAGCTCAGTCAAAATCAGTTGTTCACACAAATAGCTTAGTCTTTTGGCATTCCCAAAACATATGAAAAAAAGGGATGATCAATACCTATCTGTGTCTAGCACATCTACCATAGCACTGTAGATATTATAGACATATATTCAACAGTCACTCTGTTAGTGCAAATGGGTGATTCTTATAAACTTTCTTTTGCTGCAGGTTACCACCTCAAAAGTTCAGTCAAACCTGTTTATACTCCTCCCACTACATGCCAAATGAACCCAGTTAGCAAATAAAATACCAAAATAATATCACTAGCCTCAGGTATTGAGTAGAGAATGCCTCTATGGTATACAGATCACACTATTTTCAGCAATGAAGAAGAAAATATATGTTTGGCTTTTTTTTTTTTTGGTGTTTGTGCATCATTGCTATTAGATGCCTTAAACATCATGCAGCGCCATGGAAACTGCAAAGAGGTGATGCCCCTGTGTGGCTGCTTCTTCCATGTGAAAAAAATACTCCCTTACATAAAGAATATTCAGGAAAAAAAAAAGAAAAAAAATTGTTCAATGTTTAGCCAACATCCTGGTTTCTACAGAAGTGTTTCAGCAGCAGCCAGCACCTAAGTCAGTATGATTCATTGGATCAATAATTCTAAGGTCTGTACCTAAAAGGTTGAAAAATGTGATATAACCTGGCAGAAGAGTAATGATTGTAATGTTCAGCAAAATGGCTAATGAGGCTTGGAAAAAACAGACTTGGGTGGAGAGAAATACATACAGGTTTAACCTTGCACACTAACTTCAGCAGAACATTCTGTCTTTTAGGTTAGCTCTAAAGTCCTCATACTTTAAAAGGCACCTTTATTTTCTTGATGTTTTCACTCTTTTACTGATTGGCCTTTTCCTTTCCCCATTTTCACCTACTGGTTATGGAAAGAAGACATGACCTCTTTTCTAGGTCACGATATCCTTAATCGTTACTTGTTGAATGGTTGATTTTGGCAGCACAGTTACATAAAGACATGGAAAATAAGTTTATTTTCTTTCTCCCCTAGCTGAATGTTTTGCTTTTAATTCCTTCTATTTTACCTCCATCAGTTACCATCCTATTCTAAATATAAAATCCTTTCCCAGGTCCCTACTTTCTCATACTTTCACTTCCCTCAGATGGTGTAATACTACCCTATACACAAGTATTTGTGCTCAAAGCAAGCCAAATAATAGTAATACTGAGGCAGCTGAGGCTGTTGATATTATTTTAGCATTTCATTATTCTAAGGAAAAAAAAAAGACACAGGCCACTACAATTTCCTATCATTCTCTCTCTCTCACTCCCTGGGAGGGACCACCTGGTCCATAAAAGCATTTCACCACAAGCTGGTCTTATTCTGGGACATGTGTGATGACATCTGCCTCTGTGCTTTACCTGGGGTAGGAAAGAGATGCCCCTCATTAGACCAATAGTATCAGGAGATCAGCCTGAAGAAAGAAATATTAGATAAGTGATCTAAAACTCTTTATTCAGATAGTCAAAACCCCACCTGCCTTCTCAGCAAAGCACCCACCCACCCTGCATCGCCAATACATATTTCTTTAAAAATACAATTTATTGTTCATTCATTCATCTTCCAGAAGCTGAACAAAGGAAACGCACTTTGTAACAGCAGTGAAATGTTCTACAATTTGTCCCATATTTTTCAGTCTGTATTAGCAAGAGATCTATTAGTAATCTCAGTGCCACCAGTGATACTGCAAACTGCATGCTCCCTCCCCATCTGTAAAGCATGATGTCCGTGTGAAGACAAGTAGATGTTTCTGATCTCTTTTCTATAATTCATTTTCCTAGCTAATCAACAATTATCCATAATGAACTTTCCATTGCTAGTTCAAACTCAGCAGTTTCTTTTGCTTAGTGCAAGACAACGGAAAAAATGGTGGCAAATGGCGTATAATGTTTTATGAAGTGATTTCTGAATAATCACACTTTAATTTTAAAGCTGTTTAACAGCCATATCAAATGGCAGACAAAAGAACTGAAGTGAGGAGTATGACCTATGAAACTGATGCAAATTCATTTGGAAAAACCCTTTATTAGAGAAGGGTCTCCTTGTCACAGGTCTAAATCATACAGTAAAAATGCAACTCAATTGTAGAAACATAGTTTTATAATTCTGTGTCTTTGTACTCATCTGGGTGGTAATAACGGTATAAGTAAAAAGAAATATTTTTTTCTTGGCTGAAGTTGCATGAAAAGTTGGAAGACGTTATTAATTGACCCTGTTATTTGTAGTCTCTCAGACAGAGAAATAACTCAGAGTTTGGTTTGCGTGTACACCTGATTTAATCAATAGTCCAAATTCTAACATCAAGCTAATCCACCTGCTCCCTCTTATCTGAAATCCCACTGCTTTCAGATGCTTCAGAAGTCTTTGGAGAAGCTCCTGGGGGAGTCTCTGCTGAGCAGGGCAGACAGCCAGCTGGGCAGGAGCAAACACTGCCAAGCTTTGTTAAATTTTCATGCAAATGCACCCAATCTCACCTCCATGAATTTCAGTTTTGATGGAAGCCTGGAAGAGCTGCTGTGTTGGCCCTTTCCTCCTGCCGCGTGGTCAGGCTGGAGGGTGTAGACCAACATTCAGCTCACGCAGGAAGAGACACAGCCTAAGCTCAGCAGATAACCTGCATCCAACCCGTTATAAAACACCAGGAGCTGGGTACAGTTTCCAAAATCTTTCCTGCTGCATCTTAAGGAGAAGATATATTTCTCTTCAAGGTAAATTAATTAATTATTTAATTCTCTTCACAAGCTCCAGGCAGCATGCTGGGGGGTGCGCGTGTCTCTTGGGGGGATGCCGCACCCTACTGCTGGGTTCTGGGATTGAACAGCAGCTGGAGGTTTCCTTACACTTCAAAAGAGAAAATCCGTCTTTCCAGTACAATCCCACCTTCAAAAGCATTTAATGCTCTCAGTCTTTCTTGGAGTAAGATAGAGCTGAAGGTGACTCAACTCACCACCACCAATGACCAAGTTCTGCATGGCTTTCAATATATTTATAGTTATTTAAGACATATTGTTATCCCATTGAGGATATTCCTATTGTGCCCTTCTCACAAAATTTGAAGCATACAGGAATAATCACGTTCAAAGACAGTGACCCATGCAACAGTCATTAAGTATCATTTTGGTGAGTGACTCTGGCTGGAGGCTGGGTGCCCCCCAAAGCCACTCCATCACTCGCCTCCTCAGCTGGGCAGCAGAGAGAATATATAACAAAAGGCTCATGGGTTGAGATAAGGGCAGGGAGAGATCACTCAGCAATTACCGTCACCGGCAAAACTGACTCAAATTGGGGAAATTAGTTTAATTTATTACCAATCAAATATCCAGAGTAGGATAATGAGAAATACAACTAAATCTTAAAACACCTTCCTCCCACCCCTCCCTTCCTCCTGGGCCCAGCTTTGCTCCCAATTTCTCTCCCTTCTCCCCCCAGCAGCACAGGGGCACAAGGGATATCTGCTCTCCCGTGGACCCCCATGGGTACAGGGCACAGCCTGCCTCACCATGGTCTTCACCACTGGCTGCTCCGGCCCCTGGGGCATCTCCTCGCCCTCCTTCTTCACTGACCTTTGTGGCTGCAGAGTTGTTTCTCTCACATTCTCACTCCTTTCTCCAGCTGCTGTTGCGCAGATTTTTATCCCCCTTCTTAAATGTTATCCCAGAGACACTCCCATGGCTGATGGACTCAGCCTTGGCCAGCAGTGGGTCCCTCTTGGAGCGGGTGGTGTTGGCTCCATCGGACAAGGGGAAAGCTTCTGGCACCTTCTCACAGAGGTCGCCCCTGTAGACCCCCACTACCAAAACCTTGCCATGCAAACCCAATACAATCATTTAACTGTTGTGGACTGATACTTCCATGTTGTTTTTCCCTCAGAATATCTAGATGTAAAAGGGAAGACAGCACGGTCCCTTGCAGATAAATAAATACCCAAAGTTTCACCCCCATTGACAGTTAACAGCTGCAGCACTCAATGAGGAAAATGTTTGACTGGGAAATATCCAAATGGTGATTTAACGGCTGCTAATTTAGTCAGCATTAGACTTTCCTATCATGCTGAAGGAAAAAAGCCCGTGCAATGTAACCATCCGAAGGGGAGAGGCACACCTGGTGCCGGGGGAAGGGCTTCTTGGGCTGCAGCGTCCCTCCACCTGCGGTTCTCTGATATGTGTGTACCAGTCCAGTCAAGAAAGGCAAGTGTCAAAGGAAACCCTTCATGGAAAGCATGGATTTATCTTCACTAAATCTGAAAAATCACTGTTTCCCCTCTTGAGAAGAATTTAAATAGCAAAAGTGTTTTTAAATTTGTTGAAAGTGTTCAGGCACTAGTTGCAAACCAATTATTTTATTTACAACAGAGGGCTTTTTGAAGGGGAAAAGAGCAGAGCTGAGTATTTTCAAAAGAATTACTGGTTGTTTTGCTTTCTCAGATACCCCTTCTCAAAACACACACTATATGCATTGTAATGTAATTACTGTCAACTGTAATGCATCAAAAATGTATTGCAAATATTAAAACATTGTGTAAATATGGGGAAAGAAGCATAAACTATTCCTTATATGTATTTGTTTTCCACTATATCAACCTGCAGTTCCAGGTACATCAGAGCAGCTCAGACCTGTGGATTATCTGATCAATAGCAAACAAGAATGAAAGTATTTTCAGTTCACTGCAAAAAGTCAAGGAACAGAGAAATAATAACAAAGCAGTGATTCGATCAGAGGGAGCTGTAGTAGGTGGCACAAAGACGTAGGACAAATGTCAAGCACACAAACAAATAGCACTGCTGAAGTGAAAAAACATGAGTTATCAAAGTGTCTTTTAGAAGGGCTTCATGGGTCAGTCTCCTCCTCAAGAAGTGGTCTTGTTGGAAGAAAAAAAATTTTCATGGAAGTAAAATCACATGAGGCTGCAGCATTTGTCAAATTCATGGTCCCAATTTTTAAGTCACAGTCACATTGACCTTCCTGTAATTTTTAGACTTGAAAACAGAGAGAGGAAAATACATAGGATTTAGGAGCATGCAAGAATAATTGTTTTCTAAATCCTGATATTTGCAAATGCCTCTTTGCTTAACAAAAAGATTTTTCTTCCTGTAAGTTTAAACTAATGAAAAGACAAGTATGTTTTACCTGGTAGGAGTGAGCTGATGATCTTGTAGGACTGCCAAACATTACGGGAATAGTTCATTCTTTCTATTGTCAGGCAAAGACAAGTCAGAAGTAAGAATTAGTTTCTTTAGTACCAGATTTATACAAAAATATTCATTTTACCACTCATAACTAGAGATTATATTTAGACTACACCTGTACTGACATCTACCACAAGCAGCAGAGCTGAACCTGAGCATGGTGGTACCTAACCTGGTATTGGTGGGACCCTCCTTCCTGTAGAAGAAAAGCTGTTTTAAGGACATGCTTGGTCCCCAAGACCTCAGCCCAGCTGAGCTTGCCTTTAGACATGGGGAAAAGCCCAGCTCACCCTGCCTACCCAGGATGAGGCAGCTCAGCACATCCTCTGGGCAGGGTAAAGTCCTGTGTCAAGCAGAATGAGGAAATGGAGGTGGAAAAGAAAAATGTCATTTGGCTGCAAGAGTAATGAAAAATACATTGTGGAGAAATGCCTGGAGAGATGAGGGATGGTAATAAAGTGCAGTAACAAAGAAAAGTGCTGCAGTCTGAGAGCAGAAAATACCAGAATTAATCCGACAACGGGAGCTGCATAGGCCTATCCACAGACGGCACCAACTGACGTGGGGACACAGTCCCAGCGATGCCACTACTGTCAGAGATTGCCGGGTGTCGTCCCAAAATACCCAAACATCTGTCTCAGCCAGTGGCATCAGCTTTTCAAACACAGATGTTTCTGTCTCCGGCTTTCAACAGCAGCTGACAGGTTATCAAAGCATCAGGAATGAATCAATGTGTGACTTACCTCCCCAAAACTTCCCTCCGGTTCTTTATCAGCAATGCTAGCAGCTCACAGAAATGGTCACAACCATCTAAATTACGCCCACCCTGCCGATTTTAAAAGATGCTCTCTTAGATAATGACAGGGATGAGTTACCTGTCTCAGGACCTCATCTAGGACCTTTGTCAATCCAATTGCTCTGAGAAATGGGGTGGGAACTGTCATGAAGGTCCTTGCCACCTCTTCTGCTAGGCACCTGGTGTAGGCAAAATAAGTACCTGCCGAAGCTGTGTATTGCTGGGACAGCAGAAGAGCCATGGCCACTCCTGCCAGCCTCACCCGCAGAGGTCGGGGCTGCAGAAGCTGAGCAGGGGCTGGGGGACCTGGCCCCTCTCCCAGTGGCACCCCCATGGGAGGAGCTGCCTTGGCTGGTTCCCAGCCCCTTGGCACTGGGGCAGCAGCAGCACACATAGTCCCGCGCCTGCCTTGGTAGCTCGGCAGATCAGCAGCTTGCTGCTTCCTGAGGGCAAGAATAAAATAGGGGTCAGTGCTTAAAAATGGAGCTTGTTTGAATTCCCTGGGCAGGGAACAACCTTATGGAGAGTTCAGAGATTAAGTGAACCCTATTTAGGACATGTAGGGTCCCTCTCCAAGCCCCCCAAGTCACCCCCAATATGTAGAACTCCAGATCTTTTTTAAAAAAATATTATTAATATTGAATACATGTACAGGATCATCTATTCATTTCTTGTGGAGTTCAGGTATTTCCCCACTTCACAGGTTATCAGCAAAAGGGTTTATCCAACCTACAGAAGCCCCCTGCAGGCAAGAAATCCCAAATACATCAGATGTTAGGATCTGAGAAGCTGTCACTCATAAAGACTTACTGGATGAACGTTTCCAAAGTGCTTTACAACTCGGTTCTCAGAGTATTTGGGTCATACTATACCGTAACAGACACAAGGTCCATCATTTTATGCAGGTATATTTGTTAAGTCCTTCACTTTATAATTTTCTTAGTTAGATTAAGCTGGTTGATGAAGTTCTTTCTTTGCATCATGCATTGAAATGTACTCCACAAAAAAAAAAAAAAAAAAAAAAATCACAGTACTGTAGAAGTTAAAATCTTCAATGAAATGATCTTCCCAGTCACTTATAGGGCATTGCTCTTATGTGTGCCTCTCCAGATAACTTGCTTTAATCAAATGTATTCACAGGTGTGATACATACTCTTATCAAAATACTATATTCTATAGAAATATTTCTAAGTGTATCCAGTAACAAGAATGAAGAAGATTTTTCTTCTGGCACTGTGCTGGGGTCCCATAAGGGTTCTGTTCAGCCCTTTCCCAAATGGTAAGTGGAGGAAAAAGTATGAATCCAATCCTGGAAAGTGCTTCCAGTGAAGACAATGGGGTTCTGCTTGAGTGAAGACTGCAGAGTTCAGCTAATTGTTAGTAATTTTCTCCTTTCTTATACAGCATGATGAAAATGCTGTGGAAGAGCAATCAGACTGCTGTGAAATTACATGTTGAAGAGAAGAGGGAAGATTTAGGTGTGGGTATGGGCGACTTTGAGGGGTAGCTCTAGTCTTGCAGAGATTTAAAAGGGAAATTATTTTAAAATTTTTGCTCACTTGCCAAGCTATTATCGGTCAGAACCTTCCTGATTTCTTCCCAGAGTCCTGGGAACATGATGGCTCTCACCACAACCTCAAAATACACTCACCTGCCTGATGTTGTCCTTGGGGACTTGGCCACACTGGTAATGTAAATGCATCACACACACACACACACACACACAAAATATCAATGCTTTGCCCTCCACTTCCAGTGCTGAAGACACTTTAAGATTTTCTAATAAATTTTGTCCTATCTGCTTTTTTATTCCACGGGGAGAGATCACACCTCTTCTAATTACCAAACTATCTATGCTGCTAATAAAAGGAATAGACAGACAGATGGACTGTCTGCAGTATTGTTAGCCACCAAAATTGCATGCAGACATTTCAAAAGCATAGCTTAGTTTTTTAAAAAAAAAAAAAAAATAGAGCATAAGACTCAAGACAGCCTCCAGCCTGGCTCACCAAGGCCCTCATTAGCACAGGCGACAACAAGGCACTCTTTCTTTTGTCAACTGATGTCTCCACACTGCAGCTGGTGACGTTTGCTGCATGATCTGTTCCCACAGAATGGGCGTTCCAGGTCCTTATGCTTTAGTGAATTTTGGTCTTAATTCACTCAGGAGAAATTTATGCTGATCTGACTGCATGTTACCATTCCTTTGGTTGTGTAGTCACCTTCCGACGCTTCATCCTGATGCCTCTGTAGAAAACAAGATAACCTCTTCTCCAGCTTTGAGCTGCTGGGCTGTTTTAACTGAGTGCTTTTGGGATTCTGTTGAAGGACAGGCTGCGATGCTGATGAGGAAGATGGAAAGTCCTTTTCCACACCTGTTCCGATTAACATCCATTTGAACAATTGTGACCAGAATTGTAAACAGCATTCTACAAGCAATGGTTTACATAGCTGCACTAAGTTCTGACTTATAAGAAAATATCTACAAGAATATGAAAGTCCTTCTCTTCCTCCATCATCTAAAATGGTAATTTTCCAGTTATGGCAGAAATTTTTCATTTCTAAGTCCCAAAGTGCACAATCTTGTACTTTTTATTATTATCCACATTATTTTCATTACTGGAGTCCTCCCAGTCATCTATTTCTTCCTGTATACCACACCTCCTCTGTACTGGCAATACCTCGCTATCTTTTCCTGTCACTGGCAAATTTCATTAGCACATTGCCAAGTTAAGCACCAGTCTCAAAACTGTTCCTAATGAACTTTAATAAACTCCAGTCCTAACAAATAGTTTTTTTAGCATAAACCATACCTAATGATCTTGTGCCAGTTTCCCACCTGTTCTACAAGTAGGTGCTAAATATAAATGACTGAATATAACAACTCATAATTTCTTTCTATTTTGACCCTGTTTGCATTTTGCAGCTCTTATAACTGGAAGAGGGAGCTAGCACCGAGTTACACATGCTAGCACGCTGCAGAGGTGGCCCCAGCAGCACTCACTGCCCCATCACTGTATGGTTTCACTACGAGGAGTAACTTGGTCGATTAGTTTTGTTGCAAACCAGGACATACAAATGGTTATGGACTGATTCATTAACATTACTACAATGCTCCTCCTTCGTAAGCAAGCACATTCAGAATTAATTTGGGTACCTTGTTATGTAGACATACTCATAAAAGCATTCAGGGATGACCTGGCACATTAATGGCACTGTAAAATACCAGTTACAGTTTAAAAAAACATCCAGAGAGGATCAGTCAAAGATCTGGATGATCCTTTAGTGGTACATGGGAAAGTGACTTCAATTAGCTCATTCCCCTGGGAAGCAAAAGGCTGAAACAAACTGTAATTACATGGAATTAGGTGTGGTCAAGTTGCCTCCTTCTGTGTCAGGCATTAAATGCCATTTCAGGACTTCGTCTCTGCTGAAACTTGCCATAAAGGAGAACATCCTTCTGGCTGTGCATCATGACACAAGAGGAACGGGCCGCAGGGACCAGTATCAAACCCAGTGAACTCAAATACAGCTTTCAGTGTGCTTTCCACATGACCTGCACTTGCTCTTTCTTACCAATATCTGTGCCATAAAATATTTCTTCAGTATTAAATTGCATAGTGTTGGGCCAGAATGTGACTATTTTTGCTGTGGAGCAGAATAAAGTACTGTAGAGTTATTTGCACCCTCTCTATGTCCTGGGAGCAAAGAAGGAGGTGAGAAGGAATGTCTTTGCAGAGCAATTCAAGAAGTGCAAGTTTGCCCTGACTCCGCTACAAACCATCAAACTCAGCCCAGCTTTATTTCAGAAGCTGTGTAGCTGCGTTAATGCACATACACTGCTATACTTAAGCTTTTAAAGTGGTATAGGTATAAAAGCAGGACTTAATATTGCTTCCTTTCCACATCAGTGAGATTCTTGCAGTGCTCCCTGTGGAGCACTCTGCCTAGCCTACCCCAAACACAAAGTTTGCAAAACATAAACTCATCCAAAAACTTCTCCATGTGGAGCCTAATCTGCTGCCTCTACTGTGGCTCAGTACAGGTTTCCCCCCAGGGGCACCAATTTCCACACTGTTGTTTCTGGGCATCCTTTGTAATACAACAAGGCACATCAAACATGCACACCTACATGCATGAGACAGCAGCCTGTGTCTGCAGTTTACAGTATAAAAAAAAAAAAAAAAACCAAAACCAAAGAAACAACAACAAAAAAATGACAGAAAGCCATAACTGCCAGCTCTGATGCATTATGTTTTCCTACAATAGCCTTCAGCAAATTCTAAGCTTAATATTAAATCAACTGTTAGTTACAATTCAATATTTGGTACTTAGTAATTCGCTAAGTAAATTTCAGTATTACCCTTTGGAAAAAAATTACCTTACTGCAACACTCCCAGCCTCAAAACCCCTTGCCCGCCCCCCCGTGCCAGGGATACAGCTACTCAAAGGAGTGGTGAACAGACTGGAAATCCAATGCATTTCCTTTCACATCCTGAAATGGTTTAGTTAGCACACAATTTCTCTTTTTGAAGAATTTCCTCTCTTTTGACAAGTAAATATATGTCTAACTTTCTGCTCCTTTTAGTGCCAGAAAGAAAAAGAGGAAAGAGGAAGAAAAGGGAAAAGAATCTGCAACAGGTTTGCTGAACATTAGTTATTCATTTTATGAAACACAACAAGGATACTTTATAAACTAATCCAGCTTTACAATGACTGCAATGTTACCTTCAATTTTGTGTTACCGGATAATTTGTCGGTTCTGTCACGTTGGCAAGTAATAAAGTAAGGAACAACTACTAGAAGCATAAGAAAATTATTGAATCTGATTCTTCTTCCTCCTTACTGTATTCTAAACATAAGCTGATTTTAAACAAAATAACCTCTAGGATTTATGAAAGACACAGCACTAAAATAAGATGCTTGTGTTTAAGGGGGTTTTTTTATTTTGGTTTTTTTCCCCTCCCTAGATAGATCACTTTCCATTAAACTGTTTGAGCTAAACATGAAAAATCCTAATCCCTACTCAGGTAAAGTTTCAGTTTGCATAACTGGTTGCTCTGAGGAAAAAGAACATTGCAATGACTTCAGTTCAGGTGTGGACCACTGAGCACAGGCACATAGATACAGCTGCATCTATTTACAATGAATTTTCTGGAATCTAAAATTAAAACCATACTTTAAAACCCATGTACCTGCCTTGTCTCACTCCATTTCAGTTTGCTGATGGGAAATGGGCAGACGTTTCCCCTGCAGAGTGTACAGTAGAAAGCTGATGCTATTGCTGGCCGTCTACTCCAGAGAATCCAGTCCTCCATAAAAGCCTGGGTCACTTCCAGACCATCCCAAGACACGGAAAGCCTCTGCTGCCTCTGAGGGTTAAAAGAATTCACAATCAATTCAGTATTTTCACACATGCACCAGAGGAGGGGAAAAAATAAATATGTAGCATTAGTGCTCTAATTAGATGCAAATCCATTGGCTTGTACAACCAAACCGTAGTGGTTGAAGCCAGAGTTTATTTTCTCCTACAGACTGTCCTAGAAATTAAGTAGGCACTCATGAGATTTTAACCTATTAAATGGTCATGAAAGATTAGGAACTAGTTTCACAAGAACAAGAAAACCATCAAACAATAAAAACTTCTGCATTAGGTACTAATTTCAATCCTCATGGCTGGTCTGCTTCTCCATACATTGCTGCTAACAAAAGAGAAAACAGGAAATCTAGAACACAGATTTTGAACTTATATTACTGCAAGTCCTTGATGAAAGGAACAAAACATATGGAATTGACAAACAAACAGATGTTTAAGCATTCTAGGTTTTATTTGCTGCTGAATTATTGTATGCATTCACTAGTCCTCATCAATATTTCACCCTTTAAGGTTGTAATTGGCAGTGAGAGGCAGATAGGAATGTTTTTCAGTAGTGTCTTTGAAATTATGACTTTAAAAAAAGAAAATGCAACCACGTCTGTTAGTCAGATAAAGCAGCTCATATTTAGGACAAGACCATGAGAAAATAACTGCCAAAACAAGACAGAAGAGGCTCCAGCTCTGATCAATATGCTGTCTGGATTTGTTTCAGTTTGTTGTTTTATAGATTCCAATGAAAATGATACTGAGCCTGGATTTACTATCAGAAACAACAGTAGTAGGTGGAAATATCACTTTAATGTAGAAAAGATCTTTCAGGGTATTAAGCCTCTCTCATTACGTAGAGCTCAAAACTCCCCTTATGATCAGCACTTTGCTGACTTGAGGGACATGAACTGTTAAGACTGTGAAATGAAAACCACTGAAGAGTAGTACACTCTGCTTGAACAGGAAAGAGAGCAAATCTGGCACATTTGTTATTCTCTTATTAGTATCTGTATCTCTGTGAAGAGATAACATCAATATACCATTATCATTTCCTAACTTGTCCCGCATACGAATTATACGATTTTAAGATGACTTTTGAAAACCCTGCATAATTAATAAGGCATTAAGCAAAGGAGATGTTCATGCATTGACAGACATGTATTTCATTTAACATTACTTTTTATCCATTTCTCTGGCTTGTGCATTTCTGATATCACTAAATTGGAGGATTAAAAGATGAACATGTCTCACACACACCTCAGATTTCCCTCCGTGACTGACAGGCATGCCAGGGATGTGGGGAGTGACAAGTAGTTGAACAAACAAATACAACTTCAAAAGCCTGACTCTGTGGACTGTGTTGCCCTAAACCTTTTCCAGTTATATTAAAATTTTTCTTTGGCAGGTACATCCTGAATTATCCTTTAATCATGAGGGCTTTTTCCCTCTGGAGAGCAAAGTTTTCTCCAGAGCAAGCTGTGCTTTCAGTGGAGATAGACTTTAGACAAATAACTCCTGTGTCCCAGCAGCCATCCTGAGGGATAGTGCCCACAGCAGCAGCGAGGTTTGGTGTAAGGCTGTTCTTTATCTCTTGCTCCTTTCCACCTTGGAAATAATAGCCACTTAATCTGCTTCTCACAGAGGCACAATCTGCGATGACAAAATTGTGGGTTTTAACATGCTTCAAGACAAATGCACATAGCTGTGCTGCCCGCATGGCTCTTGCCCGCCAATGAACCACTCCACGTGTTCCAGGATGTTTTCTGGAACATCTTCCTTCCCCCCTGTGCTGGGCAGCATGTGCACCAATAGAGCCCGAGCTCTACCTGCTCCTCCTGCTTTCCTGCACAGCTACACGGGAAAGGCATTAATGGCCAAATGGGCATCTGCCCAGGCATTAATGGACAAGGCAGCAAGCACAAAGGAGCGGGGAGGAGATCTTTGATGTCCATTACTCTACAGCATCACTTCATCCCCAGGGACACGACTTAACTTGAAATGCTTATTGTGGCTAGAGGTTTTACTTTTGGACTCTGCTTATGCAATTTTGCCTTTTAGTGTTCTCTTGCATGATAACGATTCCACCTTTGCCACTAATTAAAAAACCTACTCTTTGTCTCATAGCCCATCTTAAAAATTAGATGATGGATCTCGCTTAAAATATTTTTGAGAGAAGCATACAAAATATATAAAACCAGCAACAGTTGTGGGGTTCCACAGTTCTGTCCAAACAGATGGTTCATGGTTTCCTGGTCATTAAAAACTACTAGCTGAGAGGCTCAGGAAAGGACCCTATAGCTGTGCAGGGGCAGCCCAGAAGCCAATTACACACCCAGATACCATACATTGTCAGGAAATTATATTCCACAGCTTGGCACCTGTGCCTGCCAAGCAATCTCTACATGAGCATTGACCAAGAATGTCAAGGTCACTGCTGATCCATGTGGAGGTGGAAATGGAGTTGAATCAGTGCTGCCAGAAATATGACTATGTTCTGACAATTTAGTAATAGAGTTGTGCGGAGATGATGACACTATTTCTTGTTCTCCATTCAAACCCAGCGTAGGGAAGAAAGTGTAGTCTAGGAAGTGTAGCTAGTGCAGCAAGGCAAAAATTACCACTTTTATACACCTTATCTAAAACTCCCAAAGATCGTGCTACAATCCCCTATTTTGTTATCATTTCTTATTTTATTTTAGTTTGACAATAATACTAAAAAAAAGCCCCAAACATCCTATCTAAATAATTTTCCTAGCCAGACAAGAGAGAAAAAGGAATATTAACTGAATCTCCCTGACAAGTCTTAGGACCCACAATAAACAAACTGTCAAAATACAAGCAAACATGACAATTTGGAGGGCAGCAGATTTTTTACAATTCCACGTGGTACCATTTCCCACAGAAAATCTGCAGAACAAGTCCCACTTCCTCTCTATATCCATCAGCTCTCCGTCAGGTTGGCAGTCACCTCCCTCAGGTGCTGAACCCTCCTGACAGGAGCTGAGTACAAACAAAATGCACCACACTTGACTTCCATTTGAAATTAGTATTAAGTTCTAATGTATCAAAATTACCTAATCTTAGAACAAGGGTGTCTCAATATGCCTCTTGAAGCATCTGGCCGGACTGTGCTAATCTCAAGGCACCTGGTGTAATTAAGCTACTAATCAGTCTTGATAATTACAAGAAAACATTTTTAATTGTGGGAGGGGAAAAAAAGGACAATCTTCAGCACCTCAGTAAAAACAAACCCATACTCTAATTAAAAGAATTTGAACATGAAATGCCATAATGACAGAAACAATTCATGCTTGTTGCCTGCCAAGGCTGGATGAAGTGCTGCAGTAGGTGAAGAGGAATGTGATCTTGCAGGTTTGAGAAGACAGAAAAGCTCAGCAAACAGTTACCCAAACACGCATAATCTTTTAAATCTTAATACAACGTTAGTGCAATCAACATCACATTTCAACACCTGTCCCAACAGAAAAATGAAAACAAATATTGTTCCTCAAACTTTTAATATAGCAGAATAAGAAAGTGGACTTTACTGTCCTTGTACCATCACCTTTATTAAGTACTGACAAGTGCCTGAGGGCAAGATATGGGCTCCTGTGTTCTTCCCTCTTCTTTTATCCTTTCTTTTTCATTTTTTAATTTCTGTACTGTATATTTTCTGTCCAAAGGCAAGGCAAAAGCTACTTCTGTCGATTGAGGTGAAATCTTCAGCAGTGCCCTGACCACCTGAAGAGGGTCACAGCTCATTCCTCCAGGAGATGGGCACCTCCAGGGACACTGACCCAGACATCATAAGTGCAAGCACCAGATAGAAACACTTGCTGGGTTTTTTGTTGGTGTTTTTTTTTGTTGTTGTTTTTTGGGGTTTTTTTTCCATCTCCCATTCATGTTTGTTTAGCAGCAATTCAGGTAATTTTTTCTTCACAAAGAAAATGAGAGCTTTGATTATTTTGAGTGTTACACAGATGCAGTTCTTGTTATAAGCTCTACAGACAGGGAGAGACGAGGAATAGGAGTGTTGTTAAGATGAAATCCTCTCTTAATAGTCCACAAGTATTTTACCTATTTTCTATTCTTTTTCCATATCTTTATATGGGCTTTAAAAATATTTTCAAGCACAGCTGTTGCAGCCACATCCATCCCCAAACCCTAAAATGAAGTACAACCATTTACTGTTAATGTAAATACTGTTCAACAGTTATTTCAGTGCCCCTCTATTAATTGCAGTTACTACAGTACCGCTCTGGCAGAACATACAGAAAGAAGAGCCCATAGCTTTGAGAAGACATTTCCTGACAGACTGGGAAACTGGAGAAACCCAAAAATATTTTATATTCACCCATTTTTCTTCGCCTTGTCTTATTACAACAGGCAAATCTGCTTTTAAGAAGAGGCACTGACAGACAGTAGCTTCCTCAAGATCTTACAGGACCCGTTTATTCAGTACTTATTATCACAGAATCATTCAGGTTGGAAAAGACCCTTGGGATCATCGAGTCCAACCATCAGCCCTACTCTACAAAGTTCTCCCCTACACCATATTCCCCAACATCTCATCTAAACAACCCTTAAACACATCCAGGGATGGTGACTCCACCACCTCCCTGGGCAGCCTATTCCACTGTCTGACCACTCTTTCTGTCAAAATTTTTTTATAACTCTGATCAAATAAGCCCAAAGCAGGATATTTGGCTTACCTGGGTATAGTTTCTAGCTGTGCTGCCTGGCTGCTGGATATTGTAAACTACAAACTACCTTGTTCCTGAATCACCTGCAAAACAGGAGCAGTGATACCGTGATGCTCTCTGAAAGCTATTGATTTAAAAGGAAACAAAGATTCTCTCCCCAAACACATAAAAACAACCTCCAAACCCCTAATGTAAAAGTTTGGTAGGATGATAAATTAATATACTTCTTTTATCCCCGTTTGTTGTATGGGGCTTACCTTCACTGAAAAATAAAATGAAACAGTATATTATCACTGCTTGCAGGACCCTGTGATTTGAATTTAAATGTGCTATGATTTAAGTGTGGAATAACCAAAACCTTCACCATGTTTGGTGTTAAAGCAATGAAACATGCAAATAACTTTAAACTGATAAAGCTATGTCATAACTTGAGCTCTCTTCTATATCCTGTCCTAAAAAAAAAAAAGAGATGGTTTTGGTGTATGAAAAATTTGCCATTAGCATAAAATTTTTAATAAAAGTAAATGTAACCTGGATCTTAAAACTTTAATTCTAGTTACAGCTCCAGCACAGTAACCATAGAAATAATCTAATCCCTTCCTACTAAAATGCTGTTTGTCCTTGATCATTATTTTTCTTAATTGAAATACTTTAGATACTTGGAACAAAATTGCTTTGCAGCACAATATATTGCATAAAAGTTATTTCATTTTTTAACCTGCTGGTACACTATGTCCTACATTTTAACAGTTTTCTGGGAAGATCCTTAAAGGCATCTTTAATTTTTAATAACTCCCTGGAAATCTGAAACGGAAGGAAAGGTAGGTCATATTTTTGGACATCCCGTTTTTGACAGAGCTCTTTGAACTATATAGTTGTGATTGCATATATACATTCTTTGTGACTTAGATTCTTATTTAATGACATTTTAAAAGCAGCGAGTCTAATTCCAGGACAAGTAACTGGTTATATTTTAACATTTTCTTATTTATAGTAAGCTGTGACACCTGTACCTTCCTTTCATATAAGGATGATAAGCACAACAAACCATATTCTGACACCAGAAGTACCCTTCCTGCAGACCAGGATTTGGGTCCACCCCATCCTAGATGGGTCAATCCACCCTTGAACCCACACTGGAGAAACCCCTGCAAATACTTTCTCTTCCACCTTGGGTGCAAGACATTTGTGCAAGGCTGCTGCTGCAGAATAACCACGAAGCCCTCAAACCCGTGACTAATCCCCCAGTTTCATCTCAGGCGTGCACTGGGAACACTCACAAAGGCTTCTCTGCAGTGCTGCTTCATTTGTAAATTAAACTGGCACAGCAGACCTGCAGTCGATGAATGAAGTTGAATTCTGGCCCAAGACCCGATTAATGCTAATGGGATGTGTGACAACTGGATTGAGTCCATGGCAGCTTGCGAAGGGGTGATTAAGAGAAGAAACTGCTGAGGAAGAACAGAGTATGAAAGCTAGGCCTTCGTGAGGGCTGTGTGGGATCCTCAAATGCATGTTGTATTAACAGACTTATAGACTATTTATTCTAATAGGTTCAGTTTACTTATAGACTGCATTTGGAGGTGGCACATTTACTGACAAATTTCTAGCCCGAAGTCTCACTAATTTGCTAGCACACATTGAGCCTTTTTCTAAGATTATCCTCTCATCCTTCCCCTGCGTGTGATAAATTCCCTCCAAACCAGCATGTGCATTATCAATAGACACAGATAGGCTCAGCAGACAACAGGACATAAAGTGCTAATTTATCCACTTCTGTGATGGGCAGGCTGGTCCAACATTCCTGCAGCAGTTAAAAACGATCAATCCCTTCCCCTGCAAAAGGGCAGGGAGCAAAAGGAGCTGCCGCTGCTTTCCCAGCAGTCCTGGTACAGCAAATTTTCTCTACCTGTTTGATCCTACCGCACAGGAAGGCATTTGCTAGAGTCAGCAGGCGTTTTTCCAAGCCCCATTAGCACCAAGCAGGGGCCGTCTGAGTCCCAGTCCATCACTCACTCTAATTGCTGCTGTCCCAGAAGCAAACTTTCAGGCCGTTTTGAGCAGACCAGCATGCCAGGACATCTCCCTTCAAGCAGTGACACGATATATCAGAACTTCTTGATATTGCCCTGAAAACCTGCCTTCCTAAACAGCCATCACAGTCTTTTTTGACAGCTTCCTTGTTCATTTATTTGGCATTTGATCACAGGTTTTGAGAAATTATAGGAGTCCTCTGAAAGCTATGATCCCCAGAGCAGCTAAAGAGGATTCACAGACTTTAATCCCCTAACATACCCTGCAAAAAACACCACTACTTGAAAAATAATCACATATGCTATATGCATTGATGCTATGTCTACATCCTCCACAATGGAGCTAGACAAAATGCTGGAAACTCAGGCAAAGCCACTCCACCCTGCTTTCCACGTCTGCAGATCTGCTTTGAATTCCTCACTTGCACCACTCTGCAACACTCATCGCTCCCACTGTTTTCCCAGTTCCTGGTACTGTTCAATTCTGCCATTAGTGAGATTTGTTTTTCATACGTATGCAGGATATATCACAAGTGAAATCCAATTTCACAGTGCAAAAACATTTCTAAGAAAAGAATTTCCCATCAGGAGATGCTTTTCATGGATTGCCATCACACTGTACAGAAGTGTGATTCTTCTCTCTGAGTTTAGAAGATACACACTGACGTCATGGAAAGGAGAGCAAGTTTACAGCACAAAGCAAAAGTAAGATCTTGCACCCTTTGGTGAAGGGTGCCTAGGATAAAACCTTTCAACTGTTCGTCAGTCCAGGTTATGTGGTTAATAATGTACATACAAACTGAATGCCCAGTGAATGATGAGCCTGAGGAAACTTGTGACCTGGCAGATCAGAAATGGAGGACAAAAATTAAGATCTTCTCTTTTCTGTTGCTTTCAACATAAAACGTACCTTCAAACCCTTTTGAAAGCAATTCGACCTCTTTATCTGTCACTGTTTTCATGTCTGAAATGGAGATATTGGATTATTTTTTTTTTTTAACATTTTGACATTTCACCAGCATAGTATGGATTTAATACTTTCAGTTCATCATGAGGAATTCACACATGACAATCTGTGAAAAGAACACATTGGTTTCAGTAGGGAATACTATGTAGAAATTCATGACATAAATGACATCTTCTGTTTTCTCTCTTTAAGACATGTGGAAGTCTACTAGACATACATGAAACAGAGCTTGAAATCCTGCTTGTGTCAGCATTTCCCTGGTCTTTCTGAAAGAATTAAAATCCATTTATTCCCTTCTCTTCTTCCTCTGATATGTGCAGAAAAGCAACACTCACTGCTGAACCCTCCAACAAAATGCAAACACTTGATGAATTACAAAGTTTTGAGTCATGTGTTTCATCAGCTTCTCTGAGATGAAAGGGAGAGAGGCCAAGAACTGCAGTCGTGGGTGTGTACAAATTTAATAAAATAGAGATAAATCAATTTATATTATATCCCAAGTTCTATATAAACTCAAGACTGCAGCATGACAAAGAAGCTGTCACACAACTTTAATGTATTTTAATTGCGTTTAGGGGGCATGCTTGTTAGCATCACTTCTCAAGAGCCTTACTCAGCCTTGCTTTCCCTGACAAAACTTTTCTCAGAACTACTTAGGAGTGTTCAATTGCAATCTGTCGCATAAAACACAAACAGTTTTGAGCAAGCCTCCTGTTAACAGACTCAGCTGCCAGCTTGGTCCCTCCTGTGTGACCAAGCCCATGTCAAAATACTGGCGTGTGGGTAAGCCAGACCTGGAATGAATGCATAGAAAGCATTGCTTTAGAAAGAGTAAGTCCTTCTATCCAAGTCTTTCTCTCAATAACAGTGTATTAATACTACAATGCCAGGAAAAAGAACAGATAGCAAAACGCAAATGAAACTTTCAGGCTTAAATTAAAGAGTAGTGTGAAAAGGCAAAGCTAGAAACCCACATTTTCACCTCAAAAGTCACCTGCAAAAAATAAAGGCTGCAGCGACCTTAAAGCAAACTGAAAAGCAGTAAGGCTTTGGCTCTGAAAGGACAGTTACTCACCAGTCAGCATCCCTATGTCCAAGTGGGGAAGATCTGGTTTTAGAGACATCACATCTGGAGGGACCAGCAGAGAACTTGCAGTCCTCACAAACAGCCAAGGCAGGCTCTGAAATAGTAGTTGCTCTGGTCACAGAAGAGGTCTTAGGGTTGATCACGACAAGAAAAGCCAGACATTAACCCATTCTTGACCAAAAGCAGTGGGATCACCTGTTGATTTGGGCAGAGAACAGTTCATATTTGCTAGGGAATGGAAGTGACTCTCACATCTGCAGCCCACACCAAAAGCCTTGTGTGACCTGGGTGGTGGGGTAAGCCAGACAATGGACTGAACAGCTGACCTCACCGCATATCTGCATATCCAGAGTCGTACCGCCTGCCAGCTGAGCTCAGCAGAACACACTCCTACTTTTTGACTCTTTATCATCTCATTAGGGATCCCAAATACAAGTTAGGAATGAAAATTTTGGAAGCAACCATGAAAGGAACAAATTGGAGATAATGAGTATGGAAGAAATTGCCATTAAAAATTGAACGTGACAGGACAAGACAGGTATGGTCATTGCTTGAAAGATCTAAACATACTGCAGGTCAGTTAAAGAGAATTGTGGTTCTCTTTTGGTGTACCACCCACCTCCCCACCCATACACAGCCATTCACCAGCACTCACTGTGTGCTGGACCCAGCGTAGTTATATCCCGACTGAAGACTTCCACATGCAATATTTTAACTGTACGACTTCTTCACGTGCGCCACTAAAATCATGAATGAGTGTAACAAATAGCTACAGGGTCTTTTTATACCCGCTAAAATCCCAGTATTCACAATATTTTGAATATAGTGAGGTTAAATACCAGCATTTAACAGCATTTCATATACTTAACAAGCAATGAGGGAAGTTTTATATCAAAGTAACCATTTCCACTAGAGCAACCTTCTGCTGTTGAATGAGAAGTGTATTGGCAAAGGCTTGTTTAAGTATTCAAAGTGATCTGCAGAAGATCCCAGTATCACTAAAGATGATACATGAATAACAGTGGATAATATGATGTAATTACAGGGATTATCCCACCCCTGGGACAAAAAAAAGAAAAAAGTGAAATTCAAGCACTCTTTAATCTCACTGGGACTGAGTGAACTTGATGATAACTATATTTTGTTCAAAAGAATAACATGTACTAATTAAGAGATGAAGGTGGCAGTTCAGAATCTATTCCTGACTGTCATTTCAGATGTCATATCAATCTATTCCACTGAGAAAATAACAATCAAAATGCTTTCGCAGTCCCAGCAAGCCAATTTGTACTATAAAATCACTTTTACACAGCTGATTGTTATGGTTTTCTTTTAGGCACTCTAGTGAACCAAGATTGCAACTGTATTGAATAAAGGCAAATGTATTTATAAGATAAGAGTATATCTTTACATGGACTGTATACATTTATTAAAGTCAGACCACATGTTTTAAATTGCAATACAATGTTCAAGAGCCAGATTATGAAACGGTAGTATGCATTTCAAAACATTTAAAGTATGCAAAGTTACAAATTCAGGGCCACATACCTAAGTCTCAAGGTATATTCATTTGTGCTCTTGAGCACCTAAATATTTTTGTGTATCCCTGAGACATTCAAAACAAGAAACACATACAACTGCATGAAAGAATCATACTTCTTCCACCGACCTTTGGTTGCACTGTTTCCCATAGTGAAAAATAAAGATGTATTCTAAAATCAGTTTGTGGAAACAGTCTGATACTTAATAGCGGCTTTATCGCCATAATTCGCAAGGCGGGACCTGCATCCTGTATGCTCAGGCTTAACTGGGAATGTGCTGCAAGAGCACAGCGCTGAGATTGTTAGACTGAATGTGATTCAACATTTGGCAGCTGTTTTCATCTTGAGTCATGCATGCAATGCCCATTAACAATAATGGTATTGATCCTTCAAGTGCTATGAGCAGGGAATTACAATAAGTTCCTGGGCAAGCTCGGAGATCTACTGCAGTCTTCTATTTAAATCTCTTCTGAAGACGACATATGAAAAGGTGCTTATTCAGTCATAACAATTCCTAAATAAAACTAAAAAATTAGAACTATTGACAAATATTTATCTATATATTTAAAGTATAAAAATATCTATATATTGTTCCCACTGTAAGTGCACTGCAAGCCAACAAAAGTACATAGCCAGTGTTGTTTATCTTTTCTCCAGTCCCTCCACTACCTTTCTTTACACCCTCTCAAATTCTCACGCAAGTCAATCTGGACTGTATGTGCATAGTTGTTAGTGCAAGAGAATTTACACATCATTTCTCGGCCTTTTGGCATTGCTGTAGAATAAGCAATTATAAATTATACCAGTTTAGGGAGCTATGACATGCATTACGTGTGGCTGAAGTCCCTATGTACTTTAACTAGGGGATCGCTTGAGAGAAATAGAATAAAATCCTATTACCAAGTAAAGCATCCTGGGGGAAGGCAGTGGTATCATGCCTAAGAAGCAGATGTCTTTAACCTCCTGGCAATTCCTACAAAGCCAGGCACATGTAACTGAATGAATACTTCTGAATTACAAACAGTTCATAAATTCTACAGAAGGCTGTCTTTCAAACTCATAATGACTGTGAGAAATGGAGAGACTAAAAATGCGTGTGCTTTAGTTGTGTTCATGGAGTCCAAAGGCTGGGTTTCAGGGGGAGCCACCCCTACAGTAACATTTAGCAGACAGCCAGGATATTCTGAGAGGGGGAGGTTTGTGAGCTGGTAAATGTTTACAATGAAGATAATCGAGCACAAGCAGGCTGCCCACAGAGGCTGTGGAGTCTTGGATGGACAACACCTGAATGGACAGGTCCTAAGAAACCATGCTTCTAAATAAAAGCCATCCTCATAGACTGGATGAAATGATGAGGTCTGAGTAATACATCAGAAAGAAAAAAAAAAAAAAGGATGAACTATAATAAAGGTCACAGTACTAGTAATCAAGGCTCAATGCCTTGCCTTACAGTAAACAACAGAAAAGAAAGACTAAAATAAAAGGACATTCTCCTTACTTCTGTAGAGGTCAAAAAAATTACAATGGACACTCTATTCACCAAGAGCTAATGAAAATATTGGATAATCTGTAACAAGCCTTTGAATTCTAGCCATCCCCAGTGGAGCAGAAGACTGATGCAGTCATTTTTTTGCTGAGGGAAAAATGTTGTCTATAGTTTTGGTTGCTTATCTGTAAAAATAATTCATCTACCATGATAGATGCAATAGAAGTCCCATGAGAAGGCTATAAGACATAAGCAAGTCTGGTGGAACATTGATCCTGACTTTGTCAGAAATCAGACAGACAAAATCCTCAAAGCTGTCAAGGAAAAAAATAAAAATCTCTTCCTGTGAGCTAAATTGTTTCTTAGTGGCAGGGGGCCAGGGTGGACAGAGAAAGGCATTAGAATTTTTCTGACCAAGTGCATCCATTTTATCACCCCTGAAATGTCAAAAAATCCAAATCCCAAAAGTATCTTTTCTGGCAGCTGTTAAAACAAAACAAACAAACCAAAAAAACCCACAAAGAAAGTAGCAGCTGCTTGAGTTGGTACCAATCCATTTTCCCTTTCTTTACTCAAATCTAAAACATTGTCATTTTTCCACACATCAACTTTCCTATCTTAAGCCACCATCTGAAGGACCAACAAGAGATTTTGCTATCTAATCACATCTATCACATTTCAACAGCTTATTTCTTTGTACAGTTTAAAAGAAGCTACCAAATGATCACAAAATATATTTGCACTGGGTGAAAATAATTATTTTAATTAGCACAGACAGTTGGGATAAATATGGACAGCCATGGAAGCTGTGTGTGAAATAATAACAAACTAGTTATTATTTGAGTGAAATAATAATAATGAATTTGATTACCATCAGTAGCATATGAGCAATCCTTTTCCCTCCTCAAGTTCCCTGGGTCATGTAAAAGCTATTAAATATGTGATTTACTATACAGTATCTGTATATAATTACTTATCCACATAAAATAGCATCCATGGTTTATGAGCAGTTAAAATGCTAATATTTGTTATCCCATTTCACAGTGGGGTTCAGTTTTGCTGCACATAGAGATGTTTAAGTTGCAGTGCAATGTTTCTGATATCTTCATTGGCAAAAAAAACAAAACACAAAACCCACTCATACATTCAGCTTTCTAGCGTTAATATTCATGTTTGAGTTTAAAATTCACTTTCCATAAATATTCTCCATTGCCTCTATGTCTACAAATATTCTGCCTGATAAATTAATTGGCTTTGAAGAAGACAAATTCAAAGGAACCGATAAAGCAAATTCTACTTTGTCATTTCCTTCCCCCCCCCCGCCCCCCCCCCTTCAAAATACTCACCTCCACTTGAGGATACTCACCTCTGACAGAGATATTTTATAATTTATAATCTGCCTGGGGATGTGCTGATTTCATGATGTGGAAAGGGAAAATATCCTGAGGTGCTGAACATAAAGAGTAAGGTAATTAAATGATTTTATGTTCTAATTCTGACACAATAACACAATAGTTACCAGATAACATGATCTTTAAAGCTGTTTGATCCTTAAAGCTACTCCTAAAGCTTTTACTGAGTAGAATAAATCACCCCAAATTAAACCACCTTCTTACATAGCCATTGGTTTGGAATATGTCTATATGATTGACTAGAAAGATACAGTATTTGGGAAAGTCTACTCACTGATAACTGTGGGTAGACTTTCCCAATTTTTGGCATAAAAACTTAATTCTGAAGAGTTTCGTGCAAATTAGTGCAAACTACACTGCTAAAATTACTGGTTAAAGAAAGGAAGACAGAGGATGCCTCTAATTCCCCTAGGAGCCATGAGACTTGGGGATGGGTTTGTGGGGCATCAGCTCTTTGAGGAAAATAAACAACAACAACAAAATCTTTACTTTTTCTTTCTACACATATCCTAGCCACGTTATGGTCTGGGCAGTGTTTTGAAGAGAGCAAGGTTGATTCACATTCACATCAAGTACCCAGTGGCCCAGGTTTTTGGATGTCTCTGTGCTGTTCCTCTCCCAACCTATGCGATGACAAAGGCCCTGCACGATGACGTTCTTCCAGGGCAGGAGTGACACCGTTGGTATCCCTGGCCCCGCGCACACCTCGCACCCTGCCACCAGCTCCTGCCCACCCGGACACCGCACCTGCTTCTCATAGGCCATCTGCCCTGCACTGAAGGCAGGCATAAAGACAGATTTGTATTTCATTTTGCACTGTTATTCTGTGTTATTCCTTCCATCTTCTATTTCGCTGCCTCACCCTCTGTTAATGTCATATTGTCTAATTATGTTAACCTCATCAGTGCTTTTCTAGACTGTACAGCAAAAATAATAAATTTCAATTAACATTTTTGTACATTATCATAATTTTTCT
Source organism: Strix aluco (assembly GCF_031877795.1). Lineage (NCBI taxonomy): Eukaryota > Metazoa > Chordata > Aves > Strigiformes > Strigidae > Strix > Strix aluco. Next base: position 12,692,496 of record NC_133941.1, on the reverse strand, counting down.
TCTCCAACAGAAAGTCATGACTGCATGTCTAAGTTCAAACAAGTGCATCTGTCCACATGAAGTCCATCGAGTCACCTTTTCCAACAATCTATGGTGAACACCAGGACCTTCGGTAAGTAGAGTCATGCCTGTGCATGCTAGCAGCACTCTGGAAAGGTGTCTTGCAAGTGCATAATGTTAGACATATGGCTATTCCAGTGAATTATGTTTGACATAAATCACTAGTTTGGAAGGAAAAAGAAAAAGGGAGGGGGTAGAAGAAAGCATACATCCTTACTCACACATGAGGGGTTTAGTCTAAAGGGCAGGTGAAGCTGAAAAAACCTCAAAGAAATGGCAGGAAGCAAAGAAGAGGAGAACTCATCGTCTTCCCATCTGCACCAGGGATCCCACCGGGGCAGAGATCCACATCCACAAAGCCTCGCTATAATTACAGATCGAGGGATTTCAGCAACAGACTCCGTGCCGGCTCGAAGGTCTCGCTGGAAGGGGTAGTTGAGATGCATTGGATTTCTGCAGAGCCTTTGAACTAGAAAATTCTCTTTAAGAGGGGCCCATGGGGAAGAGTTACCTGGCAGAGGAGCTCGATTAATGTCAGTGCAGAAGCATACAGATGGCAATAATTCCACGAATCTCTCCCCAACCCCAAAAATAAAGGATTTAAAGGGAAATTGCTTGTGATTGGCAAGGGTCTTCACAGATCTACCTGCCATGAAGTCCTCTCCTGAGTCTACCTCCATGGGAGGGAATATTCTCTTCTGCTGCTGTTCAATACAACAAACTAAATACATGTCTACATGGATCCCAATTAAGACTAAAACTTAAAAGGAAAATACCAGGGAAGTGAATGTTGCACAGATGTTCAAAACTATTTTCGAAGGACTGCAGGAAGAACACCTGTCAGTGTTTGACAGAAATGGAACAAAAAACTCTCTGGTCTAAAAGGCAAGGAAAACCAAAAAGATAAGACTTATCCTCTTCTCTTCCTTTTGAGACCTGCCTGACACTAACATAGGACAGAGATGACACAGTAAAGCATTTTAAAGACTGCAGCTGGCAGAAAGTTTGTAGCCTATTTAATTGTCTGAACTAAACATTAGCTCTGTCTCCACATTGTTAAATATGAATAATACCTTCCTGTACTTGTGAAAGATCTTTTGGGATCATACTGCATAAACAACTCATCTCGAAATATTCAGTGATGCTCAGAGGACTGATGCAACCTACAGTGACAAATAGAAAGAGAAGATTAAGGCTACTTAAAAGTGGGTGATAATACTTCTCTGTGTACAGTGTATTAGCAAGACTGTCTCTGGCATCTCTGTTGAGAGACTAAAGATGACTTAGAAAACAGAGCAACCAGAATTTTTACCTACAGATATAACCTGAATCTGGATATGCATCGTATAGGTGTGTTAAAGCCTTCCAGCAGCACAAGCGATGGTGGGTTAACATCACTATCTTCTCCAAAGACTTGAAAGTTATATACAGAAAACTTCTATGCTAATAATATGTTCCTCTACCTTATTATTAGATTCAAAGGATATCATTTTAAGGGAAAAAATATTTGTTTGTGAAAAACTCACAGCATTGACACTGTTTTCCCTTGGTGAGTTAAGGTAAACACCAAATTCTGAAAAGTGAGTTAATTATGATAGTGAAAGCAGACGCAATTATTTATTTATATCTGCCTGTGACAGAACCTCTTTCAGATTTTAATTCATTCCACTTACAATTTAAGTATCCTATATTTCTATAAACATCAGTTTAATTTAAAGTTGGTGTTTATTAGCAAGATAATTGTGCTTATTACTTAAGCGTAGTGCTTGTCTGGCATTCAGCCCAGATTGGACACTTATCTCTATTGTATCTGCAGAAAGATTTGGACCAATTTCCACAAAAGCAGATGTTTTACCAATTAGCAAGAACTGCACCCAAAACCCAAACCTACCCTTCAGCCTATTGCACAGGTATTTTGAGATTAAATGACTGTGCACAGAAACCAGGAGATGGTCACAGCCAGACGTTTAGCTCATGGATATGGAAGAGGACCAGCGCGGGTTTGACCAGAGGCCAGCAGAGATGCAGAGATTCAGTTCCCACAGCAAAGGGGCACTGCAGGTAAGAAAAACGTAAAGAACTGATTTTGAGGTGATTAATACTGATTGTGGCTTTTTGTTTTCATATGTAGAGACACAAACACTTTTAAAAAATTTCACCATTAGCTTAAGGCCAAAGAACTGCACAGCCAACCTTGTATATAAACATATTTGGGCAGATTAAAATCTAAGCAATGTGAAAGAACACATTTTCTATTAATGAAGCGGTAATATAGAATTTCAGATAAGCCACTGCACTAGGATTTTGATGAAATTCATTCACTTGGAACTTGTTTTAACACTGTTAAGAGACAGTTTCACAGGAAAATCCAGTTTTACTGTGCCAGATGACAGCGTCACACTTTCCATACTGCATATTCTGTAAGTGTTCATGATTCAAAAATAAAGGGCACAATACTACCAGACCGTGCTGCTGTTATGGTTCAAAATAACTTAAATATCCACTTAATGCAATACTGCCTTAGACAAGAAATCAAGCTTTCAAAGGATATGTGACAGATTATTTTATTCTAAAATGAATTTATTGGTAGTATTCTAACATCTTTATGTTATTGGGATGTTTTCAAAAGAATGGTCCGACATTTTACACAGCTATAACAAACCTTAAAGTTTAATTTTCTATTTCCTATGATCTTCCAAGGAGCTTTCTGCAGATACTTTCTATGTATTGCATTAGAAATTGGATGTATTGATTCCTTAGGCTACTTTCACAGTAAAAGAGGTTTTGAAGCAACAGTTCAAAATGCATCAGTATTTTTTAGAATTAGCTTTCTGATATTTTTATACACAAAGGTGGGATGGGAGGAGGAGGGAAGGAAAGTTCACACATATCAAGAATGGTTGGTTTGTAAACATGTGAAAGCCCTTAAATCCTATTTCTGAAAGGGTTGGTAGCCAACATGCCAGCTGGTTGGAGCTCTGCCTAGAATGGTTATTTCTTAATGAATTTTCAAGTGAAAGCCCTGAAAGACTCAAAACTCATATGGAATACAGTGAATTTGGGGTTTTATCCAATGCCCATCAAAGTGTGTCAGCACAAGCACAGCAGACAACAAGTAGCATACTTATTAAATGCCTGTCTATTCCCCCTACACACACTGAATATGGTTTCCATAACCAAAAAACTATTAGATCACTTTGAAGGCATATTTCACATATGTTTTGCTAACTTAAATATGTTGTGGCCTTGCACAAAACAATTGTTGATAAATTTTGCTCTTTAGTATACTAGCTTGTAGAAATGGCTTTAATTTGATGAACAGATGCAACATGGCTGATCATCAAATCAGTGAAGCATGCAGACCCAGAAACATATCCCAAAACTTCACACTCTTCACCTTCTTTCCTTTGCTGGCTGGTAAGAAAAGGCCATATTATTCCCTCAGAAAAAAAACAGTTAATGCGATTTTCTTTCCATTATTTATTTTCATTTGTTACTCAGCTGCATATTGATAAAGGCCCACAGAGTTTGAGAAAAACTGACTTGCTGCCAGTTTGCCATGAATGTTAAGAACCATCTACTTTTGAAATGAGTATTCCCTTCCCTCTTTAATAATTAACTTCTGGTGATCAAATACATCCTTCAGTCTGGTCTATAAAGGGAAAAATAAAGAAAAAACGTGTAGTCATCCATAAGAGAACTAACTGAAGATTTTCTTTGTATTTCAGTCCTATGATCACACTAACAGAGCTGGATCGTCATACAAGGAAAAACTCCTTGTACATGCAATGTTTAGTGACATGGATTAAAATGAATTACAGATGTAAAATTACTTTCACCAAAAGGCTGGCTTGAATTTCTAAGATAGTCCATGATCAAGACTGTGAGGAAAACCACAACAGAGATGAAATCTCTAGTTGTGTTTCACAAGGGATCAGCCCCTGTTGAAGAGAGATCTCAACTGCACAAATAGCTCCATAAATCTTTATTGGCTCCTCATTCACCTATCTGATTTCAGAACATTTCTGACAAGATGTCTGCGTTGTACAAGGCATCTGATTTGCTCTGTCTGCCATGAGGATGTCAAAGATTAACTGGTCCCTGGAATTTTAAATAATTGTGCACCTAGATCTTGACCCAGAAAGATGAGTAAGGGAAATAAAACCTGGCTGTCCTGTAGCTAAGTGGAGCATTAAAAGAAGGGCTAAAGGACTGGGAAATCCCAGAGCTGCAAATTGCTGGAGGCTACGAAAGCCCATGACTCTGCAATGACAGGCTTTTTTAAATTTATTTTTTATTAATACCTCAAAGCCCTCATCTGTATCTTCTTACAAATAGACTTATCTCCTTTTGCCTGCTCAAAGAGACAGGTGTTAAGTCTTTCCATAAAAGCCAAGGAAAATGGTAAAAAATTTAGTTGAAGAACCCACATACATCTCACATTTTCTGTTGCAAAACTTGTTGGTAAGGTATCAGGATGACTGGATAATCACAAATGTTGAATGCATTAAATAAAGCGGCTGCCAGGGTCATCATTACATTCATTACCTTTGCCCTTCATAATTAGAGAGGTTAACATATTTTACCATCGCTATACAAAATATACTCAAAGATGTTATATCTTTTTCAAAGAGACAAATATAACTAAATATGTGCATGCTTGTATCAATACACACATGGTGCATAAAGTGGTCAGAAAGTCTAGTGTTTTACATGGAAAGCTTTAATTTTGTTTGGTTTTGATCAAAAATTAGAATTGAAATCATAATGTCTCAGGATCAAGCACAAGAATAAATTTCAGCTGAAAGGTTTTTTTTGTGTGTTTGGGACTAGGTGGAAAATTTACATTCCAATTTCCAATGAACATTACAGAAGTAATCACTTGAATTCAGCTTTCCATTAAAAAGTTTTCCTTGTAGAATTACATCTTTCTCTGCCTGACATCAGCACAGAGCATGCACGGATCCCTGTTCTTGCTGTACATCTCTGTGCCCCACAGGGTGAACCAAGAGGTTCATCAGGAGGAACATCTTCCCCCACTCAGACAGAACAATTCATAGCTAAACTGCCCAGCTAAGAATGAGAAAAACTGAGAAAATAAAATGGAGACATTACTCAGGTAGGGAAGAGCTCAAAGCCCCTCAACACTATCTGATGTCATGTTTAGAACATATTACTCAGAAATGCAAACAAATTATACAGTAAGCAACAGGCCCATATAAAGTATTTAAATGCCATTATATATTTTTGAAGACTAGACAAATTATGAAGCAAAAATATACCAGAGATTTGATTTAAATATTTTATGGTACAATTGTGAAGATGTTAATATTTCTCAGTGTTCATAACAATTCATAATTGATAAACTTAATAGCAATCCTAAGGAAAAGAAGTAGCATTAAAGACAGAAAGGAACAACAGTGTTTTGATAAAGTTAAGACTCACATTAAGTGTTCACATCTAAAGTCACTCTTCTGTTACAGTATGCCCAGGATCAGGCCCTAACCAGCATTTTCCATCCTCCAGTGTTAGAAACACACTGAATGCCGGAGATTAAAGAGTATTTGGTCACATTAAGATGAAGACAGGCCACTTCCAAAATACATATCCTATGTTCATTTAAATTAATATTACTTTGTTGAATGATTAAGAATTATATTAATGATTAATTTCAGAAAGTAGCGTAATGGCTAGACCTAATGATAAGCCCCCCTAAAACACCCATGGAGAAGACTAGAAATGTGTTGCTATGAACTTTTTCAGTCAATAACCCTTCTTTACTGTAATCACAGGCATCAACAATCAGATTGAACATATAATTGACCTATTTAGTTAAATATATGCATGTCAACTTTAACTTGCCAAATTAATTACTTTACACCAGCCTCCCTTCTGCAAAAGAACAGTATTTGCATATTAATCTGTAGTATTTGCAGGTATGGACATACCATTGATTAATAAATCATTTAATGGGAACCAACTTAAATGCCACATGACTTGGAATTAACTGCAGCCCGCTGCCTACCACAAGGCACAGGCTTCTGTGAGCACTGCATACCAGAGGAGCCTAATTTCTGAAATATTTACAGATCATCCACTGCAAGAGACCTATGAACAAGCTTAAATGAGGATACATTTACAACTGGCAATAAATAATATCTGAAATCTACCTCTAGAACATACTGTAGCCACTATATGCTATTAAAAGAGGTGCTTCCATCCTTGCTTATCACTTTTATTTAACGCCGTCAGTCCTCAATTTAAAAACCTGGTACTAACATACATTTGTTTGTCATTCTGAGAGTAAATCCTTTGCTCGCATTCTCCAGACAGCCAGAATAATCCATCAAGCTTTAGTTACAACAAAACAGCGATTTGGTTTGAGCCAGTTTTCCACTGATGAACAGGTTTATACAATATTTTCTCTTGCCCAGTGTCTGACCCACTTTAAGAGTGTTGTACCAAGAATTTACAGATAAATTACTTATGCAGTTCAGTGCAATATACCTTTGTTCCACATAATATAATTCACAGAAATTATTTCCCACAATGATTTACAGAGTTATATAATGCAGTTATAGAGTTAAAATAATGGCAGAGTAAAAAAGAAATTAGAACCTATAACCACTGAAGAAGAAATATGTTTTCAAATGTGATTTGCAAATAGACAGTGAATCAACAAGGCAGAGACACTAGAGGATACTTCTATAGGAAAAATATCCGGGGAATGAAAAGTGGGGCATTTGACAAACCATTGCAATCCTTTACTGCCACTTGCCTGAACTGGCTTCACCCATTAATCCCCAAATTATTCACTGTTGGATCCGCAATGAAGTTATTAGTACCAGACTTTATTTCTATTTTTTTCTACTCACCATAGACAGCCAGTGTGATTTACTTACGCTAGTCAATGGAATTACTAGCGCAGGTACCACAGCGATGTGCTGCGATACAAGGGATGCCTGCCAACAGCAGCACCTGACAGCAGTGGGGTCAAAATGCACCTCACCCACTTGCCCATGCTCTTAAGGTGTGAGCATGTGCCCCTTTGCTTTCCAATGTGTAATTGTCACTTGGGTAATTACTAGGGGTTTTCTTCAGGCACGGGAATGCAATTTGAATTACACTTAGGCTTTACCTGTACTTCCAAATTCACACTGAGAAATTTGGAATAGCATATAGTAATTGCACATTAAAGAGAGAAAGACAAGCAATGACAAACTCAAATATTATAGGTACCAGAGCATTAATAACGGTGATAAAAGGAGTAATACAGATAGTAAAATTAATTTCAGTAAATCACATGTGTTTTACAGAATAATTTCACTGGAGATGCAGCAAAAGCCGGTCTGACAGAACATATTTAAATTCCAGGGGAAGTGTACTGAATATTATTGGACAATAACAGACTAAGTGTACATCTTTGTATTGCTAGCTACATTTAACAATAAATATTCATTCATTCTGAGAGTAGAAAGTGCTGGGAATAATCATGCTGTTTTCAGACTGCAAAATATTTCCTAGTCACATTCATCAAGGCTACTTAGAAGTCACTTTTACAAGCAAAATCGGTCAGTTCCCCCATCATTGCTCTATGCACTTGAAATCTGTGGGGCCACACTGCTTTCCATTCCAATGCATGAAAGGTGAAATCCCAACTCTACAAAAGGAATGGCAAAACCATCATTGTTTTAACCTGTGCCGCATTACAGAACATAGGTATAATGACATAACAGAGACCAGCCTGAGTCAATCTGATGGACTGGAAAAAGTTAATCTCAATAATCCTTCTACAGAATACAAAATTTTAAAAAGCTGTGTAGCTTCAGGTTACTACAGTCCCTCAAGTTTTTTTCAGCCAGAGCTGCAGCCTGACAAAGAAAGCTTATGCAGGAACATTTTCTTTGGGTTTTCATTCCAAAACAGTATAGAAATGTCTTTTACCTACAGAGAAAATTTTGAAGCTCTTAAAAACTCTAACACAGAACCTCTCACCCCACTTGAGACACATTTGTTGGGATTGTGAGAGATGCAGCTGTATTGAGGACCTTGGAGCTCACTCTTCATTTTTTTCATGTAAAAAAAGATATAGCTCCAGGGCACTAGAAGTCAACCCTGTTAGGTGTTGTGCTGTCCAATGGTCCTGAGAGCAAACAGGAGCAGCAGTTTCTTTCAGCAGAGATTTTTCAGAATTTAACAGTGATGTGACCTCTTCTGGGAAAGATATGAGCTGGTGGAAAGTCAGGGACATGGTGCCTGAACTCCAGACATCACCGATGGATAACTTAGTTAATGCATATATTAAAGTTCTGTATGTCTGAACCAAGATCCATTCACTTTAGAGCCAGCTTTGTATTGCATTCAAGAGACATGCAGGGAAGAGAAAATGTTAAACAGGGTAATCCCCATCAGAAATGTGTAAAACTTTCCCATATCTGCAAAGACACTGAACTGTCAGTAGTCTAAAAATAATAAAGACAGATCTCAGTTTCTGTCAAATCAGACTGACACAAAAAACTTGGATATCAGTGTAAAAGAAAAAAAAAATCAATGTCAATCCATTTCTTCACTCAAAGGAGACAGTCTAACAACACAATTCAGGCTTTAGCACTGAAAATGATTCCTGTGCATTCTTTAAATGTGTTCTGGAAGAAACCAAACCAAAGGGATTCTGTTCAAAACTACCATTTTCCTAACTGAAATTTCCATAAATCCTCTATTATTTCCAAAGACAGCAAGCACAAAACAGCAATGGATCCGCAAGCTAGAGTTTCTTTTTTTTGATAAAGAGAAAAGCAAGGATTACTACAATAGGTGCAAATTAGAAAGATTTCTTCACAGGGCAGAATAACTTCTAGGGCCACCTACAATTTCCACCATTTTTTTTTTTTTTTTTTCCATCTGTGTCCTTTTAGACAGGGAGGATATTTTTCACCTCAGTGATGGCTGCTGAAGCATTCTCTGGCTGAGATTCCGTAACTGATGGAGAAAGACAGACGTCACCAGAGGACATTTCCTTCATTTATCAGCCAAGAAAGCCAAGGTAAAGTTAGGCTCAAAAGGATGAGTCCCATTTTTAAACACTCAATAAAGTCTCAATGATACCCAAGTAAGACATGACTTACTGCAGCTACATCAATCTTAAAAATAGCAAATATAGTGAGAAAAACAGCAAGAGAAGAATAGCAATTTAATAACATAGTGAGAGTTAAGGACACCAGGATAAGCCTATTGATTTCCTGAGTTTAAAGCAGGTCTTGCTTCAGCATAACATGGGAGGCATTCAACAGTTACAGCTCCTGATGCCCTGGTGCTTTCAGAGTGTTTCAGGTGGCTCTTATGCATTATACTGACCAGACATGGAGTGCACCAGCTACCCATTCCACCAAATAGCCTCAGCTTCTCCTGAACAAAAGCATCAGTCTCGGCTGCTTCTTTCCCCTGAACAGTAAAGCTCAAGCTTTGGTCTGACCTCTGCACCACCTGTCACTTCAAACAACCACCTGCAAGCTGGACACGTGAGCTCTGGTCTCTAAGCATCCCATGGCACTTTTCCCAAAGGTTGCAATGGATTGCTAGGCACGTATTATAATCTTTTAACTTATGTGTGTAGAGACCTTAGGTTTCATTAACTGGCTTTGAGTGGTGGAACGTAGCAAGGTACTGCCATGCATAACTGGAGTAGCAGATTACAGCTTCAGCTATCCCCGCGGCTCTAAAACAAGTTCAGACTGAATAAAGCTTAAGAATTAAAAAAATAAGGGGAGCTGGTGTTATTGATTGGGCAAGCCAAGACCTTTAAACAAACACACTTTTGCACTTACTGGTTAAAACTAATATTAGCTGCTCAGAGCACATGCGTCCCTCAGCCCACCTCTCCAGGCGTCCCGCAGTGGTTCAGCATGAATCGCACGACAGCTCACAGGCTGAGGTGGCAAATAAATCAATTAGTCTGGCTGAACTGAAAGTTGTGTTTTATCCCAATAATGCTGTATTTTGGACTGTAATCATTTCCTTTGGCTGCCGAAAAGGAGCTTGTGCATAAGAACATGATGAGTGGTCAAAATAGAAAAGTGATTTTGAACTGGATTGTGGAGAAAGCTGTAAAAAATATTATAAAATTATTAAATAAAAAAGAAAACAGTGAATTGCATAACTTTGAAAAGCCTTGCTCAGCCAGGACCATGATTTTCACTTTAGCCTTGTAAAAGATATAATTCTATTTAGCTTAGTCCCCTCAAAGGGGCCACAGCATTAAGTGATGACACAGAATCTGGTCTTGAGTTTCAGTCTTTGAAGTTGAATGCAAAAGCTATTCTATTGCTTGATTCACAGCCAGTAAAATAGCAAACAAGTTAAAAACACATAGTATCATTTCTGTGGCTACACTCCAGTGGAAGAAATGGAAAATTCTGAATAAACTGTTTACAGTCACATGCAATATTGCTTCAGCCATTATAAATCATTTTGTATTCTGGCAACAGGTAAGAAGAAAGATAAAAGTTACAGTGATAGTGCTCTCCAGTTGATCAAATAAAGGATATCTTTAATTGCTTTATTGCTAAAAGCACAGATGAGTACAGGAGAGCAGAAAGCTCCTGTGTGCTTCAGGTTGAAAACCCAGCTCCGTTAAAAGGTCAGCTCCTCTACACACATCATGTCAGCTCACATACAGGTCAAGAAAAAAGCAACAAAAAAAACATCCTGTCACTGCATGACTGTCACAGATTTTTTTTTGGTGAAAAGTAATTTGAATGTTCCATATACATATTTATAATCAGTGTATATATAGTGAGCAACTTACTCATTTGATTATTTAGTTTTCAAATCTATTTTTTCTCCCATATTATTTTGAAATCTAAACCATTTTGCATTGTCAAGCTACACTGAAATAGTTTTAATGGTGTATTTTTGACCATGAAAGGAATGGATTGCTTGTTTCCAGATGCATTATCCAAAACATTAGGGAGGCACATCCATGAACCTTGAACCATGAAATTCAGTCTGTCAAAAAACTAGTCCAAACATTTTTTTTTTGTCTAAGATAACATACTAAAAAAAGTGCTTTAAATATATATATATGAGTGTGTGTGTATATATATAATTTAAAAATATTTTTTAATTAAGTTGCTTTAATTTCTGCTTTAGAATCCAATGTGAATCAAACTTGAATCAGAAGTCAAAACCACCATTCATCCAGACCCAGATTTGACAAGGTATATAAGCCCATGTTAAAATAACCATTCATCCAATGGTTACTGGAATTTACTTCAAGTACGTTGGACATTACTACTTCAGGTAAACTATATACATGTAGTTGGAAAGCTTGAAGTAAGTTTAGTGTTAAGTATATGTATAAATGTCATGCTGAACTAAGACCTAGCTTACAGTTCATATTCAAAATACAGCAAGGTTTAAATGAAAATAAAAACCCTTATTGAATTTCTCTTCCCAGCTAAACTTGGTCTCATTGTTTAAACCATTGGAATCAGCAATGAGCTTCTCAGACAGCTTTTCACACAGCTTTGTTATAAAACAATGCTGGAATCATGAATAAGCAAAACCTGTGGTACTGTGGTGAGCAAACAGCAAAGAGGATATTGCAGACATATCACTCTTGACAGGGCTAAGCAATAGGTGATACAGATAAGTGGGGTTGGAATAAAATATGATTAAACCAGTCTTTTCCATTCCATTTTGATTTAAGAGAACAAAGTGCAAACTATTCATCCTCTTTCTAGAGGCAGTAAATCAACTGATAAAGAAAAGTGAAAAGTAAGTGGGGTGCCAGGAAAATCAAATCGTCACGTGCTGGTAAATTGCTTATGGAAAGGAGGAAAATAGGATTAAATAACAATGCAGAAGGTTTGACCCTAGGAATCATCAGAATTTATGCAAGGTTAGTAGAGGCACAAAAATTAACATCAAGAACCAAGCACAAAAGGAGGGAAGAAAAGAGTAAATATCAGTAGAGTCAAGGTATTATGGTGCAGAAGAGTTCTGGGTTTAAGTAGGTTCCCTGTTTATTTTTCTTTTGACTCTGCCAGCATATCACAGAAGTGATGTGTTTTAAGTAGTAGAAAAATTGCTGCAGTGCCACTAAGAGATGGCCATAGTGCTTCTGGAGCTATCGAGAAGAAAATACACCAGCAACTTCTCTCTCTGGTTTTGTGAAGATGGCTATAACTACTGCTTAGTTCCATTTGCTACTCGTTTGAAGGTCAGTAATTGTCAAAGGTGGAATCCACCACTTTAAGGATGGTAAGCCCAGGTAGGTACCACCCAGTAAGAGCAGACAACCTGTGTGAAGCCAGCATGCTCCCTAGTTCTGTGTGAAAATAAAGGACAAAGAAGTGGGGAAAAAACAAAACAAAACAAAAAAAACCAACCCACTTGTTTGGTTCAGTTCCAACTCCAAAACAAATGCTTAAATAAAACAACTTAGTTTGGGACTTAAAAATTTTATAATCCAAGTCCTAAAACACATTTTCTTCTAAAGTTTCTACTTTTTCATGTTCAGTTGCATATGATTTTGTTTTTATTTGTTGTATAGTAGACAATCTATTCCCAAAGTGTTTGTGAAATCTGCAAATAGGTAGCTTTTTACCAGAAAAATCTGGTAACTAGAAGTGTTCCCTTCTTTATCAGAAGACATGGATGAGCAGCCTTTCAGGAAAAGCTTTCACATCACCTTAGGAACTGTAGAAAGATCAACACCCACAGAGTAGACTTCCTTCCGACTACTACTGGATCCCAAAACAAAACACTCCCAACACTTTTTAAATTGCTTTTTCCTCTTCCCGAGTTTCTGGGTTACAGGGTTGTACTTTCACAGAATCATCTAGGTTGGAAAAGACCTTGAAGATCATCCAGTCCAACCATCAACCTAACATTGACAGTTCCCAACTACACCAGATCCCTCAGCGCTATGTCAACGCAACTCTTAAACACCTCCAGGGATGGGGAACCCTGACTATGAGCCAGCAGCCCTTACCGTGTCTGTACTTCATCTGCTTTGCCTGAGCATGCACACCGATGAGCAGTTCAGGAGATGGAGGTCGTCATCTGCAGCCATATCATGGCACAAACAGCTGGTCCTAGGGCAGGGGTTACCAAGTGTTTCTGTCACACTCATTATATCACAATTCATTGCAGCACATACCTAACCTGGGGCACAAAACCTCTTGAATTTGACAAACACCCCTACCCAGAGCCACCTCCAAACACTCTTAACCCAGTGCCATCTCCATTTCTGCGCTCACAGAAAGCTCCTCTCCTCTTTCCTCAGAGTATTTACGAAAGAGAATTCAATTGAAAAGTCCAGATGTTGCAAGATACGCCGCTATTATATCCCCCCCCTCCTAAAAATAATGATTCCATTAAAACATGCCGCTTCATACTGCAAATGTTCTTGATTCACTTCTGCTTGCATTGGACTGCTGAGTGCAGTCAGCACCAAAGCAAACTGTAGCGTATTTTAAACTTGTAGGATGAGCAAGTCTTAGTGTTTTAAATGAAATCATTATACTGAGGTTAGAATATAATACTGAACTACTGACGAACATAGTACGGAGCCTCCTGAGGAATGATCAATGTGTCAGCCAGGAAGGGATGGAGTCATGAAGCAGAATTGGCATTCTTTAGAGAAACAGCAAAGCAAAATGAGCTAGAAACAAGCTGAATGGGTGAAATGAAGGGGATAATCCTGCATTTTTCACAAAAGCCTACAAGGAGATTAGTTGCCAGCACTAACTATATTCTTGCAGCATGATGGTTAAAAGGAACGCTCAGTGAATATTTGGTAATTATTTTTTCTTCACCAATATTGTAAATCAGTAATAGCAATAAAAATCCCTGTACTGCCATCACCACTGCTGTATGATTAACAATACTTAGATTTTAACTACATTCCAAAAGAATTATTTGATTGGATAAAGCAACGGGTGGATGAAGCAGGCAGGGTCACGCATCCAAACTGACAGATGACACCCTGCCTTCTTGCACTGCACTCGTGTTGCACACTTAAGTAGGACCTGTCACGTTCCCAACATCAAAGGCACAGTCCGAAGAAGCATTTTGTTACTGGACAGTTATGTTTTGTGAAGCAGCAGGGGAGCAGCGGACCGTGACCACCAAGAGGGAGAGACGAGCCCACAGCTGCTTCCGTGGCTTGACAGGGAAGGGGCTGCAATGGCAAGGGCAGGTGATATCCTTTGGATATCCCTCAAAGCTGGAACTTCTCAACCTGCAAGGCCACTTTATCACTGGAAATAAATGAGGCACATAAAGCAATTCTCAGTACAGGATCCTTTCCTAAGACAAGATACAAAAAAATCCTTTAATCGACTTAATTGGACCATAAACTGTAAAGCTTGCCAGTTGCTGCCTTGGGCGCTGCTGCTGCCTGACATGAGATCTAATCTGCTCCTAACGCCAAGCAGGACCCAGACACCATGGAGGCCGTCTGATCACTTCACTGTCCTCTGTGCTCACTGGAGAATAGAACACATTTCTCTTACCGTTGCATTTTGCAGCTGAGGTGAATTTTTTCCCGAGATTGCAAGTCTGGGAAGGCAAGCAAGCCCCCTTCAGGTTTATAAATCTAATGTCATTTGCACACTAGGTCTGTGAAAAAATTATTACTTCTTGCTGTTTCAACTGATGTCAGCAGTTGCAGTGAATGGGAAGAGAGAGAACAGGAAAGAAACAGAAAGTATAAACATATCTGAGCCTTTCTGATTTAGCTTAAATCTTTGCTTCTACTAGAGGAAAGAGTATTAGGGTGGATATGAAAGTAGCTACACTGAATCTTAGTTTGGAGGGGTTCTCTGCTCCTCACAAAGCCAATTACAGAGAACAAATTAATCAGTTGCAACAAACTGCGATCTCTGTGAAGAGGTAGGTCCTGGTCCACACCGGAGCATTTATCAAGGACTGGTCATGTTCAGAGTTACCCGCACAGAGTTGGGGTGGTAACTTAAGAGTATTAACAACCATAGCACCTTTAAAAACCCAACTCACATTGTATGTATTTATACAGAAGAGCTTCTATGTATTACTTTACTTTTCAGTGGTACTTAGACTGTAATCTGGGTCATTTCCAGATTCATTATGTTACCATATGGTTTCCTTGCACAAATGGGCCAAACCTGAAGCTCTGTATTATGGAAGAGCTGTAGAGCTCCTCTTCCTCAAAGCATCTTTCCTGAAAATTAACAGGCAGCAATAAGGAGAGCGATAGTCCTACCACTCCATGTTTCCAGCTAATGTCTGCTCAGAAATGCCTCCAAAAATCCTTTGAGAAGTATCCTCATTACCCTAATAGGGCTGCAGCATCCCCAGCCCTTACAGCATATATTGTAGTTAACCCTAACACAACCATCAAGCACTAAACTCGATTTACAAACCTGGAGAGCAAACTAAGGTTATAACATGGTTAGAAAAGGAGGTGCAACCACGGGTGATTTGCAACTATTGGCAAAGATTTATCGCAGAAGCTTGACAGAGTGATTTCAGCTGTCCAAGGGAGAGGAGCAATAGCTTCTGCTAACTGGAGCCCCACGCACTGTAACCAGCACCCTGCACAGCAGACGCGGCACCCGTACCGAGGCAAGTGCAAGTCCAAAACCAAGTGAGTCTGCACAGATAGGTGCTGACATTTGCACTGTGTGTCATCAAACAAGCGTGAAGTAGCAAAGCATTATTTTCAGTGATGAAATTACGGCTTTGGACAGTGAATAGGGCTTGAAGTAATTTTCCCCCCCTCAGTGTATCGAGAAACTTCTGGCTGAATAATCCTATCCTAAAGCACAGTTTGTGGAGTACTTGGCATTAATTCTGCGGGCGTGTTGCCATGAGTATTCAATCAGGCTGCTCAATTACACAGTAACTGAATGCTGACACCTACTGACACACAAAACCCTCAGACTATAACCACGCTGCAGAAACCCGACTGATGCACATCATCCACATGATTCAGCTTTTCCCTGGGCAGCATTAGTGGTAAGGATGGGACTGTGCATCTTTCCAAAGGGATTAAAACAGCTGCAGCATTCTAAACAACTTAAACAGCAAAGTTCTTGCTAAATTGGTAAAGAAAATACACGTGTATGCATCAAAGTCACACACAAAATTACTCACATCAATGAGTATTTGCAATTCAGTACCATATCAGGCTGGGAAACCTGAGGAAACATGGTGATTCAGCTATTGCAGTCATTCAAAAGTGCAGAAGCTTGAAATAACGGTGTCATTTAGGCCACTCAGCTTGTGTTACACTGTTGCTTCCCAGCAGGCTGATCCCCAGCCTCCAGGCTGCATTTGAAACAAGAGCCTGTTGCAAGCAGAATTGAGCCAGGGGAGATCAGCATCATAAAGTGATGCATTTCAGTGGAGTATTTGCCTTGAAATGAGAACAAAGTAATGTAGTATTTTATATGTTCTTTCAGGAAAAACATATTCTTCCATTATGTATGTCCTCAAAGATAAATAATAGTGAAATACTTTAACCTTATTATCAAACTGTACTCAAGCAAAACATCTGCTGATCTCACTCAATACTCCAACATCTACAGAAAGGTTTTGCCGAATCAAGTCTCAGTAAAAACAAAAAATAACTTCAAGTATTACTGATTTACTGAGTTGGAACTAATTTTCACCATATTGCACTATCTAAAGAAATACAGATTTACACAAAAACATACATAGAGACAAAGCAAAAATGGTTTAGATTGAAGTTGTGACTAGACTCAATGACCTGATTTTTCAGAGATCAGTTTGGGACAAATAAACAGAGTATATAATTTATTTGTTCATAGACTATACTCTTAGCCATTTGGTGAGCTGACACGCTCTGTTAGCCATGGAATATCAATCTTCTGCAAGTATGTTCAGAAATATAGGTATAAAACTTGATCTTGCCCATGCTTTAAAAGAGGAATAGTTCATCAGTTCACCATCACTTTTCTGTTGAAGTTTGTGCGTGGGACCCCACTGGTTCCAGCGCAGGAGAGTGACCAGGGGCGGCCATGAGCACCGTAAGGAAATGGACCACCACTTCATAGTAGTTTGTTACATTTGTGAAAGCACTTCCACAATGATGCACCTACTAAAAATGGTTGTCATTCCATTATTTCAACAGTCATCAGAAGCAGGAGGATCAGAGTAATGCAGATAAATTGAACTCTATTAACAGGGTTGCCCTGACCAAAGTTATCTTTGGTGGTCAATAGGGTGCTGGAGACTTTATCTCAGCTGTGTGTGAAAAGCAAGTACACTTGACCAATTGCTTCCAATTTTCTTTATGTAGCGGCCCAACTATGTCAATTCAAAGTAATAATAATAATAATAACAATAAATTATTAGTTTAGTAGCACAAAATTGACTGTTAACTCTTTATCTGTTTTGGCTGTAATAGAGTATTGCTCTGGGAGGAAAAAAAATGCTATTACAATAACATTGAAAATAATTGACTATAATAATTATTTCACATTTCTATACAAGCGTACATGAAAACTTATTCAGCTGTTATACGAGGTTTTGCTATTATTACTGTAAGCTGCAAACTCTGACACAGAAACACACACAAATTCCATTTTTTCCTTTCTTGAAATAGAACATGGAAAAAGCCCTCTGTTCTCTAACACCTCCTTAGCAGATGGCGATGAAGCTAAACACCTCCCACACCCAGCTGGAAGGTATGTTACAGGAAAATTCCAGTTTAAAAAGAAACCCGCAGAGCAAAGTGGGGAGGTGGCAAGAGCCCCCACAGGGATGCCCCCAGCACTGCCACCACCTCTTCATTTCCACATGAGCCTCCTTCAACTTTAACAGCTCTGTACCACCCTCTTCTTGCTTAGCTCACTTCTAAACATAAAGCAGCTCTCAGATTTGCCCTGTTTTCCCTTCTCTCCCCACCTTGATCAGCCCATTTCAGTTCCTGCCCTGCCCTCAGCGCAGGTGGGGGTCATTGCTTTTCCCTCTTCCCCTTCCATCCCACTTTATCCTTCACGGAAAGGATTAAACGTTTCTGCAACTTCTTTGAATCACCAGCTTTTCTACAGAAAGACAATAATTTTTTTCCATATATTGAGCAGAAAATTGGAAAAAATAGCTTCAGGTTCATTGTTCTGCTCTATAAACTCCCACTTACAACAGAAGAAAGAGAAGACGGAACTGGCTCCTGCCCATGCTGCTGGTTGTCCTGAGGCTGTTGCCCAGAAAGAGAACACAACCTAGGGTACAGCCTGATGAAAAAGCCTGCACAGCTGTGGGTTAAATTCCTGTAAGTGCACTTAAAAATACAAATCCAAAATACTCTTATCAGCAATTAGATTTTCAGCCATCAGATCAGGTGAATGCACAACATCTACCCCTAAAAATTAATCCAATATGAAAAGCAATGTCATTTGAGAATTATGGTTCAACCGTACCAAAGCTTCAGGAGGTACTGCATGTAAAGCAACGCACAGAGTGAATGACTGGTCTAGACCATTGCCCTGGACATGTTGAAGTCCTACTGAAGGTCAGCTGCCTTTTGCTGGAGTTTTTTTGTATCTTTCTGAAATGATATTAAAGCAAGAGTTGCTGGCTCTGACTTCCGCACGATCAGGAGAAGACCACATTCAAGCACTTTGAGAATATTCTACATTTTGCAAAGCACAAAGGTTTTTCAACAGATTATAGCACCTGCTTTTGGTAATAATTATCCATGAATATAAATTATCCCCTAACATTTGTTGCTACTGTGTAAAAGGAATTCTGCCATGATCAATAATTAGAAATCAATTACAGAGCTTTGTGTGCAACAGAAGATTACTCTCGTGACTTGGGTGCTTCTATTACCAGCATCTGTAAGGGTGGTAATCTATCTTAATAATTCTTAAATCATGTATGAATATAAAAGTGCCTATGGCATTATTCAATTCCTATTTAAGTCCAAAGAAAGCTGTCTGTTTAAATTATACAGAAGTCCTATTTCTCCGAAACATGCTTTGATGTGATTCTCTGCAAATACGTTAGCCATAAAACAATCTCATTTTTGAAACAGGTAACATAGTAATGCTGCTCATTGATTCAGGCTATGAAACCAATTCTGCTTTTATTTTTCCCAAGATGTGATTTATAATTTTTCCTTTTCTTATTAATAAATTCCAAGGAATGGGGAGAGTATTGGCAGGCCCCTTTCTCAAGAACAACCACGGGTCTGCAGTGATGGACGCTAATGTGATGGTTTCATATTTCAATCTGCGCTCAGTCTGGGAGTATTGACCCACTCCTCCTGAGGCATAAATCAAATTTTTCTCACTTCCATGGTCTGTTTCAATGTTAATTTCTCATTAGAGAAATTTTAATGGACTAGGAATACTGGTGTATTGAGCAATGTACATTTGGTTGTAGAGGTTTTGGGGGGTTTCCCCCCTTCTTAGTTGAAAACTAGGTCTGAATACAGATTCCTGGTGAAGTCTGTGGCTTGAGTTGTGACAGCTACAACTGTTAAGCCCTGGATGGTGAGGGCCTTTTGTCTCATTTTCTGACACATATATGGGAATTTCTGTGGTCTATTAAAGAAATTTCAGGGCTTCTTTTCTCAATGAATTCATACATTTCCAAAAGTTATATTTTTTCCTACATCTATAAGAAGACAACCTTAGCACACTATAATTCTAAGATATTGTAGTTGGAGCTAACTAGTCCTCAGACTCCAATAAACGAACAAAAAATAGTGTTTGGGTTCACTTTTTGGTAATATAGACTATTTTCTGAGTGGCTGTTTCAAATCCAAGTACAACACAATTTCTGAAAAAAGTCTCTCACAAGACCAAATTTAAACATAGTATGAACTGGTACAAGCCCAGTAAAGTTTCTTCTTCAAGCAAAATGATCAATCACATAATAAAAGCTGAAGTATATAAGCAATGTTGCCTGTCATTACAAAAAGGACTGCATCACTGAATAACCATGCCTGGAAGGCACAGAAATGTTTCAGCAAGGAAGCAGATCATGGGCTGACAAAAAACTTCACAAATGTCAATGAGTTTGCTTAAACCATATTTTGGGAGTACCATTTTTCCTGCTGAAGAGGGTAAACAACATTGGCAGTCTCTACTACGTCCTGGATGAGACAGCAGCCTGTTTGCAAGTGCCCGAGCAGTGTCACTGCATGAACCATTTCTTATAAAGAAAACATCATCAGCTGTTTTTCCTTGTGCTGTGTGAAATATGGGAAGCACACTGAATTCATTGAGACTTATGTTTAACATCCTTCACAAAAATACATCATTTAAAAATTACTATCTTGAAAACATTGTTAGTTCCCAATAATCAAGCAGGTAAAATTGGAAACATCCAAAGAAAAAAGAAATTTAAAAAATATGGACTAGTGGCACAGGTTATGAACAGACCCACAGGACAAAGCTTCAGCTTACCCAGTATGTGTATGTCACAAGAAATGAAATTTATGGAGAAAACACAGGGTTCAAGAGACATCTACCAGCAGAGTTAATGCATCAGTAGCCCAAAATGACCCCGTCAACAACAACACAAGGTTGAGTACAAGGGAGGTGAAGGCTTTTGAGGCCAGCGACAGAGGCCATGCTCTAGTCCTAGCACATCCTCGGATGCTCATAAAGATGACCCAAGAGAAAGTGCCAAGAGATGAGTAGATGCAGCCACTGGTGGCATTGACTAGAGGGGAAGCTGGGAAGAAAAGGTCCTGTGGTGCACGGAACTGGGGTTCTACCTATACCTGCAGCATCTCCATAAATAGGTGAATTTTAGAAATTCTTCTACTATTAAGGAATGCTCTCATATTATTAGTTGTATGCAGTTCATGAAGTACAAGGCAAGTGCAATGAGGGGGAGGAGGAGGATATCATAAAACAGTCAAGGGAAAAAGTAAGAGGACCAGAGGTAGTAGTTGTTTATGTGACAGAAGAAAAAACTATCAGCTTGTGTACTGTACTCTGGTGAGCAAATGAGCTGGACACATATTTCGGCTACTTGAAAAAACACTAATATTATCATTGCAAGCACAGAACCTTTAAGCAAACATTTGTTGTTTCTCTTGATATTCTTAATTTTTTCTTAAACTGTTTTTTCTCTGCTTCCTTAATCTGAATGAAATGAAAATACAGAGGTAAGGTCTATGCATCTTTTCTGAGTCAGTTTATACAGAACCTTGCTGCAGACTGGGTTTAAGGATTAGAAATAACAGGCATTTTTTTGTCTGAACCATTTTCACAGGGCTCTGTCCTCACCCTTTTCCCAGAAGGGCCTGATTCATATTGACTTTTAGAAGTGTCATGTTTGTCAGGTATATCACATTGTTTCTCACTGGGGGTGACAGAGGGGCAGGGAGCCTGGACAGTTTTGGAGAAGCTAAATCATTGTTTGAGTGGTTTTGCACTAAAACTTTTTTTGTTGTTCTAAATTATTTCAAACTCTTATTGAAGATTTAAAATAAATTTTTAAAAAGCCAAAGAAACTGTTTCAAGTCTATTTAAAAATTTAATTTGGTTCAAAGTTGCCTTTCTAACAAAATGAAAATAAGAGAGAATATATTTCTTTATCCCATTTGCAAGTTTCAACACCCACAAATCTCTTCCGTAGATGAGGAGAAAATGGAAAACAAAAAATGGTAACTTGCCCAATTCAGCAGCTGTGACCAGGAGGGTCAGTCCAGAGTAGTGATCAGTGAGTACAGCTCATATGATTACAAGGGTCAGTCCAGCTTAATAGAATTCTTCTTTGGTTTTCATTTGAGACCCACTTTCCAGTCCAGATGAGCAAGCATCATCTTCTTCATGGAAAATGAAGGGAGCTTTTGCTTTCCCCATAGCAGTTTTGCTCGACACTTGCAGCAGCTCTTTGATACGAGATCTTACGTGACTGACTGACAAAGCATTAATTCCTTTATTTCTCTTTTGGAGCAGACAAATAAGGGAATCAGAATCATCTTATTGAGTTATTCAAAGTAACTTTTAAATATAGGGGGTTTTATGTGCTTTTTCTTACAAAGGATACTGAAAATGAAAACGTCTACTAGGCTCTAAATTACTCTTTGCACCTTCTCAGCCACCTTTGCTTATCTATATTGTTTCTGAGAAAAACCTGTTCCTTCACCAACATCCGTAACTGTGATAAAGTGTGATTGAAAGTTTGGTATGTCAGATAGAGAGCAGTTATCAGAGTTTGATTTTGAACTTGGAATTATACTATACAATATCCTCTCCAAACAACATACCTTTAAAATGAATTTATGAATGGCCTTCGCTAGATCTGAGGATAAACTTCTGGTAATAGAAAAGAGTATGTGAGCTGGTGGATAGCCTTATCTTCGATGAGGGTTAGATACATTTATGCTGCACTGGGAATTTCATGGATCAGGAGAAGTCCCTTTACACTAATTAAATGTCATAGATAAATGTCTTCAACTCTCAAATAATTTATCCTTATTTCCATTCAATTTCAAACCAGGGGAATTGAACTGATCAAGACTAGAAGCACATTAATATTTAGTATATAATTGCTTATGGGAGTGGGAGAAACCGCTAGACATCATTTCTGAGCAGCAACACCTTCTTCCACCTCAAATCTGTATCCACAACCATGCTCCTACCCAAAGACAACTCAGGGCTGTGCACTGTGATAATAATTTTGCATGATGCTAGCTATAAAGTCACAGTCCATCATTACTTACCTCAAATAAGTACTGAAAATGGAATGAATTTAAAATTTGTTCAATAACTTAACCAACTGCAGGACAGGCTCAAAATCTGCACAGTATTTAAGTTAATTCTTGTGGTCATGCAAAGGGGTTTTTTATTGTTTGATTTTTGCTGCCCAATAAATGCACACCTTTAGTCCCTCATAATTTTACAAGCAACCTGGGTTGCTTTGTTATTTTTTTGGTTTCACTTTAAATTACAGCCAGTTGTCCTGTTATGACATTATAGAGAAGCAGGTAGGGGGAAAAAAAAAATCTAAACAACAACATAACTGTAAGCAACTAAGGCATTTTGGTGCATTTAATTTCAAATTTTGTTTTTCCTTAAATACAGGGATTAATTTTTCAATAACTGTCCAAACCAGCAAAGATTTGGGATATCAGTTTTCGTCATCTTTTCAACAAGTCTGTGCAAGATTTTGTTTGACACTCGATCTTCACCAACTTCTGCACACTTTTTGCTATTACAATTTACTGATTCCAACTTTTGTGTGCTATAATAAATAATACCTCTAAATGCTTTACAAAGTAATTTAACATATAATCAAATATAATACTTTTAAACTTTAGAATGAAGTCTACACCAAACATCAACTGGTCAGGAAATCAATTGGGAAGAGCTATGCTTCCATCTACCTTTTCAAAAATGTGGCACGTGAGGACACGCATCAGGGCCAGGCAGTGGCAATAGACCGGCCACGGGTGAGCGGACATCTACGCTGCCAGAATGGGCTGCTGTCACATGACATTAGGATGCTCTACAGGAACTAAAAACACAGATAAGAAAGGCATTTAAACATTCATAGCTATCATCATCTAAAAAAAAAAAAATAAAAAAAAAAATCAAACTGGCAGCTTGGTAGCCCACCTTGCTTCAGAAGACTCAGGAGAGAATAGTCACTAAAGCTGTTAATTCAAAATGCCAACTATAAGAGGAATTGAGCAATTACACCTCTGTAGTATGAAGGAAAAACAAACATATTTTATCTTCTGCAAGTAATGGAAAACTACAATTCCTCTCCCTGTGCTCTTTCCGCTGATGACTCAGCCATCAGGACTGCATATGCTGATCCCATAATTTGATACACCACCTCCTTTGGAAGTAAAGAGAAAGCAGGAGTACATTTTTTTAAAGGGACAAAAATAATTTCATTAGTTTCTTTACAACCTTATTAGTAACTTAATAAAATAATACAAAAGTGTATGGAACCTTCACACTTTTGTAGCTGCAATAGTCAAAGATATCACAAGAGGAAGTTTGCAGGAAAAGGCAGTATGTTTTGCTAGACCAGTTGATGCAGCTGGATAAAGAAGTAAGTCTTCAAGCACCCAAGTCTTCTGTGGTTTTGTTGGGGGTCTTTTTCCTGATATAGTAAATGTGCTACCCCTTGCTCTCCTTTAAGAATATATGTGTGAAGAAGTGAAATCCAAGCCTTCAGTAGATCACTTGTGCATGACATATCCAAAGGCTCTCACAAAATTCTGGAATGAAGAAATTACAGCCTTATTTTAAATGGATACATTCCTCTACACTAAATAATAAAACAGTTGCTTAGATCGGAAAACAAAGAGTTAATCTGAGTATGGAATGTCTTAATATAATATAGTACAGCAAATACATTAAACTTATCAAAGTACTGAAGATGTCTCAGAATTGAGCTATTGAGGAATCATCAAGCTGGTATGCAAAAGATGTACAACCGATATAAATAGTAGAGGTAACAGCCTAAGAGTTGATTTCATTTTCAAATTATCTGTGTGCTTCCTATAATAATTTAAATTCAAGAAATTTCCAAATAACATGTTCATCTGCCATATATTCAGACAAATTTTATACTGTTTTAATTGTAAGAACAAAGGTATGCAAAAGCAATTGAAACATCTATTTCAAAGGCTTAGACATTACTTTTTTTAATTGATAGAGAAAAAAGTTTCACTATATAAATCATCCTGATCCATTTTGGGCAAATTCACCAAGTTTTCACTCTCTGATAAAAAAAGGATTCAGACTTCTCAGCTGCTTCATCAGAGGCAATACTAAGCCTACCATTTATTTCTTTTCAGTATTTTGAAACATGTGCAATCATTTAACTTGCAGGTGGCTCTGAAAGCTGAAGTTTTATGCACCTAGTATCACACAAAAACACCCATGATACTGGTAGAAATTCAAATTCTAAACTTGGTACCCAGAGGCCAAATCCACCACTTCATACCCTGACCCAGAACTTCAAACTCCTGATTTAAAACTATGTGACCATCACTGACAATGTGGTCCAAAGATGCCTGAACGCTCCCCATCCAGTTTTTTATCATCCCTGGTGGGCAGTCTGTCTGTCTGCAAGGAAGGAAATGCACCTTCTCCACCCTCCCCTAGTTCTCCACCCTGTCACCTCTTTTTGTAGTTAATGGAAGAGGATCACAGATGGTGTGTAATAAAATTCTGTCCAACAAAAAAACAACAAAGGGAGTTAACAGCTGTTCATGTCCACAGAGGAAAGAGCACAAAAAGAGACTATGCATTGTGCAAAGTACTCCAACTGTAAGGATGGTCAGTTGTTGGTTGGTTTAAGAAGCAGCTACACAATTATCTGTTAGGAGCAGTTTTAATGTAATTAGAGCAAAAGGGCGAATTAGAACAAGCTTCTAACAAAGTGATGAATCAACTACTTTCTTTGAAGAAAAAGAAAATCCACAGATCATAATGATAGAGTGGGCATAATGAAGTACATCTGTGAAATAAGATACTACTTACCTAACTGTGCTTTTCCTGCTACAGCTCAACATTTTAATGAGGCTGCAGTAACTGCCTAGTGCGTGCCATCATCTACCTGCAGCTCGCCAAAAGCTGACATACAGAATTACCAAATTTACATGCAAGTCTTTTCCTCATCTTTCTCAGACATCAAATTCTTGAGAACTACAAGAAGTCCATAAAACTTGAAGTTAAATAAACTAGATAACTTTTAAGAGAGCTTGACAATCCTATTTTCTTTGATGTTGTGATTATGAAATAATTTAATACATCAGTTGATATTTTTGTTTTTCACACTACAATGCTATGCTATGTGAATGCAATATCATTCCTGTCAGTGGAACCCCATTTTTCTTGAACCAAATAGGGAAAAAAAGATCACCCAGCCACAAGCAGGGACAAGACACAGATTTAGTCTTTAGATACCCAAAACAGGAGCCAGACTTATGTTGGACAGCAAGACACTCATGTAAATGAACAGAAACTGTCCCATGTTTCCAAATGGCACCAGAGACCCTGCAGCCTTTGAGTCTAGTCCTCTCCAGGGAGGTGGGCAATGCAGGCAAGAGGAAGGACTTGTCTCAGCATCATCACCAAGACCATGCTCAGACCTGTGTGGTTGCTGGCTGCACTGGCTTAGGAAAAGAGAAAGACTCCCTTGCTTTGTGCCTAAAGACTGGCCTTCACCAAGCACTGGAATATCTCTGCCTCACAGCTCAAGTCCCAGTGTCCAGATCAGATGGACCAATGCCTTCCTGAGGGCATGGAGAAACAGAGCTTGAGACACACAAGTACTTCTGAGGTTGAGGGAGAAGTTACTTCAGGAATTCAGACAGCAGCTGAGTGGGATTTTCATAATCACAACTTTGGGCACAGATGCATAAACACCACCAAAAATTCTTTTTTCATCTTTTATATTCCTTCCCTCAGTTTTCCCAGCTGCAAAATTAGGTTAACTTTTCCAGTGCCTTGCAAGGGTACTGTGAGGATAGCTAAGATACCACAGATATATTAGTGAATTACTTTCTTAATAAGATGTTCAGATACATTAATAAGATCTGACATCCCATGGAGAAAAACAGTGATGCTCCTGAATTTTAAAAAGGAAGCCATGAAGCCTTGAGAAAACTCAAGACTCCCATGAAAGCTTGACTACCCTGCTCTTTAAGATGCCATGAGTTATGATCTCCTGGCACAAATTTGCATAATGCTCCCATGTGGGAGCTGAAAGGTCTACCAGGAGGTCATCCAGACCATCTCCTCTCTACTCCAACAAGAAACAAACCATCTTGAAATTCAACAGTGAAAGATATTTCGCAGCTTCTCTACTCAACTACAAATATGCTCAAACACATTGAAAGCCTTGAACTCAAAACTTCTGTGAAGTTTTCCTTGGGCCCTAAATTAAATTTATCATCACAAATAATGTTTTATGATTATTTGACAAGAGGAGAGTATTTACATTTATACACAAGAGAATGAGTTCATACAAGTTGTCATAGTTGACTGAACAAAATAACCTCCAGTTAGGTATCTAATTAATATTCTCATTATGCTGATGAATCAGCTTCTCTTATCCAAAGCACAAACACCCTTCACCATCATTTTATTCTGCAGAGCAGGCCACACTGTTTGGATGGCACATTAAAATGGAGGTCAGGTGTACTCACGTACAATTTTGAAATTACATCCAAATAATTCAAACACTTTTTTCCCCACCTAGAATAGAATTTCATAAATAACTGTGAAACATGAATGTTGAATACTTTCCATTTGCTTGCAGAGGCCAGGCTCCCATCTAACATGGGCATTTCCAATACATTAGCCATTCTTCAAACTTCTCATTGCCAAGAACAAGTCAAGATGCTTGTAGGTGCAGCTAGAAAAGCAGAGGAGCCTGCACAAACACTTCTACTGATGGCTAAAGTCATTCAGCAGAACAGAAGTAAAAACTTTTCTCAGACCATACACAAGACTAAGAAAATGTTCTAGTCCATGTCCTAGGAGAAAGGAAAGAGCCTACTGGAGACAAGGGGTAGGAGGAACCTGTGCAGCAGAGGCTCCTGCCACAGCACAACAGAGCTTGTGCCACAGCACAACAAAGCACATGCAGCATGAGTGAAGGCAGGAGAGCGATGGAGGAAAAGGAGATGGATCATTGCAGGTAATAAGAGTATGAGAAAAATACAACATCCCTACTCCTATTCTCCCTTTAAAAGTAGCTCAAAAATACTGTGAAAATACCTGCATAAATTTTGCAATAATATGTTTGCTGTGGTTCCTGCAGCCGTCAGACATTACTAGGTCAGGGAGGACAGAGAAAGAGCTGTCAGTTTGCTATAATGTTGTCCAAATTCGAAAAATATTTTAGAAAAATTACACTACAGTGAAAATTTCCAAACACCTTGAACAGTTTTTGTAGGACTAGCCAGACTATACATCACTTTGCTGTCTAACAACCTTCTGATAAGTTAGATTTATATAGCAAATCTCAAGTAGACACTAGCAACCCAGTGGTTTTCTGCTCTTTCCTTCCCCCAATCCTGATTTAAGAACCTTTTTCATGGAGAATGGACACTTGCATTTATAGTAAGGTCATAAAAAATAAGAAATACATGCTTTAAAGTTAGTCCATCTCTGGCTTAGCTAAGTCTCTTCCCAAATATGTTGCAGCACTGAGCATTTTCTCTGAAGGTGCCTACAAAGCCTCATCACTGGCACAGCAGGCAACCTGGTTCCAGGGCCAGCTGTACACAGATAGAGTGGCTGAAGTACCAAGTCTTGACATGTTTTATGAGTTAATTTGGTGTTATTTAGTGCACTGCACAGCAGCACTAAATCTTCACATCCTTTTTACTGCTTTAAGTAATGCTTTAACTTCTTGGTAACCACACAAGCTGGTGTTAAACCTTTTATATTTATTTGTTTAATACACAGGGGAGCTTCAGAGTACATTCTTTGCTAGAGGACGAGCAATCCAATCTAGGTTATGAAGCTCTATTTTTTCAAGGCACTTTTCCCAATCAAGTACAGATAAGGCAACAGGAAATAAGGAAAAAATAAAGATGAAACCCCCAAAATCCATTAATTGTTCTCTCTTTAGAAATGTTTTATTTGACAACTACATTAATAGCTTTTCCAGGGAGCATACAGCATCCATAGTTACCCTACACCAATACAAACTGGGGGAGAAACAGGGTATATCCTGGAGCTTCCCCTTTTCTGAAAATACCAAGATCATTTCCTCTTAAAATTCTGTAGTCTCCTGAAGCAAAATCTATACTTTCAGAGGTACATGTATTTGTGTATGATAATCAGTCAATAAGGAAATAGATCACAGTAGGTGTTATTTCTGATTGTGTTATCAGATCACTGAATATGAAATGCTACAGCTTAAGTTAGTCATTAAGATATACTCTTAATAAATGATACAAAACAAGATAACACTTGATGAATCACAGAAAATGTTCTCAAGTGTGAACTAGCAAAATCTATAAATACTACAAAACATTTCTGGCATTTAACTATGCTGTTTGAAGTGTTTCCTTAGCCAGGGAATATTGAATAGATTGACTAAGAGGGACACAAAGGTCCATCAAGTATGTTATCAGCTGCCATCCTGTGAATGGCAGGTGGTTAATATAGTGCTCAAGGGAGTTTTCCACTCATCTCTTCTTAATAAAAATACATGATGATGCTCTGAATCTAATCTTTTTAATTGTGAGCTCCACTGTTCAACAGTATAACTGAAAGGTTTATCCTGGAAAATCCCACAGTTTACAGACTGTATGAAACTCATTATATCACTGGCATTTGTTCCATTAGACATACTATACGAGAGTCTTTTATTTTTCCTCTTCTAATTTATTAGCAGGAGTTATTATGCTTGAATAATCTTAATAGAACAATCTCATTGTTCTACTGCTAGCAATGAAACTGGATTATTGTTGTTCAGTGTCATCAGTCCTATGTTGGGGAAAATGCTTGTTGATGAAATTCTACTTTTACGTGTGAAACCATGGGCTCCTGCATCACGTACAGCACATCCTGCATTTAACGTAAGTGGATTTTATACTCTGCAGGAGGTTATTGATCAGAAGGAGAAAAGTGGGTATCTCCAACTATACAGGGACAGCAATGAAAAAGGATAATACGGCTACATTTTCCTCCTTTTACCCACTTTGAGTGCTGGCAGCATTCCTATACCCCCATCCCCTGTGAGAGATAAGGAGTCCTTTACTCAACACCAGCTCAATATTTCTCCCAATTCTGCCTCAGATCCCCATTCCCTGAAGTGGTATAATCAACACAAACTTAAGGTACTAAAAACCCAGCAGTAACTTCAACTAATCTTTCAAAAGCTTTTGAAAACACCATTGTCTCTAAAAATTAACTGAAATTACCAGTGCAGGACAAGAGGAAAGTTCAGCCTTGAACGTGTACAGTAACAGTGATTTCCCTGGGAGCTTCCTCTCCTTTCGGTTTTAAAATAGTTTGAAGTAAACTCATAAAAATCCGAATGAAGACCAACAGAACAACAATTTTCTTTTTACCGAATTAATTTAAAAATTAGCTTCTAAATGCAAGTTTTTCTTTTTGCACTTGTGACTGCTTGTTGAAATGAAAGAAAATGTTGCTATCAAAACAATTGATTAATATAATTGTTAAAAAAAAAAAAAATCACCCAACCTCTCAGAATTACAGTGCAGGTGGTGGAGCCCTGGCAAGATTCAGTCCTGTGGTCCCAAGATATACATTTGGAGCTTCTTTTTTAAACTCTTCCATGTTTGGTTTTCTTAACCTTTGGGAATTTGAAAAAAAAAAAAAAAAAAAAAAAAAAACCACACAACAAAAGAATGAAACCAACATTTGCAAGTGGTGAAATTTATCTGTCACATCAGATATTAATATTGTGTTTTAACAGTGAAAATATGCAAAATCAAGAAAAATATTGGGAAGTATAAAGTGTGTCTGCGCACGTAAAACATCCCAGAAAAGTGTTCCAAGCAGCTTCATTTGCAACCATTAGGTTCTCACAGATAAAGCATTCTCCATTTAAATTAACAAGCAGGAGCACCGTAAAATTTTAAGTTTTCTCTTCAAGCCTGTCCTACAGTCAGCTGGAGCCTATGACTGTGGAGGTTTGCCTACGGATGTTAGCGGCCGTGGGAGCACCTCTGCCTGCTCAGCCAGGTTCAGGAGGAGTGTTTATCACTTACTCTTTGATTTGAGATGCAAATCCCATCCAACGTGATTCTCCTTTTTTTGACTGAGTGAACATTACTTTTATAAGCATAAAAAAGACCTAACTAATTTACTGGAGCTCATCCTATGCTACGAAGAAGACTAAGCTATAAATACATGCATTAAATGGGTTTATCAGAGCTTAGCAGAAGTTGAGCAAACTTAAGAATTTAAGCTACTGCTAGAGTCCTAGAGAGAATCTAGCAATAAAAACACCACCAAAACAGTCTTCTCCAAAAACATAGGCATTGACTGGTGCCCTGGAGTAGTTCACTGCAAACGTTGGTGCCCCAGGAGCTCCATGCTCCAGCTGCCCTCGCCTGAGTTCAGCCCCTGCTCCAAGGAGCTGCTGCCGGCACAGGGCCACCCTCCTCCTCCTTGCAAGGGACATCATCACTGCACACTGGGTGGCTTTTTCTTCGTATACTGTGCTGTCTTAATCAGGCAACTGCCCTCCTGATGTGGCATTGAAGCACATTGTCAAAAGATAATTTCTGCGATATCTCACTATACCACTAAGATTGTTTAGTAACTTAAATGTGTTTAAGTACTTGTTTAAATATCAGTGTCATGCACACTATGAAGAAATACACATTTATTGAGGGCAATTTAAGGGATGTAATAACCACATACCTTCATCAAAGACAAAAGCAATTAAAACATCTTTTAGCTCAACAGCTAAATGATTTTTCTTTTTGCTTAATGGACAACACAAGACTTAGATTTCCTAGTCAAAGTGCTCTGTGTATATATATATATATATATATATGCTGTGTGCGCGTATACAAGAAACTTTTACCCCTCTTTTTATAGTCTTTCATGATTATTTCTGCAGTACTTTTAGAAGACTGGATAGAAGAACACTATATTGATACCAAACTTATAGTTATTGAAAATATGTACAATTATGAACAATTACTTGGGGAGATTCATAATGCTTGTGAAACATTAACGAAGAAAATATTCGTAAATGTAAAGTTCCAGAAATAGAGAAAAAAAGCTGCGTGTGTAAAAACAGAAATCTAATCTCTGCTAACACTGCAGTTGTATTAGAGAAGAAAAGCAGTATACTCACACACGTGTTTCGTGCTGCAGAATTAAAGTCTATTTTGCAAACTTTTAGACCTCACACAGAGAGCTGTTTCCATCTCACGCGGCTCCTGAAACGCCATCACATCCTGACTGAGCCACCACTATATCAGCGTGACCAGCCACAGTGCCCCCAACACAGGAAGAAAAGGATTGATACAGCTTCACCTGGTAATTGCAGGGAAAAGTTTGGGAGAGCAGGATCTAAGTGGGTCAGAGCAGGAGTTAAATTCTGCAGGGAGCGTAGCTTCACCTAACTGTGTCTCTAGCATTCTTGGAGGCAGAGCAAATATATTTTTTCATTTCCATCCTGTTTCTTCATTGTTCTCCTGACTCGCATTTTGTTTATAAATCTTTTCCAGGTTGACACCTGGGCTGAGGAAGGTTATGGCAGAAGGGAGCATCTGTGCCTTTGCAAGACGTTTTTCTGTGGCTGGATGTTCTCCCAGCAGCACATGGTTGTGCAGCACTGAGCAGTTACATCCTGCAAATCCCGGAGACAACGTGCCGGAGGTGCCAGCCCAGGGAGGGACCAGTTCCTGGTGCCAACCACTACCCCTGGGGAGGCAATGCCACCCTGACAGGGTCCCTCCCATGCAAGGAACCCAACCCCGCAACCCCCCATCACAGCATCTTCCATTGTCTGCAGAGCTTTGAACAAGGAGGGCAAAGCACGAGGTTGTTGCCCACCAAGGCAGAGTGGCTGCTCGTGTGTCTCCACTGGCTCCAACCGCAGCCTCCACACTGGGATTACATCTTCAAAGAGGCTCAGAAAACAACTTGGTTGCTGAAGTGACAACCAAACACACAAACCAGTATGTGAAATAGGCCAAAAATATGCAAACAAACCTGAAGTGTTGCTTTTACTAATAAAAACGTGTCAAGATGTGCCGCTCAGCAAATTAGCTTGCTTTAGGGAGGTTATTAACTCAACCTAGTTTTAACAAAATAATGTCACAGGAGGCAAATACAAAAATAGATACTTTGAGAACTACAGAGGTATCCCAGTGGTTTATGTGAACCACTTTAAAGACACTAACCTTTAACCAAATTGAATGCTTTTTTTTTTTGCCTCAGAGCCCTAAATCAGTGTGACAAAAAGGGACTAGCAATTTTTTTTTATGCTTTATGCAGAGTAAGCTGAAGTAAATATTTTTTAAATCTACATTAATTACAGGCCAAAAATACACATATAAAAATGTCTTATAAAGAATCTAAAACTGTTCAGAGTTAAATCACTTGTGATAAAACAGTGCTTCTAATTAGTTTTAATTAGAAATCTGCAGTAAATCTCTATTAATTATTTAAATTAATCTTGAAAGATACCCAATTCTTAGAGAAAAAAAGTAGTTTACTCTACATTTACTCTGCTGTCTCTTCTCAACAACAAAGACATCTGATCAAAGGATATTTTCCCTAAATTGCCTATTACACAATGCTAAGGCATTTCTCAGATGAGAGCACAGAGCATGCACAACAGTGCGCACACTGCTGAGATTCATGAGATGCAATGCTGAATAATTTAGTTTAGGAAGATACATATCTAAGTCTAGTCTAAAGTTAAAAGAGAAATATGAAGTGATGATACATGGGCAAACTCAGTCCTAGAACAGTATTTAATTCTAACCATTAGCAAGGCCCAGTGTATATAGGCTCAAACCATTCCCAAGATTCAAAGCATCAGTTGTTACATTAGCAGACCTTAAGAGAGAAAAGGTGTTAAAAGTGATCGTTCTCATTAAGATATGCAAATATGAAGACTTAAAAGGAGCATGGGCTTGGACATTACATGCAATAAGGATGCTAGGGATAATCACCATGAGAATCATCATGCCTACGATCTCATGGCCATCACATCACCAAACTTGCAGGTAGCAAGGAGAAAGAATTAAAAGGAAAGACCCTCCACATGGGACATCAACACACACATGCTGGCAAAACACTAGCTGACAGCTAGATTCTCTTGTATGATCTTGTTTATGAGCCCTTATTTACATGTGCCTGAAAATCCCACTTGAGAACAGATCACAGAAATTCTTCACATACCCTCTGAGGAACAGGTTCACACCATAAGCTGTGTGTGGAAAAATTCTTTTTAATGTCACTATTAATATAACTGCACAGGTGCAAGTCCTCTGTTAAATCTTTTTAATACTGCAAGACGTCATATCAAAAACTAGTGATTTAATTTGTCCATAGAAAATCCCAACCTATCACCAAAAACCATTACTGTATTTTGCCTTGTCTTTCAACAGTAGCACCTCCATGTCAGCTGTAGAGGCTGAATATACATTAGTGTTATGACTAGAGAAACAGCGTGGATTAGAACAAATCCTCCAATCAATCCCGATTACCAGATATTAATGCAATTCACAGAACAGTTTTGGTGAACACCAACTAGACACCTTTAAGAGGAAATCAAACTAGTAGCTTCATTCCAGAAGTGCTAAAAAATAAATTCCTTTGGACCATATTAAAGCATACAGATAAGCTCCAAGTGCACATAATCCCACCAGTTCTTGGTCCTTCTGACAGCTCTGAACTACACTTGTAGATTGGTCCTGGGGCCAAACTGTGTAGCGCAGATACATACTCCTGAATTTAATCAGCTGATCCTCACCAGTGAGAGGTCTGGGTCTTCATGAGCTGTGGCTTGATTGTGTGTTTGTGACAGGACTTCAGAGCTTCTCCCGGGTACATCAGCTTCAAGGCAGAAAAGCAAACCAGGGGGAGCAGGTGGCTGCCGAGGGGTGCTTGTGCCCGAGCAGATGACCTCTCTGCATGAAACAACTTCATTGGGACAGCAAGTGCCAAAAGCACCCCCACCCCCTTTACACAAGGGTATGCAAATACTGGGGTTTTGCCACATTCACAAGCTGGAGGACTCTGCCCTGCCAGAGCACAGAGCCCATCACAGATGGGCCAGCTTTTACGGCGGGCAGACGCACATTCGTCCTTCGGACCGAGAGCTTCGCTGTCGTTCATCCCCGACACAGCCGAGCAGGCTGCGGCAGGGAGACCCACATGGAGGGGCACTCGGGCATCGTTCTGAAGCAGGAGCTGGCATCACACACACCTCCGGCTTTGTAAAGAGGGCAACGCTGATGCAAACATCCAGGTTTTGCAGATTTGAGATGAATACCTGTACATCTCCAACATCAAAGGGTTTAGAAAGTTCCTTCTGCAGCGTGGGTACAAGACCCCTTCTCCCCATCCTTCCCTGCCAGCCACCAAACATGGCCTACTCTGAATTTCTCTGTAGCTTTCAAAAGCATATCCTTTTTTCTTTTTCCCTTTTTTCTTTCAAATGGTCTGAACCCCGATGAGTAAAACACCTCATTTTCACTCCTGCAGTACAGGGGGTGAAGGAGACACAGTGTTACGGTGCCTCAGTTATATTTCAGAGCTCATGTTGGTTTTGCTTTTTCTTTTAACTGTCCAAAGATGCCATCCACAAGCAGAGAACTGTTGTAGGAAGGACATGTATATAAACCTACACAGCAAGTGAAATACATTAGCAGATTCATACAGAATATGTTGAAAAAAATAGCTATTTAAGCCAAAATTAAAGGTTATTTACTTGCCCACCACACTACCCACCAATCGGGAATGAAACTATTAGGGCAGAAAATTGTACATAATTTCCCCAAATTCAAATGCAGTTTCATGGAAGGTTTTGGAGTATCTGCAGACTGAAGCCTCCATGTGAGCACTGGTTCAGTGCCAGAAGAACATTAACTCTGTGCCAGGCCCTTCATTGCAATCAGTAGCTTAAAATTATCTCCATCTTACAGAAGGTAATTGAACATAAAAACATGATCTTAAAATCTAAATAGGGGAAAATGTATTCCTGTTGGGCAGGCTGCAGTCAAGGCAGTCCTCCTCTGGCATTTTCTCAAGTAAAGTGCCAGTTCATCCCCCTCTCACCTCTGAAGTTTAGCTCACAGGCTATATTAAAACACAAGTGTATTGTCCAGCTTCCATGAGCTACCTTTAAAAATAAGAATCCCTAGAAATTATTTATAGGAGTCTAAGGGTCAATCACCAGTCAATTATTCTTTATTACAGTGGTTTCTGACCTCTTCTGTCATTTTACAATTTCTACACTTAAATAAATCTAAATATTTTCCCAATTACTATTTGCAACAGGAATTTTATGATTACTTGGATAATTGCTTTAAAATATGCAATTAAATTTTCATAATGTATTCATTACTCTCTTAATATACTATTCCTGAAACATAAGAATTTTCTATTGAGAACATATTTCTATATTAATTTCCATAAGACAGACGGTTTTAAACACTAGATTAATATACTTTTTACTCACTATATAAGAAATCATTTCTCCATTAGATCTGAAGAGTAATTTGCAATGAATAACTTATTTGATGTATTTAGTTTTTTTCTTCCCCCCCCCGCCCCAATTATGCTTAGGTGGTAGAAGTTATCTTTGTTTGTCACTTAATTCAAATTTCATCTGCAAGTCTTGAAAACTAAATTATGAACAGTTCAAAATATTCAAGATATAATCTAGCTACCTTATAAAATTATTTCTAATAACAGAGTAATGGAAAAGCCACAATTTCGTATTCAAAACTGTTGAGAAATTAAAACTTTGACAATGAAAGCTGCTAAGCAGTCAGGAACTCTTAGAATTAACCTATTTTGCTAGCTGTCTAAAAAAAAAAAAAAAGAGCTCAGGAGTTCACTTAAGAAGATAGGTTTGAAACTTCCTGCCTTATGTTCTTTCCAACATACAGGATACAGCAGAAGGAAAAACAGATCTATTGGGTTAAAAGATGGAACCACAAGATGGGTACCCACCTGACCAGAAATGACCACTGTATTCTTGGTTTTGTTTCTGAGATAGATGGGAAACAATATGTGAAATTCAATTATTCTTTAAAATTTTCAGTTTCCCAGGGAGCAATATAAAAAAAGCCACACATGCACTTGGGATTCGCAAACCTTATTTGTGAAGGATTTCCACCGGAAGGCAGAACTTTATGAAATTAGTACTTTGGATAAGAACAACTCACAAAAATGCCAATTTTTCCATTCAAAAATGCATAGGAAAGAATATTTTAATCTACTTCCCTGTCATAAAAGCGGCAGCATACTTCAAGCATTGTTACTCTCCTGGTAATAGGTTGCAGCACCTATAGCAGTGGGGATCACTTAGCTTCGTGCACTGGTCAATATACAATGGGAAAACTGTCAGTGTTGCCTAAAGCAGGGTCAAGATTTAATATACCATTCAGAAGATAGTTTTAAAACCTGCATAATGCCTGAAACTGTAAAACACTGCACCCAGCCCAAACAAGCCTGGAGGCAGAGAATGTGATCTATAGCACAAACACTAGACTATACCCACTTTTATAACTTAACTGTGTCATTTCAAACTACATCTAACTTAGTGTCAACAATCAGTAAAAAGAAGTCACATAAAAAGGATTCAAGCAAAACAACCAACATATTACTAGGTAATAAAAATCAATATTAATTTGGGAATCTCCAAGACAAGTGATACTGAAAGGTTGTCATGAAAATTATATATAAATAGATAAACTTTTGCTCATTAGTCTTAACTCTACAGCTGAACAGGTTAGTCTTAATATGACTGCAATAACATCGGTGTTGTAACAGTAACACTATAAATTATTGACAGAAGTTTCCATACATCAAAACTAGCTTTTCATTGTTTAAAAATACAAATTGCATACATATCTCTGCTTCTTTTGAAGTTCCTGTATTAAATCTGGCATACCATCTCTACCTAGGGTAAAGCATAATGTCACGTCATAAGTCTCCTGGACTGAAACATTAACTTAACAGAAAAAGAAACCCAGTAGGTGCTGGAACCTATAGCATGAAAATATGTGCTTATGATCAAGCTACATACTTCTGTCATTAGACTGGCTAAGGCACTTTGTGATTTCCGGTGTAATTTTGTTCACTTGGAGGTTAAGAACTGAACAATCATGACCATTTCTGTGCTTTTCAGCTCCCCTTACAGATCTTCCTTATGAAGCCTGGAAGAGCTGTTAGTACAGACACTTCCAACCAGCCCATGGCTTTGGCTTCTCCAACCTGGCCTTCTGAGGATGACTGAGAAATTAATTAGTCTTTGTCCCTCAGCTCAGCTACCGTTATATGTCTGATTTCCAAGAAAACTACACAGAAGCATGTCAGCTGTAAAGAGATGTGAGAGGAGATACAAAAAAAAGAAGAAAGCAATATTCCATACCCCATAAATACCACAAATACTCATAACTGTACATCAAGTTCCTTTATCAGACCACCTTGTCAAAATAGTCTACCTTTAGGTAAAACCCACGCACTGCCCTGCTCATTCAGCACTGGAGGATGAAGTGACACAGAGAGAGGGGAAGAGAAGCAGGAAGATCCAACTGCTCTATCTTAACCAGCCAGAAAAATCTCAGCAACAAAGCTAACACAGCCACACTTTGAATTATTGAGGGTCTATATTGGGGGGGGCATTAGGTGTTCTGGAGACCCGTGGCACAGGGAATGCTCTGCACACAAGTGCAAGTGCTACAGGCACAGTCACCCATGCCAGTCACTCATCCCTCTTATAACTGCAGGGCCAGATATTCCTCACCATACTGTATTTTATCACAGTCAGCATTGAAGTGTTGCAAATGATATTTTCTACAGGCTCCAGAATTTGCCACAGAGTTGTGCCCGTGTAATACATGGTGTACTGAAATAGCAATGATTTTTTTTGGTCATAGCAATTATTTTATCCAAATACATAACAAATACATATTCAAATATACAAATTCAAATACACACTCACATAACTTGCCAAGAATTTACAGATATCACCACTAGGAAAACATTTCTCTATCGCCTCCTTTTCTTAAAACACAAGATGTCTGATCCAAAGCATCGGGGGGGGGGGGTAGAAACATTATCCTTTTCCACCTTCAGTTTTCTATATTCGTGCTTTTAGAAAATTTAGGAAAATCTCTTTACAAGTAACAACTCTGTTTTTCAAACAATAGTACTTGGAAGCTACGATGTTCTGCAATACAGAAAATAAGGAATTTTCATAATACACAATAAATCGATTCAGATTTTTCAAACTGGTCAGATTTACACTCTTTTGATGACATAATGACTAAAGAAAATCTATATTATTTCTCTTTTTAGTAACCCTATTACATCATTCCTCCTCAGAAATAGCAGAGTATCTGAACCAGGACATTTTGGATCCCATGATTTATTAAGAGTAAACATGCAGAGGAATGGTGAGCTGTTAGTTTTTGTGTAATGTATAATTGAAAACACCTTAACAGAGCCCTGTAATTTAGATGATTTATTTTGCAGAGAGTCAGAAAAGTTATTGACAAAGCGTTAATAAAACAGAATCACAGATGAGAAAATATACAGTCTTGAAGATCCAAACATCAAGACTGACTACAGAGAAGATTTCCAGTGCTCAGCATCTACCCAGTTCTGCTACTAGTGGAGTCCACAGAGGAATATTCAGCGTCTATAACCCTGAAGTACTTGCTCAACTAAATCTGTAGTTGATCTTAAGACTAATAGAAATTGTATTTAATCCCAAGTGATTTACCACCA
This sequence comes from Strix aluco, assembly GCF_031877795.1. Lineage (NCBI taxonomy): Eukaryota > Metazoa > Chordata > Aves > Strigiformes > Strigidae > Strix > Strix aluco. Next base: position 12,653,014 of record NC_133941.1, on the reverse strand, counting down.
TATTCAATAAGAACTTAAGATACTTCCAAAAATAAAAGTACATCTTTCTTTGCGGAAGTCTCCTGACTTAACTTCTTTTATACATTCACATTTGGTATAGACTTAACTCATTTTTCTTAGTTTTAGAAACAAACAAAAGCTTGTCTTAGCCACACTTAACAAATAGATCTCCTTTTTTGTTTTCCAGTTGACATACGTTGCACTCCAGCAAGTCAAATCAGGTTACATCGGTGATCACACAAAATAAAACAACACAGTAAGGCTGGCTGATGCAACACAGTGCAAAGTGGTTTCATGGGTTAGGCTTCATAGGATTAACTTGATGAGCAAGTGTAAGCATTGCAAAAACCATGCAGGGAGGAGGAGAGAGGAAAAGATACAAGAGGCAGCCATTGCTGACAGATTAAATATAGAAACAGAAACTATTCAACTTGCTTTCACAGATTCACCACTATTCTTGTAACCCTTTCCCCCCTGCCCTCATCAAATCAGCATAGACAGACATTTTCTCATATATTGAGATCTGTAGAAGAAATATTTCACTAATTCACTGATTTACTGTATATGTGACAAGCAAACACGATACCTTTGTTTAGGCAAGCCAAAATATAGACCATATGTACCTATATGCTGTATAAAAGTGGATGTTGAACTTGCTAACCTGCTTGAACAGCTATCAAAATTAAATACTTGAAGTATGCTGCTTATGGGTTTTTTTTCAGAGCAGATACCTAAGTAGAAACCACATCCAGCTAAGCAACACAGCTAAACATGCTTGGAGGCGGTTCACAAGAGTAAGTCAAAGACTCTTAACAGTATGAAGCCAGAAGTCTTAATTTGCTCATTAATGGAGAAATTCTCCAAGGAAGTAATAAAGAAATAACTACCACTGACAGCAAATTAAATAGGCTGATGCAGACACAACATCTATATCTGGTAGACATAGAAATTATGTCCAAGAGTTAGTTAACTCATTTCTAACCCATTCCTTCACCTAGAAAGTACAGACACCTCACAGTAAGCTGACAATGACTACACATCTGGAGATTCAGGTCATTGTATCACAACAAAGGATATGATTCGTATTAGATGAATAATATCATCTGAGTAATCACAACGGATTCAGTTTGGTTTTAGAGTATAAAAGCTGGTTAGACACACACCCCCACCCCCAATAAAACTCATCTTTTACTCATAATTTCTTCTGTTTGGGAAATTTGAAAGATACGATAATAAAAATAACTGCTGTGCAATAATGCATCTAAAACACATCATTGTTATTTCTGGCTGTAATCACACGAGTCAAATCAGAACTCAATTTTGTGAATCTCAAATGCTTCTGCTGAACTGGAGACAAGATTTAGCCTACTTTTGGCCTTTTACAACTGGATTTAGTCAATCTAAGCATCAAATGAGTATTCATGTATTTGTGACTACTTTCTAGAGAACTGGTATCTAAATATTCTCAACTTGTTATACAATTACTCTGCTAATGGTGTTAAAGTCACAGCAATCTGACCCCCTTCAAGTTGATGGGAACTTTGCCACAGACCAGAATGTTAACAATTACACCTTCAATTTTGTCTTCATTTATTCATTATTTCAAAGGATCAGTATTATAATGAATTATAAAAGAAATAATTTTAACACTTTCCAGGAGAAAAATAATCCACTCCCAGAGGCACAAAGTAAAATTTAAGATTAAATTATTAAGATTCTTCCCACAAGGGAAATAATCAATATGAAATAGCATTTATTAAAGTGATGATTAAAATTAGGAAGATAGAGATCCTTTGTAAAAATTAAGAAATCAATATCTTAAGGTGCACTTTCTCTTGGACATGTGTAAACCCTGTAAAAATAGATGCAAATAACAAAAACTTGTCATGCCTGCATCTCATATATGATATACCTGTTCTTGTTGCTTAAAACATGCACATAGAAGTACTGCACAATAATTTGCTATTTGATTTTCAAGTATTGATGAAAACCCAGGTTTTAGAATTCCTGAACTATACAATCATGATATCTGGTTATTTTTTTTCTTTCTCCATTTAAGTACTTCACTGTACTGAAGTCTAAGACCACCTACTAAAGGAGTGTATATTCACGCTGGGTCTCTTCTCATTGCAGTTATGGTTTGAGTCTGCACCCCCTCTTTTCCAGGTTTGGGAATACTCCAAGCACTGTTAGAGAGATGGTATGTGACAACATGTCATCTGCTCTGACTTACTGACTTGGTTGTCATGGGAAGCAGTGCTCAAAACAAGGACATTTAACAAAACACATTTATGTTGTCTGACTAGCTAGTTAATGTATTCAAAATTGGATAAAAACATAGACAGCTCCAAAGAAAAGAGCTCTCAGAGACAGAGCCCTCTGCTTGGTCCTCAGAAATCAGCAGAAAGATTTGCAATTTCTTGACTCAAGAATATGCTGGAGTAAGCTACTGATGAACACAGTTTATTCAGTAAATATTAAGAGGACTTTTGGAACTGAGGAAAATCTTTAGCATAACAGAGGAGCTCATCTCAGAGGACCAGAGTTTTACCAAATATACAAGCTTTCAGTTTGTCTTGTAAAGTGGCCAATCCCCAAATACATTTGATCACTTCTGCTTTATCTCTAGGAAAAGACAGTTAAAGCTGTTTAAGGGTTTAAATACAATGGGACAGGAGGTCCCTTTCTTTCAAAAGCTTTCAAAATTGACATCTAGTCTTAGAAAGAACAATTCAGCTACAGTACTTGAAATATGTATTTTCTTTAACAAGACATTTATTTCAGAGGTTCTGTAGATAGCTGAAAACAGATAAAAATGACTGTTCTGAAAATTCCTCAAGACTAAATTTTCAAGGATTGAAAAAATTTTTGGAATCTTTCTAGTTAGATGATAAAGCAATAAACACAACCCACCTCAAAATATATTTTATCCATATTTAAAAGGTGCTGAAAAAGAATTAAGAGGAAAAAAAGCTGAAAATTTAGAAAAGTTAAATACAAAAAGAAAAAGATGTTACCAATCTGAAGAAAGCTTACATTAACTTTTAAAGGTTTATACATCTTTAAAACTTATCTTTCTGGTGTTGAGGTGACAAAAAAGGGTCAGAATAGCAATTGGAGGGAGCCTCTCTAACTACATACTCACACTACTGTGAGTTTTTAAAGCTATTATTTGGGTTGTAGCAGCAACTACTGGAGTCAACAGCAATGTTTCTAAAAATGCAATGGCAGGACTAGAGGGAGGTGAGAGAAAACAAGAACTCCAAATTCCAACAGAGAAGGAGAAACCAAAGTCCTTGAGACCCATATATTACTCTCCTGAAAAGGGGTGCCCTCCACAAATGAGATCATATCTTCTGAAATATGTGTTTTGAAAACTCTTGCTTTTGATGATTCAGTCCTTTCATCCTACCTTTCAAATACTGGGAAATTCAGAGTTCCCAAAATCATCTTCCTCAATAGCTTGAATAAGTCAGTGTTGATGGGAAAGGGCTGTCAGCTATCAACCAGCAACTTTCCCATATCAACGTTCCCCCTCCAAACCTCTTCATAAGTCAAAAAGTCATATTTAACACAGGTTGAGCTCATAATGATCAAAGCTCCTGAGGACAAATTAACCAAAATGTCAGTGCCCCTGTCAATCTTTATCACCCCCCCTAGGCAGGGCAATCACATCTCCAACACAGGAATCAGAGTTAAGTTTCTGTATCTCTGGTTATTTATGCAGTGAACAAAAACATTTGCCCAAAGCAAACCGGGCTAAAGAACATATTTGGGTGCACAAACAGGGACATGTGGGAACAAGCAAATCCAAAAGGAAGAAAAGAGCAAGATAAATTCACTCACTGAAAAGTAAACATTCAGGTTGGACATGGCTCTTTTCTGAAGGAACTGAAATCACCATAATGCAGGAAGGAAAATAGTAGCTCTTAAAATAAAACTTAACCTGTTTCTATTTCTCAAATGTGGAGAAGACTGTGATTTTTGTCAGATTATTCAGTTTTCATGCAAGTTTCAGAAATAGCTTTTGGATCCTGTTAGATTTTGGATTGATCATAACTAACATTCAAGCTCAAAGTAACCTGTTCTCCCCTTCATTTAATTAAACTACCTCATGAGTGAATGAGTTTGTTGAGGACTCTAGAAACTCCTTGAAAGAGTTGGACTGAGGATGTACATATTGCCATCGAGAAGGGAGATGGTATGGGAACCATATGCTTTCTGTGGTATTTCTTCCTTGCTTTTACAGATACTGTCGATAACGACACCACTGAGGACATGTCAGCCTCATGTCCCCACAAGTCGACATGCAGACCGCTCTGGGCTAAGCTGCTCAGCGAGTACCAGCACATCATGGAGGCTCTGCAGAGGTGCTTTAGGAATATGAAATATTAAACACACTGAGGTAGATCATGCCATACGGCCTTAAGGTGAGCCTAAAGAGCTCCAGTTAGGGGCTTCTCCAGAAAAATCTGCATGTAGCCTTAGCGATCCTGCAATGGCTTTAAAATCTGGTGGGGTGTCTTTTGGGTATCCTCAAGGCAGATAAACAAGGGGGTTCTCGTGAGGTTTTCAAGATCCGGGAACAAGGCTGTACAGGTAAGAAATTTTGCCTTGGGTGCATTCAGCAAGCTCAAACCAGTCGCTGTATTTCTCCTTTTTACCCCAGGGAGTATAAACCACCCCTGGCCTGCTATCTCATTTTGGAGTAACCAGGACTCTACCACTGTTTGACCCTGCAGTGTCCCATAGGGAAAGCCCCAAATGCCAGCCAGTAACCACGGGTGCTGCAGGACACACATAGCTCTGGGGGGCTGGCACAGGGGATGCCACTGAGCATGGCAACTGCACTGCCAAGAATAACACCGTTTTACAAGAAATACCATTATGAACTTTTAAATGATGCTGCACACTTCGAAAGCAACCTGTGAACTGTGCCAACAGGTATCCTTTACAGCTCTGGTAAGTAATTACTAACACAACTATAGATGCAAATAGCATTGCAGAAGACTGAAAATTAGATGTTAATTCATTATTAAAAATTTCCTTCTAAAATGACACATCAGATGGAGAGCCTAATATAATTTTTCCTTGATTACTTGGTTGGCTTCAACATGCAGTCGTTATTAACAAGTAGGAGAGGAGCAAAAACAGGTTGTTGTTAGCAGCTATTTATAGACTCCAGGAGGAGAGCACAGGGACAGAGTGGAATAAAACCATATCACTGGGAGCTGGTGATGTCTGACCTGAGATTTCTCAGTTGATAATCTGGAATATTAATGATATGAATTACAGCTCCAGCATTTTATGCACCCATTTTTAATCATCGAAAATAAATTTTAGTCATCTTCTTACAAGTCCCATTACTTGTTAACTTTTATGATCACAGTCTCACAGAGTCTATTTTTGGTGACTTTTCGATTCTTTCTGTTCTTCTTCCTAAGGATAAACTGTAAATCTGCATTCTGCAGAGTGTGCCGGTTAAATATTTCCTCTAAACACAAAAGTTTTCTACTTCGTGGGAATTATCTGAAACCTCAAAGCCAGTTCTCCCACCAACACTTACATGCAAGCACAGAAATATTCATGCAGACAGTGTTCAAATTCTAAACCCTGTAAGAAATCTGTGGTGGATCAAAGCTGATTAGTCTGGAGACCCTTACACAGACCTACATTTAACATAAGATTTTGAACCTAATTTGACCAGATTTATACACATTAATAGAAAATGGTGATCTGACCAACTGATTAGCCATGAAATCAAAAGCAATTAGTATGAAAAGTCTTAAAAGATTAGACTCCTATGGGAGGACCACGAAGTTGCCAGTACACTGTGCTTGAAATGCTAATTGCTTGGAGGTAACATTCCACCTGTCAAACAGTATGCCAGCAACATTACAGGCTTCTAATGGTTTTAATTAAAGGTCTTACATTTAGCCACCTTAGTTTAGATATAAAATTAAAGTTATACTGACTGCCATTCACATCAATAAAGTGTTTTATAGGCTCTGACTCTTCTGTTTCTTTTTTGTAACCCAGTATGTTGCTTTCACATACAGACACACAGTGCTCTATAGCCTTTGCTAATAAATCTTCATTATTGAGACACTTTTATTAAACTACATGCACCTTCCAAGACAAAAAAAAAAAGAGCGCCTTATTGCCATTGAAAGAAAGGATGGCTGGCAGAGCATGATTTACAGTAATTAGCAAGATTAAGAACCACAATTAACTGCAATTAGACAACAGAATATTAAAGGAGAAAAATTACCATGCAGTATGTCAGTAAATAAATACACGGATATTGCAGCTTCTTGCAGATGAAGCAGAGCAGAGCTGGTCAGCCTGAGTCACAGGCCAAAATACTTTTCCATGCCGATAAAAGTGTGTGTCATGCAGGAGCATAATCTGAGTAAAGCAATTTTCAGAGTTGATGCAACATAGCCACAACCATACACCTTTGCGAACACAAGATCCACAGATTTCCACTTCTCTGAGGAGTGAGTTTATGGCATTGAAAGCTCATGGAATGACTCGGTAGCAAGTTTGCAAATAAAGAGAGAAATGAAAGATGTTTACCAAACATCAGAGCTTTTCCACTATCCCAAACAGTTTTGACTTCTTTGCTTCTGGAAAATGAGAAAACAAGCACCGTTCCTTAAAAACATTAAAATAAAATTTATTTCTTCCTGCATGGTCTTCTGTTCACTCCTGTGCCATACCTGTCTCTCTCTCGTTTCCCTCCCTTCACTTCTCCAGCCCCAGGTCCAGCTAGACCTGGCTTAGCCTCCAGCACTGTTTTCCAGTGTTGTCATTAACAGCAAGCTAGTATATATGTTTTCTCCCTCCTCCTTCCCAGCCAACACAATTTCTACCCATTGGTGGCTTTGAGACGAGGGGCTCTGCACCAAGGCACAAGTGCAGGAAGAGGTGATGCTTTTCTGGCACCCATCTGCATTTTTTAATAGCTTCTCATGAGAACATTCTCTGAGGTCCAGAATACCACCTGGAGAAGGAGTGTGGTGAACAGCAGAATGTTTTGTGACCACAGAGCTATGTTACTTGGCAGGGCTTATTTCCTTCTTTCAAGCAGCAGTTGTCACCAAAACAGTCCTTGAATACCTGGCTGAGTACCAGATATGTTGGGAAAGCAACATAAAAACTCCTTCTTGGGATCCACAAATGGATTTTGTCCACCCTGTATCAGTTCCATTTAGGAGGGGCAATAAATGCTCTTTCTATAAAAAAATCCAGAAAATCTCCACAGAGAAAAACCCTTCACAGTCCTCACGTGGAAACAACAGGCAGTGTTGTCAAAGGGCACATCCACAGCGCAACTCATTTTACTGCCCCAGCACAGACAGCTCCTTCCCTGGAGCAGCCTGAGAAGGTGCTCAGCCCCACAGCATCCAGCAGCCTCCCCCACAAAAGGGCAAGAAACTCCTGCACTTTGCACAGCTGCGCAGCTGCATTTTGTCAACAGGACAAAAACTTCGTTGGAGCAGTATTTTTTTTTTTTTTTTCAGTTTGACAAATATTAGAAGATATTTTCTGAAACAGATCCTCACAGTCAGCAGGTCTAATGTAAAGTCAGTGAGCCACATCGATGGCATCGGTCTGTGCTACAAATAAAGCCAGCGGCAAAGCTGTGCTGCTCAGATTTAAGAGCTACTCAAAGGCTGTTGCCAGTCTGTGAAATATCCCTTATTTACTTGTTTGCAAGAGTCTGCCCAAATCCAGTACATCTGTTTTCTGACAAATTAGGAAATCGAAAAAGAAACAAATTTACACTACTTTTTCTTGTAACTCTCTATAGTCTAAATCATAACTACTCATCATCAGTCTCACATTAGAATACTTACCAGACCCTATCCTATAAGCAACTGTGCTGTTGCAGACTTCCTTATATATATATAAAATTACTGAGGAGGACCATACTAAATGACTAAATGCAACAAGTCTTTCCCCCCCACAGCACAGCCCCTGTAATCAAAAGGCTAATAGCAGTAATCAGCAGAAGTTGTGTTTTCCTCAAAGCCAAGTAGAATATTATTCTTCAAACCAAAATAACCCAATTCAAACCTTTTTATCTGAGAATTTTAGCCTGCCTTGGTTACACTTGTGAGGTACCTAGCCACCTGGGAACCTTCTTGTAATTGAGACTGAAACAAGTAGTTCCTTGAAGAACAGTCACAGATATGTTTATTGTACAACATTAAACAAAAATAGAAGTTTTCCACATCTAACCTCTACAATGTTATGATTAGTGCTAAGTAATCTATTATATCTGGATTTCAGTAGAATATTCAATATGGAAACTGTGAATTCAAGAAGAAAAGACAGAGATTAGAAAAAGAGCTTTGGACAGGTAAGGTAGGGGTAAGGGAAAAGGAGAGAATAACCTTTGTGCAGCTTGAGGGCTATTAACTGAATTCTTGAAGTATCAGCCTTAGATTGGTTTTAACTCCCTATTGCTTTTTATTTGGTACAAGCCTGAATATATTAATTAAATTAGCTAATAGAAGTCAGAAGGATTCATTCCCGGGGGAGTGTCAGATACCACTGGAAGGAACTACGTGATGCTGAGTCATAGAACGACTCAATTTTACTGCTGTGTGTTGAGACACATCTATAGTTAAGTGAAAGATGATGCTCTTTGGAAGCAACAACAAGAATTTTGTTAAATATCAGGAACTCATCAGTTAGAAGTAAAAGAAGAGGAAATCAAGTACGCTTTTACATAGAATGGGAATTTGCAATTAAAAAGTTAAATCCTATTATGCATCACTTTTCCAATAGAAACACAAAGAACTCAATTTCCAATATTATGTGTAATTTTGTACATCTTTGCTCAAGAAAGATGAATTACGATGTATACAAGTATTACAAAGAACTGCATGGATGATCAAGAAGTGGGAACAGGATGAGATTATAAAAAAATTGCTTATTTAGCCTAGAAAATTAGCCAGATTTTGTGACAGTAAATAAATAAGGAAGGGAGAATAAACAGTTATGTTATAAGACAAAGGCAGAAAAAAGAAAAAGCTGACTGAAAAACAAGGTTGAAAAAGTAAAGGTTTCTAAATCAGAAAAATTAAGCTCTGAAATAACCTTCCAGCTCTCCAAAGGAGGAAGGAGCTGGATATGTGATTAGGCTTTAGTGCTTTACAAAAGAAGGTGTGATGCTGATGCCTGAGAAAACCACTCAATTACCCAAGAGAACACGCACAGCCCCTTGGTCACCACCAGTGATGGCTGCTTCATTCTTGCTATGAACAGCCATATCAAGACATTTTTGCTGTCTTCATACACAGAGTAGATACAAACTGGATGTTGTATCACCAGCATTGTAGGCTTCTCACATGTTCCCTTAAACTGCTTGGTTGCTCATGAAGTTTGATGCAGACAGAGAGACAGCACAACCCAGACAGGTAAAATGTCAAAATCAGAAAATGTTGTACTAATTAAATAAGCTTTGGTAAAATGTGTAATATCTGAGAAAAACATAGCCCTTAAAAAGGCAAGAACACCTTGTTACCACATATTGAACAAACACAAACCATAGAGGTACATAACTGAGTATCACACAATGACAGCGCTGGAGACACCAACTTCTATGTGCTACCCAACAGTGATTTCTAGTTTTCAGGTATTTGGAGTGTCGAATCTTAGAAGTTACATTACAAAATACCTGCTGAAGAGCAGCTTTGCTTCTGACTCAGCTGATTTAATAGTACTTCAAAGCGAATTTTGAGGAACCGTGGAGAATGATTTCTTGTGTTCAACCCAATACACCCAACCAGTCCCACAGTACTGGATGCACTGGGCTGATATCCAGGTCCCACACCCCAGCACTCGCCTGCAAGTAGCAATTGATTTCATAAGGATATTGAATAAATGGGACTGAAAACAAACTTTCTGAGGAAGGTACCACAGGATTTAATGTTGAGTACCTCTAAGTAGGGATGAGAACAACCCCAGCACAGAGACAAACCCTTGTGCTGCAAAATTTATTCTCCCTTTTGGACTTTACTAAAGCCAAACTTCAGGAAAGAGAAACTTGAGACCAGCCATCTGCCAATACATTGATATAATTAACTGTGCCTCCGCTAAATTCAGCAGACATCATCTTGTGTCTGAAGACAGGCAAGAATCCCACACTGATCATACAGTTAATTACTGTACTCACTGATGAATAACTAGTGGTAAAAGCATTCAGTCTGGAGTCTCATTTCTTCCCCAAATTTTTCAGATTCAAGTCATTATTGTACATGAAATACGAACTCACAAGAACATTTTTTTTAAAAAGTACTTCCCTATTTACAAGAGAGAAGTAAAAAATATTCATACCATGACCATATACCAAAGGAAAAAAAATTAAATAAAGTAATTCTAGAGTTATGCACCAAGCATGACACCAGAGTTTCTTGATGTTAAATCAGTAAATATTGCCTATATTGTTTCTTTAGAGAAAATTTATTGTCCCAGGCGTCATTTCAGGTCTGATAGATAAAGGTTCTCACCAACTATTTCCCTTAATCATACTGAATATAACATTCAAAACCAGACATATAATCACCTAAATAAGGCAGTTAACACCGATACCCAGTGCACAGTGGGTTGCTGTTTAGCAGTCTGCTTTTATTCCTGCTTACAGCAACCACTCAGCAGTGGATACTGCACTGCTCAGGATATGGAAGCCAATCTTTCTACACTGGGTTAATTAAAAAAAAAAAAAAAAAAAAAAAAAAGCCCCTGTGAAAGGATTCAGAGTCAGCTAGAGCATACAGCTAAAACTTTTTATAAAGACATCAAAGAGTTTCTGATCTCTTACATTAGGGCAGGAAAATGCAACTCGCTAAAGACAGAAAATACATATATATATAGGGGGAAAATGGATTTTAAAAAAGAACAAACAAGGAAAAACCCCTTACCTTTTTCAGATCTTCATTCCTCTCTCATTTCCAGCTACTTCAAACAGCCTCCAGAGCCCCAGAAAAGTCTCTTCTCAGGGCCTCAAGTTGCTGATCAGAGTCCTCCTCACTGCACAGAAAACCCAAACTCCAGCCAAACACCCCAGGACTGCTCCACACCCTCCTCCCAGGTGAGGAGTCCCCACTTCCCCAGCCCCAGAGCACTCTGATTTGCTACCCAAATGGGCTAACAGCTGCAGAATAAACAGTGATAAAGCAATAAAACCAATAAGCATTGTGTCAGAGATGCACACTGTTACAGAGCAAGGCCACGGCTCATAATGTATGACAGAACTGAGGTCACATCAGATGGGTTGCATATACTCCTGGCCTTCAAAAACATAAGTAAATACTCAAAAATATAAATAAATATTTAGAAATATACATCTGTGCAGAATAATTTCATAAAGGGAGCCATGCTGAAGCTTGCAGACCATAGATATGCAAATATAACTCGGGGATGAAACATTTCTGGATCTCTCTAGCCCATAACACAAGAAAGTCAGAGATGTTTTCCAGAGCACAGTGCTGTGACCGTGCAGGAGGCCAGATGTGTGTCCTTCAGCTCCACTTACTCTTGCCCCTGCATAGCACCCCAAGATGTGAGGGTTCAGCATAAGTCACAAGCTAAAAGCTTCTCAATTCTATACTCACCTGTATTGAAATAATAGTACCATTGCATTTTAAGAACAAGAAAACATATTGACTGGTCTCAAGATTCTCTAGATTCAGGCTAGATAAACAGGTGCAAACTAGAAATTTGTATGGCTTTATGTTGCATCAAGCTGGGCATAAACTCAGTTTTCTTAACTGGACGTGTAAAGAAAAACCACAGAATTCGTATTTATCTTTCTGTGTTTTGCATTATATTTGCTTTACTTGCTTCCCCTCCTTTACTGCTTCAATTGCAGTATTCCATAGTTTTATTACTGTTCAAATTTCTAGTTTGCTTCAACTTATTCTATCAAAGCCCACCAGCAAAACTCCTCTCTGCACATCAGAAAAATTCTTGTATTCACTGGGTTATTTTTGTGTTACAAGGGTGAAAATTAAGAGTGTTTTAGGACACTCCTGCAAATATGTTTTATATCTATTGTGGGTTTAACATTAAACTTTGACAACTCTTACCTCCAAGCTCTCTGAAATGCTGTGATGGTAAATGAGACTGAATTCCCAGGTGGTCCTGGCCAATCTGCATCACTCCCCGAGACCTCCTCAATTGACACCTTGAAAAATGATGATGATCTGCTACACCCTGCCTTAATTAATTGAACTGTTCATCCCTTCTCCTCCCCCAATATAACACACTTGATGTGCAGAGTCAGTAATCTGAATAGTTTCAGTGGTGAAATCAGGGACACTGAGGGAGAATGTAGGAAAACACAAGAGAACAATTTTCATTAAAAATAAATCAGTCACCCATAGGCAAGAACTCTGAATAAAATTAACAGGTAAAACCCATTTCTGCTGTTTCTAATGAACAAGCATTTAAATATAAATTGTCTATAAAATAGAGCAGGTGTTTTTGCCATCTTTTTGCAAACATTTCCCCAACCACTTGCTCAGGCCTCAGACTTTGTTAGGAACATGCTTATTTGTAAACAGGGACTTTATTGTAACTTGTGCTCTCAATAACCTCGGGACTGGAGGCTGTGACAGGACTGTAAGTCTCACAGCGAGCTATGCCTGTGCTCCCTCCATGGAAAACACTTGTTGTTAAGTGAGAGGAAAGATACATTTTTCAAAATAATTTTTATAAATAGTGAGTCTAAATATTAGGACAGAGATTAAGTTTTTAATCTTTTCTTCTTTAATTTGATATAAATAAGATTTGTTTCAAAGGAAATTAGAAGACACAATGTCATTATCCCCAGGACTTCTCCTCATAAATGTTCACAGAAAAATTCACAGATAGCTTTATATTTTAAATAGCATAATAGTTTAGATATTATGTCCTCTAGAAAGCTTGTTTCAGATAAATAAGCAAATAATGATAATAAACCTCCTATCTTTTCCCACGTTGCCAGCACAGTGGGATGTGCAGAGCCCTGTCCCTCACCAGAGGAGCCGCCGCTGCTCGCACCAGCCACGTGCCGCTTCAATGAGCCCCCCCAGTCACACAGCCTGGGCCTGCTCCTCCTGCAGGAAAGTCAACTCTACCTTCTGCGTAGCCTCTCCACCCAGGCAAAATAATGGAAACCTGGAGGGACATTTCAATGAGTTTGAAGCTCCTGGGTGAGGCTTTCTTCGTGCCCAATTAGTGTTTCACATGAGCCAGTTTTGGGGTTGAGGGTTAAGAAATAGAGGGATGGATTTTATATGCAACAGATAATTCAATCCATTTCAGTGTAATCCAGAGCTGTTAACTGTAAGAATCGGAACACGCAGAAATTCTTCCCTGTGTTAGAAAACTTGAGTTAATCATCTGGCTTAGTCTTTCCATTATCTCTCAGTCATTATTTCCTGCTTGCTGGTAATAACATTATTTGATTGGGCAAGCAATGCAGCTCACATTTTTAAATTAATATGTCTCATAATATAGTATGTATAGATATTTGCATAATGAATTGAATGGAAAGATAGTAATTTTATCCCAATAATATGCTTTAGAATTTACAGTAGTAAATTTATCTCCACTGATGTTGGAAGAGAGTGGAGTTTGGACTGGCATTTTTTATTTTGCAAGGTTAATCTGCACAAAATTAGGTACCTGATTATGGGTTCAGACATATATTGCAATCATTGTTTCCATGAATTCTGAAAAGACAACCTATCTCCCTGTCTTCAAACTAAACCAGAGCACCACAAGAGTGGGTGCTCAGAGAGATGACAGGAGGTAGTGGGTTCACACCACTGAAACCCCTCTTTTGGAAGATTTCTGAGGTAGGGAGAAAGTGTCTTGTTTTCTTGTGTCTTTAAGATTGCATTTCACCACCTACTACAAAGGCAGAGCAATAGTATATTTTTCTTATTAATCTGAGTTTTCCAGATGGCTAGAAAAATTAAAAGTCTCTTTCAACGAAATATCCTACATTTTGTAAATTAAAGCCTTGTACCATCACAATTAGCATTTTAAATATTTAGCTAAAACTGTTTAAGAGCTGATGATGGAAGACTACATTTTCCTGTGGAAACAAGCAGTTTGACTTGCCTTAATACAACCCTTTAATAACAATTAAAGACAAGCAAAACCTATCCTTCCCATTTGCTATTCAGAACCTTCAAAGGAATTGATTTTTTTAAATTTAGTTTTAACTAAAACGGTTAGGCTGCAGACCTTAATTGGAGCTGTTCTCAGTGACAAGGAGCAAAGACCTCGCCGGTAATCAGAGCCGCTCCCTGCCATAGCAGCAGTCACACGGGCACCCTGCAGCACCGCTGGCTGATGCTGGAATGCAAACAGTGCTCTTGTCCACCCTCGGATTTTCAATATGTTGAAATTTATAAATTTTAAAAAAGCAGACATTTACCCCATGATGATGCTACAAATCATTGACAATTCTGCAATATTTAGCTATGGAAAAAGCAAAATAATTTTTAGTGTTGAAAATATTTTGGGGAGGAGCCCAGCTGGCGCAGCTGGCAGCATGTGGGAGGGGTGACCCATGAGGCCAGGCACGCCCGGCACTCCAGGGGTCCTTGGAAATTCCCAGGGTTACACAGGGGAGGAATTTCTGCAGCAAAGGGAGTGAACCTGCACATGTTCTAGTAACACACATGTGTAGCTATCCCACTATATTAGAATTATAGAATTCATTAATCTTTAAAATGTATTTATATTGATTTTCCTTTCTGTTACAGCCATGTACTGATGAGAATTAAAAATATCTAAATTAGGTTAAAAGCTGAAAAGAGCTGTACTTGCCCCAGATGAGTTGAGGTAGCTGAACACATGCATGTTCCCAACGTGTTGCATTACAGCACGCAGCACTGCTCCGGAGGGAGCACAGAAAAGGCTTCAAAGACAGTTTTACTTGGCCCGTGTGATCCGATGCACACTCGGCATCATACGAGGAGGATCAAAGGCTCAAATCCTTGAAAGCTGCTTGACTACTTACTTTTTAAATCTGTGATCAATAGGAATCAAAACACTCTCAAAGGTCTGGGTCCAAGAGACATGGCCAAGTTCAGTGCAGAGCTTATGTAAGAAAGATGATGTCTCCTAAATGCAAAGCTTCTAAATCCTTTGGGCCTTGCTTGTCCCCATCATAAATATCAGCATTATGGAGTTTTATGTAAGTGAAAGGCAGCTATGGGACCTAACACACAAACAGATTTACTTTGCATAAGCAAAGACTGACCTAAACAACATCAAGTCCTCGACAGGGAGACCCATCGATATTTTTTGCAGAGGTAGTTTTCTCCCCAGACAGGCTGAATCTGGATTTGGCATTACACTAAGAAGTGTAACGTTCAGGAAAAGTCTAAGCAGAGATCTCATTACTGCCTCGGGATACAGGACTTTATGATCCTCACAATGGTTTTCAGTTTATAAAGTCCAAATTAACATTCCAGTACATAAAAACTTGAAATTGTAACTGAAAGAGTTTTGAGTCATTGGAAGCATCCCACTTTTAATTAAACACCTTCCTCTACAGCTGGGCACTCTGTAGTCACAGTTTAGCTTGTTAATTATGTTGTGCAAGGACCACTCCGCTGTACTCCTACTGAATGATTTATTAACTCCAGCAATATAAAATCTTCTCTATAGTACTGGCACACTGAAGACAAAAGAGGTAATTACTGTGCCCAAAGCACTTTAACTTCATTCCTACTCCGTACACCGTGAGCACCATCACAGTGCCCTAAATCACAGCATTGTTATTTAGTCCTCAGCAACATTTTCATTGTGAGATGTTCAGCATCATCCTTTGCTTACAGCTACTTTGGGGCAAAATCCGACGTAACAGATTATGTCTGCAAAGGGGATATGTCATACATTAACAAACTTGGTATTACAGAAGAATTCATTGCTGTGTCAGGCTCAAACAGCAGTTCTCATGACTCTTCCTGTGCTTGTAGGACATGAGTTACAGTATAAAGTCTGCTTAAGAACTTTGTTCCATTCTATATACAATTAATTTAGCAATGCTCCTAACATTCATGTCATTTTTTTTACTCTTTTCAGCTCTGGAACATCTTGATATGCCTGAAGTAAATATGAAATAATATCTTCTAGATAACCTGCATTTATTTAAATGTCTATGTTTCAGTTTCCCAAGATGTTTCATTTTACTGTCTGGCACCTTTCCCAAATGAATAGATAAAACATTAACGTGCTGGGGAACAAAAACCCAACAGCAGGATCTGTTCAGAAAAATATCTGATGTGTGATTACCATGAAAGTAACTTTTGTTTGTGCAGGGGTCTGCATACATCACTTGCTTGGAGTCTACAACTCTTCAAAATTGATATGAAAAGACAAAGTAAAAGACCTACAAGGAAAAGAAAAGTTGTAATTTTAAGGTGAAGCATAAACATTGTCAAAAGCATTAGAGCTAGTGCAATTTGGCTCCCTCTTTCCAAGGCTGCCTCTGTGGCAGATGTAAATCAGAGGAAATCACAGCACAAGGGCTTTGGCACGATGAGGGGATCCTTTCCCTGCTTCAGGAGCTTAAAAACTGAGCCTAAAAGTCTCACTTGAATGAGCATGATAGTTGGCGCAGCAACTTCCTTGGTTATTTATTATTTATATTACCTTACACAGGTTAACCCCCTTGTGTTAGGCATGTACAAACATAAAGCTGAAAAAAATGGCCCCTGTGCTTACAGTTACATCACGTAAGACCAAGGGAAATGATTGAGAGCAAATTGCATTGTGGCTGACAAGGCTGAACTTACCACAAACAGCCCCCTTGACTTCTTCCTTCAGGAGACAGAGAGTTTCTCAGATACAATTTCTCAGTGTCTTGAGGCTGTCCCTCAAAATTAAATATTGATTCAATATTATCTGCATTTCTCAGGGGGAAAAAATGAATATGCATTTTCCTAAGCATTCATAGTTTTAAATACCAGGGTAATTTTAATGGTCTGCAGATAAGCCGAATGAACATTCAACAGCTAATACATTGTTTATACAAGCGGTGCATGCATTAAGATATACTGTTTACCATCACCTCGGCCGACCCGCTTTGTTTATTCATCAATAGTAGTCATTTGGGAGAGTTTCAGTCTGGCACAGTTCTGCCCTGGACTCAGCAGGTTACCTTCCCATAATGTTGAACATGCTGTAGTGAAGTTAATTAGACATAAGTAGCTTTTTTTTCTTCCTAGAGAATGTAATTTGTTGCTCGGCGAGCTGTGTACATCATTCTAGATGCAATAAACATCGTGAGAGGTGTTGAGATCTGGTAGGATGAAGGAAATAGGTGTAAAACAGAGGGAAAATGAGAGCAAGATTCATGAGATTAAAATATAGGCTGATTCTAAGAAGATAGAGAGTGTCTTTTTTTTTTGCCAAATAGGGCTATATTAACAACTAAAGCATGAGAGCACCATAATGTATTTTATTCAGATTAACCAGAATGAAAATCTATCTTGTGATGTTTATCTATCAGGTGCTGGAAATACGTCACAACATAGCATTAACCTCCCATTTTGTCTTTCTTCTCTCCAAAGAATTAACAGAAAGATTTTAATTTTATATCTGGTGGTTTTAAGTAGGTTTAGGTGACCCACTCAAGCTAACCACTGTGCCATAGTTTACCAAAGGCAATCTGAACCACAAATGCAGAAAACAGAAGTAAAAAATCACTTGGAACGCACTGAACTTTGGGGAGAAAAGTCTGAGAGCTCTTTAAATATTGTAGAGTCATGTCACTTCGTATCAGTTGATAATCTGGTTCATACGCTTCACATTAATGAAGGATTTAACAGCTATATACTGCTCTGGAAATTCATATCTGTACTTCCATTGTGTTTTACTGCCCATTAATTTATTTTCCAATGTGAACCCAGTCATATGAAGCTATATTACAATGTTACTTGGGAGCAGTAAATTGGTTCTATTAATCTTATTTACTATGGCTACTTTGAATTTGAGATCATAAGAACTGTATTGTATTAGAATAGGTCACCTTGACCTAATCAATACTAATCAGCTACCAGGCTTTTTGAGAGCAGAATGGCTTGCTCTATGCTTACAAAAGTCCTACTCTTTTTGCTTGTGTGTGTCTTTGTTCTCTTTTGCTTTTTCAATAGGATAAGAATCTGAAAAAAAGCAGATAGTCTGTACCTATGTTTGCATGTTAAATTCAAACACAGCTAGTGCAAAACAAAAGAAAATAATGGGCTGCATTGGCAAAGGCATCTCAATAATTAGTTTATAGCTAACAGATTTTATTAAACGATGTATTAATGAGAAGCAGAACTTCTGCTACCTTGATGTTGCATTTATCAATCAAAGCTGTCCATATAATTACATTTTTTCTTCTCCTCAAACTCCAATCTGTTTGTTTCTCCTTTTATTATTTCTAGTTGGCATTAAATTGGGACTGAACAAAACCTCAGGGTGATGGACTACCAATATGCAGTGGATGCCATAGAAAGCAAAAGTACTTAAGGAGTACATCCTGTCCTATGAGATCTTGTAGCCAGTATTTACTGTTCAAGGCCACCCAGAAAATAAAATTCCCCAGTGCCATTACAAAATTTTGCTCTATAGCTCTCTTTCATTTAAGCAGTTTTAATGTCTGTGCACCTCTGCAGATACTGCCCACTTAATTATGCTGCATTTAGAATGACAGATCCCTGGCATCCTGACAAAGGATTATTAATAATGCTCTCCAGGAAAGCAGAACCAATAGAAAACAATTTTTAAAAATTATCTGGTGGATTCACCCTCCTCTCCTCTTCCTCTCTTTCCAGCAAGGGAATCAGTAACCCTTTTTTTACAAAATACAGTTGCATAATAATTCATTCGGGGGGACGAGTGGGACTTGCTAACCAGAGACTGCTGACACGTGAGTGACTCGCAGACCTCCTCAGCACCATCTCTGCTGCGGTATTTGCACTTCCAGTGAAGGCAGGGTTTGGAATCCAGGCAGGCACCCGTTTCCAAGGGGCTCCTGGGCCACGAACGCAGTGAGTGTGACTAAGTATCACAGTGGCATTTGCAGCACAGTGCCCTTGAACCCTTCACGGTGTGTTGCCAGATGTTTGTGGTGCTGTATCAAGGGTATCTCGATAGTCCACGAATGGTGGATCTCATAAAATACCATGTAAATTTGGAGAGACCAGAATTCCCATCCCTTCCCTGACAGCACTCCAGTGCTGACACAGCGGAGGATTGTGCTGCACACACTCTCACAGCAAATGCAGTGTGGAGTCTAGCCAACATAGCAGGAATAAGACGTCACTTTGCTTTTATTATTATTTTTGCTCACATCAGCAAGAATTATGCTTATTAATAGTACAAATCAAGGAACCAATGTAGGGAAGTGTTCCCCATATATTTAGGCCAACCAAACCCCTCACCATTCACCCAAAACCCTGCATGGCAAGCTGGCAGCTTTCTGGTTGTAGGAACTTCCTAATTATTTTCTGTTTGTAGACAGGCAAAACTAATTTGAGGAATGTTCATTGTGAAATCAGGTTCTACCTGTTTAAAGCTTGGTTGGTTTTTTTTTAAGGGCCCACAGATTGCATAGGATTAGTTGAGGAGTAATTAATATAGGTTAGAATAGACAGGGACTTTAAAATTAGTTCTAATTATCTGCAAATAAGGAACAAACTGCTTCCTTGTTCCTTATGAACTGTAAAATGTCCATCAAATCTCTGACCTCCACTAAGGTTATGAAAACCCACACAGGTTGGCCAAACGGCTGTAGCCTGCTACACTGTAATCACACTCTTCTTCCAGCCAGGAAAGGAGAAATGGCCCTGGCCCTGTGGTTAGTTACTTCAGGCTCCGCACATAGGGTTTGGTATCCCCAAACACAGGTATCCAGCCAGGTATCTCCAGCCAACTCAGTCGAATTATACATGGGAGTGATGCAAGTTATGCAACTGGCCTTTGATAGCAATACTTCTTTACTGTCAATGAAAATATAGCGCCTGAGTTACTGATTCTAACTCTGGGTTTGGGGGCTGCTGTCTCCCCAACCATGATGTAAGATCATCATGTAAAAAAGAAATCGTACTTTATTTCTTTTGCTTGCTGGCAGACATGTCTGGAAGTGTTTTACTTGGAAGTACTCAGAGAACATATTGGAAAACCAGAAAACATAAGGAAAAATCTGCTCTTGCCAAGAGATTTTCCTTTTCCATCCCACTGGAGAGCGACGGCTATAAATGTCTGCAGACACTCCCTGCCTTCAGCATCGATGCCATAGATGAATGAATGGCCTTTGGGTTTTGTACAAGACAGAGTACCAAAGTAGATCTTTACTGTGATATTCACAAAGAAACAGGCTCTCTGCTCTGAATCTTTAACATCCATATTAAAAATAAAAAACAATTATTCATTTTTTATGGATTTCTTAAAAATAATTTTTAAAAAATCTCTTTCAGCTGCATAAAGCAGAAACCAACTCCAAACTTCAAGTCCCTGCCCCCTTGGACTATAGCAATTTAATATAAATATTGCAAAAGAAGTATTACCCATCATCACTCAGCTTCTGCAAGTTTTATTCCAAATCGCAATATACTTTGGCAATGTTCTTCCCACAGTAATGCAGGGGTACATTGATGCCTCCTTCTCCCTGATTTCCTTAGCTTATGCACTGGTTTGGTGGGAGAGAAGCAATATGTTTCATAAGGACATCTGAGGCAGAAATTTATTTTTTCCCCAGTTTCTGTACTGAGGCTTGAAGCACCGTTATTTTCTAATTCTAAGATGAGCATTTGAACTACTCCCCACACCCTTTTTTTACTGTGTTGTGCAGCTTGAGTCTATGAGAGATTTTGATATCAACTCCCATTATTTTATAGCCAAGTGAAATCCTACACAACAGAAACAGGCTATGATTATTAAACAAATGCAAAAGCTAATTTAGAAATCCTCTTGCTACATAATAACAGAAAGCTGGGCCAGGAAGGTCAAAATGAGCGAGCTCATAGCAGGGAGGCATTGCTGGGGCCATGAGACCGTGCAGCCCCAAAAGTTGTGACTAATCTCTTGCTTCTACAGTGGTGGCTCTTCCTGGCACAGTCCTACAGTAAAAACGTAAAAGAGGCACAACCATGGCAACTGGCTGCAGAACAGTGGATGTTTGTTTTACATTTATAAACCTTCAAGAAGTGTAAAAAACAAGAATACAGCAGATTAACTCCCCTCTTGATAGGCTGTTGTATTTTCAATACTACGTGACATTCACCTGCTCTTAAAAGTTAGGGTACATCTCAACCATATTTAAACCCCAGGGGAAGAGAATTAATTTCTGAAATATCCAAACCAACCAAACCAGTAACCTCCCATCAGGCAGACAGTAGCTTTTAGCCAATATACATATTTTTTAGCTAACAGGTTGGTGTGCTTTGACTGCCACTGGCATTACTTTTTCTCAAAGTGCACTCACCCTTTTATTAAAAGAAGAATCACAGGTAATTATTCTGTACACACATAGTATTTAAGTGTAAGTAATGTTGTATTACCTACCTACAGATTAGCCTTTTTAACATTTAGGTTTGTCTTTGAGAGGAAAAAAAAAAAAAAAAAAGAAAAAAGCCTTGTGATAATTTGTAGAAAAACTGGTTTCAACCAGTTAGATTCTGGCTGAAACCTGGTTCTGTAATGCAAATGTTTTCACCAAATCCTGCAAGAAATATTATTTGAGTATTGGCAGAAAGACTTATCTTATAATGTAGATGTGCCCTTTCATTTTATATTTTGAATGTCAAGCTTGTTTCATTACTGACTTAAGGCAGGTTTTTAACCATGTTGGATATGTGTCCGTGTGCATGAAGATACCAGTTACAGCATTCCCTAAATTTTCTGGGAAAAGGTGGCAGGTCCCTTACTGACTTCATGGCAGCAGGGAGGTCCACAACAATCAAACTCAAAAATCAGCTGTGAAGTGTCCCTTCCACTCCCCTGCACCCTCCCATCCCACATCAGCAAGATCAGGGGTGCCATGGGCAGGGACATCTTCCACTAGACCAGGTTGGCAAGTTTAAATCCACTCTCAGATAATTATGCACCAGTTTTCAAGCAAAACTACAGCTGATGTATCTGCTGTCACATGAAAATGAGTTTGAACTTTTTTGCTTTTTTAGCAGAATAATCAGTTTCTTCAAACTTGCAAAGGAAATGGTGTCATGAAGAGATGGGAAGGAATAGACGTGGGAGCTGGGAGAACAGGAAGACAGCATTAATTACCCAGAGCCTGACAGGTAGAGGAGAAAAATTTTACACTCTTCAAAAGGAAAAGAATTAACAGATGATTGAGAGCAGGGAAAACTGGTAATTTCTTTGAGCTGTTTTAATAGTTTGCCAACCTCTTAATGGAGCTCCCTGTGTTAGAAAGAAATGGAAAACAATCAAAGCAGCAGCCTGTAAATATCTAGATTAGCATATTTCTGATGTTTGTGCTTTGTGGCTTTGAATTCTTGTGTTAAAATATAATAAACTGACAAAATGCACGGGCAGTTCAGCTGGCCTTGCTGCTTTACCATCACTGTACATCCAGCTCTCAGTAAGAAAGACAAAGGTTACCTCTATAGTAGAATCTATAGCAATTTGTATCTTTAAAACTACATAGTTTTAGTAGTGCAGAGTTTAGTAGTTTCATGTAATATGTACTAGATACCTGAAATATAATAGGGCAAATGAAACATGCAGGTCTGTAGTGTTAGATGATGAGCTCATGGGTTTCCATCTTCTGCAGCAGAAGCTGAGAGCCCTCAGGACACTTCCAAACAAGAAAAAATGGGACCTGACATTAGGTTTCAAGGTGCACCCTCACTGGAAGAAGAAATGATGATGATTTCTGAAATCCTAATCATTTAAGATTACTTTTAACCCCAGATATTTCTTCTTTTGTGTAGAACTCAAAGCCTGAAAAATACATCTTCTTTTTGTTTTTAAATTACAAGAATTACTTGACAGAAGCTGTGCTCCAAATTTTGAAAAATTTCTTCTTGTTTCTATTTTTTTTTAAAGGAAGGGGGAAATGCTCTTTATTGTTTATTAAGTTTAACTTGTATTTCCCAGAAAGAACAGCACTGAATTATTGTGTCACTGAAGACCCACACAAAATGTATCACGTATGATTCTCCTCATAACAGGTCAATTTTATGGAAAAAAATACTGACACAGAGAGAAAGAACCATTCCTCCAGGTCAGGAAAAGAACTCCTCTGACAGCTACTAAAGTGCAGCGTATAGGCGGTTGGGAGTGATTAACTTTTTCTTTTTAAGGGGGTTGCTTCAAAAAGTCATTAAAAAGGCTTCTGAATCTTGACAGTTTTCTTCTAGTATAAAGAGGGGAAAATCAAAAGGGCTAAAGTGCCAAAGGAGGAAGGGCAAGCAAAGGCTTTGCCAGCCCTTTATACATGTAAGATGGAGGAATTTTTAGATTATCAACAAGAAAAGAGAGCAAATAATGCAAGGGAAACACAGAGTAAAGAAGCTGTCGGTGCCTGACTTGCCTCTGTCCTGGTACATCAGGCTACCTGTGACCAGGTATCCGCTGCCTTAGGATCATCAGAGAAAGGTCTAGGGAAGAACATACAGGTCAAAGAACACTTAGGGAAAGGAAAAGCATTCAGCTCATCAGGCCATAGTAAAATTCATCCTGGTGAACTTAGGAGCTAACAGTAATTGTCTTTAAAATCTTGTGGAATAGGTGAGAATCCAGGAGACAGAGGAGGAGTCATAAGAAGACCAGAGAAAGATCTAGACAAGTTTTTGATACATTGATACAGAGAAAAATACTGGGAGGGATGATTTAAAGCATTCTATTACATGATTCAGAAAACAAAACAATAAAAGAAAGACAAAAAAAGCCAAAACAGACTTTTGGTCAAGATTAAACCAAATAAACCAAATCTATTACTCTGTAAAACCCAGGGTGGCCTCACACTGAAAAAGCAAGAGTGGAACCCAATTGTCTGAAGTCGAAAGAATGAAATGGGATAAAAAATTACATATTACATTGGTAAAATGCCAAATAGCATAATGGGAAGAGGAAATGAAAGACAAAACAAGGACCACCGAGCTAAGCACTGAGGCAGGCTACAGAAGATGAGGCAAATTTACAAGCATCCCCAGAAAATACAAACCACAGCATCATCACATGCAACAGTCCAACCTCATAGTGACGGGGACACTGTCCAGTTACAGACCTCACCACCATTTGTAGCACCAGTTTCCCCAGCAGTCCCCTGTGACTGGGGCTCTTGGAGTGCTGCCGCATGTGATGCACTTTGTGTATAAGAAATGTACAAGAAATCAAGTACAAGAAACGGCTATAACTTTTCCAACCAAATACTTTCATTTAGAAATATGATATGCCCAAACTAATACTGTTTATGTGAAAAGTCTGATAGAAAAAACTTCCTGAACTGACACAACATGAAGCTGAAAAATACTTTTCTTTTTGAAATGTAAAGAAAAAAGTTTAAATTCATACTTGATATAAATCAAAGGGCTTTGAAATGACCAGAAAATGAAACATACTACTTTCAGAAAAAGCAACAATAAAGAAACAAAAACACTCACCTCAATTCAGGAATGGAAAGTTTCTGAAGTATTTTGCAGGACAGGAAAACAATTTCACTCACAGGATCCTGAGGGAACCTAGAAGAAAAATGGATATTCAATTTATAAAAGCAAGAAAAGAACCCATTGCGATGTTACCTTTGGCTATGAAAGATATAAATGAAAATAAGTCCGGATTCAGAACAGCAGCAGTCAAACATGCTTCCACATTTTATGACTGACATGTAAAGTGCTTCATTAAGTTTCTCCTGCCGTTCAAAGCCTTATTCTGCCAGGGGTCAATAATAGTTAAATGTCAAGGTACAAAACAGAAAGCATGGAATATGAAATACTATGGTAAATTAAAAACCTGTCAGGCTGCAAAACTCACAGCAAGTGATGTAGGTGCTGGGAGATGAACGAGTGTCTGCAGCTATGGCTAACAGCTAATATTCTGTCTCAAAAATACAGTTTAGACTACATTTGTACCAAAATAGTGAGAAAATGATGAAGGGTTTTACTGTAGTTATTTTGAATGGAAAGATATCACAGCTAATATCCATACAGGCAAAGACTGGAGAGAGAGTTACTGCTGGTATTTTGGGAAATGGAACTGCTAAATGACTGAGGGTGGAGAAGGACTATAAAAAGCAATAAAAACGATTGTGCGAGAAGCCCAGCACCTTTTCCCTGGATAGTTTAAAAAAAAAATATTTTAATTCCACTCTATTTCGAAAGTATCTTAAAATAATTTGAAACAGGATATTTTTATGGTGAAAGCAACTTCACATCTTGTTAATCCAATTTATTTGTATGCAGGTATCCCTAAACACAATGCCAATCTTTTGTATGAATTTGGGAAGGTCCTTTTAGCTCTGATTTATGTATCTCACTCTGTACTTCCTAAATAAGGCACAGGAGAAGTCCACTGTGGTTTAGTCCCAACCTTATTCAAACCTTTCAGCCTTGTGTTTCAGCCAAACAGTGGCAGAAAGATGCACTGGCAGCTTGTTAGCCTGCGTGCTATTTAATGTTCGAGGAAGCAGATTCTCATCTTTGAAGAAATCCACATCAATAAGGAACCGTTTCGCAAAGCTCTAAGTGTTGACCAAACATAAAGTAGAAAAACTCTGAAAGAATGAAATTTGGGCAAATTCCAAAGTGATGCAATTACATCCCAGCTGCAAAAGTGTTGGAAAAGAGGCATGCATGGCAACAACAATAAATTTAAAAAATTTTATCAAAGGGAGTACTGTTTCCATCATACCAGTTTTCCTGCTTTCTTCTTGTTACTCTGGGAGAATCTGGCAGTAATTTCTCTGGACTCTAACCTGGGTGGATGGATCCTTTCCATCCCATCTCAGTGTCTCATCCAAACATCTCATGGCAGATTTTATTGCTACCCTATGTATTTCCCCACCTATTTGAATTTTGTTTCATATAAATTATCTTCTTCACTCTGGACTGGTAAATTTGCTTGGCTTGCTAACTCATTTTCCTTTGTTCTTGTATTGTGGTATCTATCAAATCAGTATGCAAGTAATATTTTCTGTCATACTAAAAGATTAGCTGTAAACAGAAGAGAAGCAGGAAAGTTCTTTGCTGCTGTACAGATTTATCATGTACTAGTAGCACATTTGGCATTACAAAAGAGATCATATAAAATGTGGAAAATGGTAATGAAATACAGCTTGGAAATGTTACAAAGGAACCAGGTTTTACCACAGTAAAATAGAAACAAAAATCTAAGCAGAAGAAAAAAAAAAAGTTAACTGAATGACCATTCTGAAAAATTATGCATAGAAAAACAGGATGTGATTGGAACAAATAATACATATCAGAAAGAGAACAGAAGAATTAAACTATGTATATAAGTATTCAGTTGCTAGTATTATTCAATGAGATGACTTTAATAACATACAGTGCTGATGAAAATTAAAAGCAGAACCTGTTGATCAAGACCTCCATTGATCAGAGGGACATGAGGTCCCTGCTCTGTGAATGACATGCCCTGGCAGCTCTGCAGGGTGGAGGTTCTTGCCCCAGGAACAAACCTTTGCCACGGGACATGCTGCAACCATCCCTGATGCGAAAAGCCGGACAGGCTTGTGGTCTGTCTCTTTGAGGCTGACACCATGCGGTACCTTAAGACCACTGCTGATCCTGCTCTCAGGCATGCTTTTGTCAGGTTCAGTAGGACTCATGCAGCTGTAAATGAGCTGGGACCTGGAGACCCAAGCAACTGCTGGTCCCTCTGCAGGGAAAGCAGCCACGATGCTCACGTAGGACCTGCCAGGAGTCAGGAAGGGGTCACCCGTGAGCTGCGGGCGCTGGTGTACACCTCAGAGGATGCTGCATGGTCTACTTTCCTCTTGGGTGTTTGAGTAGGAGGGGATGCTGATAGGTAGAGAGTTATTCTGCTCGTTGTCCATTCGGCATTTCAGTATTTGTAGAATAAGCATATTGCACACAGTAAAAAAACTCTCACTGCACAGGAGACTCTAATATGGCAATATTTTGTTTGTACTCTTTGATGTTCAGTTTGCAGTTGATTTCTATGGGATTTAAGTAACAAGTTCTTTAGGTATTTTTATGATTTCTCTTATTTGCTTGCCCAGAAACTCTATCCTTCAAACTGGAGAGAGTAGGAAGAGACAGGAGAAGCAGAGGGAAGCCCTATCCTGTAAGTCCTTGCAGGACAGCTGGCCCCAAATACTAGCACGTATCTTAATACAGAGGAAACTGGTTTTAATGTGATTTTTGGAGAAGAATTCAGGGAGGAACTGGGCATTGCAGAAAGGGCTGTAACTAACAGTTTGACTATGGTAAGTAGCATCTCAAGAATCAGGAGTCCTTTCTTTCTTCAATCAACAACTTCATGTATTTGGGTTGTCTTCTTGGTTAGTGCTTTATGGTGAAACCAAGCACCTTGTCAAGTTTTTTCTTCATAATGAAGAGATATACTTTTTTATTAGATGGATAACAAAATCCTCTGCCTAAATTGCAGGAACCATGACACAAAGGAAAAACAATTGTAGTTCTTAGTGGTTTTCCCCTGGTTAATATGAAGAGATTACCATCATTTACAGAAAAAAAAAATCCAAATCAGTTCAGAAGGAGGCAAATTCAATCAAGTGAAGTTGATTTTTATATTTGAATGAAGGTTCAGAGAGACCTACACTTAAGTAATCTAACACGTATTTTATGAGCACAATATATTCAGCACTAGTATTAGAATAATAAATAAAACATTCTTAAAATGCAAAAGCTTTGTGAAAAACATTTCAGTGTGCACAGATCTCAGGTAACAAGAGAGGTGAATGACAGTGTTATATTTGTGTATTCCAGTCTTAACGAATCAAAACAAATAGCTATTTAAAAGAAATTTAAGAGAAAATGTCAAATTTACTCACACATGACTTGAATTCCATGAATGAATATGTCTCTTGCATCATGCACAAAGCAGTAAGGCTTACATAAATGCCCTACATCATCCAAGTAGTCACTTTCTGATCTTCAAAATCCAACAGAATTATTTATAGCTTTGTATGAAATATTCATGGAAAAGTGTCCATTGCCTGAAATTTCTGCTAAAGAGTAATTTAACTTGGTTTTTTGCATTTCTTACCATCATAATAGTTTAAGTCAGGCAAGAGCCAACAATACCATCTGTCTAAAAAAAAAAAAACCTGTGATGAGTATTATAAAGTCTTTAGATTTGTAGTAGGTATTTTGTAAAAAACATGATATACAATGATCCCAATCCAAGCCAACTAAAGTCAGTAGAAGTATTCGCATTTGTCTTAGCCTGGATGAAGATTTACAAGCTATCTTTTTAATTACAACAGCCAACTCAGTAATTCATCCCACATCCAATGCCACTGTTACACATCATATGGTGCAGTAGCAAGTATGCATTTCCTAGGGCTGGTAATAAAACAAATAAATCCTGCCATATCCCCCCTCCCAGTGCCTGCAGCATACAGTGAAATTCCCTTTTGGTTTAAAACTCTTAGAATAATGAATACAAAGGCACAGGTACAGCATGGCTGGTGCTGTTGGGCTGAATGCAGTGAATGGTGTAAGTGAAAATATGTGCTGTAATCTCAAGTGTTGTTGAACATGGGCCAAATTATGTAATCATGATGCCAACGTATTTTATGTTAACTTCAATTCAATTTCCTGCCTAAATAAAGATTCCTTCTCCCCCATCTTTAATATTTTATAGATTTTTCCTGAATAATATGATCATCATTAACTTCATATAATAAATATGCAGAAGACTTAAAGCAACAGATGGGAGGGAACATAAAAGTCCAATACAATAAATATATATGTGTGTATATTTATGTATATATGTAAGATGTATATACCTATGTATATACATATGTCTTAAAAAGAAGAATTTTCTCCAGAAGGTTTTTCAACTGTCATTTGCACTTAAAGCAGTTGTGATTTTATGACCACCAGATGTCATAAAAACATTTACATTCCCACTAGGAAGCAGGAGCTGCTTCCATACCCTCTCTCCATGCAAGTTCTGCTTTGCAACTGCTTTCTTTCTGGACCAGGAAAGCTCCAGATTTAATCGACTGTCATTCAGTCTGGTGAGGTGTCCAGTAAAGAAACAAGTAAATGGAAATGTCTTAAAACATCTGAAGCTTTCCACAGCCCAGCTGTCCCCACAAAAGTCTGGCCTGACACAGCTGAGCTGAGGGTGGTGGCAGAAGCCAGAAGTCTGATCCCTCTCTGACACTGTTTTGCCTGGCAGAGCTCAGTCCCAGTTTTTCTCTATCAACTCCCCAGTTCATGGCTGTCCATGAGATAAGGCCGTCTGTCTGTGTGAGCCCAGCCACCAAAAACACATCTGGGAAGTTCCGCTCACCACCCTTGACACCTCTTTGTCCTGCCACTGGTCACTCAGTGCAATGGATGGCTCCTCCTCTGATACAATCGAGCTGTGTCTTAAGTATCTCCACTCTGTTCCCACCCTTCATACACACTAATTATTATTTTTGTGGCAGAAGCCTTATTTCTGACATGACCCAACACAGATAATAGAAAAAAGCCTCATAGCTAATTCATGCTCCTGCCCTCCTTGGATTATAGTTGCAAAGATGTGTAAGAAGAGGAATAGAGTGCCCCTATTTATGTATTACAGTTTACATGGACTATAATATTGTAAAGGGGATCAGTATTCTCATCTCAGAAATACTGCTAAGCAGCAATTACTATTAAAACCTGTAAGGGAGAATCATAAAATGCTTTGCATATGATAGTTACATATCTAAAGAAGTTATGTGTCTAATTAGACAGTCACATATGACAAATACAAATATTACATACTAAGTATTTAGACAGCCATACAAAAAGTACCTTTTAAGAACAGGGCTGACTAACAATCTAAAGTCCCAGAGTTTTCAAGCTATTTAAAATGCACCTCTGAATATCTTCATATTAATCCATTTTCCAAAATTACCACTGTGCTTAAAAGCACGGTGGTTTCAAGACACGTATCTCTTGTTCCTGCTCTCTCTTTGCTCATGTCGACTTTATATTTTTGCATATTTTATATGTATTTATAATTAAAAAGCAGCATTTGCTGCACAGTAAGTCCTAAAAGGTTTTGCATATCATATACTACATGGATGTAATGGATAAAGAATGGGATATATTTACTTCACCTTGTGAAAGCCATTTGCACATGACGAAATGGGAATCAGAACAATGTACCCTAATGTCAAGTAGTGGAACAAGAAGAATCAAAAATTACCTATTTTTTACATCAGGTTGTCATTACCATTTTAAATAATACATCTCAAAAAAAATTCTTGCAGATAATTGAAAGGAAGAAATGTTCTCAGGAAGCAGGTGTTATTCCCATTGCTACCAAATAATTTAGGATGGCACATAATATTTTGACAGCATATATATGTGTGTGTGTGTGTCTCTCAGGCAGAAATTCTCCTCCAAAACAAAGGCTCTCTGAAATGTACAATAGTAATGACATCAAAGGCTCCAAACCCTGAGGAGGTCAAGCTGAGACCAAAAATGTGACACTAAGAGTCATATATAAAAGATCGTCTTTTAGTTATTTAACAAAATGGGGGAAATTTGGTGTAATTTCCAATTCTGACTTCTGAGCCTCAACAAAACAAACTCAATGGAAATACTTGGGAGCTGAAACTGTTTTATTAATAAGACATTGGGATGTTGCTTTTGATTTAGATTTCCAGAAGTTGTAGGCTCCACATGTTTTGAACAAGAGTCTGTATAACACCACTGAAATCTTCATCCCCTTTTCACACTGTTCTGCACTGAAGCCAGATATGAACTTTGAATTTCAGATATCAAGTGCAAAACAAGGTCAACTGTACACAGTTTATATTTTTGCAAAGATGAGTCAAAATTTAATAGGAAAACTTCAGATCAGCTTGGGCTTACTAGGTGCAGACCTTTATGGTAAATATATTTACTAACTTCGGATGACACTGCTAGCATAAATGGCATTTAGATTAAAGTCTCCAGGCTGTGTATTTTGGTTTTCATTATGCCAGAGGCAGTTAAACATTGCACACACACACACACACAGAGATCACATTTGTTCTAACCTCAGCAGGAAATTTTCTTCAAATACTGTTCCCTCCTACAAGTAGAATAAAGCTTCACTAATATTAATATTCAGGTAAAGTTAATTACATTTGCCCTGTTGATTACTTGAGTAAAGCAAATGTTTTGCTTTCTGATTTCAGAAAGAAAGATCATGGCTCAGACCGAGCCAATCTTCCAGTGGCTCCCGACCCTCTTCACTGCACCCAGTCCCCAACATTTGATTGTCACTTCCCGTCTTATCACATCACGATTAAAATCAGATTGTATGCTCTTCAGGCTAGGGACCTTGTCCTTCTCCTTCAAGGAGCTGCTTAAACAAATGTGTCCCAGTCTGACCTGTAATAATAATTCCCTTGATGCTGGCAATGAATATTGTGAAATTGCTGAAGAACATGTTCCCATGAGGAGAGAAAGGGCACAGGGAAGAGGAGGGTTTCTGTGTGTGCTCAGCCAGACCTGCCTGGTCTCTCTCTCCTTTAGGAGAATCTGGCTGTAGATTTAAATAGATAATAACTAAAATTGCAATCCCAATATTCTTCTGATTATCTTCTTTCTTTCTGCCTCTTTCCATCCACTTTCATAATCATATTTAAACCCTGAAACTCAAAAGAGCTCTCTCCAACTACATGTAAAGGTAAACTCACATGCTTGTGCATTTTTATACCAATCTGTGATAGCATGATTCGATGCACAACATCTATAACTCCACCATGTCACTTAATCTGTTTCTATTTCATTAAAAGCACAAATCAACAGTGTGATTTGGAGGGTTATAAAAGGACAGATCAAAACTAAAAGGCCATATTTCTCTACCTATCAGAGAAGAAAGGAATGAAAACAGTTCCATTTTGCCAAAACCTGCTGTAATTTAGCAACTATTCATTATAAGAAACTTCAGTGTAACATAAATGAATATGTTAAAACTCTTCATAGATATGAAGCACTTAAAGTTTCTTCCTGTTCTTTATTTATCATTTTTTGTATGAGAATTGATTGCCTCTACATTATACAACTCCATCTGTTCAAAATAAAAGTTACCATTAAATAAAAAAATAGCATTCAGAAATTCAAAACTAATGTTAATAACAATATTATGAATGCAAGAAAACCATGCATGCATTTTAAAGTTTATTTTACTCTCAAGGGACTGTTACATTTCCTATGCATCCTCATTTTGCTTTAAAAAAAAAAAAAAAAAGTTATTTACCTATTTGACAAACCACAGTGAAGGACTCATACCTTCCACCAACTTGAATGATAAAAATAAAGTCAAAGAATTATAATCTCAAGAGATGTAGTTACAAGAAACAAGAAAATTCTTTTGCATAACACAACAGCTTTTCCTTCTCCTTTCAAAGTTCCCCTCCACACAGACACTTTATTTTGCTGGATTCTTTTACAGTGGGTGGGAAGCATCATTTTTTAAGTTTTCTTGCAATAGCATAGATTGCAGCCTTAAACATTGATCCAGTAAAGCAAAACAAACAAAAGAATGATCTTTGGATTTGGGGGAGTTTGCTCAGAACAAAATCTGAAAAAAATCTGAAGTTGAGGTTGCTGCATAGCAACAGTGGTGCACAGATTGGCACTGCTAGAACAAATGTTGTTTTCCAGAAAAAAAAACCCAACAAATTCACCTGGCCTGAGCATTAATTAAAACATAAGAGACTGAATCTCTGCAGAAAAATATCATCATGCTCAAAAATTCCTCCGGCCCACCTTGCCAAAATGCAGCACTGGATATAAAAACTATCATTTCAGTAATTTATAAAAATAGAAAACCAGAGATGAGGCTTAAGGGAATATAAGAAAAAGACATAAACTAAATGTTATAGCAGTATAGGCACGATAACTATTGTGAGGAGCAGTAAAGCAAACTGTACGTGGGATAAAAAACAAATTACAGACCACCCACTAAAGATGGATTTGTAGTTATTTGGATTTAAACATAGCAGTTAGGCTGGGAAGATCAGAATCCAAACAAGTTAAAAGTTTTGTGGTGCTCTCTGGCACAAGAAAGAGCAAGAATTAAAATTCAGGTCCTGGTTCTGAATTTGGAGTGCAATCGCGAATGTGCCTGCAAAAGACTTTCCCATATTTCTGCACAACTGCAGCATATACAGGTAGGTCAGGTCATGATAATCTCCTGGATCATTCTCGTCTTCTCTGCCACTGAACCCACCCTCCCAACCCCAAAACAAGCGGTTAAGAAATCCCCATGCAAAACCCACCTTCTCTGCTGCTTTTAGCCTGCCGAAGCGTCAACTGCAGCCGCCTGCATCGGGATGGCTTAGCACATCAGGCAAGCACCATGCCAGTCCCTCCTGGGCCACCAGCAGCTACCAGCAGCTCAGGGCTGGGGCAAGAAACACAGTGCTCGGTGAAAGGAAATGGATGGCTAATGCATCACTGGAAAATACTGCAAAAGGTACTCAAAAGTCCTCTCATTTTGCAGTACGAGGAGGTACATCTGAATACGCCCCAGAGCAAACACACCTCTTCGCTATGGTAAACTATCGCTGCGAGTCCTAGGTAAGAATTAATATTTCCTCATTCATAAGAGGTGCCAGATCAAAGCAGCACACAAAATACTCTGGGCTCCTTGGGAGAAAGCTCTTCCCTTCCCAAACTTCTGTAATGACCACAAGGAAAAGGGCCAATGAGACCCCAAGGAAGTAACGCCAGTAAGCTGATGCTGAAAATAAGAAGAGAATGTATTGTTTACAACCATATAGAAAGGATCTTATTTGATAAGGCTGGTTGCAAAAACAATTACTGCAGAAATTCAGTTTTCAATTCCCTTGCAATCCACACTGACTTTTGCTACCACATCTTGCGTACAACTATGGCATTTGGATTAAATGAGTGACCCTGCTTGTTAAAGCAGCACTTCCTACAGGTTAACATCTCAATTTAAACTCCACTTCATATTGCCCTAGAGTGACTGAATGGCCTTTAGAAATTTATCATAGATCTCAATTACGAGGCAAATTAATAAGCCGGAGCTATGAGCCCTATTATTATGCCAGAACAAAAGTGGTACATATAGCAACTGATGTAAAGGGATCTAGCATTACATGGGACAGAAAATTAAACCCAGGTCCCAAGACAATTCCCTTGAGAGCAACTGCTGTTCTGGTATATTATGCATGGTACACACTGGGGGAAGCATTACACTTTATGACATTCTCCTTCTCAAGTACTCTTTCTACTATTTCCCAGAGTCATCAGCTTAGCTTTTTCCCTCCTCCTCCATTTACAGAAAATAAAATCAACAGAATCAGGATCCAAAAGAGCCTCAGCAGAGAGTGGGTGAAAACAACAATAAAACCCATTGTTCTCTCTTAGCAACCCAACCAGACACTGCACGATGCTGATCCCGTCTCCTCCAGGACACGTGTGCCAGTACAGTTCCTAAAGATTCAAGAAAAGGTGATGAGTCAGTTCCTCTATCTTGATCAAATTTGTCTGGAACTGCAACAGCAGCAAAATGCAGTTTTATCTCCAAGAGGGGGAGAGAAATAGAGGGCACAGATTAGACACAAAGGACAGAAACAGCACATTCCAAAACCTGAGATTCTCATTAAGCCAGAAGGAAAGAAAACCAGTGACAAATGTGCTATGCTGTGGAGTAGATAATGGGAAAGGCAAAGAAAATGTACATTATGCACAGGACATTATAATTCTTTAAAGCACAAAGTTTTCACCGTTTCAGTAAAAACAAAAAAAAAGAAAAATCCTAATGAATGCCTCAACACTGCTTTATTCACAAGGTGCAGGGAGAAAGCTGCCTCGTGAGCACATACTCTAGACTCTAAGACTTCAAACTATATAAAATACAATGGGAATGGAAAAGAAAAGTGGATTAGACCGTGAAATATAAGTATGACACTATTAAACAATATTATGATACTTCATAGTGTAAAAAGAATAAAAAGTGGAACCACTGGGTTGTGAAAGTTCTTTCCTCAATTAAATACGGAGTGTAGCATTACCTGATCGAGGGGAGAGAAAAGCTCTTGCTTCAATAGTTTTTCTAATTTACTCAATTCCTTAGAATGTTCTGGGAAGCTGAAAACCTCTAACCGAAATTTACAGAGGCAAAGGAGAGTCTCAGTAAGATAAAATACTCTGCTGGTGGTCCCCCAGCCCGCCTGGGCATCACTACCCAGGGCAGCCCACAGGCTCAGGGGGAGCAGTGTGCTGAGCCCCCACGGTGCCCATGCCTGGGAACTGCAGAATGGTTGTTTTCTTTAGAACTTCGGATTAAGAAAGAGATGGGAGATGCTATGGTATCCAGTGAAAATCAACACCACCACTGAGCAGGAATCGTATCTTTTCTCACAAAATGGGAAAAATATGCACTGGGCTGAACCAAAAGGGGATGAATTGCAATATATCACCTAAGAAATAAATTGGCTATGTGAATCCCACAAAGTGTTCACAAAATATCCTTGTCCAAAAGAACTCATAATCACAGCAATGTTTTAAGATGTTCAAGGCCCTGGGAGTCACCTTGAATTAGCCAGTCAGAAAATAAAAGCCTTGTTTTGGCCTGAGGCATTTTTAAATTACTCTATTTTATCTTGAGAGGGTTTTTTTCACCCCTCAGTGTTCATCCCTCCTTTTTTAAAGGCACCTCAAAAAAATGGTTTCCAAGTAGTTATAAATATTTTTCATATCCACATGAGTGTTTTACTGTGATGAAAGGCATCTAGAGCTGCTGTCCAACGCAGAGATGCCATAACCCACTGCTAGGCTGCTGTGCAGAGCTTCCACGATGCTGTGGGCCTCTTCACCACATGGTACCTGCTGCAGAACAGGGTATAAAGGTCTGCCTCTGCTACATACAAATCATTGCTTCTGCAATCAGCAAGAAAAGTTCTGTAGGGCCTGAGCTGAAATTGAAAATTGTACTGATATACCTACATGAAGCTACACAAACAAACAAACAAAGATCTAATGCATTTATAATGCTACAGACAACTATTTATGTGTAACAGTTCCTTCAATGGCAATGCGATAGCTATTCGATTTTCTGAGTGGTAACATTTATCCAGAAAGGCACATTAATGCCAACAAAGTTGCATACAGAATATGGAGGTTGTAGGGTTTTAGCTATGTCAGTATAATCAAAGAAACATTTTTTTTTAACACAAGCAGGACTTTATTTTTACTGTAGCCAGATTTAAAGAAGAAATTAAGAATTATATCTCATCAATACAATAAAACTGATTAGGAAAATTGTTATTTTGCTATTAAATTGTTATTTTATGCTCAAAACCAAGAGGATTCTCTGAGGACACAGGTTATTTTGTCCAAGGATGAATACTGCTCTGCAGGTTTAAAGGCTGAAGCAGACCCATGAGCAGGTCTGAGCAGACCTTACAGCCAGACCCATGAGCAGACCTAGAACAGCCAGGTCTCCGAAACCCCTATGGACTTCAAGTACATTCTCAGGGGCAAGAAAGATTTTCTGGCTTTGGGAAAGCAACAAAGAGCATGTATCAAAACCGAAATTTGGATTATAAACCTTACAGCAATAGATAAAAGAAGTTAAAATAATTTGTATATCCACTTGCTTAAATAAAAGTCAATTTCAATAAATAAATATAATATTTTGCTTTCTAACAGCCTTAAAATGAATTGAAACTCCCAGTTAAAATAAAACAAACTTTAATAGGCAGTAAAAGACTGGAATACTTAAAACTGAAGTGATCTAAACAAGACAAATAGAAAGCATAAGGGAATGACACAGCAGCTCATTAGGAACGGTTCACAGAACAATCTTATCAGTGAAAAAATTTTCCCCCTACATTTTAGGAAAGCATCCATTTACTAGGAAAATTAATTCAGAATGTTGACTAAATTAAACCTGGAGATTTTCAGCAGGGATATAACAAACTTGTTGGGTGTTTGATTTCCAATTTATGCCCTAAACAATTCTGAAAATAACATAACTTTGATTCTTATTAAAAATACACTCTTGTAATTATTTTCCTAGTATGATCAGTGCGTACCTAGTATGGCTCCCCCGCCACGTGCCAGTACCTTCCATGGGTGCCGCAGCGACACTTCCTCCTGCTTTGCATGGGAGTGTGGAGGTTTGTGGCAAATTTCTGGCCAGTGGCAAGGCTGCAGGGTTAGTTGGCTCCCGTGGGCATCAATCAAGAGTTATACATTGTTAAATCAAGCAGTATCGTATCAATAGCAGAGCTTGGTCGTCTCCCAGAACAGCCTAACCCGAGCATTCGGCACTCCCCTGTGCTGCTGCTATAGGTTTGCAGTCCAAAAGTAAAATGGCGAGCATCTCCAGAGAAAATGGGGATCTGAGAATTAACATTGATATTTCCACCATTTTCGACCAGAAAGGGGTGGATGGTTTTTGTTTACTTTGAATAAAACGTGGAATTTTGCAATAAGTAGTTTTTGGACGGTGAAGCATTTTTTTAATAATCTGTCGCCCAATTTTTGGAACTGAAATACCTGCACCCTCTTTAAATTGAAAATGGAAACATTTCATTTTCTTTTAAATATGGGCTGTTGCAGTATAGATGGGAAAGATTCCAAAGGGTTT
Organism: Strix aluco; assembly: GCF_031877795.1. Taxonomy (NCBI): domain Eukaryota; kingdom Metazoa; phylum Chordata; class Aves; order Strigiformes; family Strigidae; genus Strix; species Strix aluco. The sequence continues at coordinate 12,615,214 of NC_133941.1, read as the reverse complement.
GTGACTTGGGTTTTCATTTAGATAAGTTGGCCATGGCCAGAGAGGTTATTTAAGCTTATCCTCACCATCACAGTGTCTCAGCTCTGTGGGCAGGGGCTGGGACTCCTCATAAGAAGAGCTTTTGTTGCGGTGTCAGCAAGTCTAAATCTTGTGTCTGCCGGGGCATGGAAAGTAGAGGAAAATTATCTGCTATGTCAGAACCTTCAAACATTCAGTAATTCCATAAACATTAACAGGTTTCTCCAGAGCATTAATCATAACAGATATTGAGGCATTTTGTATATCACTATCCCACAAAACATGTGAGGAAACCAAAGCAGGCTTCACAGGGCTGTCCTAAGGACTGACAAATTCAAAAATAAACATACTAACAAACCTAAACTAAACAAAATCTATAAATATTAGTTACATGTATTTGAACCCGCAACTAAAAATTCTTTTCTTAAAAGTATAATAAGATTTTGGTTTGGTTTTATTTGCAGGGAAAAAGAACGACCACAGGGCCACTGGGTTAATCCAGTTGTTTTACACAAGAGCTATAAAAACCAGAACAGAGTCCATAAAAGTGGCTTTGCATGAGTTACTTGTTTTCTACTGAGTTTAAAGTTGTTCTGCATGTTGTCTGATCTTGCATGCTAAATATACCCAGGAAGGGCCAAGAACGTTCAGAGTCCATTGACTCTGCAGGAGGCTGACACTGCTCAACAACCCAGGCGAGGTGGCCATAAAAGCGCTTTTTTCAGCTGGGAGTTTGTTTTAGTCAGACCACATGCCTTGTCCTGCACCCCTGGCAGGCAACTCTCACCAGAAAATATCATCTCCATCCCCTCTGTGCTATAGGTTAGAAACTACCCACCACTGTGGTCCCATCATTTTGGGAGAGGCAAACATGGACACTGCTTCTCTTCAAAGAACATTGAGACCTCAGCATTGAAATGCTGGCTTCCATTTACAAATTCGCTGGTATCCACTGGTTTCAGAACTGCACAAAGCTGTCAGAGTCCTGCAAAAGTAATCGGAAGGTTTCAGCTAAGCTCCATGGGAGAGGCAAACCTGCCTTGAACACAAGTCCTCTTTGGCAGCACGATGAATGCGGTAGTGGAGGGACCTGTTAGACATTACTTGGTGACCATTGCTGATGGTACTAATGTGCAAGAGGTAAAGTTTACAGTTTTACTGTAAGACTGTCCAATTCCCTGAAAGACTATTACAAGTATCAAACCAATAATACTTAAAATTGTAAATTTTTCTGTTCCTAGCTTAAAAATGAAGTTTTCTGTTCCTAGCTATCGAGGAAGATATTGGTAAATAACTTTTACATAATCAGTGTTCAGTGTTGATTGGCTGTGCTCACAGTAGAGTCCAGCAGACTATTTCATGAAATTCAGTGGGAATGGATCACTGAATCTAAAACCTGCTGTAAACTATGTACGCCTGTAAGGGGCCCTATTGTATCTGGTGGTGCAATACTGCTGTACTGGATCTAAAGATGGACCAAAGGACTGAATGACCCAGGATTAGCTCCCAGTTAAGTGATCTGGGCTGAATCTCTAGTAGTAACCCTGACACTCATTGAGGGGCATTCAAGGCATGTATTAGCCCTGCTAATATGCTAATTAGTACTTTAAGGGAACTTACCTGCCCAGACAGACAACTGCAGCATCCTGGCTTTACAAGTTCTTAAAATGACTGAGCACTGTTTTCAGATGTTCCGGTAAATTTTAAAAATCACTTTCAGTTCTCTGGCATGCTCTAACATGGCAGAGGAGGTAGGAGAGTTACAAGCTGTGATTCAGAATCATTAAAAGAATCAAAAAGAAGAACCAACTTATTTAAAGCCTTCAAGATGTCTTTATTTAGATATGGCCAATAAATAAACACTGCCCCAAGAAATATGGCACAATAAGAGTGGTATTTTGACACTGAGATGCACAAAGGCACATTATATTCTTCTCTTGCAATAGTTATTAATTCCATTTTAATCCAAAATTGCTTTAACAATATTTCCCCAATCTCTTCCCTTAAGAAAGCTGCTACAATTAACAAACATACCAGAATTTGATCCAGAATTAATTAAAGAAAAAGTGATAGGAAACAGTATAATTCAATCACTGCACTTTATGACAACCCATAAAGGAGCCAAAATCTGTAGTTGTATCCGTATTAGCGATAAGAGTGATACACTTATTACACTGATTTTCTATTTAACACTTACTTCAGGAACTTAGCCAGCTCTTAAATACAGGCCATATGTCTGCCTTCACAGTAACTTATGCAAGGGAAATGCTTCATTCTCTGATATAAATGATTATCCCAGTAAATTTTGTAACAGGACAGCATTCAACCCTGGTTTCCAAGGACAGAGCAAGTTATAATAAAGGGATAAAAGTTAAGAAGAAAACTAAAAATCCTGAAGATCTCCAGTTTCTTCTTTTTATATAGCTGGCTAATGGATATGCTGTTGTTGGCAACCTATGTCACGCTTCCCTTTTCCCAGGGTATGAAATGTGGTACAGCTCCTTCTCAGCAACACATGGGGGGCAACGGGCTCAAATTATAGAGACAAAAGGTGTGACAACTTTCTGTGCAGGATTTTCATTAGGAGATTATAAAACTCTTTAAAGAAATAACATCATCACTCATTGCTCTCCTCCCACCCACAGTTGTGCTCAGTAGTGAATACAATTTCAAGACATTTTTCCATTGCCAGAGGAAGCTGCTGTTGTCGTATGTGTCGATAACTGAGAAATTAAAATGGTATCTAACTTTGTCAGAACTAATAATTTTGATAGCAATTGTATCTGCTTCTTAATTGTTAGTCTTGGTGTATGTCCTGCTCCTTTCTGGATCTGTGTGACCTGACACCCAAATTTTCCAAAAGAAATGCATTTAAGTGACACTTGCAGATATGTAGTATGGGAGCACAACATCCAATGGGGTCCCACCAATGCCTATTTACAATTAGAACAGCTCAAATCTGTTAAAAGTGCTCAAGATGAGACAAGTACAGCAGCGTTTGGCCAGCTGGGAAGGACTACCTGCCAAATGAAAAGCAATATTAATTTCCTATGACATGCATACCAGAGGCCGACAGTCCCATCCCTGTTCCAGGTACCAGCATATTTCCAATTTCTTTGGAAATGGCTGGTTCTAAAGAAACCTAAACACACGTGACAAAATTTTGTTCCGGTTACAAATGCAGCCACAAAATATATGAGTTTGTCTGACTGGATACTCAACTGGATGTACCCAATTAAACTGTAATGAATCACTGAAAGCGTGTCTTTTCAGTGTATTTTTGCCCAATCCATCATGACACTTATCAAAACACAACTCTGAATGACAAGGAGAATCCATGTCACTAGTTCACGGTATGACTTTTGGGCAGCCTTGACTTCTCTACATATAGTTTTATCCATCCAAAAATGCACGGAATAATTCTTAACCACAAGTCACTGTGGAGTTTGTACTTGCAAAACGCATCAGGTACATGTTTATATAGCATCTCTCTAATCACAGGATTAACAGTGGGCACTTAAGCAGCTGCCGAAGAGGAGTATCAATGCAGCAAGGGAGCATCCAGCTGTGTCCATTCAGGAATAATTTTAAATAAAAATTGTACAGATTTTACTTAAAGAGCCATTAAAAGCACTACAGAGCTGAGATGGAAGCTGGCTCCATTTCATTTCCAGGCATACCGTGTTCAATGAACATCATTAACTGGGAAAATAGCAAGTAGTAAGGAATAATCCAAGCACCTGGTACATGAACAGTTCATCAAAAATCAATTATTCTATAACCACTGATTAATATAATCTAGTTTAACTTTTGTAATACTTTCATCCACTCTAGTAACTCAGTAAACTCTTGAGAAGAAACATGAGAAAAGAGTTATCTACAAGTATAAAGCCAAAAATTGTCTAAAGATTTGAAATTGAGAACTCTGGTAAATGAGCAGCCTTCTGGACACCTGGAACTTCCAATTTTACAGCCCTGATGTATAGTATGCTGTGAAAATATATTAATCCTTGCTAGAGTGGAAAACTTTTTCGAGTGGCAGTTTTTTGTTACCTTGCATTTCCATAAACCTGGCTCCCCCATGTCCCTTCGTTCCGAATAATGCATGAAATTTGCAGTCTTGTAGTGCTAAAATCTATTACCAAATATGCTTCACTAAACCAAATTCAATGCTCAAAGGTGGAAGGTAAAAATAAATATGTAGTCCCCTAGTGGGAAAGAAACTAGTGAGGCATACAATAAACACATAATAAATCCCAAAGCTGTTTGACAAGCTAGAAGAAAGTAAGCTAATGTTGTGTAAAAGGTACACATATATTCCTGGATTATCATCAGTCTTCTGGATCATGGCGCAAAGATTATGGAGAATAAATAGATGTCATTTGGGTAGGCATTTTGTATTTCACTGCCTTTCTCATACCATGGTTTATACTGCTCCTCGCTATTTGGCTAGTTATCAGCGGGCAGCTGGTGAATCTAGATGCAGTGCGCAACTAATGTAGGTGGAACAACATGATTCATGATTGACGATAGAGTATTACCATTTCCTTTAAAAACCACAGAAATTCTGAGGAATTGGAGGAAATTAAATTTCTCAAATGTCATTTGATTTTTCTGTTTGCATGTAAAAATACCTACTGGTAAGGCCTTTCTTAAAAAAAATAAATTTAGAAATGTTTGACAGAGATCATGCTGATTTTTGTGGCCATTTTATTATAAAACCTTTATTAATAGTATTTTAATATGAAAGAAAGATTTTTTTCTATTTATGGGGTTTTATTGCTAATTTCTCACTATAGGAAATCATAGGTTTTCTGGAAGTTAAATTTCCAGTGCCTACAGCTGAGGGCTCGTTCTGTTTTGTAATGTATTTTGGAGAGATCTTTGGCTTCAAACCAAACTGTACATAACAACATTTACATAAATGTTATGTATTACACACTAAATCAATGAAAATCCTTCTTCAATGATTAGGAATAAGCTCTTTTGACCAAAAAACCCCCTTCAAAATACTGCACATTTATATTTTATTCAGTGCATTTACAACAGAGTCTTTTGTTATTCATACAACACCCATTATCAAGGAGATTTCAGCCAGGACTAGCTCTCCACACAGTAGTTTGTCAGAGAAATACAAACAGAAACACAGAGTTATAGGCCCCCAAAGTTATGCTCTATGAAGTGATGAAGCCACCAAAGGAAGCAAAGCCAACATGTGTGCAAAGTCTCTAGAGGAGACCTATCCCTGTTCCCATGCTTTGTCATTCCCTGGAAGGTGGGTACATTTCTCAGTAGACCTTTCAGCTCATAAAGTTGGAAGAGGAGATGAGGGCACAGTGAATAAGTACTCACTGCTGCTTTTGTTGTATGTCTGGTTACATCTCCAAAACGGCTGTGGATGAGATTGCGGCACTTCCAGTTGCTTGCTTCATTGTGTTGAATTGGCTTCATTTTGTGAATGCAATTGGCAGAGGAGACAGAAAGATTTCTGGAAAAAAAGAGTGGCCAACAAAGGTGATAATTAAAAGAAATATCCCTTAAAATCTTTTTGCATAAGTAGAGGACCTAGTAGACCTGTTGTGAATACCTTATCTTAATTTGTTGTTGCTGACCTTTTTTGTAAGTCTCTAGTGGTGCTGGTTTGCTCTCATACTTTCTGAGTTATATAAGGTCATCAATAGTTTATGGAAACAGCTCCTGCCACATCAAATAAATACTTAGAACTCCTGCTAAAGAAATGGTCTTCATATGAGAGCGAGTTTGCAAAAAAATACTATTTTTCCTAAAAATATACAAGGGAAATCCACCTCCCCTCACATCCAGTGGGGCAGAATTCTTACTATTCAGCTCTGCTACAGGTGCTTTTCTGGACTATGAACTCATCATGCAGACTTTTATCTGGGGACTAAGCCCTCATCAACTGGAACATTAGCTTAAGGAGCATGTCCCTAGCAAGAAAGTGTGGCAGAATAAGAACTAGGTGGTGACAATGACACTGAACATGGAAAAATGAAATAAAATATGGAGAATAATTTTATTCTCCATAAAGTATCTTCATGGTATTTACAGCCATTACAGTAATTGCAGTACTGGAGCCCTGTAAAATCTATCTCCAACAACATCACTACCAGAGGCAAAGCCGGTAAGATATTTCCCTTTCTAAAGATGAAAATAAGGCTTAAAGTAGAGGAAGGGCTTTATTTTGATTCATACTTATTTTATTATAGATGTAACTGCAAAAAACTTGAGATAACTAAAAATAGTCTTTAATTAACATGAGGACAATGGTGAATTTACAGCATCATGAATGATAATGTGAACACAGCTCCATGTTCAAGTGCAGAGGTGACAGCATAACCACAATTATGAGAGCACTCCCAATGTATCTGTACCTTGAAGGGTTTTCAAGGTTGAACATTTTCTGAAGTAACCTACCATCATTCTGAAGCACTAAAATTGAATTTGTCTTCAAGAATTAATGTAGAGGCAAATTTTCAACAGTACAGATACAATTCTCCTTTCTCCTCCCGACTTACCTATGTTTTTTCACTTTAGTATTGTTATTGTTGCATATTAAAATTGGAAAACTTTTCAGGCCAGACTTCCATTTTAATTAAAATGTGTCAGCAACAGCTGTTTGTCATTGAGCTGGAGTTCATTTGGTGAAAGAGAACCAGTGTGTTCTACATAACAAGAACAAACTACATTTAAATATGACTCATTCCTAGTATATTGACTTTGTCTGCTGCACTGTAAATACACAGGCACTCAGGTTATGACTGACAACATAAAACACCGAGACTATGTGACAACCAAGCATGGTAGGCATGACTCATGTCTTTGAGCATCTGTCTTGGACAAGGGATGCAGAGCCAAGGAACAGATTATGAAGCCAGGATAGTAATGGGCTATGATGAGGTCTTTGTAATTTGGGATAAGGCAGCATGGTTGGTTTTGTAGAGCAAGGTAAGAGCGTTACACAGGAAGCTTTCACAGCATGCAAGACCTCTTCAGTGCAAGCACTAAATTGCCCTCAATTTGGTCATCCGTTCCCAAATGAACCACTCTGGTAAAAGCCAAAGACTGCAGCTGGAGGCAGAGTGATCTGCAGCATCTGCGTGACCCAGAAAGAATGCTACAGCAGAACACTGACTTCCCACCATAATCCCAATTACACCAAAGGAGGTTGACCCTCAGCCAGAGGATCCTATCACAAGTAACAAATGCAAAGAATAGACTCAGTGGATCCATACTCATCTAAAAGGAGGAAGCACATTTTTTGTGGTGTTCATGCAGAGGTTTCTCAGAGTGCCTAGAGAACCTCAGGACTTTCACCCATGCCAATGCTCATACCTCAGCACCCTAAAGAAGCAGAGCTGGTGCCAACAGATCAGGATAAAGGTCTGCTCTTCCAGTAATTTAGGATCTGATGGAGAAATTAATGGCTTTGGCAACAGTGTCAAAGTCAGGACTTGGTTTTCTTGGTGACATGGCTCAGTGGCTCATAAGAAATGCTTGAAAAATTATGTTCCCTTTGTAGGCATCCATATCTTGAAGATCTTCCCATCAAGTGTTCCCAGATAACTTGTTCACAAACTGGTAATTATAGGGAAGGAACATGGCAGGGTAACCTTCCATGTCACTTGCAATGTTTATTTTATCTGAAAATTGGTATATGGATACACACTTGGGGGAGAAATTGTAGCTCCAGAACATCACAGGTCAGTCTACACTGTTTTCTTTCTTTTAAAAATGTTTAGCACTTCTGAACAACTTTCCACCATGAAGTTCCACTTGCGTCTGAAAGGTTGCCAGCCCTGCTCCCTCATTCCTTTAGGAAGGGTGGATTTAATACGATAGGACAGATGAAGTGACTTACCAAGGGCTGCATGGCAAGATCAGTAGTTAAGGTACAAACAGTAAAGGTTCCCTACTAAATCAGTGAACAAATAGTAAGGTGGTACTATGCAGCATGTACAATTTTAATCTTCAATTCCATTTGAAGTAATTACATTCTGACAATATGCGGGTGTATTAACCTAGTTTTTGCAGGAAGCTAGGGAGAAAATGTATCCACAAAGGATTAAAACTTCCCTGAGACTAATTCCTGGCTTTTCCCCCATGTTCAAAACCACATTTTTCTCTTATAGAGGTCTCTCTGCTGAGCTAGATCACAGCAATTACATTTTATTCTTTGATACATTTTTCTGATTTTATTTTCTGGTGCAAGTAATTATTTTTAAACCACTCATTTAAAAAGTCTCAGGTCTGGTTCGTGTCATAAGTAGATAATGGAAGGTTTCCTTTTAATGCCATAATTTACCATTTATTCCTATTGCAATGACATGTCTTCTTGTGAATTTTTTGCAAGGTGGCTGGTCACTGGAAAAAAAGCTGCAAATGAAAGACTGACTGACTTAAGAGGGCAAAAAATTTCTCTCTTCACTCCTTTTAATTAAGCATCACACAAATAAGAGGCAGAGATCTAGCCACTGCACCTCATGTGCCGAGTCAGGGAGTTAAACCTTCGACCATAATCCCAAAGTTCCAAAAACATATATGAATTTAAACAAAATATGACTTTGTTTCAGCCGCCAGAAGTCAGTAGCCTTCACAGGGGGAAACAAATGCTTTTATTTCTACTGCCTTCCCCCCAGCCTTTGAAGATAGCATTCCCACGTATTACTCCTCTGGAGAATGACTGAACTGTAAAAATCATTATTTTTTTCCCCAGCCTTCTCCTTACCCCTCTTTTTGAAAATGGCCTCTCTTAAAACAAAGCCTTTCAGCAAAGACTCAAAGGAAGAGGCAGGGAAGCAGTTGGTTCTAAATCTTTTGTGAAAGACAGAGATTTTGAAGTATTGATTTTTGATAGTTTTGTCCTTCTTCCCAGGCTTTTTGTCATGAACATCAAACAGAATGGCTGTCCCTTTTGCTCCTGTTAACTGTAGTCTGGCCAAATTTCTGTCATCTTCTAAAAGCTGAAGAGTGAAAAAGAAAAATCAAAACAAAAACTTACCCCAGAACCTTGTGTCCTGAATTTGTAAGTAATGTTATATACATAGCCAACTCTTACTGAGAGTTGCAAGAGTTAATATAAGAGTATTTATAAAATATTACAGTATGGAGAATTACTTCAATTTCTTGAATACTTGTTAAATTAATCAGAAAAAAACAAGTCAAGCAATATTTTCTTCCAAGGGGTATTTCATGAAGAGAAAAATGTCCAAAACAAAATTAATTTTGAAATATTTTCACAGAACGTACCTGTAATCCTTTTTTTTCTTTTTTCCCCTCCAGCTTTCTTTTCTATTTATTTCTTGTTTTACATTAATATAAACCTGGTCAGATGGACACAAGAACCATAGCAGACACTAGAAGCACAATATAATCTAGCTAGACACAGCCAGTCCTCCCATAGCCCTGCCACTACTCTGGGTGCTGGAGGGAAGGATCAGGTGCGTTGTTAAAAAGAACAAAAAAGCACTTTCCCATGAGCAATATGTTACAAAGGGGATGAATACTCAAGTTAATTATCATAGTTTAATAGGGAAAACCCCTTCATTTCATCAAATGGCTTTTCTCTTTACAAGACGACCCTTTGCACACACACAAACAGCCTAAAAAGATGAAATTGCTGTTGTTCTACACTGACCTACAGAAAGTTAAAGTCTGTTTTTTGACTGAGAAAACTTAAAATCTTACATTTAAGTGCCTGACTGAGCATTAATAGGAAGCATTCATACCTGAATATAAGCTTTCTTAGTCACAATTTGGTTCTATGTATGTATTTTTAAAGCCACTTTTTATGAATATTAATGATAATGAACTTAAAATTTAACACATTTCCTGTGAACAATGGAAATCACCTTATAAAGGAAAAACGTTTCTAATTTATGACCAGGAAACTGGGAAGAAAACCATTTCTTGTAGTACCCTGGAAGTAGTATGGAGAGCAGTGACACTGCCCATGGCAGTTGAGAGCATAAAGCTGTAGGTTTCTCTAAATCCATTCTATGTCCCACAGGCTTTTCGTTTGTTGGGTTTGGGTTTCATAGCATAAACATTTTCCAAAACAATTCAAAATCTGTTCAACTACCTGCAAGTTATAACCTCTCTGAAGCCAATCAAGCATGCACTCATCTTTTCCAAAGCCAGCCCCTCAGAAATGAAGCCTACAAATCTCTGCTCCATCCCTTTTACACTTGCAGTAAAATATGAAAGGTAAAGACACAATGGAGATTGCAAAAATCTCAACAACCTGCAACTTTTGATTTTATGTGCTGTAAACTTCCACCATCTCCTTTCTACTTCAGCGATTTAGTTTTGCTTGTAAAGGCTCTCTGTTGCTTCCAAGACCGAATACAAAATGAACAAAACCACGTCAGAATATTGGCATAGAAACTGCAGCATGTCCATGTGGCTGCCAGTGCCATGAGCTGCCTTGCATCAGTTCATCAAAGGGATGCTGCTCTATGGTCAGCAATTACTTGAAAAGCTGGCAGGATACACACAAATACCTTGAATCTATCCGAACTGGCACAAATGAGGATTAGATGGTGTAAAACACTAGATCGATGAAAGGAATGCAGGACTGGGCTTCAGTCAGAGCAGAGTCATCATTTCACCATGGAAATAGCCTCGAGCTGAGCCGGTGATGTTCTTCAAAGTGCACTGCACAAAGGATGCATTACTCCCCAAAATGAAACACCAATTTGGAAACTCACACAGGCTGAAGAAGAGCAAAGCAATTCTAGAAACTCAGTTTAAACAAGATAAAATCTGTCCTGTGTACAGTGCCAATTTCTACTTATACATTCCTGTTTTGCACAAAGGCAAATAAGAGCAAAATCTGGCCCCAAAATTGCCAACAGTTCTTTGAATACTAATTTAGGTTTTTAAAACATCCAAGTATATATAAAAGCACATCTCAGATTTGAAAAACAACCAGAAACTACTTTAATATGTCTGCACTCTCTTTTCTAGAGCTCCACTAGCCAGACACACGTCCTCCACATGGCCAGTGCTCCATCACTAGAGGAATAATTCCATTTTACCAGTGCTGGTGCTGGGACTCACACTTAGCTGTGCACTCTTGCACAGCTTGTGATGTGGAGCATGGTGTCCTTGATCCAGAAGCTGCTCACACTTTAGCAGATTCACCCTGGGATGAAGTACTTGGCTTCAGGAGAAGTGTAGCAAATTGTTTTTTTGCCACATCATGAAGGCTTTTTTGAGTTTTTGCAGAATGACTAACATAGCCAAAATATTCAGTGACATATTTTCAGAGTTGGAGTTACCAAATGGAGAAACCAATGACCGGAAGGTTGAAGCAATGCAGATGGTATGAGCAGCACATATGTCTGCCAGCTTCAACAAATTGTCCTGTGTTGGTTTGGCAAGACTGTCTGCTGCAGTGGGAGTAGGTCCCAACAACTGTAGTTATGTCAGACCAAAACGACACCAAAATTCCAACAGCATGGCATAAACCTTTTAATATTGATTATTGTATAATAATCTGCCTTAGGGATAGAATAAGAATAAACACCTTGAACATCATTCAACATGCCCCCCGAGCACCCACTAGTACACAGGCTGTATGGAAGGCAGGATGTAAATAGCTGGAATGGCTACAGGAAAGCTACAAGCGGTGTTACCATTTCGCGTGGTGTAACTGATGGCACCTCAAACAGCCTCAGACAGAATTGTCTGATCACTCATTTATTGAAAGCAATCTTACTCCTGGACACCTAGTCAATCCCACGATTTGTTTTACAGCATATATCATTTTTGTGTTCTGTGTGTGGCACACAGAAGCCAAAAAAGAACTTGGGATCAGGGTAAAATATTTTCCGTAGCCAAAATATCTACAGTGCCATTCACAGCAAAATGGCTTAAAATTCTAACAGAAATTTGAAGGGCAACACTTGTTTTTCAGAGGCGACTGCTTCAAAGGAGAAGTTTGTTTTACAGACTTCTAATATTTTTTATTATGTACAGGTCTTATCCCTTAGCACTTTGTATCAGCAGTTATTTTAATTAAGCTTCTGAAAAACTAATTTGAGGATTTTCATTTGATTCAATTCTTTCACTGAAACAGTGCCAGCTCATGTTTTTAAAAAATTTATGAGCACCCCTTTGAGATTTGTACACTGGGCATAAGCTGTGCAGCTACCTTAAGATAGTTCAGTCTCAACACAAATACTTACAAAAATTCCTTAGCTTATTACAGCAACTAAAATTTCCAGGAATTTTATTATACAGGGTAGTAACCTGCATGGGAATTAGCCAGCAATTAATTACTTAAAATATATTCACTTGATCACTTGAGAATGGGATGACTACTTATTTTGAATTTTAAACAAAGAACAATGCTTTGAAGTAGTGCAAGGCAGCTTCAGCAAACCCTTTCAAATAGCTCGTGTGACACCAAGCCCAGTTCCTCAATACTGGTGTTAACGGGCATGTGACCATTCCCTTTCCTCATGGAAAAAAATCAGTCCCACCAATCTGATTGCACTGATGCTCAGGAACATCAGTCTTGCATAGCAGTTGTCATGTGCAGTGTGCTGTACAAATAAAATATAAACCCTGCATCACTGATTTTGCAATCTAAATTACTGGATTTATGTTTCTAGACAGACTTTCATAGATGGAATTAACCTTCTATATCTTATTTAGTATCAGTGGTTTTGCATGTTGTTATTGTTTATGAATGAAAAAGCACTGACTTTTTAACATTAAGATAAATTTTAGCAGACCATTTGAGAGCTCTGAAAAGCGTTGCATGATGCACATAAAACAAATATGTCATATATCTTAGTCTTACAGCTCTCCTCTCCCTACTTATTTTGCATTTAATTTTCTTCAGTGAATCAAATGGGGCCAGAATACTCAATCTCTGGGAGTAAGCAAATGTCTTTTTTATCAAGTAAAATATACGCTTTTAGACAAACTTGTTCTCTCTAGAATACTTCCTCCATAGGCAAATAAAACCATAGGGAAAGGCATGTTACTGAATAATTTTCATGGATATGATAGTCTTCCTTTCATGTTTTATATCTATTTCTATTGTATCTCAAATTATTTCAAAGTAAATTTAGAAATAAACTGTGGATTTTTAAAATTATTAGTTAGATACTGATCATAGCATCATAGAATGATTTGGGTTGGAAGGTAACTTAAAGCCCATCCAGTCCCAACCCCCTGCCACGGACAAGGACACCTTCCACTAGCCCAGGTTGCCCAAAGCCCCGTCCAACCTGGCCTTGAACCCTTCCAGTGAGGGGGCAGCCACAGCTTCTCTGGGCAACCTGTGCCAGTGTCTCACCACCCTCACAGGGAAGAATTTCTTCCTTATATCTAATCTAAACCTGCCCTCTGTCAGTTTAAAACTGTTACCCCTCATCCTATCCCTACACCCCTGATAAAGAGTCCCTCCCCACCTTTCCTGTAGCCCTTTAAGTACTGGGAGGCTGCTCTAAGGTCTCCCCAGAGCCTTCTCTTCTCCAGGCTGAACACCCCCAACTCTCTCAGCCTGTCCTCACAGGGGAGGTGCTCCAGCCCCCCCCCATCATCTTTGTGGCCTCCTCTGGACCCACTTGAGCATGTCCGTGTCCTTCTGATGTTGGTGCCCCCAGAGCTGGACACAGCACTGCAGGGAGGGTCTCACGAGAGCAGAGCAGAGGGGGAGAATCCCCTCCCTTGACCTGCTGGCCACACTTCTCTCGATGCAGCCCAGGACACGGTTGGCTTTCTGGGCTGTGAGTACATGTTGTTGGCTCACAGTCAGTTTTCCATCCACTAACACCCCCAAGTCCTTCTCTGCAGGGCTGCTCTCCATCCACTCCTCACCCAGCCTGGATTTGTGCTTGGGATTGCCCCGACCCATGTGCAGGACCTTGTCCTTGGCCTTGCTGAACTTCATGAGGTTTGCATGCGCCCACCTCTCCAGACTGTCCAGGTCCGTCTGGATGACAAATCCTTTCCTCCAGGGTGTCAACCACACCACACAGCTTGGTGTCGTCAGTGAACTTGCTGAGGGTGCATTTGATCCCACTGCCCATGTCACTGCCAAACACGTTAAACAGCTCCAGTCCCAACACTGACCCCTGAGGAACACTAATCACCGCTCTCCACTCAGACATTGAGCCATTGACTACAACTCTTTGAGCGCAACCATCCAGCCAATTTCATCCACCTAGTGGTCCATCCATCAAATCCATGTCTCTCCAATTTAGAGACAAGGATGTCCTGTGGGACAGTGTCAGATGCTTCGCACTAGTCCAGGTAGGTGATGTCAGTGGTTCCTCCCTTATCCATCAGTGCTGTAACCCCATCACGGAAGGCCACCAAATTTGTCAGGCACTTTTTGCCCTTAGTGAAGCCACGTTGACTGTCACCAATCACCTCCTTATTTTCCACGTGCCCCAGCATCATTTCCAGGAGGATATGCTCCATCATCTGCTGATGTTTCTATTTAGATTCTGACTTTTATGTCTATTTTATTAACTCCAAGCATTTACATTTCTGTGACCTCACCGTGTATCCCTTTGTTAAATAATGTAAAAAAGGATTTTCCAAAGGGTTTAAAAAAACATTGGAGGGAAACAGGAAAAAGGGAAAGACAGTCTACCACATGCACATATTTTCTTTTTACAAGTTTTCTCTCTATAATTTACTATGATCAAAATACCGTAACCACGGTGGCATCTTCCAGATTGTAAAGAGAACTCATTACTCCAACATATTTGCAGTTCCACATTATAAAGACTTATAAAAGATCTACATTTATATTGGAAATTAGAAAATTCCTGTTGAAAACTAGGGAGAAAAAATGGAATGGAAGTAATTTTACCTATGCAAAACTAATGTTAAATTATATTTACTCCACTATTTATAAATGCAGACATCTCAGGTTTTTTGTGAGTAATAGAAGGCAGTACTTAAAATTTGGCCATCAAATTACAATGTTTTGCTGCCTTTCTGTGGGGCAGTGTAGGAAACAAACAAACTTTTTGTCTGCACATGAGCTGTGAAGAGGCTCTACACTTTAATGGCCCTTGGCTATGTGGTCTGAGCAAAGGAGTTAAAGCAACTCTGCTTTTTTAGGTCTAAGAGCATTTTCACTACAGCATGTTTGTTATACCCTTCACTCCCTGTTAGATTCCCTGGTAAAAGCTCTCCCTTTCCCTCATTACTTCAGAATAGGTGACCCTATTTTATTCTTGTTTCCCAGGCTTATGAATTTTTTATCAGCCAACATAAATCTAGTGATGATGTCTGTATTTGCCACATTTTCAGACCTGTCTGAAAGTGAATTTGAATTTTCCAAGTCTTTTTTTTTAAGGCATCCAAATATTCAAGGATGCCACAACAATCAACTGCAGCTCTGCATCTCGGGTACTTTAACCCAAACTCAGTTTGTGACTGATATCTGAACTTCTGGTGCTTGCTTATGGTCAGCTCTCCACCTCCTCTTCCTTCACATCCCACCCCTTGGTCTCCTGGGCATCCCACATGTGCTTTGAGGAATCAATCATCATTACTTGTGCACATTTCACATCTTTTTGAAGACCCACCCATGTAAATATTGCACATACATCACTGTACAATAGCATCACTGCTGTGCTGATATTACAGATTTTTAGGTTACTATTATGCCTTTGAATTCAATTATACAACTTTGATAACAGTAACAACCACCAACCAGAGCAAAGGGAATACTTTGTGACAGAAATCAAAAGTGCGCTTGTTGCAAATGCAACACACAGATGGAAAAATAAAACCAAACATGTCTCTATACCTTCTTCCCCCTCCCCTCCAATACAGCAGATTTCATTTTGGCTGTGATGTAAAGCCCCACAAAACAAGCAGAAGGATTTTCACTGACCTCTGGAGCCTGTGCATCCTCCGGCTCTGCTGGGCGAGTGGAGGTGAGCCGTAAATTCTCTCTTCAACCCTCTTGGCAGAACTAATCTCTTTTAATCTGCTCTCTTTATGGCATCTCTTTGGTCTGACAAAACTCCGATTTATTGACTGTCAGGAAAGACCACGAGGCCTATATCTTTCTTCAGTAGTTCACTTTCTTCAGCAGTGTTGAGTGGCAAGGGAGTGAATTCAAAGGAAGCCTTTCAATCACTTAAGCCTGATAGAGTTGCATAGTGTTACGTCAATAGATAGCATTGTTTTAAAGCAATAAAAATTTTACATGTATTTGACAAATTAATGAAAAATTAGGATGCTCTGTTTTGTTCAAGTAATACTCATCTTTCTATAAGCAACCAAGAGCATGGCATGGAAGAGAACAGATACATAATTTTCATAGCAAGGTCATCAGGTCTTTGGCCACCAGCACCAGGGAGCCCATGGCAGACCTGAGGACAGCACTGCCTTGCCTGTATTGCTTCATTTTCTATAAAAAATATTAGAATTATTCCTATGTGACCTGGGTTTAGCACCCTCCCTTATTTTCAGGATGAAAAAAGAGACATCGTCTCAGGGCTTTGTGACAGTTTAACTGATTAGTCTCATGGCTCTGACTTTATTGATTCCCTCCCCAGCGTGATCTCTTGGGAAGAAGTGTATGAGCTTTGTGAAGCAGTTAGATTTAGAGATTGAAAAGAGAAGAGAGACTTGAAGATTCATAGGATAAAAATAATTACCTTCGATTCTGAAAATCTATTTCTTTTTTTACCCAATCTGGCAAGACTACATCAAGCTAATTAGTTAAGGAAAAATCTTATTTATATAAGATTAGTTCTTAAATGTCTTTAATAAGATATTCATTAGCATAATATTGTGAAGGGCAATAGTTAAATATTAACTGCTTTGGCACAAACACAGCAACAGCTATCCTGCCTTTACAGGTCAAAACTAAGTTGCAACTAGACCGAGTGATTCATCAAAGGTCACACAGACAGTCTGCGGCAGGAACACAAACTGAGCACCAGTATTTTTCATACCGATTCAGTGCTTTAACCACTAGCTCATCCTTCCTCTCCTAATTCCCTGAACCTATTCTATCACAGTCATCACAGGACAGAAGTTGGAATTTAAAGGCAATTACATACCACCTTTACCATCTCACCCTAAAAGTTTTCATTAATTAATCTGAATAAAGTTATTCACATGCACACAAGTATTTGCAGAATTGGTCCCTGAATGAGAAATATTTTAAAACACGTACCCTGCAAGGGGAAAAACATTTGAACCACTCTTTTCTGCTATGTGTATAAGTTGCATCCATAAATCGTAAACATAAGGTAAAACTACTGCAAAGCCTCGACGGAGCTTGGAGTCGAAAATGATCTGTTTTGGTCTGCTGGTTTGAAAATGGTTTTCTTGATGAAACTCATGAGTCCACTGGAGACTGAGACACAGATGGATGAGCTGAGCATATGATAAACCTGCTGCATGAGTTTGTAGTTAATTGCCCATCATCTTTTTTGTCTCACCATAAAAAATTTCACGCCCACCTTGCACAGTAAAGGTAACTTGAGTGTCATAAACCATTTGTCTCCTGTGCTTGCTTTGCTGCATTATCCGATTGGTCTTGTTGTTAGAGCACTGTTGAGACAAGACAAATTTGCTAAGCCTTTTTACAGATGAAGAACACTGCATCTTTTATCAAATGATCTCCATTCTCTAATGAGAAGAAACACCTTCCAGAGTCATTTGCATACTAATATCTTTATTTCTAAAACAATAAGCAGGCTGTAACTCACAGAGCCGTTAGTTAGAATAGAGCAATTTAATTTGCATGAGCAAAGTGCAGAGAGCTCACAAAGAAAAGGTGCCCCCTTACCACAGATATGGAGGGTGCCTTGTGTTCAGCAGAAAGAGGGCCTGAGGTGCCCAATACAGGAAACATTAAATGGGTGGGGAGTCCTTAAGAGAAGCATCACTGTCCTCCCCCCACCTTCACAGCTCCTGTTGGGGAAACAGCCCCCACCTCCCCCAGGAAACAGGGTGCAAGGCTGGTAGTTAAGCTACAGGACAAGAGGGCTTGAAAACAGGAACTGATACTGCAGATACTATCACAGTGTTTCTCAAATATGGCTATCACTGGTACATTCCCCTCTCTCTTATTTTTTATTATTACTTGGGGACAAAATATTGCAGAAACAGGTAATTTCAGGGCACTACAGTAGTCTTACTCTGAGCAATAAGAAAGGCAAAACACTGTCTAACTACTGCACTTCTAAATTTGCTTTCAAAAAATCTACTTTTTTGCTTGGATGCCAAAATACAGAAAGTCTGCTCTTCCCTGCAACAGCTTGAAGGTAAACAGTGTCAGTATGCTGGGGCATCGGGTCTCTTCCTGCCTTCCAACATCTCTGCTCAGCTGAGCTGTCTTGTGGGCATCATCCATTATACAATGGGAAAAGAAGAAAAAAAAAAAAAAAAAAAGAAGTCTTCCTTGCACTGAGAGTCACTTCAAAGAAAATTGAAATCTCTTCTCAGTCCTAGTGGTGTTGCCTAACTGGCCATCTAGAAACAGCCAAAACATTTAGTGATGCCAGAGCTTCTCCAGAAAACATCTTTTCTTCAGCTATCAAATACTTTAAGTAAGAATGAGCAAAGTAAGTCTAATGGGTAGTTAAAGGAATTAGTCCCACTTTCCCTGGTGTGCTTTACAGTTCATGGCCCTGATTTACAGAACTGAAATATTTGGCAAATAGATTTTCCCTGTTCCTCTTACAGCACTGGTTCACTTACCCTTTCCATGGTTCTCCTTCCAGTACCAGCAGAAAGGAGAGGAGCTGCCAACACAGTACTCATTGCTCTTGAAAAGCTTCTGGAAACAAGGAGGACTCTGCTGAACACCTGATTTTAGACTTTGCTGAATATAAGCAGAAATGTCTCATAGAAGAGAAAGAAACTCTTCCAACAGTCATCACGTAGCCTACAACTGAGGCATTAACGACAATGCTGGTAATTGAAGTGGGACCTATATTTATTAATCTAAGAGGGTGACTATTTTAAGCACTTGAGAAGTGATGAAATGACTAAAAATAGTCCTGTATTGAAATAAGGTCTAGAATTGAAATAATCTTGTTAGCATTAGGAAGCATTGCTCTCTTACAGGTTCCTGGGAAAGCACATTATAAATGACCATTTTCCCCATCAAAGTAAGAGGAGCCATTCCACGTTATGTACATTTCCTTCTGACTGTATTAAAACAAACATTAAATGGAATGTGTTTTTTCCCATATCTTTAAAAAGGCTGCCACCATATGGGGGATTTGTTTTAATACAAGGATCAGTTTTGGTTTTTTGCAAATAGATCTTACTGAGGCATCAGCTCAGTCTCTGAAAGGAGATGGCGCTCCAGGTCGGCCGAGAAGCTGTGGTACCGCACAAGAATAATGACACAGAAATAGCTCTGTACCATGAGGGGCTTAGGGCTGTAATTACCTTCCCCTTTAAAAATCTGTACTTACTGCAAAACATGTATTTTATCCACTTGAGTTATAAACAGTTCTGTGTATTTTGAACTGCATAATTTAAATTCTGTTGCACTGTGGCTAAAACTACCAACTTTCCCTCTACATACTTTAAAAGATTGTTGTCACTGACTTACTTTTTCTCATTTTACCACCTTAAAAACTTAAACATCCATAATGCTTTCCTACATGGTGAAGATCTTTTTTTTTCATGCAACTTTTTAGCAGTGGTGTTGCAATTAGCATGAATTATTTTATGGGTATCCTTACAGAACCCGGTAATGTTCATGGCATCAGGAAGAGCAGCCCAGCCTCAGGCTCTAGGCATTGCTGGAAGGGAATACACAGCTCAACAGCCCATGAGGCTAGATGGACTCCCCTCCATTGGATCCCTGTCAGGATGATGCCAGGTACAGCGGTGAGGTCTGTTCTGCCACACTCCTTCAGCAAGCATGAAACCTCACTGTACTGTTCACATCTCAAACATGAGGAGAGACCCTATTACTTCGACTAAAACATTCAGCTTAAAGTTGCATGTAGAAATAAGTGGTTTTCTGACTAGTGACATAGATCACTTCCAAATGGCAGAAAAAGTTTAATTAAGATAAGCCCAGACCAGAGCAAAAAAGCAAAATGGATCTTTCAGAAATGTGAAATGATTAAAAAAATTTTGTTCTGTATTTTCATTACTTCCTAATGACTTTAGCAATGACCAGAACAAAAATACAAATGAGAGGAACACTGAGCAACGACCATGCCACAGTATTTTTTACTTATCTCATATCTGAAAGCATATCTTGAACAGAATATTTTACAAGGAAGCCACCTCTACAGAAGTTTCGTCCCACTGAATAACAGAAGATTGTTTTGAATAATGTTTGCATAAGCTCCTGGGCCAAGTTCTGATCATTACAGATACTTGTAACTAATTCAGTTTTTTTGGAAAAAAATGTACAAAAATCTTTCCCACTTTTCTTTAAAAGGCGTATATACAAAGGGTTGTCTTCCAGATGCTAGGACATACAAGTTAAATGGTGGATTTCAGTAAGTTGCTGTCTTATTATCCTTTTGCCATAGCGGGGATTAAACATACATTACCAAAAAAAGCTTTAGACCTACACAAGAAAATAAGAAACAAGACAGCAAATCATCTTCTTTACACTGACAGAGTTGTAAGAAAAGTCTAGAGTCCCATCATGACCTAAATAAAACTGTGGGTTAAAGCCATCAATAGGCTACAAAAAGAAAGCTGTTTCATGGCCGCATAAACGTTTCTTCACTGTTACTACAGAGATGAGCATGGAGTCCTTTGTCAGCACAGTTACCAGCACCACACAGGCACCAAGATGGTTGCATCTGAGGAGCGCTGCCAACACTGCGACTCCATCCCAGTCTGTAGGAACTGGGACCATTTCTAAAAGTGTTTTACCATGAAGGTGCACAGAGAAGAAGAAGCTGTAAACTCAATATAAGGTGGAACATACCATGAGGTGACATAACTGCAAGATTATATTGCATGAGTGGCCATCTGCTTGCTGCGTGGTAAATATCCTGTGCACGATTAACTCACCTGCACAGCTCTTACTGAGCATTTTGGGAATTTTTTTCAGAAGTCAGGAAGATTAAAGTAGTAGTAATGAAGAAAATAATACAGCTTACCATACAAATACCATATCGCACCTACTTGACTCATGTAGCTGAAGACATGAAACAGAAAATATATGCTCACCTACCTGACAGGGTATGCGAGGATGACCTGAATCTGGGTGAGCAGCCTTCCATTTGCAGTCAGTGGACAAGCAATGGGTGAGCAGTGAAAGCTCTTACTCTGCAGTCCTGCTGGAATAAACATAAACCAAAGTAAGACACAATTTTTTCTCGATTTTTACTGGAATTAAGAATTAAAGAAAATGAGAGAAGGTGAAATGAGAGAAGCATGAAGCCTTTTCTTGTATTAGAATTTCTCCACAAGATCCAACACTATTATACACCAGAGCATCCCTGTTGATATTCTCATGGTCACATCAGATTACATCAGCTGAAGAACTAACCCTAAAATTGTACATGAATTTGATAAATAAAGGTAATTCTTTATCTCTCAGTGGAACCGATAAAGCCAGAGATTGTTTCTATCAAGTTACAAATGTTATCTAAAGATCAGTTCCAATCTAACATGAGTGTTTGTCCAACAAAATATTGTAGTACCTGCACACAAAGGTTAAAGAGAGTAAGGACTTTCAAATAATACTATTTTTAAACTTCATTCTTCTTGCGGACACATTTTCAAAGGACAAATAGAGACAGATTATATGCTTTGCATGGAATATCAAAGCAGTGTCCTGACCACTCTTCGTAGTTTACCCTCTAATGCACACTTTCCCTTTGCCTGACATAGAGATGTAACTAGTCCAGAGTTGACTCACTGAAGAATGTGTAACTCTGTAGATTCCAGTTCCATTAACAAATTCTGTTTTATCCAAACATTTATTTTATTGTTTGCATGGCTCAAAGATACCAGCTACTGCATTCACATGGGTTTGAAATGCAGGAAGGGCAATAGAGGCACGATGTGAGAACAGAGCTCAGGGGAAGAATTTCTGCCCCAGGCTCACTGTGCTGGATCTTCAGCTGGCTGTGCTGTGGAGGTGGGCAGCGTGGCACTGGGCTCGCTCTGCACCAGGCAGTGATGCTCTGCTCTCCAGCGATGCGATGCAGAGATGCTCTCCAGCCATGGTCTGCTCTCCAGCAATGTTCTCCAGCTATGGCTTCCTGACCATCTGGGGGTCCACCCCCCTGGCTGAAGTCAAGAGGAGTCAATGAGGCTGCAATGATTTTTAGAACTGGATACTGTATGCATTTTCCTAGTATGAATCTAAAGAGCTCATGTACACAAAGCAATACTGGAATCACATTTTATTTAGAGCAAGGCTGAGCACCCAAGTTCAGCACACTTTCTGGTCTCCAGCAGAAACCTACTTGCTACTTCCAAATGGGATGTGGAAGTGCCACAAACCTTCCTTTGTCCAGATATCTACAGAGCATTGCTGAAAGTCAAAACTGGAGTTGTCCACCTGAAGTAGGTTGTTTCCAGGCTTATTTGCCCTTCAGAGCATACGTCTCTATGTCTGTGCAGCACAAATATCAGTGTCTGGGGCTCCGTGCATTTCTGCTCTTTGCAGAGCATTGCTTTGTAACAAGAATTGCCAGATTGCATCAAGCCAAAAGTCTAAATAATTCAGTCTCTGACAGTGTCTAGGCACTAATACATTTTCAAAGCAAGAATCCATAAAGTTTTTCAATACAGGCACCACCCTATATACAGAGGAATTTATGAAGAAGCATGACCTTTGAGAATCAAATTTCCTCTTCTATACTGTTGTCCCAGAAGAGTCACTACAATTTTCAGATAATGATTAGGAAGATGGAGTTTGAACCAGGAACATGTAGAGCTATAGGAACTGGCTTCACAAGTGAAAAAAAAAAAAAAAAATGTAGGCTCACATCTTCCCTGGGTCAATCACAGAGCTACTCAGGATAGAGTGAGCACAGCATCACCTGAATAAAAATGATGGCTTAGTCTGAAAGATTAATTTCTTGTGCCATAAATATATGAATTGGAATGTCTTTTTTCCTGGCTCTTTTGTTTGCCCAGAATGTTGTTGGAAATAAAGTATTTGTGATCTTACTAGAGATCCCTCTAGCTTAAATACTCTAAATATGTATAGGACCAGGTGGCTATCTGATTATATAAATAAGCATATTCTGTACCCTTCAACTGATCTATATTGATCCATACTGCAGAGAATCTGCTCTACAGATTTTAAATTAGTCCTCCGCTGGTCCAGGAGGTGGCTTTAAATTTTTTTATCCTAATAAAAGGGCTTTTAGAAGGACTTGACTTCTATACCCACCAGCCCCTTCTCCATATAAAAGAAAACTGGTATTTCCACACATTACTGTTGATTGTCAAAGGAAAGTGCTGCTGTTGGATGGTGGGATGTGTGTCTTTTTTTATTTCTCTTATTTTATTTTAAACATTTCATACATTAATGACAAAGAACATGAACAGAAACCCCTAGTATCAATAATGAGAGTTAGCTCCCAGGGTGGAAAGTGACTCCTCTACTGGATTTACAGCTGGGACGATAAGATAGTATTTGGAGGATGGAATAAATCTTGGTGACACATTTTTGCAGAAAAAATAGGTGAACTAGTATAGCCAAAGATGAAAAAAACTAAAATTTCAGAGCAAAATAATCACCACTAAGAAGAGAAATGTTAATTTCTTATTACAGGTGAGATGTCATTAAATTATAAATCAAGATTGCACAAAAATTTGTATTCATAAGACTTCCTTCCCGCTGGTTCCTATTGTGAAATGGCATGAGTGTGTAATGTTAGGTCACCACAAAACATACTGGTTTTAAAAAGATTAAACACTGAAGCCCTTTTCTTTTCAGTATTGAGAACAGTTAAGAAGAAACAGAAAATAAGTTTCAGAGATGGACAGTTCATCTATTTTGGTCAACCGGTGCTCCACCACTGCTACCCAATGTGCTCAGCAAAATCCTGCCTCCCATTTTGAATGCCTGATTTGTTAAATGTTTGTAAGCTTTTAATTTAAAAACAATAATAATCAAGCCAAATGTCTATTAAAACATGCCCAAACTGCTTTGAAAGTGTGAACCATCTTGTAACAACTCTCAAGTTTAACTTTTAAGACCATGCAACAGTCATAGCAGAGTGGATATACACACCATCATTTTCAGACAGCTTTTTTGGCAGTCCATAGCACTAAGATAGATGAATACTGTCTTCAGCAAAAGCTTTAGTTCTGACATTTATTTACTGATTTATCCATAAGCATCTTATGTAACAGAATAAAAAACCCACACATTTATCCAATTAATCCATTAATCAATGATAATGAAATAATTAGACAAGCACACAGCCCTGCTGTGCCTTGGGCACTTTCTGCCTTCCTGTAATTCTGTCACATAAACCTCTACATTTCTATTCACAACAGGAGAGCTCTCATTCAACATGTAAACAAGCAACCTGCTCGGCCCTTTCAAATATTAGGTAAGGGTGTCATTGCATAGCTCAGAGGTTAGCATTTTTATTTTATATCTGTAGTGCCACTGGATTTTACTAACAATGATATTCCGATCTGAGATTTTATTTGCCTCATAAATTCAAAGAGTCTCCTTTATTAGCTGATATAGAACTTGTGAGGACTCCTACTCTAGAATAGCTGAAGTCAATAAAAGTAATAAATTAAAAGTACTCCACCCATTTTTCCTTGGCTCTACCAGTTCCCTTGAAATCCTGACACCACTGAAACGCACTGCTAATGCACTCCACTACAGTCAGTGGGGTGAAGAAAAGAAGGGAAAACAAGTAAAAGAGGTATTACTTAACCACAAGAAATTACTTAAGTCTACACAGCTTCATCTTAAATTCCAGCAGTTTAAAGACCGAACTGCAAAATACTTTGGCTGCAAAATATTGTGGCGTATGTTGCCTCATACACATGAACAAGGATCTTACCTGTCCATAGACCATATCTCGTGACGCCAAGAAAATTGAAATTATATAGAGTGAAAGAAAAAGATATTACATTTAAAATTTTTAAGCCTGTTATTGGTCATGATAAAAAAAAGGCAATTGCTTGCCATGTTCCTCTCACATGGCCTCAGGAACTGGTAAAACACTCTGTGCGTTGTCGATTGCTGCAAAGTGACTAGAGCTTAAATGAGGTTTTATCTTTAGTAAGTGTTTATTTCACTCCCCATAAAGTAAAATGCACCACAGTTTAGAAATAATGTATTCACAGCCCTGAGTATTACAGTGAACCCATTATTTTTATTGCTTGCTGTGTAAAGAGTATTTCATATTTAGGTAACAGTGGTGTTACAAAATAAATAAGTAGGTAGGACGCTGCATAAAAAAACGAGGTGCAAAATACACATACAATTATGTGCCTAAGCAACATAGAAATACACTGTAACTGCTCACAGAAGTTTTATAACTGTGAGAATAATCACTTATTTGCATATGCAATTACATCAATTGTCCAATTACATCAACTGTTTTTCCAATGAGCTAAAAGAAAGAAAAAATTACACATTTCCCTTTGCTGTAATAAGAATGTAATTTGCATACGCGGAGGAAAAAAAGATTCCTTTTTTTCTGGGATAGATTACCTTGGGGGATTGTGCTTTTTTGTTCTTGAATCAAGTATAAGAATATCTGTGGTATTAAAAAAGGTTGGAGCTGGCTTATAGCTTGGGACTTCACAGTAAGTTCTCTTGGGCCACTGTAATTACTGTACAGTATTCCATTGTCATCAGAGAAATTATTTTATATTTACAATTGAGAAGATATAGTCTTGGGGCACCAGATTTTTTTTAAAGCATATTTTTTCCTCTATAATTACTTAGATCATTAGGAATCACATGTATTTCATTTCTCAGAAATGTGCAAATAAATGAAGAAATAGAAATTCCAATCTAGAATTATATTTCCAGAATTACCTAACATCTGCTGTTTCTAATAGCTCAACAGGTGGTAGGAAATCCCTTAATCTACTCATCATCAATTTAGACTTGTTAAATGATAGCACTTAAAGTACAGCAATAATCAGAAAAATATAAAAATATGTATCCTGGATTTTTTTGAGTGTATGTAGCATTTCCAGGATTTTCAGATCTTATTTCCTCACTTTAAAAATATGAAGTTTTGCTTATTTGCTTCACTGCTACCACAAAAAGACTGTACACTTTCCCTCTGCAGCATAACCAGAAATGGAATTTTGGCTATCAGTGGAGAAATACTGCAGTGAAATATTTGCAAACTCCTCAACAGATTTGCTCTCTCCATCCTCCTGTTTAGGTCATGCCACAATCCAGCTCCGTCCCTGGCTCTGTCCCTACAGTTCTGCACAGGGCAAGGGGCACAGACACACTGTGGTGCCACCCCGGCCCTTAGGAATCCCTATATTTGGGGCTAAAAGCACAAACAATTTATGCTGAGCAGGCAGCATGCCACCCAAGCAGATGGAAGCCAAGACACCATACATATGCAACTGAATATGGACAACCAGCAAAGTGTTTCCACCAGGGGATGCTGAAATTTCTGTCTGGGTCATGCTCCCATGTCTACAGCACTAGAGAGATGATATTCTATCTCCAACCCTATATTAAACTCTAAATGTTAAAAAATAAAATTATTTCTGTCTGCTTTGATAGATGAATATTTAACCTGGAGGAACCAGAGTCTGCACTCACTTGAGCTAAACAGCAACAAAAACAAAACAGCACCCACTCTGCCTTTCCCTTCCTCAGAAGCAGATGGAGAAAAAAATACTGTATAAGGTAAGAGCTGGGTGTAGGTGTAATCTATATGTCAGTTAGATTCAAATTCCTGTTGGGTTACATTGTCCTAACAAGGAAAGACAGGTTCTCCCTGTCATTTACACCTCTATTTAAGAAGATAAGAAAGGTAATTTAGCATTGACAATAGACACTTCATAAGCTTTTACACTTTTTAGAGAAATAAACAATGTTAATTAAAATGGTGTAAAAGTACAAGAGCTATTTTTGCTTCAAAAGCTGACTCCTGCAAAAATTAGAAGTGTTATGTAATTTTTACACAAAGTCCAAAATTAAAAATACACAAATACATCTGTCATTGAGGAATAAAAACATTTGACTCATGTTAGTTGTTCATTTTCAACCTCTTTAAGAGTGACTCAGTCCCTGGCTCAGGGGTCCCTTTTCCTGGCCAGCCTGCGCCTGGGTGCGTACTGCATGGCATCTTTGTTCACTATTATCTTTAACACAATATCACCTTTAATATTTGTTAGTTCCAGATATATTTTTCTACTTCCAGTGAACTTACAAATCTGACCATTATACAAGAGCACATACTGAAATTAAATGGAAGGCAGCAGAGTATATAGAGTTGATATCAAAACTCAGTTGATTTCCAGTTCAAAACCACTCCCCTCTTCCCTCACCCAGCAGGTACATATACATGAGCTCTGGTCTAGACACGCCATTTATTCAAACCATGAATTAGGAGAAAGTTGAGAAACTTGGGAAAAAGTTTTCAGCTAGAGAAAAGGTTTTCCTTTTTTTAAAAATAACTTTCCTTTCATTGTGAGGTAATTAAAAGTGGTGCGATCGAGCAACTGCAGCTCACTGTCAAGAAAACTGGAGCTTTTGATCACCACACATTTCAGCTGAGTTATGGCTAGGGAGTTTATGAGTACTTTAAGGTCATTTTTGCACTGCAGCTACGGAAGAGAGGTTTAAAAAGAACAGTTTATTAACAGTGAGAGTCTTCTTGTACCCTCTTCAGACAGCAAGGAGGGTGCTTCACAAGCCAGCCACTGTCTGCTGTGACGTGCGTGGGCTCTTTGCAAAGAGGCTAGGTGGTGTAGGCTCTTATTTCACCTTAGGAACATGAAAAAAACTCAACACAAGAGAGTTAATGTCAGTGCATCTTCTTACCTGGTCTGCCAAAGGCACTGAGGAGTATACAACAGCTTGTATACAACAAAGTGGGTTTGGGGTTGGTTTGGCTTTTTTTTTTTTTTGCTTTCCTTCATCTGCCATAAAAAGGCAGGGTTGGATAAATTTTTGAAAACAATCATTTTTCTTTGTGATAATATTTACTATTGTCCTCAGTTGCATTTCGTTTTCACGTGTAAGTATGTACGTAACTGCATAGAGGCCTGAGATTTCAAACATAAACAGAAAACTTTATAAATAAATGCCTTAACAAAATAAACAAATGCAGAAACAAAACACTTTCATTTGTATTTGCTGATTCTTGAAACAATTGCTTTGGGATGAATGCCTGGCTCTTCTGTCAGTGAAAGTTTGTTATTAATTTCATTATGATCAATGGGGTGCCTCTTGGTGTGGTGCTTACCAACGGTGCTTATTACAGAGTCACTCACAGGCGGTTCAGGATATATATTGACTTATCTGTAAAACAATTTTTGCTTTAAAAAAAAAAAAAAGAGAGAGCACTCAGACTTCTCCAGAGCAGCCTGAGAACAACTCTCCACTCAGCAAACAGCTTTGGGATATTAAATGTGCAACTGCACATCAGTTCTACAGTCAAACATTTATGCAGACAAGACTAGCAAGATTACTGGATGTTTGCCTGGAAGCAGCCTGCAATATGGGACAGCTGAACAGAGTAAACTCATCCAAGTGCCCACAAACAATAATTACAAGCATTTAAGTACCTGAAATAAGAACCTAATATACAATATTATTTTCATTTGGCCAACTTTCCTCTCCCCTTTTTCCTTAAAATCACCAGCTGCTCTCATCCAAGCTTATTCAAGTCCCACACCAAGTCTGTGTTTGAACCATTCAAACAGATCAGTTAATTGTGTTTTAATCAGTTCCCCAGTGTCATGATACTTCAAAGACAGAAACTCTAGAAACCATTTAGAGCTCTGGAACAAAAATAAGGTTCTTCTTATTTTAATTCTTTAATACTTCAATTGGAGTACTATAGACTAGGACAATTATTTTCTGTAATGAGACTGACAACATCTTCAGCCTTATAAAATTTCCTGCTGTATAAAGCAAAGATGAAAAACTAATATTCCATGCAAAAGTGAAAAAGGTAATAACATCCATCTCTGACACACCCAAAGACAGAGGGTGATGCTATGGGCTCACCGATGGGCTCGTTCCATGCAGCCAGACCACGCAGAAGCCACTCCGAGGAGATGGGCTAACAGGCTCTGGCAGAGGCAATAGGATGTGGATTTACTGACTGAAAAGCTAGCATGCTGGACTTAAGGAGCATGTATTGAACAGGGGAGAGGAATAAAGGAGAGCATTTAAAATTGGGCACACAGTCTCATTTGGTATCTGATTTTGTAACAGCAAAAAATTAAAAAGTGATTATTCTTGCACCTAGAAATAACATCAAAGGCTACCTGATATACAGTACAACCAGCCTTGATAAGACAGCTGAGTTCTCTAGACAATGCTGTTGGTGCTGCAACTCCTGAATGAAAAACAAATCATTTCTACATTCAGCTCAAAGGATCAGACTCTTGTCCTGTGCCCTTTTTTATCTGGCATCAGGTCACATGTGCATAATCAAGTTCAATTCTAAAAATGGTTGATAACAGAGAAGCTGTACGTTTAATGCTGTGGAGTACTGGTGTAGTAAAACAAAACAACAACTCATTCCTACAATATATTGTAATACACAATATACAATATATTGTAATATATTGTAATACAAACAAAGCCTCTTAGAAGAGCAGAAGTAGTCCAGTTAAACTTCAGAAGCAACTCATTCTGGGGTGGGAGAGGCACTCAACTCTCACTTTAGCTTTCAAAATTTTTAATTAGGACTCTGCTGATTTATTTTCTGAAACTTTGGGAACCCTTGGGAAAGTTCTAGAGAAGGCAGAAGGTCAGAACAGACTGCGGAGTCGGCAGCGAAACGTAACGATGCCGAGCAGGTTGCAGCAGGAAAGTCCCTGGAGAAAGGAGCTGGCGTGGGGAAGGATAGCAGGTGCTGCTGAGGACAGAGTGACCCAGCAGATGCACATTTTGCCTCCAGGGCTGTTCCCAAAGAAAGTATCCAGCAAAGCGTAGGCTTTTTTACCACCTGTCTTTTCCAGAGGGAACGTGTGCTGGTGATCAGCCCAACCCTTGGCCACGTGCATCGTCTGGGGCATCTGCTCCGCACTCCAAATATGACGTGCCGACAAAGGCAAGCAGCCTGCCTGATGCTAATTATTAATGCAGGTCTTTGCATGCTTCCCATTGCTTTAGCACACAAAAAAAAATCAAATCCAAAGTCACCCCATGGTAGACTTTGACTCAGTATGGTAGAACTGGACTGATACATAAATACAAACATTTCTACTAATGGCTTCTTGCTCTATTACCTTAACTACAGTAGCAGCTGATAGTGAGAAGAAACAGGTTTAAAATTATTGCATTACTTCATTTCTTGTTTGAGATTCTAAGAATATTGTTCAAAACCACATCCTGGAGATACCTACAGCAGTATGTCATCCAGAGCATACAAGGAAATTCATGTAACACGATTTGTGCAGCAAATGCCCAGTGAAAAATTACATTCATATTTGTCTTGCCAGAGGTAAAGCAAAGCGCTTGGAAAGTTACCTACCATCATACTGACACTGAAACAAATATCAATGATGATGATTTCAAACACTACAGCAAATCCTGCTGTGAAGCAGTAGATTAGGTTATGTAGCAATGGCTTGTCATCTTTGCAGGCTTGTCATCTTTACTTACACTCCCGATCTACCCAGAGGAAGACTCTAGATGCTGCTGTCCTCATGCCGGGGCTGAGCCATTCCCATCTGCTGATTCTGCAGGTAAAAGGAAGAATTATTGGATATTTGTACTGAACTACTGCCCACCGAGTTGAAGATAAATCAGAGTGGGAACAAAGACTAGAGGAAACAGGCCGTTGGAGAATGTCCAGGCTGTACTGGGAGAGAAAAGATTTGGGCTGGGAATGCTAGAGGTCCTGCAAGAGGGGCATTTTCAGGGAAACAGCCCCAATCTCCAGGGATCTCTGTATATCCCTGGACCAGAAGGTCCACCAGGTTTTTTCTATTCATTTCAAGGTGGGGACATGAGGATCTCTAGTATCGGAGGAGACTTCCCCAAGTGTTACTCCTCTGCTTGTAGTTGTCCCACTGTGGAGATGGATGGAGATAGTCTGAGCAAAAAATAGAAATCTTTTTAGGCAGAAAACACACTGAATTCAATTCATCTATGCTGAATTTAACAAATCTCTCTGCCCCACTGTATTTGTAGTGGGGTTTCACTTTGTGCTACCTAAATCTGATTCTCTCTCCACTCTTCCTATATCACCAACTAGATTGCCAAAGCTGACAGATTTCTGTATTTCCATATTTCTCTTAACTTACATGTAAAATATCCCAGTTATGGTTACTCTGAAATATCTAGGTCAAAAGTATCTTCCAGGCACCTGCAAGTCTTAGATTTCATTTATATTCTTTCTTCTTGGCAAAGAAAGGGAAAAAAAAAAGTCAGAAAAATCAAAGTTGACCTGTTGCACCTGACCCAATTCCTGGCCCATTTGTTTCCTTTCTCACAGAATTAATGCTAGAGGAGGTGAGCACACTATTGTACTTATCCACAAAAAAATAACAGAAAAGTTGTGATGTGCACAGCACAGCTAATTTGAGATGTGAGGAAGCAGAGCAAGGACAGCTATTGCCCATTCCTGCTCCTTAATCCCTTAAAGGCCTGATAGATACCATCATCAGCCCAGTGCCTCGGGAGCGATGGAGTCTAAGGAGATTCTGCTCATAGCTGCAGTTTTTCATAAACCTCTGTGTCCCCATGACAACTCTCATGCCTTCTCTCAATCCAATATATTTTTAATGGCAATCCTTTACCCTTCTCCTCCTGAGCAGGTTGCAGCTGAGTTGCTGACAGAGCTAGAGGAAATCACTATTAGAAACTAAAAAGAAGCCTGAAACCCTTGGTCCACACAAAATCAGAACCAAATGGCTGGAGACTGAGAGCGTACACTTGAAAGCACTGCCAGATGCTTCCCCACTTCCCAGGACAACTGCTGCCGGCCCCTGGGCCAAGGTGGTGCACGGCTTTAGTCTGACCCATTAGATCTGCTCGATGCTCATAACGCCGGCACCTACAGCAACTGTTTTCTGTGCCTTGTTCAAATTGTTCCCTGGATGAGGGAGTCCTTCCACCTGTGCAAACTGTCTCCGCTTTGATACTTAGAAAGAATACAAAATTTTGGAAACTTTTTTGCATCATCTCCACACCCATTTTCACATTTCACTGCTCACCACACAAAACAAACTAGAAGTCAATTGTGTATTCGAGTTTAAATGAACTCTGCTTTGTTTGTGACTCCCTTTTTCATATATTTGTAGTCCCTATATGGAGAGGTGAAAAAGCTACCAAGGTCTTTCAAATCTTTTCAGAGTAAAATGCTATCAAAAGGGCAAATCCCAGATCTCACATCCTAAGACAGAGGGGTACACGTACACATATACGCAGGTTACACTTCACATACGTAATTTCACACTAAATTTTCCATGCTTTATAGTAAAATTGTTCATGAAATGTCCTTCCTAACTTGATTTTATCTGTAGAGCTACAGAGCACCATTCTGAAATATCTATTTGTAGAACACTACAAAGCCAAGTTATTTATTTTCCTTTTCCATTTCTTGATGAAAGATTACATTGACGCCCGCATTGTTAATAGTTGCTCTGCATTTCCTATTCTAGCCCAGGGTCAATCTGATATGCAGTACTTTACAGAAAGTGCAAATATGACAAGGGAGCACTGGGATTTTTTTCCTTTATATCCTTTGCATTAAAAATGAAATTGTGTTCTTTTCTCTTTTGCAACATTATTTTTTTGAGGGAGAGAAAGAAATAGGACATATAAGTTAAATGTTTTCAGTAACTAAAGGAAATCTAACTAAAGAAACTGAAAAAATGAGGTAGAACTTGCTCAGAAATAACCTGGAAAATCAAGAGTTCAGTATTAAATGTACAAAGTTGTACAGCGCTGAAGATGAGCTCAGATTTAAACACAAAACAGGTGGATCATTTATGGCTGCATGAACCAAGATCTTCAGGGATAAAACTTATTTTTGACTCAGTTTCAGCAGCACTAAATGTTACTTAATTTTGTTATTTGTAAAGAGGAATGAGTTTTAAATGCTATGCATTAAGAAATTATGTTGATCATTCCCTTTTCTTGTCCTCTGCCTTCTGAGCTCACTTACTGAAAAAAGAGATTTTCATTAATAAAACCAATTTATTTCAGTCTGCTTGTTGAGCAAGACAAAAGCTTTGTGAGACTCCTGGCTGTGTCTTTGAGATACTGCTGCTTCGCAGTTCTCTTCCCTATGTCTCGACAACTTCCCCCCTTATTAACATGCATATTTTCATAATTTTTTAAGGTCAAAGTGTTTCAGTGTCACAGTGCTAAATGGATGCAATGCTAAATGGGTACTTCGCAAAAGTTTTGTGAGCAGTGTTGCAATAGTAAACCCCAGTAATATCTTCTTCTCAGCACATGACAAATTTTTTATCCTCAGAACTACTCTAGGTAGTCACTGAGCTAAGCAAACTGAGCTAAGTCCTGAAATTGATTGTCAAAGATAAAGATCATCAGGAAAAACTGAAAAGGCATCCATATGAGTCTCAGGGGTCCATCAAAAGAGAGGAAAAAACTCAATTCTCACACTTCTTAAGAGGCTGTTACCTTTGCTTGCATATGGCAAGAACTCCTCTAATGATCCCAGCCAGCTCTCCTCCAGAAACATCTCACTGGCAGGAGAGGTGCTCATGCATATTCACATATGAACAGTAAAGGATGCAGAGGGACTGAGGGAGAAAGTGAGAAGTTTCTCATTATTTCTGATTATTTCTTCTATGCAGAACAGCGGAAATTAAACAATACCCAATTATTTGTTGTACAGCCCACCTTGCACTGCTGCTAGGCAAAGGTAAACAGATACTAGTCAACCCACCTCCTTCCTGAACTGTTCCTTCATCATCTGTCACATAATAATTCTCTAGGCAAATCCCAACAAAAATTCTGAAATTCGCTTCTCCTACCACAACATAAGGAAAACTGAAAGCCTGTGTTGTTCCATCCAGCAGCCTGTAAACACGCAACTGGTAGTGACAATTTTAACATCTGAAACTAAGTCATGAAAAAAGAGGGAAAAGGAAGAACCATCTGAGTTTACTTACATCAGTACTTTATTTTTTGGCTTACAACAATAATTATTGCCAACAAAAAAAAAAAAAGACACATTTTGTTAGCCAAGTTCATAACAATAGTTTGCAGTTCAAAGCAGAGACATGGAATGAAGTTTTCTAAAAAATTGTAATGGAAGCCCATGTCCCATCCACTGGCCCAAATGAAAATTTTGCTCATGTCTATTGTGCGACAGCCATGTGGTTTATATCAGTGCAGAACACCAAGCACACACAATGTGAAACAAAGTCTTATAAAACTTATTTTCCATCTGCAGCTGAAGAGCAGATGAAAAATAAAACCAGCACACCTAAAGTCATGTACAGCCCAAGACACATCTAACAAATATTATGATGAATTAATTTTATTTTATTATTAAAAACTACCAGGATTGAATTGGTATCATAAATTCCAGCTCTGACCCTTCCAAAGTGCGTATTCTGAAGAACAGTAATTGAAAGTCTATTAAATTCTTCAATGCTTTAAAAATAAAGCTCTCAGGGGAAAAAAACCTGAAAAGTCAGGTCAATACTCTGATAAACCAAAAAACTTAATTATATCTTCACAGAAAAAAGATACACTACTAATTTCCATTAAAACTGGAAAACCCTTTCTTCAGCCACTTCCTCTTTTAATAAAACTCTGTGAAATGAAAATTAAATTAGCCTGTTTGGAGCTCTGGCTTTAAACTAGCCTACAAACTGCCCTGTATATTTGTAACTATATTCCACGTCTTTTCTCAGTGAAATCACAAGGGCCACTTAAGTATGCAAAATGAGCTGCAATGAGTTTCCAACAGTGGTACCTACAAGTTAAATCTAGAAATAAATACGTTACCTGGCTTATCAGTAAACTGATAACATTTTTCATCTGGCGCAGAAACGAACCCAGTTTCACTATCTTAACACCTGGCCTTCATCTAATAAAAGAAATACCACCTTTGAAGTATGCCACCAAAGAAGTAATTATTGCATTGCTGAAAACTAATCAAGAATATTTTCCTGCCATACTGCACTAAAGCTTCTTCCACCTTTTCGTCACTAGAAGATACTTGAGCAGAAGCTAGCAATCAAATTGAGCAGGTAAAGTGGGGCTCTGCTGAACAAATGTACTTGCTGTTCCTTTATACCACTTACAGATGTTGTATCTGAAGTTTGCAAAAGAGCAGATCAATGCTTCAGGGAAGCCATTAACAATTTTGACTATTATGGTTTAGTTCTAATTATACAAAACAGATTCAGAGAGAAATCAGTCCATCACAGCCTTTCGAAGCCCATGTAGAAGCCCTGTACAATCACACACTGCCAAGCAACGCTAACGAGCCACTTCTGAGGGGCATTTTTGCCAGAGCGGCTTTAGAGTGATATTTGAATCCCGAGTCCTGATGGCAGCAAATGAACCTCCATTAGCATGCTGAACCATAGGCTTTCACTGACGAAGAGCACAGCAAATGATCAAAACTGAGCCATCTCATTTACTTTGCAGATTTTCAAATTCAGTATCTCCTGTACTGATTTCAACTACTCGCATTTGTGAAATAACTGGAGGCATTAATGAGCTGTTTCTGCAGTAAGAATCCCCAGATCTGTTTTCATGCAGACTAATGTTAACTTAACTACTCGGTCCTTTCCAGAAAACTGTATGAATTTTTCATCGGTATTGTTGAACTTCAGTAAGGTGGGATCACAAATGCTTTGTGACTGTTTTTCCTTGTTTTGAACACATATACTGAGCTGTGTTCATTCAGCCAGTTACCTTGTGATCTTTACTATCAAAATCAGTAGTTCGTGACATGTGTAGGACAATAATCTCTCCTAGGAAACTTCTTGCAAACAACAAAGATCAGAAAATGCTCGAAGTTGTTAATTTGCCTTTTTATGTAAGTGCTTTGCTGCTTTTTTTCCCCCCTTTAAATTAGCACTTTAGCCACCATAGTCAACGTGCTTAAGCAGCACTGCTTAATTCAGCTAAATATACAAAAACTCTTCTTGGTTCACTGTGATTTGCAATTTAACAATACATATGCAAATGAAATTAGTGCTGGCAAAAATAATTATAGTTGCTCATGGGAGGATTAATAACTAAAGTCTGCCCTGCTTATGTTGAGGTTTAATTTAATTCTGTTGCATGTATTAAATGAAGAAACTAATTCTGTGTTCAGTATTGTGTTTGGCAGTTAATATGTGCTCACATGAACGCATACTTATTTAGATGGAGTGAAAAGGACTGTGTGCAGAGATACACCCACACATCTTGTAAAGATACAAATAGCGATAATTAGTTGGTGGATGAACAGCATAACGCTTTTTCCTGGATATGCCAAAAAACCTGCCATTCATCATTTGAAAGTGATTAGGATTGACTTATTACTATAAGGTGTAATAATGTTGTATAAACTGTCCCCTAAGGCTGTGAGTATTTAATAAAAAAACAACCACTGTTCTATACAATGTTCATGCAAACAAATCAAATTTAGAGTGCCGCTATAAATATCTCGCTCCGTTATGGGCTCACTCACAGAGCTGACCTGCAGGAGTCCCCCGGGCCATGCCCCGCTGACCTCGTCTCAGCCGTAAAGCCATAGGGGAAGGCTGGGCAGGGGGGTAATGCCACAATTTGTACAGAACTGCAGTAATGCGTTGGCAATGTCAGCCAGCAGCTGTGAGCCCAAGATAGGATATTTACCTCCGACCCCATCGGGAAACTCTTCCTTTGGAAGAGCCTGGGGTAGAAAAGCCTTCCTGTCACGCCGCACACACAGTGCCTAGCTCCTTCCTTCATCAGCAACACAAAATTGGGCAGGACCCCCATCCCACCCCTCACTGCAGCGGTGTCGACAGGGGTGAAAATCCCCACTGATGCCAGTCTGAAGGTGTTTATTAATCTAAAAGAAAAAAAAAAAAACCAAAAAAATCATGAGTATTTCAAGGTTATAAGCACCTTACAAGATGAAATCCCTTCTAAATCGTAACGTAATTATCTGGCTGTTTACAAGACTTGTACGAGTTGGATTAGCTTTATTGAAGCCAGTGGGTACAACAGCTGTCTTTCATTTAGGATTAGCATAAAAATCAATCAAGCCCCCTTATGGAGCCAGCAAGCTGAAACTGTAAGAGTTCCAATAACAACAACACACAGATGAATAATATGGAATTTTTACAAAGCCAGAGAATACGTATCAGAGTTGGACATTACCTGTTGGAGAAGTGTGCTTGCATTTGTTTGAAATCTGCTGTTTATTTAGCACTTATTTAGCTTATTTAGCACTTATTCTGGAACTTAAGTGAGACAAAGGTAATATTATCTAATTAATTTGTAATTATTGTTTTTAAAATTATGTATAATTTTAAACATTTAAAGCTTTCCAGTGTTTCACCAGAGATCATATATTGCCATACCCAGCTAGTTTTCTGCTGCCGGTATTTATGTGAATTCTTCTGGCAAAACACTTATTAGTGTTTAGGACATCTAATTAAAGCCCACCAAAAAAAAAGGGGGGGTCTCGGAAACATCCTGAACAAATGCACCAAATACACACGGAGCATTTCGTAGTATCTTCAAATCATTGATTTGGACTTTTCTTTATGGTCAACATCATGGTTGAAATAAAGGGAAAAAATATCATCAATCTAGTAATAACTAAATTTACTAGTAAGTAAAGCAGCCGATTGGATGCTAATTGGCAAGTGAAACTTATACAGCCAGATCCCAGTGTAAAAGTATTATCTTAAAACCGCTGAAAAAATTATCAGGATCTCTAAATGGCTGTGAAGTTAATCTGATTGAATTTGTGGTAACTTACTGTAAAGCTACAGAAATCAGAACATCTTATTTGAAACGGAGGGAAAACCCTTAGGTGAAATTCACAAAGTCGTAGCCAACATGACACTTCGCTAAAATTGTATGAAACTTGCACATTGATTGCTACAAGTTACCCAAGGTTTCCACGCTTACAGCTGCCGAAAATTACATGGGCGTTTGCCAAGATGTTTTATGTAGTCTGTGGAGTTTCAGATTCCATTTGAATGTTACTCCACAGGAAAAGCAAGAGAAAAATCATTTCCCATAATGTTATAACTTCTAATTTTTCCCCATAGGTAGATTTAAAGTAATTGACAACTCACAGGACCATAGTTTTATTATTCTAACAGCAGTAGTACCTTGAATCACTACAGAAATACATCTTAAAGAACGTTGAAAACTGTGTGTCCTACAGAAACCCTCTCTTTGCTGCCATGGACACTATTGTTAATTTGTTGTGTGCATGTGTAAGTCACACAGAGATGTTCATATATTTCCACATGAAGCAAAACCTTGCAAAATTTACTAAATGGAAGTGGGTTCTTATTTAGTTCTTGTACAGCTGCTATAGCTCATACTAAGACTAGTTTCATGCCCCACATTCAGAGAATCAGCTGATTATCCTAAGAATAAGATCGATCATTTTTAGACCAACCAACATTTCATACTAACTCCTTTTCCTGCCTTTAACGTTTTTTAAACCAGATTAAATTTAATATTTCTCCTTCTACCTTTCTCATTTAAATACTTCTTGAAATGGCACTTCTTTTTCATAACAACCAGTATTATGAACTTACCTCAGTTACACACACTTATCACCGTAAGTGAAGTTATACATTTGTTTACAATAAACACGCTCTTATGTTACTACAGGATCAGACTTTCATCCAAAAAACCAGTATAAACTATGATATATCTACATACAACATAATAGCCTACAGAGAAAAAAAAAGATTCCCTATGCAATCCTAAATTAATTAGTTCACTATTAAACAGCGTCATCTTCAGAAGTGTGGGCATCCCTGAGATCATCAGTTAAAGATTAACAAAGCTGTTTAAAATGCAGCTTGTGCAGAGGTATCACTCCTGCATAGACAATGTGTGTTTCTGATCAGACTTTGAAGATGAAAATAAATTGCGGAAGGGACAAGTGCTTAAGCACATGGGTGGCACAGATGCAAGCTCATTAAATTTTAGAAGTTATTTGAATCAGACACTTAAACTCCTGTCTGCAGTTAATTCGACTTGCTTATATACGGGCATAGAAATTGTGAGACTGTCTTTGATTTTTATTTTTTCTATGCAGGCTGACTAATTGTGCTTAGGAGAGTAAATCCAGTATAGTGGTAATTATCCACGTGCAAAATTACTTTTTGTAGGAACCAGACTTGTGCTCTTTTCTTTCTAATTGGTGCATGGTACCAATCAGCATTTAATGTAACACATCTAGACAAAAGAAAGCAGACTAAAAGCGACAGTTGAGTGCTACAAGAGTCTGGTTTTTATTCTTACTTCTTGCCCAGGGCTCCAGGCACGGACGAGCATCCCCTCATAGTGCACAGCGTGCTAGCTCAGACCAGAGAAAGGCTCCCTGCCTCAGACATTAAAATAGCATTAAGATCGGCTGTGAGCCCCTTTCAGTCACGTAGATAATTTGTGCTGCCATCCCATTTCTGAGAGACATTTTTAAAACCACAGAGGGTCATGAGAGAAGCAAAGAAAACTCTTTCCACCTCCCATATTCGTTTGTCAGTCCCATCGTCAGGTTCCCTGACAGTGACAGAGACAACTGATGGCAGTGGCTGTGCTCACATGGGGAAGACATTTTCCACTGGAGTTACCCCCCGCCAGCTCACTGCTCGGCACAGATGGCCAGGGAGAGTCAGCACCCAGCCCTGCGTCTGCAATGCAGCTTGGGACTCCCTTGCCCCTTAATTCGCCCTTGCCATCCCCTCCCAGAGAGCCCCTCAGGCCACCAGCCTCACAGCAAGATCCATGCTCTGTTCTTGCAGATTAAGGACACATCTCCTCCAGACTCTCCACTGCCGTCAGGCAGACAGTAACAGTGCTCTCTTTACTTCTTTCCTTTTTTCCTCACTTTAGGTCTATGCCCTTCCTAAACCTAGCATAAATCCTGCCAAGTCATGCTTACAAGAGGCTTAACACCAAAGACAAAAGGGAAAAGGCCAATCAGTAACTTTGCAGTTGCTTTATTCATAGAGAACTCATTCTGGCAGTGCAAA
This sequence comes from Strix aluco, assembly GCF_031877795.1. NCBI lineage: Eukaryota > Metazoa > Chordata > Aves > Strigiformes > Strigidae > Strix > Strix aluco. The sequence continues at coordinate 12,574,897 of NC_133941.1, read as the reverse complement.
AGGAGACACCTTTCCTAGATAATTTAGCTGTAGCTGTTTAATTTACTTTGCCTTTACCAGTAATATAAAACTGCTTCATTTTTCACTGATATTCATTAATGAGAATAAAATCACAGCTCATCTTTTGTCTTAGATTTACAGATTGATTACTGAAAACTAACCTAGCGTTTATTTAATTTGACAGCACTACTTAATAGCTGTTTCTTCTATTTCCCCACCAAAAAAATAAAAGTTTTCCTCACTTTACTGTTTAAAGCTGGAACATAAAGGAAGCATTTTCAGAACATTTCAAATTATTTCATTGTCATATATCAGTACCTACTACATTTCAGGAAGGGTTATACTGGTTTTATTTCATTTACTTATTCATTTGCTTACCAAACAGATGCACCTCCACAAAAACTAGATTTCTGCATTTATAAGGGCAATCTTAAAAGTATTTCCTCAGTTTAAAATGTGGCTTTTCTCATGGCTAATATGTTCAGACCTTCAAGCAAAACATCTGCATTTATCTCCTCTGGACAGATGGAAGGTGCTTATCCAGCTATGAATAAACTAAACAAAAATCCCCATCGCTGCCTGGAGAAAAATGTTCATCGTAACATAACATCCAAATTGATGAAAATGCTTAAAGAAAGACTCATTTTAAAAAATCATGTGATCTTTTTGTAATGTAATGTGACCAGCAGGCCAGGTTGGTGGAAAACGTTACCTTTTATGTTATCTGATATTGCCTCTAGTGAAAATACCCCAAATATAATACACGTTCAAAATGGGCCCAAACCTGAATTTTCTCATTTCATTGGATAAATACGCTTCTCCGAGGTATTAGCATACAGAGTAACATCTACAACATATCCCTGTCATTTGTTGTTATGTTACTACAGTTCTCACTGAGAGAGAATGAATGTTAAAAAAATCATATATGATTTAATGTTGCCATTTAATTGCATTAAGATTACTTGCTTAAAATCTTAAAAAAATAGCTTTAATGAAGATGTTAAAGTAAACTGCAGTGTGGATATAATTGAGGACTGTTACCAAGAAAAACATTAACGTCGGAGGATTATAGTATTTTTTAGTACCTTATTAAAATAGTCAGCATGGATATGAAAATTTTTAGGGATGTCTTGCCACATAAATAATTGGACCATTACTTTCATACATTGTACACTATATAAAATGTTAATAAGCCTTCTAAAATAGCTCTACGTTATGGAAACATATTTTATATTTCATAAAATACACTAAATTATTCATCAAATTTTTGATACTTTTTTCCTCACATAATGCAAAAGGGACACAGGATCATCAAAATGAAAACCAAGATGTTTTAGATGAAGCTTCAGATATAGAAGGCAAAAGAGCTGCAGTTGTATGCAGCCTGGGAAAGTTCACCAAGGAGGGAGTAAGGGCCACATGGCCTCCTCTGGAGACGATAAATCCCATTTTGCTGATTTTGTAGCCCGTGTGGGGGTTAACTAAGTAGAGAAAAATGTTTCCTTCTTCCCAGTCAAAGCTCACCTCAGATTTTACCAAGAGCAGGAACAAAGACCTGGACTATTCTTTATCATCATTTGCAAGCTGATGGATTTCATATGAAAATTAAGTATTTTATCTACATATAAAATAGTATAACAAGAGACACAGATCTTATTTCTCATCAGATTTCAATAAAAAGGATAAAAAACTTCAGCAGAGACTTATTTCTTGCAACGGGTTGCAAAATTCAGCAGACTTACAGTGTTTTCTCTTAGACTACAAAAAAATAAAGAATAGATCATCACACAGAAGTCAAGTTAGTCTGTTATTACTCCTTTCCCTTACAAACAGGAAAGTCAAGTCACGGGTCAAGTGCCTAAGCCAAGCCAATTTGGAAGGCAGCCAGAGGCAGCATCTTTAACAGCATTCACGGCTTCTGAAAGCTTCTTCCTGGAAACCTGAAATTATGATGCTCCTTTCAGAAGTGTTTCCCTCCTAGTGACAGACTAATTATTCCAGACTATGTGTCTACACAGAAAGGCCCCTGCCATGCCATTAAGGACATTAGCCAGTGCTGTTTAAAAGAACCAGAACAGCACGGTAAAAGCCAATTCTGCAACCCACCAAGAGCCAGCCCTGACTTCCAAATGCCGATAGCTGCTGGGCTGCAACGTCCAGAGGTGCCCAGGGGCAGGGTTCGAGTAGAAGATCAGGGGAAGCTGCCAGGGACAAGAGGAGAGACACTTGCTCCACCACTACTGCTCAAGTCAGGAGAAGACATCACAACTGTGATCAGCTTCAGCATTATAAAACAAATCAAAAATACCACTGTAGTCAACGGCCCACAAGTGGACTCAGCCCAAAATTTTCAATAGAATGAAATCGGTCCCAGATCATTATTTCACAACAGATATCTTTTATGACACAAGAGGTACGAGACCTAGACAGGTTAAAAAATATGTACTGTGATTATCAGAAGTATCCAAAGAGAAAAAAAAAATTCAAAGTTTGGGATATTTCTTGTTTGACTCAGCATCTGAAAGTCATTCTACTTATCTGACTCCCCTGAGAGGGTAAATAAATCAGATATAAACCCCCACAGTAAGCATGTTTCCTCCCTGTGATGCTATAATTTACAGAAACCTTTCAAGGTTGTGTATGTCATTGTGATTTGATTTAAGAGGATCCATAACCTGTTGAAACCAATGAAAAACTCCGTATGAACTCAGCAACCTTTGGAATAACCCCTTCAAAACTATTTGAAATCAAACTTTATGAATTCCAATACTGTGTAGAACAAAACCCAAAGAACATTTTATTCTTCAGAGGCTTTCTTATGGGAACAAAGAATATGTATGTTATCTTGGACAACTGACCAAAAAAACCCATGCTGCTATAACCATGGAGTTACTGTGCATTCATTTATTACCAGTGATGCTTCATGAATACCATCATTGATATTCCATGTGCTTGACAAATGCACATGTTCAGGGCAGAAAGATAAAACCACTATCAACTACAAATGATTATTGGAATTCACTGTATTAAATATTGAGCTACCTTAATAAGGGAAGGTGGGAAGAGCAAACAGGAAAGGTATACAACATTACTAGAACAACCACCCCAGCTAACCCTCAAGCATCACTTACTCCCCCAAACTGCAACACATTTTTGCCAAGGAGGCTGTGAAAAGACTCACAATGGCCCAGTAAAGGGCTATTTATCACTGGTACTTACTCAAATTTACTGTAGATCAGCAATTCTTTCTTCCTGCTACCACATCTTTGGAGAAGGATGGTCCACTAAGGTATAAACTCAGCTGTGAAATCATCATATAAAGATGAAAGACATGAAAAACACGCACTGCTTTTTTTTTTTCCCTAGAAAAATGAAGACTAACACAATCAACTCAAAGCCAACAGAGAGCAGATTTCTCCATTCTAATTGTACTATTCTGTAACTTTAAAAGAATAAATATGTATCTTCATTTATGAATATAGTAAATACAGGAAGACAGGGATCTGTGTACTGGTTTGTGAAAAACAGTCTCAGCTGACTACAATGTTGTTTAAGCACAATCATCTCTTGCTGTCGGACAGTGGCTGAAATGAAGCTCCAGCTTTGATGTGAAAAAAGCATCATAACAAAGCCCAAATGTTGCTCCAGCAAAGGAAATATCTTTTAATTACTTTTGAGGACATCATTTATTTATTTTTCAACAAACATTTGATGGAGACATAATCGTTCTTGTTTGATGTCAGTGGACCTACAAGGCACGTACTTACAGTCCCTGTACTGTCCAGCTGTGTGCAGAAGGGATTTAAGACCTGCTTCACCAGCCAGGGAATGCTAAGTGAAGCTGGCAGCATTTTCATGCTGTGAAGAGACAGCAAACTCTTCAGCTCTCACTTTCAGAAGACATGGAAGAAGTTTGCATCTTTTTTTAAAAAAAATATTCAAAAATGCTTTTTCTGACATCTCTTTTTATGGTCCTTAAAATCTCTCAATCAGCTCCATGAGTGTCTTGCATGGATCTGGAAGCACACCCAGGAGACAGGCACTGATATAATTTCTACTGTTATTATATACTCTATGACTCATTGGTAGAAGTTGCTTGTTAGAGAAGTAATAAAAGTCAAACAGCTCATAACTATACTGTAGTGAAAATGTTTAGCAATTGAATTAAAATGAAAGATCTTTTGTATGTGCCACAATTGCATCCTCCTACCAGGCAACTCAAAAAATACAAAACTAAAGAAAATATTTCAAGTTTACTTTACAAAGTCACAGTGCGAGAAAAAAGAAGCTTTGGATGCACAGGATTTGAGGATTTATGGAACAGGAGAAACTAATTTTGGATAGGATTTTTTTAAAGTGCTGAAATTGGGTGTTTAGAAAATTAGAAAATAATTACGTAATTAATACACCATGAAAAGCTTACCTACTTAATGAGGTTCAAAAAAAATTAAATTAAAGTTTAAAAGTTTAGGTAAAAATGCATTAAACACTTGTAGCTTAATAAAATCTAAGTTAAACATGAGTTCAGCCTTAATAACAAATATAACACAAGGAAAACATCACCTAAACTGGACAAAATTTAAAAGCACCTTGAACGCTCATCACATCTGCAGTTCACAGCGCACAATCACAGAACTTTTTCTGCAGCTCACTCTCATTATGGTCATTAAAATTAATGTATAACCGTCACAGGGACAAAATGTTAGGAAAAGGGAATCTGTACTAGTCTTCATAAGAACTGTGTTAACTAATTAATTTTGACAATTAATTATTTCAATCTTGACTCATAAGAAATAAAGGCTGGCAAGAAGTTATTTTGGAACTATCTGCTTTTCTGGATAAATTATGATACCTGCCTGACATTACCTTCCCTAAATCCCCTTCAGAAATACACAACTGCATGTGCTGGAAATGCACATTTTTTAGTGTGTGCAAATTCATAAACTGAGTTCTAGCTCACAGTTGCCTTGAACTGTGTGGCTGAAGAGAGGAGAGGCAGAGGTGAAATGTTATTTACACAGAAGTCAGTTACAGATAAATCAGAGCTAGAAAATTATTTATTTGGCCACACTGTTAGAGGCTCAGATCGCAGGTTTTACTTATTTATTTTTATAGACAAGCATGAAAGTCATTTTAAAATAGCATCACGTCATACTACTCTCATAGCCTCAAAGGTGAACATCACAATTTCTTTTTCATTGGCGTCCTTTATCTTGAAAATGAGGAAGCCTCAAGGCAGAGCTCTACTCCTGGTCTCACACCCTGGACCTCCAGCTCCTCCGCACCTCTCACGCTGCTCCAGCCGCACGTGCTTTCCTTCAGCTCCCACCTTTCCCCCAAAAATATTCACCCTGACAAGAAACAACAGATCTCATGCAAAAATCAGCAGGCACAGACATAGCTCTGTTGGCACAAACAAGGCTTTGACATTAATAATTAATTGCACTTTGCTGTTTCTTTGGAGAAGCAGGTGCCTGGAGATGCCGGGTGTCAGCGGGCACGGCCAGTGGTGAGCCCTGCTGCGCCTTGCCACGTTGAGCAGTGCCTGAAAACCACCCAGGCTGTAGCTCAGGCACGTGGAGGAGATGCATCCCTCCAAATTTTGGAGTTTCTGTGGCATCTGATGAATGGCAGTCAAAGAAAAATCAGCTGTTTGCTTGACTACCTGAGAATTCACTACACAGCTGTTGTCACTATTACAAGAAGTAAGGATGCTATGCAGAAAAAAATGAACAAAATTCATAACTCAGATTTATTTTTTTCTATTTAGAAAAGTTAAAGCTCTTGATCTGTTACCTATGAGAGCATCTCGTCATTTGAGGGAGTCACTTCACAATTTCAACACGTAACTCACAGTGGAAGGTTAGACTCACACTTTTAAATCATACAGATATGTGACAAGTTTGACAGTGAAAAACTTCAGATGTATTTAATGTCCTGCAGAAGTTAAATAAACAAGGAAACGTCTTGCAAACATGCTGTTTCCACTTGCTGAGTTTGTTTATTCAAAACACCTACCCCTTGCAGCACGCTGCAGGGGTTTCAGAGGTAAGGATTAGCAGCAGCAAGTGATAGCAAAGGACAAGGACAAAGGGTTTGGGCTGGTATAAACAAAGCCATTCTAGGCCTCAGGAGAAAAAAAAAAACATACAAATGAGAAGCTCTGTATCTAAATATTGGCTTTGAAAACAAACCCTCATTCACATTCAGATTATTAGGGCATTGGCAAAGGGCATTCCTGGAAACTCTGGCTAGCAATTGAAGCAAACACAAAGTCAGACCCTCCAAATGGACTAAAATGTACAGCATGCACTTGCAAAGCTGTATAAACATTGTGTGAGATACAAAGGTTCACAACCATTAGAAAAAGCTGAGATCTGACAGTCCTGGGTTATTCTTCAGAAATCCTGAGGTTTGCACTAGCTCCAGGAATCCCTTTTTTCCTCTGTAACTAGCTAAGATTTGAACAAGCTGAATGGCCTTCAGGCCTGACCTTGGCGAAAGGCAAAATAGCAGCCTTAAAATACGATGCAAGCCATCCTCCAAATGGATTTTTAAATTCTACCAGTGTTGAAGGGTAACTAGCACGCAGGGTCTGCTAGAGACGTAGGCTGGCAACCTCTCATGGCAACCTCCTGCTAATGATGTCCTAATTCCACCCTATGGATAACTGAGCAAGTTTTACTTAATAATAGTGAACTACCATGCATCAGTAATGAATAGCCTTTTTGAAAACATTTCTACCAATATAGGACTGTGTTATATAAGTAATATCCAATATTTATTAATGGTTGCTAATTGCAACCTTATTGTCAGGGATAATGAGACTTCCAAAATGTAATGACTTCCCTAGAAGACACACATTCTGATAACTCAGAATTATTCCCGGTTTTTACTGGAGCTAATACTCAATTCAGTGCATACAAACCACAAACCTAAAGACAGACAACCAACAGTGCACTCCTCTTTCATGCTTAAACAAGGAAAAGTCATCAACTCTTCTTTAACAGCCTTGTTGGTGTCGTAGATTATTTATTGGAATATTTTCAATGTTTTTCCTTGGATGAACAAATACAACCCAATCGTTCTTTCCTCAGGATGGGATAAGTCACAATAGCTTCAGGTACTTTGGGTTATGACTAAACTCCATCATAAAATCAACAAAGGGCTTCATGCAACATTCCCTGCTTAGCTCATATTTCAGCAAAACTCCCACTAAAATCAATAAGCATTTTGCAGGAGTTATGAGGAAAGTAGTATAAAGTAAGGCCTATTACCAGTAAAAGAAAACTCTTATCTTAGAAGTATATCATTTTAACTTTACCAACAAATTACATTAGGATTCCTAGAGCAATAGCTGTCATTTGATACCTACCAATAAATGTGTGGAGTGTTTGACAATTAAAAGCAGCACCCATCATTTGATGTACATACTCTTTATGCCATCTGTGCCTACCAGAGACCCTGTCCAGTGTCAGAATAGGTCATGCATAATGGAAACCACAAGAATCCTCGAGCTGGGTCTCAGCAAGACAGAAATAACAATAGCAATTTGGAGCTTCATCAAAACGAGCTCCTCATGAAGTCATTCTTGTTTTCTAGTCCAAAAACACACAGCAAGAGCACATGCAGGGGTGGGAATATTCTTCAATACTCAGCACATATATGTTGAGTATATAGTCCCTTCCCTTACCACTGAGCAGGGCAGAGGGACTGCCGTGCGGTGGCATAATCTGTATATAAATCTACACATATATATAGCTATATCACAAAACTGTATTTCTCATAATACAGAGATTCCCAAGTGACCAACTGGAAGCCAGCTAGTGAAATAGGGAAGTTATTCATCAGTAACGTCTTAGAATTTAACTTCGTGGAAATGTTCCTCCTCTTTACTATGGAAGTTGCTTAAAATGTATCTGTGTATTAGACACCTCACAAGTGAATCCTTTTCTCTAGTCAGGAAATACTTAAGACATTTTATTGATTACACTTTTGCAATTATAGAGCACTATAAAGCAGAACAGTGACAAGCCTTCTGTAGGAGTATTTACTCAGGGAAATGCATTGAGACAGGATTATAGAACATTGTGGTATAAGGCTTTAGCCCTTCAAATTACTATTTAATGCAATGCACTGCTGAGGATTTTTTGATTTGTTCCTCAAAAATTTGCTTTGACACAGCATCAGAGCAGAAGCTTCCTAGTGATCTGTGAAAATCAGTCAGCATATTTTAAATAGAGAGGTCCAATAGTTTTGAAACTCATACACTGGGTCAAACTGAATTTATAGCTACATGTGCAAGTACTACACTGGTAAGTGAAAACGGAGTTTGCCTTTTGAATTCTAAATGAAATGTGCCTAATGTGAAGACTACACAAAATTTTAAGAACTGCTGCAATAGTTACATGCCCCTTTTCAAAATGATTTAGGCATTGGTGAAAGAAAGGTCCATCTGATTTTGCAAACGTTTGAGCACTTTTGAAATAATGCTATTGTATCATTACTATTCTTCAGCCTTCTACTATATCACAAAACCTGATTTTGGACATCAATAGCTCTGAGAAATAATTTTCTAAAACACATAAACCAAGCAAACAAAAACAAACAAAACCCGAACAGTTTTTGTTTGCTTCTTTGAAAAGTAGTATTATTTATTTTCTATTCTTACTTAGATTGGTAGAGAGAGAGAAATAGCCCAAGTCAATCCCTTCTCGCAGCAATAGGCTGATCCAGACCACAGGAACAAACCTAACAATTTCTAATCAGGTGTGGGGGCAATAGAGCTGCACTCCCCACCCAGGGAATGGCCAATGGAAACTTCATTAGTAGTACCCACAGACTAACCTTAAAAAAAATCTAATAGTTTGGAACACAGTTCATTGCATACGTAAAGTCTTATGGATGTGAACTCTCTTTCTAGCTGATGAAGCAAAGACATTCCTCACAAGAAATTCTTTTCTTTCCATGCACAGAGAGTCAGGCTACATCAAAGCCCTCTGCAGATGGAAATAAAATCACGCTGGGATTTCAATAACAAGATGAAAAGGTAAATGAGATGCAGTTCCTTCACAGAGAAAAACAAGAGTATGTTGCGCTGTGCTCTACAGTTTTTAAAGGGAAGACAATCTGGCTCAAAATCCAGGTACCTGTCCTAACCCAAGCAAAAACCTGTCCACATGCCCTGAGCCATATGTGTAACTGTAGGTAGGGATCTCCTGAAAAATAGGTAGGACCTCAGTTTTGCACATCACCTTTAAAAGATGCTCTGTTTGAACAAACACTATCAAACTATGCAGGAGCATTTCAGAGCTCTGATTTCCTCTGCATATCCCACTACACTCAAATTTTCTAAGAGGAGAGGGGAAAAAAAGAAAAAATATAATTAAAAAAAGGAGCATCGTGTTGGTTTTTGTTCTTTTGATTTAGAGTTTGCACTCCAACTCAGGTTGAAGCAAGGTGCTCAGCATCAGCACCTGGCAAAAACAAGGCCAAGAAATGGAAAAGAGGGAAGGGTAATGTGAACACCAGTGATGCTCCACACAGCAATGGTGGAACAGGTACATGGAAGACACTGTGGGAGAGACTCGAGCTGCATCCTCATGGCCAAGCTGAGTATTAGAGGCAGAAGAGTCACTTTCCTCAGAGCAGTGCCAGAGACTGCAGGCACTGCCCCTGCTCTCAGGGCTCAGGGAACTTCTGGGCTGGTCCCCATGAGATGACAGAACTGCACAGCATAGGGCTGCCGCTGAGACAGACATCCCTGCAAGGTACTGACATTATCTAAGCTGTGCATGTTACAAATTACCAGTTTCAATTATGAGTTCCTCGGGGGAAAGGCATTAAGTTTTATAACTAGTGGAGTAATACATCAAATAGTTCCTTGAACAAACATAAAATATTATTTAAAATGAGCTGTTATTATATAATCAGGGCTTATACACTAACACATTTCTTTGCCATGATGGGTTCCAACTGAAACTAATTTTTTTCCGGCTCATTCTAATGTGGCTCCAAAGAAAATTATTCTTTCCAGAAGAATGTGGGAAGAAAGCTTTTAGCAGTCTGAATTGCTCCACCCAAGGTTAGTTAATTTCATATGCCGAGCAATGATAATTTATAAGCCATCACTACTGTGGCCTCATCATCAACAGTCATGTAAATACTGAAAGAAAAAACTGCAAATACATAGTTTCCTTCAAGTGAGCTCACAGCACGGGTTGTATTGGACTCTCTCCACTCCCAAAACGAAAGTGGGCTCAGTCTCCAGAAACCCAACAAAGCCCTGAAGGGGTTGCGGGGGGAGAACAAGTGGAGACCTAGAAATCCCATCCAGCTGTATCTCTGTGATCTCCTCTAAGCAGCGCCTTGTTTTGGCACCATAGGTTAGAGCTGACTCCTTCTCCCTGCCCTGTCACATTCTGATTCTCATATGCACTAAATCTTCTGTACATGGTTTGACTCAGAAAAATCAGTTAACAAGCTAGACAAATTTCTGAAAACACCGGCTGACCTGCCCACAAGATACTCAGGAATATGTTTCTGGTTTCCAAAGAAATTCAAGTCACAAAACAGTATAGATTTATACCTCCTACTGCACTACTTCCCCTGTGCAAGCAACAATATGCCCTTTTTTTTTTTTTTAAGAGTTATTTCCTTGCAAGGAAATTACAATTGGTTAATAGTAAACAACAAGTTATAAATATAGAAATGCCTCTTCATTTGACCATAGGCTATACTTCATAACAGTATACATCTACATTTATATACAGTATATCTACTTCCCTTTTCCTTCAGCCTTTTCTGTCAGAGCATTAGCTATTACAAGCACTTACATAGATGATAAGGATGAAAATTTCTTCACATCTATATTCAGGGTTGCTCAGTATCCACTATATCTTTTGCTGCCTGCATCAGACCATAATCACTGTACTTGGTCATTTCTTTTAGTGCATAATGTAGGATCTACCTTGCAACACTGGAATTCAGCAGAACAATTTAGGAAATCACTTGAAGCACATGCTTAATTTTGGTGTCCAAGTGAATGGTTTAATCTGAGCATAGGCTTAGTCTTCCCTACCTGAGATCTCAAATGATTTGAGACCTCTGACAGTTTGATAGGATTACAGGAACTAATTATCCAACACTGTCCTGAGAGGCACTGGGACTGGAAATGGTATAAAAATGACAGAGATGTGATGACTTTAATGGGAACACTTCTGAAACAGACAACTTGTATCAGGACTGCACAAATCCAACTGTTTTTTCTTTTTACTGACACTGACCAGTACTAAAAACCTAAAGTTTCAAATTATGGATTTCCACAGCTTCAGGCTGGCTGAATTGCAGCTGACCCAGGCAGCTTGGGGTGCTGGACACAGTTACCCACCTCCGCTCACCAGCATTTGCCTCTGCCATGCCAGTGGCTTTGATGGCACTGCCTTCCACAGTCTGGGTACATCCTTTGCATTGCTATTACCATTCAGGAAATCTTTGCCCTATCCCTTCCTTTCCCTTTCCTTCCTGTGGCTTTTTGTTTCAAAACTTCCCACTGGTGGGGCAGATCCCTGCTCCATCTCCATCATCTCCTTGATGGCTTCTTCACAGCTGGCAACAACTCTGTAGCTTCTTCCTCCCTAATACCTTGCTGGTATTAGAAATTTGGCCCCAAAGTACTGCCCCACCGGGTCACTGCCCTCAGGCTGTGCCTCACCCAAACCCATATCGGATAGCAGATTTGAGAATGCACATATAATATTTAGTATTAAGAAAAGCTCAACATTTCCCTTTTTCATCCTCTGCTTCTTTATAGATCCAATAACAATTATCTACATTCCAGACGTCGTGTGAAGAGTAATCGATGTCTGCAAGGCATTTTCAAATGAAAAGCATTACATAGATGTAAGGTAAGCTATTATTCTTATAGTTCCTTTAAGCTGATAATACCATTACTTTCCCAGGGATGCTGGGCATCCTCTCATAATGAAGCATTCAGCACAATGAATAATGTAATTATGTTGTAGCATCAGTTTCCTCTTCTCCTTGGACTAACTGCACTTAAACTGTGTGCTGAACACAGCACTGCAAAACTGAACAGCTGTTTTTGCAAATCCTTCCTTTTCATAGGACAAAGTACTGAGGTTTTCTCTGTTCATCTCTAAGACATACATGCTGTTTCTGGTGTGACATTGTGCTCTGGGATAACAAGCACTTTCACAAATATTCAAAATACAAGTGAAACACATAATTACCTTTTCTGCTTTAGATTATACTTTGAAACATGGGATCAGAAAAAAAAATGTTTTATTTGTGGTGAATTGTACCTAGAAAATGACATAGGGGTGATATATGCAGCTTGTATAAACTACAGGCACAGAATGATGTTAGCTACAAACTTTAAAACATACATTAATAAATGGAAAGAATGAAAAATCCAAGAGAAAGCAAAAGCACTGGACTGCAACAAGAAGTACAGCAGCCTGATCTAAATATCCACAAAACCAAGTCTTCCAACTTAGCCAAGTGATTTTGGGAGCCATCAGCTACTTATAAAACACAAGCCACTGAGGGCCCATCAGTAACACCAAAATTTACTGAGCCCACTTTGGGGATTCCTGGCATCATCTGCCAGGCAGGAGAACTGGAAACTTCTGCTTCCAGATTACTGATGTACAAATAGCTTCTCCCCAAGATCTGTCTAAACTAGAGAGTATATTTAACAGAAGTTGATGAAAAAGAAAGCAATGCGGATGCTGGCACCTGTCCTGCCGACCAGCAAGGCTAACAGAAAGCCAAGCCGTTGTTCACTCTCAAGATCACCAGTTGGAACCGCTCCCTCTTGGCTGCTGTATGTTGCAACCACCCAAATGATTTCCTCTAATTTATTTAAAATGGATGAGTTGGGTCAGGTTGCTGGCAGAGGTGTATACGCATCCCTTAGTGACCACCATGGGTCACACCTTTACTGAGTAAGAGGATCAGATGAACACACGGATCAGGATTCATCTCCACACACACACTTCAGGGTCTGCTCAGGGACACCGCACTGGGGGCAGAAACTCATGCTGATGCTCTCAGTTTTATGGCAGGTGAAACCACTGACTTCAGTTTTCTAATTGACAGAAGAGAGTCAAAAGCAGAAATGGGATGTGTTTTTTCCCCCAGGAGATGTCATTAGGGGCATTCTGGGCAATGTGTAAATAGATTAGAGTATTTCACCCTCAGTTTTCACTCATTCAGTCAGCCAGTAAGCGGGTACAACACACCTGGAGCTAGCAGGAGATGCCCTCGTTTGCACAGGAGCTGAATGGGTGATAAGTTTCAAGCTAAAAGTTATTGCAGTACAAACTCCATGCTGTGTTAAGCCTGTATCGCTTTTAGACACAGCAAACACCATTTGATCCTAAGCAGTATTTCCTTACAAAGGCCAAACCTACTAACGATAAGAAATTAAAAGTAGACCCACAGTCAGCCCATGATGAATATCAAGTCACAAGAGGTCAGACACTCTGCTTTCCTGCTGTCATTTCCAGTGACGTCTTGCATTTGATCCTACATAATTACGCTGTGCTTTTTCCCAGCTGGAGCTAAGTGACTTTTAAATTTAGTACATCTCCACAGAGATTTATGGGTTGCTCACCACGCGTAGGATTCAGCAAGACTAACATCACCTCATAGGACCTCCACACAGACACCAGGACTGTCAGCAGAGAAGTGATGACAAGATTTTTACAGTGGGAGGCTAATAGCTGACTCCTCCAAGAGACAGAAATTAGAGATCTATGAGACTATTTGGTCCATCTTTCCACCACGTCATTCCCCAGCCATGCCTTCCACGGCACAACAACACGTTTTAACACCTCTGGCTCCAGCACTGTGTGCAGTCAAGGGAGAGGAGCACAAAGGCTGAGACTCGCTCCTTTTCAAATAGTCCTCACAGTGAGAAGAGTGAAGTTGATTTGTTCTTCCGTTTGATTACTTCTAATTACACCTTCTGACTTACATATTGTACATTTAACATTGCCCTGGACAAATACTGTATGGGATAAAAGCTTTCCTACAGTAATCTGAGTGGGGAAAAATAAAAGAAAGAAAAAAAGAGGAAAAGAAAACAAACATGACTAAAAATAAATTTGTGGCAAGTGCACTGGACAAGTTTCCTAATGACATGAAATTTTGGACTTTGTACTCTTGCCGAGGTCAGAGGCAGAAGGTTACATTGGATTAAGGACACCAATAAATTCTTCTTCTACCTTAAGGTCATTGAAACTTGTGCATTTAGATACACTACACAAAGATTTCTATAAGTAAATGCTTTATTGCCTTTGTCTCCAATTTCTTTTTCCTTTGCCCTTTTGGATGCATGAAATAATTTTCAAATCATTAGATACAATAAATTCTTCTAGATGTTTAGAGGGAGAAAGCTTATGCATCCTCACATTAAATGAAAGAAATACCTTCCTCTACAATTTTCCTTTATTCAATCTGAAATCTAAATCATAAAAATAATAACCATGAACAGCATTAAAATCTCATTGTCTTCTCTGAAGAGTCCATGGCATTTAACTTATTTGTCTGTGACCACCTGCTGTTATAGATTTTCCCCACAGAGAAATGACTAAAAGTTATGTTATAAGGATTTTTGGTTTTGTAATAGTAGAAATGAAGACTAAAAGAGCTATAGAAAGAACTGTGCCCCTGAGACCAGTCCAATCCCTGAAGCAGCTCAGCTATAAGTTGTACCATTATAGTACCTGCCCTGTTCAAATGAGACATCTACCTTCATCCTCCCAGAAACATGGGATGGAAATTGTCCCCATGTGGACAATATGCATATGGTGCCATGCCAGCTTTCAGCATGACAAATCTCAGAGAAAAACGGCCAAGAGATTAATAGCTCCCTTCTATTAAAATACATTTTTAAAACCCTATGAAATTACTTCAGGGGAGTAAAAGTTAAACTGGATCTTCAGCCATCACAGGCAGGAGAGTTTTGATCCATTAACCTCACATGATAAAACACGATACAAGGGTATGTCAGAAAGAAAAACACAAAGGAATTATTTTACAATTCACAAAGCCGATTTGAGGCCAGGCTAATCACCATCCAAGACAGTATGTACGTGGTCACCAGCAACCACTTTTGCAACATCCATTTCACAGGATCGCATAGTCCTTGGCCACACCAGTAAGCACAGAGCAATTTCTTTTCGGCATTTTGCTTTTGCAGCACTCTGCATTCTATTATGCGACTGGAGAGCTATATAAAAGAAGAGCTGCCTGACATTAATAGCTTTATGATGCAGCTTTTTGGTGGGCCAAGCATTTGAAGTCAACAAGCATAAATCACAGAAGCAGAAATCCAAATTATCCAGGCACAGAAACTGCTGCTACATTCTTTGCATATCTCAAGTCTCCAAAGGAGTACACACATAAAGACTCTATGTAAGGAGCTATAACAAAAAGTAGGAGACATTTCAGATATGTGAAAGAATACCTGCAAAAAATCCAAATATGACACCCCTCCACAGCCATTATAATTTTGATAAGGAATGACAACTCTCATTTAAATCATGTGACAAGTGCTGAAACCAGACATCACAAACCCTAGTCCTCTACTGATTACAGTATTTATTGACTACAATGCACACATGATTGCAAGCAAACAAAACAAGAATTTAGTGTGTAAAGGAAAGGTGATTGTATTTTTCAACATAAGTTTCTCGTTTCATGCAAATTCCATTCTCTTTTACAAAATTACTCTCACCACTACAAAGATGTACCACCTCTACAAGTGCAAATGTCAGTATGCAATTGAATTAATTTTGAATATGGATGAAATCAGAGACTTCACTGCAGATTTCAGAAAGAAACTTAGTTCTGAGGTGCATAATAAACTTAGCAGCTTTACTATAACAACACAGATAAAACATTTACTGCAGATGTATTGTAGGCCATTAAAATATCCCACTGTACAAGCTCCATTTGCACCTGCACTCCCTCTGACTCTACCACCTTTCCATTTTGCTGCTGTTGGAGAAAGGTACTTCATTTATTATAAATATATTTATCCTACCTTGCTGCAGAACATCACTCTTTAGGATTTCCTTTTTCCTTGTGGTACCCTGACTGAATGTTAGAGATGATATCACAAAATTTGCCTCCTCTGGATGGTGTCCAGTAGCTCAGCACAAGTCTTCTGTGCCAGTCTTCATCTGCCAGGATTACAGATGTCCTCTGCCATTACAACACACTATGCCAGCTCCTCTCGTTGAGTGCAGCTGTTTTATAGGTACTCACTAGTGATGAGAACCTGGGCAAATGCAGAAGAAACATCTTGCGACAACCGGTGGACAGCAATTTGCAAATTGTCAACGAAGGTGGCTAATGAAGTTGGCAAAGCATGAATTAGAAGGCAGCAAAGTCTTTGTAACATGAAGTGCTCAGTATTAGAAAGAATGAAAAAAATAGATTGGAGACCAAATCACAGTCCCTTTAACTGCCAAAAAAAGGTTGGTGTCAGTAGCTAATCTATTCTCCAGCCAGACCACTTCAGGAAAGCATTTGATAGGCACCTTCAAGCAAAAGTTCTAAAAGTGAGATCAACAAAAGTTTTTCTTTAACCTTTTACAACAGACCACAAGCTAAGCCTAGTGCAGACCTCAGATGAAAACACAGCAATCAGTTCCATTAGGGGAAGCACGCCATGAAATGGCTGCTGCACAGCTTCACACCACACTCGGGGGCTGCCATACAGGTTAGCGGCAAGACTGATGATCAAACTCAAACTGCATTTCACCAAGTTACACCTTCCATCCTAGTCTGTCCCATGAAAAGCATGCAGGTCTGATAATTATAGGAGAAACTATACATCACCTCTGGTGCTCTACTTTAGCTGCAGATGCTTCTATTCCTCAAAATGTTATCTGTCTACTTCATAAGAAACTTTTTATACTCAAATACCTCCTTTCCATTCTGTCTCACTGGACTGTGTCAAAGAGCCATTAAAGAGCCTTTGTGCATCCTTGAAACAGCCATTCCTTTGCCTTGCTCTGTCCTCTCATAGAGAGCATTTTTTAAATCTGAATTATTTAGCAGTTATAGCATCAGATATTGTTTTCCAAGACAGAAGAGGAAGAGAAAAAATGAAAGAGAAGGGAAAGGGGGAAAGAGAATTCCTAGTCTTGGTCATTATATGCCAAATTTCTACTCAGAATAAATTTTCACTATGGATCACATTGAAAATGCCGACAGACTCTTAATTGGTGTTCCACAGAGCACCATACACAGCTACACTGCAATAATTTGGAAATGTCTTGTTTAAAATACATTTAGGCTATTCAAAGCAGATATTGATATTCACTTGTAGTATGAGTGTGCCAACAACGCCTTGAAGGCATCTCTCAGCAACAGAATCTTTTTCAGCAGCAGGTGGGATGATACGGTGACAAATGGGATGGAAGGCAGCATGTATGAATAAACTATATAATATCCTATTTGTTTCCCCAATTTGGCTGCTTGCTTTGTTATTTTTCATAAGCTGGCAGTGTGAAAGCAGCCAAAGCACAAACCCATTCCCATGTCTTGGTCCTACGAAAGATTGGAAGCAATTTCTGCTCAATATGCTATCCCCAGGAAAGCACAAAGCGTCTGCAGGGAGACTAAGAGAAAGCAGCGCTGCCTTAAGCAGTAAGCACTGATGAATGAAACTCTGACCTCTTTCAGAGTAGATTTGCAAGGAGGGTTTATTAACAACAATACAATTACAGTCTCAGGGAGGAAAAACCTGCAACCTGAGAGCTCCCTCCAAGCAATCTTGTGGCTGCTCCCGTAGTGGGTGCGTCATGTTTGCTCGCACATAAAATACGAACAGCCTCCTGTTGTGCCCAGACCCACGCTGCTCTTACAGGGGATAAAAATTACTCCTCTAAGGATTGCTTCAAACTATATCATGTATACTCGCATCTAGTGAAGAGCCAAGATTTAAAATTCTTTCTAAAGCAGAAAGAAGAAAAAGTAGCAAAGTAAAAAGCTGGCTTTCCAAAGCCTGTAATTTACAAAAGTAACAGTTATTTTGTTATAGAAATCTTGTTTGTGACACATGCAAAAAGGACTTAAAACATCTAAACAATACCTAATTAGGTGAATAAGCTCTTTACAGAGATCAGATCCTGCACTGTTCTGACTAGGTGGGAGATTTGCCAGTTTCTTTGTTTAGCCTTTCTTTTGGCCAGGAACCACAGCAGGTTTTGGTCATCATTTATCATTATGTCGTCTTATCTCATGTTGCCTTAACTATGGAGTCAGACAATAAATATTTACCTCCCTCCCACACATGAGGGAAGGTTTAATAAGTTAATGCCTGCTCACTGTTTGTGGGACTGCTAAGTACCGGTATTACCTTTGACTATTGAACCAACGTGGCAACAAATGCAAAGCGCTGTCTGATATTCAGGTCAGTTAAATGGTTCTCTTGAAGTGACCTTTGAAAGGTTGATCAATCCATGCATGTTAAATCATGCAAAAGGGGTTTAATATCCCCATCACTCGAAGAAAACAAGGATGAGTTTACTGCAATATGTACACACATAAAGAAGTCAAGTATATGTTGCCTTGAGAATCGTATATCCTGGAATATAACGTGAGCTCTATTTTTAGGAGAATTTGTTTTTTTTTTTTAATTTAAAAATACATTAAGAAGTTAAACACCATATGCTTCCCTGTAGCACATCTTCAGGGCTACCATGGCACTTTCTGGGTCCATGAGGGCTCGACACATTTCTCAGTGTGCCCATATCCAGCCCCACAAGAAATTCTGTCTTGATCCTGTTGACAGAAATGCTACTGTCTGCCAACACAGAGAAGTATACTTACACCAGAATCCTCATAAATAGCATTCTACCTTCTTGTTAAATTTTTCTTTTCCATTTTTCCTCTAATCTGTCTAAGTCTTCTTGGTACACTGTATCTCCACTACCTGAACATAGAGAAGATCTGCAGCACTTTCTCCTAAAGGCTATCAATGAAGAGAAGTCTGTTGTGGATTTGCTCGATATAAGTTAATGAACAACATTTGTCACAGCTCCTGGAGGAAATGTTTCTCCTCTCAGGTTTTAGGGAGGACGGGAGGGGGACAGGACACAATGGACATTGAGCATCTTAACTGCTTCTGTACGTAAACAGAAAAAAATTAAGCTGAGAAGAAAATTAAGTGGTTTTTTGTGAATTTCCAGAAGGGAGATTATAAATAATGCTTTTTGAATTCTGAGATGAAAAGTGACTGAGCACAAGAAGCAGGATTCTTCTGTCAAACTGATTCTTTCAGGAAAGGAAGCAGGGAACATTCATCCCCTCTGCACTGGATGCGCTGAACACCTCATCTTTAAGGAAAACATGGATATATTTTCACCTTGCTAGAAAAATATTAAGGTGAAAATACCCTTGATGTCCTCTTTAGTCCTTACCAAAACACATGAGCTGACATAGAAAAGAAAATCTCACAGATGCTACAGACCACCAGGTATCCACAGACCCCAGCCCTTCTGTAACCAGTTAATATTAAAGTGCATCACTATTGCTTTCATTTCCAGAGTAATTAAATGGAATTTGTGACTCAAATATCCAAAAAAGCTATTTCACAGATGATTTGAAACCACATTTAAGCACAAACATTCATAACATTCACAGACCCTTTGTATTTAGCATGCCACAGTATAACAGACACAAAATCCAGTCATACATTAATATACATTTAATGTACCCATTACTGAGATTCTGTTTATAGATTGAAGGCTTAAAATGTCTGCAACCATTACATTACTTGTACACAGAATATTAATGCTGCCTGAGAGCAGACATCACTTATAATGTCTTTTGCTATTGTAGTTTTTAAGTATCACTATAAGCATTTGATTACAGTACTGTATGTGCATATAATGCTCAATATAACCTGTGTTTTTTTGAAATAAAACTACATTTTAGTTTGTTACATATATAAAGTGTTCTTTATTGTTATTGTGGTGGAAATACTACTCATTCAAAGGAACTTTGCCTTTTCAAGGGAGCAAGGACAGATTATTCCCAAACAACTGCATACCTTTATGCAGAATTCAGCTAACCTGTTGCCCATATATTTATGGGCAACTTCAGAGAAGCATTTTGTACTTGGCAGGATAATAAAATTATTTGCAGCAACAACCATGGATCTAAGTGAGAAATACAACTCAATCAAGTGAAAATCTATTTCAAACAGAAGATAAATTGCCTCAAACCTTGATAATTATCTCTCTGGGATTAATAATCAGCTCTAACTTAATTCACTTAATATATCCTTTTTGAAATTTTCAATAATTAACCTACTTTCTCTTAAAAATAATATTCCTAGGCAGTTTACAGAATCATACTATTTAATGAAAACAAAGTTAGATAAGCTGTCACTGGGGGGCGGGGGGAATCAAAGCAAAAATTATAATCCTTAGAAAGCTTTCACAACACAAAATGATCTTTGACAAGACATGTATCATGAGGGAAAGTTCTGAATTGCCCAAAACATACGTCAGTTGAGTACCAGCTACCAAGCTCAGCCTTACCAACCCTCTCTTTATCCAAATAGAGTTTTAGACATGTGTCCAGTAATAGACATGTCTAACTTTGAGGATTAGACTTGAAAATGACAGAAACAAGAGATTCCAAAAGGCAACATTCCAGTCTCGCTAAAATTCACTCTCTCATTACCAAGCCTACAACTTTTTGAGGCAGGTTTGGAAGACTCTGGTTTTGGCACAGACCTGAAACACTGGATCTAGGCATCTGAAAGCAAAACCGGAGTGCCTAAATTCAGGCTTCAAAATAAAATCAGATTAACTTCTAGAAGCACCAAGGGTCAGCAAGGAAAAGTGTGGTTCCACACTCCCAGAAACCAGAAAGCTGTTATTATAAGTGCAGTAAAAGCTCCTCAAAGCACGCTCTCAAAGTGTAGACTGGGTTGTGTTGCACATATTTGTTACTTTGTCTTCCATGAGAGCCTACCCAATCTTTTCTTTTGGTCCACTAATGCAGTACATTATGAAAAGCTTTCTAAATATTTGTATGCAAAAATGTTTGCATACCACAGGAATGCAGGCAATGCCAAAGGTTAGAAAATAATCGGGTGTTCATGTCCAGAAAGCAATGGCGCTTCTGCATCAATGTCTGGACATTTTACATAAAACTGTGGCTGAACTACTTAAGGTCGTTAATGTACATTTCAGCCTTTTCCTTTCTTATAAATGGGCTTAAAGACATATGATGTCTTATATGTAGAATGAAATCTGATAGAGCATTTAAAGATCCTTAGCTCAAGGCAAGACCCAAACAGAGGCAGCAGGGGCAAAGAGCCACAGCATTTGGGTGCTGACCTACTGTAGAGGCTGGGGGCTTCCCCAAGATTTTCTAAGTTTGCCTGAAGATGCTGTTTCTCCTGACACCCGTGGAGACTCATCTGAAGTTTTCATCTACAGCTTTTTCATCTACTGATTTTCACTAGAAAATCAGTTTGTCTGGAAGCACAGTACAATGGAGAACTTCACTGTGTCTTTTCTGTGTCATAGATTAATTTTAATTCTGCTGAGAAATGGATTTTCCCTTCATAAAATAACAATCCTCTCAACCAGCATGACATGAAGTGTTTTGACTTCACATAGCCCTGGAAATGTTTTTCATTCCTATTGCACAGAAAGCTTCCATGCTGTTCCTAGGAGATTGCAAGCTGAAGTTCAGCGCTCCTTGTTGTGCCAAAGTGATGCAAAAGGTGTATGGAGGTGAGAGGGTGTTAAGCTGCAATAACTGTCTCTTTCTCATACTGTCAAAAAGTAATTGCAAATCTCACAACCTGAGGTGGAAATAACATGCTGAAATGTCACTGAAATCTCTGACCAAACTCACTGTAGGACTGAATTATTCCCTTCTTCAGTTTTGCAAAATCAGATCAAAACCATGTATTCATGTGTGATTGGCTGTATCATGTTAACTTTTTCTCTGGTTTATTTCAAGGAAGTTGTGCCTCTAAAGTCAGCCTAAATTTTGAAGTTTAGCGTTACTTGCAAAATTAAAATGTACTGGGTAGAGAAAGTCTGTTCATCTATTATCTAATACCATTATGAAATCTGTTATCAATCCAGAAATCAGTTACCAGGAATTTTATAAATAGATAAAACAAAACTAAGAAAAAAAAAATCAGTCTCCTTGCCTTTCAAGATTTATAGGTATCCTTTAAACCTATCTTCTTGTCCATAACCTTCATTCAACAAAATCCAACTCCTCTTTGAAGGAAGCAGAGAAAACAGCTGTTGTACCTTCTCACACCTCTATGAAGCATGGTGCTTGTTTTTTGCCTGTTGACTACATTATTACTCTCCTTACTTAAAGTTTCCTACTTTATTATTGCCTGATTTAAAAAAGAGCTAACCCAGAGCTGTGAAATTGGATCCAGTTTATCTGGGGCAGGTACACCAATTCTTTGAAAATCTGACACAAACAGCGAATGCATTATTGAGTCCTATAGGAAGCCTCTATCTAGCCTCCAGAACTGACTCACCATTTCCAGCAGTGAACACCACAGACAGGCTACTTGTAGTAATATTTCCCAGTACAACACTTTTTTTTTTTTTTTTTTCCAGTAGATTTGCTTTTTTTCAGTATTATCCCTTCCCTTAAGGACAGTATCACTGGATGGAGAGCATGACTTATGACTTCACTCAGCTGCTTCTTTTAACTTTTCAGCCCAAAACACTAATTCTGTTCTCATTTTCCTTGCTATGACTCACAAGCATCTTCATGTGTTTCACAGGTCATCTCCCACTCTCATTTACAAGAGAAAAGAGCAGAGAACATATCCATTGCCCCAGTTAATAGAAGAGTCCTTTGGTGCAGAATGGCCTCGAGTTTTCTGGGGAAAGGTGACACAGATGATCAGGATCACAAACTGCTGTTGGGACACATACGACGGAGATTCTGCTCCAATGGTGCAAGAGAACTATACATCAGCTCTCTTCTCCAGCATCACCAAGTCCAGTCCCTGCAGGGGCACCATCAGAAAAGATCTTGTTTTGGTCTTTAATGAAACCACATTTGCTCTGTAGCTGTAGGGCTGAAATTCTCAGTTATATTCATCCTTATACCATCCAGTGTCACCCCACAGAAACCAGATGGGTTTTTCCCAGCAGAAAAGAACCAGGGCAAACCAGGACTTCAAATCCAAACAAATGCAAATAAAATGCAAATCCTGTGTGAATGTTCATCAGTTATTACTATTCCCAACTCTGCTTTAAACTCTACTTTCCTGTTGAGGTCTTTATATTATACAGTGCTCACTTTGACTGAACACATCTAATATTTCAGGATTCCTCATGGAACTAGAGTTGGTTTTTCATATTTTTTCCTCTTTATGTTAATTTTCCTCTTCACATGCATTTGCAGTCTCTGAAGAGAAAAGAGGTGGAGAAGAAAGGTGAAAATGTTTTTTTTTTTAGACCTATAGCAATCAATAAAAGCAATGCTACAGAAGCCAGAGTGTTCCCTACTGCGTTGCCTGCCCTTGAAATATTGATACTGTTGTGGTAGATCTTTTTTCCTTCCTCCTGCTTTTTGAAAATACAGATAATATAAATGTTCCTATTAGCAAGAAATATGTCACATCAAAATTAATGGTATTCAGCCAATAACAATGGTACTCTCTGGCTGTCAAGTTAACTCAATTTCAGGTTAGCAGAGCAATTCTGCCATCCAAATCTTATTCAGAGACAGAGATGAATTAAGGCGATTCTCACAGGCTATATGCCCATGAAAAGCGTGCCCTAGATCTGAGTGATTACCTGGGAGCCTTTCACTTGCACAATACCATTTTATTCCAGTGCTGGGCAAGATTCAGATCCCAGTAGAAGATCTGCAAACCTGCAGTAGCTCACGACTCCAGGGTAAATCTGGAGAAATGGGGATGGATTACTTCACCTTTTCACTGGTTAGAAGGGATCAGAGTCTGCTGCATATATGTTTGATCATTAAGTCTTGCTTCACTTAGTTTTATGTCTTAAAAGGAGACCAGTGTCTTCAAAATAGTCTTTGACCCCAGTACGAAAAACTTTTTACTGAAATAACCAACAAATAAAATACTTGTTAAGACAACTCAGATAAGAGATCTTTTTTGCTTGCCTTTCTTTTTTTAAAAGTACTATCAAAAGATAGAAACGTGTTAGCAGTTTTACTAAGCTGAAGCAAGGCCAAAGTGCAGGTCTCTGTTACAACCTCTCAGAATGACATTAAATCTTTATTATAAAAAAAGTTATAGACAGATCAATGCTCAAGGTTGATTAAGTGACTAAATCATTTAATAGAGCAGCATATGTTTCACTGACTAGCAGTGGACAAAGGGAATATGAAATAAGGTTGCAAGTGGAAATGCTCATAATGACACGGGCATAACTCTACCTTAAATACTTTGGGTACAACAACAAGAATATGACTGTGTTCAGATATGATTACAGTCAAATTAGTAGTGCCAAAAGTTCCTGTCATATGAAGATCCAGTATTAACAATCATAAAATATAGCTATCCATGCTCCAATCACTTTAAATGTTTCATAAAGCTCACAGTGGTATTTTGAAAAGTGCCTAGGTGCTTACCTCTTTTTGATATAATTAAACACTCCTGGAAATTATACTGGGTGCCCACATGCCTTTAAAAATAAGTTTGCTGGAGTTGACTATGTGGAGAACTTCATCAATGCAGTAACTTTTAGTTTAATCTAAATCTCCTCCCAAGGAGGAGATATCTCCACACCAGGGCTATCCTGGTTTAAATATTACAGTTTAAAATCAGTCCAGAATTTATACTGGAAAAAAACCTTCCGTGCTTAGGAAAGAGGTTGTCTCTTTTAGCTTCAACTCTTTTGGCATCCTGGCTTAACTGTGGCCAGAGTTTTCTCCAGGTCTCTAGTTGTGCCAGGAATCTTGATGATTTCTTTTAAATTTCAGTTAGTAACTTTATCTATGCATCTTTGAGTCACGTCAAGAAAAGATTATTTTCTCAGTTTCACTCACGTTTACCAGTACTGGTTTCCATTATCCTACCAAGCAGAATTTATAGGTCAAGTACACCAATTAAAACCTCAGAAAAAAGGCAACCTGAAGGAGCAAATATGTTTAATAATTACATTTACGTTCTCTTGCATACATTTGGCTGAAGGTTATTGGAGTTTTGGCTGGTTTTCAATCAGTACCTTGAATCATTTCTGCAAGATATTTTGTATTGCAGGTATTTTTTTTTTCCCTCTGTGGGAAAGAACTTTGCTACCTTTTAACTTTCATTGGAACTTCAGAACAATTCCTGTTCTGTGTTACAGAGTTGAAACTCTGCAGTAACTCCCTGAAGTTCAGCGGCATTACTCCAGATTTAGTGAGTGTAACCAAAACCAGTACACAAGCATATATTATTAGCCTACAGTCACAGCAAAATCTGGAAAGCCATGCAACTTTTCCACTTGGTTTCCTGTAAACATGGTCTTTATCTATCACTGATGCTCAACACTGTGAAGACAAAGAATTATTCTAACAAGAAGGCTATTATGAGAAGTTTAGTGCGATGCATCTGAAACTAAATAGAAAATAAAAGACTAAACATATAGTGAAAATAGTATGTTTCACAGAAATGCATATAAAGAAAGTATGGTTTGTTAATCACTGTATATCACAGCTTAAAGGCAGGAAAAAAACAATATTCCATTGGTATTATACTGTGACTAACCAAATTTTCCTACCATACTCAGTGTGGAAAAAATAATGTGCATCATATTCAGACCTAAATTCAGTAAACGACTTATTTAGGAGTCTCACTGCCTGCATGCACAAATGGGAATTACAAGTCTACTAATGAGCAAGCAAGGGAGAATGTGGTGAAACTTGCTTATTATTTGCTAAGTTATTGAGCAGTGAACAAAATTAGACAAAAATCTGACTTTCCTTTCTCAAATACCTCCTATTAGGCAACTCATGAATAAAACACCAGGACACAGTCTTTGGGAAGCAGATCCATTTGCAGACTGAAGAGCAAAAGCACAGAGACTCATCTGAATTGCACCACACAATAGAGCAAACCACACGCACAGAGAACCCACCAGTTTTTTTACATGAACTTAATGATGGCATGTGGACAGGAATTAGGGAAAAGCAAGGAAAAATAAGGTTGGTCTTTGGACTGCTGGCCCCTCACCACTGCCAGGTCCCAGGACGCCCCTGGTCTATGGTTACTTACCATAAAACCGACTTCTCTCCTCTACTACACTGCTCAACTTACTCATCTCTCACATGAAAAAACAAAACACAAAACCAAAAACAAACACAAAAAAAAAAACATACACAAAAACAAAAGCCATGGAACCCGGTGAGGTTGCAGACTTCCCACCCTGACCCAACTTACCATTTTTTTTCCTCTATATTGGCAAGACTGAGTGTGGAGAAAAAAAAAAAAAAAAAAAAAAGAGAAAAAAAAGGAAAAAAGTGCCAAAGCAGAGGAAAGCCCAGTGTCTTCACATAAACAGAAAAGTCACATTAGATAAGTAGACACTGATACATAATAGTGCACACAGTACTGGAACTGAGGCAGAGGAAAGAAAGAATGACTTCAGCAGTGAGTTCCTTCTTTATATATTTTCCTAGAGAGGTACAAGACAGAAGTCACACTGCCACCAGACAGCTGTAGGAATTCCTCACTGTCAGTAAATCTCATAGTTCCTCAGTCTTCTACTACAGAAAGTAAAAGTCTACAGGTTATAGTTACACAGGTATGGTGTACCCATGCATCTGGTCACAACCCCATCACTTCCTGTTTTCTGTCCCTAAAGGGAAGCAAAGAAGCCTCCATCTTCTCAGCAGTTTATTGCATCTGTCATTTTATAGAGATGACAGTTACAGTTCTGGAAATTTTCTACTGAAGTCCATTAAGAAGTCCAAGAGATGGTTAAACAACAACTATAAAACAAACCAAGATACATTAAGTCAATCTTCTTATAGACACTCACTGAAGTCTTCTAGCAACATACATGAATTAAAATCAAATAAAAACTATTACCAGGAGAAACTAGTGAACTGCCCTTGTTTCTAAATTTAAAATTTGGCTGCAACCATTCTAATGTATTTTTTTCTTTAAAGTTTATTTTACAACTACCTTCATCACTGTAGGTAGATACATCTGTTCATACATGTATATGAGAGTGGAGGAACTAGGTCTTTGTTAATGTGATGATGCAGTATGCCATGAGTAACCAAGAAACTTCGGCAGATAATATCAACTACACAGTGGTAGCAGTCTTACAGCTGTTCTCCTAGAAAGGTCCAACTTCCCTACCTTTTCCTTTCACTCTTCTTAAGGTAAATAATAAAGTGTAAGGAATTCAAAGACTAGCCCCAGTGTTTCTTTCTCTGATACAGGGCCTGAGGAAGAGGACATACTTGTTATTCACATTCCCGAGCCCCAGCTCAGCTGTGCTTGGTTCTGACCCCCACAACCATGCTGAGACCCCACGCAGTTAAGCCCACTGATTACTGAACATCACTCTTGGAGAGATGCCACTCATACAGCTTGCTCTCTCCAGCTACTAAAATCTTGTAGACTGCTCTCCATTAATTATTAAAAAAATAATGTTCTGGCTTGGCAAGATTTCAGAAGGCAGAACAAGACCAGACAACAAGGATGAAGACTGCAATCTGTCTCCACAAAAATATTCACCTTAGCTAAGCATAAAGGTATTCTGGATACTCCTCACTGAAATCTCACTTCTGCATCAGCATTGCTTTGGTGAGACAAAGAACTGACTCACAAGATTTTGTGGCAAATATAACAGGTTACCAGAAGAGCCAGTTCTACAAGAAGACTCATGATCCACAACCACATAATAAGCATCTTCCATTCATCTTCCAACGGAAGATCACATTCTTAATAATTAATGTAATGAATTACTGAAATGAAATCTGAGAGCAATAGGTTCAAAGCAAAGGCGCAGAGCATCTCTTCTTGATGCTCTCCAATTCTGCTCATCTTCAGAAAACTCCCTACCTGAAAGACTCTAAGGGTATGTTAGATCCACGTCTTCTCTACACAAGACATACATGCCAGGAGGTAATCCCAGTGAGTGAAGCTACCTCTTGAGATCAAATCTTTCCCTATAGCTTCCATTTCCCTTTGACATACACCACATCATAGACAATTCCACTATTGATTGAGAAGATTACTCCACCAAGCCTTGCAAGAAAGAGTAAAAATATAGGGGAAAATAAACAATAAATTGTGATGAAGAAAAAACAAAATTAGCTGTAGAATTGCTGTGGACTCACTATACTTTTAAAAATTTATTTGACAACTACTACTGGAGAGTGATCTTCTAAGACAAGGGAAATATTGGAACATGTAGAGTTTCTGTTTCGCTGTATTTCTGTAAAAATTACTTCTGATTATATGCTCTGCGGGAATCTATTTTTGTATATATTTTCTTCTTTCTCCCCTTCTCCTCCTTTTTTTTCTTTTTAAGTTCAAATATACTCCATTCAAAGACTGACAGTAAAATCAGGAACTCATTGGAACAGTACTGAATAACACCCTCTGGTAAAATAATCCTAGAAGCCAACAGACAATGTGAGAGGTATAAATGTAAACTAAGTAGCTCCTAGTTTTACACCTATAATACAGCAAATATAAGGTCTAAGAGAAATTTAATTATCATTTCATTCTTTTCAAGCCAGTGAAGAATATTCATTGTTATACAAAGTGAAAAAATAAAATGGGCATTTGTTTTATGCGCCATGGACCAGAGAACTGTTTTCTATCTTTGACTAAGATTAAAATTACTAGTTATGTGCAGATTTATTTTTACTGTGATTTTATTATTTAAACATGACTATTTCTTGAGTTCACCGGTTATGACCTATTTGATTGCCTATCTTTCACTCCACACACTTAAGTATAGACTTAAACTTCATACATAGATGTCAGTGGGACAGGTCTTACAGCTGAGTTAAGCAATCAGGTCAATGCTTTGGAAGATCAGCACCCTTTGTGTCAAAACACCAGTAGATATCAAACACCTGAGCAGTCCTTCTAGCTGAACATGGGACAGAATTAGCCTTAACAAGATATCATGAACAAGAATTCAAAAACATAAGACATACTCACCAAGTTGAGTCATATACTACAGCACCAGGAACAAAAACAAATTGACCAAATCTAGTGTCACCCTCTACCATGCACAAGATCTAACAACATTATCACAATAGCTTCTTTTGATTTTAAAAAAAGTGTGAAGAGATGATAAAGTGGTATACTTGGAGACGACTTGGAGTTGCTGAGGAGAGGGGCGCCGAAGAGGAGGATGGCAGTGGGGGACCCTTCTGAAAGCATAAAAAAATCTGCGGCAAAACCACCAGCCAAGAAGGCAAAAGCCCAGGGAAGAGGGAGAGCCTCAAGCCACCTCCCCCAAGTGGGAAGAGTGAACTGGGAGCAAGGGCAGGGGGGACTCAGAGTGGGCAGAGCCCGGAGTGACGACACCCAACGCCCCTCACGTACAAGAGCAGCCTCCGGGGAGCGCGAGCGACCAGGAGTGCGGCAACAGGGTGGGCAAACAGGGCGTGGAGCCTCGGAAGGGCGTGGGGTGGCAGTTTGCGCAGCAGTTCACACAGGCAGGGTGAGCGGACAGGGCACAGTCCCTCTCCTGAGTCTAGAGCTCATGTGAACTAGTTGTCATCATCCACCCCAAGTAGACTGAACTATGGTCTCCACTCAGGGCAAAACCACCACCGGAAAGAATGTGGCGACCCAGACGGAGCTGCCGCACAAACACGCAGCGGTCCAGGTCCCAGGCTGCAGGGAGTGCCTGAGCCTGTCAGTCCTGTTGGAGGGCAGCAGTGACAGCACCCGTGTGCACTGGGATCAGCTGGATGACCTGCTCAGCCTGGTGGTGGAACTCAAAGAAGATGTTGAAAGATTAAGAAGTATTCGGGAGTGCAAAAGGGAAATTGATTGGTGGAGTAGCACCTTGGCACCCCTGAAGCAACAGGAGCAAAGGGAGGCTCCAAAAGAGGCAGGTGATCCCTCACCCTCTTGCAACCAGGCAGAAGGAGGGGACCTAAGGGATGGGGGAGGCTGGAAACAGGTCCCTGCTCAGGGAGGCAGGAAAATCCCCTCCCGACCTCCCTCACCTTCCGTGATGTCCCTTCACAACAGATACGGGGCTCTGGAACTTTTGAATGAAGTAGAGAAGGATGAAGAGAATGAGTCAAACAAGGAGAAACATCAAGGTCCACCCAGGCCAGGTCGCTCTAGACCAGGTATTAAAACCAATGCTAAAAAAGAACCCCAGAAGGGTCATTGTAGTGGGTGACTCCATTCTGAGGGGTGTCGAAGGCCCAATATGCAGACTGGACCCACTTCATAGGGAAGTCTGCTGCCTCCCTGGGGCCTAGGTGAAGGACCTCACCGGCTAAACTCCCTGCTCTAGTGAGACCCAAGGACTACTACCCTCTCTCGGTTTTTCAGGCAGGTAGTGATGATATTACCAGGAAAAGTCCTAAATCAATGAAGAGAGATTTGGGGGGCCCCCCCAATGAAGAGGGCCTTGGGGAAACCAGTTAAGGGGTCGGGGGCACAAATTGTGTTCTCCTCCATCCCTTCAGTTGCGGGGATGGATGAAGAAGATTACAGGAGAACCCAACAGATGAACTTGTGGCTCCAAGACTGGTGTTACTGGCAGGGCTTTGGATTTTTCAATCATGGTTAGTATACAGGACGCCAGAGCTTTTGGCATCAGATAGAATGTACCTGTCCCAGAGGGGGGAAAGGATCTTGGGGCAGGAGTTAGCTGGGCTCATTGAGAGAGCTTTAAACTAGATTTGAAGGGGGAAGGGCACAAAACTGGAACTCCCAGGCATAAGCCCCAGGGTAGATTACCAGAGTTTGTGGGCTGTTGTGCCAGCGATGACCCTCACCCTGCTATCCCAGTGGAGGCAAGGGATGGAGACAGGCAGCACAACAAAGATGCAAGGGATATGGATGGATCAGTAACTGTGGTAACACCTGTGAAAGGTCAGGGCAGACTTAGGACCTCTAAATGTGAAAAGGTGCTGGGGACATCAGCCCATCTGAAGTGCATCTATACCAATGCACACAGCATGGGTAACAAACAGGAGGAGCTTGAAGCCATGATGAAACAGGAAAATTATGATGTAGTGGCTATTACAGAAACATGGTGGGATGTCTCCCATGACTGGAGTGCGCCAACTGATAGCTACAAGCTCTTCAGGAGGGATAGACAAGGAAGGAGAGGCGGTGGGATGGCGCTGTAATGTTAGAGACTGTTATGATTGCTTTGAGCACAAGTATAGTGAAGACAGGGTGGAGTGTCTTTATGTTACAATCAGGAGGAAGGCCAATAGGGCAGATGTTGTAGTAGGAGTCTACTATAGGCCACCCAACCAGGACAGAGAGGTGGATGAAATATTCTCTAGGTACTTAGGAGAAATCTCACGATCGTTTGCCCTTGTTCTTGTGGGAGACTTTAACTTCCCAGACATCTGCTGGTAATACAACACAGTCCCACAGATTCTTGGAATGTGTGGGAGATAACTTCCTGACACAGCTGGTGAGTGAACCAATCAGAGAAGGTGCCCTGCTGGATCTCCTCTTTGTGAGCAGAGAAGGACTGGTGGATGATGTGGCGGTTGGAGGCCAACTAGGGCACAACGATCATGAAATAAGAGTTCTCTATTCTTAGAGAGGCCAGGAGAAGGGGCAGCAAAACTAACATCCTGGACTTCCAAAGAGCTGACTTTGTCTTGTTTAGGCACCTGCTTGACAGAATCCCTTGGGAGACAGTCCTGAAGGGTATAGGGGTCCAGGAAGGCTGGACACTCTTTAAGAAGAAAGTCTTAATGTCACAGGAGCAGGTGGTCCCCAGGTGCTGTAAGAGAAGCCGGCACCAGAGAAGACCACCCTGGTTAAACAGGGAGCTTTGTCTGCAACTCAGGGAGAAAAGGAGAGTTTATGGCCTTTGGAAGAAGGGGCTAGCCACTCACGATGATTATAACAATGCTATGAGGCTATGCAGTGCGGAAATCAGGAGGTCTAAAGCCCAGCTAGAAATTAATCTGTCTCCAGCAATCAAGGATAACCAGAAATGGTGAAGAGTCTGGAGCACAGGTCTTACGAGGAGCAGCTGAGGGAACTGGGGTTGTTCAGCCTGGAGAAGAGGAGGCTGAGGGGAGACCTCATCGCCCTCTACAATTACCTGAAAGGAGGTTGCAGAGAGATGGGGATGAGTCTCTTTAACCAAGTAACAAGCGATAGGACAAGAGGGAATGGCCTCAAGTTGCATCAGGGAAGGTTTAGACTGGATATTAGGAAGTATTTCTTTACAGAAGGGGTGCTGGAATGGGCTGCCCAGGGTAGTGGTGGAGTCCCCATCCCTGGAGGTGTTTAAGAGTCAGGTTGACATAGCGCTGAGGGATATGGTGTAGTTGGGAACTGTCAATGTTAGGTTAATAGTTGGACTGGATGATCTTCAAGGTCTTTTCCAACCTTGATGATTCTGTGATTCTGTACTGACATTTCAGGAAGGGCCATAAAACTTCTTCAATGTGGCAAGGTGTCATATATATACACTTAAAGAATAATACAATAAATATTAAAACAATATCAAAGTTACTAATATTGCATCATTAATATTTTATGTTAAGATTATAATCAGCAAAGTGCAGAGCACCTCTTCCTAGGACCAGCTCTTCTTAGATGCCGAGAAGATCAAGACTGGTTAAAAACACCATGACGTTCATTAAGACTGAAATACCATCAATCTGAATTGTACTGAATTATTAAAAAAAAAAACCCAAACATATGTTCTACATTAAATTTTTACCTGTGAAAACTTAGCTGGCTTTTCATTTCTGTTAACAATACAAGTGGTGTTAAGACACCATAATAGAACGTTTTATAACTCAAAACCTTTTTTCATTGTCATATTGAAACTTTGAATGAACTGGTAAACCAGCTCTACTTGCTCTTATGCATGGTAGCCAAAATCCTCATAATGGTAAGTGAGTAGAAACTCTTCCCTGTAAACTAAAGTGGCATTTAGGGTACCACTTGCCATGCTACCACTTTTAAAAATTAACTCCATGTATTTTTATATTAAATATTCTCAAGCAAATAATTGATACTTGGTTTGCTTAAAATTGCATAGCCTTGTGAATGTCCTTTAATTCAGCTCTAATTAAGCAAAAATCAGAGTTAGATTTATGGGAGAAACCATTATCTTAAATACAATTTTTTTGAAGCTTTTGGATCCTTTAGCTTTGAAAGAGAAGCAGAAGGTCGTCAGACGGATCTGAGTTACACATATTTCTGAAGGAATCCATTTCTCTAGTTAAATATTAGTATAAGAGACTGATAAATTTCCCGAGTTTAATACATCTTTTATTTCAATTAAATCCTGAATACATTCTATTACTGTGGTGACCGTTTCAAACCTTTCTCCATTTCCTGCAGTTCTAGGGTTTTATTGTATAATGCTCTTTATGTTTGGATACAGCTTCTGGCTAATGGCAAGCATACCAGGCTTAATTTCCAGGCCCAGTACTAACATTACCCATTTACTGCTTTCACACAAACCAAAGAAACATTAGAAATCTACATTTCATTTTGTCTTTTCAGAAGGCAGTAGCTGACAACATCAGTCCAGAAAGCTACAAAATGCTTTGAACTTCACTGCATACAAAACTGGAGTAATTGGATATGGTATTTCTTTATCCCTAATTTTACTTATTTACTGCCAAAAAAACTACCTTCTCTCTACCATCCCTCCATTATACCAGTTATAATTGCTTTCTTGCAGATCTGATCAGGGATACAAAGAAGATAAAACAGCCTTTAGTTTTCCTTCCTGGAGAAGCACTAAGAAACAGACATCTTCAGGTTTATATACGCTCATTAAAAAACACATTACGTAGAATAGAGCAGTGTGCCTACCTGCTGCTACCACATCAGCAATTTTTCAATGAGGACACTTCATCGTGCAGTGCAGTTTGAAGATCAACCCAGACAAGGTCTAAAAGAGATCCACTTGAAAAGAAATCATAGGAAAAATTAAAGATTGCTTTTGTCTGAATTTCTAGTTTTAACCTCAACAATCATATTAATATTACAGAAGTTGTGACAGACTTAGCGGTGATAACACGTTATAGACAAGATCACTGTTCATCCCTGCCAAAATCAAGCAAGTCGGAAGTAGCCTGACCTAGGTTTTTTACAGGAAGGACAAACATCCACACAAGCCAGCTTATTTCTCTTTGTGTCTATATAGCTCAGGTACCCCAAATTAATTTGTTTAAAAATATCCTGAGTACCACTGGACTAACTCTGCTCTTAAGTTGACAATTCTAAGCAGGACACAGTCTCCACTCATCTTTTCTTGGATATTTGTTTAAATATAGATGCCATATTTAAAATACTCTCATAAAGCCATGTTGAAATATTTCAATTCTTCAAGTACTCTTCCCTTGCAAGATCATGTTCAGCCAACATTAAAATGTAAACTGGCTTGACAGTACATGCCTAGATATGCATTTTGATCCTCTTTGAACAGTTGGGGTAAACAGCAGAGCTCCACAGCAGCTAATGAACCAAAGATAATGACTGGTACTATTATGATTTACTGCGCACAAAAAAAACCCAACACCCACACTAAAACAAACTCCTCCACTGTGAGTAGTGGAGCATATAAGAAACTGTGGTTTTGCCTAAATGTGAAGAAGCAGCAACAATCCTGCAACCAGATAAAATCCCATACCCTTTCAGATGTACAGCAGGGTAAAGCACAAGCACTCCATGGAAGTCGAAGGGCTTCTTTTAGTACAAAGCTGTGCACTCTGAATTGAGTCTACAATCTTTAAATAGCTTCCCTGGGAATTGTTTCAAGTTTCTGTAACAGCAAGTTTATTTTCACTGCATTTTATGAAGCAGCCAAACACAAATTGATCCAAGTGATTGGCTCGTGATGGTCCTAGCCTATTTGGCAAGCTCATTAGGGATGATGCTGGAATGAACCAGAAGTTTGTCACTTTTTCACTTAGTGAAATGCTCTGAATGGGATAAAAGATGCCAGTCTCTTGCTGAGCACATCTTTTATCCTGAAGGTGTTCAGCAGTAGGCAGGAAACTTAAAAAAAAGACAGAAGGCTAGCAATAATTTCAGTCCTATCATGAAGAACTCCTTTTTTAAGGATAAGCAGCTTGCGCTGACTTTTCTGTGATGGATCCTCTCCAGCTCTCCAAAGAGCATAATTAATCAGGTTCCCCAGTGGACCTGGGTGTGCACCTGTGTGTGCACGTGTGAGCGTGAGACAGTTTGCTATGTGGAGACACTCAATGAGTCTGCCCCTTATACACCCTTCCAGTCTCTATTTACTCACTGCACCTGTGTATGGTCTCATTAGAAATAACTTGATGAACACAATAGAAATGTTCTTGCTGTATTGTCATATCTTTTTCTACCTGCCACAATTCTATGTATTTCCATTGGGATTACTCTTTCTTATGCTTTATTATTCTTGTTCTTTTGTTGAATTTTAAGGTAGAAGTAGTGAAGGCCGTTCATAATTCAGAGCAGCGGAAAAAACAACATCCTAAGGGCTGCAAAGTCTAGACAGATACAGAGTCTGGGCAGACCGTTCTTCTCTCGTGGCTGTGTTTAAGGATCCATACATTTCCAGCTCCCGTCTTTCACCAAAATCCCTTTGTCTGTAATTTTGTACATCTTTAGTTCCACTTCTGGAAGCTTTTCTATAACTGTTCCTGTCTCAGAAGCAAGACAAGTCTCAGAGTTACACTGGGATGGTACTGGAAAAATTTGGTATGCAAAATTCAAGGAGAGAAACGTGGCCAATCTAGCATGCACTGGAGTTGAACCTTCCTGACAGCCTTGGGTGCTTCGCTGTGCCACAGACCCATCAGTATCAGACACTGCCTAGATAGGAAATTCAGCCAATTATACCTATAGCTCAGAAGTACACTAGGTATAGCTAAAAAGCAATATAACCCTCACTTGTGGGCATTCAGAACTTGATATAACTGTAGGGTTTGCTTTTTTAAATTATCTTAAGATGCTTTTCAAAAAAATCTAAGCTATACTGAAAAGGCATTTTTACTCCAGATTGAGAAAGTTTACAGAGAAGGTTGTGCTTCTATAACTATATCTGCTTCAATTTACGTCTAAAGGCTATACCAAAAATATTTTCTGAACAAAAAAGGTTTTAGTGCAGTACATAAATGGTTGAAATACAGTAGCTATTACAGAAATGGAAGGAGGACTACAAATGCCTACATAAATTGATAGGTCCATTTCTCTGCGAGATACACAAGCTACTGAAATAAACCATGTATTACAGTAATGGAGAGCGTAGGAGCACCTGGATAGATCCTTCCATACGTAAGAAATGCATATGAACTTGTGTCTCCCATTTCCCCAAGCACAAATAATGATTTACTGTTGAGTTTCAAAAGACATATCCTCACAAATATGAACCGTCGGGGAAAGCTCTACTGTTAATTCATCAGCAGCATTTTCATTTGTACCAAACAGCAAGGTAGCGCTTCGGAAGAGCTCAACTACTCCTTCCAAGTAACAAAACTGCTCAGCACGTAGGAAACATGTACGGGTAAAGGAGCTGGTTCTAACCAATTCTTTCAACCCATGTAATAATCATCATTACGTTGAGCTACAGAATAAGAATGTTCACTTCCGATGTGCTGTATCATACATAAAATTTCTATAGTTAACACACTGTTCCTCAGGCATTTTCGCCTTACAGGATTTTATTTTTCTGAATGACATTAGCTACACAAAGATAAAAATGCGATAATTAACACCTTACCCAGGACTTTCTCTAAAATGTGTTGAATGTGATGACTGTAGAAGCAATACGGTTGCACTGACATGCCTCTAGCATACACCCTGTTAATTCCTGTTTTATCAACTACAAATTCACTTCTGGAACACCATATTTGGGAACTGCTAACTTACTCACTGACTTGATAGGTAAATGTTACCAGCCAATCTAATAATAAAGATGAAGAATTATCTGCTCTTACACTGTTATTTATTTTTATTACAGCACTGCTTAGAAACTTGAACTGACATCAGGAGACCTACTTATGCTTCCATTTCTAAATTGAAAGCAACTGTTTTTCTGGGTAATAGACCTTCACTGCATATAATTTACAGCACATAGTACAAACATAAGGGGACTGCACAATTACTCTGACCTTTTATCTAACAGAGGATGGTGTGGCTCGACTTCAGCAGCCCCAGAGGCTGGATCAGGGGTTTAGCACCACACTGGAGGTCTCTCGATGGAGAGTGACCCACCTCCAGCCCTGCAGCAGCAGCTTCACCTGCACCAACAGCTCCTCCGCTCCCAAACACCTGCAGAGGCAATAGCTGCTGCAGCAACGCGTTATCAGCATCTCACAGCAGTCTCACATCAGGGAAGGGAGCACGGGGAAGAGGACATGCCCTCTTCGCCTGGGAACAGGAAGGTCTGTTCCAAAACTGGACCTGAATCACATCAGCGTGAGAATTTGACTTACCTTGGTCTGGGCTATATAGCAGGACCAGGCAAATAAAGTTATGCCTCTAAATGCTTCACATATCACAGGATCCAGATCAGTTTAATTGCTGTCAGGTCCTCTAGGTATTGGCAAGAATGAGGCTAGTTCTTGTTTCATCCAAGCTGATTTACCCTGCAAAATGTGGGGCGTATTGTAAATAAACAAGGCACAATGCATTCTGATGCACTGAAATACCCAGAAATGTGAATGCCTTTTTTTTTTGTCTGTTCAAAAAGAATGTGAAAACTATGAACTGTTCTATTTGAATACAATTTTTTTTATTTTAAATACTGTTTTCTTTCTACCCCCAAATGTCTGCTGTTCTATATACAGGATATTGTTATGTCTAAATACTATTTATCTAAAAATTGTCTGCATTTCTTGGCAGTAAGGAATAGAGTTACATTTCATAGAAAGGCAGCGTTAAAGAGGATTTGGCCTGTTCTGTAAATGACTGCTGATAGATCTGCCAGAACTGCTAACATCATCTGCTAATTGTGCACCCAAACCAGCCCGCCACAGCACTCAGGGCAGGCACATCCCTCCCTGCTGGTTTCACTCCACATTTGCCCATTCTGGCTGCTCTCACCCCACCCCAGCACACATGCCAGGGGATGGGAGCTGACTTGGGCTGAAGGAAAGCAAGAAAAGTTTAAGTTCTTCAGTGCCCCAGGAACAGACTACTGCTGTCAGGGGAGAAATAACTACATAGAGTCCTTTTTTTTTTTTTTTTTTTTTAAATCAGTTTTGCTGCTCTTTAGGATGTTCCAGTGACTCAGAACTGGCTGAAAGCACAGGAAAATTAAGCTGGAAACTGCCATAGAGAGGAGACTGCCAAACCCCTCCCTGTCGGGAGGCATCAGTGGGCTGGAAGCCACCCCTGCTTCAGGCTTCAGCAACCCCAGCACACCTAGCAATACTATCAGAGAAGGTATCACCAGGGAGAAGCCTCTGCCCTACTCTCCCACTCCTCCCTGGGGAGAATGGAAAGAGGATGCATCAGTCTCTGAAGAACTTCAACTCCCTGTCCTGAACCTGCTTTTCTCTCATTTGAGCCCATTCCTTTCTGATGGGCTCAAAAAATTTCATTTTAGTAATTCTGGAGTATCTATATATTGTTTTATCTGTATCTAAAGTTGTATCTATTTTTATAACTTTTTTGTTATTAATCCAAATTTACAAAACAAAAAAGTTGTTTCAAAACAAAACTCCCCCAATTCACCTAACATTAGTAAAACTTCAGAAAAGCTGACAAAAAAAATTATAAAAGTGATTGGAAACATTTTGATTTTAGTGACATTTTCATGCCTAGGAATGTTTTCTTACAAATTTCTGAGCTTCTAAATACATTATTCATCTCAACTCAGAATATAATCATAGAAGATGCAAAAAAATATCAGAAATCGAGGCCCCTTTATTTCTAAACCTTAGGAAATTCAATGAGTCTCCTTTAAAAAAATTATCCAGAAAACCCGGTGATAATCCATTATGGGCACCACCCAAGGAAACAATTACAGCGGGAAAGATATTTCACCAGAGTGCTGGCCAATAACAACTTGCAAAGCACAGGGGCACAGTATTTCTCCTTTGCTATATTTTCAGTGGTTTATTGATTTTTTTTTCCACAATATCTTTTATTTATCATTTTTAATCATGTTCTAGTGACCTCCACAGTTTGTAACTGAAAGACCAGCACAAACATGACTCAAGAACAAGAAAAAAGTAATAAATAAAAACAGGAGAAAAATCTATATTCAGAAGTATGACTCTGTGGAAATATTCAGAATATTTTGAAGTGCATTTTTTCATAAGACTCCAGGACCATGTGAGGAGATGTTTTTATACTATGAAAACATAGATTGGAACTAGATGATCTTTAAGGTGTCCTCCAACCCAAACTATTCTATGATTTGATGATCTCAGAGCAGCTCAGGGTGCCCAGAGCTCCCAGCCCCAACTGTGTGGTCCAACCACCCCACCAAAAAATGTCACAGCTCCTCCGTGGGTTTGATGAAAATTATCACCACTGCTCATTTGGTATTAAGAAGCATCAAATAACCACCAATAAATCTGAGGTATAACTCACCATCAATTTTTATTTTGTCCCTAAAATGACTGATTTGGTTCCTAGACCAAAAGAGAACTGGCCCACTATTCCCAGTGGTACCATCAGACCTCTCACACCTGACCTCAAGAATTCAGTTATGAAGTGAGGGTAGCAAAGCATGACCAGCGCTCTGCTGTGGGACATAAAATGGACAGGAAAAGAGAAAAAAAAAAAGGTGAACCAAGAGAACAGTTCAGACAGATACAAGGAAGCCCAAGTTCTATAATCATTTGTTTCCAAGGCAAAAACTGAAGTAGAAGAAGGCGGCAAATGGGCTTCTTAAATATATACTTCTTAAAATAAAATATAAACCTGTCAACTGTTGTCTTACTGAAAGCCCAACCGCTATGCTAAAGCTGCAAGGTGTATTAAGAGTTGCAGAAACCATAAGCTCTAACATAACTCTCTTTAATTTATAGTTGCCTGACAGTTTTGTTCTACTAAGCTATTTACTTGATGTATATCTGATGTCACTTTAAATGAAGTGTTCGAAGTAGAAATACAATGTAGATGGGATAAACGATTTTGTTTAGAAGACTTTCCAAAGTTGGCCTGTAAAATACACCAGTTGCAAAACTGGCTTACTCCCCACCTGTGTACACTGCCACTGCCAGTCATCACCCGTTTCACCATTTACAAGTGTCTTTTCACACAGACATAGGCTTTGCTTTATCAAAATACAAAATCGCATCTTTAGGTGAGATACAGCACCCTTACTTTGCGTGTAGACACCTGTGCTGCACTCATAAATTGAATACCCATGTGAGCACAGGTTAGAAACTGCACCGTACTTCCCATCACTTGTGCTGCTCAACACTGGTGGTTGCACCTGGAGACCATATGACACATATGGTGTAGGACCATATGGGACATGGACCAGGAAAGACCAGGGTACATCTCAAGGACTGCCAGGGAATTCAGCAGGCAGCTCAGGAAGAGGACATCTTTCATGCCCTTTAACAGCATCGTTGAGGACTCAGCCTAGATTTTCACAGCCTTAAGCGTGTTTGTGTTGACAAAGTTTAGACTCATTTATTGTGCGCAAACCTAACAAATGCAGAAGGACAGCAAAGTGTGGTTAGGGTGAGCTCAGTCGAGGAACCGCACACGTACCACGTACATGTAATTACACATGTGAAAATACATAGGTAAGCAACACACACAGAAATGGGGATGTGGAAAACAACTGAAAATTACATTAAAAATCCACTCCTTGGGAATTCATTACACCTTTGGAATGAAGAAAAGCACCTCAAATCAGGCTCTTAAATGAACAACCCAGAAATGTTCTCAGAAACTCTGGTTAAATATATGTTTGTGCTAACCAGGGAAGATTCAAGAGATTTTCACCTAGATTCACTTTGGAAGCTGATAAAAACAACATAAAAGTTGCTAGAAAAATGGAGACTTATCCCTGCCAAGGTCATGCTGGCGACAGCCTAGCAGAGCACTTAAACACACATATAATTTTCAGTACATGAATAATTTTGCTGTAAACCATATTAAAGCAGCTTATAAGATCAAGGCTAAAACGCCTATGCCTTTCCTTATGAAGCCTTAAAAGTACAAGAAAGTCTATAAAAACAGTTTGTTAATATAACATCTCCCTGAAGAGATGACCTTGACCCTTTTCATTCTGAAGAGTAAATATGTTTATAGAAATCTTCAACAATTACTCACAACAAGAACAGAAACTTAAGTCACATCATATCACAAAGAAAAAAGTCCTTGTGGTAATCAGCTGTTATCCAACACTTTTGCAATGTTATTGCTTGCAATTACCCCATTCAAGGCTCCACATCTTCAGACTTTAGTCTATGCATGGAAGTTCAATTTATTTAACCAGCCTGCCTACTCCTCCTCTTCTGCAACAACACCTGTGAAGGATCTGTATATAAAGCCAGTCCACATCCAGCCAGGAGCAACGACAAAGGCAATACCTAGCTGCTGCCACTGCAAAATGGTTGTCACCAAGAGCACAGTAGCCCATTATTAGATTGTCAGGCATCTTTGATTTAAAGGCCATAAAAGCTATATTTTTTCCTGGATTTTGCTATACCAAGGGTTTTCTAGCCTGTAGAATTAAATTGCTTAAGAACTGAGAACTCTCCAATCTTAATTGCATTTTTTATTTGTTTATGCTGTTGGCATATGACTCCAGATTCTGTGCACAGTCACTAAATAAGAGAAACAAGGTATACAGCACTCCCTTAATTCAAACAATTCAGAACAAGTATTGTTTCACACACATGGATTCACTGACAAAGCAAAGGTACAAGAGCAAGATACCTTCACACATAAGACAAAGGCCAGACTTGCAGTTTTACTAAGTACACCCACCTAAAATCAGGGCAATATTTTACTCTGAGAATTACTGATGGAGGGAGAACTGGAAAAGGCTTCCAACACAGGGAACCTCTCAGTGAATAATAATCTATTAAGATCCCAGTGACAGAGACCCAAACAGAAGCTGAACTGCTTAATTTCAAAACAGCTCTCAATGGACTTGGTCCCCTCCTCCTTCCTTCACCCTCCATGACTGTTGTACAGGATTCCAAGAAGTCAGTTAAGGCAGACAACTGATCTTCTATATTCTATCAAATGTGCTAGCCCATTGTTATAGATATTCTTTCTGAATATGCCTTTTGTGGCCAACTTTGCAATACTGTTTTCTCATGTCATGTAGGCATACACATCCTGCTACAGTTTTAAAATCCAATACCAAAACTCAGTTTCTATGTGGCAACGGAATGACTGCCTGCTTTCTCTTCCAGGAGGGTAGAAATGTCTGGAAGTGGAAGAATTTCACCAATTTGGACAGTGCTGCTCCCACCAGGAAAGAAAAAAGGGTAATTTCTCTTCTGTCAAAACAACACGTCCTGGAAGGAACTTCAATTTTCCCACAAAATGGACCAGAAGAGAATGGAAAAAAATATAAGAAAGACTGCTAAAAAGAGAAGATGCTCTCCAAAGAAGAATGTTAATCTAAGGCAGAGATATTAAGATCGATCGAGGAAATAAAAGAAGGTGAGCTTATGAAAAGGCAATGCCTTTGAAGTTGCTTGGCAGATGTACAACCTTGTAGAACCCCTTTTATCATCTCTTCCAGCAACCAATGCTTGCAGAGACAAAGGGTCTCTGGCTCCTCCGGGCAGCCCTCGCACCGTGAGACAGAGACCGGCAGAGTGGTTGCTCCCTCCCCAGGAAGACGTACCCAATGGCAGAAGTTGTCCTCTCTGCTTGGACACACTCAGCAGTGCAGGTCAGATAAAAACCTTGACTTTACCAGGAGCCCTGTGAGAATCTCCAGATGCCACAGACATGGTGTTTATGGGGTTTTGTTTGGGGTTTTTTTTAACGTAACATGAAGCCCTTTTGAACAGATACATAATTCCTTTAAACTCATACTTCCTTGTAGGAAACTACCAAAATTTTGGTATTTGAAAAGTGATCTCCTAACAGGAATAAATGTTTCTTGCTCCTGTTTTGTATGACACTGCTGGTAGGCACCGTGCTGTCAGGTCGGTTCAGATGGATGCTTATGGATGACAGTCTGGGGACTCTCTCAGAGGGACACCTCAGTGGCCCCCCCAGCAAATCCCGGCTTTACTGTCAAGTACTGAGTGCTTCACATTTAAGTCTTTCTATCAGCAAGGTCAAAGTCAGAGGTCTCGCACTTCTGTGACAGATGCAAACAACCAAGCCCAAGGATAAGTATGAGAGATTTGTAAGCTTGTCCAAGGTAAGTATTCCAGCTTTGCAGCAGAAACTATGACCACAAGGATCTCACAGTACAGTCATAAAAGGTTGTTCTGGGTAGAAACATGCTTTGTTTGGGTTTTGGGTTGTTTTCTTTCAAGCTCATGAGGTCTTGAACACTACAAAGATACAGAGAGTGTTATGAGTAGAGGTAATAAAAGAAACAACACAGAAGGCTCCAAACAGTCCTCTTTTTTTGTTCCTCCATAAAAACTGTAATACAGTCAAACTAAAAAACTGGGAGATGTGTTGCCTTGCAGAAGCTTCCTGCAGAGCATGAACCACCTACGTTCTTGTTCGCCTCTGTAGGCTGGGTTCTTGCAATGCCAGTGAACCTTGACCTGCCTTTGGGGTTGCATGCCCTGGGAGATACAGCTTGTCTGAGGCAGTAG
This sequence comes from Strix aluco, assembly GCF_031877795.1. Lineage (NCBI taxonomy): Eukaryota > Metazoa > Chordata > Aves > Strigiformes > Strigidae > Strix > Strix aluco. The sequence goes on along the minus strand of NC_133941.1, from coordinate 12,530,962 downwards.
ACACACAGCCTGGAATGAGACACTGAGATTAACAGATTAAAAATCCCATTAAACTGTGAGTCAGTATAGACGAATCAAGCTATTTAAACAAATATTTCTGGTTGGTAAGAAAAAGTGGTCAGGGGAGGAGGGGGATATCCATCCCTGGATATCTGTTTACACAGAAACTGTAAAGTTTCGCCGAGTAGTTTTAGTTACAAAGCAAATATCCTGTGGCAGCCTGAATAGCAGGAAATTTTTCTATGTCTAAATAGAAGCTATCCACATTTGGAATACCATCTGATTTGCAAACTGGCAATCAGCACTGCTGCTGATGTAGCCAGGGGAAGTAGAGGGGTGCCCAGAAGCAGCCCACCACACTCCCTGCCATCCCCCTTTTCCCCCCAGCAACAGGCTGCACAGGGCAACCCGTCCCTGCTCCACTCCTCCATCACCCCAGACCCAGCTTTGCACAGCCGGGTAATGCACTATAAGAAATGCATCCTACAGGTGTAATGAAAGAGGCTCTTTTTGTCTGAGACAGCAGAAGCTTTTGTTAATCTCATGTCAACTGGCAATTATGCTTTGCATATCTTATGGAAAGGACAGTCTGCTGCTTCTTTATATGTTTGCTAATGATTTCCCTGAAAGCAATGCATTAAAAAAAAAACCACACACCCCAACTATGCACAGAACAAAACAAGAAAAACAGGGTTAGCTCATGAAAAACTGAACAGAGCTACTGCAATGCACCCTGCTGGAAGAAAAGAAGAAGAAATCCTGGCAAGAGGTGAGAAATGCTAGCGTGACCACGGAAGAAGATCCCAGAGCACAGTAGGAGCGACTCTGCAATCCGAGTAACACACGACATCTGATGAGCCCTCCTGGGGCTGAAGCAGGTTTGCTTGGTACTTTCAACTTGAAGTGATGAATTCATAAAGCATTCATATAAAAATTCCTATAAATACCTTAATACACAGTGAAATGCAGAATCTGATCAACATTTGATTAGTGATGAAAAACAGAAAAAAAAAAGAGATGCAAATGTACAGAGTAGTTTCATACCTAGCATGTAGATCTCAATGTCAATATTGATATAGTGAGGTTTATCTTGGTATTGGCTTCCAGTCTTGCCAGGATCCAGGAAAATGCAGAGAAATTAAATACAACACTTTATAGTCATAACCTCACAAACAAGAAGGTGTGAATCAATATTTTCAGAGAAAGCAAAAAAATAAATCTAAGCTTAGTATAAAGGAAGAATCTGAGTTACCCACTTATCCATTGAAAAGAAAACCATTGATTGCAGACATCAGGTAGCATGTTGCTGTTCTCAATTTACAACCACATATTGGTCTTCACAGGGTTTGAACACAGGAGAAAAAAAAAAAAGAGAAATAAAATTGTAACAGTCAAATAGAACAAGGGAGTGACCAGTGAGGAAAAAATAAACCCTCGAATCCATAGAGACATCCCCAACAGTGAGGGACACTTGAAGTTGCATCTGAAAATCAGCCTTGCATTAATGCTCTTAAACAACAGCTCTCAGGAGGTGGAGAGGGCAGGGAAGGAGCAGAAAGAGCTAGGAGAGGCTGGAGGAGCCTGAGACTGAGCAGACACAGCAAGAGCTCGATGCCACAGGATTCAACAAGGGAAAGAATTCTTAAATTTTTCTCTGAAAGAACATTGTGTGTCCTAGAAGCTTTGGCAGTGGAATAGGGAAAAGGGTACAGCAAACTGTTTCACACACTAAAGGAACTTCTGGTTAAATTCGGTTAAATTAAGGAGTGTAAGAAGGCCATTTGATTAGAACATATGTTAATTATAATACTCAGTGTTCAGAATACACTCCTTGTCTCAATCAAAAAAGCGAGTTCTATTGACTAGAACTGCACTATTGATATTCTCATGGCATAAAGAGGTCTTAAACTATGCTGATCATCTGATAACTCTTTTCATCGGTGCACTTTTAAGACACGACATCTCTATGAGAACATAAAATATGAACATTTTCTAGGTCTTCGTCATTGACAGTGAGGTGCACTGTGAACTGAGGGCTCAAAGCCAAATGTTCTGATGATCAAACATGGCACGTAAAGCAGACTGTTCACAACAGAGTTTACCATGATGTGTCCAGCATTCAGAGAATATTCAGATTATACTTCTATTATCACTATGTGAACTAGATGATTAAGTTGGCAGCCTGCAAGTCTACCTGCCATATGTATGGTTCTCCATGTTATTTTCCCTTAAGTTAGTGGTTTTTCTGCCAGTTCAAGAATAGAAAAAAAAAGTCTGCTTTCTGAACTTAAACCCTAGTGTTCATTATGCCTGCCTAGAGGTTCTTTTCTGAATTTCTATGCCTGCCAGCAAAACATCACCTCTTCCTTCAAGCAGAGACTCCTGCAGAAGACGACTATTCCATAGGAAAGACAGGAGCCACTTACTGCTGGCACTCAAGAGTATGTCAGGACTCGGGATAGACCCACGACTGTTAATCACAATGAGCTCTCTACCAGTGGCTTCAAGTTGCCAAGTGCTGACACTCTGGACACTTGTGGTATCTTCTTAATGGGAGCCTTTAAAAAGCCTTACTGACATTGGTTTCAAAGAGGACCAGATAAAGCTCTGAAAGATCAAAAGGTCGTTCTGTGGGATTCTGAGGATCCAATGGCTTCCTGGATTTTTAAGAGCAACTACAACTTACCAGCAGTAGATCAAATCATACGTCCTAAGAAATAACGTTAGCCAGAAGTTATTAGGATCAAAGTAAGTATTTTGTGCTCACTTGCAGCAAAGTAACCTCTAGATGTCTTTGTCCTGGAAGGCTGCACTCCAGATAATCACGCTGACAACAAGGTAATGTGGGACACTGAACACACTGATACTGCTAATGTAAAACTGGATGATGAGCATGACTGAAGCAATGGAACAGCCATTAATAAGTAATAGTGATGATAATAGGGGAATAATAAGTTATTAACAACAAGGAATAAAGAAGATTTCCATGGTGTAAGGTGCTACCCAATATTAGAAGCCATTCCAGACATCATCTCATTAACAAGTTGTCCCAGTTTCTTCCTGAAATAATTTGCAGGACATATTTTGATTTTGAAAAGACTGTACTGTATATTATGACTATCACAAATCTTAGTTATATCTCCAGGAGAAATTAGCAAGTTCAAAACCAAAGAGAAAGAACATTGAAATGTTATCACATCAATAAATTAATTCAATACAGGTAATTTCTTGAGGGATTCACTGCTGCACATCGCAGTGTCATAGCACCCATTCATTCCATAGAATGAACAATTTTGAAGGGACATCTGAATAAATCATAAAGAAATGAGTTGTAACATACAAATAAATGCAAGAAATGTCTAGAAATTCCACAAATAATAAAGAGCTATATTTCTTGAATAAATTGCTTAGTGATCATTTTGTCAAATAATAATTTTGCCAAATTTCAGAACTTCCAATGTGACCGTAAAAAAAAAAATTTTACTGGAAAGTTACTATAAACAGCAACTTGTTTGGTGACTGAACATGCTTATTTGCTATTTAATAACTGGCATTTCTATTTGTCATTATTTTTCTTCAAATTAGTACATCATAGACTGGGTTTGTTAAATATATAGTTTGATGAAAAATTATACACAATACTTAATCAAACCAAAATAAATTCAAGTTATCACTGACAGCTGCATGAGATATAAATGTTATTTTATTTTATTTTCCAGTTAGTTTTAGCTTTATTTATGTCTGTGTAGTAAATACCAATAAAATTAGGCACTATTTATAATTTCAAATTATACTAGTGCATATATTTGTGTTCACAGCAGCTGGTGGGAATGAATGAAAATTTGTAAGGATAAGGTCTGCTTTACCCTTATTTCTAAGCATAACAACTCTGTAACCCTCAATACTAAGGCAAATGATGTTCCAGAGGAAGAGAAAACAAAGTACTATAAAATCTCTAAGTATCCAGACTCCCATACAATAACCTTTTCTTCAAACAATGAGTCAAGTTCCTATAAAAACCATTGCTGGAGTTATTGCAAACTAGAAATAAGCTTTAGGAAGCCTTTTTAAGCAAGTATTTCCCAAAGTAATCCTCTATCGGCACTAGAAAAGATTGAAAGAACTAATATGGCTCTGCCACTCTAACTCAAGGCATGTATCTATTAAGAGAACATAATAAATCATAAAAGTCTGTCACAACCAGAGACGAAGTAATGAGTTGGAAAGCAAGGATTAAATAAAGTTTAATAAAAAAATTATGAAACAGTGATAAATGTGAATCGATATTTATTCTGTAATCCTACCCTATTTCTTTGACATGAAATATCCCAAAATGTCTAAGTTACTTCCAGTGTTATCTGTTTTTTCAGCTCAGAGAACTTCAGAGAGACTGTTAGAAATCAGAAACTCTTACTGGAGATACCAGTAAATGTTACTTACTAAATAAACAAGGAAGCCACATGTCATCACTCTTCTTGTCTAGAAATAACAAAAAACTCTAGAGAATTTATATTTATAGTAATCAAGAGAGCCCATGAAACAAAGAGTGGATGTGGTCTCTGGGAATAAAGCAGCCAAGAAAGAGGGTGCTCACTCCAAGGTAAAGATATGGGGTGGGGGAAATCAGGCAATCATCACTCACAGGAGATGATGCAGGTTAGCATCACTGACAGGCACTTCCAGGTCTTCTCCTCAGCAGCTCTCACCTGCTCCTTTCCTAAGGATCTGTTTACATGGAAAGTAGAAGCATGCAAGTCTTAAAAGAGCTAGACATAGTTTACATTCTTAATTCTCCATAATCTCTCAAGCTGCACTAGTGAGTGAAAACACAATACATTAAAATTTGAACACAAATTTTTATTTTAGGCAATACTTGTTCAAGTACTGCCATGAGGTCCCATATACTGATTTCACACTAGTAAAACAGTACCCTCTTAATTTAGATAAGATAATCAAATGAGAATCAGGGGAGAAGTCTTTTAAAACACCCAGTATCGTTTTACTGTTTTACAGTTCCACTATGCTGGAAAAACCATTGAAGTGGTCAGGGCTTATTCCCTGCGTATTGACATGGCAGTTTTACAATAGTCAGGGGTAAGTGTGGTGTTGAGAAATGCTACCTTTTGCTGAGTGTTTTGTTGGAACGGGTGGCCGGTGTTTAAAGCTTAATAGAGCTCAGGCAATTTCACCTTACTGCCCATCCAGATGAGGAAGATATCATAAATAGATGAACTTCAAGACAAAATGAGACTTTCTCCCACATACACTGGAGATTGCTATACTTCAAGTGCTGTGATGGGGATATTTCCTGTTTGTAAGGAGCTATTCCCAATGATTACTGCAACATTCAGTAGAAAAATGTCTTCAATTTTCACGTACTGTATGTACCAAGTGATTTTGCCAACTCATACTCTTCATTGTCAAACATTTTATCTTGCAGTTGGCAGAAGACACAAGAGTCATGTCTGCTGCCAACACCAGTGTAGATGAAATGGTGACCCCTTTGTTTTCAGATGTGAGATTGAGATTTTTCTTCTTGGGAAATACATGGATGTGCTAGTCGATTGCACAGCCCCACCACGCGTCCCCACCGTGTCTGTTCAGCATTGCTGTCTCAAGCACAAGAAGGAGAGACAAACCAACCTGCCAACCGGACAGAGATCAGCAGGGCCACAGAGCATCAGCAAGCCCACATACCCACCATCCTGCTGCATCGCTTGCCAACTTCAACATGGCTTTAAGATTTTCCTTCAGGAAACAAATTAAAGCTTCCAGAAACTGACTAGTGTTGCTTTAAGTGTGTGTTAGTCAGCCTGAGTATATATTTAGTGTAATTCAGGATTTCTCTGTTCCTGAGAGATTAGATAACGTGGTCAGTGAATTTGAAAAGAATAAATGCAGAACTCACTTGCATCAGTGCTTTTAATTTGCTCAGAATGTTTTCTCATTTAATTATTAGCCCACGGTAAACTAGTTATCAATTAATTGCTAGAAAATGGAAGTGAGTGTGTTACTGCTTAGATCTCTAATTGGCTATACTGTTGCTTTCTTGTTAAATGCTAATTAAAGTTTTGAAACAGTCAAACATTAGTTAACTTTAAATGGTTTAACAAGATACACTAAGGTATAAACACATTTATATTACACAATATTTTTATGACAGATTATGGGAAACCCAAAGCAAAGATGACAGGTTGTTTTTCACTAATATATGCCAGTATTTATATGGTTCTTAATTAAATAAGATCTTTCTCTTGATTTCATTTTTTTCAAATATCTATTAAATAATTGCAAATAACACATACAAGTCAAGACAAAACCGACTGTGAAATCTTTTCTAATGCTAATTCTAGTTTGCAGTTCATCCAAACTCTCATTCTGGTGGAAAAACCCCCCTTCAGATTAACAACAAGCATTATAACCCAGGGACTCTGCCTGCTAACACAACACAGCCTTGTCTTCCTTTTCTCCAACTCTGACTTATCTCTAAGAAATAAAGCTCCATGGCCCAGCCACACTCTTTACTCACAATCAGCTATTCTGGGGTCTGCATTCCAGGTGAGTAGCAAAAGAGGTTTTTACCATCATTGTTCATATGTATTTTTTTCTTCCATATCTTCTTGACTTATCACCATGAAACATGGCTGAGCAGTGCCTCCCTGGTTGACTGTGCTGGATGCATATCGTGAACCTTCTGCACATGCATCTGTTCACCAACTAAAAGTCATTATCATTTATACCCATTCTCAGTAACATACCCTTGTATTTCTTATCTACCATAATATGTTGCTTCCCTTCTCATCGGCTTTCTTCCTTAAAATACAGCAGAACTGTTTCATTGGATCACTAAGTGATCTCATTGCCATGAAGATAAGTAGTGATTTATGAAAAAGTTTATCATCACCATATTCATTTTGGCACCCTTTTGGAGGTAAGAACCTCATTTATAGTTTCTACATACTTTCTAAATATAAGGAGCAATTGAAAAATATTCCTGAAAGGAAAGAAATCAAACTAGATACTAATGTTAAATCAAGCTTATGTAATTCAACCAAAATTAAAACTATAGGCAAGAAAACTGCTGTAGCAACCTCAAATGTTATTTTTAGTATATAGCATTTCAAGCCTCAGATTGTATTCAGTTAATGGAACTGCAAATGTGATAGATTAAAGCTCAGCTTCTCCCTTAGGCATTGCACTCAGTTAAAAAGGTATAGTCAAAGGAGAAAAAAGTCTCAGAAGAGCAACATCATCTCAGAGCAGTTTTCTACAAAAGAGAGAAGGTGTTTGTATAAAAAACATGAGATGCAAATATAAGCAGTTTGTAGCAATCACAAGTACAAACACTAACTTTTTCTAATGCTTCTAATTTGGAAGTAATAAATAATTTCATTATAAATCCAGATCTCAATGTAAATATATCAAGTATTCATTTTGCAGTTCATCTGTAATCTTCATATTTAATTAGACATTGCATAAGACAGGCAAACATGCCAATTTATTTAGATCCTGTGGATCAAACAGGGAATTGAAAACCTGACGAAGAGTGATGTGGGAACTATACAAGGCTTCATCTCTACACTATAGTTTTTCAGCAAGTTTTTTAAAAATTTAATTCAAAAATCCACAAATGCATGCCCTAGTTCAAGGTGTTCTAAGCATAGCTCCCACAGCTCTCATGATCATTGAGGGAGGAAATTTAGAAAGGCCCAAGTGGTAGTTAGCAGCAGTAAAACCCAGTCAAAGCTGCTGGTACTTCTGAAAATGAGACAGTAATTAAGAGTCCTAAAGATGGGATTTCTGAAGGCATTTCAGTCATTAGAAGTGTAAAAGTTCCATCGATTTTCAGTAGAACTTTATCTCCCTGGACAGCTGAAAATCCCATTCGTAATGTCAATTAAAGAAACCAAAAAGTTCAAATTTTTGGCTGAGATTTGATTGCCACTGAATTACACCTGAATACAGCCCTTTAGCACCTTCAGTGTCTTTCAAACATTCCAGCTCCTGGACTAATTTTAAAATGTTCTTTGAAATAGAAATATATGCCAGTAGATTTATTAATCTACCTGCAAGAGACTAAACAGATGCTTTAGACCATGCAGCTGCTGCTCCAGATTCCCATTCTCCAGGTCTGAGCAGCAGGAGCCCAGAGACAGAGCAAACGCCAAAGGGAACAGGGAGCGATGGCTGGAATACAAAACAGATCCCGCAGCAGGAGAGTCGCATCCCGCAGCAGCAGCATCTCCCACAGCCGCAGACCAGAGAGAGCAGACACAGGAGCTGCAAGGTGGAAGAAGCACAGCCTGGGCTCCATCTGTTCCATACACCACATCCAGACAGTTAATAAAGCAAACATTGCCTACTTACAGTCAATTATCATCATCACTGAGTATATTTTTTATTATTTTAAATTAGCAGAAATAGAAAATTCCTTTTTTATCCAAAATTGTTCTCCAGAATGACTGGCTCTGCCATTACCAGGACCCGGATGCCCAGTTTGCCTTCCTGACAGTGAGCTTTTTCCAGGTTCATTTGAAGAGTCAGCCCTCAAGGCTGAATTTTCCAAGAGTTCAGACACAAGTAGGTTATCATGCAAGAGCAACTTCTCATAAAGCAGCTGGATTTCTACCTTTATGCATACACTTGGTCTGTGGTTAATGCAAGGTAATTCAGGTTAGTTTAGAATTTCTTTCATTAAGCTGATACACGGTAACAAATTAAAACTTAAACTATCTGCATGTCTATAAATGGAAGAAGCTATAGAGAATGAAAAGATGCAGAGAAGTATTTAGGTATTTTCCTAACACGATAACACTTTTTTCAGCTTTAATTTATTTCCTAATTTCAATCCGTTTCCATGGCAGCTAGGCACTTAGCTTGTCCATCTCCCCATGTGCTTGTCCCTCTAGTTGCATGAAGACCTCTGAACACCTGGTTCAAAAGGACCAGTTTGATCAAACACCACGGCAGGCTACATGCAGGACATCTGTTGAATAAAAATAAAATGTTGTGCAAAATCACATCCTCCTTATGAGACTGTGCACTTAAAGCGAATCTGATATGGCAGTATAGGTACAAAGCAAGGTTTTGAAGACATCTTGGAGGGGAAGAGGGAAGTGGAAAGGCTTTACATCTCCAAAACATCTAGTCAGTGCATGCATGTTTTCTGTCTTACTGAGAGGCAGCAGGGACAGAGCTGCTGCAGGCTGAGCTCCAGGACAGACCAAATTGCCCTGCCTAGCACCCAGATTTCCCTGGCTGGCACAGCCACTTTTCTAGCTCCATATTTAAGAACATAACTGCATCAAAACTCTCCACGTCTGAGCTCCTGTAGGGAGAAAGAGAAAGGAGAAAATTGATGAGAAAACTGCCTGATAAAATACAACAGTAAAAAAAAAAAAGGCAAAGAAAAACCTGCCACCTAGGGATATGAGATTGAGTTTGAGAAAAGATTGTATCTGATCAAAAGCTTGTAACACCAAGGCCTGTACTGGAAATTTAATAAGAGTCAGAGGATTCTCCGACTATTTTGCATACACACTTGCATACCTTTCACTAGAACAGATGAATTGATGATCTGAATACATATCTTCTGATAGATAAAGGGAAATCTCTTGGTATACAGGTTAATTAGAAATGAAGCTTTGCTGATGCTATTTAACAGCAAATAACTATCACATGAAATAAAATTCACTTTATTGTACAGCTTCAGTGGAGTAAAGGACCTTTTGAAGGCTTTTTCATGTACACTCTCAATATTAGGTAATGATCAAAATACAACTTTGAGGAGAGAACATAATTTCTCAGAGGAAGATGTCCTGCTGAAGGCCACATTGGCAACACTGATATTTAAATGCAAGAATTCAGCCCCAACTTTTGTGTTCACCTTCCAGGTGAAGCTCATGTATCACCTCCATGCAACTACACAAGGATGAACACCTGGAAGAACTGTCTGGAGATCTTTCAGAGAAGGACAACTTTGAGACAGAATTATCACAAGCATACCACACAAGCAACAAATGCTTGTGTCTGCCAAAGCTGGGAAGTGAGCACTTGTCACTACAACTGATACCCATGGGGCTGGAGTCCAGGTGAACAAGAATTTCTCAGAGTTCAGCTGGTTAAGAGGCAACTCAAGGATAACAGTCTTCTAAAATACATAATGATAAATAAAGCATATAAACAAGCTATTTTTAATGAAAAAAATAAACTCTCCAGCACATTATGAGACAAGTACCCAAATGTTCTCTAATATCCCTCTTGAACATGATTGCCAAAGGCACTAAAGTGCCAGTTGTGAAACTGACAGTGGATGCTTGGTTGTATTGTCATGTTAGCATAAAAACTTTCCAGGAAATAAATCCTTTACAGCAAAAAAACATTTTTCTCCTCACAGTGGAATGAAACACAAAACCAGTATGTACCACACAGTTGTTCATATACTAAATACAACACAAATAGGTTTGGTCACACCTTAAAAGCTTGCAGGAGCATCATCTAGGAAAACAATTCTTCACATCCAAATATTATGGGTCACTATTCTGTCACTGAGACTGAGGAAAATTGTTCGAATATCAAGAATTTTTTTAATTTCTCTTGAAGTTATTATTTTAAAAATTATCTGGAACAATTTTTAAAACATCTTGGCTAATTTAAGATTAGAAAATGCAACAAAGAAACATCTATTTCCTGCAGCGGGTTCCTGCAGAAAGATCAAACTGAGGGAATGACACTCCACTGCAAACATACTATATATTAAAAAAATTGTCACATGCTCTGACTTGGCAACCCAGTGTTCTGCCAAGGATACTGGGCTCCAGGACATCCTCCAGGAAAGCAGTTTCCTCTGTGTTCACAAGCCCTCTCATTTAACCACATAACTGGACATATCTAGCTGTCAAGCAGTTGTCAATCAAGTTATTTGCATTTCAGGTCGCACACCATGACTTCATTATACTATAAACGTCACAACCACAGGATGAAAATACACTCCCTGTCCTAAAAAGCATAAAATAAGAAACCACAGATGATGGCCAAGAGAAGGGAAAGCATCAGAAAATATTAGGTCATATTGCATAGCAACTTTTGGAGGAGTCCAGCAACATCCCCACCCAAACTGGTCTCATGCTGAGTGGGTATACATGCTTGTATATTGATTTATATACATCACATTGGAAGATTATATACATCACATTGGAAGATTATATACATCACATTGGAAGATTATATACATCACATTGGAAGATTATATACATCACATTGGAAGATTATATACCTGCTAAAAACCAGGAACTCATGTGACAGTGTTTATTCCAGCAAAATACATTTTAAGCAAATTAAATTTTACTAAGGTGCTGATTGTTAGCAAAAGAATGCTTTCATCCTGCATTTCCTCTTACAAAAAAAAAAGTCAGTTGGCCTGCTTTTCACTCTCAACTTTCAATTCCTCGATCTGTGCTAATTTCAGAAGAAATATTTCTGATATATGCCAGTGTGGGCACTCAAGTACAGCTGTCAACATATAAAATACATGTCTGATTCCTGGGTATACTCTGTAACATGTTCATAGCCCCACAGCAATTGCAGTATAATTGTCTTCATTCCCTATGTATATTTTAGTAATGGGAATATAATTGTTAGTGGTTATAAGACATATAATCTCATTACAGCTAACCCTGTTAGCATGCTTTAGTTTCAGCCTTTATGTACGTATTCTATTATTTCACCTCTCACCAAAATACATAAACATTTCTGTTCTTCTGTATCCAAACCAGCCTAATTCCTGCCTCTCTGACAGTTATGATGATGCTCAAGGAAGACACAATGGCCTGAATTGCTTTTAATATATTTAATTCACCACTTCTGAAACACAGCCAGAAAGTGAGAGGTTTAATGACACACTGCCATTATCCCATTGTGTTTCTGACACTCAAAGAATAAGGATGCAAGAGGAGAAGGTACCCGATGGTCCATCACTGTCCAGAGACAAGAGCTGGTACCTGAAATGAAGGCTGATGCTGAGCCAAGCCTGCAGATACATGTCACACTCTCTGAATCCAGAGCCAAAAGCTGGTGTTGGCCATCACCATTCCACTCGCCCATGAGCTTTTCCCTCTTTGATGCATCACTCCCCATCATTTCCAGAACCCTCTACCATTGGATCCATCAGACATATGCCAGATAAAGGTTACAAAAGCTGATAGTCTAAACCAATATTTCCCCAATTCTACACAAGAATCAATAAAAGTGTAATATATAGTTGCACCATAATCAGACATACACATGCACAAACATATAAATATCTGATATGAGGTAGAGGTGTCAACATCCAAACTGGCAAGTGCAGCACTGAATCCAAAGAACTTCAGGACACCTAAACCTACAACTTGAATGTTTTAAGTTTATTCAAATTTACAACTCTAATATCAAGGCAAAAGAACTGCTGCACTGTAGAGGAAGGTTCTCAAACTTCTGTGAAATTAAAGATATTCTAATGTAAGGAATATGAGCCAAGGTTTTAACTTAAGTCATGAGATTAGAATAAGTCCTCAAACCTCAGTATAGCTTTGAAAAATCTGGATGACCTTGCCACCAAGTCAATTCAATCCATAGTTTAGTTAACCAATGCTCAAAATACTCACAGGTAAATGAGGACAACCAGAAACCAGCTGCTGATTTTACCTGATGTGCCCTTCCTGATCAACATTTACATGCAAATATTTGATTATATTTTCTGGGGAAAGGGGACTCTGAAGCAAGTCCATGCTTCATCTCATTAACTCCAGCAGTGAGGAACCCACACCCTGGAGGAACCCACAGGTTCAGAGCTTCCTACAAGTACTTGTTGCAGGGACAATGCTTGCCACTCTAATTGAAAAAATAATTAATTACTTCAGGCCAAATCACATACATATGACAATATAAATACACCTGCGGTGTCTGTTAAGGGTATAAAGACATACTGTTTACTGAGGAACAGCTTCAGTGTGACCGTGACAGACTACACAAGATTCTCTGTACTAGATACAGCACAAGGGCAATCACACACGAGCCACAGGCTTAAAAGTCTAGAAGGGTCTCTGGCTTGTTACAACAAAAACATACGTACATCCAAAGAGCCCTCTGTTTCTTCCTGACCTTGCGATACATGTGATTGCTTTTAACATTAATGTACTGGCACTTTTGAAATGACACAACTTTATTAATTTAAAAAATTGGAAAGGCTTTTGGAAGAAGCTGTTAAGGATCAATGAATAAATGCACTTTTTATACAAAGATCATATATATGATAGCCCAGAACGATTCATTCCACTGTATCACTTCAATCTCACTGCCCCACTTAAATCTTTATTTTAAAAAAAATAAATCAACAAAAGAACGCTTCAGAAAATGTATATTGAAAAGTGCCAGTGCATGTTTAAATATTGTTAAGAGCTCAGTGACTAACCAACCATTGTACCTTCTCCATAGAGAATTCATAGATTGAAATAGTTTGGTTTAAGTTATACTTCACTGTTATAAATAATAAAACTTCTCAAATATTGCCTTAAGTGAAGACAAGCCATAAACAAAATAACATTTTAATGAATCATTAAACAAAATTACAAATTCTTCTAAAATTAAACTTACTGTGCATAACATGAATGGAAAAATAATTTTCTTAAGTTGACCAGTAACAAAACTGAGAAAATACTAGAATCAAAAATAATTCAAATTGATATGACATAATTCCCCACCTGCCTGAACAGGTGAACAGTGTACCTGTATTGGGTATCATTGTTCATATGATTTGACACAGATACACTGTTAAAAGCCACCCTGTTTATAGCTGTAAAAATAATTAACTATCTAGTTTGCGATTTAGATTAAAAGTGTGTGGTGTAATAGCATTCACCTTACAACTGTACATATGATGTATTTATGTAATGTATGTTCTGGCTGAAGTAAAAAATTAGAGTTGTTATATTTTTAATAAAAACCCCTCATTTTATGTGCATTTATGTACATAGTGAACAGATTTAACCTTAGGTGGTTAGATTTAATTCATCAGCTATATTATGTACTGATATCACAAAATAATCTTCTCATTAGGCCAGCTGCCTTCTTGCAACACTCCTAAAGGTATTTTGAAATCCAATTTTCTTGTTGAATATAAATCAGTCAGTTCTGATTCAACCAATGATGCACAAAATAGAATTTTTAAAACTTTACCTCTGCTGTCAGGCCAGGCATCAGCAGCACCGAGGGCTCCCAAGGGGATGAGCCTTGTGTTTCTACAACATCTAGTATGAGCTGTAACACCTACTGCTCCGCTTTCCCTGGGATGTTCTGTCTTGCTCCCAAAAGAACAAAAGTCTTTATAAAAAGGTGCTATAAGACTTTCCCCATAGGCCCATCCCGAAGGTAACAGGCTGAAGTGACTTGCTCATAGTCATGGAGAAAACCTACAGTAAAAATGGTGCAAGGAACTGTCTTCAACACAAGACCACCTCATCTTTTCTACTGCTCATCCCCAACACAAAGATAACACAACATCAAGGAGTTCTCAGATACAAGAAATTGCAGCGAACACATAGACAGGTTACTAGCCAGACTGCCTGCCCTCCTGCTCCTCCTGTGGAGGAACCTCACCAGTACATCTGTGCAATCTGTCATTTCATTTCACTCTTAAATATTTTAGATGGAAAAAAACTTTTAAAAGTGTATGCTCAGTACAAAAAAAAAATTTCATTATCTTCGAAAGATTAACTTTCTGACAAGTTATTTCAATGCATATTGCTACAATCAAAAGATAATTTTCTTTTATGACAGTTATGATATTTCTAAGTCAAAAACAAAAATAATTTGGTGTGGTATATCACTTTAATTTCCTCTTATTCATAAATCAGACTGCTGTGTTCTGCAATGCTCCCTCGAAAATATTTTCGTGTACTTTGAATCTACTCTGACTAACCCTTCCAGAAGAGTCTTTCAGCGCTCCTGGCATCATCAGTTTGCCTAGAATGGTGTGGTAGGAATTCTTTATATACCTTTGAACACAATGTGATATTTTTAAGGATGTTTGGCATTTTGGCCTATATTTTCCACCAGTATATTGCACTGGTATGCTATGAACGCTCTATGATCTTCCAGAAAATATATCTTACCAGTAGAAATGTTATTTAATAATGCAAAGGAGAAGAGGTGTGCCCTGAATTTTGGGACAAAAGAGCAGGGCTGGGGCTTTCAGCATGACATGTTCAGAATATGAGAGAAAGCACTGGGGGTCACAGCAGACAAAAGACCGTGTCTCTGAAGGACAAAGGAAAAGAGTAACGCAAGCAGCCTATACTGAAAAGCTACATTATTGCTATTTACTAGTTGTCTTGAAGCCTAAGTCCCAACAACTACTTTTACACCCCCATGGAAGTCTGTTCCTCACTACAGCATAGCCAATAAAGTATTTCTCATCTGGTATTGCTGTAGCTTGCAAGTAAGAACTGAGACAAGGAAAGAACTAGAGCATTTCAAAGAAAAGAAAAAAATTCCCAGTTTCTAAACCAGTTTAAACAACAGTACATTTCCACATTTCCAAACCACTTCTGAAAACAGAACTGGAGTCTTGGATGTCCCAGCTGATGGGCTGTCCCAGGGCCAGGGAACCTGGGAAAAACAGGAAGGTTTCCAAGAATCAGATCCAGGCAGTTCTGGAAGTCCCAAACATGGGGACAACCAAAGGGCTGGAGAGCAGGTTCCACATCAGCTCCCACATGAGCTGCCAACCACACAGATAAGAATTGAATCAAAGGCAACATACAGCAATGCCCTCATTTTGGTGGTGGCAAATCCTACCAGAACAAATGTTTGCCAAACATTTTCAATCGTCCCTAGTTGTAAGTGACTTGAACTTCAGTGGTTAACATGCAGGTTCAGCACCTACTGCAGCCACACAGTACAGAGGTAACGTTTGTGGGGAGGGTAATTTCTTTGCTGTCTAAGAGCATCACTGAATTATTGAATCCACTTCCAGCTTAGGAAGTCCTTGAGTTGAAAAGGCAGAGAGAAAGGAGGAAGAAATTTTGTTCTTCACCTGCTCCCTAAGCTTTCACTGCTGGCTACTGCCATAACCAAGCCACAGGGCAGAACAATCCTTGGTCTAACCCAGTACAGGCACCTCCATGATTTTAACAAGTGACACAAGCCATTCTTTCCTTTATTACCTCCCACTACAGCTTTGCCTCATTTACCATCAGACCATCACAGTTACCGCAAAATACCAGTATTAAGCAGTAAGAGTAATTGAGGCCCCTATCTTAAGAGACATTGCCAAGTACAATCCAGTTTTATTAAGAGTACTGATCGTGATTTATTTGTGCCTGGGAGAGATTACAGTTCCATCCCCACACAGTATTATGTGACCACTATATATACTGATTTTTCAGAAATGATTGATTATATCCTCAGAAATGATTCATTAAGAGATCCTTTCACACAAAAACCTCAGAAAACATGCTTTGAATCCTTTAATAAAATATAAAGAAAGTGTTTTAGCAGCTTATATCATTATTACAGCAGTAAATTTAAATTCACCCCCATCTTTTTATCATTCAGATGAACCAGAAAAAGAAATAAGGTACTTTGTCCTCTTATTGCACAATTTGACAGGAACCATGAACTGGCTCTAAGTCAGTAATGGACACCTTTGCAATCTGTATTCATTTTACCCCACTGTATGGCAGTCACGGTAACTGGCCCTGGTGCATTTATCCAAGATCAGTGCTTCTCAGATATTACTGAAGAGCATACTGTTGAACCTTCCAAGCAGTTCTCCAGTAAATGCACTATACTTCTCCAAAGGTAATAATTTCCACATCACTGCAGAATGCGTTTACAAAACTAATCTTCTAAGGATGAGGAGCCACTGAATTGAATATCAAAAAGAGATTTATTCATATAGCCGCATGCTATGTATTATTGATGCTGAAGTTGCTATATCCTTGAGCAGTACAGTCAACTTCATTCTGGCGCACTCTTGAACCAAAATGCAATTATTTGTTCCATTTTACTCTTTCAATTAATCTCAAAAACCAATCAAGTGTTAAGTAGCTCACATGTGTGTTCTGCAGCTTAAATGATGATATATGCTCTAAATTGTATTATGGAGAGAATAATATAAATCCAGGATACAAAAATAATGCTGGATTTTATATTTGCCTCTTCAGTAGACTGTTACTGTTATTGCTATCTACAACTGCAATTTAGAATAAAGCTGCTGGTTCAGAGCAGTGTTTGGGGTTTAGTCTTTTCTCAATAACTCTGAAGAAAAAGCCTTGATAAAAGAGTTTGAATCAGCCTCATCCAAGCATTTAAAAATTCTGAAAATATGAAGATAGACAATTTTCTGTCAGTTAACTAATCACTTAACAATATGACAGAAATAGCAACACCCTTAAATAATCAGAAACTGGCTTCCAATATCAGAACAAAAGCATTTGTCTAGAAATATATAGAGCTGTGTTTTCCTCCCTCCAAATATTTAAATCTTTCATTTGAAGCAACACTCCTTAGGAAAGCTGGATTATTCTGCTTGTGGCTTTACTGTTGTTTTCTCTTATTTTAGATATAACTTTTGATGGTTTTTATGTTAAATAAAACACCCGAATTAAAAAATGATGTGTCAACACTAGATCTGCCAATAGCATGTATGTATACTCTTCTCTCTATAAACTCTGCTAGTCAGATTTGGGAATTTTTCTGCCATTTAGGAGTCGAGAAGCATCGTATCAACCTGCTAATGAAGGCTCACAAAAAAAGCACTTTACAGTTAACCAGAAACAGGCTACAGTGGCAGAGTTCGAAGTTGGAATTGCCACAGGAATGTGAGAATCTGAAATATCCCATTGGTGAGTATATGAACAAGAGACACGGTGCTATCTTAAAATAGAGGAAATGGTGGAGAGGAACAAGAGTGATGGATTATTCCATACAATAAAGCAAAGGCACAAACATAATTCGTGCCATGAGAGTGAAGAATGGAAATGGATATCCATGGCATAAACATAACAGGTTTTCATAAGGTCCAACTAATTCTGGTCTTACTCAAGTGTTCCCTGAGCAGAATAGCTTTCAGATTACTTTGCTGGTCTGGATCTAGAAATTCCTCTAGGCTGGAAATCGATTAGTTACCAAATATCAAAAATCAAGGTAATACCCTATTGCTTACTTGTGACCTGGAACCAGAGTATAAACTGTCAGTCCCATAAACTGAGTATATCTGACCTTAAACCATTAAACAGAAGTTTTAAGGACTTCTGATAAGGATACGAAATTGCTGTAGCAAGAAATACAAATCCTGTTCAGTGACAGCCAACTTACCTACCTCTAATGTTAGTCAAGAGGGAAGAGCACATCCAGATGGTGATTCAGCCACCAAGAACAACTCATCCTCAGGGCACAAAAGAGATCTTCAGCATAGACACTTCCAATAAATTTGTGAAGTCCAGTGGGATTTGAATAAGTTATAAAATGTCTTAAACAATGTCAGATTTCTTTCTTTTGAATATAGTTCCCTGGTCATTTCATTTTAAATGGCTTACTATTATCTCATGTGAAAATTTGCTTCAACTATTACTGTATAAACCCTTTTCTATTACTACTTGAAGAAATTACACAGAGCTACTAGTACCCTCCTCCTTTTTTGTTCAGTTCGAGAAGACATATATGAGAACTTTTATTTCCTCTCAGACAAGATAACTGCTAGAACAAGTCCTTCCTCAAGCAATAACTTCCTATGAGTCTATTCAAGCAATGGCTGCCTAGAAAAAGGCAAGCTCTAGCATTAAGTATGTGCTACTTCTGACTTTCTAGGACTGGATACTTCAGCTACCTAAAAAAAATTCCCTTTTTTTTTTTTGCCACCCTTTGAATATTTTCTTTGAAAAAAATTACACCTGCAAAATATTGTAAAGACAGACAGGAAAACAAAAAGCCAGCAGGCTTTATAGATTGTAGAGATGACAGTAAAGTTGAATGAAGACAATAATTTCCACTGACTTCCACAGATCAGGTCAAGGGAACAAGCTTTTTTATAAAGTCATAATCTCTACAGAAACTTTTCCCAGTAGTTTAATTAGGGATTGTTTTCCCTGAAGCAAGTAACTTTCCATTTATGCTCTGCACAGAGTTGATTGTTAGAATTATGACACTAATTTGGAGTTACTGCTTGCATGTAAATATGGGGAAATGTATTTTGAGTTTGTAACAGAGAAAATTAAAATGATTGAGAGGTTTCCAAAAATATACAATTCTTGAGTCTACCCAACCCGTTGCTATGGATAATAAATTGGACATCATTCAGAAAAGTACTCAGAGAAATTACCAGAAGATAACTTAATGAAGGCTATTAAACACAAAGTTACCTTTTCTAGCTCAGGAAGCCTCAGAGCAATGAATTGCTGGAACAATGGGAGAATATACCAAGGAAGTATGAATGTCCAGTTGCACCACCCTTACACTTAATCATCCAATATTGCCACTGGATTTGAAGAACCTTTGGTCTGACCCAATTCTCAAACTCATCCATTCCCTCAGGTCCTGATCCACAAAATTCCCTCAGATTTCCCTTTATATCAGACACATATTATTATTGCCATAACTGTAATTGTTATCTTTGTATTGTTATATCTGTATTTCATCATCACCTAGAAGGTATGTGCAACAGAACACAGCTAGGCAAGTCATCCACAAACATCTAACAAAGTTTGTGATCTCTGTATCAAAATGCTTGCAATTCAAACAAAACATTGATATAAAATTAACAATGTGCTGTGGCTGTTCCCTCCTGTGTTAAAAGCCAATAGTGAAATATAATAGGTAAAAATAAAATATTTCTGATTACCTTACAATCTCACTAGCACAAGGAACAAACAGTGAATACTTCACCAAAAATGTTTTCCAGGGACTGCGGTGTGTAATTACCCAAATACAACCAAAGCTGAAACAGGCACCCCCTATTTTGGAGGTTTCTATATTGACAGCCTTGTTTCTTAACAGGCAGTGCTTAACTGGGAGTGATGGGCTCATCCTAAGGTGCTCCACCTGTATCATTCTTGTCCATGAAATTCCTTGAGAGATCAAATAATGTGGTAACACATTTAGTCAACCATGTTCTCTGCCACTAAGAACTCTGAATTAGGTCCTTATCTTTGAATGTGGCCCTAAAAAGAAGATGTTCAGGCTTGCAAAGCACATGCAAATTAATATCCATCCACAGACCTTTTAATTTCTTAGCTGTGGCACTCATTGCTTTGGCACATCATCTAATGGAGTGAACATCACCAATTTGAGACAAAGGAGATCAAAACTTCAATTCTAGTAGTTAAAGTTTCATCCCCAAACACAGCCCACTGCATCCCCCTCTATACATCCCCATGCCAAGGTGTGCACAGCTGTGCAGAAGGCACCAAAATTTTTGGTATCATCATGCTCTTCAGAAATATCACATGTATTTCTGAGAAACTTAGGAGTTCCATGTGTAAAATTAATTGTTCATCTCCAACTTATACATTAAATCATCACTCATGTAGCGGATCACATACAGAATTTCAGATACTGAGATGCCCTTTGCAGACGCTATAGGAGCTGAAAATCAACTTTTGTAACAGGAAAACTATATAACCTTGCTATTTTAGAGTCAGGGCTGGCAGCCAGCATATGCAGGCTTGTTATAAAGGTGTTCATGCTAAACTTAGAGAAACAAGTTCCCAGTCCATGAGGCAGGTCATAGGCACCCTCACCATGCTGAGAAATAACCTGCAAGGCCAATAGAACGAGATTACATCCTGTGGAGTCATCATGGCAATTGTACAGGAGGTTTTTTTGGTTTGTGGGTTGTTTTTTTTTTTTTAAGCTTTATATCAGGAAATACAATACACACAGTAAAAATATAGATATCAACTGTTAGACCTCTCCAGGGAAGATAAATAGAGTTTGGGAAGGAGTCAGATATCTGGTGGTTTGTCATAAAAGCCAGAACACAATAAACGCATTTAAAACCTAAAATTAAGTCTCATCCAACTATATGCAATCTTACCAGGAAAACATCAATCCATTTAACAACAATAATTCACAATACAAAGAAAAATGCAGAAAAATTCTGTAAGCTCTGACATTACATAATAACTTCAAAAGCGCCACCAGCACACCTTGCAGTTTTGACTAGGTATCCTCTGTCATGCACCCTGGGATAAACTGTATGTGCTGCATGAATCAGCCCAAAACAAAGCACTACCTGCGCCTCACACAATAAAAGAATAACCTGTACTATGCCAAAGAATTTAATGAGCTATGACTCCAAATCCCCGACAGGGAATAACTCTACTTTATTGTTTATCCACGGCACTGTCTAAGCCTCTCTGTGAATGCTTTACACAAACACCATCGCTCAGGTGGAAAAACCGCACATGGCTGAGCCACTAACTGTGTCTCCTTCACAAAATCACAGGCTTCTGGCCAAATGCAATTATTCAAATATTTGCCCTGCCTTAGGCCTTGTGTAAGCAAATTATCAGCTTATATATACACTTGACTTTATGCAATTAAGCTTCCTTTGAATACCTAATTTTTGTGAAAGCTAATTACCATACTTATTGCTACTTGAGATTAGAAAGGGAATATATAAAAAAGTTTAATGTTGCTGTATCTCTATAACTAAAATATCTTCCAGAAATAAATTAGCAGAACACAGTGTCTAGCTCAAACATAATCATCTTATTTTGTGCCCACAAATATGTATATTATTCAGCTTGAAGCATCTCATAGCTGGTTTTGTTATTTACACCATGATAGCTAGTCAGCCATGGACCAGGACCACACTAAGCCATGCACTGAGAGAACACAAAACAAAAGTGACATAAGCTTTACAGTGTGATAATTTGTCTACACTTAAAAGATGTATTCTTGGGCCTTCTATTAAATCCCCTTTAGTTTGCATACACAATAATTTTGCTGGCATAAGTTACATTAATTCACATGAGAAGTCCCAGCAACACTTGTTACCCATACGCTGCTGCTTGCTACCATAAATACACAGTTGCTTCTTAACTCCTGGAGCTTTATACTGGGACAACTTTTAAGCCTAGACCAAATTTAAGTATTTATCTATCAGTCATCATGCCCACAACACACTAACACCTAACCTTTTCAGAAACATGGGCATTTTTATGCTCACAGATTGCTTCTGAGCAACAGACTATTACTATCCTTACTTTTCACCTGGCAAAAAGACCCAAAGAGGATGAAAGATCTTCCCCTCTGTGTCAGAAGATTAAATATAAAAAGGAGTAAATATAAATGTCAAGAGTAGCAAAGACCAGTACTTCAATTGCATGATCAGTGGTTGCCCACAAATGCAACCATAAACTCCACCATTGTAGCAACAGCACCACAGTGACTGAGATGACAAGTGAAATCACTCAGTGTCTGAAGGAAACTGAAAAGGGATATTTTAGCCAAGTTTATCTCTCTATTTTTTATAAAGACACCCATGATACAGTTAAAAACCATACAAAATAATCAAGTTATTTTTAAAAAACCTATGCCCAATTCTAAATTTTCTAATTTGAAACAATTACCTAGTAATGGAATATTTCTAATTAATTACCTTGTATGTCTAATAAAGATTTTTGTTAGCCTCCTAGGTATAATTCATTTTACCAGTGTTGTTTTTATAGTAACTCATTTATCTCAGTAAATGAATCTCAAACCATTTGAAAACAGTGCTTACTTTAACCTCTCAACGGTATGGGTAAGTTGAGCCTGTTCTAGAGGAAACTGAGGCACAGGAGGGATCCTAGAGCTTTATGATCCAAGATTTGAGTTGTCCATACAGGCAGCAGTTTGTGGATTTCGTAAGGTTTACTACTGACTTATTTACACAGCAAAGCAGCATGTCTCTGCAGACCTAGAAGTAAAACCCGCTGTTTATGAGAGAGAAACCCATAAAAGGCAACAAAACAGCACAAGTTCAAAAAAATCTCAAATTGCATCCAAGCTACAGACCAGGAACAGTTTGGAGAGTATCACATCTAGTAAAGTGACCATGTGCAGTCATAAACAGAAGAGGTGAAATACCTAGACAAGGTTTCGTATAAAATATCTATTTTACCTCTGCAGAAATAGCAGTATTTGTAGACCCCAATTTGTGTAAACAGTGAAATGAAAAAAATTGGTCAGAGGCAGCCACTTGAGCTGCTGGCCACCTGCAGTACATTAGGGGAAGACCATGGTTATCTCCCTACATCCCTTTCTCTCCTCCTTTCAGTTTTATAATTACAGCTTTGTGAAGCCTGTCCTGTTCCTTCACAGAGCTGCAACAGTCTGAAGATCAGCCAAAAGTTCTAATAAAAGTAACACAAACAACTAGCAGTCAAACAGATTGCAGTGGTGTTGTTTATGTGGATATCATCTTTTCTCCAGAGAAAGAGGTAAAAAATGCAGTTATGATTCTGGCTGTTTTTTCAAAAAAAAGAAGTAACAGCAGAGAATACTAACTCGGCACCCTCTGATCTGGTGATAAAGGCTGGTTTAATCTATGCTTCGTTGGGGAAAAAGTTTGCACAAAGCAGGGAAATTGTACTTTGTATGATGGCAAACACCAGGCACATATACAACCCCAAACCTCCTCCTGTACAAGGAAACCAGTCCTGAAGCCTCCCTCTTCCAAAAAACCACTGCTGCCTTCACAGAGAGCTCCTGCTGTGGCCCTCCGTAAGGATATCGAAGCCAAGATCTTATCCCATAGCTCCAGGGGACTGGACATTCTGACTTACATGCTTTTTAATTGGTTTTCTAAATGTCAGCTTGGTCCAGGATATGAAATTCTGCAACTCCACAGCTGTCTGTTTCATATTTATTATAAAAGCACTTGCAGCACTCAAGCATGGTGCTATTTCATACCAGCACAAAAGACCTGGTGAAGGGACACATCTGAAATTCCTGGATGCCCCTCCGCCATACCTCATCAGTTCTACACGTGTAGCCTGCTCATCTGTGCACCGCCTCTCCTATCACATCCCCTGCCAGCAGATAACAACCCATCTCTACCTGGAAGGATCCATTCCCATCCTGGCACTGGCTTCGGTTGTCTATAAATGCTTCTGAAGATACCCATGGCCCAGCACACCCACCTCTCCACTACCCTCCACTCAGTCAAACTTTCCAGGAGATGTCCCAGGTGGCCCTTTTGCCTTGCAAGTAGTTAGAGCAGTCTATCTTACTGATAACTTCTTTGAGACTAATTTCCTGATGGAAAAAAAACCCAGAGATTTTAGAAATTATTTTATGAGGCATCTGTTAATTAGTTATAGCAGGGATATTTTCTTTTTCTCTTAACGTGCAGATTTTTCAGAAAAATGTATTTCATATCAAATCACAAGAGATAAGATTTCTGTGATTTCCCTGAAGAAAGAGCAGGTGCTAATCTAACAGATATCATACTGAGCCAGGAGAATTCATATCCATTCATGAATTTGCATAGGATAACTGTGAGTATTGGTGAATAACAATGAGAAAATTTGCTTCTAAAAGTACAATTAAAAGGGCTCAAATGTTGTTTCAGTAGGCAAGAGCCTCACATATCCTGCAGCACAGCTAATTTGAAGCAACGTGAGTAGCATTGAACCATATTTTGTAATTATGGACAAATGGAATTCATAATTGCATTTAGTTGCCAGCAATATGCCCAACTGCCTGCATATTATTTCAAGGGTAAATAACACAAAATTATTATTGATATTACTTTTATGCAGTGTAAATGCTCATTCTTCTAGACATCATGTATTCACCTATTTCAGTTACATCTTTGGTTCTGTTCTGTCCTTGGAAGAGCTTGACTCCAGACTCACATCTCCAACAAAAGGCACGGGCATGCACACAAACAAGAAAGCACAGGTGACACTTTTTTATTCTCCAGTTCCTTTGTTATAAATCAGTTCCAGAACAACATGAGTTATGTTCCTTAGACTTACACAACACAGCAGAAATTTTATAGACATGTGTCTCAAACAATCTATTGTAGGATATCCATAAAGATAGTGAGTTCAGTTTCACTGACACATCACATCAGGTACAGAGGAGAAATAAAGTCTGAGTAAGCTCCTTTATGATACCTATAGAATCTTCCCTTTCTTTTCAATCACTTCTCAAATAAAACCTCTTCTAATAGTTATAACTAGTTAATTTTTTTTTTTTACTTTTGTAGGATTTACCATTCTACCTTATTTATAATTAAAAGTTATACAAAATGCCAAGAGATATTCTTTCACAAGAAATTTAAAGAGCTATCACAATAAATCAATGAAAAGGTCACTATAAACATAGGGAGAGAAGGGGATGCTGCCTATATGAAACAGCAGTGAACTGTAAAAATCAGAGTTAGGGTGCTGACCTGTTTGTTAAGCAGGTGAAAATGATTGCAGGTCAAGCAAGAAATTCTATATATGCACAGCGATTCAGAGCACCCTTGTAGCACACTTCATCCTACAACAAAAAATACATCCCCTACCCCTTTAAAAGCAGAATTCTTGGGTTACTCCAGCAAGAGTTCCCAAGCACAGAATACGGGCAGCAGCTGATACCCATCTTTTTCCTCCAAGTTCCCAGTTCAAACTTACAACATGGGTTCACATGTGAGTAAGAAATCCACTGCATGCTACAAACACAGCTTTTTACACTTGTAGCAGAAAGACTAAAGACATACCTAGTAAGCTGACTGTATATGTTAGACCTTTTGTAAAATTATCCACTGCTTTTACCAGAACCTGTGCAAGAATTCATTTCTCATCAAATTTCCCCATGTCACAAGAATTACAGGGTGACAGACCCTGCAGAAGTCAGAGCCTCACAGCATGTAAGGCTGTGTAGCCTCTGTAATCAACTTCCAAGAAGTAATAGGGGGTATATCCACATACAGTGTTATTATCATCTGTATTGCAGTAGCACTAAGAGACCACAATTGAAATCAAAGATCCATTGTTGGAGACTTAATAGCTATCTATGTATCCATATTACAAGGAAAAAAACTCTACTTCAAAGAGTTTACAACCTAAATGTACAAATAAAGAAAATAGCAGCATCCGTTTCACACAGAGTCAAAAGGAAAAAAAATTACAGGAAGATTAAGATCTAAGTAGGCAGTTCGCTGAATTTCACCTTAAATGCTCTGACTAGTTCACAGGGAAAGACTGACACACAGCTGGAAACAAAACATTGTTCTTCCCAATCTAGTACTACAGATGCAGAGCAACAGATGATGCTTTGCTGGAGGATATGGAAAGCCCAAGAGAACAATGAACAAGAGAAGTTCAAATTCCTTTCCTAACTTGCAATCTGCAATATTCCATTGAGCAGAAATTAAGCAAAACACCTTCTGCCATCCCTCTTTCAGTGTAATTTTCCACTATAGCCATGAAAAGCAATTTATTCTGATCTCCAGGGAGCTGCACAAACTGCACCTTCTTCATAGCACACAACAATTTTATTTCCTTCTCCATTTTTATTTTTTCAGACAATCTTTTAAAACTGACACAGCAAGTCAATAAATAACAGCAGGCAGTTCAAAGAGGTAGGGGCTGACTTGCACCAGTCCTGACGTAAGCCCTTACTTCAAGACAATTCCCCATAATGGTCATTCAAAAGGGCCACCAAAATGGGAAACCCACTTGCTGAAAAACTGGTTCAGGGAAGGGCTAAGGGAGTTAATGCATTCAGAGCCATGCAGCTGTGATAAAATGCACAGTTAATGTATCTGCTGCTTTCAGACTCATTGCAGGATCTTGCTTAATAGTACTCTGTATTTAGAGAGAGTGATTCAGCCAAGAACCTCAATGTGCTGCCATCTCACAGATAGCAGTTAGCTGTAACTCTCAACATTCCCGTGAGACTGCTACATACTATTACTCTCTTTTCACAGATGTATTCATTGAGAACCAATTAAATGATTTGCCCAGACACTTCCTAAGGTAGAGGTGTGCTCGGGTCTTGAGGCAGGAGTTTGCCTCACATGGCTTAACCTGAACATTTTCACCAGCATCCTCACGCAGCAGCAGCAAGGTCTCCATCAGGCCAGTGGATGCTGGAAAACACCATGGCCTCACCTGAATGGGGTAAAAGCAGGCAGTAACACTGAATATAATGCATATTTAAACCAGATAAACTGTGCCTTCGGTTCATGTCTATCCATTGAGTTGGACCAGACAGATAGCTTCTGTAAAAAGTCTCATTTCAGCAACTATTTTTGAGCAGATCATGAGTGCTGGAGCAGCCAGCTGCACTGGTCCATCCCTGTCTTGAGGGGTTTGCACACCAGCTTATCAGGCTCATTTCTCAGTGAATGGGTGGGCAGGAACAGCAATGCCAACCTTAGACAACCAAGAGAAGAACAGGCTGTAGGAAATCAGTAATCCAGGAAACTGGTTCTCTCCATTACAATCCTGTGTAGAAGGATGTGTAACTGCTTACTAAGTGTTTCCTAGGGGTCATATTTCTACCAAAGGAGAATGTGCCCACTGGCTTAGACTTAGACCGTGTTCACAAATCACATTTGAATAGCAGATCTTACTGATGATGAGATGAAGAAAACATCTTTCACACCACATAGGATGGAACCACCATTAACTACTTTGTCCCTCCTAAATGATTTTCTCATAATTTCAATAAAAGCTGTAATTTTCTCCTCTAAATCAGTCCAGAGGCTAGTGCATTAGTTTATTTTGATCTGCTTGCAAATACAAAAAGCCAGTGAAACTAGAAGTGCTGTAAGAATTTATTACTTTAGAAAACTATGTAAATGAGGACACTCATATGCACATATACAGTATTTAAATTATTCTCCCTGCCATCTGTGGTAATGACTTTACGATGGCACATTTTGAACAGGTATAGATTTATACAGACTTTATGCTTAATATTTCAGATCTATTCTCCAAACAGAGTTTTTCTTCTCCTGTGACAGCAATACCACATTGCTATCACAGGGGGTTTTGCTCTTCAGCATTTATCACTTTTCACATTCCTTGATGTAAATGAGAAAGAAGTGGCCAGAATGATGGAGGGTTCACAGGCATTTGTTACTGTCAAAAAAAAGTTTTATTCTATTGCCACAGGACCCTCCACCCCCAAATCCTAGAGATCATAGGAGATATCAGATTGCTTTACATTGTACCACATACAGCATCAAGCCAGCCTGCACTCAGAATAAAAGATTACACCAGACAAGGCTCCATGAAGCCTCCCAGAAAGGACTGCTCTGAAGAAATATGAGAAGATTCATTGGCACATACAAAGCTTATGGACATTTCAGGAAAACCACAATTCTTAACAGGTGATAACGAAGAGATGCCTTTACATGTGAAGAAAACTTCCATTTGTTTTTAAGCAACTGAAAGATATAATCGGCTCAGAACACAGAAAATTTGCAGTAAGATACTTTATTCAAATTTCCTTACGCATATACAAGAAAAAGCATTTTGTCTTTTCTGAGAAACATAAACCAAATGTTAATCACTCTACAAAAATTCATTCCATTCCCCCATAGTTTATAGATTATCCCATATTCCTTCTTTTCAAAGTTTTTAGAGAAAGTACCACATAGTATTTAAACATGCATAATTCAACAATAGCTCTAGATGGTTAACAGAATCTTTCATTTCATTCTTTACTCACAATTAGACTTTATACTTAATACTGTAGCCCTCAATTATGAGCAGAGTTTGACTACATACCTGCAAGAATTTCAGAGACATTTTATCTCCTGATGCAGACCCTGAAAAAAATCCATAATTGCTTGTCATTCAAAGAAAATTAAAAATCATTTTGGGAAAGATATGAATTGAATTGCAATTAATCTTAATTTTAATATTGCAGTGAGGAGCCCTATGTATGTCAGGGGCCTCCACCAGGCAGATGAAGGACGGCAACCATTCTGTGCATCGTTAGTCCTGCAGTGTAACTAACAGGCAGAGGTTGAACTCAACCTGCTCTTCGGGAGGAGGAGGAGGACCCAAGGTCTGTCACCAGTGTGCTTGACTTCACTGCAACTGAGACTGTGTCATGAATCTTACATACCACATACTGGTTACATGAGTTTAGAAGTTAAATTTTGCCCTCATATGGACCCCACATGACCTGTACCTAATCATGCTGCAATTCCCTTCCCCTCCCCTTTTGTTTTGTTTGGGGTTTTTTTAACTTTACTTTTTTTTTTCCTTAACTTATTCTCACACAGCAGGAGCAGCAGCTCTGGGCCCTGGCAGCTTGGCCAGCTCAGCATTACATAAATGCTTGGACAAAGCTGCTTTTAGCATGCAGCTCCTGCAGAAACCCAAGATACATCGGTAAATCACAAATGACAGGAACGATTTTGGACAAAAAAATGATGCTGTGTTGGACAGCACTGACAAGGCACAAGGAACTTACCTGCTGTATATAATGAAGGTGTTACTATTTTACATAAAAACTGGAAAAAGTACCCAAGTAGTATTTTAATTCACCCCACATATTTAAGTTCTCCACAGTGAAGGGAAGATTATCCTGCTGTGATCAGCAGGGCAGGGCTCAAAGGGGATCAGACATGCAGCCAGCAGAACATCAGCAAAGCATGAGTATGGTCTTGTTGAATTATAAGAAAATCATCAGCGTCTTCCTCAGTGGAGAGTATAATCTGAAGGGCACCCATATGTCTCAGCAAGGAAACTCAAACATGTATGAAGACCTTTCTAGTAGAAGAGAGGATAGGAAAAAGATATTTGAAAAGGTATTGTAGAAATGGAACAGATACGTCCAAGCAATGACCGTACCTTCATGCCCAACCTCTGAGTTTAAGAGCTGCCTAAGGAAATCCAAACACCACAGCAGCTCTCCAAAGGACAAGCAGTTATGGTCTCCAAGCTCTGTGTGTTACTATTCAAAAGTCTTCCATAGTACACAACTAAATTTGGTAGTCTCTTGAAAGGTTGCAGATTTCACTAGACTGACATTTTGGCTGCCCTTGGACTATATATCAATATAACTATTATTTCAATTACAAGTCGGGAGCTTTCTAATCCAATTCACTCCAGTTTATTGCTTAGGAAATCAGCCATTCATGAACTCCCTGCTCTCATGAAGAACACTGTTGCTTTGGGTTAACACAGCCAAATGGGTAAAAAGCTGCAGACTTTTTGTGCAGAGAACATTACTGAAACATGGCCCAAAAGACAGTGCTGGGGCAGGGCAGTAGAAAATATTTAAGATTTTTTTTTATTATTTCCTCTAAAACACAAAAGAACTCAAACGTGCATTAGTTACATTTTCCTCAAATGAGCTTCACTTCAAGCTTCCTCTCAGCCTCAAACCAATATATGAGATTTCTTACAATAAAATCTAAATGAAGTTATCTGCTTGTAGATGTGGTAGCCACTCATCCCATCACCTCCCAACTGCTGAAATCCTTCTGGAAGCCCCAGAGCACTGAGTTTCATTTCCCTGATGGCACTGACACAAAATTTTATGCAGGGCAAAACTAATTCATCTTGAAGCATGTAGCTTTTCAGGCATGTCAGGGGAACCTTCTTGTATTAATCAAAGAAAACACCAACCAAAAAAAAACAACTTTAATGATTGCCTGCATTTCTTTTTTCTTTAAAAGTTAAATCGAGAAGAAACTATATATTTTTTCCTCATAGGATATCTGGTCCTGTAATCCATAACATATTTTCCTATCAGAAGTTACTCAGAGGTAATAATATATTGATTTTCACAGGGAAATATTTTTCTAGTTGTAGTGGTCAATGTTTTTAATAAAAGTGTTTATGTTTTAGATCATTTTAATACATGTGTAGAAAAACAGAAGGAACATCTAGTTTAAGTCACCCAAAGTTTACAGAAATGCGTGACATAACATTGCCTCTGCAATCTCAGCTCCATCACCTTGTTCATCTTCTTTATTTACATGTCTTTAATTACATCAGCATTTCCCCACGTGCTTCTGCCTCCCTGAGCACACAGGATGAATCCTTTTTACTTAATGAGCATGTATTTAATATTTCGGGTTTGCCTCATTTTTCAGCATGTGTCTGAGGCCTTATCTCTTGCCTACTGTCCAAACACTGCTCTGAATAAAGAATTTTTCATTTCCTTTGGGCTTTTCTCTGCTGTTTGTCACTATCTGAATGCTTCACAACATTAATTAAACTGACAAGGTAAGGCAGCAGTATTATCTACATTTTACACATGGGGTACTGAGGCACAGAGAAGTTAAAGTCAAAAGTAAAGCTAGCCATAAACTTCACAAAAAATACTGTAGTTGAAATACAAAATACAAAAGAAAGCATTGCCTTTAAACGAAGGCATTTAATGAAGACCTGAAAAAACCACAGGTTTCAGGTGAATGAAGTACAGAGAGTAAAAAAGCCAGTCATTCCAGTCTGAAAACAGAAAATGGCATTTCCATTTAACAAACACCTTTGAAAGTTTCAATATACAGTTCTAGCTTGAAAACTGAGAGTTATGAACTCTTAAGTTTTTTTAGTTTAATTGTATGTAAAAATAACCACTCATGCTGAATGTTCCACGTAGGACTTAGCTACACAGATGTATTAAAGGAATTTGAAGCCAGCCAGCCCAAAGGCAGTGTTAAGGGATCTAAACTAAAGGTTTCTAACCCCAATGTTGATAAAGAAGCAAACTTTCAGTTCAGATAACTAAGGGACTGACTTAGCATATGTGTTTCTGTACGTGCCCCTGGAGAAGTGCAAAGAGCTCCATTTCAGAGTACTGATGCTTTGACAGGATCTCCACTCTTCACTCCACTGTTCAGCTTCTTGATATTTTTCATTACCACACTAAAAAGTCTGATTTAACCTTCATCGCCCTAGAGCAATTGAGAGAAGGGCAGATGTATCATGTGACAGGTCTGTGACAGACCCCAACATTATTGGCAAAGTAAAAGCAATTTTACATGCAAATCACAAATTTTCAGAAGCCTGCCTCTTCACCCTACATGGACAAGAACTACTCAGAGAATAACCTGAAGGATCTAGAAAAATCAAGCCAAATATGACTACTGAGAGGTTTTTGCCTTTTTTTTTTTAGCTATAAACAGCCACTGAGTATTATGACAAATTACCCGGGTCTGTTACCATCTATGATTCTGTTTCTTCTTGATGCCCTGAGTGTCTACTCACATAAAAATTCATTGAAACAAATGAATCTAATAAAAGTCACCCAAATGAGGGATGTCTGATTGTGTTTATGCAAGTAACAGATATTTCTGAACGCTCTAGTAACTGATCTCCTCTTGACAAGACAGAGCTACGTGACTTTCTCCTGGTACATGCCTAGGTCTGATCTTTTGAAAAAACAGTTCCTTCAAAAGCCAGTATTTTCAAAAATAAATGACAAAATAAAGGCAAAATCCTTAAAATACTTCAAGAAAGTGATGGATTAAGGACTCAAATTGCCAAAAAAGTCATAATGATTTCTCTGAAAATATTGTCACCTCATTATCAATAATCTTCTAATCAGTTCCAGAATCCTCTACTTCTTTCCCTCTCTACACAATCTTGTAAAAAGTAGCAAGTTACTGATTACAAGAATACACCTCAACTAAATCCCTTAACAGCACGTCAAGTGCACAAATATTTTAACAGCTAATGGCAAATTCCACAGCAACACATATATATTTATTAATTTCAATCATTCAGGCCAGGGAGGTATGAATAAGGGCACTATCATTTAGGGCTGTAATTAATCATCCTGGACACTTCATTGTCAGTGAACATAAATCAAGAAGCAAGTGTTTCTCCTATTCGAGTGATATGTAACCAGCATTAACAGTGACAAAATCTAATGCTTGTCAGTAACCGATACATATTTTAATCTACCTTTGACACCTAAGATGCAGGGCTGTTTCACACGAGTGCCCTCCACCTCTGAATTTATTTTCTGGATGCAGAGCACATATTTTAAAGATATTAACAGAGTATAACAAGAAAGCTGAAAAAAGAAGTTGCCAAACACCAAGATGTAAATATTCTGAAGTAAAAGAAAAATCTTATACATCAATACAATGCATAACAAATACATGTTAGAAATAGAGATGGGACAAATGACCATTTGCAGGACAGTGTAAGGCAATTCCTAAATTGTAAAATAGTTGTAAGCCAGCCACCAGTTATAGTTGGTATACAACTCCACGTATGTCTTTGTTAAATATCCACTGGGTCATTAGGAGAAACACACAAGTACAAACTAGGATTAAAGCACTGCTAAAAGAGGGAAGAAAACATGAAGAACTAAAGCTTGTTTTAAAAAAAAATTCTATCAATCCATAGAACATCCCCATGGTCAGGATATTCCAGGGGCCAGTATATCTGGGCACATGAATCTGGAAGCATAGAAGATAAAGTTTTTAAACTCACTTGTGTGTGGTCAAGTTTTTCCAGCCCCTATGATTCTTAAAGCTGTAGGTATTATTCCCTTTTCCAAATTAGATTTCATGGAGACAATTAACCCAAAGAAAGCCAGGAAGCTGCATTCAGGCTGACACCATTCTCCATCTGAGTTCACAGCATTCACTGCAGGTAGACCTGGATGAGGAGGTGACCTCCACAGACAGGAGCAAACACCTCCAGCACAACTATAACTGTGATAATTGTTGCTACAGCTCACAACCCACCACAAAAAGGTGCCACCCCACCTTTTTGCTCACTTTCAGCCAACACAGCTGTATCCACCTGGCACTCGGAGGCAAAAGTTCTAAATCTTCCCAGGACAGGTATGAGGATAAAGCATCTTAACGCTGCACCAGAGCCATTCTACATAAATCTTACCGAACTGGTGAACTGAATTCAATTTACCAGCTGCAGAGGGACTTAAAATTGTTGAAATACAATGAAGTGTTTAGTTAAATAAAGCAGAGAAGAAAACAATTACCTTATAATGTCTTTTTTTAAAAAAATTCAAGCCTGCCACGGCCTGGCTCTAGGCAGCAGGGCTCAGGTACTCCTCCGGCTCATGGCAGAGGTCTCCATCATGCTCCTGGTATGACATTGCCTATATGCTTCAATCACATAAAAACATGAAATATGAACTACTAAAACTTCAAATCTTTGCTCTTTTAAAAGACTATTTTAGAATGTAGGTATACAGGAGAATTTATTATCTTTAATATTTGCTCGGAGGTACCACAAGCACACTAGAAGGCACCTACCCAAAATACCTATGCACAACCAGGCTTATGCAAGGTCTTCATTTGAAGAGAAGCTGTTTGTGCAAGACTTGTATATCTGAAACACATTCAAAAGCTTGAACTACTTAAAAACTCTTGTTAGATTCCTGAAATAACTGTCAACGTCATTTTATTTGACAGTTCTTCCATCTCCAGCTAATACCACATACTTCTGGTATTATTCAAAGCATCTCCTACCACTAATACTAATATTCATCAAAACATAAATTACCTGGATATTACTCTGATCTGCAGTTAGAAGCTGGCCCAGGTTTAGGACTGTTATTAGTATCTAAAGCACCCAAGAGAGATAACTGTAGTGGCAGGTGTCTCGAGAAAACTCAGACACCTTTGAGTTTTTTGAAGGGCCAAGCTGAACACAGCCCAGTCTATCTGCTCCAAAATGATAAAACAGTCATGAACACAACTCATCACCTGAGATTAAACACAGTTCAAGACTCCCAAAGACAGCATTAATCCTTTGGCTTTTAAATATTTGAGATCTCAGCACTTAAATTCTGCCAATAACAATTCAACCTGTAACTTATTTCCTAGCCTACTACTTCTCAGACTACAAATTTTATATCCAAAATCAAACCTAAATATACTGATTGCAATCTACCACAGAAAAAAGAATAGTAAAATTTCTTATTTAATCACACAATTCTATCAACAATATGTTGAGCAGAAAAATATAAGTACAACTGTATTACTGTCTGTACTCTAAGTGCTAAGGTGGAATTTTGCCCACAGGCAATAACTATAAACCCAGGTCTGAGATAATCCGTTTGTAAAATACTAAGCATACAACACAGGCTTTCAGCCTTTGATGGAAGCATTCTTCTCCAAAGCACAATTTACATTTAAATTCATATTGTAGGAAATCAAATACTAAAAATAAGTGTCAAGGTTTTCTTCTTCACTGAATTGTTTCTCAATTAGATTCAAGTGTTTTGTCTAACCATTTCATACTCTTATTGCTTTCTGAAAATTACAAAAATTTCTTTAATTATTCATGATATCTAACTACTGGGAAGTGCCACAAATTGCTTTTGTTAAGAAAGTAAGAACAGGCTGTTTACATTTAGCTGCTGGGACACAGAAAATAAAAGGAAAGAAATTCCTACTGATGCAGCAAGTACCAGATATTTCTGATGAAACCCAGGAAAAAAGACACATCCTATATCACTCTCCTGGTCTTCACTCCAGAGTGAACAGAGCACTCAGGACCCTCCTCCACAGGAATGCAGTGCTGGAGGCAACAAACCACCTGCCTTTGGCCAGTCATTTTTCTAGTAATTTCTTTTACAAACCCAGACACTCTGGACTCCTTACAGAGGATAAGTGTACATTTAAGAAATTTCTGGCCAGCTAAATGAGAAAAGCTTCTTCAGCAATAAAGCAGTGTTTCCCAAAATACCTTCTCAATAAACTATGTAACTAAAGAGTTTGAAGAATGTCAATGACCTGGGTAAATCCAGCAGAGGGAAAGCAGCAGGCAAAGCACACGTCAGTGACGGAGGAGCCTGACCACAACATGCTCTGGGAGGAGTGGCAGAGATGCTACTTGGCGTGTCTTTCCAAGACTAAGTCCCGACAGACAGAACATGCACCCAGAGCACTCCCGACCTTGGAGAACTGCTGCGTCATCCAAGCCAGCAGGTTTCGAACCATTTTTGCCAGGGTAGGTAGGGAACAGGTATCCTACCTACCAGGTATTTTATTCTCTCCGTTGACGGCTGCTAGGACAAAGGATAGTTATTGTCACAGGCTGTTGTATACACACACTGAACAAATAAACATTTTAAGTGGTACATAAAACTGTTCAGTGGTTCCCTAGCAAGATTGTGTTTTGCTCTGGCAAAAGACATATTAAGAACAAAGTTAAATGACTAACTTATTCACCATTAATGTAGAAAAACAATTAAGTAAGAAGATTTCATGCAGGAGCCACACAACGTTCCTGATAGTTGCACTTGAAAATTGCTCAAGTTAACAAAGCACTTTACACCACAACCCAAATGTCTTTATTACTGTCCCAAGTACCACAAATGAAAAGGAATCAAAGACTGTTTGCACTCATCAAGCTCAGCTGCAGCTCCAAGCTATTTCAAAGCCAGATGTGTTAAAATCTCCCAGACTGATCAGGTTCATTTTTAATTCAGAAAAATCTATTTCTGCACCTGGGTTTTATATCCTATTATGCTTCTAAAAGAACTTAAGACTTCATAGCTTTAGTCAACTTACCCTGCCAAGTGCATGCTGGTATAATTCCATTCCAGCTGCTAGCAGTACACAGAGAAATTTGACTCATCATATCTCATTAGAGTTAAATGTGCTGCTAATTTATGAAATATTTTGCCTGACCCATCAAATCAATGGAATACTTTCATGCTCTTTCTTCTTTTTATCATGATAGCTAATTTGAAGTCATTCTTTCCACTTCATTAAAATCTAAACTTGATCTGAAAAACAATAGCTCTTAGAGCTTATATTGGATCAAGCATCACCTCCTCAATAAAGCAGCCACATGACAGCAAAATTCAGAATGTCATTTATTTCTAAACAATAGTCTCCTTCACACTGATATTTTCACATTGATTTTTTCAGATATTTTATACACATCTTTTCTTGTTTTTACATTTGATCTAAAATGCCCCGCTCAGCAGCCCAGTGCCATCACAGCGAGCCCCCAGGTGTCACCCCACGAAATGTGGGAGGATGCTCAGCAGGAAAGCTGGCTGGGAAAGGGACATCCCGTATCCCTGCAGAGCAGGCTGAGAAGCCTTATCTCAAGGATCATCAGCTGTGAATGTACAACTCAGTTCAAATTCAGCACACCTTAAAAGCAACCAGAAGTCATTACAACTATGTTTCTTCATTCAGTTGCTGGTCCCAATTCACCCATGCTAGTCCAAAACCACAAAGTTATCTTCCCAAAACTTCCAACTCTCAAGAAAGAAAAGAAATAACGATTACAGCTTTTGAGAAAACTCAGACTCAGCAAACTACTAAATCCAATTCCTAAATTAAGCAGTGTAAATGTGAAAGGAATAAAAAGACATTGACTTTTCTTGGCACAAGCACAAACTTTCCCCTTAATCAAAAAGACAATGGCTTGGTGAAGGATTTTTTTTTTCCACCTTATATTATCCAGTAAAGTTTTAATTTGGGATATATCTGTATTTTCAGCCCAAATTCCTACCTAACAAATTTTTATCAAATTATTAAAACCTGGTATGTAAATAAAAATATCAAAAAAGAAGAAAAGTTTAGGTCTTCTTTTGAAGTCACCTCTGGCACTTGGGTAACTGCCTGATGCAATATGAGCCCTCAACAATTACCTTTGGAAAATCATGAAGCCTGGTCAGGGTCCTTAGTTACAGGGAAAGGGCAAACAAGGTCCCAATGGAGAAAAGAAGGTGGCTGTAGGAGGCAGGGAGCTATATATTACCCAGCTCCACCTATACCCCTGGAAACAGCTGGGAACAATCAGCCAGTGAGTAAAACCAAGGAGATCTGTAACAGCTGACAGAGTTTTGTCAGGAGCAAATCATATCAACCCCACCTAGTCTCCTTCTGCAGCAAGGTAATACAAGCAGTGGATAGAGCAGCCCCAGGTACAACAAGGATTTTGACCCTGTCCCACATGGTGTTATCACGGGCAGACACCACCCCACTCCCCCCCTTGTCAGGGCACTGAACTGCTTGTGTACCCCACTGGGAAACACAAAGAGCAATTACAGATGGCTCACTGTCAAACCATGCACACTTACCAAGGGAAGCCCACGGGGGTTTGCCCAGCATCCAATACTACTCAAAATCTTCACTAATGATTTGGGTGATGGACTAGAGAGTATGCTGATTAAATCTCCCGGTGACAGCAAGCTCGGATTGACAACGAATACACAGAAAGACAAGAGCAGAATTCAAAATGACCTTGTCAAACTTGAAAAACAACGGGGGGGAGAGCACCCAAAAGGATGCAGTTCAATCAAAACAAATGCAAAACTGTAAAATTTGGGTCATATGGGTCAGTACCCTCATGCTTGCCAGAGGAACCCCAAAGAGATGATCCCTCATCTGCTGACCTTGACAGCCCTGAGGATGTTCCTAGCAGTGCACATCTTTCCAGGCAGACTTGTTTCCCTTCTGATTTATCAGAGGCCTTGCAGAAGCCTGAAACTGCCAAAATTTTCCCAGTTTCCACCTCCATCACAAAAGCTGTTGGTTAAAATCCCTTTTACCTCACAGGAAATAAGCTGTGCAGTCACTGTCATTAGCGTTAATGCAGTCTTGATTACCAGGCCCTGCCTTGTGGGATGCCTGCTGTTTCTCAATATTTCTGTCTCATAATGCCTTCTCAGGAAAAGTTTGCCTTAATAAACACTTACTATGACAGTTAAGAATAAGAAATCATACATCTCTTCTCCCTCAGCTTCACACATGCATTGATTATAACCTAATGAAGTTTATAAAAATCAAGCAAAGTGGTTAGAAATACCAACTAGGAAAACTCTCTGGAGTAATGATAAATCATGCCTCTAATGTCCTCATTTGTTTGCAAAAAAGAAATGATGCCATTAGCAGGGTATTTCAATCCTGAGCAGTCAAAGCTTCAGTAACAAATTCTGAAACTTTTAAAGGCAATTAAATACTCTACTTTTTAACAGTTATACCTGTAAAACCAAACTTAACCTTAGGAGATAAATGATTAATTAAAAAGTGGTGTTCTGTATTTTTTCCACAGATATTTGCCAAATCATTTCTCCAACCTTTAATCCCTATCTCACAAAGCTAAGAAATAGAATTGCTATTTAATTAAAGCTATGTTAGGAAGGGAAGACCTGCTTTCAAATTAAAACTGGTGTATGCACCAGTAACTAAAATACATATCCCGAAGCAGATGTACACCTGGATCGTGGTTTGCTTGAACAGGCTCGTAAACTTATGTTGGCGACGTGATCTTTTCTGTTTCAGGTGGCATCACAATAAAAACACCTAAGCATGAGGAAAAATCATCATTACATCAAGCTTTGTTAGAGCACAGGGAACGCTAATTGTGTCTCAACTGGTGTCCCCCAGCATATAATTTCTATGAACTTCGTGCACCTTCACATATCACTCAGATCACCACCACCACAGCAGTGTACATGTATCACCTGGAGCCTCTGACAGAAGATGTTATTCCATAGAAGAGCTACAATAGTAGAGATCTGAGAAACACTGCAAAGTGTTGCTGAGAATGAGTGGAAATGAAGGAAGGTTTGCAAAGGTTAAACGGTGATTTCTAAAGCGCTAGAAAAGGAGATGGTGGAAGACATGTGCTAATTGAGTATTTTACCTGGAAAAATATGAGAATAGATAATAAAACAGTGATAGAGGAGTATTCAGAGTCAGCAAAGAGATAATAACCTCCTCACTTAAAACGTTTAAGACTAAATTAGAAAACATAATAGCAAATGTATTTTACATTAAGAATGGAAAAAACACAGATTATTGAGGACCACATAACTAATTATCTGTTTGTATGATATATGATTTTCTAATACTAGTTTTATAAAATATTTCAGCTAGGAGCATTTGTACTGCATCAGTCTGAATATTTCTAACACCGATAATAGTCAACAGAGGATATTCTGAGGGGGGAAAAAAAATCCTTTAAAAAAGACATCAAATATAGTTTGAGGTAGTACCTGTTTAATCTTTGATATTAAGCCAAAAAGGAATCACAGGGGTGAGCGTTATCTCAGGGAGTAAAGTGGAGATGGCTGACTCCCTTCTTGCTCCCTGTCATTTCTCAGCTGAGCTGGTCTCGCTCGGGAGCCAGGACCTGCACCCAGCACCTTCCCTGCGGTTGAGGGAGCCTGATGCACATAGAGCAATGGAGCCTTCTCAAGTCCCTCCTTCCTCTGGTGGTTCCCATTTTGCCACACAACCCGTATACACGTGCTTTTGGAGTTTGGCTGGGAGGAAAAAGGGTAAGAACATGCTCCATCCCCCTCCAAGACCAGTAAAGAGAAAATTACACCCACCTCATGCTTCATGTGAGAGCCAGATCCACCTTCTGCTGGGCACCTACCTGTGCAAACCATAATCCCAGGGGCAAAAATAGGCAGATGAGGGCTGGCTGCCACAAATATTGAGTAATTCATGTCCTGAGCAATACAATCCTTAAAGAACACTGGAATACCACCTACAGTTTTCCCCCTCTATTTAAGAGAAAGACATCCCATGACTACGGTAGGATTTTCCTTCCCACTTTGGAGTTACCTCAGTGCAGGGAATTTTCATTGACGTTTACATGGGCAGCTTCACAGCAGAGAGATCCCGGGAGCTTCCTCCAGTGTTTTTTCTGAAATCGTCTCCTGCTGTACTCATCACGACCAATTGTGTATCACTTCCCCATGAGTAATAAAAGCTATTTGCTTCAGCCTGGCTTTCAAATTATATGGGAATCATGTTTATAACAAGTTTCTATTATTTGCGTGCTTTTATTAGGACAAGAATATCACCAATGAAGAACATAGTGTTCCTTTAAAATCCTGCTTTCAGAGCAGCAAACTTGGAAGGCAATCTCTGAAATATGCAATTTTCAAAATTACTGTAATTGATGTAACTGTTATAGTGAGAGGTGTATAAGTTCAGAAGTTTCCTATATAATGCATTTCTGTTTTAAAAATGCTATCTTCTCTTGAATAACAGAGCATAGCTAATAACCTGTCTTTCACCAACAACCCAAGTCAAGCAAGTAGCAGGGGCAAGTTGCAGAGCTTGTTGAACTTGTCATTTTCTCATTTGACAAGTAGATATATGAAATAATTAGACCAAATCTTTATGCAGTCACCAACCTTTTCAGAGGTGTGAAATTTCACTTACCTTAGAGTAAAATGTTGTGTTTCAGCTACCTGAGGACCACATAAGTGCTACAAATGGATAGAAATTTTCTGTGGTCAGGTGATACAAATTTATTTCTTGTAAAGAGAAAGCTCAATACTCTTTCCATTATGCCTCCAGGAAGTGTGAAGACCAAAGAGACCTCAGCTGCTACTACATCACTTTTAAATGGTTAAGATTTAATAAATGTTCATATGTGTCAGTAAAGAAGTGGCCACTTTTATAATAAAAATTGTACCAGGCACTTGGCAGATAAACATAACAAACATTTTTATTCAGTTTTATTGGAAACTAGTTATACCTTTAAAACATTTAGTGAACTGGCATATTTCTACTGCCACCACTGTCTTAAAGATTGTTCTGAAACCTCTGCTGTTTGAAATGGCTGTTGTTCATTGACTTCCATAAAATAATTGGCACTATAATCTTATACCTGTCAAAAATCCAGTATACAGCATTGACTAATTGCTATTTTATGTGCTCAGAAATGTATAAAATCAATTTAGTCACTCTGGAAATCAACAAATTCTTTTGTGAAGCTGCAGAACAGTAAACGTAATTATGTTTACTACTGCCAGTCTTCGGTTTTAGTCTTTGGGGGGAGGCAGATTTGCTTATATCATATATAATCTTACAACAATTCTGAGACCAATCTTGTGAAGTGCTTAAACCACTCGTACATTGTCAAGAGCCCTCAAAGCCTATTAGCTTCTACATGAGTTTATGGTTTGCATTGACTTCTGAAATGATGCAACCTCTCACCCTGCTGAATCCCCAGTGATCTGCATTTTCCTCTTCTGGTCTTCATATCCTATGTCTAAATCAAGGAACTTCAAAAAACTGTAAGCTTTTTAGGATGTGTATGTGTGAGTGTGTGACAAGGCACATACAAATCGCATGATTTGACAGGCTATTGGAAGACATGTGAAAAATACTGGGAAATACTCTGTATTTCTTGTGCCTCACATTAAACAGCCTCATTCAGTCTCCTCAGTTGGCATGTACAGAGCATGAAATAATGTCATTTTCTTCTTCTTCTTGTGCCTCCTGTTACCATGCTGTAATACTGCTCCCACTGAAACACGTAACAGAATTTCTTCTCGGAAAACATTTTCCATTAATGCCACTTTATCAGAGCCTGGAAAGAGATGAATGAAGCTTGAAATGCTGCCATCAAATTTCATGTCTGTGTATTTCAAAAAACAATGCATCTGTCCTAATTTTATGACAGGTTTGGGCAGAATATTTTCTTCTGTGAAAATAATGTTTCCAACACTACTGACTGAGGGGTTTATTGGCAATTGAAGTGGGTTCTTGTAGATGCAAGAAATAAAGGCAAAGAAAAAATGGTTACAGACTGAAATAAAAATGTTATTATCAACAGGTAAAAAGAGGAAGGATGCCGTTCACTGCAGAAAATGGTTGCACTGAGCAACTGTGCAAGCACGGATTTCCACAGCTCGCAATAATAGTTTTGCAATAAAAGTAACAAGCAAGGCCGCTAATGACCTGATAGCTGAAGAAAATAAATGCTGTGTACATTGCTAAATAAATTTCTGTTTCTGATCTATCGTAAGTTATCACATGTCCAGCAGAAGTTTAAGCCAGCATCAATCATAAAAGGCAATAACCTGGAGGGCCGTGGTGCCTGCACCATCCCGAGGCACAGGGTGCAGGAGGAGGGATGCGGCTCTCGGCCATCGCAAGGCTCACGCGTGCAGCTCAGCTGCTGGGCTACGGCAGCACTTGCAGTGTGTGCAGCTAGAATTGTGCAAACAAATGTTACCTTTAGCAGGGTTGTCAGATTCTATGCGATAAAAAGTCCTTGCCACTTCACTAGCCAGTGCTATATATTTTTTAGTACAAATAAAGAAAGCATTTTACTGAAATGAACTTGAATTGCAAGGGCATAAACATACCTTGATAATGGAGACCAAATGATGCAACATGTAATTGCTTTTGCCTAGACATAACATCCACCTTCATCAGTAGTCACACTTTCTAAGAGACATTACCCATTCCAGAGGGATCGGTCTTCAAGTAGAAAGCCCCTTCCTTTTCTACTCTTCGATAAAACACAAAGTAATCTCTTTTTGTATTTGCTGTCTTAATACATTTAAGCAATTAATCCATAACATGAGGGAGGCGGCATGAAAACAGACTTACAGCTTAGTTTTAATAAGCATCAATACATTTATGCCGGTTTTGGCAGACCAGCCTTCTACTAATACTTGGCTTCCCAGATACATCCATGAAAATTAATGATCTGTCACCAGACTTGCCTATGTTCTAATGAAGCAGTTAGTCAAGTATGAGTAAAGTCAGGTGTAAGAAGCTGCCTCTTTCCATTTGCAATAAAGCCTTTCTCCCTATTTTGCTAACAAATTAAATTAGTTGGGAGTAAAAATTTAATTACTGTCATGCACCATCTTTGTATTTGTGAGCAAATAAGTGCAGCTAGTGAGCTTTGTAGACCCTTGCTCTGATGAAATGGGAGAGGAGTAAGATAAACCTAGCTGAATATCAGAATAGATTTATAATTATTGTTTTCTCCAAGCAAAAAATTCTTGGAAAAGAGTATTATTTCATTTAAATAAAAAGGATTCTTTTAGCAATGTGATAGCAGCTTTGCCATTTCATGTCTAAATCACACAATTGTATCTGGCTAATATACGGTCCTTGAGCCAAACAGAGGGACAATGATTTAATAACAGAAGCCACCTTTCTGCAGAGGTCCGCGCTCCTAAGGATGTTCTGTAGAAGGACACGGGGTGGGGCGGGGGGGGTCGCAAGGGCAGTAACTGCTGCTGAACACCCACGTCAGGCAACACCTCCAGCAACCAGACAGGCAGCAAACCACAGCGGGAAAACACATCAAACAAAGAGATCTTCAGAAAATATCTTCTCAGCTGTGTAACCAAATCTGAGTTGGTTTTAGGATTTATTCTAAGACCATTTTTCACTCACCAGCTATTTCTGTCCCTTACGAGATTTGCAGCTTTTCTTTCCCCGCTGAGGTGAGGGCTGTGCTGCTGATGCCCTGACAGTGGCCAGATGAGTGCTCCTGCCCCTGCAACTGCAGCAGCTCCATGGGATGTGAGCACAGAGAGGGGACTGAGCCTGCGGGAAGGGCTTGCATTTTCCAAGTGCAAAACAGAACATGGAGATATTTGAATTACTCAGGAAAAGATTGAGTCTGGTTTATGTGGGTGTGACTGAGGCAAGGATGTTGGAATTAGACCTAACCATGGGCTAATATATGTGTTTCACAGTAAGAGATCTTCACAGTACAACTCATGCCTCAGGAGGTTTTCTGGGACATGCTAAAGTGTGGAAGAAAGGAGCTTTCGGAGCATGTCTGCTCAGGGCTAGCTCATTCAGTAACTGCTCTGAGGCAGAAATTGTGCAGTGTGCCTGTCATCTGCACTGCACCATCCAGCCGTTGAGGACCCTTGCTGCATGCACACTGACAGTGTCCTAGCTGTTCATTATTTTGATGTCAAAGCCCAAAAAAGGTCCCCAAGGATCAAGAATAACATCGTAAAAGAGAAAATAATGTTCAGGAGTGTGCTGGGAAAAGAAGATACAAGAATAGGTCTGAAAAAGGGTCTGAAGCGGC
The DNA here is from genome assembly GCF_031877795.1 of Strix aluco. Lineage (NCBI taxonomy): Eukaryota > Metazoa > Chordata > Aves > Strigiformes > Strigidae > Strix > Strix aluco. Next base: position 12,486,203 of record NC_133941.1, on the reverse strand, counting down.
CATCCTGCCCATGATGGCCTTGTTTGGTTCGTATCAACTGGCAAGAAGCTCCAGCGACTCAGAGCTTGACTTCCCCAGGACACATGAGCTGCACTTCTCTTGCAGAATGACATCAGGAGCATTATGCTGTCACTGTTGAATTCATCCTACCTACTGCCAAGGGAATGCAATTAGAAAGACTCATAACTAAACCAGAAGTGAAGTACTTACTGCCTAAACACAGTACTCAAGAGAAAGCTTCTAAAAATGTAATCTTATTTGATCACAGAAATATAAATGCTCTAAATTTTGCAATAGGTCTAGTACAACCACGTACAATAAACCGCCACGTGACTGGCTCTCCAGTCTACGCGCATTGTATCGGAAAGTCAGAATAACCTGAATACACTTTACTTACTGTACTTTAAAATACATTATACTTTTCTTCATAATGAAGGGAGAATTTTGCATTCTTTTCCATCACTTTCCTAGCAAACTCACTTAAAAAAGGAAAAATCCAAGCAATTCTAAAACCTTTAATTTCTTGCTCAATAATCCTGTGAAAATATTTCCCTTTAATCTGGTTTTCAGTCATATCTCTGAAACAGTCCCTGCAATCTCAGGCAGGACGTGTTTCCTGCACTATGAGGATATATATGTAGCATAAATATATCCATGCCTTGAAGACTTCGTTGTTTAAACAGAAGTGACAATCCATTATTAACTTCCCTGCAAATGAAATCAGAACTGTGTTGAACTGTCTGAGAGCTAATAACAACACTTTGCTGACAGACAGCATCCACAAATCAGCTAATCACGTAAACACTTAGCTTCCTAATTGTTTATGGGTGATAATACTTCTGCATACACATAAAATTGTCACATATTAATCCTCATTCAAGAAGTTTTCTTACAAATTTTAGGAATAAGTCTAAGGGCAATGCCGAGCTAGATTAAGTTGTTACCCTAGCACAGAGAGTTATAGAGCTGGGCCATGCCTTTCCCTTGCAGAAAGGGAGATGGCCACGGGTTGCTGTGGGGTTTGCATCCCTCCCCACTGGCTCTGGTGGGAATGGGGGGGTACTGGGGACCTTCTCCCCAGGTGGGTGCCACCTTCATGTAACAGCATGACACCTCTCAAGTCTTTGTGGCCATGTTAATACCAGACCAAGTATGGTGATAAAATCTACTTGTTCAGCTTGGTTTATTTTGTTAATCAACTCTCCAACCTACAATGTGGCAGCAAATCTTCATGGCCCATGCCCAGCTTTCAGGAAAAGTAAGGAAAATAAAAAGAATATTGCATTACAGTCCTGATAATTGATATTGAAGCTGCCAAGCTACAACACATCAATTAATGCAGGCTTTCTGCCTCCTCTTGCCATTGGCAAGAGCTCACTGACCCCTTGCAGCACAGTTACAGCCGTGGGCAGGACTCATCCAGTGTCACCACAGGTTGACCATGAAATGCTGGCCAGGGATGGTGATCACACCTGGGGAGAAGATCTGTGTGTCAGCAAGACAAGTCACAGGGGGAGGTGAGGAGGGTGTCCTGCAGACCACAGACCTCTTCCAGTAACAGAGGGAATGATGGCCTGATGGGCAGCACAGGTACACTCCACGTTCTGAAAGCAAAACATGCAAGACCCACAGATATCCCACCACATCCCGCTCCTGTAACTTCCCAGCTCCCATTACGGTTAAACTTCTCATGAATTATTGGGCTATGGTCTACTGTGCTCAAAATCTAAAGCATTTCTCTCTACCTGACTACTCCCAGTCAGATCATACATCAAATAAATCCCCAGGGACAATCCAAACCCCATCAGCCTCCAAGAAGCTCTTTTTTTTCATCTGTAACAGCAAGACATTTCTGAAAGCTGGAAAAACAGTTATGCAGTTCTCTGAACTTTTCCTCACTCTGGTGTGATGGCTATCATTATGTTAACGATTTCTTTTTCTTTTTTTTTGTTTTTTTCTCCCAGTACTGATATGTTTAGCATTTCTCAAATTCTCTCTGCAGGAGGAGGTGTCGTTTCGGATGGCAGAACTAAACTAACATACAACAGAGGAGGCATTTGGTGTGTTCTCTTCTGAAGCTGGAATTTTATTTTTTGCTTTCTTCATTATTTGTACTGGAATTGAAAATGCTGGGCTGAGATTTGTGCGTTCTTCACATCAGTGGTAACCCAGACATCACCATCCATGTGTCTTGACAATTAAAATAAACAGCAAATAGGGGCTTTTCCCCTTCTAGGTCATTGGAATTTAGGTGCAAAAGAGTTTCTTTTTCCTTATTTTCAATACTTTGCTAAAAATATGTTAACAAAGGGCCTTTTTGTTCATAATCTCACATGTCTACTTATCTCTTGATAACTCCAAGAAACGCCTAATGACTTCAGTGAGCAGCTGGATGCACATCAGTTGACAGAGCTCTGAAGCTTTTCCTCTGAGTTCTACAGTGAGTTAAACACTAAGCTTTGGGGTACTAAAATTCAAAACGTGCTCTTAACTCATTGACTGCAGCATGGACAATCCTGTTGCCATTTGTGTCTGCAATAATCAGCTCACCTGGAGACTGAAAATCGAAGACAGCCGAGTGCAGCAGAATAAGCAGATATGCAAAGTCCTGCTCCATCCCTGCAGCTCAGCACCTGCTCCAGAGCTTTCCTTATGGTACAGGTTGTTCTAGCCACGCTCTGAATTAGTAATTTCCCTACGGACCTTTTCCTATGGCACTGATCATGACATCATCTATTTCATTTGCCAATACTACATTTATTTGCACAACCACTCTGTGTAGTAAGGCGATATTATTGTCCCCACCAAAGCCCAGAATAAAAGGTCAAAAATACCCCCAAAATTGGGTGATGAATCTAAAGTCTTAACATACAATTTTTTCACAGTACTTATCATTTTATGGTACAGCACAAGCTTAGTGCAGCATGCAGGTGTTTTATCTGAAGCTGCCGTGTGGTGGAGAGGACCGAGGTGAATGAGTACCTGTCGCACAGACTCTCAGCATTGGGGTCTTTCTCATTAGAGCCAATAGTAACAATTACAGAGAATAATTTTAAGTCAGCTTCCATTTCACCAGTTCCTGGGGGAAACAAACAGTACAAAACCATCTGTTTTCTAAAAACACCTCTCCCACCTTCAACAAACATCAGTTAATCCCAACAGGACAGAAAACACTCAGTGTTTACACAGCAGCAGTAGTGAAACAGTAGGAAAAAATGGGATTTTTAATATTCCCCTCTACCTCCAGCAGCAAAAGCACAGCAGTACGTTTTTCAAAACTGCTTCTTTGTGAATATGCATGAAACACATGTAGCAATATGAAATGAGCTCTTCTTTCAATGAGTAGCTCATTTCTCACACACAAAAGAAAAAACAGCAATTTTTTTTTCAAATAGCCATAGTGCATGCCATTGTCTTTTAAATTCAGGCAGAGTATATCGCCAAATACTAAACTTTGAAATCCTTACATTCAGACAACCCTACCAAAATTTCAGCACCATTTGACGATTCATTGTTTTGTGGTCATAGTTCCCACAAAGCCAAACAGCAATCCAGTAAACCAAAAAATAATGCAGATCTAAAAGTTGGGGCTAGATAATAGTATAAAATACACAACTTCAGAAGTGGAAATTTGTTTTTCCCCCAATCTTCATCTTCAAGTCTCACAAAACTGCATCTCTCTCTCAGCCTGGCCCTGGCCATGGGTTTCTCGTCCACTCAGGAGGAATGGTAGCCCAAACCAAAGCAATGGGAGAGAGGGGAATCAGCTCAGGCCATCATACTGCAAATCTTGGTGTACCATTCAGATATTCACAGGTTAGATGACATCATTTGTTTGTAATATGTCATATGGTTCCTTCAGCTTTTTGCTGTTTCTAGACACAGGACTACAGCTGCTCGAAGATGTCCTAAATGATGCCCTGCATAAGCTGTAATCACGTCACCAGGGCGAATGGCACAGTGATAGGTTTTCGTCAAGAAATATGCTTTATTAGCTGGATAGCATCAACAGCTCTGTTCCAGACATGTGTTGGGGTTAGAAACTTCATTCTGTGATTTATAACAGTCATTACATCTAAAGCAAATAGTTGCCGGGATACATAAGGAAAAAAAATCACATATCCATCGTAGCTCAATTATCTACTTTGCCTAAAGCACTCTGCCTTTTGGCATTTTTCTTGCCCCTCCCCAAGAGTTCTCCATTTAGGATTCCACAAATTGCTTATTCCTTATACACTGTCATCCTGAACCACAGCTGGCTACATGACTTGAGGTTTTTCTTTCTCTTGTTCTTCCTCCTGCAGTAAAATGGTGGCATTTTAAAAATTAATTTAAAATAAAAATTATTAAAAATTGCAGGTCACCAGAACTCAGATCTAAAATGTTTCACTTATCATAGCACTGGACTGCTGAAGCTTTCTCCTTCCCCTGCATTTGTGATTCCAGGTCAATCCTTACACCAAAGACTCCTAAATCCCACACCACTTGAAGTCTCAGAGAATGGCACCCTGGTGTTTTAACATCTTCAACTTTTGCCTTTTCTGCTTCAGCCTCAAAGCAAGGTCTGTCCTTCGGCTGTGTTACCACCAATTCCAGATCAAACATAACTAACTGGGTACCTTCAAGGGTCCTCTGTCCTTCTCTCCATGCTCCTCCTCATCATTACCACCCTCTAATACAAGAAGAATAGTGTCCTTCAGCTCCCCAAAAGATAAGGGTTGTGTCATCTGGTGGTTTTCCCCTTATCACAAGAATTTCTGGTAAGGAAGGAGAGCTCAGAAGAATAAACTCTACTAGTTTTATGAGTGTATGAGCTGTTTTCCTGGAAACTCTTTGTCACATGCCTAAGAGGACATGCACAAATCAAATAGGACATGAGTTTCAAGGAACGTATTTTTAATGCCCTCTAATTTCAATCCCAGGCACCGCATCAGGTAATTGAGCAGGAATTTACACAGTTTAAAGGGCCCTTAAAAATTTCCCTTCACATTCATACAGTGGAGTACGTGGCCTTGATTTTTGACCTTGATTTTCAGCTGGAATTGGCATAATGAGGGCAACGAATAGTGTCTTTTCAGAGATCATCTCAGAAAATCTGGGAAAATTACTTACTGGAAACACTTTAGCCATTGCACTTTATCATATAAAGAGGTGTTCATGCAATTTTTAAATTCCAATTCATTTAACCGGTCATCTCTGAAAGGTGCTCTGAGCCTCTGCTGCCTGCCAGGGAGGTGCGGTGTGAATGTTGTCTGCTTCATTTAGAGGAGCACAATCCTGGCTCTCTCCAGCACCCGGGGTGGTGCAGCTCAGGGTGCCAGCCTGTTCTGGAGAGAGGGATGCAGGGGAGGACGTTCTGAGATGGCTTCTGTGCTGGAAAGAACATTAACCCAAACCACAGAAAAAACAGTATGGAACAGGGGGGGAAAAAGCAGAGTAAGGTAATGGAGTCCTGCAGGCTTTAGCACAAAACCCATCTGTGATGCTCTGTCATGCCTCCCTGCACACAATGGTGGACTTTCTTAGTCATGGGCACTATTCTTAACAAGTCACGTACTGGCACTTTGCCACCATGATGCAAAACCAAAACTTTGTCCTGATGAGGTTAAAAGATCGGGTTTGTCTGTAACCCTGCCACCCTCCCACAGAGCTGGGGAAGGTCCACAGCGACCACCCAGCCCGGCCAGCAGCACTTCAGAGTCCTGCCACCCTGAAGATAACTCAATTATGTTTACCAGCAAAGTGACATATTTATAATCAAGACAACTCTTTTTTCTGTAATACACACTAAATGGCATGAACACCAGTGGGGAGCAGATTTGCAGACTTTATTGAGGTAAGAGATTTCAGGATGAGCTCTCAGCTGGTGACAAAAACCTCCTAGATTGCCTCCGTTGTAAGAAAACTTCCACATCTGCAGAAATCAAGTCATACCTTTGGGATCTTTTATGGTCTCACAAATAGTACAGTTTCTCAGAAGGAAATTACACTAAATTACAACAATTAGGCAACAAAATCAGAAATTTTTCAAAAGGATATTTTGACATGGTTATTTAAACTTTGGTATTCATTTGTTAAGAAAGATGTTCAGTCATTTTAGAATTTGTAGAGAACACTTATTCCATCATTGTTCCTTTTACTCAAACGGTGAAATGACATGTGGCAGTTGTAAAGATTAATTTGCACTACATCTCACTGCTGTCGGCTGCTCCTCAGGGAGGAGCGAGGGGGGAGAGGGATGCGGTGTGGGAAAACATCCTGAAACATTTCAGTAAATTAATTAACAACGGAATGCTAAAATCTAATTAAGAAACCATCAGCTCTGAATCTCATTTGTACTAATACTTACTTCTAGTATATTAAGAGGTCTCAAATGAGTGGTGCCATTCAGGATCACACCTATAGTGTGTCCTCTCATTTAGTAACACATTTTTAGGATGCCGCTCCAGCCTACTGTCAGGTCCTGTTGCTCTAAACTCTGATCTGCCCCTTGCAAGACTCGTCTCTCACAGCAGGGATTAGGTGCGGGAAAAATAAACTTAATTATTGCTAAAATGGGTGGATATTGAATTTTCAGGTTGCAGATGCTGAAATAAGAATAAGGCACTTTTCAGCGCAGACCCATGTGCTGTCAAGTTCTTGGGAGGTGAAGTGGGTATCACAGCTTAACGGTACCTAAAACCATACCCCAGGTGTGGGCACTGCATCCCTGCTCGGTGGCCACAGCAGCATATCCCCTGTACCACCCAGGCCTGCAGCCCCCAGCCATAGGGAGAAGGAAAAGGGTTTGTTTTATATGTGCACACACATACCCGCGGGGTTTGGATGTCTGCAGGCAGCAACCTGGTGATCCAAACCCAGCACCATCCTGAAACCCACTCACACCTTACAGAGAACTCTGAGTTGTCCAGTGTCCCTCCTGATTTACACCAGAATACTCCAACAAGGGTCAAGTTCAGTGACATAAATTCAAACCAGGCAATGGAGAGAGGCACAGGGTTACAGGCATGTGCTCTACACTGGGTTCGGCAAAACCTGAAATCCCCGTGCAAAGCTGTAGAAAAGCCTTTCTCTGCTTCTTCTGCTCCCCATTGCTGCATTGCATTGCTCCCTCAGGTACTGATGCTTTTTATCACGTATTCCTGTCTCACACTTGCTGGATTAACCTGCTCCCTTTGTTAAACACTAGACAGATTGTTGACAATCTGTATTAAATTTCTGAAAGTACCTCTTCTGTATCAAAAATCTTTGGCTTACTAACACAGAAAACATTGTAAAAAATCCTCTTCAGTAAATCTTAAATCTCATCAAAGAGACCAGAAGTATTTACTACCCCCGGTTTCAGCATTCAGTTCCTCCAGTGGCGGTCTCAAATCTCCCAAGCCTTTTCAGTCTCATTCTCCCTCTTGCCAAGCATCGTAATTCCTTGCATTCACTCTCCTCTCTCTCTCCATTCCCAGTGCTGGGGAGAGGAAGGCAAAGCAACACAGCAACTGTTTTTGCAAGAGAATGTTACAACAGCTTAGGCCAAATGCTCCAGAGGTTTCTCTACAGCATGAACGCAGCATGGCTCATTTGGAGGAGCATTATTCAGCATTTGGAGGTGCTGACTCACCCCGGCTAGGGAGCACTGCTGCTCTGGGGATGCCTCTGTTGTGCAGCTGGCAGGGGAAGTTGTCTACCCGTTTGCATAAGATATCTATAAAATTGGGGTCTGAGGTTCTTGCTAATACTTATATGTACGTGGGAACGGCTGCAGATGGAGGTATTAACAGAAGCTGACACTTGCTTCTTTTTTGGATAACAAATAATAGTTGAGAAGCACATATGCACCCCTGCTCCAGCATCAGCCCCCAGGACAGAGGAGCAGAGGACAGCTAGAAACGGTGAAAGCTCCATGCTAGCACAGTATGGGAAGCAGATTCATAGTTAAACTCTTTTTGAGCATAGAGCATAACTGAGCAGTGTAAAATCCATCCCTCCTCACATGAGATTATCCACAGGCTCACCCAGCCCCCACTCCTCCACATGTGTGCACGCTGCCACACGTGCGGCACACCTGGCTCCATGGCCCAAGCAACACTTCCGAGGTCAATAATGTATCTGATTAAAACTCCGATACAAAAAAATTGCTGGTGGAACTTCCTCATACAAGGAACAGAAAAGTTGATTTATGCCTTTTAATATAAATAAATGTGAAATCTAAGACAGCCTTAAGCACATATTCTAGTTACAAGCTTTTTCCCAGTAAACAAACTGGCAAAATGCTACTGAATATGAAGCGTTCAAATTGGTCACAAGTTCCATGGAAATGCACAAAATAAGCATCAAATTTAAAAGCATATTGAAATGGGACATGACCTTCAGCCATGCCTACTAGCAGCATTTGGACTAGACACACAAACTGGCATCTTGTACTCAAAAAATACTCAAAATGTGGGTGCAAACACAGATGAAAATACTGCACCCCTACATCCACATTCCTGCTGGGAATTAATTAAGGTACTTGAGGCACTTCTTTACGCTCCCCTTCAAATTCATGACCAATATGAGAGATGCAGGAGATGGGTTGCAGACATGTCTGAATGCACACATGAATCACAGCAATTAAGTAAATGAAATAAAAATGTTGCCTTTTTACGATCAGAAGCCATGGTTAGTTAGGAATTGTTGATTTCACTTCAATAAGAATTATATGTTTTTTAATTAAAATATTCATGCCTAAGTGGTCAATTGTTAATATTTTAGTAATCTTTACATATGTTCGTACTTTCTCTGTGCTTTTTCAAGTCCACATTACTATCCCTTTGGCCTCTTATTTTTTTTATTACTTAACATAAACACAAGTTGCTCTGAAAGATCACCAGTAATTCACATAAAATATAGAGCTGTTACTTTCTTTTCTTAAAAGAAGCATAATAATTGCAAACTGCAACTACTGGAGCTGAAAATAACTCTCCATACAGTTGCACATGCAGAATTAGATTAAAATGAGCTCATTTTTTTAAATGACCTGATAATTTGTAGGAAAAAAAAAAAAATCTAACTATTTTCATCAGTAGAGAATGCTACAGCCTTTAAAGCAATGGAGAAGTGCCTTACTGCATACAGATGAGGCAAATAGGACCTGGAGAGGCCAGGTTAACTCAACAGAACTAGAGGGTTGTAGACCACATTGAAATATCCATAACTCTATTCTCCTGTAAAAAAACAACAGAGGGGCAGAGGGTGAGACAGCTTATACCACTTAGTGAAGAAGAAACTCTAGACAACCTGACACAGAATGTTAGGGTAAAAGGATGACTTCTTGAGGTTGCAATCTGAGATCAATCTTTTGTTCTCTCTCATCTTGCAAGAGCCTTGCTAACACCACAGCAGTTTGTGCGTGGCAGGAGCAGAAGACTGAAAAGTTTTCAGATCAATGCTTTCCTCTGACCAAGAGAACAAAAAGATTTGAATTTGTTGGCCAGCTCCCTCAAATTTCCCTTCACATCCTCAGAGCTCCTGCAGGTGCCATAAGAAATATCTGGCCATCTGAAGGACAGAGCCCTCGCTTGTACAGCCAGTGTAAAACACAAACAAAATCAGACAGGATCACTGTTAGGTATACAAATGTCCTGAATACGTGAAAAATATCAAATCACTCAGACTTCAGAAGACCTAGCTGGGACATAGCAGTCCATAGGAAGCCAGTTTCATCAGTCATTAACCACTTGACTGTTCTGGAGTGCCTGGCAAACCACAACACTATTTTGACGAAAGTTCCTAAAAGTACTTTGAACCAGGCTGATGAGAAGGCGCCTTTACTTTACTGAGTCAAGAAGACCTTCCTGATTTCTGTAAGACAATTTAGAAGCCAAATCCAGAATGAGAAGACAGACTGTTAAAACCTCAGTTTCCTGGGATTACTATAATGAATTACCATTGCAGCCAGGTACAACTGCTTGCAATAATTAATTCTGACTAGTTTTATGGTTAACCTGTAGTATTGACAATATTACTAAAATCCCCTTGAGTAGGCTTTGCAGGTTTATAAATATATCCAATTATCATGTATTTGATGAGACTTAATTTAAATCTAGCAAAAAGTATTCCCAAGTGAGTCATCTATTATTCATAACTTAAGATGAATTCAGCCTCCATATCACAACTTCTCCTCCTCCTCCTTTTTCAGAGCCATTGCCTCTACATAAATTAAATCATTCACTATATACATCCAAGTCAGATTTCCTTTTAGAAAGTCATATTTTAGAAAAAGCAATTACATTTGGTCATTGATATATCACCCAAGCTTTCAAAGCCCCCCAAAATGGAAGAGGGCTTCAGATGTTAATGTGAACAAATTTTACACTTTGATGATAGCTTGCTGTAGAAAAGAGGCCGCAATATCAGATGAGAAAATGGAGATCATCCTCTGATGTAACATAATCCTTTCAAGACACAGCAATGGGAGGTTTGGGGCTGTATATTGAACAGGGCTGAGCTAGACACGGCGCCAGTTGCCTCCACTGCCCATGACCATAATGAATCATGACAATTGGTGTCAGCAAAAGGTCCCACCTGAATCATGAGCAACTCATTGCTTAACCTCCAAGGTGCCCAGGTATGTCAGTGTGAATGGGCATCGCATCTTCTGACATTCAGGATCCTCCATGCACTGATCTCAGAGGTCTTATTAAAGGTGCAGCTCAAGAAGCCTTTGTTCCTCTGCACAAATTCGTATTTCACTTTACAGCAGTAGCTGTTTTAGACAAAACTGCAACATGCACAGATGACTTAGAAGGAGCAGCATTACAGTACATTCGCTGCAATGCTGTGAATTAAACTGTAGCACTACAGGAAAACACAACCACACTTAATTGAGTTAGGGAAAAACAATTTATCAACTGGCTTAGAGGATACGAACATCCAAATGAAGAGCAAAACATGACTCATCTGAGAAGCTGCACAAGGCAGAAAATGCTGTTGATCTATAGCCTAGAGGCTGATTACATTAAATACACACTTTGCTGCACATATTTTGGAATGAAGAGACCCTATCATAGACACAGGCTGCTTATCTGCCATCAGGCCAGAGGCAGGAAGAGGTGGTGCATGCCCAGCAGCCCCACATATCCTGAAGATCTGGCCTCACTTATGGAGGGGAGGGGGACAAGGAGCAAAAAAGAGTTAGTTTTCCGATAAATCCTGCAATACACCCCTGTCTTCCTCCCTGGACCTTTTCTTCCTCTTTTCCCCTTCATTTGTTTGTACTTTGTACATGCATTTCTCATTTTGCTGTTTCTGTGCCTTCTGTGACCTTGTTGCGGCTGCCTACATAGCCCCCGTGGAGACTGCAACACTTCTAATTTCCTTACATTTGACTGTGGGGTTTTCTTGACTGAAGATCCTGTCTGGCTCAACACCAGCCCGGAGCAAGTTAATTAACCCCAGTGCCCCTGCTTTTGTCTCTCTGATAATGCTCACCTAAGCTGTGGGAGACAGATGAGTTGAGAGGATTTATTATTATTATTAATTAAACATTGCTACAAATGCCTGGCCCTCAAGGAAAAAAATCGCCATTGCACTCCTGCAGCCTGTGTGGTCACTCTGAATTTTTTGCTTCTACAAGGAGGAGAAAAGGGGTAAGAAAGGCAGAGGACAGCCCCTCCTGCCACCCAAGGCAGCAGTGGGTTCAGCAGGACAAGCCCTGTGGTGGGACTGAGGGGGACAATTCACCCATGGGAGATGGGGCAAACAAACACCTTGTTATTAAGTTGTATTACACTGTCTGTTTACTAATTCATTTTTCTGAGCTGGGAATAACTCCTCTCCCTTCCAGATTTCCAAATTCTTTGCTCTAAAGGTCCTTGCCAGATTCTCCATTGCCCATCTGCAACAGAAAACTTCTCATGGCTCACTGTTCGTCTATCCCACGGCTGCGAGGGCCCCCCATAGCTCCTGTATGGACATGCAGAGCAAGGTACCATTGGAAAGGTTTATACACAGACACAAAAGCCAGCAAGGAATGACTGTGTAAGCAGGAGGAGCCCCTACAGGTGCAGTACACGGGTTCTGGCCTCAGCATCCTCCAGTCCTGCCACAGCTGGGAGAGGGGACAAGAGGAAAGTCCACCAGCAGCCATTCACAAGAAATCTCACCACTGAGCTGTTGCAGCATTGCTTTTCTGCCCAGGGTGTGGGACCCCCACAGCTCCATCCCACCAGAGCCCCAGCAGACACGTATCCAGGCACATACAGGCAGCAGATGGTTGTTCAACCTAACGTGGTAACTCTTCCTTTAGTTGGCTATCTAAACCCAATGTAGGTTTTTAAACATTAACAGCTGAAGTGATGCAGGGTTTCTAGATGAACGCCTGCACAGGGATAGATCTTATTCTGCAACCTGTGGTGTCCAGACCACAACGTGCTGCTCTCGGTAGACTTCAGCACTGTGAGATTTTCAGGGGAAATCACCGTCAACAGAGATCACAGTGGATCACAAGTGATCACAGTGCACCGCAAGCAGATTCCACTGACTTAGAGACAACCAAGACAAGTTCCATTTTAAAATATAAGAGCAGAGATACATGGATTTCATTAACATTAAATCACAAGTCAATTAAATGAAGGCAGAAACTATGTGCTTTTTGATGATCCTAAATCAGAGGCAATGATTCATTCTCAAGACTCTTAAGTGAGGATGTTTAATGACATGACAGAAAATGAAGCCTTTTTGTACCAGGTGTGGAAACATTGCATTCTTTAGCAGTAGCTACTGAATAATTAACCTGCACCCCTCTTACTACCTAAGAGTATTTGCTATTAAATCCAGTAAAAGAGATCATATGAGGCATGGATGTGAAGAATAATAATGAAAAAATGTACTGTTTAGAGACCATATTATTGGTTTAATACTACTTGTTTAATACTCAAATTTCTGTCTGAGCCTAATATAGGATACATAAATTAAGTCATTTAACATAAACAGACAGAATTGTTTTATTGTTTATTTCAGCTTTGATTCCAGAGCTAAGAAGCTTGACACGCTAGTGCTGCTGTTAAAAATCATCTAAAACAGGTGGCCTTCCACTTTTTGACCATTAAGTTCAACTAATTTGCACCATACTTGACCAGACACATTTTTTTAGCATGCTGCCAAGATTACAACCTTTTCATGGAAAGGAAAGCAAGAGCTATGCAGAGAATGTCAAAGCAGCCAGTGATCATCACTGACATATTGTAATAAAGGCCCTTTGGAAACAATCTCCTACAGTCTTCAATTCACAAAACACACCTTATTAGCTCACTGGAAAAAAGGTGTCCTCTTTTTCATAAACAAAAGAAATATTTTAAAATTATGCATGAGAGGACTTCAATTCATCTAGCCTTTTATGCACCAGAGTCTACAAGCCATCACAAGCAGTCTTCTTGTCATTGGACTCGTTAATCTTTACTTGCTTGATTAAAAACAATTGAAAATCTTTGTGTTCTATTTATGTGTTGCCTCAGTTTCTAACAGTTTCAGGCTAAGACTTGGAGTTCAGTACTACAAAGCCATCTGAGAGTCAAAGATTTGTAGATGTTTGCAGACTAAAGTCAGTTATTATATAGAAGCATATATGTAATTATTTAAAAGACAAATTAACAAATCCCATCGGTAATTATCACAGAATCATAGAATGGTTTGGATTGGAAGGGACCTTAAAGATCATCCAGTCCCACCCCCCTGACATGGGCAGGGACACCTTCCACTAGCCCAGGTTGCCCAAAGCCCCGTCCAACCTGGCCTTGAACCCTTCCAGGGAGGAGGCAGCCACAGCTTCTCCGGGCAACCTGTGCCAGTGTCTCACCACCCTCACAGGGAAGAATTTCTTCCTTACGTCTAATCTAAATCTGCCCTCTGTCAGTTTAAAACTGTTACCCCTCATCCTATCCCTACACCCCTGATAAAGAGCCCCTCCCCATCTTTCCTGTAGCCCCTTTAAGTACTGGGAGGCCGCTCTAAGGTCTCCCCGGAGCCTTCTCTTCTCCAGGCTGAACACCCCCAACTCTCTCAGCCTGTCCTCACAGGGGAGGTGCTCCAGGCCCCCCCATCATCTTCGTCGCCTCCTCTGGACCCACTTGAGCATGTCCGTGTCCTCCTGATGTTGGTGTCCCCAGAGCTGGACACAGCACTGCAGGGGGGGTCTCATGAGAGTGGAGTAGAGGGGGACAATCCTCTCCCTCGACCTGCTGGTCACTCTTCTCTCGATGCAGCCCAGGACACGGTTGGCTTTCTGGGCTGTGAGCACGTTGCTGGCTCACAGTCAGTTTTCCATCCACTAACACCCCCAAGTTCTTCTCTGCAGGGCTGCTCTCAATCCAGTCCTCGTCCAGCCTGGATTTGTGCTTGGGATTGCCCCGACCCATGTGCAGGACCTTGCCCTTGGCCTTGTTGAAATCCATGAGGCTCACACAGGCCCACCTCTCCAGCCTGCCCAGGGCCCTCTGGATGGCACATCCCTTCCCTCCAGCATGTCAACCGCCCACACAGCTTGGTGTTGTCAGTGAACTGAGGGTGCACTCGATCCCACTACATTTCCACTTAAAAATTTATGCCAGGTACACCTTATTGTATTGTGTAATTCTGTGCAGTTAAGTGACCTTCAATATTGCTGTTTAAGGTGGCCTGATAATTATTTGATTATTATTTCATGCAAATTAAGAGTTATCTTTCCTAAAATAGCTGATTTTCAATTTCATCCTTATTTGCACACTGCATGAAACCATGACATTTCGGAGCTCTCCAGAGTCTTTTACACTGCCTGGCACCATTATATGTTGTTATCCTGCTCTTTTTTCTTCTTAATTTATTTCCTAAATCATTCTTTGTTATTACCACAGCTGAATAGGTACATCACCCAAATGCACACTATTTCATGCAATACAACATTAGGAAGTGAATAGCAAAATGGCCTGGTTGCAGCAGACTCCTGGCCATCGCCTCTTTCCAACAGCAGCTACAGAAGGGGGAAACAAAAGTGTGCTTGCAGAAATAATAAAGCACCTTGAAATAATCACAGCTGGGAACCGTCCAACATATATGCACAAATGCACAGACACACTCATTTCACACCCTTTTCTGTCAGAGAAGTGCCCACAACCTGGTGCGTTACAGTTTACATCACTTAGCAAACTTGGAGCTTATTTTTCAGAAATCTTTCATTAGCTGTCTGTTCAGACCTCTCTTGTTTGCTGCAAAGCCTTCAAACACTCTTCTCACTGGACAAGATGAATACACTACCAAAAAAATATACCTGAGTTTTAATTATTTGAACACCTCCATGAGATCTTTTAGTAAAAATCATGTTTACCATGTCTGTTAGGCTGCTGCACCTGACAGTGATTCAATAAGCATATAAATTCTCGAATACTTATGTCCATATTTTTTAAGACTTCTGCAACTTCTTATCATTTGCAATGTAAATAAAAGCTTTTCTCTTGTAATCCAGCCATTTCTCCTTATGGGTTTATTCACCGATGACTCTCACCTGCGCTCATGGCATTATCACTTTCCATGTAGGAAAGTGGTACATCTCTGCAGAAGACTCCAGAGCTGTTTTGGGGGTCTTTGAACCAAGCTTCTTGGAGTTCTCCTTACAAAAATCACCAATCTGTCAGTTCAGGATCCACAAAATTTTAACTAATAAAACAGAAAACAAAGTAAACTAAGTCTTTCTCCTCCCATAACAGTCAGATCCACATACAAACCTTTCTTGAAAAACTGCTGCTTCAGCCTCTGCAAGCCAGCAGTTACAAGTGCTGAGCAGGTTCTGGGTAACGTTAGGAGAGACGGAAGCTGAAGCCACAGCAGGACTTGGACATGTTCAGTATCTCAGTGAGACTCCAACGAGCAAGGCACTTAAACACACAATTACCACAAATAAAGTGCCCACTGCGTTGTCAGCAAAACTGAAATTGGTTCACCAAGAAAGCTGGCACTATTAACTCTGTGCAGATGGGGAAACAAATGCTCAGAGAGGTGGATGTAACCTGCCAAAAATTACCCAGCAAGGCTGTGGGAGAGCAGGGAAATCCCCGCCTCTGCTTTGGTGCTCTAGCTTACCACCAAATTGTCTCAAAACCCTGAAATCTCATTTTTGAGAGAGCTAGTTAGGTAAAACCAAGGTTCACCTTTGCTTTTGATCATTTTGAGAATATTACTCTTGAAGAAGCACCAAAAGCCCACACTTACTCTTCACCAAATAAAGGTAAGAGAAAAAGCTTACTGTAAGGACTACATAGACATCTCTAGTACTAAAAGGTCTGGAAAACTGCAGAAAGAAAAAGCAGTGCAGGAGGTACACAGTACTGTCCTTTCCTGAACATGATGATCCAAACAAAACCACACAAATACCAAGAGGTCCATCAAACAACACAGTGCAGGTTTTCAGTAGTCAAAGAACTTAAATGCTATCAATATCAATTTATTAAAAAGAAAGCCTTACCATTCTACTCTTTTAAAAAAAAAAAAAAAAGGCATTAAGAGAGAGGCTGGGGATCTCTGACAATGCAAACAAAAACTGACTTTTCTGTACAAGGTCCCCAGCACTCAAAAGGAACATCTACTTAGGAAGTTACATCTTTTTCTGTAAGTTATTAGTATTTGCATTTGAATAAGAATTCAAAATCAAGTAGAAGCTTCAAGGTCAACAATCTTTTTATAGAAGCAAAAGCCCATGAGAGGAATTTAAGCAATTATTCTTAGCCAAAGGAGCAGTCAGTTCAAATAAATGTATCAAAGCCTCCAAATTATCAACAATAAAATCTTGTCATCTAATAATGACAATGATGACAATAATTACTAGGACAATGATTTAAAGCTCAGCATTTTTACAGTGCCTAATTTAACAAGTACAGGGTACATATTTATGCCTTTCCAGATTGAAAAAGCATTTGTCTGGGTTTGTTTATTATCTAAGATTAGACTTCTGGAAGACAAAGTATAGCTTCTAGAAATTATCACACAAAGTTCCTGCAGGAAGAGATGCTGACAAAGGCACAATTTTAATAGGCAGAAAGTTTGTGGATGTCAATCTGTATTTACAAAGACAATGGAAGAAATAAGAGCAGAGGAGTAGCAAACTTGTGGAAAGCAGTCAGAATTTAGAAACCAGCTTTGTTTTCAGATCAACAACCATTCAAGTGGATTTCTCATGTGGAAATCATTCAAATCCTCTCTCTGTGTCTCTCAGGCAGCAATATCTTCTCTGCCTTAAAGGCAAGAGCAGGGAAGCCTATTTACATGTGAGCAATACTAATAAATATCTCTTGCATCAAAGGAAATTCAGTGCTCCAGCCCTTTTGTGGCTCTGAATGCACAAGCAAAATTCCTTAGGGGAAAGAGAGGAGGAACTGTGGCTTCAAAAGCAGCTCGGTTCTCCTGGCTGTGAGCATTCCCGGAGGACAGGATGCTTCCCGCAGTAATTTCAGCATCTAAGAGATCGGTGCAGAGGAAAGAAGCACAACCCCATCAGCCCATGGCACCCACACGGCCCCGCAGTGCCAGGGCTCCAGGACCTTAGTACCACTGGTTTATGTCTACACAGTCATTTAAGGCAACACCAATAAAGTGTAACATCCCCACACACGTGCTGGGTCCCCCCCACAGCTGCAGGGGCAGATGCAGAGCCCTGGTTTTGGCCTCAACACCAGCCAGACGCGTGGCACAGGGCTGCGGCACCAGGCACGGGGCTGCCGTGGGGGCAGCAAGCGCTCTTTCTTTTGATACATCATCTGCTAACACCCTAACCCCTTTATTAAGTTTTGTTCCTGATACGGACAAGAAAAGACATGGTCTAAGGTGGCAAGTCTATGCCTTCATGGCAGCAGGCTTGTGATAGTCTCAAAATCATACACAGGAAGTTTTTTTCCTCTGTTTTAATCTCAGCCTCTTTTTAAATGAACCTCACTCAATAAACATGGAGTTGAAAAGGCTTTCTTTAAGCATGAGAAATAAAACACATTAAAAACTGCAGAAATTACCTCTTACTATGGACAAGTAGAGATCAAAGGCAGACTATTACTTTAGACTGATCCCAAAATGTCAGCTTTTTGAAAAATCTGGAAAACACCATGCCCTCTGTATTAATCTGTAACCCGCCAAAGCTTCTGGCACAAACCAATGTTGTGTTACCCATTAGTCTTTCCCAAGTAAATTATTCCACCAACCTTTTGCAGTCAAATGATGAATTAACTAACTGTTCACTTGTCTTATCCACCGAAGAGACACACTAAGAGAGCATGCATTCAGCTTCCCTCCAACTGCTCAGGGAAGGGGGAGGACGTAGGCAGCTCTTATGTAAGGTCCTAAAATACAAACAAAATCGCCTTAAATTAATGAAGTAATCCCATTCACTTCAGTAGGTTCTAGATGAGATTCTTTTTCCCCACGTAATTTAAAACAGCAAAAGGAATGAATGATATTGCATTTACTGTTTCTTTTAAGTCTGTGCACAGTGAGTCATGCTGAAGCTCCTAAAAGCTAGCTCTAATGCCATTTAATTATTATGAATTTCAAATTCCTTGCTTCACCCATTTTTAAGCAGGCTAACTAAAGCAAAATGTAACTGTACCTGCACACACCCCTCCCCACCTCAGTCTCACAACACGTGACGTAAATTGCTACAGCAAACAAAAATACGAGGATCTAGAACAGGAGCTGGAGAAAGTCTCTGTGATTTGTAGGAAATCTTACAGGAGTTTTGCCCCATGTGCTACCGTTGCCAGCGCGTCTCATCGACAGGAATAAAACTCATGTCTCCACGTACACAAGTGCACTGCAATTTGTTGATGTAGACCAGATCCTGCATATTGCCATTTGCCTACTCCATAAAGTACAGCAATTACTTGTTTATACCAACCATTTGTTTTCCATAGAACAAAAAGTTCAAGATGCGCTCTCTGATATTTCAGCTGAACTTGCAGACTCCTGTCCTCCTAAGGAGTTCATAATAACACAGATGTCTCATTCATGCCAACAGAGATATTCATTTCTATGAATAATATTCCCATCATAACAATTTGCAGGACAAGACCTAACCCAGACAATTTTTCAGAATATAAAGACTGGAAAATGGAGCACGGCTCTACTAGGAAATGTCAGTTCTCTTGTCTAAATCAGGGCTGGATTCAAGCTGTACCAATGTGGGATGTGATCCCATGTTGTGATTTACTGAAGTACTGTATAACCTGCAATAACCACAGAGACAGTCTTCTCCAACAAATTCTGTATAAATATTTGATACAATATTTATATAAATCCACAGTATGTATCTGATTGCAGGAATGAAGAAATCAGCACACCGTAGTACAACCTGGGCATTTTCAAAGCCTCAGGTTGACACCTGTGTATGTATATATATATATACACACACACATTCAGTATGATGGCTGGACAGCTCCAGTTATTTTTCTGGTCAAGGAATTTAATAATATTAAATTTCTGTATAGGTACCAAAATCAGGTGCTAGACAAAAAAGAAGCTCCTAACTTGACGTTTGCCTTTCCTATTTCAACTGAGGAAAAAAAAAATCAGTTTTGTGTTTACATTTCTAAAATACTTGTGAGATGCTTGAAATCAATGGAGACTGCAGGTCACTCAGCATTTTTGCAAAGCAAGCCATGGTGTCATATGTGAGAGACTTAATGAGTCATACAACAACAGTACACATGGCCATAATTATTATAAAGAAAGGAAATTAATCTGTCATTGGAGAATTAATGCAGCAAACAGACTTTCTTTCATGAGAGCTATAAGCAACATTCCTGTATCAAAGCCTATAGTTATGTTTGAAATGAACAAAACATGTGCTGTCACCTAGTATTTAGCCTGAACAGTAATTTACCCTTCACTTGTGGCCTTGAGCAGTCTCTGGTGGGTCCTGGCACCAGGGAAGGGATGAGGACCGAGGGCAGAGCCCAGGTCCTCCTCTGCTCCAGGTGGTTCCAGGGCAGTTTCCACCCATGTGAGTAAACACAGGAAAATAAGAAATTATTTAATTATCATTAATGGGATGTGAACGTGTAGAGAAAGCACTGCCTAAGGGAGCTGCCCTGGAGCAGAGTGACCTGATGGAGCACCCAAGTTTGTGATGTACCCAGCGGTGCAGGATCATCCTCCCTGGCATTTGCCAGTGGTTCCCAAAGCCTTTGGAGCATACGCAGGGTCCCCTGTGTGAGTTTTGTGCATTTTGTGACCAGAGCTGACAACAAGGTCGAGACAGTGGCAGGAAGGAGCAGCCTTCTCTGACCTGGTGCTGAGCTGGAATCCCACTGGTGGATTTTACCTACCTGGGGCAGGTAAACCGCTGTTAGATTGATTTCATCCTGTGGCAGGGTTATTTCAGAAAAGAAACAGGAGCAGAGTAATGATGCTCTGTAACAGCTGGTTACGAGACGGCTGTTCTGGCAAGGGAATTTATACTGAATTTCACTGCAGAGACACAGGGCAACATATGTTCATGAAGGATAACAGACAGAGGAAATTTAAAATGAAGAGTTAAACACCGTTAATACTAATTTGTAACAAAACCCAGCAGAAACTGAAAATTATGGCTATGAATTTCCGTAACAGTAAAAAAAAAGGATTTTATAGCCAGTTATCCTCAAGCCCTAAACATGTTTTACATAGAGCAGTTACCCACAAAGCCGCAACAGATATCTTCGTAGGAAAACAAAATCCAGTACAATTTCTTACAGCATGAAGAGTTAATGCAGTAAGTCTATGTGACTGTCAGCTCCAGAGATTTCTCAAAGCAGTTACTGGTAGTGATGAAAAGGGATCTTGTAAATTATGTCAAAACAAAAGCACAGTTTAAGCAGTCTGTGTAAGAACCATCACTGATGACACCAATGAGTCTGGCTGTGGCCAACACACTGTTTTCAAACACTGAATTCAATCAAGACACTTATTGACACCAGATCAGTATGTTTGCCTCGACTGCGAACAGATATTTGGCATGTCCTGAAAACAAGCTGGCTGCAGCTTGGCAAAAGTGCACGGTTTCTGTAAGGGGAAGTTTTACTGCGTCTTTCAGAAGGGGTTTTCTCAGCAAACATGTTCTTGAGTTGTTTGACTGTACAACCCAGCCCAGCTGGCAGGATCACACCATGCGTTTACACGACGTTATTCTTTGAGCAAACACTCCTACTGATGAATACATGCCTGCTTTTCTGAGGAAAGCAAAGGAGGAGTTCTCATCATCAGCTGCTGAACTACAACTCTGCTGCTGATGCCCTTGGAAGAGGCGCAGGTGGCTGCTGGGAGAGCAGGCAGCTTCCAACCAGCGACGGGTGACAACCGCACCTCTATCAGGAAACACTGATTAAGCCATTCCTTGCTGATAAGGCAGGTGGCAGAAGGCCACTTTTCTGTAATAATAAGCTATTTAGTGGCAATGTATGAATGAAATGTTTGCAATTGCTAATGAAGCAGAGCAGCTGCACTGAGCATGTCATATGTGCTACATTCAAAGTTTTCTTGGTTTTGTTGTATATTCAATATTTGGTCACTGACACGCACACAGAAACTCAGTATTTCTGAACCATTTCCACACGTTCTCATTATTTCAAAGCTCAATGTTTCTAAACAAATGCTGGCCACCAGGGAACAGAAATTAAGTTCAAACCCCTGTTTCCCGGTCCTCAAGAAACAACTAGACCAACCTGGCACTCCATCCACGCATCAGGAGAGGGTCTTCAGCAGCTCTCGTCTCACCTAACACCAGAAACAATCTCTCAGCCCTCATTTCAGCTCATTTACATGAATTTCAGAACACTTCAGTGAGAACATTTTCCTCATTTGATCCAAACAGGATAGGACACCGATGTTTTTCAAAGAGATTTCCACAGAGCCTTCTGCAGACAGGCTGTCTGGGATGTGAAGTGGAGCACTTGTAGTGCCAGAAGTCCTCCGAGGCAGCTCTTCTCTTCACCCCTCTGGCTTCACAGAGAATCACTCACATGTATTTTATATAATGTTTTTTGTTCTGCTCGCAGTTTTGACTGACAGAAAGTATGCTTGGGAGGTTTCCTCCATCTTGCTCTTCAGTGGACACCCACCTTGAACCCACTCCACAGAGAACACCACGCCACCACCTCCATTGTGAACTCATGTTCAGTTTTACCTGCACCTTCTACTGCCGCCTTGAGGCATCAGTTTCATCTCGACAGTATTTCTGTGTTTCCTTGCCCCATTTCTATTCTGAGTGAGGCACATTCCCAGACACGTGCTCCCTGGGCTTCAGCTGGTCGTCAGTAAACCCACTGAGCAAGAGACCCATTGGCTCCACCTGGCAGCAGCCACCCTTCCACACCCATTTCTTAATCGATGGAAATTCATGAGTCCCATAAGCATTCTGACAAACTGTGGTTTTAGTCGTGAATCATATGATACATTTTAAATTTTTATTTAAAATATAAATGACTGTAGCAGGTAGGGCTCAGCAAAGCAGTAGGTCCAGCAGCAGAGACACCAGTCTCAACGGCATTTCCTGATACAGGGGACTTCTGCAGGGAAGACTAAGGATGCAGCAGCCCTGATTCCTCCTGGGAAGAAAACTACCTATTTAACAGTGGCCATTGTGCTCTGTAGTTAATAATTTAGCTGAGGCTTAGCCAGCATTATTTGGGAAGCAGAAAATGTGCATAAAGGAGCATCAGAGCCGGTCTTGTAAAGGGAGACGGACACCAGAGCAAAGCCCCCATGGCCAGGAGGAAGAGAGAACTCATGTTGTGCACTTCCATGCCAATGTGCATATCGGTCTCCAGAGTCGCTTTCCGAGCATGGACTGACTGCAGACTAATAAATTATTAACTTCTCACATTTAGAAGATACCATTGACATTAATCCCAGAGTGCATTTTCAGTGCCTTCGGCACAACACATCCAGGAGAGTCCGTAAAAGTGGTATCAGTCACTTTTACAACCCAGACGGTGCCTGGGAGCAGCTTTTCCCCGGGCACCATGGCACAAGCAGGGCTGCAGGCACAGCTGTAGAGCATCCTCGTGCACTGGGAGGGCTGGGAGCACCCTGGCCTGTGTCCCTGTGCACGGGAGATGTGACCCCATCATTGGAGAAGCTGTCACCCACAGCACAGGGACTCCTTCACTTGGGGCACACATTTCTCTTCTTTCTTAATACCTTTTTGCTTCTCCGTAGGTTAGGATTTTTCCGAATGCCTAAATTACTACTCATTAACACAAAAAAATTAATTTCCATTTGGCAGTATTACAATGAATAAAACATCACTGGGATAATAATCTGCTTGGGGCTGTAGGTGCAGACCTTCAGAAATAAGGACAGAAGACCTTGACTGGTATTCAGGACTGAAAAAAAGATGGTGACTTCCAATGTTCCTCAGCTTGGAGGAGACCAGGGAAAATTTTCCATTGCTGAATATTCACATTACAGGCGTTTTTGAGCTAATCATTTGGTTTCAGAATTTTTGCACACTGACTGCCAAAAATAAATTACTATGAAAATGGAATGCTGTATATGTATGAGCTGGTGTAACACTGCACATTTTGGAGGTCAGTGCAAAAAAGGAAAACACAAGCAGCCAGCCCAGACGAGGCATCGGCCCAACATCAACCTCTGCTTATGGGGGACACCCAGTGCACAGAAAGGAGGTGCAAGAACCTCAGAGCAGATGAGGAGGGCAGGGGGTTATCCATCCATTTAAGAGGTCTCACCTTGGTTTTTTGCAGACTGGTTGAACTATGGAGCTCAATATCCTCTCTGAAATATTTATTACTCTAGGTTTTATACCACATAATTGCAATCCTTTTTTTGAGTCCTGCATATTAAGATCCCAATGTGGCAGGAAATTCAGCTATTTGATTACAAGCTGTTTCTAATTAATGTGGTATTCTGATGTTCTGCATGTGATCAGGGTCTCAGGTCCGTATTGGAAAAAGCTCAATCTCTTCACTTTAAATATATCTTTTGTAGTGACTTTCCTATTGCCAATTCGAATAGGCATACACAATTGCTTTTGTAATTCAAGACAATGTACACAGAAGTTCACGCTCTGCTCCTGGCTGTTTGCCATATTTCCCTACGGCTAATAACATTCTGTCTAGAGACAACCAAGCCAATAATTTGCACCCATCAACCTCATGTAACATAATGTGCCAGCTATTTAGTACTGGAAAATTTATCACTCAACAAGAGTCAAGGATCTTGTACCAAGCAATACTCCCACTTTCCAATTCCTGTCATTTCACTTGCTCTACTCAATTTGCCACTCCCTAGTCTCTCTGCAGATTTAAGACCAGCATTTATATGTATTAGACCGGTCACAGAAAGCCAACTATAAATTTCTCTATAAAAGCTAGCCACACAATGTGTAACAGAATACTCAGATGTGAGTAATATGTACAAATGAATATAAATATTGAACTTGGACACTGGAGCAATTAGACACTGTCACATTAATAACACCATTTCCTCCAAGTACGAGAGGGAAGGAAAGGGGAGAGATTTCTTTCTCTACAGGTCTCTGGCCATTTGTCACACGAGCGGTGCAGATGACCAGTAATAAAATGTGGGAAATTCATCATCATAATAAATGACCATGAATGCAATTTCTTTTCATAAAACGTTGTAATTGTAGTAATTAACTACCTGGTTGTTCAGTTGCGTACCATTGCTGTTGCACATAATCCATCACAGTTTCCAGTGGTGACAGCACATTAAACACATCCTCAGCTACAAAATTCAGTAGCCTTAGCATGGCAGTGAGTTGCCAACCTAACTGATTAAACTGCAATCTCTCCAGGAAAATCTGAGATGGAGACAAAGGCTGTAACCTGAGTACCCCAGTGTTTAAAAGCAGCAAAAGCGACTGCAAAGAACTTTTAAAAATTTGCAAGAGGAGCCAGGGCCACTCACAGCCATGTGTTTGATGAGGACTGGTGATTTCCCGGCAAGAGGGAAACATTTCTGCGGCTCTTCTGGCACACTGCCAGAGCTGTGGTGGGCACGCTGAACTCGGGGACTGGTGCTAGGAGGTCCAAATTCATGTTACATTCCATAGCCATGCATGACCAGGGGAGGTGACAGCCCTCGGGCATGCCAGGATTATACCGGGGTGGGCCACGTCCTGCCAGGGGTGGCAACCAAGCCAGGGATGGCTGGGAGGCTGCAGCAGACACGGGCTTGTTTGGAGGAGCCCCAGTGGTAATGGGACACGAGTGTGCTTTAACACCCCCAGCATCCCTCTGAGTAAGGACAGCCCATGCTCATCTCCTTCCCAGATGCTACACAAAGCCCCGGCTGAGCTGCCTCGGGAGGTGGCTGCACGAGCAGGGGCTGCTGCTGGAAACTGGAGGATGCCCTGCCTTGCATGGTTGCAAAATCACTCTAAATATTAAATAATAAGCCTTACCACTACAATGGAGGACTAATAGGTTGGCTGTAATGGATAGCACATTTCTGTGCTGCTCTGTATCAATACAGATGTATTGCTACAGGCAATACGAGCAAATTAAGCTGTAATGAGCTGCCTCCTCTGCACACACAAACCTGATCCTGAATTTCCTAAATTAAACAGTAATGAATGATCCGAACTGAGATGGGTCAACAGGGGACAGCACGGGGGGTCTGTTGGGTGTAAATCCACTTGTGCTTTTTCCTTTATTTCTGGGGGACACTGGGATGGGCAGAGGGGCTCTGGGGCAGGTGAAGAGGAGGGCTGCGGCGTGCATGTTATTGGTATGACCAAACGATACCTCTGTCCCCACACACAGCACTGGAAAGCATGCCACCAAGGGCAGGGCACTGCCACTGGGCTAGGGACCACTGGTCACAGCCCTGGTCCCCCCTCTCCTGCATCCCCATCCACTCAGCCACCAGCACAGCAGTCCCCGGTGAGGGAAAGCACAAGAGAGTTCAGTAAATGTTTTTTCCTTCAGATAATGGAAAGAAGGTCAATGGCTTTTCTGTCTTACAGAGGTGCTTTTTTATATTTCTACAAATATTTGAATCCTACGTTTTCCATCCTTCCAGAACAGGCGAACCCAGTCACACAACCAGCTGCTGCTACAACTCCAATCTCCTTTGCAGCCTTAAAACCAAGTGTCACAGTTCATTCTTTGCCCTAATCTTATACACTACTTCCATCTTAAGAGAATCTTGCATTTATTCTCATGAAAGGATTAACTTGGAAGAGAGATTTTAAATATCTCATCACATCTGGTTTATTTTCCATAGTACGTCATTTCCCCTCAACAGGAGGAGTTCAACCCAAAGAAATATCCAAGGGGGAGACAATAAAAAGTAAGGATGAGAAGAAGAGTGGATAAAAGTGCACACAATACAGTAACAAGATCGCCAGGAATAAGAAAAGGGTTGGTCACTGCAGACAAGATTAACACAGCAAGACACTGGATAATTAAAACAGTTGTCCTTATGCAAAATTCAGCAGATATTCCCAAATGTCAATGCCAGACAAATTGCACCATCTGGTCAGCGAGATAAAGTCTTTTAACAAGAACTTTGTAGACTGAAGGTTCTCATACATAAAAACAGGTCATGCTGGTACACTATGATTTTCCAAATCGAGAGCAATCTACTCTTCCTCTTCTCTCCTACTCCATCCCAACTTTAAAAAGCACATATGGTGCATCCCCAAAGTGATACTGACCAAAAAAAAAGATCTGATCTTAACTCTCTCCTTTCCTACAGTGGTAATTCCCTATTTTGCCAGATTCCAGATGTTAACGTTATTGCTGAAAGACCATTTGTCCTCTTAGAAAGCTACGTAATTAATAGAATAAATACAGTATAACAGAGATAATAGTTATGTTATATTAATCTATATTTAATAATATAGTAGTACATATTATTATAACAGTGTATTGTATTAATTAATATAATAAATAATTAAAATCCATGTTGCTTTGCAAGATGCAACAATGTCTAAACTATCCATGTAATTTTGACCAGAACAATTTTTTGATCTGTTTGGAGTATTTGATAACTTGAAGGCCTTAGTTGTTATGCCCATCCAAAACTATTCTCTGAAATGCCTTTAACTAACACGAACAATTTTCCTGATCCTCCACAAAAGTGTTCTGCACAGGTCTGCTGCCTGCTGAGGCAGCAAGGCTCAATCCTGCTGCACAGGATCCAGCACTGGTTCTCTAAGGTTGCTGCAGGGTCTTGTCCCACTGCCTCACATGCAGCATCTGACATTTCCACATGCCCTCAGTAGCATCACGATTTCCAAAATAGACTTCAGGGTGTCTCCAGCACTTCTGGAGAAGAGCTGGCAAGTTCTGTTTAGGAAACATTTAACCCTTTTGTATTTTTGTCATTGGTTTAACAAGAGGAACTGTTGGAGCACCAGGTGCAGACTTGCACCTTCTCATCAGCCATTGCCCCTTGGACACAGTGGGTCTGGTCACCTGCTGAGCTGTGCCCTCTGCAGAGCCACCCCACACGTGTGAAAGGTGAATAAAACTGTCCTCCACGAGCTGATAACACCATAGAACAACTTTTCTCCACCCCCAGGACACAAAGCATCCAGGAGGCAGACCACAGGCACGTGAGGGATTTTTCCAAGCCTGCCTTAGCACTTCTTACCTTGAACAGCATTATTAGAGGGGACCTCTGTGAACCCAGAGATCCCCTGGCACTCCCACACTGCCAGCAGTGGGGTCTGAAGCCCTTTTGGCACTACCTGTATAACTAATGAAAGGGCTCAAACCAATGAATTTCTGATTAAGACTAAACTGTGATGCATGAAAGTTTTGCTTGTGTTTGTTTCCCAAGGACTCCTCAACTGTCTTCCCTAGGCCTCTTTGTCTAGACAAAAGTAAAACGCTCCCTATATAACTAACTGATAGTGTCTGCAAAGCCTTCAATGGGCACTTGGGCAAACTAAAATAAGGGGAACTCAAACAAAAAGACACAGAGATATAATCTAGGGAGGATGATCTCGCCGATTTAGGAAGAAGACACCTGGACTTTACCTCACAATGCATGCTCTGAAAGGGCAGACACAGTGAAGAGGACCACATACTTCTTCCCTCCACCACCGAAGACCCTCACTCTATTTTTACTACTCATGCTCAGACTACGTAAATGAATTCTGGGAACTCATTGTCACAAGACAGCCCTTTCCAGGAAATCTAGTGAATATGTATGATTTGTGTATGTAAACTGATGTCCCTTGCTAATTCTTGGGAGCCCTTATGGTGGAGAATCCCCAGGGCGACCCCAGCGCTGCTAATAAATACCTGCTTAACAGTTATATTGGATTCTGACTGTTGAGTGAATTTCTTCATTTCACTACATATGATTTTCTCATGCCATGTCTGCAAAACAAGCCCAGGAACCACAGGGATCCCCTCCCGCAAGACCTGATAAATGAGCCATTTCAGGAAAAGGCAGAGGTAATCTTTCCATTTATCTTAACACAGTTGGATCAGCCCTTGACACAAAAAAACCTACTGGCCTTCCCACATCCAACATCTGTAAGATGGCCATTATCGTGGCACGCCTACACATAGCTCATAAAAGTTAGCCAATTAGTGAAAAGCGTGACTCATTTACCTGAGATGCTGATAACACCAGAGTATCTTGGGAGACTTGTTCATAAGTGGTTAAATCTTCAAAATTCATTTTGAAGAGATGATGCACTAACACTACGTAATAATCTCAAAGGCTGAACGTCAGGAGCACTGCAAAAAAAAGAAACAGCTTTATATGGGGGGGGAAGTTCTATGTCAGTATGGGTTCAGAAATCTAACAGTTTTAATTACTGTTTTATAGGTAGTACCAATTCCCTTGATTGTACTGTGAAATCAAAACACCTACTGAAGACCTTTTTCCCCTCTAAAAAAAGCCCTCAAAGTAAATAAATATTCATACACATCTGCCCATTTGAAATGAAAGGAGAATGAATCAATAATTTTCATAGCTTAGTAACCTCCTGCCAAGTGCCCTGTTATTTGAGATTTTTATGTGGAATTTGCCTTTATGAAATTCTGTTTAATACAAGTTTAAAAGTCAGACAAGCATGGTACACTAAATCAAAGCTGTTTTCTAGGCTACATCACATGGCAAAATATCCATCTGTTCTCTTAACACACATTGCGAGCTGGTATTTTAACATTCATGGCAGAAAGTTATTTTCAGATATCCAGAGTACAGCTACAGCAGTGCTGTATCCATTAAGACACCTGTATATATCCTCATTTCTATACACTGAATAATTTACTATGTGTTGGAGGCCAGCCCTGTGCATGGCACTGGATTTGTTACCCCATTAGAGGTGCAGTGGGAAAGACAATCGGACAATGAACTTAGAGATTTGCTTCAGATAATGTAGGTGGCCTCATTTTTACTGATGTGCCTCAAGATTTAGGGTGCAGAGAAGTAATATTTAAAGAGGCATTTGAAAAGAGAAGAGAGACTACAGGTGGTGCTTTTATTTCCAGGTACTGGAGGAATGAGACCACGGTGTGCTAAGAGATTGTAGCTGCTCCTAGAGAGGCTTTGGGGGGACATGAATATATTTAAAGATTAATTTGTAGTGCAAATCTAACTACTCTTTGTCACATGCAATCTTGTAATGGAAACATACACACAGTACTGGGGATGAGAAGGAATAATCAGAAAGGTAAATGCCACTTGTGGCGTTTTTTTCTTCTCGTGACATTTGCAGTAACTCATGTTCTTCCTCCAGTTCAAACGTCCTGTTAGGGCAGGAGAAGCGGTTGGATATTCTGTGTGTCCAAACTGCCCGGAATTCAGGGAGTGTGTGTGGGGGGTTGCTACAGATGAGTAAAATGTTAACGAAGCAAAGGACAAAGCCCACAGAATCAGCAGGACCTGCAGATTCCCAGGGGAAGTGTGTCAGGTGTCCTGGCAACACATCACTGCAAAACCTTGCTGTAAAATCAGCGACTCTGCCAGCATCTCTGATGCTAAGGCAGGATGATAGTTTCAGGCAGTCATCAGCGAGCAGACTAATAAATGTAAAACCCACATCTTCACCAAGCAGAAACTCCATCTTGACCCTAAGTCTGCAATCAGATGCATTGGGAAAAGTCAGTAGTTTCATGGTCAGGTTTATGAAAGCAATGGTATGGGGGATATATATACATATTTTATATACATATTTTCACACACATATATATCTCAAGAAAAGGAAGATCAATCTCATTCAGAATCAGATATTGGACATAAATTTATTAAGGTGAATGAAGCTACTTCATTCACCTTTGATGCCTGGAGGTTGAAAACTCAGGCAATCTTACTTCCCCCTGGTATAAAAGCGCTCTATTTCTGCCCTCTAAGTTATTGAAAATAATTCATGGCTCTGTGTCTCATTGATCAAACCAGTCTTTGAGATCCTATTCTTTTGTCTACATCTCCTCTTATAATCAGCTCCTAAGACCATGGGGAGTTTCTGGCAGAAAAGATACAAATTTTATTGTACTGACCTTTTTGATTAATAAGTAAAGTTAGGTATAGAATAATTTTTGTCATGTGAACATAATGACTTGCAAGGCAACAAAATGGCATTTCAATTTTTTATCAAAACCTTTAGTGAGAGCATATTCCCCCAAGGTGAACCTCTCCTGGGACAACCCAAGTAGCCAGGAGTGAATAAATATCTCATAACTTTGGTATTAACCGATAATTGATTCAGGAATCAGTGGGGATCATTTGAAGGAGCCCGTCATTTCTTATCCCTGGCTGTGGAGAGTGGTGGCTGGCACGAACCTGTGCGGCAAGTAAATTGAGTCAGGGGCCAGCCCCATTTCAAGAGTTTCACCTGAGCAGCATGCAATGAGCTGCAAATCCTTCAGTGCATCAGCCTTCTCCAGCATCCCTCCTCTCCCTGCCAAAAGCAGCTGTGTGAACAAGCACTATGTGGATTTACAGCACATCCAAAAAGTAAACAAATACGTTCAAGCTCAAAACAGCAGGAGAGGAGTGAGCAGTCACTTCACGTGAGCAAGTGGGTGCCCAGGACAGGGTGATGCCAAAGCAGCAAAGCTGAGACGATGCGGTCGGAATGCAGGAGACCTTTGAGCAAGGTTTGATCTGCACCTCGTTCGTGCTAAGCTGGTGAAACCATGAGCAGCGCCAGTGGAATTCACAGCGAGCTGGATGAGACGTGCTGGGAGACTCATCCGTGATCTGATGGGCGCTAATGCAGGCAACGTCTCAGTTCCCATGCGAAACCTTTTGGGCAAACTCAGAAACACTCTGGATTTTCTAAACAACAATGTTATCAGCTCTACCTCCACTGGGCTTCATGTTCTGAAATCTTTCGCTTGAGCCTAATTAAGTAGACCATTAATTAGATCACAGTAGTGTCTGACTGTGTATTAGACTCTGAAAATATGATAACGACCTCCCATTTTTCCTGCAGTACTGCATGAAACCTGTTTCCCGATGTTTATCAGGGACACAAATTCCCAGCAAAATCATAGAATTACTTCCACTGAGTTCTGTGGAAACCATATTAAATACATACAAGATACAATTATACTGGGCAGTTAATAATCCAATACACATAAAATTGTGCATAATTAAAAAATAAATTTTAAATCACTCATTAAATTAATAAGTACTCAGTATCTATTAACAGTTCCCTAGCTGTACTCACCATGAGGAGAGAAAGCAGATCACTGAGGGGAAGGCATAGCACAGAGGAGAGGGAGGGAGCGCAGCCACGGACCCCAGGTGCCCTACATTATGATCCATATGCACTATTAAGCTCTGTGCTGGCACAGTATGTATTCTGAACTGTAAAACATAGGTATAGAGAAGGATTGTATTGCATTAGTGAGTTACAATCCTTTTGCTGACCCAAGTACATCTTTCACAGCCTTTCCCCTCCATGGGGAGATGGCACAGGCTGTGGCTGGACCAAAATCCCGGGAAAGGATGTGTCTGTGATGCTTTTTAACTCTGGGAGATATTAGGCAATTATTCAGAGGCAGGTACAGTGTCATGGTCCCCAAACACGGCTGTTCTGCACAGCAATAATGATCCTTTTAAAAAATGGGGCAACCTTGAAAGTATCCAAAACTGCACATCTTCTATCACATTGGCTGCAATTACAGTAAATTGAAAAGGACAAAAGAAAGCATCCAAAGCACTTCTGCTGCCAACCTCCCGTGATACTGCCATCCCCACACAAGGGAGCTGAAGACAAATTCCCCAGCAACAAAGCCCGGAGCTGTTTTTCTGCAGAGCTTCCCAGGCTAAGGAGAGGATCCTTGTAAGAGGGGAGAAGAATAGACTTGTACATTTAACCAAACGTTAATCTCTGAGCTCCCACCAAGCCACATGAAGTCTCTTGTTCATATCAAATGAACGAACATGCTTCACTAACAAAACCTGCAAGTTCAGAGCGTTATCTCGTCAGAAACACACTGATTAGTGCATCAGGACTGTGCTCCTGACAGCTGATCCTCCACAACAAGCAGAAGAGCAATGCTTTCTCTTTGCTGCTTTGTAGCAGGCAGCAGATGCTTCCTCACTATTTAAAAGTTGCTCAGAATTAACACTTCTGACCTGAGACCCACCAGACGGAGGTTTCTAGCTGGAGAGGGGCTGTGTGTACCGAGGCACAATGAATTCTCCCAGACACTGGAAAACTCTTTGCCTGTCTGAGGTGTAATTACCTTCCATTTTGATACATCATTATTATATGAACAGAATGCACAGACCTAGCTATGTAAGGCTTTAAAAAGTGACAATATTTTAAGGAAAAAGGGACCTTTTAATAATATTTTGAAGGACAGCATGGCTGAGATTCCAGGCTGTCATAAGAAAGTGAGGATCCTCTTTTGGCAGAGGGCTGTGAAGGGCATTATGTCAGGTAGTATTTTGTCATCTTTGTGCCCATCAGCCTTCTAAAATCAGCAAGAGCAGATGATATGAAAAGCCAATAAAAACTGAGGGCTTGCTAGACGGTCTGTAGGTGGAGGGGGCGGAAAGAGGCCACAGAGTATTTGGACCACCCTTGGGGGGTTGGCTCCCGGGGGTTCACTCTGGTCAGAGGGTGCTGGGTGTGCTGGGGCTCAGAGCAGCTCATGGCGCAGGGAGGGAGCTCGCTGCCTCTCGTCTCCGAAGTCTCCGGCACCCCGAGCGGTTTCCAAGTCTCGCCCACTCAGGGGCATAATTATGACGACTTTGGAAATCATTCCTCTCTGCCCGTCTCCATGCATAATTTCAAATAAGCCTCCCAGGCAACCAGCAAGAAGAGCTCCACAGAAAACAGTGGCAAGCTTTGAAGTTCGAGCCTCAGTTCTGTTTCCAGAAAGATTTTGATTTAATGATAGATGCATACCCTGCCAGGAGAGAAATTTCATAATGGAAAGCAAGTTATCTGAGTATAAATATAACCCGACTGCCAAGCTGCAGTGTAGAGCTGTCCCCAGAGAATGGGCAGGACTTTGGGTCGAGCCCAGGTGAGCTCAAGTCTGAGCTCAGCCAATCCCTCAGGCTGCGCCCTGGTGCTAGAAAGTCTACTTCTGTCTCCTTTTCCATAGCTGTAAGGGTAGTAAAGATAGTAATAACCTGAGCACAGCTGTGAACCAAAATGTTTGTCTAAGTTGTGCGAAACACAGGCCGATGATGCCAAGAGTTTCGCAGCAGTCAGCCTGACCTGACAGTGTTACCTTGCACCGTTTTATGCCTTTCTGAGGACTCCATTTGTACATCTCCGTTATTCAGAACGTGGAATGCCTATAAGATGTCAGCGAATCGTTTAATGGTTATTATAAGTTACTTTTTATTACTGCTTCAGTAAATATAAATTCCATTTGGTAACATCAATTGTATTAATATAAGCACCCTCAGTTTAGTCATTATAATTAAAGCAACTCCTAAACAACCAGCTTAAGAAAACGCCTTTCTTATGCCAAACAAAGCAGAGCTTGTTTTTTGCCTCTCCCTAGGCATTCAGTCACTTTATTAAGCCATAGCAAAGTACACAAGGCTAATTACCAACGCAGTCGTTCTGAGAGGCCCGGCTTTCCACTAACTTAAAACTCACTGAGCAATCAGAGTCAACACACTTCGCCTTTTGTTAAGACATTTTGCAGCCTCCACCAGGTAGATTTCAAGAAAAGGTGTTAAATGGGCGATTTGGGTAGTTATAGGCCACTGATGGCTTTAACTGAGAACAGGGTTTGACTCCATGATTATTTAGAACACGTTTATGTTAAGAAGCCTTTCCATTCCCTTTCAGGGGACAGTTTGGGGGCATTATCTTCTTTTAAAGAACTATTACAAAAGGAACAAAAAGTGCTGGTGAAGTTTCAACGTCCAAACCAAGCAAGGGTTAGCCAAGGCTTTGGGTACATTTTTCACATCTACCATTAATTCTTCAGCTCATCTCAGTCTCCCTTCACCCTACCCTGGGGCTGGAACTGGGCTTATCGACTTTTTTTAAAGTGCTTTTGCAGAGGTGAGACCACCACTTCATTTTGCCTCTGAAGCCAGGTTTGAATTGCAGAATCCAGAGACAAAAGGCTGGTGCTCCACACTCTCTGCACAGTATCCTCTTAAAAAGACTTACACTCCCTATTTCCCACACACACAAAAACATTTTTCACACTGTGACTTTCTGGTTGGGCTGTTCTTGTCTCTTATCTGGGTTTCTAAAAACTTCACCCTGCCCAAAATCCCAGGGACCACAGGCTCGCCGAGGAACTACTCATAGATTACAGGGCAACTGAACATGAACAAAACCAAGAAAATGAAGCCAGATTTTTCCTTCCACTTGCACAGATTTTGACAGTATTAGAGCAAATCCCCAGGTGATGCAGGGAAAAAAATATAGTATCAGTATTCTTCACCTGAGTATGAGTACCTCTTAAATTTAATAGCAATTGAAGGCAAAGCCGTCTGTAAGATCATTCCTTTATAAAGGCATTTTTTAATATGTACTCTCATAGCACTTGTGCAGGGCCTGCTGGCCGGGCCGGCCAGGGACGTGGCAAGGCAGAGACAAACCCCTCTGCACAAGGATTTGCACGCCAAGGCACGCATCTGGCAAGGACCGCCAGCCAGAAACATCATCCTCAGCACCCAGCGGAGCCCTGCCGACCCCTCGCTATTGCCTCTCCCTTCATAAACTCCCCGGCCTTTTCTTGAAGTCGTAGAGAAGCAGAGATCTCACCAGAATTACCCCAGCAATGAGCCCACATCACCATCCAGGCTGCGTGCCCGTTTTCCTGTTTGCATTGCCCTTGTTCACATCACAACGTTGATTTCTGTCAGAGGGATGGACCAGCATCACATCTCTCACATCCAGCTTTAATCACCTTTGATCAGCTGAGACTAGAAAGCTCCTTTAATCCATTTTGGGGGAAATAGCCTAAGAAACTGAGAAACTACTGCAAATGGGCATCACCCAGCTGGTTTACATGAGGGGAAGGAAACTCCTCTCCCAATTCCCCACTTTTATCCCCCCCATACACAGTTGTGTGCAGCTATAATTGCATTTGAGATGTGCCAGTGTAAAACCTGCTTCCCTTATCTTTAAAGATATATCTTCCAGTTCATGCTTGGGGCACTGATATTTATCTTAAATAACATCAGCAAAATGAACCCACCATGACTTTTATTTTTCAGATGCAATATTCTTGTCAGCAGTAGAGAGCTTAAGTGTCTTTCCTTTCACACCTATTAGGTTGGAGCAAGCTTTAAAGACATAAATAACCTTCCCTATAGCATAATGAAAGACATTATTATAGCCTGGGATTAATTTGTCTAATGTATTTACAAGCAAAAAGGTCAAACTCAAATTTGACACTGAGGAAGGGAGGCAAGACTCATTACCTCCAGAAAGACTCAAGAAAATGGTTGAGCATAAACACACGATAGTTTTGGAACTTGAATCCATGTCCTAGCTTCTAATTAAAAATTATCCAGCAAAGCACTGCATTGCAAACATCATTAGCTGCAGGAAAAATGAAATTCCTAATTACTAAGCAAAAATGTTTTGATCTCAACAATTTAGTTTTTTTAAAAAGTCATCTTAACTGCTCAAATATGCATTTCATTCCTTTTCCTTCTCCATATAAAAACTCTGCATTATCCTTTTATTACCGAAGGATCAGCAGGACACAACCACGCACAGAGCATGATTTTTCCTAGGTGTTGAGTGAAGGGGCCCTCACAAACCTCATCTCACTGCCCACAACTTCCACCTAATTCCCTTCTTGCTGAAGCGCAGCCATGGGCACCACAGGCACCGGGGCAAAGTTGCTTTAGCAGCCAGCCCTGCCAAGGCTGTATGAGCCCCCTCAAGGTGGTATGAGCCCAGCCAAGGCAGTACAAGTCCCACCAAGGAGGTATGAGCCCAGCCAAGATGGTACGAGCCCCACTCATCGGGCGACGCTCCAGCCTGGCTGCTCGGACAGCTGGCCCCGGCACAGGGGCAGAGCTAGGGGATGCTCTCCACTGCTGCTGCACACAAGCTGCCTGAGGTGAGTACCCAGAAAGAGCATTTTTGCAAAACAACTCTCACCCCAGAGATTTGGGAAAGGGATGGGTTTCTGCCTCCACACTCACACAGCTCTGCAGTTCCTGAGGCTGTGCCTCCCTCTCCAGGCAGCCCAGGAGCTGTAATTGCTGCTGGTTGTCGTTTCATCAAACCTTGCTCCAAGCAAAAGTTAATTGACGTGGGCTTAAGGTAGCCGGCGATATCTGATGGCCAGCCCACGCGAGGGCTGCAGGCACTGCTCGTTTCTGTCGTGGGTAACGATGCGGACAGCCTGCCAAACGGCTCGGATGGAAATCATCTCATGGAGCATGAGAGGTGTCATGCTGAGCTCCAGCTCAGCTGCGAAGCTGCAGAATACAAAATACAAGACCGTTACCACTGGTTTTGCAACTTGGTATTTTTGCTCTGTGTTCACAACAGCTTTGCTTGAGTCTTAGAGATTTCACCTCACAACGTCTCAACCCGCCGCGCTCCCACACCGTGTGCCCCGGCCCGTGCTCTCCAGAGGGTGCAGGGCAGAGGCACAGCACTCTCCCTCGCCCTCCAGCAGCCCTCCAGAGGCCAGGGCACGAATCCCGCCAACACACGCACACCACCACCCAAATATCAGAATTTCTTCTATGCTTCTCATCCCAAAGAACTCAAAGTGCCCCTGTGATAGGGATGTCAATGCTCCCTTTCCCCTCCCCTGTGACAGGGATCTCGCTCAGGGACAGCCACTGGGCTTTACCCACTCATTTCTCTGAACTTTGCTTGTAGGACTTTACTCCTAATTGTGTTTTTGCAAGGAAGCCCAGCAGGGACTGACATTTCTAGCTGCACAGCTTCGGGGCAAGCTCAGCCCCCACCAGGTCTCTGCCCCCAGACAGCGTGAGCAGAGCAGCCACCACCAAGCGTGTCCATGGCAAAGCAGCCCTGACTCACTCCTGGTCCTGTCTGGAGAGAAGTGCTCTGCAAACACGCTGGTGAATAACACTAAACAGGTACTAAAATATTCTAAGAACAGGGAAAAAAAGATCCTTTTGTAAATGTTACTCATTTTCCTCAACTGCTGGCTAATAATATTGAATTTTGTCATGCATACAGTCTTCACTCCTACTTAAGAAAAACACACATTCTTAAATACACGAGACAGTGCTTGTCACTTTGCCCACTAATAGCCAAGAACTGTAAGAACTCTGGGATAATCCAGCAACCAAACAAACCAAACCCCACCTTGTAGTAACCCCCCTCCCAAAGAGCACATGGGGGTACGTTCACAGACAGAGTGGGGCTGCACCAATTGATACAAGTACTTGTATTAATACTCCTTGAGTAGCTGACTACACTCCTTGGACATCAGAGGGAGTCAATGTACAGAAACTGTATGTATTTGTTCGGTGTGTTAACTGTATTTGTATGAGTTTATTGCATTTAGGTGTATATTTAATATATTTATGAAAAACGTGCCGAGAGATTTTTCAGTTCGTGTCCATCTTCACCAAATGTAAATAAAACTGACCTCATTATGAACCCTGCATAGAGCACTGTTTCCATTCATACTGAAAACTGATGCTGCCAAAACTGATATTATTTTATTTCAGCCACAAGAACCATGTGAAATTATGTTGCCTAGCAAAGCAAGAAATAATGTGGTAGGAAAACAGTGTCCAGTGCTCCCGGAGTTAGCAGTACAGCCTGTGTGGAGCCCAGTACACCATTGTATACAATTCCTACCATAAGAAATAAGCAATATGCCACATATTTTTATGAGATATTTCTTACCGGTGTCACACAGCAGGATGTGGCTACTCTGAGCATGGAGGATGCAAGTGCATCTCACAGTAAGCTGCATTCTGTGAGCAATCTATAGAATCATATATTATTATAAACCAGTTGCTTTTCATATTCTCCTTTTTAATACAAAGTATCACTTCCTATGCATTTGAACAGCTGATCTTTGAAAAGGATGGGAGAGGGTAGCTGGGTCTCAACTGCCTTTTGTCCAAGAAGTTGAAATAAGGACCATGAAGCACAAAATCCTACAGCTTCAGTCCCAAGGGCTTCTTTGCTCTGTCACTCGGGAGAAATCAATACCACCCTCAGCTGGAAAATGCAGCCCATATGCAGCAAATTGCTCATCTCCCCAGTTTCTTCTGAAATCCACATTGCTGCAGATACTGAGCATTCTGGGGGAGCTGAACCACACACAATCGACTGAAATGCACTAATCTACTAAGAGAAGCAAAACCGTAAACCATCCACTTTACAGACTATGGATACGTGTTTACATGGGATGTCTCCCTCCTCCTGCTTTCCTCAGGCTCTTATTCCCAAAGAATTCAAGTACCTGGAGAAAGAGATGAGTTCAGTAATTAATCCTCTGGCGGTCATGCTGGGTTTTATTCTAAATAGCTCTTGCAAATCCTTAATGCCAAAGAAAGGAGGAGGGCGAAAAAAAAAAGGAAAAAAAGAAAAGAAAAGAAAAGAAAAGAAAAGAAAAGAAAAGAAAAGAAAAGAAAAGAAAAGAAAAGAAAAGAAAAGAAAAGAAAAGAAAAGAAAAGAAAAGAAAAGAAAAGAAAAGAAAAGAAAAGAAAAGAAAAGAAAAGAAAAGAAAAGAAAACCAGGTATTGTGAGGACTTTTATGTCCCAGGCTAAAGAAACATGCAGGATTATAGACACTGCCTGAACCGAACAGATTTCCTGCCTAAGGCAGGGAAGGAAAGGAAGGTGAAAATACTTTCCTACAGCACATCCAATGGCATAAATTGGAGCAGCTTTTAGGTACAATCTGTTTTTTTCAGGCACCACGCATCTCTGGAGTATTGAGTCTGGTCCCAACGCTACTTTGCTGAGCATATAAATGGGACTATCGAACTGCTGAGCCGGTTTTCTGAATTTACTACAGAAACCATACTTTTGAAAACTTCATCCCTGCTGTGGGCATAATCAGGGGATAATTAGGACTTAGTGAAGCCTACAACCTTTCTGCTCTTGCTCTTTCTCTGCTTTTCATGAAAGGGAGAAGATAAGAGCTTCACAGCATGCCAAACTCTTTTCCTTTATTTTTGTTATCACCTTGCTAACTACTTTGTGGTTTCCAAATCAGGCTACAGAAAAAGACTCCCCTTCCACCTCCTCCCCACACCCTCCCCACAGCACAGTAAAACTCGGCAGCAGATTTCCTGTGATTATCACTTTTTCACTTTCTAACATGATTATCAGTAAATGGCTCTCAGAAACTATTTGAAAAAAAGAACTATTTGAAAGCATTTTCAAAATTTACTTTTAAATAAGATTTATAAAGCCCATAAAATTTCTTTCCAAAATCCAGGCACCCATTTATGTAAACAAGTCACTTTTGAAATAGCTTGTTATCATTTATATCACAGCCTGTTATATTTAAATCTTCATTTTCTGACTTCACAGCTGATTTTTTGACTTCCCTCCCATGCCAGCCAAGAGAACCAAGCCCAGCAAGGGGGGGCAAATGCTGCGGGACCAGAGGAAGCAAGAAGACCCAAAACTTCAGCCCTGAACTCGCTCACCAGATTAGCAGAGCATCCTTACCTCTGAGGCAATATACCTTTCCTCTCTGTTGGGCTTACTAGCTCCGCTCGGTGACTGAACATACATGCTGGTGATTAAAGCAGGATTTAGCAGGGCAGGATTTGGGAGCCCCCAGACATCAGACTCCAAGGCCTGCAGCGGGCAAGCGCAGATGCTGCAGGAGCGCAGAGGATCCCAAGCTCTTACCCAAGCAGATTGCAACGCTTTACACGTGTCCTTTCCAGCAATCCTCTCGGCTATTCCGGCCTGTTAGGATGGTTCACAGGGTGCTTAAACAGTTTGGCTGTGTCCTCTGGATAATTATAATGAGCTACAACCTACCAAAAGCCCCCACAAAATGTGATTCTACTCATGCTGACTTATCTGACTGTAGCACTCATCCTGTCTCCTAGGAATACTTACAAGAA
The DNA here is from genome assembly GCF_031877795.1 of Strix aluco. Classification (NCBI taxonomy): domain Eukaryota; kingdom Metazoa; phylum Chordata; class Aves; order Strigiformes; family Strigidae; genus Strix; species Strix aluco. The sequence goes on along the minus strand of NC_133941.1, from coordinate 12,445,739 downwards.
GTAGGGGACCTCTTGCCAAAACAGGGGGAAAAAAAAGGAAAAAGAAGCTAGTCGCCATTGTCTGCTCACCTTTCCATACACCTGCCTACCTGATATCTCCTACAGCCCGGGGAAAACCCACTCCAAGTCACAGCAGTGTGCCCCATAGCAACGCATCAGCCATTTATGCCAATTAATTTACAGTAAAGATCCTTTTGGACTTGCAAATACTGAATGTAAAGTGACTATAAATGTGAATTATTAGCCTTTTATAAGCCAGAGCTCTCTGTGCTGCTTTGACAGCTGCTGCCACCGGCAGATCAGTACTCAGGTCAGCAAGGGTCTGCATTCATTTTGCCCCCTGTGCTTTTCTCTGCTCCTTCGCAGCAGGGCTGGATTTTCGCTCAGGTTTGCCTGAGATGGCTGCTGCATCTGCTGGCTCTGGAGATGGGATTGCCTCCTGCCCCTCGGCTGAGAGGCTGGGAGCCAGCCAGTGGCTATAGAGCTCGGTCTGCTGCACGGCACCAACTGCAGCACCTCCCCAGCCCGGAAGAAATGATCATCTTCCTCCCACCACAGTAATAAAAACAAACTTTAAAAATCCTTCTGGGTGGGTGGTTATGCTGCAGGAATGGGGCTCTGGAGGCACTAGAAACAGTGTGATCCCCCGAGGGAATGAGATTTTAGGAGAGCTTCGCTCCCACTCAGGCACTGCTGCTTTGGGAGAAAATTGTTTTTATGAAACAATTTACATTAAGAAACATATCAGTGGGGTCTACTGCTCCCAAGATTAATTGGACTTGAGCTTTTCCATCATGTGCCACCTGCTTTTAGCCAGGGACCCAGAAGGGCCAAGAAAATGGGGAAAATGTGCAGGATGCTACACAGACATCTCATACAGCAGAACTGAAATGGGAAGCAATTTAGCTGGCCAGGACCAAGAAATGTCAGAAAGATCTTTCTGCAATGGCAGGAAACACCAAAGGACACATACAATGCCACAGAACTGGTAAGTAGCACGTCTTGTGTGGTGATGTAATCCATTCTTTTATTATTATTATTACTATTGTTATTACTATTATTATTATTTGTATTTTTCTAGAAGCAAACATAGAGATGATATATAGATGGGGGCAAGGATGGCATTGTACTAAGTACAAGACCATCATTAATGGATTTGGCTGACAAGACACTGAAAAACAATTCATCAACAATCCCTATCACCATCATCCTTGGCCAGCTATAATAACTATATTGCTATAGCATAAAGAGCAATCCCATAGACGCATGATATATGAAGTACAAAATGTGTTTTCCTAAACATCTGCGAGGAAGGCAAGCAATAAATTAACTTGTTGTAATTAAGTCTGATAAGGCGATGATTTGAGCATGACCTTTGTAAAAAGGGTAAAAAAAGTCTATCATAATCCATTAATGTTAATAAAGTGGTTGAGCTCTTTACTAAATAGATGTCCATCAGCAGTACACTGCCAAATTGCTACACAGGGAGTCTTAATTAGTGTCTAGCAGGGCAAGTCACGCTACATGTGGGCTATATAGTGAAGAAGAGTTCAGTTTTAGGCGTGAAGGATTGTATTGATATGGGAGACAAGATGAGAGCTTCACTGGTTTGTCACCCAAATCCAGAAGGAAACGGCTGGGGTAACCCTCCGCAAACAGCCCAAAGCAAATCCAAAGGAGACAAGGGGAGAGCTGCAGCTCAGAGGAATGGGAAGTAATTACGGGATGGAAACAGCGCAGGGTTTTATGGAGGTGGCAGCATCCATAAAGTGACCAAGCACAGCCGACACCAACCCTGGGCAAACAGAGCTGCTCAGATTCAACAGAAAAAAACTTTTGCAGGAATCCTTTACATTTGCCTTTTTACAAAACCAGATGGAACATTAAGCATGTCCCAGAGCATCTTAAGAAGAGCGCCGAAATTTCCTGGACTTTTCCTATTTGCTACTTCTTGTGGAAGGTGCCATGGCTTTGATAGGGACCCTCCGTGCTGGCTGGGGACTGAGACCCATGAGGAGCAGGAAGACAACATTACACCTGTGGGAGCCATGAGACCACCCAAAAATGGTCTGAAACACCTGAAATTATGACAAGGCACCATTTCATCACAAAGCTGGGTCTGGATGCTCCTCGCTGCCCTCCTCTGCCAAGACCTAGCACACCACTTGCCAGCATAGCAAGAAAAACAGACGGTATAAAATAAACGGTCTCTGAAGTGTTGCTTCACAGCTCAGTTCCTCATTTTTGGTGCCCAGGGCTGCCAGCAGGTTCAGCACCAGAAGACTGAACTTTTCATTTTGCATACAAAGCTTAGACAGAAACCGTGGATTGCAGAAAACCAAGCACCAGCAAGAGACACCACAGACTGGGTTAATTAGCAGCAATGTCCTCTCTACATTACTCAATTCTGTGGGACAAAGGTGTGACTTAAATCATGTTTAATGGGTGAATTACTAAGGAGAACTATAAAGCTATTAAAAAAACCCTTAGTTGTGCCTGCTGCACGCCAGTGCTGCAGAATTACAATTTGCAGCAAGCACACCACGCCAGGGAAGCAAAAGCTGTGTTGTGAAACAACAAAAAGGAGCACGTTAAATCACGCCCATGCTGCAGTGGGTTTGTAAAGCCTCACTTCCTAAAAAGTAACTTTGGCTGCATAGAGCAGATAGGTGGCTGCATGCCTCCTTGGTAGGAAAGTTCTCCCCTGTCAGAGCAATCCAATATTTGTTACTCACTATTCCTCTCATTTTCCTGTGGCATTTCAGTGCAGGGCCATGGCTATAAACAATACAGGGGTTTTATGGCCAAACTTCAGAGCACTCTTGCCTTCTTTACTTCTAACTTTTTTATTTTGTTACTGGAGAGGGAAGGAAATGAAAGTGGCAGCATTTACAACACAAACACAGCACTAAATTCACCCAAGAGCCGCACCCGCAGGGATGTGGGTCTAGAGTCACAAGTGTTTTCAAGTAAGAATGAGGCAGCAAGTCAGTTCAAAAAAACAGAAGAAAAAAATAAATTTGCTCAAAATGGGAAGACAGATATTCTCTATAAATTAAATAGGTTCACTTCTCCAGGTGCAAAACAAAAGCCACATTTAAAAGGGTGATTTGAAGTATAAACCTAAAACATATCTAAATTATTTTTAATTATTAGAATTATAAATATATTTTACTGTGTTAACATAAACAGTACCTTACCCTATAGGGCCCCTTGGAGGTTTAAGTAAGCTAAGTTTTATTATCCTCAATTTTAGAACAGTAACAAGCATCTGCTTTCTAATTTCCACAGCAGAAACATGACCAAGACCAAGAAATTCGCTGCCGTTGGAGAAGCACTGGAGCGGCTGGAGCTCCTGGCTGCCTCCCTGAGGCCGAGCCCCGGCGCTGTCAGCACAAGGTCCCCGCTCCCACGAGGCTGGGGTGCACAGGGGGTGCAGACACTTCTTTCTAATTTAACAGAAAACCAGGCTTTGGCTGGTTTTCTGACCTCACTTCCCACCATCAGTGGATGCCCAATTTCTGTACTATACCATAACAGGAGATAAAGAGCTTGCTTGCTTTTTGCCTTGAAAAAAATAAAGAGAACATTGCAGATTTTAAATATTTTCTCAAGGCTGGACTGTGTGGGCTTTACCCACCCCAGCACCCAGAGAGCTACCGGCGAGGGGGTCTCGGCACGGGCAGGCTCAGCAGCTCCATCTCGGCAGGAGGATGCTCGGCTGCATCACTCGACCTTTAATGGTGCTACGTACAGCAGCACTGCCTGTAACCAGAGCAGCCCCTGCTGAAGCAGGAGCAAACTCCTCACTTCACTGCCTTTCATTACAGCAAATTTCCAGCAACAACCAAGACCCCCAAACCACCTTATCTCCCAAACAGCCAGAGGCTAAGAGGTAAAATACAAACATTGTCAAGACAGTTTGGTATTAGGCCTCTAACATCATTATAGAGCTAAGTGCTAGGGAAAAAATCCAATGAGCCATCTGCAGAAAGAATAGGTATTACACACCCCTAACAGGCATGGCCAATAAATATATTTATCAGTTTAGAAATGCTAAATGAGTCTATGAGTCTGTTCCATTTCATTTCTCTCACAGAATATTTCTCCAGCTAAATATAAGGAGGTTGAAAGCTTTTCATCTTTGCAGCTTATTAGGAATCTGGATTTTTCTTAAAAAAACCCTAGAAAAGAAAAATCCAAGGGTCTCTGCAGGGTTTTTTTCTAAGGCTTACTCACTGTAGGAAAATGCACACACAGCCCTTTGCTTTCCCTTGCTTTCAAGTTTGTGAAACATCTCCTGAGTAAGCTTGTTCATTATTATATAATTTATGAAAAGAGTGCTGTGGACACACACACTAGTACAGACAAGACATCTCCCTGTCCTTACTGAGACCTATCCTCAGGCACAGCCCCTGTCCTGGCAAAGAGTTGCTGTTAATGTAGCTACAGGTTTATCCTACTCACCCCCAAACTCCCAGCCGCCCTATCGCTGCTGGGTTGGCCAGGGTGACCATGAGGTCCCTCATGTCAAGGCCACCAGCACGGCACCAGGCATCGGATCTCACAGCCCGTGCTGTGCCGGAGCGGCACCAATCCTTGCTTTGCTGCCACATCAGGAATGAGGGAAGCGGGTATTCTGTGGCTCGTGGAGATTAGATGCTGCAGAGGTGGGACCGAGTCTCCTCTGGCCCCGTGAGGGAGCTGGGGAAGCGGAGGGATCGTGGGGACAGCGCAGATGGGCTCAGTGCCACAGGGCTGGAGGGCATGAAACCAAAACCCCATGGTTCCATCTAGAAATGTGAGCTACAAACTCCTACAGAAAAGAAGTTGTGAAGGAAAAACATCTCATATCCAACATCACGTAGACACCATCAGACCTGAGCCTCTGCCTCACCTCAGCTTTAAATCTCCTTCCAAGAAGGCTCAGTGGAAAGGAAGATTAGCTGGTTTATGCTGGGGGAGACAATACATATCTTTTTTATTTATTAAGGTTCAATAGCTGTTTGAACATCAATGGCTTTTATTCATAAAGTGATTTGCCTTTCAGATCTGTCAGGTAGATGGCTGCATTGGTGATACAACCAGCTTCAACTGAGTGAAGGAAAATGGCTGGTTGCTCATCGCCAGTCTTTTGGCAAATACATCAAGTATTTATTGTAAAGGAGAGTAAGAAGGAAACCTTTTAAAAAAGTTGTGGTTTATTTTTTCACTACTTTAAAGCAGTTTGTCCCCATGAAGAATTGGTTAAACATGGAGGGCATAAAAGTAACTGTATTCATATCCATTTTGTCTTCAGAAAAAGATTCCTAGGGCATTAGCCTTGTGTTGGGGATAGGAAACTCCCAGGACCCATGGAAAGCAGGTTTCCTCACTCCTTTAATTGTATTTACCTTCCTAAAATTGCAGTGTGCATGCTGGACAAGTGCTTGGTCCCACATTGAACTGGCTTTGTAATCCCCAGCACCCAACAGGCCAAGCAGATTATCTGGGGTGTCTTTATTTTCAGCCTTATAAAAGATTGATTTAGTTCATCTCTAATACAGCAGGGAAAACTCAAGTTTTGCTTGTATGATATTCATAAATGATGCATCAATGCAAATCATGATTAATTTCTACATGCTTTTTACACACCTATCCATCACTTCAAGCATCGCTGGGCACGGAAACCACGCAGCCTCCCCCGGGGAGTCCCCTGGGTACCTCCAAAGGTTGGCAGCTATAAATCAGGTGGATTCTCTGCCCTGGGAGCTCACTCGTTCTTGCAGAGCCGCACCACGGAGCTCTGAGCACAGGAGCGAAGCACAAGTATGATTTTCAAAGGAATCTGAGCAAGTTGTCCATCCCAGTAGGACTCCCATATTCGCCCTCCCTGTTCCCAGCCCAGGTGCTTAGACCCAGCCACCCCGAAGCCATCACCCACTGCTGCTGGCAGCCCACGGCACGCAAACCTCACCAGACCAGGCGTTCAGAGATACCGTGCAGCAGCTGTGAGAGCTCTCTGGTACGTTATTTCACTTTTCGTACTGGTAGTGGATGAAGGGTATGTGTGGCTAATGATGTAAATCTGCACCGAGCTCTCTCCTCTCTCGTTACCTTCCTAGGGAATCAAAGGACAAGATTCGCACGGTGAGTCTGTGTTTCCGCCTTGAAGTCATTTGCTTCTGCTACCAGCTGCCATTTTATATGCAAAACTAGGCAAAACACGGCACAAAAGGAAAAATCAGTAAACACTAAATTGCACTCAATTCAAAGGCTGCAAGAGAGAAAGGTATGGTCCTGCAATGAGGCACATGTCCAAACCTCTTTCAGAAATGCATTCATTTAGGTGAGTTAAACCACCTACAACTGATGTTAGTAAATCAGCCATGGACTTGAAGTTACTCAGGCACCAGGGGTTTGAAAATAATCCCATCTTAACTAAGATATTTTGGCAAAATTGTGTAATAGAGAGGGTCAGACTCTTCTTGGGATGATAGAGGAAGCCTGTGTCCCACCAGCGAGCCCCAGCTATGGCTGGTGATGGATGTTATGGGCCGGACTGTGAATGCATTACCCACATCACTGGGAACCACCTGCCAGAGTCTGATTAGGCAGGTTTTACTACATCATCAGTTTTACCAAAGTCTGCAGTTTGGCACTGTCGTTAGTGAGCTCAGCTCCGAACCGCTGCCACAGAGATCCAGGGTCAGCTGGACCCTGGCAGATGCTGGACCAGGAGCCGCTCTGGGAGGGGACGGACGCTTCCAGCTCCTCACACCACAGCCAGGACTTTGTATGTTCGGTGCTTTTTGAAATGTGGACCCAAATAATCCATTTCTGCAGAAAAGATAGGCCTACATAATTATCTGTCCTTTGCACTGCCAGGCAATGTATATTAAAATGTTTGAATAGAGAATACTGCAATAAGTCCAGTTTCGATTTATTTTTTGCTTCTGGAAAGCGTAAAAAATAGAAGTGAATAGAATAACCAATAAAAGATAAAAATTCTCGTCTTCTTTCTTTTAAATTGAAGTTTACCTAAGTTACACAAATGCAGCATTTTAGCATCACCTTTTACACTTCAAAGGATTTCTATGTTTATATTAAAACCTTGATCAGTGGGATTTATTATTTAACTAATTCCATTTGCAGGAACAAACCAGATATACAGCAGTCTTCACTTTAGTGAGTTCTTTATAACATGTTTTCCGTTTGGCAGGCAGAGGAAGGAAGGGAAACCATCAGTCACCAAGCCCTACAGCTCATTTTATCAAACTCACAGAGCTTTGACTGAGCATGGACTTGTAACACACTCTTCCCCGCATCCCACCCTGAGAAACACAATTGCTAAAATTACCGAGCGTGCAATGTTGGTACCCAACTTGGCTAACTCAGTGGGGAATTGCATCCAGCTTGTGTGGCCGTTTGGGCTTTAAAATTCATACAGAATAACCCGAGCTTACACAGGATGCACCGATAGCCACTGTGTCCTAACAGTCCACAGCTTCACAGAAACAGCCCTCCAAACTGCCTGTCTCCCCCACAGATCAACAGAAGCATCTCAATCCTTTGAAAAATAAGTAGCATTCAAAAAGGGATATTTAAAAAAAAAATGCACTTGAATGTACTATAGTGTTAAGAGTTTATCCACCTGTGTCAGAATGGAGGTGCTGGTTGGAAGATGGGACAAACCACTCCATGGCTGCAAGTCCTCACAGATGCACATTAGAGAAGCAGTGAATATAAATTCACCCAGTCTTTGCTCATGCTCTATGTCCTACAGTGAGGGGAAGCAAATCTCTCACCTGGTTTTTGCACAGTGGTCCTGCTGCTGGGCCGGGGTTGCAGATGTCACCACTAGTGGCACAGCGCTCAGCATTCATGCCCAGCACAGTTAGCACTGTACAGTTTTGCTGTAATTATGTATTTGAGAAAATAAGTCAAAGTAATATAGTTGCTTCTTGCTTATACTAAGCTTTCCTTAAATGGATATTTTTATTTTGACATAATGGTATAAAGATGTAACAATTCTTATTAAAAAAAAAAAAAAAAAAAAGAACAAAAACTACATAAATGAGAACTTAACAGAGGTAAGTCAACATAGCTCAGCTTAGTGCAACTAATCTTACTCCACTTGACAAGTTAACCTTAAAATGACCTGTTAACCCACTTTCTCAAGCAGGTTGTCAAAAATCTCTGATGGAGTGAAGTGCTGAAGTTTCCTGAGTCTCAAGTCACGCCTATGCTCCTTCAACACAATTAGGCTTCCCCCATTGCTGGATCACCCAAGAATAACTTGTGATGAAACACCAAAATTTAATTGCTGCATTGGTCAGAATTTACCTCTTGGGAGGGTGTCTTCAGGCAGGATTTCATAGAATGATTTAATAGAATGGTTTGGGTTGGAAGGGACCTTGAAGATCATCTAGTTCTAACCCATGGAAAGGTTGTGCATGTGCAGACGTCCTGCACAAACGGTGCCCAGGAGGTGGGTTGGCACTCATTCCCTCAGTCATTAACAAATGTTTCCCTTGTCCTTGAGATCTTTCCATTAAATACACCCCTGTCCCTTGTAGAAAGCAAGCTTGACCTTTTCTATAGAATTAAGAGCCAATTTATTGCATATTTTAAATTCATAATGAGATCAAAAGGGATAACGCTAAGATGACCTGGAGATCAGCCCAAGACATGAGAGATAATTGTTTCCTTAATTGCGATGCCTGAATTAAATTACTTTGCACTCTGTGTACTTAGATGATATGTAAAATGGAGGTCTTGGCAGCCCATGGTCATTAGTACTCCACTGGCAGCTCTTGCAGGGGTAGGGGAGTAACCTCTCAGCTGCAGTTCAGGTGATTACATACCCGCATGTCTACGTTCCTCACCAGCTTGCAGACACACACCATAGACTTCACTTTCTGCTCCCAACAGCCACTCACCAGTGCCAGAGCCACCAAATCCCAGCCAGGCACAGCTGCATCTCATACTCCATTCCTAATTATTAAATTCAATCCAGACTTTGCTCAGGTGGGGAAACAAAAACCCATGCATAAAGTGAGCAGAGCTTAGAGAAGGACCAGAGGCTGCGCCCATCACCCATCTTTGCTTATGAAAGAAAATTTTTAATCTGAGAGTGACATCTGAAGTCATTCATTTTTGCTTAGGAAACAAACATTTTTTCTTAAAAAAAGGAAAAATAAGCCAATATTGCTTGTAGGAAAAGTTTTGTTCAACAATATAAATAGCTCCCAGAGAAACCTATGAATTAGGGCTTTCCTAGCACCCACAGGCACAGGGGCAGGTGCTTACTTGATGTAAAACCAAAGACATCAGGCTTTATAAAAAAGGTTTATTTTACGAACACTTGATAAACTATCGTCTAAGGTTTTAATGAGTGGAAAATCAATAGTTTGAGGCTGGCTGGGTGCTTAGAAGTTATGCTAATAGGTATGCAGGCGTACTGCTGATGCCCTCACATCCCTCTGTAGCAGGTAGCTCACTTGGTAATGTGTTTATAACACCTATGGACTGTTTATTAAGCACTTGCACTTATGTTTTGCAACTCTACTGTTTGCCCAGTGAGAGTTTAATATACAACTAGAGAGTTATTTACTAATCGAGCATAGACAGGTCATGCTGGCTGAAACACCCTTTCCAGGAAAACGGGGCTCCAGCTCCAGGGATCACAGCCACTGCTCTTCACTCCATCATTTGAAAGCTGCATCTTGATCTTTTGCAGATATCCTCTTTCCAAACTTATAGTGAAAAACTAGAATTATTACACAAAATTGCAAGTATAAGTCCCCACCTAACCACAATTATTTGTTTTGGGAATACAGGTTAAAATTTCAAAAGGTACCAGGAGATTTTGACTTGAGAACCCTGAAAAGCCCCTTATTGCCAGGTACAGACACAAAACCAAGATGTTCTTTTTCATTAAACATGTTTGGAAAATGCTGAATGGTGTTAATAGCAACACAAGAACAGACAGGTCTCACCACACTGCTCCAAAACTGCAGCATGTTGGAGTCACAGGCATTTTACAGTATTGTCATGGAGGCCTCTGGTTTCCTTTCCAAGCCCAAGAGTGAGCGCTGGAAGCATCACAATGCTCCAGAAACCATTGCTGGGTCCATCCCACCACCCCAACTGCACCAAGCAATGCTTGAAGACACCAGCACCAGCGAGAGCCTTGGTGATGGAGAGGGGCTTGTCACAGGAAAAGAGTCAGAGATCACTCAGATCTGATCTAGTAGTTAGTTTATGCAGTTCTAATCAGTAAATTGAGTTATGTAAAATATTTACTAAGTACAGATGGATTAGTGGTCAATACTATTTACTACATCTAAAGTTAGGATGGGATACAAAGATTATCATGTAAGCTTGCTATACTTATCTTAAATATTACATGCACACAAAAAATGTCACTTACCAGCCCATCAATGCCTGGTGTCAGGTAAGGGATGTCCCAGTCTCGAGGGGTGTCCCTATGCCAGGGGAGGTCACCACCGCACAGCTGGCCACTATGGAGGGACCCTGATGGCTGCAGATATTTGTAGCAAAAGCGGTTGATTTCTAGTCAGATATTCTGCTGTGTTCATGTAGTTTCGGCTGCTTAGCAGCCCAATCTCCAGCTAAACTGGGTTTTGGTGCTGAGCTCTCACTGACAGCCTCACACAAAAGGATTAACTTCAGCCAGGCTTACTTGCTGAGCATCTGCCTAGTCCGAAGTTCAGTTAGTTCAAACAGGAGGAGTGCATCTGTCACAGGACTCCAGCTGCCAGCTTGCGGGGAAGAAAAGACAACTCAAATACAGCCAGGCAAATAGATATGGCTGCATGAAGTTGCATGTAGCACAAAGCTTTCCATGCTCAGTCCCAATTCATAACTGTGCGGTGCTTCTCTGTTGCTTCGCTTGAAGGAAAAACTTATGTTTTTCCCAAAATGCACATTTTCAAAGACAACTCTCCACAATTTGTTCTGTTTCTTTCATAACATCAGTATAATTGAAATTAAAAAAAAAAAAATATCATCAACCAACAAATTCCTACCAAAACTCCACCAGGTTCATATTCACACAAAACGGCTCCAGCAGGTGGGTCAACTATTCCTGCTACTTCTGCATGACAGGCAGAGTCCCACCACGAACCTGGCAGCATAATTCTCCCCCAGCCTCAGCTAAAAAATTTTATTTCCCACTGTCATTATCTCAGGCGTCTCTGGGCATGCTGACCAATTTAGACATATAAACTCTACTGCACCTCCAGAACAACAAGTCAGTATTTACAGGGGGAAAAATTAATTTAATTGAAGCTCCCTCAGAAAAACAGATTTTATCATTATAACCATTTCCTATAAGAAATGCAAGTATCTTATCAAAAGCTGTTTGCATGTGCACGTCATCATTTGAGTATAGCCTCTAAAATAGAAATCCATCCCATGGGTGACACTAAATCCTCTGTCTCTTGCCCTTTCCTTAATCACTCTGCTTCCTCATTTGTCCTGCACGTCCCCAGTCGTTTGCAGGACAGGCAACTCATGCACTTGTACAGCACCCAGTGGGGCCCCAGTCCTGCTTGGGACTGTAAGTGCCACTGCAGTGTAAGCGATAGCGTGGTGGTTTTTCACCCATAAATAATCTATCAATGGCCATTTGCTGGCTGACAGTAGGAAAGTGGTATTTTGAAACCATTCATATTAGATGATTAGCTAATACTTGTTGAGCCAGCAGTGTAAAAATTAGATGATTTGGCTTCATATGAAAGTCAACCCTCTAATCAATGTGCTTTAGTTCATCCAATTCATATTGAATTCATAAGTACAACAATAACTGGTGAAGATTATGGTTCTGTACCTGACAGCTCACAACAGCTTTACAGTAATAGAGCTGAGGTTTGAATAATGTTTTAAAAATAGCCCACTGCTATCTGCCTTAAAGAGTGAAGTAGCTGCAAGAAGCTCATGATTTTTAACCTGTTATTCCTATTAGATCATTTGCACAAGAGCAGATACGTAGCGAGGAACTGTTTGTCCTGGAAGAAATACCCTCTCCCGGTCGGGGGGAAGAGGATCACAGTCACCCCAGCAGATCTTCCTTCACTCCATACGTTCTCGAGACTTGTCATAAATCCCTGGTGATATGAATTACTTGGCTTCTTTCAAAAACGTGGCTTTCATTGATGAAATGTCCCAAGAGTTGAACACCCACCCCAGAGACCTATGGTTTCTACTCCAGCTGCAGAAAGCCACATCTGGACCAACCCAAGAGTTACTGCAGAGCTCTGAATGACGTGAAAACCTTTCGGACTTTGTCCCAGTTGAGTCCCTTAAGAGTTTCCTTTAGTTACAGAGTACAAAACAGCATCCTGACAAGATGCCTTGTGGTGATTTCTCTGAGACCCAAAGGGAATGTCGGTCCTGAAGCAATTTCTTTGCAGAGGGAGTAGAAGCATCCTTTTTTCTTCTAGGACAGAAACACTAATTTCCTTAACCCACCCCCAATTTCCCTGTGTGGCAAGAAAGCAACGTGCCGGCTGGTTTTATTGTTCATTTTGACAAGAGCCAGCTTCAGCTCAAAATTTCTTTCCCTGGGGGTTGGGGGTTCAACACAAGACTCCCTTAAGAGTCCCAACTGCAGGGAAACAGCATTGCTGGCACATCATACCTTGCCTTTGTCATGAAAGCAACGACAAAACATGTGTGTGGTGCCAATCCTGAGGCTGATAAGGAGTGTCTGCAGCCACCACATCATTCCACGTGGGTGACAGGGACACCAGCCACCACCGTCACTGGCAGCGAGGTGCAGGAGAGCATTTCTCACAGTCAGCTTCACCTTTGTCCACAGCCCTCAGCACAGGTTGCTGTGAAAGGTGGATAAAGACATTGATATGCTTATTACACTGCTTTTGATACATTATTTATAAGTGGTTAAGAATGTAGAACTGTTATAAACATTGGCAAATGTGAATAGCATTAATTTTAAATAGTTTGTAATAGCTATCAGGTGGTTACGGATTTTATTATAAATAGCTTACGGATTTGCTGAGTTCTCTAACCTGCAAAACAATTGATGATTTAATAAAAACATTAATGTGAAGTGCAACTGCAAGTTATTAACCTGAATATGAAAACGTATTTAAACCTTCTAAGAAGGCCCAATTAAAGATAGAGGAGACATAACAGCATGTCACTGTATTTTCAGTATAGACGATTCAAAGAATAAAGAATTAAAAGATAACATTAAAATGAATAATATATTAGCAACCTCTTGCATATGCCAGATTCCAAGCTCACACTGGTAGGCAGCCAAATTAAATCTACTGAATTGCATCAATTTACACCTTCACAAGAGGTTTGGCCCCAGACAGATGCAAATAACTTCACACGCCTGGTCTCAAGGCACTAGGAGTGCTGGGGTAGATGAATGTGTGGGAAGTTAGAAGGTCAGGCAGAGCCTCAGGTGGGAGCTGAAATGAATCTTCCAGGTGGGAAGAGCCACAGGGGGGTGAGAGCTGGGGGGGTGACAGCTGGGACAGGGGGGACAGGCTGTGTGAGCGGCTACAGACCTGAATATAAGTAATGAGGTAAAAGGACCAGTTCACCTTTCCTTTTACAACAGCACCTAAGTAGGGAAAGGAATAAATTTTTACTAAAAATATAGTCATAAGGGCTTCATTTAAGGTAGCATAGTGTGCCCCAGCTGCACAGGGCGGTGTGCGGTCGCGAGCGATGGAGCTGCAGCATGGAGAGACACATGGACACACCAGCTCAGGCAACGTGAAACAAACTGGTCTCCTCTCCTCCCTACAGCTGGGCTCACCCAGCACAACGCTTCTTTGGGAGGCAGACGTGGCCTCGCATCACCTTTGTGTCCACGGACAGGGTGAATCCAGTTACTGAGGAGCAGCTGGCTGGGAGCACGGGTGTAGCAGGAGAAGCAAGACCCGAGCCTGGTGTCATTCAGCACCACTTCATGGAAGCCAGTGGAGCTAATCTCTGTCACCCATTGAATATTCAGCCCCCTAAACGCGCCCGCATAGCTGCTCCATCTGCACCATGCACACTCACCGCTGCCAGTCACACCTTACACTTTACAAATGCATCAAACACATATGCAAACTGCCAGCAAAAATGACGTAAGCTGTCCTTTTTCTACTTAGAATTGCACTTACTCATTTTTTCTAGCCAAAAGATACATTTTTATACACACAGTGGTGGGAGCACACGCTGACGTGGGTGTTACACATGCCCACCCACACGAACTAATGAGAAACCATTCAGATGGAAAGGACAAGATTGTATCTTATAGCTAACTGGATAAATGGCATGGTGCACTGAAACCTGGAATAATAAACCTGGAAGCAAGGTACAAAGAAGGATGAATATCGAGTAAATTAAAGGGTTTGTGGGAGGCTGATCGGAAAAAAAAGCACTCTACCATCAAAGCACACTACCATCAAAAAATCCCCAAAGCCTCTAGCTAGAAGTCCAGCTTCAGTAGGGGAAGATGAAATCAGAGCAGAAAACAAGATTGGTGGTTGTAAAGAGTGGAGAAATCTGTTATAAATCAGATAAAGACGCTAAGGTCCCCAAGAGGAGACTCTCTGGTACCATTCACCTACCGCAATTGCTCTGGAAGAGGTCAATGCAGAGCACTCCAAGGCCCACTAAACAATATAAACTGGATTAAAACATGAAGTGCCATCAGCACAGGTGAGTCTGGATTTCATTTGCACACCCAGGCTTCAGAGGAGGGAAGACACAGGTCGCTGCAGGAGACAAAATGCAAGGTTGCCGGAGTGAGCGGCACCCATCCCCAGGAGGAGCACTGCCGCGCTCCTGCTGATGGAGCACAGGGAACCGTGGGAAATGTGCACCCCAGCAGGCGGTTTTAGAACCAGCTGTGTTATGTTGGTGCTGGAGAACTGCAGCTGGGACCTGGGTCTGCCCCGTGGAGCCCCACAGTCTTCCCACAGCACTGTTTCTTACCAGTTGCATGCAAACCCCCCAAAAAGTGTATTTTCCTTCAGCTGCATTTCATGGACAATGCAGCAGCAAGCAGTGGACCCACCAAGTAGTTCACCACACTGTAACCTTCAGCACTGGTCAACAAAATGCAGTTTCAGTCTTTAGCCCTCTCACCTACAATAGCATGTGTAAAAGATGCATGAAAATTAAAAATAATCCCTAAATTTGAAAGCAGATGTGCAATTTCAAGTTCATTCAGGGAGCAAGAGTTCAGCACACACATCTGTGGTAACATCATCTAATTTTGGTCCATCTGCATTTCCAATGTCAAGAGAAAAATTATCTTTTTCAACAGATTTGAGTACTTTTTTCCCCAGCATATTACCCTGACCACAAGCTCCTGTCCTCATGCATTCACCTTAAACTAATCTTTTGACTCCACAGAGGAGCAACTCCAGCCAAGTCTGCTAAAACATGAGCCTCTTCATTTATCTCACTGTATTATAAATAATTTCCATAGAAACTGGAAATATTCCCTAAACCAACAGAGGCTTCCTTATTTCCAGCAATTATCTTAAGGTCTGATTTGCATTTTAAATGTCACCTGTATAAATTAAAAGTGTTTACTGCTAACACTGTCATTATTCTGCGTCATCTGGCAATAGCCAGCTACAGACTTTTTTGTTTCCTCCAGAAAGCTCTACTACAAGTACATTCCCCGAAATGCTCGCTGGGGCTGTCTCCTCCAGACACCAGCACCTGGCCCCTCTGCAGGCAGTTAAGCTATAAAACATATCATTTTTCCCTGGTCCCTTGCTAATTCTGGCAATACAACTATTTCAGGCTATCACTTGGGATACATTTTTAAGCTGTTGCTGCAGATTACACAGCTGATCTTCACTCCTGAAAGGACGCACAGGTAACAACAGTCTCCGGTATTTTCAGGCACTGGTTTCATTTGTCCTACAGTAATTTTTTAGGTTATAAATAAATTCTTTTCATATGCTAAACTTCCCTAACAAACAGGAAGCGTTCTTCCCATTTGAAAAGTTTGAAAACCTCTTAACTAAAATAAGCTAGGTAACCAACTGGCTGCACCCCTAAGGGACAGCTGTCAAACTGGTTGGCTCCCAGTTCAGACTGGAAGTTCTCTAGCAATTCACAGAGCACCTAGGTTAAGTAAATCCTGAATTATGCTCCATTTCCTTGACAGCAAGACTTCTGCACCCTTATTCATACCCACCAGCTTTGGCTCATGAACAACTTCTCATTTCAAACATTAAAGCCAGTGAAAGGCAAATCGTTCACTGAAATCCCACCGTGCTCAGACCAATATTCTGTAAACTTTAAGTGGGGGAAAAACGCAGCCCAACCATGTCAACCTGTATCACACAGATAATAACAAGCAGCAGTGCTGATTTGCAGTTATACAACTTTTCATCCTCTGACCTGAAAAGGCCTTATAAAAATGAGAATGGGTTTGGTCTAATGCAGCCCGATGGCAGAGAAGGAGCCAAGACTTTTCATTTAAACTTGTGCAATGCCCTCACAGCCCTGACCATAAACCAGAGCATGATTCACCTGTAGCCTCAGCCCCTGACTGCTGAGACCATCTCCCCAGCATTGTACTAACAGCAAAGTCCCTGGAAGATAAGAGAAGCTTGAAGTGTTGGTCCTGACCACCTGCAAAGAGCTTCTGATGATTAGTTGGTAATCACATTCCTCCTGATTCTTATGATACTATTGTAACTACTTGCAACACTTCAATTACTATTCTGATTTTTTCCACCCTTCGGACAAATTCTGACAGTTATACCTATCTGCACCCAGGATGGAAAACTGAGAGGAGCTACTAAAACCACAATTCCTTCCTGGAAATTAAAAACTGGGAGGAGAAAGTCACTTTCCTTAAATATTCACAAACCAAACCATTCCATTTAGGAAAAAGAAAAAAAAAAAAAAAAAAAGCAGAAACACTGAAGATCTTTGAGACCTTCCCATGAGGCCTGAGACCCACCTCAGCATCCACAACTGTGTACATGTGCATCGGAGACAAAATGTTCCCACTCTCGTTTCTAAAAAACAACAGCCACACTTTTACATTTTTCTTCTCAGATGCAGTATAAGTGGGTATCAGAGCCCCACAAGGTTACTAGCTGATGTCCTTCAGCATAATTGTTCAAGAAAATTATTATTCTAAGGAAGTTTATGAAATGATTATTTTGTCCAACTTTCCAGTTCAGCTTAGAGATCAATCTAGGTGAACTAATTTCATCTCCCTAATGATTAAATGCTTCATATTAATATAACCCTGAGAAAGTAAGTTCAAGAAGCCTGTTTTTTTCATTCCCTGGAATAATTAGATCTTGAGAATAATTTTGTACCTCCTTGGCTTTCTCCAAATTCGTTATTTCTTAAAAAACCTTTCCTGCACTTTCTGTTGCTGTCTGTCCTAATAGGCAAATCATTTTAAGCAAAAACATGTATGGGTTTACAGATCAAATAAACTAGAAAAGCAATGAAGAGCCAGGCTTAGAGAGCCGAAGTGATTTACACCAGTACCACTCAGCAGGGCCAGGACACAGTCAAAAATACTCCCCTTTCTTTAAAAGCAAGTTGAAAATATCAAAGTTAAGGTTGTTTTCTATACCATGGTAATCATCAAGAGAAACAGATTTGCTGAGCAGAAGACAGCTTTCAGTAGTTATGACCTTACAGCACAGCCCTGGTTGAATCTCCGGGGCAGAGCATGGCAGCTTGCAGAAGATGACTTCCAACCTCCTGCGTTCCCAGTCCCAGCTTGGGACCAAGCAGTGAGAAAAGTCGTTCAGCCCACTGATGTATTCCAAAGTTAGGGAAATTAAATACACGTGAGATTAATAAAATTAATGAAGATCCTGTAATAAGCCTGAGGCTCTGTGCAGAGCAGACACCTCTCCCCCTACAAACCCTCTGCGCACCAATGCCACAGACATGGCCCCAGGAGCCCAACACCTGCAAAACACACAGGGACTGCTTTTGTCGCTATCAGAAGAGTTTGCGCAAAGCCCTAACTTAAAAACATATCCTGTATCAGGCTTTTATTCCCCTTTTCCTAAAGCTTATGCTGTAATTTTGCACCACAAAGTCTCTGAGTTTTCCTTCATGGAGGATGTTTTTAACTGGTGGTGACTGGGCACTCTGCGAGGGCTGGAGGACAGCATTTAAGGTCTGATTGGACTTAATACTTTAATGCCTGTAATAAGAAAACATCGCTTAAAGAGGAATGCTCCACTTGTCACGAAGGAGTCCCTGCAGACAGACCAACACCTTGTCAGCAACACTTGAAAATATTCCTCCCAGGCTTGGACCTCCAGCACTGCCCAGCCCCCGGTGCCCAGCACAACCCTGGGAACTGAAGCACAACCTTTGCATTAAATACAGCCCAAAGCATAGCTGGAAACCAAACGTTCTCATCTTAACCCTGCAGCAGCCTGCCAGCACTGAGCCTTGGCTATGCCCGGTATGGCAGAGAGCAAAGGAAGGGCAAGGACAGCAAGGAAACTTGGCAGAGTGATGCTGCTGGTCTCTGCTATGCCTAAAAAGCATCCCATTTTAGTTTTCTTTTTAAGCTATTAAAACTGATACGGAAGTTGTTAATTACGTCTTTGTTTCCTTTGAGGGCTCCCAGCTCAATTAATTTGTATAAAGCACTGAGGTTCCAGTTCAATCTTAACAACAAGGTCTCCCTTCACATACCAATGATTCCAGCCAGCACTTAATTTTAATGATAGTTAAATGAGGAAATGACAGTTATGCATTGCACACGCTCTGCTTAGGAAGCAGAGTGTGAAATTTCCACTGTGATTTACAGCACTGTAGATCTTATCTTTCAGACGTGAACCTATGGTATAAGGTAATTGCACTGATTTCTATCAGGAAATATTGCCGAGGCCGTGGTGGGAGCCGCTTTGTTTTACTGCCATTCACATGGAGACGTCCCACATTGCCAGTCCAGCTTTGTGCTGACCCATAATCCCAGGATTTTAATAGCTTCACTTGCAGGAAACACGACTGATAGTTCAGGAGTTTCTCTTTCGGTAGCCTGAGGTTAAACCCGTGCATAGAGATAGTGGAATAGCAGAGCAGAAATCCCATCCTTCACAAATTGCCACGTTTCTTCATGGTCTTTAATGAAACAGAATATATTGGTCATTGTGGTCTCAATCCTGTTTTGGGTTTTTACACATGACCAGGACAAAAACAGAAGAATGAAACAAAAAATAATATCAGATATTACTAATTTTTTTTTTAATTTAAAAAATTTTGAAGTCAGTATTATGCAAAGTTCACCACTCCTTTAAGCAAAAGGAAGATATCCTTTTGATATCTTCTGCATTACATATGTCAGACCATTTGTGTCCTCTCACAGCACCAGCTCTGCTGAGGTCTGCACAGGTGCTGCAGCCCTCCTGCCACGGCAGCAAGAAATCAAGCTCACACCTTTGAGCAGGATGCAGGGCTGCATCGTGTCCTATACACAGAGCACACCCGCAACGCCAATGCCTTTCATCTTTATTTTTAAAGCAAGAGTTATTATTTGCTTTGAAATAGCACCTCAGAGCTCAGCTCCCTTCCCCTCCAGGGATCAGGATGCACAGGGGGATGTGATGCTCTGGCTGTAGCAGGGAAAACTGCTCCCTAGGAGTACCTTTATGGGCTTATATGGCATCACATTCCCCAAACAGCTGCCTTTGCACAGCAACGTATAGGTTTATAATGGCTACAGGCACCATTTAAAGCAAGAAGCAGCGTATCTAACTTCTCTAAGAAACGTCAGCCTTGTCCGAGTTGCAGCCTGTGCCCTGCTCGGAGCTGAGGTGGCTCCAGTTGGGGCTGTAGGGCACTGCCCTCTGGGGACACACCGGGACACAGGTGGAGGGTGACAGCAGGGTGGTTCCCAGCACTGTCCTGGGACACCCAGCAGCAGCTCTGTCGCAGGGGCAGCCTCTGCAGGGAAACTCACTGGAGCTCCTTTTCACACTTCTTTTCTTGCTTTCCTTTTTCTCCTTCTTCTCTTGAACAATTTGAATTTTTCAATGCTTTCATAAATCTGAGTTCAGAAGCTCTTTACAGACCCCACTCATGGCTCACAGTGAAGCTAATTAGGATTGCATTCATTGAGTTCAACGGTACGATTCTTACAAACCAGGATTTGCACAAACCTCAAGAATCCGGGTTAGAGTAGCCTTACTGATTGCTGCCTTATGGATAAACATCATTTTATATAAATATACTCCCCCCATCACTCATACTGAGTTCCAAGACCAGGATTACCTCTTCCTGCTCAGGCCACAACAGGAGCTCACCCCAAACTGTAGCCAAACCAGAGGTGAATACTGCTCTGTTTCAGCATAATGTGCCTTAATATGTTTTTGTTTAATTTACTTTCCATTTTTACTGTTATTACAAGACAATGCAACTTTCATAACCACGCATTCATTATCATTTGAGTTATCCCTCCAGGAAATTATGCTGGAGAATCTGAGAACTAAAGATAAATTACACATTGTAATTATAGTGGCAAGCTCGCTGCTACAATAGCCTGGAAGTTGCAACAGGGAAGCTATAAAACAGACACAGGTTAGTGCTGCTCGCAGCCAAAGAAAATAAGATCAGACCCCAAAGACTCACTACGAGGAAAACAAATAATGTGACTGTGGTTCAACAGGAGTCAGAGCATTGCAGTGCAAAGTATTACAGTTTGTCTCTCTGTTAAAAAAGGATTTCACATAAACAGATTGAAAATTAAATTGCTGTTGAGTATTTACTCCAAAGGCCGTTCTTATAGATGTCTGTATATAATGTCACTCAGTGCAACTGAAACAAATTCCGAGTGATCAGGTTTTATGTTCTTTTTTCGATGTTTGAGTGAAATATCACAGGTCACACTGACATTTTCTTAACATTCCCTCAGTTGTGGCATGCCCACTAGTACCGAGACTAGCAGACCTCCTCCGAAACCAGCATTTGCCCATCGGCACCAGGAGCATAAAAGCAACAGAAGTGCTTTTGTGTGTAAAGAGGCATAAGCTTATTCCTAAGGACTCTTTGCTTACCTCCCAAGAAAATAAACGACTCCTGCTTTTAAGCTCTAGTTGACATTTAGAATTCAAATGATAAAAGGCCCAAGAATCAAAAGGAAGCGTGTAATAACTGTGCAATTCAGGAAG
Organism: Strix aluco; assembly: GCF_031877795.1. Lineage (NCBI taxonomy): Eukaryota > Metazoa > Chordata > Aves > Strigiformes > Strigidae > Strix > Strix aluco. Next base: position 12,424,578 of record NC_133941.1, on the reverse strand, counting down.
GAAAAGTGGCTGCAGAGTTGGGAATTAAACCTCCTTCCAGGGACCAAGAGCTGCCAAAGTGGCCAGAGCAGCAGGAGGCCACCCAATCTCCCGGAGGGACCTGGGTTTCCAGGGAGGCTCTCGATTCTTTCTTCTGCTCAATGACAGTAGCTGGAAGTATAAAATAACATTTTATTTTTGACCAAGACAAGTATCAGTAAGACGACCTCATGGCACAGACCTCAGAGAAGACCTTAATCTAATAGTAAGGTCTAGAATAGCATTTAAAAACCATAACCTCTAAATTAAAAAGGCAAGTACACACAACCTCCAGTATTGATTAAAACCCCACTGCTTTATCACCAGGTAATTGCTTCATGATTGGTTTTTCAGCAGCACAAGCCTCAAACTTCCTGAATAGGAAATTTTAATTTCAGGGTACTGCTAATTTATTGTGCCTGTTATTGCTACATTACAAAAGCTAACGCACTATCTCTACAAGCATGACATTTTTCTTCTGGGTTTCAGCTCAATTCACTCCCCCATTTCCAAGTGACACAACCCACATTTTCCTGTCCCTGGCGAGTATTTACACTGCTTTACACTCTCGCCGCTTCCCAACACACCTGAGAAATTTCCTACATATAAAAGGTTACAGGGAGCACCGCACTCCTGCCCTTCTGACCAAAGTCCCTCCAGACCCATGTTCCTGCTTTGGGGTCCGACTGCAGAAACATGACAGACCAAGAGACTCGGGAGCGTTTCCACATGCCCTAAGGTTTCACACACCCATTACACAAGATTCACAAGCTGAAGGTGATATTCGGCAGTCAACACCGCTGCAGCGGCATCCTCAAGAGTAGAAACAGCAAAGAAAAATTCCTTGGGTGTCACCAGATCAGAAATTCTTTACATTTAAAGACACGCGTGCAGTGAAGGCACCAACACTTCATCGTCTCAAGCAGTGACAACGGGCAGCAACTACTCAGTGGGGAATAAGTGCTACTGGAGAAGATGAACAGGTGTAAGGACCTTTCCCTCAGCACAACTGCTGGGCAAACTACAGTTTTCAGAAGTCTTAAACGTGCATTCGTTATTTAAATGTCTTTTTATCCCTTTCTTAATGAATCTGGGTTCCTTCACAAAAACTGTTGGTTCTGTGATGATAACAATCTGAGAGCTGTAGCATTTCAGCATTACTATCGCATTTTTTATACTACAGAGCAGCTTACTCAGCAATAACATATTTTGTTTTGAGGTTCTGTGATAACTGGTGACACAATTACAATAATTTATACAATGTTGAGGGGTTTAATTTTTATTTTACAGTCATTTACCTTCATTTTAAAACCAAGAAGGCTATCGCCGAAGATAATTGCTCAGAAAAAAATGTCAAGCTGCCTAATGACTTGAATATTATTTTTTTATTTCCCACAGTGTTTTCCCTTTACACAGCCAAGCCCAGGACCCAGTGAAGTCAGTAACAATAACACCCACTGACGGCAAAGGGGGTGTAGTTTGTAAGACTATGCACAATTGTCATCAAGGTTATTTTCCTCAGACCACCCTATGACTAACTGTAGCACTAATGGAAAATAAACCTTTTCTTGTTACTGCTCAGAAAAGTGATCTCCCTCTTGAAAGAGCAGTGATAATTATGCAGTACCCCCTCTCCTCGCAAAGCATCCTGACCTGAGCTCCAAGGTTTGACCAATCTGTCTATGCCTGTTTTTGGCCCCTCGCCATAGGCAGAAGCCACAGGGCGAGGAGGGATCCTGCGTCTGCACACAATGATTAACATCATTGTTCCACTATGGATGGCCATTAGAAAGGGTTTTAACTTCTCCTGGGGCTGGAACACTACTTACAACTCCTAGTTTTCTCTCTTTTTTATTGTTTGCATTTATCTATTTATTTTTTTCACGTTGCATTCACTTATATCTTTTTAATTATCTTTTAAATAGAGATTAGAGTCTCCTCCTTTCCTCAAAACCAATTCAGTGTGAACTGTTGCACCAGAAATCAGCCAAACCAGGGGCTTAACCTAAGGCATCTCCTGCAGCACTGACCTGCCCTGTCACCTGTGTCCCTCTCTGTCCCCAGGGAAAACCAGCTCCTGGCTTCAGCCGTTAGTCACTGGGCCGGCTCAGCAGCAGCAGGTGCCCTCCCCGCACGCCAGGCTCCTCATCTCCAAAATCCCTCCTAGGACCATAAATGTTTTGACACGAGAGGGTGAAATACATAAAAAGAGATCCTCTGCAGTCTTTCAGTATTAAAACCTCAAAACTGCTCCTGCAATGGATTTGCTGAACTTTTACCGCGGCAAATCCCAGTGAAATCCCTGGCCCCAGGCAGGAGGAAGAAAAGGCTAAAGGCAACACGCTGGAAAACAAAGCAGAGACTTGTTTTATCGCATCCTTCCTGTAACACAGGAGGCAGTACCACTCCAGCCAGCACTCACCTGTTGGGACCAAAATAATTGTGCACCAGGAAATATGGGGGCAGGGAGGGAATGGATGCATTCAGACTGTAGAAATTCGTCAAAACTGTGTCTTTTTTGCCCAGTGCCTTCGGGATGGAGGCAGGTGGTGTCCTCACCGGAGACTCCAGCCACCCCAAGCCCCAGGGATGGGACCAGCTCTTCAACTACAGAGACGATTTTTTTCTATGAAAACTGGTGTATCAGACTGGATTTTTTTTAATAGTGATTCAAAATGCCTGGAACAAATTGGTTTTGCTGCTCCCGTATTTATTATGCAGTAAGACTTGGCCCTAATTAGATAATATTAGATTTCTTGGCTCACAAAGAGCAATTCAGAAATAAGACTCTCATTATTGATAGGACAAACCATACAAAGAAACCAAGCAGGGTTTAATAATGCAGAAAAATATTAAAGGGAAAAAGGTTTTAATTCTTAATAAGTAGATCCATGGGTTTCATTAACCAGTGTTCAAGATTTTTTCTTAGGGTCGCTTTTATTACCTAATTAATTAAAGCCTGACCAGTAAGATAGATGAATCTAATGGAAACGCATCTTGTATTAATAGCAATACTAATTAATCACCAAACTGAAACATTCCTCACTCGCTGAAGAGAAATCTTTCCAGTGCTAAGCTAGAGACAACACTGAAAGAGCAAAAGGATGGGCTGAGCATGTTTTTCTTCCCCAAAACATGGTTTGGGGGAAGCTGGGAGCTGAAAGCAAAGCTGTGGTACATGTGACATGGGCTGTGACACACGTGTGATGTCACACCCCCGCCATCGCACACAGGGCTAGCATCACCCACAGCGCATGAACACGGCCAGCCCAGCTGACGAAAGCCAAACTTCAGAGTTTTACTGTTTTAGAGGCTCCAGGGCTTTTGTGATCAGGAAAGACACACAAACCCGCCAGCAGACAAATGGGCAGGTGACAGGGCGCGATGGCTCCTGCGGAGCACCGTCACCTCTCGCCCCGGTCGCCCTTGCACCCCGACGGATCAGCCCTACAAAAGCCATTCGCTTGTTCTCCTAATGAACAGGCAACCAAAATATAAATATACATTCAGTACGGGATCGTCAGGATCACATCATAGCACAGGTCACCCGTGAAATTACTGCTGTATATTTTTAGGGCTAGTGCATGCTAACAGACAAGGTCTATTTGTTTTTCTTCACCATCATACCAATTACTAAATTGCTTCCCCGGTTCAAAACATTCTGGTGCTCATTTGTGTTGTGTCAGCAGCAAAACAAATTCAGGTGCAGTAATCCTCCAAACCTAATAATTGTGTGTCAACAGAAGTGAAAGGCTACATTTTTCACATTACGAATAATACATTTTTAAAAGTGTGTTCATTACTGAAGTTTTTAATGTATCATCTTAAACACCTTTCCACAGTCCCATCTTTGCTCTGCCCCCGTGTGTCATGTCTCAGTGCAAATGCATTCCCAGGATGAAGGCAGCCATGGGTAAACCAAGACTGTACTGAACACAGGGGACACTATAACTTTTTTTTAAATCACTGTGCTCTCCATTCATACATGAACTGCCTGAACTTCAATGAATCTCAAAATTTATATCAGACCTCCTTTCTCTCTCCTTATGGTGCATTTTCAGCCAGCCAGATGCTGAGATTTCAGGATGTTTTAAGAAGAGCCAGCTCAGGAGCTGAGGAGTCATTAACCTTAACAAAGCATCCCCTATTAGGAGCTGTTTTACCGCAGCTGCAGAGCCTCAACACCCATCCCCCCGATGTTTGCAATTAAAGCGGATTTTGAAGGATTCAGATGGCTGCGGTCCTGCTGCAGTGCCTGGGGCTGCCCCGATGCCCGAGGAGAACACCGGGGTTGGATCCGAGCCCTCCTGTACAGCCAGCACCGCTCACTGCAGCCTCCATGGCCGCCACGAAGATCCCAGGCTCGAGGCACCCCTGGCCCAAGCCCCTGCTCAAGCAGGGCCACCCAGAGCTGGGTGCCCAGGACCATGCCCAGACACTTCCAAGCATCCCCACAAATGGAGCTTCCACAGCCTGCCTGAGCCAGTGCTCAAAGAGGAAGAGGAAAGTGCAAAGGCACCCACACAAAGAACTGACCTAACTCATGCCACTGATTTCCACCAGGAAGCACACCCCCACGGAACGTCCTAGCTGGAGAAACCAGACTTTAAATCTTTGTTTTACAACATCCTCTCAGGCACATGAAACAAGGAAAAGGGACGTGCGCTCACCTGCGTTTCCTAATGAGCAGGAATTGTTCACATCGACAGGTTGCGCACAAACAGAGCGCTTCCAGCCCCGAGTCTGCTGGCGCGTGAGCCAAGTGCCCTGTGTCCTACTCCCACCAACAGCTACGGATGATCACAGCTACCTTGAACAGGTACTCTTCAAGGTTTCTTCTAGTTGAAGACTGGGATGCTGGTATTGTTTGAGTTTCACATGGGTTTTGGCTCCTGCCGAGAGCTGAGGCGAGGTTTTGGGAAGGCTGTCCCTTCCAGCTGCCCCCCCCCAAGATGGTGAAGCTGGAAGCCAAGCTGTAATAGAAGCAGCAGAAAGAACCTTCCACCTACTCCAAGGCACAACTGCATCCTGCCATAATTTCACCCATTTAAAATGAAAAGCATCAATTCCAGTATCCTTAAGGATCTTTTCTCTAGGTTTTTTCCGCAGGTTGGTGCCCACCAGCTCTGGCTGGTGGCTGCAGCAGCAGCAAGCAGTGGCCAGCACATTGCTCCCACGCAGCCTGAGAAACGTCCAGAGCTTCCCTGGCTGAGCTGCCGGGGACAGGACAGGGACGTGCCACACGCCCGCTCCACAGGTGGCAACACCAAAACCTCCCGTTTCCAGCACACCCCAGTCTGCGTCTCCATCGCTCGCTATCTCGGATAGCAGCTGCCCAAACTCAGCGACCCAGCAAGCATAAATCTGTTATCAAAGTGTCATGGGTATTATTGCAGCTTTGCATAATACCGTGCAACCTGCTCTGCCCTGGTGGGCAGCAAAGGACTTCAGCCCATCAGTCCCTAATCACTCTGCAGTTGGGTGCAAAATGCACTAGCTGGGGCTTATACAGTGGGAAAAAGGAGAAAAATTTTTTTAAAAAAAGACTAGAAAAAAAACCAACCCCAACTTTGTTGGATCTGATTCTTCTTTCACTGAATTATGGATTAATTATTCTTACTACACTCCACAAAGTACCACACTGCTTAATGACAGCACATTAAAATGGCAAAAAGCCTGTTCATGTGCATAAAATGCAGATCCAGGCTCTGCTGTGGTGTATCAGTGCTGCACTCAGCTGTGGGTATCGAAGCAAAAGAAAAGGAGGAGTAATCATTTGCAAAAAAAAAAAAAAAAAGAAAAATCTGTAGCTACCGCATAATTTGTTTTTTCATTAAGCAGCATCAGAGAGCAAGGGGATATTTGTTCTATTAAAAATGCTTATTTAAAAACTCCTTTTAATTTTTCCTCCTGAAGGCTGCTTTAAAAATCAATCTCCTCTGTTAAAGAGGAGGAAAAAGCAATATTTTTTCAAAACAACAGTTTTGTATTTCATCTGAAGTTAATGAAAAACAGCTCCTTGACAAAACCATATAATACCAGATTGCTAGCACTACCATTACATGATGAAGATAATTGATTCATGGTACTTTTCAAGAGCTATTAATGTTAAGAATTACTTATTCCACCAAATGAACATTATAAAAATTTAATAGTATGCAGATTTCCATTATTGCAAAAGCCTCTGGGCCTCACAGGGCAAGTAATTTCAATTATTCAAAAATATTAATAAACTCAAATCTTTTTTTTGGTCTTTGGGTTGTTTTTTTTTTTTTTTTTCCATTTTTCTAATCCGTTTTTTCACGGTTTTAGAGCACCTGCCTTGAGGGTGCAAATGCCGCTGCATTTTGTGATCTGCCTCTAAAAATGTGCAAGAATGTCCTGCAAGAAGAGGTTTGCCAAGGGAGCCATCACTACCATCTCTGCTCTCCCCAAGGGCAAGGGAGGTCGCTGGGGCACTCCCAGCCACACTAATTGCTCCTCATGGAGACTGGAACATGGGTCCAAGCCACAGAGCACTCAGGAAGCTTCTTTACACATATTTTTCATTTGGAACGGTGGGTGAAATCATTTGAATTTAAGTATCCACTTGATGAATACTTACACTGAGGTTGCAGCACGGGCAGAGACTTCAGACTGATTAAAGTTGCAAGACCAGGCTCTGGTGAGGGAGAGAGATGGACTAGGAGCAGGAAAGGTCTAAACCTCCTCCAGCTCCTTCCCGACCCGATACATCCACACCTGACCAAAAGCACAGACCGTGGCCACTCCCAGCTCTCCCAGTTCACCCAGTCACCACGACAGCTCCTACCCTGGGTCCGTCACTCAGCACCGTCAGTCGTGTTCCTGCCCACAACTTGCGCAGCTCGCAGGAGGTCAGTGCATCTTCATCAGTTATGGGCTGGGACATACAGGTACCTTTTTCACCCTTATTAGCACTTCCTAAATAAAAAATGACTTTATAGAACCTCACAGAGTTACTATTTTAAGAATCAAACCTGCCGTCTCCTCCTGGAAAATAGGAGCAACCACCTCTCATCACTGGAACGCCAAGTTGTGCTAATGAGGCTAGAGCAGCTCTCCCAAGCTGGCATCTTCTATAGCCATGCAAAATTTAAGGGAACAGAAATTGCATTATTTTTTGGGGAAAAAAAAAGATGCTTTTCAATATAATCGTTCCAGTTAAATGGCCTTCTCATCAGTATAAGTTAAATGGGGAACAAATAATACAAAAGTAGTATGAAGCAGCTTTCAGCAAACACTTGCTGATCTCTTTTAGGTGAATAAGCAATACGAGAGATGATCAGCGAAACAAAATTTCTCCCTAAAAGAAGTTTCAAGCAAGGACAAAGGTAAATGCCTGTAGGAACTAGAAGAAATGATTTTTCCACACCGGCGGGGAGAAGCACAACGAGGGAACGGTGCGGCCGGGACGGGCTGCTGGCAGCACAACGTATCGCTGCCTTCAGCACTCACCTTTCCTTGACACTTTGCAGCCCCCTGCAAAGGAGAAGCAATGCTCCACAAAGTTATAAAACTACATTTTCCAACACTCCTCCTTCAAGATATTACCGTTGTCTTGCTGCTATACGAATGCTTCAAACAGTGGCACAAGAGTGGTCTCTGGTGGAAGCAGATCGGATCGACAACACTGTTGCCAAAATGCACAGAAACCCGAGCTGAGACCTTTGTCCACAGCTACAAACTGTCACTTCTTTTTAGCCATAATACTAGGTTAGCCTGATGCATTATACCCTAAAAAAAATGAGCTCTCACACACACTTTTGGTCTCTAGATCTTTTATCAACATACAATCTTACTGTACTCAAATCTGCCACAAAACTGAGAATGGGAAGAGTGGCTCTTCTGCGGTATTTTCTTAAACGTGGACTTAAGAGAAACTACAATAAAAACACTCTGTCCCACTTCAGAGCTGTAACACATTGACCGACCAACCATCTGACAGCAGATAAGGAAGCAAGACAAGATAAGGAAAGACAGCAAATAGCTGCTCAGGGCAGTGACACCACGAGTAAATGTGCAACCACAGTGAAAACATCTGAGCTCAGGTTCTTTCCCCAAAATCAGGATTTCAGCCCACTTACTCAAAATTGACACTTAGAAGTCTGAACCCAGCAAAAGTAGCATGAGATGGGTAAAAACATCATCATCTAAAAACTCAGAGGAACTTTAAAAACACTGCAAAAATCCAATCACTAATGTTCAACAGATGTTTCCCTTAAACTTGGAGTTTGATCAACAGAAAATGTCCCGTCAGCTTCAACAGCCTTTGAATCAGGACTATGAAACAGAAGAGATAATGTCAAAGAGAAAACGACTCCAGGAGAAGGAAAAAAAAAAAAAGAAAAGAAATCAAAATGATGGTAAGATAGCTTGTTTCCACATTCCTGTTTTTAAACACAGCATGAGCTATTCCCCGGAACAGTTATCCACAGACTGGAAAGAGCCCAGCAAGGTTCTAGGTGCAAAATTCCCACCTGCACTTGGTTCTTCACAGCCCGACTTGGAGAAGGTGGTATTAGGAAACACCAGCAGGTAGGTCAGTACTCAGACTGAGCTACCTGCTCACGTGGCCAACAGCTTGATGCCACCGCACTTCATTTCTTCATTGCACATCACATCACTGCTTTCAGCGCAGGCTGCCCCTCGAATCATCACACAGGGAAAATGAAAGGACAGGGAGGAGAAGAAAGCAGCTTTTTGTTTTGGAGGTGGGGTAGTTATTTTATTTACCAGCAGTAAGCAGCCATCCCTCGTCCTAATTAGATGAAAATCCAGCACACATAAGAAGGCATCTCATGTCTAGTAACCAAGGCAGATGAAGCTGGCAAGAAAGCCCTCACCAGAGAGTAATCCCTTCTCCAAATCATTAACTTATCTTGTGTGCTATCACAAGGATATGGTTGAGAAGTCTCATTCCCCCAGGGAAAATAAAAGCTATTTCTTGCACACCTCGATTATGCGTTCCTGAGCTAACCACGCCTAAGGCAAATAAGGAGCCAAGTTACCTTTGGAGACAAAAAACTGTTACGTTCTTTGCTGAGCTCTTGAGATGGGCCAAGTCATGGAGAACTTGAACAACAGCCACAAATCTGCTTGAACAAACTTCAGATACATTTTTCCTTTACTCACCCCTACTCCCAGGTCACCCTCAACTGCTAAAGTTTTCCCATCTGGTGAATGGCAAAGATCAGGTATACACACTCAAATTTATCTTTTCCCTGCTTTTGGGAGATCACCTGCAAGCTTCAGGATGGCCTTACAAAAACTATGCTGTAAGAAAAACACACATAAAAGCAGCCAAATATACCATTTTTTTAATGCAGATTTGTAAAATTTAAGTTAAGTTTTGAAAATTTAGGACATTTCATGAAAGAGCATTTGGTCCTCTTAAAAATTTCCCATTCCCAATTAAATACTTCATGGAAAAACAACAATTAAGCATACATTGCATTTTTAATTAGGAAAAATTGATATTGCACATTATACCAAGACATACAAAAGTCTGTTTCAGCAAGTTATTCCAGCAGTGTTATCAATTTCATTTTGATATCATTGATTTATACAAAAGTTTTAATTTTAGTGCAGAACACGTGCCCTGTCATTACAGAGTAAAAATGTATCAAAGCATTTTTAAAACAAAAAGGAAGAAAAATTGGCCTCTTAAAGAATACAAAGCCTTTTACTACATAGTCAGCACCAGTCTCCTTGTAGCCAAAAACTGTTCTGATGGAAAGATGACTGTCAGATCACCTTGGCAACACAAATTCCAATGCAGTTCCTAACGAGAAGCTACCCATATCCTATTTGGCACTGTAACTAACAGCCCAAGTCACTAAGGGCTGCAATACCTGCCCATACTGATCCCATCCTACAGCTACCTCTCACTCTATTTCTGGCAATCTACGGGAGGGAAAAGCACAGTGGCAGAACAAGTTGTGCAACTTTGTTATAGGCGTGTAATTCTCTGAGGAAAACTCTGAAACAGATTTCTGTGCATAACACTCTGCTGGAACCCTCACCAGGGTTCAGGTGCTTCAGAAGGCACAAAACACTGAGAGGTGATGGCAAGGTATATAATGAACGTTCAGAGGGCTCAACTGCAAGTCAGGGAAAAATCATTACTAGAAGCAGCCACCAATACACCCGGGGCAACGGCTGTCCCGGCAGCCGCCACGCCATGATTTTAAATGGCTGGCTGTGGAATGCTGCGTTTGGCTTCCACGCTACTGAGCGCTTCTCATTTCAGAGCTGCAATGAGAAGATCTGGCCCAGCAGCAGCGTTTCGGAAAGCCCAGACATTTTTACTTCCTGCCTCCCTCGGTCGGCAGAAATCACTCCCTTTATGTGCCCTCCCCCACTTCTTTACGTGTTTATGACCTGAAGCACACCTGCATGCCCAGACAATGGTTACTGGTTAAGAAGCTATACCTTGAACCTCTCCCAATACCTCTTTGGATCTCAACACCTAGAATTTATGTTTTGCTTTGAAATAGGGAACTAAGACATTCCAGCAATAGGTTTGCAAAGCCAATTCTACAGGAGTTGGGATTGACAGATGCCTCAAACATCAAGGCAATCAATTCTGTCGCAACATTTTGAGAAACCTTAATGTATTTCCCTCTCCCTCCTTCAACCCTTCTCCCCCATTAAAACACACATATTAAGACTAAGAAGATGGGATTTTTTTTTTTTTTTTTTTCCTGAATACAAGATCCAACTATCACGGAATAGAAGATTCTACAATGAAGTCCCTGAGATGCATCTGTATACTAAAAGATTCAAACAATAACCTCTTCAGCACTAACTTCATATTTATTAGAAATGTTTTGAGTTGCAACATATGGTTTGTAAAAACCGATGTTGTTATAAGAAGGTGAAAATACAGCAGATCAAGTTTGCCCTTATATTTAAGCCTTAATTTAAAAATAACTAACCCAACAGTAACATTCAACTACTCCAACTGTAGTCAAAAGTAAAAAGCATGTAAGCAATGGGGAGTCACTGAAAAAAACCCTGTTGTATTTAGAATAAGTTGTTTTGGCCTCAGTTTGTTTTCATCCCTCAACAGCCCTATCTGAATTTAACTGCCTTTTTCCTGAAAGTTCATCACCAGTTATGCCTTAAACATATCTGAGCTGCATTTCAAGATGGTGGGGTGGAGAAACAGCAGGCTCCCACCATTCCTCACTGGGAGCAGAAGGCAGAGTTTACAGGTACAGCACAGCACTGCAGCCATGACCGCCTTACAGAGGCAGGTAGCAGCGTGTCTCGTGGCGGAGGAAGTCACCACACTGCAGGCTCAGACCTCTTACCAACTCCATCCCCAGGGTGATGCAGAGGCAGCCCCTCTACTAACTGCACCGACACAGAGATTAAATCCAGCCCAGAAATATTCTTTGGGATGAGCACAGAAGTTGATATTCTTCCAGTATCTTAAAAAAAAAAAAAAATAAGCTAAGTCATCTCATATGCAAGTTACTTTTTAAGTTACTTTGGGATCCACTGTATTTTGTAACCAGCTAATCAGAAATACTTTATCCATCTTCCCAAGCAATCTCAGTTTTTCCTGCTAGTGAAGAAAACTTAAGGCACTAACATATTAACGCTGTCAGGAATGCGCAATAGTTTGTTCTTCATGTACTGTTATACCAGTTCTTAGCAGCATCTCTCCTGAAAAGGCACTAGAAACATGGCAAACAACAAAACTTTTGGAACTTCTGCTCAGCTAAGCTGTATCAAGTTAGCTGCTTGGAAAGCTGAATGGCTTTGCAATTTCCCCTTCCCTCCCCCCCATTCCCTTATAAAAAAAGGCACCTGATATGTTTTATTACTGGTCTCTGCAGCTACAGGCTCTTGCGACTGTGCAGTTCTATACAACCCTGTATATGAGGGATATCATGACTATACCGATAGCTTTTTATACGATCAGGAGTTACCTCTTCAAGATACTATTCCAGATAGAGCGTTTTTGTTTCAGTAAAACCCATTACCAGTGGGTTCCTACCTGAGTAGTACTTAAGATTGCGTATTGCTAGTCAGAATAATTAGATGATTAAACTTGGTGTAAGAAATTGCACTTTCCCATTCCTTCCCCAGTCCCAAGATCATTTCAAATTAAATACTAGACCCTTTTCTAAAGGGACATTTGTAATACAGCTACAAAGAGGTAGCTAAGTGGCACATGCCAATTTTTTTTTTTTTTAAAGTATATTCAGCCTTCATTTGCAACAACATTTTTCATAGGAAGTCTTAAAACAAGAAATCTCTATTCAGGTGGCACATGGAGTTACCACAGTTCAGAAGACGGAACTTGTAAGAGAACTTGATCTCCCTTCATGTCCATAATTGAAAACTAACAAGCATGGGGGATACCCCAGTGACTTAGCATATGCAGGTGTGTAGCTGAAGAGGAAAGGAATGTCTACAGCCAAATCCCATGCTCCTCCTGACATATGATAGAAGTTACTCTGAAGAATGATTCAGATCAAGCCCACCATTCGATCAATCTGTCTCATGTAGTTACTCTTCAATGGCAGCAAGTACCTCCTCTCATCAGGAACTCTGTTACACTGTTAACAAAAAGAGAGTATTTTTAAGAACTCAAATACAAAACCAGGCAATCCCATACCCTCTGTAATCTAGCAGGCATTTCAGGATCAGTAACCACAGATTTCCTCCCAGTACAGAAAATTGTACCCAATAAGCACTTTTAGTCCTGATTCTCCCCCACTCTGCAAACTTACAGCACAAGCCACATAAATGAACAGTGAGTGTTTCCTCAGTGCAGGCTGCAAGCTTCCAAATACACGCCAAACTGCTGCAGCTTGTTATTCAACTGAGACTTCCTTCGCTATGACAACTGTGAATGTTTTTTAAAATAATGCTCTTTTTCTGCAGGACTGGGGGGGAGGAGGAAAGGAACCATACTAGAACCTACTAGCAGAGATTAAAAAAAATTGTTCTGTATTAAACACATATCTGTTTTGGTTGGTGATAGGCTCTGGAACCATAGCTCTGTACTCAGTTGATGCCTAGCTAAAAAAAGGTCACCTTTACATGCCTCAAAACCATTCTGAAGAAAAAAAGCTGTTGTAATGACCCTCTGCTTTTCTCTTTCCCCATCAGAGCAACACTGGTAAATTTTAAGGGCAAAGAAAAGGAGAAGGGAAAAATAATTGGAAATAAATTAACAGAGAACAAATTGCTGCAAAATACTTACAAGGGGACAGGTTTCACCTTCAACATAATCATTCTCACATTATCCTAATCGACTCATTCCACTACTGAAAGTGTTTTTCACAGGGGAGCTTCTCAGATATTTGACATTTATAAAGGAAACACTGCAGAGCTCTAAAGTAACATTTCCAAATGGCTTTTTCTACTGCCTAGGCCAGTTCAACATACATCCCTTCTCCAGCAACACAACCAGGAACAATCAGTGTATTCCTTACATTAGAGCTGAAGTTGACTGCCTTTAATTCGTTAGGTTTAATTTTTTCTGTGCTGTCCTCTTCAGGGAGGATGTCTTGCCACAACGAGTTACGAAAACGTTCATCCACAGACACAATATGCCCCTCAGTAGTAAACATATATTTATTTCCAGATTTATGCAGTGGATTCTCTTCATCAAACAGCTGAACAAGAGATGGAAGAGTCAGCTATAGTATGTGTGCAACATTCTTCATGTCCCATCAACAGTAAGTTAAAATGCACGCACTCACGCATTTGAAGGATCACACAAAAAGCATACCTTTTAGTGCTAAATGGGCAACTACTGTTAAAGCAAATGGAAATAAACAGTTTTAATGCACGGGATTTATTTCAACAGTTAAAAGCAAAAGAAAAACTTCTCACATAACTTAAACTGCCCTTATTTTTCTAAGCTGCACTATGCAGGCATTTCTAGGCCAGCATCCACTGTTTTCATTCAGTCACAGATTTATTTGTTTTTCTACACTAAAGGAGATTGAGAACAGTAGCTTAAGCAGTGTTGGCTCCAATGCTTTCTCCTGTGACTGCCAAACCCTGATGGGGAGAAACTGGAGGCTGCTGCAAAATGGCTACAAGCAGCAATTTAGCTCAGAGCTGAGCAGTAACTTCCTTCAGTCTTGCTTCCTTTCCTTCCCAGCTCCCCCACAAGAGAGCTGCCAGCTCTCCAACCAGCAGCTGCCCAAATCTCCAAGATTAGGGAAGGGTCGAAGGAAGAGCAGCAGCACATTCTGTGATACACTCTGATACCTAAACCCCTCTCTTCCCCAGAGCGCAGCACAGTTTCCAGTTAGCAATGTGCTGTCTCCTCGCTGAGCTGTGGTTGTGCACAGCGCATGCAAGAGAGTATCGTTGAAATGAAGAACATGTACGTACCAGGTACAAATATTTGCATGTTTCACTGAGAAAAAAGCTCTCCATTCGATCTTCCTTTGTCTTCTCTACAACGTGGTGTAATGTGGCATAGCCACACCTGCAAGATTTAAGATTAGTTTGGGTTTAGTTCCCATGCATTCTGATCTCAAAGCATTCCCTACTTATTCCATAATTTCAGACCATTCCAACTGTCACCAGGGGTGAAGTTAAAATGAAACAAGTTTCTTTTACAAGTAAGCACTGATTACTGGTTTCTGGTATTCTGATGAGACTGTAATCATTGACCTTGTGGTTCATCTATTCCATTGTGCAGATTTATGAAGAGTCTCTCAAAGAAGCAAGCTACTCTAAAGGCACCCTGCACAAAATAGGTTATTTCCCCACGCTGAGCACATGAGAAACCCAGGCCCGGAAGCCTGGCCTCATGCAAAGGTTTCTTCCCAAGCTACCTACTCTTCCCTCCCACCAGCACTTAACAAATGTCAAAGCTGCAAGTTGTCACACAGCGCACTGTAATTCTTTCAGTCAACCCCCACACAGCACCTGAATCCCACTTAACTGCAGAATGGCACTGATTTATACTGTCCTATGGTTAGTACAGACTTGTCTACAAAATCAGTAAATACCAATAGTTGAATAAAAAATTCACTATCCTCCCTGAGTCTTGCAAGAAGTTCAGATACTCGGTATTACAGCCAGAATTCATAGTAACTGTCTTGAGAAGAA
The DNA here is from genome assembly GCF_031877795.1 of Strix aluco. Classification (NCBI taxonomy): domain Eukaryota; kingdom Metazoa; phylum Chordata; class Aves; order Strigiformes; family Strigidae; genus Strix; species Strix aluco. The sequence continues at coordinate 12,409,446 of NC_133941.1, read as the reverse complement.
AGTTGATATGAAACAGCATCTCTCAGAGGCCGTCCCTCCAGTTTAGTTAAACACCCTGGGCCCATGAGGTTAGAAATATTCTTGCAGGATCCATAGAAAAAAAACCAACCTACTACTTTTACCAGTTTTTAGCAACTGATCACCAACAATGCATTTTAAAAGGCAGTTATAAAATGCTGAAGGCATAAAGTTGTCATTGGACTATAACTTCATTTTCAGATGAGAAAGAAAGAATAGCTCAATAAATCAATCTTCACTTGCGGCTTTTATGGAGGGTTGGGTTTTCTGGTTTACCTACATCTGGCAGATTGAATTCTATATAATATTTATATAATAAAATATATGCATAGAGCAGTGAAAGAAGACAAAGAACATTGAAGACTGACTTTGCTTTTGTATATTTTTCCAAACTCTGAAGAATATCCATTCCCACGTGAAGGTAAAATGGGTTCTTTGTGGCCTAAAGGAAGACAGACAAAAGTTAGAGCCAGCAATTTCAAAATCTTGTAAAGATAACACTTACAACAAAGGCCTACTAGTATCAGATTCTCATGTATTGCAGTAAACTTATCTTTATAGGAACATGACTTAGATTACTCTGTGCAAGCTTCTCACATTTGCATTAGTGCAAATCCTAATAAAACTTGTAGTAAATTCAAACTCCTTGATAGCTTTCTTGCAGCCAGAAAGTTATTTTAGTTTACTGTGTCTTCTGCCAGTTGGAGATTGTGCCTAGACAATATAGCAAGGAACGCTATTACATTTACTTCAACAACTTCTATTAAGAAGTCACAAGTCTCTACCTTGTACAAATCTGAGCTATTTTTTCAGAAGGTTGTTTAGTCTCATTTTTGTCTGTCTTATAAAAAAGGCTATTTTTTTAAGCAAACATAGCAACTGCATTGCATAACAATCTAGTGCTTAAACAGAGAACTCCATATAAGAACAGGCAGATCCTCAGGCACCAAATTTTAGCAGGCCAGGGGCTAGAGGTAGAAAAAGGGACTTTCTGAACAAAAACATTTTTGCCAAAACATGAGCTGTAAGCTGAGAAAAGTCAAGTACCTGATAAAGAAGATATGTGGACTCCACTAACTCTGGCCTCAGGGGATAAAAGGGAACATCCGGTGCTTGCAATTGCCAGTTGTATCTTTCTGGGAGAGCTCCGTATCGTTTCCATATGGCATAATAAAAAGCATGGAGACAAATAGCATCTTCCACATCTCCTATCAATACCTAGGCAGAACAGCAGCCATAAACATGCACACTTAATACTGCAAGCCAGCAAATTGCTTTCTGCTCTGTTTAAGAACATGCCAAGTAATAAAACACTCCCCTCCTAAGGGGATACCAAAAATAAAAAAAAACCACCACAAAAAACAAAGCTAATGTATTAATTCCTTCACACTAAAAGCTTCAGTGAGCTCAGCCTCACAGCACGGTATACAAATGCTGAGGTTAAATGAGAAAAGTGAAGAAGTATCTCAAGTCTAACAGAGAGGAGGCCAGGCCTTCCAATATTGTTATGCTGATGCAGAAGCTGAACTGCCCTAAGATCGTCTTATCAAAGCAGCCAGATGTAAACCTGCAGGTTGAAGCTCATCTCAGAAGAGATGCTCACACTCATTCACAGCCTAGAATTAGAATGAGCCTTTCTGACACCCTTCTACTGCAGTGTTCAGTCCTTAACAGAATGCAAGTTTACCTGTAGTCCAGGAAAAAAGGCTTGCAAAGAGTCAATCCATGTGTTCATCAGCTGTCCTGTGAACATGTTTACATTAACGTACAAAGGAGGGTCACCTTCACCTTCATTGCAAGCTTCTCGACTGCCAAGTAACAATAAGCACATGTAAATATTCACTGTTTTACAAGAACACAATGCATGTTTCATTTTACAGCACTGCCACCAGCAAAGAGAATGAGCCACGGATTTGTCGCGATAGGCTCAAAGCCGTTTTGAAAAGAACCAAAATGTCAGTCATACTTTCAGAAAAATTAATTCATAAAGGTATGTACATCATATCCTGAAGTTGTCAGCAGACTCTCTACCAAAAGGTCATGCTAGGTAAAATCAGGCCTTAAGAAGTACTAAACCAGCCAATTTAATACATTTCCTTTGCAGTTCTACAGCCTTCTCTCAGTCTAACATTTACTAACTTGGACGGTAACCAGTTTAGCTTCTTTGCATCAATAATGCTATTCAGATCAGTTGACTAAGTAGTGAATGGAACGTTAAAATTTATTTCCACAGTGACTATCACGGAAATAAGATTTTGGTTTTTAAAGAAAAAAAGAGAACACGGATTTTCTGAAGTGTGACACAAAACACTATACAATCTCTCATATCTTGCCGGAGTACTCATTGCTTAAGGAATTGACACCCATATGAAATAACATACCCTCTTCTTAAGTGGTTCTGAATGTTCCGATAAGCATCATTGAACATCTCCAGGTCTTCCTTTTCTCCAAAGAGGATGTAAGACTTCAGAAGGTATTCATAGAACGAATCCGACCCTGCTCCCAAGCCACTCTGCTTTCCAACCCAATGGCCAGTTTGAATATTCACAACATTTCCTTTCAGAACAGACAAAAAGTTTAAAGTTGCCAAGTACATCAGAGAAAAATAATCAAGAACCAGAACTTAGAAAACTTACATCTTCAAAAAGTCTTAGGGAGGAATGATTACTATCAGGATAAAGTGTTACAGTGCATTCATCCAAGGAACACAGCACACACATGCAGATTTTTAAGTACTTTTAGTCTTTTGCCAATCTAAATTATATTAATGAGGATACAAATGCAAGAACTTCAGTTTCGTTCCCCAGTTCCATGAAAAATCTGTCCTTGGAAACCTGTGCCCTAAGAAGTCATTCAGATACTCCACTTTTGTTATAAAATTACAAGTGCCATTTTGTCAACAGAAACTATGAGTACACAGGAAGAGTGTACACAGCTACAGAGGAAGCAGATCAACAAACTTTATGATACATGAAAGAAACCTGTAGCATGATTGCACTCTACTACAGGAGACTGAGGCAGGTTAAAGCACAGAGCCAGTCACTACAGCATCACCTCAGAAGAGATTACCTAGCAGTCCGGTGTTATTGTTCCTGAGACTCCAGAGTGCTTTGACAGCTCTCCTGGCCACCCATTCAAACGTGGAATCGCCAAGCAGCCTGCTAAGGATACCAAACTCCACCAGCAAGGAGCCGGCGCCTGCAGTACAAGTTTCGTTATTGCTGTCTGGAGGTACCCCCTTCTTCAGATTGACCTGTGAAGCAGGTAGAGAGAGTGCTAACAGCGAGAAGGCAGGCTGCACCTCATACAGCTGCGCTCTCATCTGCAATCTCATATTTATTAGAAAGGCTTTTTATTAGTTTTTGTAATATAAAGTGTACAATGTGTATATAGTTAGAAAGCCAGCATATCGTTGCTCGGTCAAAAAGCCTTCCTGAAGAATTCCTGAAACTCATCTTCCAACTTTGTACCATCATACTCAAGATGGGCAATTCTAATCTTGCTACTCTTATACTTGCTATTCCTTCCAAATTTCAATCCACTTTTTCATCATTTCTACTAGACATTCATGTTCTTCCAAGGGTGATGCAAGTACTGCTTCCCCTCATTTAGTGCACTTGAAACCAAGAGTTTCCCCAGTGAGTGCTCCTCAACTTCCCCACAGAACAAAATGCTAAAGGGAAGTTACACCACCCCCAAGTGCTTTACCAGACTCTGAACAGAAGTGAAAGTTCATGTTTCTACAGGCTGACAGGTCTGGAGGAAAAGCAGTGCTGCTGTTTCCAGAAATTAAAAGTAGTCAGGCAAAGTGCTAAGTAGTTTTATAGTTCAGAGTTGTTCCACTAGAACTGACATCCTTCTCCTTGCAAACTGCATCTGCCTAAAACAAGAGGACACAGTATTCAAGAATACCGCAGTATTCTTGAGTACTCACTCAGCAGTATTCAAGAAAATTACAAATTCCAAGCCCAGTATAACAAATATTTTAGATGAGTTTTATTTTATCACAATTATCTTAGTACTGAGTCACCAGTGAAGTCACTTTCCTAAACTATTTGCCTTTACAGTGTTTCTTGTTAACCTTAATGACAGCATTGTTTGTTGCTGCATGATATCTAGGAATAAAGCAGGGCACATTCCAGCCAAACAGCACAGAAACAAATGACCCATAAGGAACAATACACACAGAGTGAAAAAAACAGCCTAAAGAAAACATTTAGTAGACATAAGGAGCAACTTACACATTGTCCATGTCACCGTAACAGCCCAGTTCCTCCCACACCATTTTAATGTAACTTAGAGCAGGTTCAATACCCCAAGTGCACACGCAGGGCACAGAATGAGAGTTGCAGGACAGGTGAATTACAACTTTTACATTATTTCCCCACTGTGTTGGTGTGCTCACTTACCCGAGGATATGGAATTCCAGTTTTGGTGTTCTCAAAGGCTGGAAGCAGTCTCACTGCTAGGTCATGAGCCATATGCAACAATTCATTGTCATAATCCTTAATGGTCATATCACCAAAAGGCTGTTTGGTATCTGTAATTATTATGTGGGCAGAAAGCAGACTTCCCAAAACCCTAATGGGAAAAGGAAAAGATCTTCAATTTTTAAATCTGATCTGAACCTAGTTCTTCAGCTAACCCTTACCAGTACCATGTTTAACAGAAGCATTACTTTGTGTACCTTACAGGCCCTACAGAAGGAGATCTGCTTTTCTCCCCACCGGTAGTGAAAACATCTAGAAGTCACATTGTTTGTCACCCACAGTAATCCCAAAATCCAGTTCTGCAAAATTTACCTAACCTAGTAGCTCCTTACAACATACCACATCTATTTACAAGTGAAGACCTCCTTGCCCCTGCAAATGGCAGTAAGGTTGTTATATAAACTTACTATTCAGAAAAAAGAAAGCCTAGCCAAGTGAAGCAGCAGTTGAATAAACACTAAGACATTCAGAAAATTAAGCCATTTGAAATCAGACAGTATCTCAAACTCATCTCCAAGACAGACGGGACTGTTTTTCATCTAAAACAAAAGTGAAAGCAAGCAAAAGGTCCGTGGAACAAAACAAAAGAAGGGAAAACCTATCAGCTGCAAGAGCAACAACAAAAACGTAGCAGTCTGCAAGCCAAACACAGTTGAAACTACCATTATATCACTGCTTCAAGACACATGCAACTGACTAGAATTGCTTTAATTATGAAAGCATAGAATATTTTCATAAAAAGTAAAAAAACAACTTACTCAAAGAACAACTATGGAATAAAGCCCAAAGACATCAATGATTTTACTTTGGTTCTCCTGTATATGCACACCAAATCTTTAACCTTATTACTGATTTAACAATAGAAACCTAGAGCAACGTACCTGATTGTTGCCTCAAAAACTTGGACCGTTGAGTCTTTATCAAATGAAACTGTGTCAATCACCAACTTCACTGCTTTCTGGAATTCTGAGGAGTTTCCCATTACCTTTTACATAAAAACAAAGCCATTTTGTCTAATTGTTGCTTCAGAAGAGGGTTGGGGAAGAGAATGTTAAGTTCACAGACCAACAGTTGTAGTAACTAGATACAGAACAGAGTACTTCAAGCTCATGCTAAAAAGACCTTCCAGGAAGTTACCCATCCTGCTGACATGTAAAAGTGCATTTTTAAAAAAAAGTATGTTAAAACAGCAAAAGCCACAAGGATATATTTTTGTCTGTTTTACTAATCTATGCACTCAGGTACTCTTTCCACACCCAACATCAGCCTTGTGGTTGATGTCCTAGAGCAGGAGTCTAAAAACTCTAAAGATCTAAAACACGGAGTGTTTTAACTGCTTAAACTATCAGTTTAAGAGATAAGTTTAGCTTAAAAGGTCACACAACTTGCAGAACAACGAAGTCTGATTTGACATTTATTTGACCAGGGGAGTCCAAGCTTTTGCGCTTTTGACTCAACGCTGCATGCCAGGCCCAGGAACTCCCCTACACCAGTTTTTTAGGTATATCTTAGCAACTGATTTCCACTACATTCAGAGAGAGACATAAATTCAGCCCCAGCTGCAAAGAAGCAGGAATGTGGAAGGAAAACACAGGTTCTCGCTTGCACAAGTTCATGATAAGGCTGGGTGTACAGGGAACCTGTCGAGCTCTTTAACCATCAAAACACCACATGCCAGCCAGTCTGCTCTTTCCATTACCCAGACCTAGTGGGAAAAGCATTCACATGCTTGATTTGAGCAGACGAAGAGCAAAACTGGCTTCTTCCATGCAGAAGCTTCTGAAACACAAGAGACTCTAGGAACCAGAAGTCTTCTTTTTGAGAAAGAAAAGTTATGTACTGCCCCAAAAAGTATGGATAGGACACTGAGCCACAGGTGAATGAGGACAGGAAGGCAACTGTTTAGCCAACACACCATCAGCCATGTAGCCCAGATCCAACTGCTGTTTCAGTTAAAACTAACGTTCTCCTCGCTTCCTGCTTTCAGTTCTGTTCATTACTGCCATGTTCAGTCAAACAGCTGAAAGCTCCTCACCACAGAGCTGCAATTCCATTGTAGCAATGAGAAGTATTTTATAACCTGAAGCGCACATACAGGCCTTGCATGCACCACCTTCTGCATGAGAGAAGAGAAACACACAACGGACCCACTGCATCAATGAGCCCTGACACTCCAGAAGGCCAAGAATCTGCCCTGCCTGCAAAAATGAGGCTAATGAAACCTAAGGGAGTCTCTAAATAAGGACTTCAAGGAAGGGGCTCTTCTCCATGATTCCATACTACTGGTACTACTAACATAAAACTGAGTTGCTTCTGACATTATCTTCAAATTTTTATCAGAAATGCATATGATGGCCTATTTTAGTAGGCGAGAAACAGCTTTACAGCTTTTTCCTCTCCTTCCTTTCACCTCTCTTCATACAGATTTGTGTGTTGGTCAGGCCTTCTGTGCCAAGCAAAACAATCAGAGCTCTTACAGTCACCTTGAGTGAGACAAACTCTCCTCCTGACATATCTCTCAGCAACCCATGCATGCCCCAGTTCAAATCCACCCTTCCTGAATACCAGAGTGATGGCAATATCCTGCAAGAGATCTCACCTGAGCCTTGGAGAAGATCTCCAAAATTTCCTCTGTCTGTTCTGGAAATCTCTGCTGATACATCTCCAAGTACTCTCATCCTTCCCTGCATGTGTAACACTGCTGGCTTATGATCCAGCTGTTAGCCAGCATACACCCCCAGCACCACCTTCTCCTCAGAAGTGAAAGATTTAATAACCTCTCACTTACAAACTATTAGACTTTTTACTTCATATTGCTGAAGGTCACCACAATTTAAATTAGTTCCCCACAGTATCATCTCACCTGCCTTTTTGCTTTAACACACGAAGACTAAACAGCACTGGGCCCGTGGCAGGTCCTTGGGAAACACTGCGGAGTAACTACCTCCAGTTTGAAACTTCCTGTTGCCGTCTTCCTTCAACTTCTCACCAAGTTTCTGGACGAAGTACCCCTCTTCTTCAGCTCCACTAGCTTCTTTGTAGGGTTTTTTTTGTTTGGTTGGTTTTTTTTTTTTAAATACAGAGCTGATTCAGGATATCACATCTACTGTGGTTGTAAGTTCAACCTCAGAGCAAGGGACAGTATCAGTGTTGTTCAGTACCAGGGCAGCTGAACCTATCAAGACCCATCTTCAAGTGCACACTGACTAAGTTAATGCTGTACTACATCCTCATTTTCCCCTTTAACTCCTTCCTTCAAAGCCTGTTCCAGCACGCTGCCTGCCGTCGAGGTGACACCTCATGACCACGCTCCCACCTCACTCCACCCATCGCACAGCTGAGACCTGCAGCTTCACAGCCCTTCTAAACGAAGCTCTGTGCCCGAGAGAGAGCCTTCATTCCCGGTTTCCCACACCAGGGTTGGGAATAAACCACCTGGAGAATTGCAACAGGCACCCGTTTCACTGCCAAGGGCCAGACTGACAACAGAGCAAGTAAGACTCGTGGATGTTCAAGAGCATCTGGGGTTTCTCATCTCTTGAAGCCTCTCATCAACTGACTTCAGCCTTCCAGACATTAACATCCATCTCCTACTAAGTCACTGCTTTCGGAGTTTAATTAGCAGGAGAATTACTGTTTGGCAATACATCCCAGCTATATCAATGCACCTTCAAACTAATTTTGTTCACTCCAGCTGCCGACACGACCCTCCTGAATTTCCCTCTTGATCAAATTTAACGGGGCGATGCAGCAACCCCGCAGCCCTCCCGTGCAGCAAAGCACCGCGCTCGCAGCTGGACGCACCAAACTCTTCCCTCCAGAACCCCCGAGCGGGGGGGCTTAGCTAAGACGGGGCTGAGCAGGTTTTAGACGGGTGTGTGTGTCCTCTCAAGGACTCACCGCCAGCGTGTCCAGAGCGTCGATCAGCGTCAGCGAGTAGTTTCCCAGGACGTCGTTGATGTTGAGGTTAGAGCTGGAAGAAGCAGAACCGAGCGTCAGGCCCCGGGCCTGGCCCCGTCCTCGACACACCCCCCCCCCCACACACACACACCCCGAAAGCCCGGCGACTCACGGGTCGTGTCGGTCGGGGCCGCGGCCGCGGCAGTGGAGGGGATCGAGCTCGTCGCGGGGGAAGGCGTGCTGCATGTAGCTGTCGTAGCCGAAGACGAACATACCGCGGGCGGCGTCGCGCAGCCGGGCCCGCAGCTGCGGCGGGAAGGCGCCGCTGTACCGCCGCTCGTACTCGTCCCCCGCCCCGACCACCGCCGCCGCCCCCCCGCCCCGCCGCAGCAGCGAGCCCCAGTGCGAGGAGCCGGCGGCGGGCGGGCTGAGGGCGGCGGGCGGCGGCGGGAAGGGGAAGGGGAAGCGGCGGCGCAGACAGAGGCCCGGCGCCAGCGCGGGCAGCAGCGCCAGCAGCGCCTGCAGCCCCAACCTCAGCAGCAGCAGCCCCAGCACCAGCGACCGCCATTGCATGGTCGCCCGCGCGCCGCGCGCATAGTTTAAAGGGGCCGGCCGCTCCCCCGCCCGCTCGGCAGCCCCCGCAGCGACGCGTCTCCTTTAACAGCGGAAGGGAAACACGGGCGGTGGACGGCACAGGGCTCGCCCCCGCCCTGCTCCTATTGGCTGAGCCGCTCCGGAGGCGGGACCGGCTCTCCGGCTATAGGGTACGCGGTGGCGTCACTCACGGGCTGAGCCCCGGCCTGCCTTAAAGGGCTGTCGTGGCACGGCCCGGGGGCGGGGCGGCGAGAGGCGGCGGCAGCCGCCCCGCCCGGGTCAAGAGGTCAGGCCTAGGCCGGGAGTCTAAAACAGGCCTGGCAGCCACGGTGCTGCCTGGGGAAGGTGAAGAATGAGAAACAATAGTTTTTTCCAAGCAAAAAGCCCCCCAACCAACCATTCAAGTAGTTTGCAATCCCTTCCTCCTGCTGCTAGCACCAGGAGACCCTCACTGGAACCTGCAGCAACAAAACATCCTCCACGGCGAGGGCAGGGCAAGCTTTTCTCCACGCCTGAGGGAGAGAGCAGGCAAGGAGGGAGGGCAGACGCTCAGAAGCGGCCATGCCGCACTCCTGGGCCAGAGAAGGGGGATGCAGGGCTTCCCTTCACCGCCGGGAAGAACCACCGGCCCAACCGCTCAAACAACAAGATAGAAAAGAGAGGGATGGGCATGACTATGGCATCAAAATGGGGTACAAGAGCAGAGAACAAGAGCACAAGAGCAGCTGGAGTTTTCAGAAAGCAGCATAAATAGAAAAGCTGATGAATGCCACTTGCAACTTGGAGATATGAAAGTGAAAAAAATAGAGTGAGGCAGTGCTGGTAAAAACAAAACCCTTCAAGGACAGTCAAAGGAACAGAAAAGTGAGTAAAGCTACAGCTGGGGAGGTAAAAAGGGACACACATCTCTGAGCTACCCCAGAAACCTTGACAGCATCACCAATAACTGTGGTTGTAAGCGTGACTGCTTTGTCACTAAACTAAGGACTGCTGTTCACTTTAGCATTGCATCCTTTCAGCAAGAAAGGGCATGATTTGTTCCAAAGAACTTTGATAGAAATAATATAATTCAATGATAATAAAAATTCAATAATAATATGAAAAATCCCTATGCAGGAAGACTGTTATCATGTACAGACAACCAGACAGTAATGATTTGTCTTCAGCCTGTATTTTATACTTTCTATTTCAGAAGTCAAATCTTGCTCTGTGATTTCCATTCATGGCAACAGAACAGTAGAATGAATAAATCTAAGAAAAAGCACAATTCAGCAGTCCATCAAGACTTCTGTATGCAGACTCCTGTTAAAATCCTCTATAGCCTGTTTAAACATAGAAGCCTGAGGTTGCTCTTTCAGTTCCTTTCCTCAATCTGTGCAAATCACGCATCTTTTTCATGTTTTCCCCCTCATGCACCAGAAATATTATTCACACCAAGAAGGAGATTAATTTCTTGACTCTAAAAAATGAGGAAAGTCCCTCATTGCTGAAGAGACTGAAATATCTTTCTACATCCCAAGTTAACACAGTTACACAGAAGCAACTTACCAGTTTACTTCACTGAGACTCTTGTGAGAATCAAGTTTAGCTTTAAATTTCACACAACAGCTTTTCTTTCTCTACTCATGTAGTTGCTTTGTTTGTTCAGTAACATTTTTTATGAGCTTCTACTCAATAGGTCTTCTCAGAAACACAAATGAGACCAACAAATGCTTTCAGCATCTAAAGCAAAGCCGTAATCAGAAATGACAGTTTCACAGACGGACTACTCAAAGTTGCTCCCCACGGAGCACAAGGCTTACAGTCACACTCTCAAGATGATGTAGTTAATGCTCCTAGCAGTTTCCACAGAAACCACTCTGCTAACACACAGCACACACTGACCAAGCATCAACCAGGCAACTGCATTCATCTTTTTTTCAGTTTAGAATTCATTTAGAGTTAGCCTCATTCATATACTCAAGATTACCATTTATGACAGTGTTTAAAACTTGAAGTTTCCTAATTAGGCCAGGAAAGACTTCTTGAATTTACTACCTGGATTTATCTGCCAGCTACTCTCTTCACTGTTAGAAGAGTGCTTCAAGGAGCCAACCTCTTTGCTCCTCTTCCAGGTGATCTGAAGAATTAAATTTTAGCACAGGTATCTTCAGTTTAGCTTGAGTGTGTTGCCCACAATTTGGTAATGAGGGCTTCTTACATACTTCTAACAATAATAAAAGCAGCTGTACTACTACAGATGAATATGCAAAAGAATGGTTTTCAACAACACTTTATTGAAGCACTTCAAAATGATCACAATGATAGATGTTGCCTTTAACAGAATAAAACCTATAATGTCATAATTAAAAGGCACTAATCCTGGCACAAAGGTCTACTTACCCACCTTCCACTGTGATGGAAATAAAAACATCAAGTATTTTCCTTTTCCTTTAAAAGAGTATGTGCATACCCCCTTTGAGTGCCATTCCGTGTTTGTCATTTAAGTGACATGTAAAAGAAATTCCCCGATGTTTCACCAAGGCATACTGTAATGTTCAGCATCTGTAGTCCTAAAGCAATAGACTACTCATTGAAGGTTTATGATCTAGTGAGACAAATCATTCTACACTCACATTTTGGGAATAAAAATCCTGAAGCAGTCTCAGGCATTCACACATTACCTCTCCTTTAACATGATTCATTGTTTTGCTGTTCGTGTAATCGGCAATGCACCACTCTTAGCAAAATAGCTTCAATAATCTGATTTACAGCCCCTGTTTAGAATTCCCACAGCTCTCCAGTCAGGGTCGGTGCAAAAGCAAGCCAGCAGGGAGCAGTGCCGGGGCATGCGGCCGGGAGGAAGCGCGGTTCTTTCACATCCAGTAAACACGCACAAAGCCACTCATGACATGCATTGCACAGCCACAGTAACTATAAAATTAAACCTTAGAAAAGTTAAAAGCTCGATAATCCAGCTAAATCATACTTCAAGTTATGATAGATCCCTGCACAACATTCCTATATTAATTTAACCAGAGAGACTGTTTAAGGCATTTTCTTTGGCCTCCTTTCTTCTACCAGAAAGTGAAGATTATGCAGTTTTTTATGTCAGTATCCAAAAAGGACTGTCTTTCCAACTGTTTCCATAAAGATGCAAAGAGAAAACACAAATCAATAAGAAACTAGATTATTAGTTCCACAGATCATGAAACAGCTCCACATTTCTCATGTTGCCAAGTGGTAGGACAGAACTGCTCTGTGCAACTGCTAAAACACTCAACTGTATTCGGGGTGATGAGAATTATGCTGCACTGTAATTGCACTTGAAGAAGCCACCATCCACACTAAAGTTGACAGGACATTAGTACTCCAAGGAAAACTTTCACACAGCCCAGTGCTGTGGGTGCACGCACAAACATTTCTTCCCAGTCTAGTCTAGAGATACACTGCTCTATGATCACTAAGAGCAATCACTTGTACTGAACAAAACCAACAAGTATTTAGAGTTGACAGCTATTTTAAAGCATTGGGACACCACACAATACCAGCACATCATGGGGTCATAAAGGTATGACTGGTGTCTAACTGCCATGCATATTCATGACCAAGAGTTCTCTCTGGCTCAGTATTTGCCTTCTCACAAGGCCCAGTTTTCTTAATACGCTAATGGTCAAGGCCTACTGCAGATTCATCAGAAGAGAGTTTCAGGACTACAGCTATTGAAGTTCAAGTATAATAATTTACTAAATGCATCCCCAAAAGCAACTTTTGTTAAGAGAATGGCAAATTTAATCAGTCTCTTGTTACTGTCCAGGCTCACTACAGAGCCCGAGACAGGTAATCATGAGAGATTAGATTGGCCCAACAGATTTTTAGAAGCAGAACGCAGCTATAGCATCCAAGTTCAGCAGACAACACTGCTAATGCTCATCTTGGGCTCCACACCTTTATTAGAACAGAAAAGGTTTAACCTTGGACTTAACTGTGCCAGATGAGTGAGTAGTTCTTTTTAAGTCCAAGGCTGAAAGATAGCAACAACAGCCTCACTTCTCTGAAAAGACTTACTACACTTCCCTTCTGTTTCAAAATGAAGGTAGTTGGAAAGTTAATCAACCCTTCAAATAGAAGAAGTGTAAACCTCTGCACTGGATTCAAATAGTCTCCTCAAGGTCTACATTTCTGTCTTGAGTAGCTGAAGGCATCTGGAAGAAGTGTACAACAGCTGTGAAAACCTAGGTGGAATCATTTTGTGAAGTAATACAAACATACTTTTTAGAGTACACACATCATAGGTGGCCAGTGTAGCTCTCCTTGCTATTTACATGTAGAAGTAGAAACTGTTACTTAAATATCATACCAACCAAACAGCTGTTGCCCAAGTTCACACCACAGCTGATTTCAGTGATCAGTACTGGTATCAGACCAACCAGAGTGACAAATCTTACAGCAGTAATACTGTCTTCAGATTTTTGCATCTGGAGACATTTTGCTTTGAATGTTAACTCCAGGCAGCTTGTTTTGCATGCAGGAAGCCCCATCCGCTGAAGGAATAAGCACATGATCTTTTACTCAACAGTTCATTAGTCGAGTTACATGTGAAGGATGCTAACTGACCAGTACCCAGGCCTAAAAACTAACCTGTTACAGCTCAGTAAGTTTGAAAGCTTACATGGAGGCAGGCCATGAGTAGAAGACATCCACTTTGTAACCATTAGGTGGAAGATGTTGACATACAGTCCTATAAGTTAATCAGTGACCCAAGAAAAATTAATGCAACAAAGCATTTGGGAAGAGCAGTCAGTGTAAGTTCAGATTAAAATCACAACAAAGATTTTGTTCAAGACCTCAGACAGAGAAAGCCTCACTTTCCAGTGAGGTAAGAATCTTTATGCTTTAAGGAGCAGTGAATGATCAGGCACTGCTAGATCTGACACTTGTGCTACAAAAGCAAAGGTTTTTACTCTAGGCTTGATGACAAGAAACAAGCTTGTAGACACATGCATTTTTCTCCTGAAAACAGAGCTCCAGAAGGCTGCCCCTACTTAAGACCCTTCAGCTGACCAGTGCTCTTCATAAACATCATATGCACCGAAGTTTGCTGAGACTGACTAGCTAAGCTTGCTCATGTACGCCGAGAAAGCCCCAGGCCTGAAAGGTAGTTTTATAAGCATTTCACTCAAATAGCTGAACCACAGAACATAAAGAATCTCAGGTATTTACCAAGCCTTCTTCCCCCACTGTAATCTTGTGGGAGAGGAGACATCCCATAATGTATCTCCATGAGTTAAGCCACATCAAGTCAGTCAGTTAAGTGTCAATACAACCCTCAAAACATAAGTTTATTGAATAAAGCTGAAGAGCAGTAAACCAACATATGCATCCACCTAAATAAAAAAATTCACGTATTTACAAAGTTCAGTAATTGTATAAGTTGTTCACATGCAGAGAGTAATGCACAGGTTAACAACTGGTAGTGTTTGGATGCCATAAACGCTGAAAGCAGTGAAGTATATAAACACCAAACACATCAAGTTTAGCTATAGGCCAGTTAACTAAACAGTGACCTGGTCCCCCACAAAGATTCACACATTCTAGTTTAGTTTCCTTATTTTAGGCACAAGCAAGTTTGCTAAATAAAAGTAACTGTAGCAGTTCCTGGTGAACTAGGGACTACAGTAGCAAGTTAATATACCCTCTCCTCTACAGCACCAGAGTATGAATTAATTGAAATCATGCTTCAGAGAACTGAAAGGGGACAAAAAGTTAAAATGCAAGTTCAGACTGAATGCAGGCAGCATGTAGTGTCTGTGCAACAGTGCGATAGTTGGTACAGAACAGTAAGGCCATGGCAGTCCAAATTAAAACTGGCTTGTCATAACTGATATGGACTAAACAGTGTTCCCAACCAAAGACTTGGACATAATGCAAACTCTACATTTAGGTGAAGAATCACACACAGTGTGAGGCAACACAAGCAGGTGTACCATGTATTTGCATACAGTAGTAAGCTACACTGACATTACTGTATGAACAAACCAGTCTTAACAAGTCTGTCCCTTTAAATATACTGAAGTCATTGAGAAAGTAAAGCTACAAAAACATTACAATCTTTAGTTTATACATACTTCCCTATACCATAGGAGCTAATCAAGAAACAGGATCAATTCATTGGCTCTCTTGTGCTTTGACACAGTAGAACATTTCATCTTGCAACTTACAGACTTTGCACATGGTTACATCAAGAAAGCAGGCAGGTCTAGAGTTGTCACAATAGCCTAGATATTCCATAGCACCAGATGAAACTGTGCCCAGCCATTTCATGAGCAGGAGAGACACTAGACAATTACATAGATATTGTGCTAAAGGTCAACAACTGACTCTATACAAAAACATCAGTAATTTAGGTGTCATGCAGCTGCTCAGAATGTGTGTTCTGGTTTCAGATAGAGACCACTAGTATCTGTAGATAGAAAAATGTATTTGAACAAAGTCTGATGTTCCTAGCAATTGGTTTTCATGCTGGAATACTCCAATTTTTTTTGAAAGCTTGACAGAACAGTCCATTCCCATCCCCCACACAAATGTTAAACAGAAGCAACAAAATGATTTTAAACAGTTGACTCTTTCCTAATTCATCATGAGTTTTCTTTTTCAAGTGACAGGATAATATCTCAGCTGTAGATTAGTGATGCTGATCTATGCCTTGTGCTCCCCTCTGCAAACAGTTTCCATTTCTCTGCTTACATACACACATCACATGCATTTGTGAGATAAATCAGTATCCCACAACTCACGCTTAAATGTTTTCTAACTACTGTATGTGGCATCTTACAGAATCTTAATGCTGTCAAGCATCAGCATCTTCAAGCCACTAAACACTAGAAATAAAACACTTGCTGAAAATCATATAAAAACCTGGCCCTGAAAAACCAGAACAGAGTGTACCATCATAGTTAACATGGTAGAGATTTTTTTTTAAAAAGCCCCCCTACAACCCTCCCACCATAGATGGTTGTAAAATAAATATTTGTGCTGACTTTATCATGACAACTCTAGTTGTTTCGTGACAGAATAGGAATACAAGTCTTCAGCAGTGCACATGAGAAATGAACCGTGAAAAGGCAGATTCTTGATACAGGATTTTTGGGTAATATCTCATTATGGAGGGAAGTGGACAATTGAGATTATGGCCAACTGGTACTGGAGATTCCAAGAAGACTTCAGCTTCTTCTAGATTTTGAATGCTGAATAAGCCACTGAAGCGTGATATCTAGAGAGAGAAAGAGAAGAGAAGTTCCATGTTCAAGTGTCTATCTGTATTTGTACAACCAGCATCACTTTGGTATGCCAGTGCCCTCAAATACACAGCAGGAATATCCAGCCCTTCTCTAGAGGATGGACCAAGACAGATCAACAGAATGATTTTTTTGAATGCTTGCTGTCTGTGCTTTGGTCCTATAACTGCCCAGCATCCTTTAAGTAACACTTAAAGGAACTGCCCCAGACATCCTGGTTCCTCTACATGTCTAGGAAAGAGACATCCCTTAATCTGATACTTTGGGATGGCTTGCATAATTAGTTTTAGATCAACATTGCTCTATTTAGCCAGTCTGCCTCTCCTCCCCTGATGAGAGCAAAGTTCATTTTGCCCTACAGTACAAGGCATCAAGCTCCTCCATGCTTGAGAGAGGGTCTCCTACACAGCTATGTTGTGAGCCTTCTGCAAGAGATATGACAGGAGGAGGGAGTATCTGCTTCTCCTATCCACCATGTTTGAATCTTTAACTGATGGTAAGGTGACAGGGACTTCTTGGATAAGAAGCCAGAAGAGTTCCACAGGCTGTTCATCCTTCTTGGAAAGAAGTTGAGTCCTTGATATAGAGCAGTTCTGGTATCTTCTATAGCTTGTTCCTGTGACCACCAGGCTGAAGTTTCCCTCATCAGTAAACTCAGGTTAGCCTGCCAAGGAACCAGTGTTAATCTCATGGCAGCCACCAGAAGGCATCAGGAGAAGGATGGCAAGTGTTGCTAAGTACTGTGTTTCCATTCAGTTGGGATTACTCAGTTTATTTACAATACTAGTGTCAAGTACTTGGTATTACACAGTACTGTGGTTTCTGCCTTTGAACTCCAAAAATTCTAAGGCAATTCATGTCAGCACCAGAAAATTTGAGTTTTTGGCTGAACGGAGTAGTGACTAGCATAGGCCACAACATGAACTTCTTTGATAAGACAGCAAACGGAGATGATTATTTCAAGGGAATGACTGCTGAGGAAAAACTTGCTGCAAGTACTTGCTAGCCTCATGAAGTGAGGCAGAGTTGAGAGCATCTGATAGAATTATAAAATCATTGAGGCCAAGCTAATAGGGAGAATAGGCAGCTATTTGCTGCAAACTAAAGAATGGCAGCAGACTTCACAGGAGATTGACATATGTTTTGAAAACTACAACCCCTACAACTTTAATACCAGTCAAGCTTCATCACTGCCATCAGGAGTTACACCAAATTTAACCAGTGCACTTACACATTGTTTTCTGATTTGTTACCCGTTTCCTGAAGCCAGGAAGCTTGTGTTTAAGAAGTTACAATCCCCCAATCCATCCTCTGACAGCTCTTCATAATCCTTAGCATTTTAGGTTAATAGTTACCTATATTATCTTTCTCTTTGCAAGAAATTGAGTAGCAGCAGATTTCTCTGTCCTGAATAGCAGCAAGGTTCCTATGAAAGAGAGAACAATTCAACATACACTTCACTTACAAGGACAGTTAAACTGAGAATCTAAACTCTTCCCTTCATCTTCTCCATATAACTTGTTTCTGTATAATGTTTCAGCTGCCTCTTGTTGCTGGGTTTTCTACTTATAAGTGCAAGCTTCTTGATCTAATAACCCTATGTACATGAATTAATTTATTGACTTAAAGTAGCCTTTCTTAGGAAGGGTTAAGACTTACATCTTTTCAATTAGCTGTTTCTCATCCAAAGCATTAGGAAGGTCTCTCTTATTTCCAAGTACTAGAACCTGAAATCCAGAGCAGAAGGAAACTGTTTGTTTTTTTTAAAAAAAATACCACCAAACAAACAACACAAAAAACAAACTTCAGGGAAGCCTGTTTGACAAGCAGCCTGCACTGGGCTATTAAATCTAACAGAATGAGACATTTGCTACTAAACCTGATCAAGAAGGAAGACTGACCTAGTCACAGGGAAAGAGGGGGTACAAATAAACTGTTATCTGCAAAAAGCAAGCATGAGAACACATCAGCTCATAGAACTGAGAACAATCCTAGTTTACTCTACTTCTGTACTACACTGATTAACCTGTACTATAGTAGACTCTAGAAGAAAACACAAACTCATACTATGGAATACTCTAAACTACTGTTCCAATTTTTTTTTTTTTTGTGGGCACTGAACAAGAATAAGATCACTGAAGGATTAATGAGATCAACAATTTGATTTAAGGCACTAGGGGCTGGTATTGTTCATGCTTATACTAACCAGTAAAGTTAGGCCTTCCTTACACTTGATTTAAGCATTTAAGCCAGACTTCAGAGTTGCTGAAGTTATACACATTCCTCAGCAAATTTAATACTGTGTAAGGCAATATTACTTACAGGGATTCCTTGTAACTGTGGCTTATCTAGAAGATTGTGCAGTTCATTTCGAGAAGCTTCTATTTTTTCACGATCTGCAGCATCTACCATGTAGCTTTAAAGAGAATTTAAGGTTAGGTCAGTGAGACTGAACTACTTCAGAAACAGCAGTGTTTCCTTTACACTGTCAGTTCTGAGCACATTCAACAAGGCTTTAAACAAAGCTAGGTCTACTGAGCAAAGAATCTGGTTCTTTTAAAAAAATTCTCTAAGATCAGAGTAGATGAAAGATTCTTTTAGTTAGACAGCACTGCCACCCAGTTCAGACAGGAATTACTTAGTACTCCAGATCAGACACTGATAAGAAAATAATTCTTCTTGAGCCCTGAACTTAAGGGTAAAAAAAGGTCAATGTGGTAGCAGTACAGTTTCAAAATTAAAAACAAGTACTACCGAGTCGAGCATGCACTGTTAGAAAGGCTACGCGCAGAAGAGAAGCAAATCTGAAGTTAAGTACTAGCTGAAGGAAGACGACACTTACACAATAGCATTAACTCCTCTGCAATATCGCTCCCACATGCTTCGGAATCGTGGCTGCCCTCCTATATCCCAAATCTTAAGGCAAAGGGAAAAAGACAATTTAGCCATGCGCTATGTTTAAACAAGTCACACAAAGACAAGACAAGAAATCAAAACACAGTTCTTCCTTTCTCCTTAGGCCAGCTGCAAAACCTCTCGCATATTAGAATAGAAATAATCCCTTGTACAGCTGCTCAAAGCTTGCAGGCCCAATAGCGTAAGAAGCAAACTAGAGCATCTTACACCGGATGCAAGAACACACCTGTGTACTAAGTTTACACACATACAAGAAAATAAATAAGATATGACTTAAAACTTTGCTTTTGATATAAGCCTTCCCTTAAGTAGTATTGATGAGCCAAAAAGGAGGATCTCTGGGCCCTTAACATGTGATAACTCAGATTAAAGACGGACAGCATCATCACAAAATTGCTTTAACTAGTCCACGAACCTGGAAATCACACATAGATTCTCATTTAAGAAACCCAATAAATAAACATAAGTGTATTCTTAACCTATTTGTCAGATTTAGCTGAGCCTCTTCAGTTTCCTACATTTGTCCCAATGGTGGAAGTTTGCATGAGCAAACATACAAATTTTAAACTAGAAGCTGAAGACAACGTTGCATGGGTTTAAAAAGAGACAGCCAGCAATGGTAACATACCTTTATTGTAACATTACCCTTTGTAACTTTTCTCATGTTGAAGCCCACAGTAGGAATCATGTCTTCACTGAATTGACCTGACTGGAAAAAAGAAAGTTAAATTTAGTGCTTATCTGATGCAGCTAGTTTACATCGTAAAATATCGTAAGCTTTTTCTAACCATTTGCCTTCCAACTGAAGCCTTTATAGCCAAGAAGTCATAGATATTATACTCATGTGTATTGAAGCCTGTGTGAAGTCAGTCAAGTAATTTCTTACAAGCACTTTAATTTTTCAAGCCTTGAGGCAGTCAGGGGAGCAAAGTTACTTGGGGAGAACAGCTTTGCATAGCTTAACAGATGGACAGCCAGAGCAAGTGTAGGAAAGAGCCATTCACCTACTTGTGCTGGACTCAAGTTCTGTACGTCAGGATCTCCTAGTTACCTGGCAGCTAGAAATATCCAGAAGTTTTTCCTCTGATGCAAGCTACTCTATGGACAACATTTACAGCAATAAATCACTCTTGTGGAGTAAGCTTCCAACCCACAGGTATGGGTTAACTCCCTGAGGAGTTTTAAAAGGCTGGAAAGTGGAAGGACCTGACAGGTCTGCTTCCTGCTAGGCTACACAGCGTCCAACTTGTTCAGCAGAGGCAATTGAAATGCAACTGGAGAGTATTTCAGCCCATTTCCACCAGAAATTCAGCATCGCTTTAAGCTCCGACATAACTGCTGCAAAACAGTGTTGTATCAGAGCGGTTCTCTCGTGGCAGATGTTTTACTATCTGTTACACTTTTATCTGCAACAGCTTGGAAGCCGAGTTCACAGCTATCTCCTGTAGCTAACCCAGGAGCCATAACAAGCGTTATCAACAGTAGTACAGATTTCTCCCATGCTCCCTTGGCTATTTGGCAGAAGGTGAATCTCAGTCACGGTGGTCATTATGCATCTCACTACATCCATTATGTGTAATAGAACCAGACAGTCAACCCAATTTGGAAAAAAAGGTCGACTCAAATGCATTCCGTTGTTTAATTAGGGTTTGATATCACAGCAGCAGAAAGTCTGCTTCTCTCCCCTGATGTTGCACAGAGAAGCTAGCCCGAGTTGAAAGCCCTTTAGGATCTATGAAGCAGACATCACATCACCTTACAGAGTTCAGGCCCAACTGCTGCTTACAAGCTGGAAGTAGTAACTAGTCTGACTGGACGTGCTTTGAGTACGTATTGCTCAGAGTTTCCAACCAATCAGCTTGTAATACCAATGCTTTGTCATTCACTTCTACACCTAGCAGCCCACACTTTCTTTAGCTTGTTCTCCCTGCCTTGCCCCCCCAAAAATCCCTCTGATCTTCCGCTAGCAAACCAAAACCGCAAGCTTCACACAATACAGACTCTAATATAATGCTGATAAACCTTGGAAGTCAACTGAAAACCTACAGACAACATGGCAGTCTCATTTGGGCTTATTTAGCCAAGTCCTTCAATTAAATGACACGTTGATCTTGCTGTTGACCTCCAAACCAGGAATACATCCAGAGCTTGGATTTGAAGCCAGCAGTCCCCTGAATAGGTGGTGATTTTTCACATTTAAGATCTGCTTTCCAGGTGCATGACTAGACAGACTAACAGTGTTTTAAAAGGAGCAAAAAAAAGAGTCCTTGAATCCAAGGAATGCAACAGCAAAAGCAGCAACAACCTGAGAAATGGACAGCTTAAGCCTCATTAGGCAGGTGTTCTGCATTCTTATTTGAAAGAAGTTTCAACTGTTTAAGCTACACAGAAGAGCAGGTACCAATCTCATGCAGCACTGCTTCAGAAGTTGCTCTCACCTTTCTGCTAACTTTGCAAAGTGGTGCACAACCTGAACGCCTGCTCATTAGCTTCCCCACTCCTGTCCTGAAAGCCCTGTGTACGTTGTTTCAGCCAGTTCGATTATGTGTAGCTCAGCAGCAAATGGCTACCCATGCCTTCCGCCTCTGATGCAGTTGAGTTCAGTTCATAAAGCACGCACTGCCAATCTTGCCTTTGAAGGGTCAGCTTGCCATGGTTGCTCAAGAACCACTGCATTCCTGCCTCTAGTCACACCCTACACCCACATCTTCTAACCAAACACCTCCCAAGCACTCCCTGAACCTCCAACTCCAGATTCTTCACTTGAGAGCTGTTCCTATCAACAGTTCATGCTCTCTCACCATTCTTTCAGGATACATATTCCTTCAGATTGGAGCAGCACCTCATTTGCCACATGTTTAATGCAATGTTGACGAAATTACCATGATCCACCACAAGGAAGCTGAACAGAACATTCAGAAAAGCTGCTGCACCTTATACCACTTTCCAAGTACTCCCTACCCACACTACGCATCCAGGTGGAATAAAAACCTGTTCTGACTTGCTTAAAAACTATGCTACAGTCACTCACTCACAGCCTGAGTTTCAGTTTTCTGTACCCTGCTTTGCAGGCCAGACAAGCCAGCGCTATCTGAACCGTCAGAACCAGAAGGGAAGGGTAGCAGGTGTTTTCACTGAGCTGCCTCCAAACCACAAGCATGCCCTTCCTCTCTACTGGAAGTTTGGAGGTTGGGGATCCTGAGGCAAGGCAGGCACTTTATAGCTGTGAGGGGCACTCCTGACTGCAGGTTTTGAGCATATTGATCTACTCAGATCTTCGTTTGAAAGCCCTTACTCTGATATGTGTGAGTGTTCCTCTGTTCACAGTTAGTATACATAAAAAAAGCTACTGGCAGTCACCTTATCTTTTAAGACAGGTCAAAAAATGGTTAAAACAATTGTAATGATTTTGCTAGCAGGCAGTGATCATCTTTGATAGGTTCTGCTATTGTATCCAACTGTCTTGGCCCAGAAATGATTCTCTAAACCCAGAATTTAGAGGGCTTCTGTTTACTACCTCTACAGAGGAAAAAAGGAATTCAGCTGCATCTTATTCATATGCAAAAGCTACTTGAACAGCAGAACAAGAAGAATATGCTTTTATTAATAGGCAGTTCTGTTTGAATCAGACTTCCCTTTGTCTCCCCTAGAGCAGATTACTCAGCCCTATCACTGTGTGTTCACAATATGATGCTTTCTCATTCTAAAATAGGCATCAGCTTTAAAACAAGTTTGATAAGCACAGAAATATTTTCAATTCCTGATCTGAAAGTGCTCGGCTGTTGTCATACACAGTAGCATTGCTCAAACACTCATCAAGGACGCAAGAGTAGTTGCTTACAAATCTAGCAACAGCATCTCTTTTCAGCACTTGTGAATATTCCAACAGGCAGACACTGTACTTCATCCAGGACTCCTGAAAGATCAGCCTTGTGCATTAGAAATGATTAAGAATTAAGCCATTAGCTTAATGGGTCATACAGACCATACAGCATCAATGTAAACTGTGCACTGAAGGTCGCAAAAAAAGTTAACTCCAGACCCTGTGCAAAAGATAAAACCAGGGAGACTAAACAGACCAAATTTCAGAGACCACATGCAGAAAGAACCTGCAAGACTAGTCTTTAAGCCTCCCAGTTTAAGAGATGCTCCCTTTTCAATACTCCATGCTCCTGGAAAACCCAAGCACGTGATTTTAGCGCAACATGAACTCTTCTACCTGCCTGAAGACTTACGTTGGATAAAGATTATTCAGAGGAGCAAGACTGCTTCCAGGCTGAACTAAGCCCCTGCACTGTATTCCAGTACAGAGCTGACACCTGCCTGCATGAATGGGTTTGGGTTGAGCTCACTTTGTCTCTAGTATTAGCACTAACTCTTGCAGACTGTAGCATTTACAAATTGCACCCTCCATTTCACTACCAGATCCAAGCCTGGCCCACCTGTTACACACCTGCTAACATCAGCTTTGGTGTGAGCTCTGAAACACCACCACACATGCCAAAGCACAGCCACGTTCACAAGCCCTCCTTTTTACCTGTAACTCTGGCAGACAGCCTCTCTGGGTCTGCACCCACTCCCACTGTCAGGCCAGGGGCAGCTTTGCCAGCCGGCACCCCCAAGTCTTGCCTCAGGAACAAGCCAGCAGCGTGTCAGCTACAGGTACAGTTCATTTCCCAGAGGGCAGGATCAGAAGGCTTCAGACAAGCATTTAAAACTACTGTCACCTAACATCCCAGCAGTGTACAAAGGATGCAGGTTTAGTCTTTTTTAATACTTAGTTAATATTAAAACAAGCTGCTCACTAAACCTACCACTTCCAGATGTCTTGAGTCAAAAAAACCCAAACCAAAACAAACCACACTCTGGCTGCTTCATCTGCCTCTCCACAGCCATAAGCCATAAGCCAGAAGACTGCCAACTTCCAGGGAGTTATGCTTCCAGACTGTCAGCACCAAGCCCTAAGCAGCTTGATCAAGGATTTGAGTGTAAGACTGGAATTCCTGCCTCCTCTATCTTCCTTAAAAATTCATTTCAATACATTGAAGGAACCACTAAAGGCAGAACTCAAACTGCAGCAGTAGAACCGGTGTTCCCTCTTCTTTCTTTCCAGCTAGAGTGGTAGCTCTCTCCTGCTGGCACTGGAAAGCAACTGCCTACAACAGTCCAGCCACATGGTCCTCAACCACCAGTTCGCTGCCACCAGATTGTGATTCCACAGCCTGCACAAGGAGATTCTTCCTATCAGCAGGAAAGATCAGAGCAGCCTTTAGCTTGCATCTCATAAAGCTAACATGATTCATTACTGTCAGAGGGCAAATTTCTTCATATAGTCTTTGTTACTACACAATAAAGATTTCTTTTAATCTTTACTCATAATACTTTTCATCCATCTAGAAGAGATCACGAACAAGCTTAGCCAACTAGGAGACAACATCCCCGGAGTATGGATTCCAGCCACGACATTCCCAATCCACCTGAACCAGAATACTACCTTAAGCCCTGCTGTTCATCCCTAAATTTCTTTCTTTTCACACTAAGAAAAATGCTGCAAGTCTCAGAAATATCTCCTTTAAAAAAAAAAAAAAAAAAAGAGTCATTTTAGCACTATATAAAGCTACCCCTACACTATGCCTCCTCTGCAACATTCATAGCCTGAACCAAGAAGTGCATCATGTTTGGACAAATCACCTCTCTAGTTTCTGTAGTCTAGCTTTCTTCTTGAAATACTTCAGTGTTTCAGCTACTTGTGATCACATTCATAAGCATGAAGCTTTCGAAGCTTCACTCCACTTTCGAAGCTTCAATCCTTGTGATCTGACAGTCCCTTGAAAGGCTTCACCACAGCACTTCTATGAATGGTTGCTGCAGAAATCAAAATAGCAGTATCTGACAAGAAAATGCATTTTTATCTCCCCAACCCTGACTTCAATGGAATATTCAAAAGGACATGGACTGCTTACCATATAACTACCACACAGCAGTGAAACAAGAACTAAAAAGGCATATTTCTGTCTAGAAGTCAGTCACATAAGAGCTTAGGACATTTCATGCTTCTGATAGTCACACAGAATCACAGAATCATTCAGGTTGGAAAAGACCCTTGGGATCATCGAGTCCAACCATCAGCCCTACTCTACAAAGTTCTCCCCTACACCATATTCCCCAACATCTCATCTAAACAACCCTTAAACACATCCATGGATGGTGACTCCACCCCCTCCCTGGGCAGCCTATTCCACTGTCTGACCACTCTTTCGCTGAAAATTTTTTTCCTAATGTCCAGTCTAAACCTCCCCTGTTGCAGTTTAAAGCCGTTCCCTCTTGTTCTATCACCAGTTACCTGTGAGAAGAGACCAGCACCAACCTCTCTACAACGTCCTTTCAGGTAGTTGTAGAGAGTGATGAGGTCTCCCTTTAGCCTTCTCCTCCTCAAACTGAACAGTCTCAGCTCCTTCAATCACTCCTCATAGGATTTATTCTCCAGGCCCTTTACCAGCTTCATTGCCCTCCTCTGCACTTGCTCCAGCACCTCGATATCTCTCTCATATTGAGGTGCCCAAAACTGGACACAATACTCAAGATGTGGCCTCACCAATGCAGAGTACAGGGGGACTATCACCTCCCTACTTCTGCTGGTCACACTATTTCTAATACAAGCCAGGATGCTGTGGGCTTTCTTGACCACCCGGGCACACTGCTGGCTCATGTTCAGCTGCTTGTCAATGAGAACGCCCAGATCCTTTTCTTCCAGACAGCTCCAGCCACACCTCCCCAAGCCTGTAGCGATGCATGAGGTTGTTGTGGCCCAAGTGCAGGACCTGGCACTTGGCCTTGTTGAAGCTCATCCCGTTAATGTTAGCCCACTGATCCAATCTATCCAAGTCTCTCTGTAGAGCCTCCCTATCCTCATCTAGATCGACACTCCCGCTTAACTTGGTGTCATCTGCAAACTTACTGATGATACACTCTATGTCCTTATCAAGATCATCAATAAAGATGTTAAACAGAAATGGTCCCAACACCAAGCCCTGAGGAACACCACTTGTGACCAGCCGCCAGCTGGATTTAACTCCATTGACCACCACTCTCGGGGACCGTCCACCCAGCCAGTGCTTGATCCAGCAGACCGTAGCTCATCCAGGCCAGTTCTTCTATGAGAATTCTATGGGGAGAATATTCGTGGGGAGTCACGAAAGCATCTTTCACCAGGTGTTACCGCTTAAAGCTCTAGCTCTTCCACTGCCTAAAGAGTGCTATACAGGAACTTATGACCACAATGGAAAAAATAGATTCTGATTTCAATCACCTGTTTCAGACCATCTGGGGTAGAGCAAGCAGGACCTGAAAAAGAGTATTAGCTGGAGTATGAGTCACCTCATATTAGCTGTATTACCTAATAAAGTGAGGCAATCCATTTCAAGAGATTTCTGCGATTAAGAAACACTTCACTTAAAAAAATGTATCAACCTTCTCTCACTTAACTACTACACGTATGAAGTGACAACGTACGCTATTTATGACCTACCTAGGTGTTTCAGAAATCACTAAAGCAGCAGCAAAGCTCTTTAGAGCAATCTTTTTCCACACTTCTCCAGTGTGATTTCCTTAAGTCAAAGTTACTTATAGTAGTCATGGGGACAGAAGGAAGTCACAGCTTCCAACCAGCCAAAGGACTCTTTTGTTGAGAGGCACTTCAAAAGCAGCCTCTCTAGAAACCAAGGCCTCATTCAAAGGCTTGTGAGATATTCCAAAGTTAAAAACCAAACCACACTAATTCAGGCTTTGATACAAGTCCTAAAAAGGGGTCTTATTCATCCTATCACCACAAACAGAACAGGCTGAGTTTAGTTCTTAAACCTGACAACTGTCTCAGGAAAGTCTGACTTCCTCCCACTGCTGCAGTTCTCCTCCCCTTGCCGGCTGATTATCAGGCTATCGAGCTGCAGTCTTCCAATGCCAAATGCCTGGATCAAGGACCAATCCACCAGGCTTCAAGCAAGACTTCACAATAGGAAACACCACTCTTTCATGGAGTACTTTTTGGAAACTGAACAAGTGTCCCATTATTCACCAGCACGCACTGCCTGCAGCCTGGAAGCGGAGTCAGTTTACTCGAGTCATGTTTCAGTTGTGTCACGTGGCTGTGGAGCTCGGTCGCCTCTTGAACCTCCCCACACCAGCGTGGCTGGGACTCACAGCTTTGACAGCAAGTCTGATGAAAGCCTGTTAACAGACACTAGCTGCAGAGATGCAAACAACAGAAGATACCGCAGACTCCAGTAAATAATGGGCATTTCAAGCCCTCAGATAAGCAGCTAACAATTCAAAATGCGATACCAGGATGACATGCAGTTTCTCTAAGAGCCATGGCCATCTACATTGTGGAAATTAGGACCAGGAAGAAATGAAGTCCTCCCTTGTGAGCAAGTTTACTCACGCATACGGAAAACTTATGCTTAATATCTAATTAGAGACAGTGACTAATATAGAGTCTTAGCAAAGCAGAAGCTGCATTAGTTGTATCCAGCTATAACTAGATTTCACTGCTAAGGTTGGGTTTTAAACCTTCTAGTCAAACTTAAGTTTGTTCTGATTACAAGCCAAGTGCTTGTTTACACTGGAGGAATAAATACGGCCCAAACCAGCTAGCAACCTAGAAGAGGATTATTCTAGAACTGGACTGTCTGCCTTTTGCGGCCTTTCCACTTCAGCAGCAGCCAGGCATAGTATCAAGCCTCCTGTATAATTGGCTTGAGTTTTTCCTCTAGTTACATATGCCTGATTTGATTGGCATAGATTACATTAGAGATTTATATTAGGTTAAACTCACTGTTGTCAAGAGACTGGCAACAGCCCTTTGTTAGACAGAATGCAACCTTATAAGCCACACCAAGCTCCTGGTATGTAATCCAGCTTTTAGAGCTATTCCATAGGACTAGCATCTTGCTGTGTCATTCCTTTCATTTTAGTTTTATGGAATCCCAATGCTTGACAGCTACATCCATCCAAACCATTAACTGGCCTGCTGAGAGCAGTTATTCTTTTCCAGCACTCATTTCCAAATGCATACTCTGAATTAAAGTCAGTCAATGAAGCAACTAACAAGTTAGCTCTTCATGCCATGGACAGCACTACTCCTTCTGCAAAAAGCAATATTGCGCTGATAACTGAAGCTCATGCTATTATTTTTTTTTAAACCAATAACAAAAACCCAAGCAAGTCCACTCACTCTGCTTTTTGTAAAGAGTCACTAGATTCCCTAATTAAAAACTTCAGAAATGTGACTTGCTACTTCCAAACCTGAAACAGCTAACTAGGCTGTGTCGTTATGCATAACTTCCTTATTTCACTCAGTTTTGCAAGACTATTTGAATGACACTTACTCAGATAAATGTCTGAGTGTGATCCTAATGTGCGGTTGAAACCTTGCAAGGTTCAAGCCCTGACACAAAGCTGGACACAGATGTCAGCTTTGCTTAGGAGTACTTCCACCATTTGAGACAACTTAGATGGACTAAACTGACATGCAACTACTACAACAATTCTGGACTACTCCACATATCTGCAGCAGTTTCACAGGTAACTCCCTGAAGGAGATGTGCTGCTGGTACTGTACAGACAGAAGAGCAAAGCAGTACTTTGTCAAGTGTCATCACCATCCAGAACTCCAGAAGACAAAAACCTGCAGAGTAACCTCAGTGCCCAAAGCTGCATGAACACACCAATCAGTATCAGCTCAGCAGCCACAGATTGAGGTTGCTCAACAATTTCAGAGTTCCATTTTTAGAAATCCAAACCCAGAGATAGTGACAGCCACTACTGTGTGTGAAAGAAATGGCCTCCGGCATTCTCAGGTTAGTCCGGCAACTTTCACCTAACGTAACTAGATGGAGGACGAGTTACCTTTTATGACGGCAGAGCCATTTCACATAATTATGGTGAAGCCCACTGAGTGCTAACATTCTCAGTTACACAAGAACTTGGTTACAGCAGTGTAACAGTATAGTAGCGTAACAAGGATTATGTATAACTGCAAGAGAATGAGAGTCCTTTTCCTATCCAGTAACCCATTCAACTGACACTTAAATAAATACTTTCCTAAAAAAACAAAGGAGACAGCCTCAAAAAAAAAAAAAGCCTGAAGGTCTGCTCAATCTATGGCTGAAGATATCAGCTTTCTCATTCTAAGTTCACTGGACTCAAGTCAGTCATGCTCCCTGCAAAACCAAAAGGTACCCTGGTTTCCCACTTCAGTCTCCCTACAAGGGCTTCTGAACTCCAGCTTGTCTCTTGGAGTGTTTTCTTGTCACATGCATCCACAGAACAGGACACTGACAAAGCCTAATGAGCCATTTAAGTAAGTGACTCTTTATCTTGTTCAGCAATGGAAAAGTTTCATGCAGAAGGATTCCCACACCCTTCCTTCATCTGCTCCAGGCAGATCATCAGATAAGTAGGCCCAAGTTCAGCAGTCTGCTGCTGTTAGGCTTGGAAGTTGTACTTCTTAGTGCATACCTTAAGAGAAAGTAGATTATTTGATACAGGTCTCAGTAATCAGTATAAGCATAAAAAAGTGAAGAGAAGAACCATGAGTGAGAAGCATTTAAATCATTTATTGAGGACCACTGGAAGAAGAAGTCAAATGGAAGAAAGTAGCTGCAGACACATTATGCTATCTTCACATTATGCTAACGCAAGCCCAGCTGTACTAATGCGCTGACTGAAACAAACCCTGAGAGCACGCCGAAGAGCTGTGCTCTGATACAGCTATCAGTGTTTTCAGGGGCCCATTAGCACACAAAGGTTTATGGAGGCACAGCGTGCTAGCAAGGCTCGATACGGCTGGCTCAGCCACCTCTCCTACAAGCCTACCCAGCAAGGGCAGACACGCCTGCTCCCCATCCCAGGCAGCCCCGCGGAACAGCTTCATCCCCGCAGTCCTGCTCAACATACGACGCGTAAGAGACAAGACCGTGTATCGGGGGGGAGCCCGGGCAGGCGCCAGCCGCAGGCTGCTGACAGCCAGGCCGAACACCAGGCCGCTCCGGGCCCGGCCCGGCGGCTGCTTCGGCTCCAGCCCCCTCCTGGCGGGCCCGCACAGGCCGCGCCGCCCCGTCGGCACCGCTGAGGCCACCGAGGCCCCGCGGCTCCCTCCCCCACCTCCGCCAGACCCCGCCGCGGCCTGCCCCCGGCCCGGCGCGGCCCGCTCACCGCGATGACGTTGACGAAGGTGGTCTTGCCCGAGTACTGCAGCCCCACCAGGGTGAGCTCCATCTCCTCCTTCCAGAAGAGCGAGCGGAACCAGTCCAGCAGCCGGGAGAGCAGCGCCAGCATGGCGGCGGCAGCGGCGGGCGGGCCGGGGGCACTGGCAGGCTCAGCCCGGGGACTGACTCCGGCGGCGGCGGCGGCTGTCGGACACCCGCGCGCTCCCACACGGCCCGGCTCGCCCCCGCGCCGCGGTCATATGACCCGCGCGGCGCACCAAGAGAGGCCGCGCCGCCGCCAGCGCCCTGCGCCGCGCCGCAGCGACCCCTGCCGGCAACCGCCCGCGCCGCGCCCGGGGAGGACCGGCGGCGGCGGGAGGGCGGGGCGGAGGTGGGGCCGCGCTGCGCGGGGCGGGGAGGGGCGGGGCGGCTGCCGCCAGCCCTCGGCCCCCGCCATCTTGGGTGGGTGAGGGTGAGGGGTGTCTGCTCGCACTCCCTCAGCCTCGCCGTCTTGGGCGGGAGTGTGAGGGGATGTCTGTTCGCACCCCCTCAGCCCTGCCATCTTGGGGCAACTGAGTGTCCTGGCCCCTCAGGGCTGCCTGGGTGCAATGCCACAGCCATGTTTGACACCCCAACTCTGCAGCCCACTTCTCTAGCTCCCATCCCCAGCCGCTCCCTCCACCTGGTCCCACGGAAGTGCCCCAGCCACCTGCCGAGGCCCTCAGAGACACCCTGGCCACTCTGCCACGCAGCAGGGGGGAAAGCAGGACCCCACCAAGACTGCGTGGTGGGTCGAAGCTCCAGTTACAAAGGAAATCGATTGTGGGGGCTTTTCTTGGTGCATCCTCTAGCTTGTTGGTCTCTTGGGTTGTCCACGTGAGAGCTGCTGTTTTGTCCCCTGAACCACTGAGCTGCAGCCAGCCTGCAGGCAAATCCTGGGCTTTCAGAGGACTAGGGATTAAGAAATATTAGCCATAATATTTTCACATGACAAATGCAGAGTATTTTTTAAGTGAAATACCTCACAAAACCCTGCGTGTGCTCTTAGAACTAACAAAAACTAAGGGTCACCCCACATGACCTCGTTATTCTCAGTTATTCACACATAACCAGACATTCTCTAGAAGTTTCTGCCAGGAACCCGTGCATTTTGCATGGACTTTTTCAGGTGATTTACTGTGGTCCTTGCTGCTGTACCAGTCAGGTAACTGGTTATTTTCGTTCCTGACCAAGTTGAGCCTAGTTCTGTACAGTACAGCAGGTGGAAATTAGAAATCCCCCAACTTCAAAGAACAGCAGAATGAGAATTCAAACCAATGCACATGCCTGCATGGTTTTTAAAAGGAAAGGCGATCAGGGTGATACAGACTTACAAGCTCTAGACATCTTCATTTACATAATAAATTGCACACCTTCCCTAAACATCTGTCCTCCAGAGAGACACCGCTGAGGGTCCCAGTATTTGTATCGTTCACAAATTGTGTAGCTCCATCTCTCCAGGTAGTTAAGCGGTGACTTCTGCAGTGTGAGGCCAAGGCAGGAGGCACATGAGCTGAGCAAATGAAGATATAGCTGAAACAAAATCATGAGGGGTCTACAAGATGCCCAAGGATTAAGAATATTTTCCTTTCACCTGAAGTACAATCTTTTCCTTCAGGACTTCTTAAGATGTTGCAGAAAAACTTTCATGATTCAAATTAAGAGATATTGATGGATATTAAACAGGATTTATTGGTTGCCAACAGGTTGGAAAACAGCTACTGTTTTGCACCTAGCTGCAATGGTTCTCAAAATATTTCACAAATACTAAGGACCTAAGCCACTGCATGAAGAGCGGAAACAGAGTCAAGGTTCTCTGCCATGCTTTATTAGCTTGCTGTGCTTCATTAATTCTGCAGCATCTTTCAGGGGACGATGATCAGGCTGAGGACAACTTTCCTCCCTCATGAGAGCTGAATTGCAAAGTAGCCCTGGCAAAGCTGGAAACCTTCTGCCTCTGGACACTCCCCAACTCCACAGCTGCTGGGGATCCGCAGCCCTAGCCATGCAGCCTCCATAACCCTGAAGGGCTCACCCAGCACTGCGTGGGGAGAGGAAGGCTCCATTCCTCCCTCACCTCCGTCCGAGCCACCTGGTTACGGACATCCCAGCTCTGAGGGGAGCAGGGGAAGCAGGTGACATAGTTTTATGGTGGCTGAATAATGAAGAGAGAGGGGCCAAGCAGCTCAGGTGGTGCAGAATAGCACACGAGGAAGCAGTACGACCAGTATCTGGGAATTTTGGCTTTGTTTGCCATTGCTCATATTTGCGAAGAGCAGCAAATACAGCACCGGGTGTAATCCAGAGCCAGCAGAAGGTAGCAGGCCTTTTCCTTTTTTTCAGAGGAATGCTAAAGCTTAGTTTAGCTAACAAAAATCACATATAGGAACCGCTTTTAAGCACGGGCAGGCTGTGATATAACATACGCAGCTGGCCGTTCTACTCCAGGATGAAGAGCGAGCAGCGGCATGTGCAGCCGATGCATTTCGGGCAGTCAAGCGCTGCACACACCCTCCCGAGGCTCCCCTGCGGCAGCGCAGCTCCACTCTCCCCTCTAGTGCCTCAACATCGCAGTTCACCCCAAACACCCGAGGATAACACATTTAATAGCTAAGACCAACCGTATTTTGAGGTAAGATCAGCCCATCGTGGAGGTGCTGTTCCTGCGTGGCTTGCTTCTGCATGCCTTTGCTGGTTTTCCTCTGCTTTGCGCTCCAGCATTAATGAGGTAAATGCAGCTGTAATACTGCACATCACAAGTGTGGATTTTAGCACGGACATACATAAGAGGACAGATAAAACATGCAAGAAACATAATTGGCGTATTCCAGTACGGTCATCACTAATCATCATTATCAACACAGGTCTCATCTGAAAAGACACAGGGCGGCCTGAGCTCGCATGGGAGTGCAGGGCACTTGTCTTGCTGCAGGAGGCAAAATAACAGGTTGTTTATATTTCATGCCTTGTCTGAGGACCTGGCAGCCCATAATATTCTTTAATAGTTGTTCGTTACACAATTGCGCGGGAGAATAATATCTCCAAAAGTCCCTTTCTGAGTGTGGTTTGCACTTGTATATATATGTTCAAGATTTCACGGAAGGTTGAAGCTATGCCAAGGCAGGAGGATTCCAAGAGCCAGCTAAGAGCCGGTCGGCGTGGTCAGTTGCTTCTGTACGTCCGTCGTTATTTCAGAGATAAAAGCTTCCTGAGGTACACGTCACAGCTCACTGCAAACAGATGTGGAACAGGCAACAGCACATCTTACACAGCAGTCATGTTTTCCATTAAATGATAAATGAATGTTTTACTCCTGGGAGCGAATCCAATTTGCTAATTCACCCACTGGAACAAAATAGTGTGAGAGCACTTTTATAGCTGAAAACAACAACATGATGCCCCCTCTCCCTGAATTGCAAAGATACCACAGACACTTTCTACATGGGCTGCAAATGCTGCGCAGAGGAAGTCTCTTCTCATCTGTAGCGTGTGTTCACGCAACAGACTTGTGATTTACTATCAGCTGCTTCCAGAGCCAGCAAATGGGGATGTTGTGTCTGTTCTCTCAAGCCTGGTGAAGTTGCAGAGTATTTCAGGTTCTCATATGTCTGTGTTTGAACACCATGAATATTTCTCCCAATGAAATCCTGCTATAACATGTAGCATAACAAAAGCTGTGTAAGTCTGTCTAAACTCAATAATAAAACTAATTACATCAAGTTAATAGTCTGTTCTTGACATTCACCTTGAATTATGGGACTCTCCAGAATGCCTTTCACTATGACCGGAAAGGCAGCACTGAGCACTCAGCTGGGTACATAATGCTGTTGCCTGTTCCACACAGGGTTTCTCAGGCCTTTAGGTTTTGACTCTGCTTCCCATTTCCACTGTCAGCTGTCTGCATAAGCACCCTGGGAATCTTTGCGCTCATTAGTGCGGCGGTGCAGAGCACTTACAGCAATGCAATTACCAATGCCGTGGCTTGCAGGGTATTTCTGGCATCTGAGGAGGACCAGTCTGCAGATGGCCGTATCAGAAGACGAGAGCACATAAAACCAGGATCACAGAATCAGTTTCTGTGTCTAGACATTTCCTGGAAATTCTCTGGAGGTTGGAGGTTGCACAACACAAGAGGAGAACCACTGGATTCGCCCAGTGATAAAATATGTCCTTCCAAATATATTTTGAATAGATACACTGTCTGGCATTTATTTAAATTACAAATTACCTGAATTACCGCAGTTCTGTAATAACATGAAATGGTATATTGTTGTATCCTCAGATGAAACATAGAAGTTCATAATGCTTGGATAATGAAAGAAAAAATACTCTGCTAGAAAGGACAAAAGCTTCAGATTTTTCTGTGCCCATTCAGGAAAACACTGACATCACAAAAGGTAATAGGGAGTATTTAATCAGTATCATATGGTGCCAAATCAGCACTGAGCAGTAAGGGGGGGTGTATATGGGGATATTCTATCTCACCCGGTAACCTTGGGGTCCTAAGTCATTGCAGTGAGCTACGTTTGTCAGTGGGATCCTGCAACCCAGTGCTACATGCCATGTCTGGGACACCTGCAAAGGGTTCTCCTTCTCTATCACTGCCAGAAGGAAATGTTCTAAATCACACTGCATTATTTAAGCCAGTGGGTAAGAAAAGGGGGGACAAATCTGCTCTTCAGACCCATGTCAAACAAGTGTAAAAAAGCAGCTAGAATGAGATTGCTATAAAACCCCCAGGACCGCAAGCACGATAGTCTGGCATCAGCTATGCTGGCCACATCAGGAGGATCCATGCCACCCTGACCGGCCCTTTATCTGCCTTTCAGCTCCCCTGACCTTGGGAGAGCTGTACTAATTGGTTTCTCTCCGCAGGGCATTACGCGGGAGGAATGGTAAGTACTGCATGCAAAGAAAAAAGACCGTTTCTCTGCTCAGCTGCACGGGCTGCATGGTGTGCTGTGGAGCGTTTGTGGAAGGCGCCTGCCATCAAATGCCACTATTCTGCAGCACTGAAATTAGAAATTTCCCAGCTCTCCAGCGGCAGGGAAGGTGGCTGTGCATGTGCTTTTCCACCCCAAAACATGGCTTTCCTTTGTATCCATAAAGAGCCAACTAATATACTCCTTCCAATTAAGCTGTGATATGAACTGCACTTTGAAAGTTCTTAATCCATTTTATGGTTCATTAACTCAGAAAATTTCATACCCATGGTTAGCCGTATCAAAGAGAATGGAATGCCTGGCACCAATTAGTTCTAATAATGAGCTAAATTGTGCACAGATTTCTGAGTCTGTCATTAGTATGAGAAAATAGGACGGCTCCTCTCAAAATAGAATATCTTACTGGACGTTTCTTTAATTTGTCTTTGGCTAAAGACTACTCCCACTAGCTGATGCAGACAAAGGAACTAATTGATTTGATGAGTTACAGAAGCCTGCTGCGTGGAACTTTCCCCTGATGCTGAGCAAGAAACCATGACAAAATAATAGTGTCAATATTGCTCTGAGATTTTGCATTTCTGCTTGCTCATGTCTCATCCTTTAAGGAGGCAAATACGCATGCCCTGTTTGTGCCATCAGTTCGCTTTGACACTGACCTTTCAAGAAGGATTGAGCCAGCCCTTTGTAAAATGTCTTCGAAACTGTGGGTGCCTTGCAGGTCGAGCACCCTTCCTTGTCGAGGGAGGAAGAAACAATCTGAACTGGGGGAGCTAAAGGGGACCTGTACGTGCAGACTGGGAGCCCAGCTCCGCAGCACCAGTGGGCGAGGGCTGTTTCCAGCTCAGCATTTTCAAGTCCTGCTTAAAATATTTGCAAAAGAAACAGGGGCAGATGATAGCGTGTATGAGATATGTGTCATCCTTATGTTACAAATGCTTAAAGGAAGGGTAGGATCAGTGGTCGCCTCTAAAGAGATGGATATTAAAGTAACCAATGGTTCCTAAATCTGCCTCACAGCCTAAAGCACTCTGTCCTCCTATAGTTTTACTCGGGGCTTGCTCTTTTGCAAGACTTTTGGGTACTGCCACAGCATAAATACTCACTAAAGAACCTGAAGAAGCAAAGGAAGGATTTCACTGTGTCTTCCCCACAACTTTCCTGAAGAAGAAACATCTGTTGTGCTGTTACTGCATGAACTAAACCAGAAGTATTCCTTTGCCATTAAGAGGGAGACACGCCTTGAAAACTAAAACATAACTTATTTTCTTAATGATGTTTGCATGCTGCTAGCGTGCCTTTCAGTCCTGCCTCTTTTCTGCAGTCCAGGACAGCATAAAGTCTTCAACATGCCGGGGAGGAGAGACACAGGAGGGAGAGAGGTGCCAGCGAGGGAAGCAGAGCCCGACTTCCCCAGGGACCCTGGGGCTGCAGCATGACTCCTGCGTGAAACCTGACGTGAGCAGAAGTATCTCATTTCCCAATGCCCTGCCTGTTTGTCTGAGAGACAGACTGGTATGTCAGAGAGGGGTGTGCTTGGACCCTAGGTTCTCCAGATCTCTGGGAGGACTGCCAGGAGGTGAGCCCAGGTGAAAATCCACAGGCTGTCATGCCACTGAGGTGACCTGGTGTCGGGTTTGTTGGGAGGCATTACCTTCCACGCACCTCCTTTACCTTCTAGTAGTCTAGAAGACTGGAAACGTGGCAGCTACGAGGCTGGCAAGCTGTAAGATTTTCCATCACTGACAGTGAAAATATAAATGATCACGGTCGTTTTAGCATTTTGATTTGGTAGATGCTGGCAAACGCTTTGCAGTGTGAGCTGCTGCATGCAAGTGATGACCTTCAGGAATGCTGGCGTCTCCCCGTGGCGAAGCAGCAGGAGCATGAATCAGCAGAAGGGAGCAGGGAAAAAATGATGGTTAAAAAAGAGCCTGCTGTTCACAGTAAGTTAAAAAAAAGTTTCCTCCTGGTCCTCCAGTCAGATTTATTAGCAGAGACCTTGGCACTTGCACGGACCCCTGCGCAAAAGCCAGACCCATGCTTGCAGATTTATCGCACAGTCAGGGCCTTCGCCAGCTCAGTCACCGCATTTCACCCTTTCTGTAATTTAGATTTTAAATCCCAGAAGAAACAAACCCATTCTTCCAGTGTTAAGTCTAAGCACAAACAGTCTCCAAGTGAGCCTCTGAAAGAAGGGCACAGAGCCCTGAGCCTCCAGCTCTGTGCAGACACGTGTAATACCAAATTTAAAGGAAGCCAGCACCAAGGGGGGACTGTAGCAGCAACTTCTTGGAGGTCCTTGCTTAGGCTGAGCCGTGAGTCGCCCACCCAGGCACTGAGCACACGGAGCCACAGTGGCACTGTGCACGTGGGCCCACGGTGGCGAGCCCCTGCCACTGTCACCCGCCCTGCTCGGGGCTACCACGAGCCTTGCGCCCTAGCCCACCTGGGCTGGTGGAGGGGAAAAACGAGCTCCAGCAGCAGTGCTGGGGGCAGGGGAGCTGCCTGCCCTCGCAGCCTGGCAGGAGAGAGTGCCAGGCCCCAGGGGAGATGCTCTTATGCCAAAGTGCCCCCTGGGCTACAAAGCAGCTTTGTATCCACCATCAAAGCACTGATTTTTGTCTATGCAATTCTGCTTAGCTACGCTCCCGATTTCCTGGCTGCTGTTGGAGCCTGCCACGTAGTCAGGACCTGCCTGACCCACGGCATGACCCCAGTGTGGTGTCCCAGGCCCCTGAGCGGGTCAGTCCTACGGGGACACCAAGTGCCCAGCTCCTCGCCATCCATCTCCCCTCTCGCTGACCAGCAGCTGCGGGTCTTTGCCCCGGCCCCACCTGCCCATTCCCATGACAGGGAGTGGGGTCACGCCTGGCACAGAGACGCGATCCCAATTTCTGCACAGGGCTCGACCGCCCCCCACAAGAGCCCTCTCATCGTGGCCAGCAGTGGATGAACCCCCAGCTACAGATGAGGCTGACTGCCCGCCATGTCCCCTGCGGACCCCGGGGGACTGGGGCTCACTCACTTTCTTTGCACATTTATTTCCTCTTTTTCTCACACCAGTTTTCTCCCTGGCCGACGGGTGCTCTTCTGCCTTTGCTTGGCTTTTCCAGCAGAGGGGGATGCAACCTCACCAAAACTGTCCTCCTCGCCCAAAGCCTTCAAACATGCCCTCACCTTCATCCTCACCCTCCCCTGTATCCTCACCCTCACCCAGGACTGGGTTCCCCTGGCTTGGCACCCACACCCCAGCGCTCCCCGGGCACATGAGCACCATGGGGTCCAGCAAATCTTCTTTTTTATTGCGTGTAATAAATCCAAAGCAAGGGATTTGACCTGCGGTAAGCTGTTAACTAGAGGTGAATGAACACACGCAGCGACACAATGTCCACGTGTCAGCCCCGGGCCTCCAGGGTGTCTGTGGGTTTTGTCCCCAGTGTTGTCACAGACAAGGAGGGAGATAATCCTGGGAACAGGGTGTCACTTTGAAATGAGGGAAACAGGGATGTTTATTCCCAGCCATGGTGGCTGTATAATGTACATCAAGCCAGAAGGACGAGACGGTCTTATTTGATGCTTTTTAATCAGTGAAATTCAAAGTCCTTCACAAAACATCGTACAGCTGGGGAAGCTGGGGCAGGGATGGGAGAAGCGGTGTGCCCAAAGGCAGCAGGCAGCCAGAGACCAGCACAGAGCCCAGGTGTTGGAAGCTGCAGTTTCTCTTGCAGGCTGCAGAGCAGATACTACAAAGCGATGTGCAAGGAGGTGTGAGTTGTTGCTCAGGTATCACTCTCTGCTATGGTCCTACAGCACTGGAGGGGAGGAGCTGCCCGCGCTCTTGCCTTGCTGTGAGGAAGTGTCCGACTTGCTCCAGGTTCAAGGGGCAAGTCCCAGGCAATATCTTCGCCCTTAGTGGGGGAAGAAGCAACACATCTATGGGTACAAACATCCTCACGTGAAGCAAGTCAGTTAGGCTGCACTGATTTACACCAGCCTCAACTTGGTTCATTGCCTCAGCGCCTACCAGGAGTCCTAAAGTGAACAGGAGGAACTTAATGTATAACAATGCTGAAACCATTTCTTGATCAGGAGCAGAGGAGCAGAAGGGAGCACCCAGCCCGCTCTGCAGTCTCTCTTGCGTTGGATTCTGCATGCTCTGGTTGTCTTTATTGCCCTTTGTCGTCTCTGGAAGTTACGTTCCCCGTTGGCATTTCATGGAGCACGGTCGTCTCGGGAAGCTGGGCACCTCGCACGCCATCATGTCAGAGAGCTGTGCTCCAAGGTTATTTCCTATCAAATGCTCCTTCTTCCAGCCATCCAGTTATTTTCTCCTTGGCTAAATCATCTGAAAGTAGAAATAGTCTGCAGCCATCCTAGTTCTTCCTGCTTTATATGCATGAGCAGGAAAGGGAATTTAGGATTTTACTGTAATGCCATACACAAAAGCCTGCTGGAGAGCATCACTCTACTCTTACTCTACAACCAAGAAAACAAGAAAGAATAAAAATAAGGGAGAGTCCAGCATGTGGCTTCTGTGCCTTGCTGCTTCAAGGCTCCTCAGAAAATCTGCGTAGCTGCTCAGGGCCATCATCAATGGCATATTTGTGCATATCCCAATATCTGCTTGGGTTTTATCCTCTTTTAATAATGAGGAAACAAAGTGCAGGAGCAATGCAATGATTTGCTTACTAACACATCAGAAAACTTTGGCTCCCTTTGGCAATAAAGCAGCCTGGTGCCTAACCATGAGCCCTCCCCTGCACTGAGCCTCCGACGCCTCAACACGCAATCTGGGGCACAACAGAGCCCTAACAGCTTTATAACTGCAAACAATGCACCCCAGCTAGTGGAAGTCTGAGATGGAAACATTTGATTTAGGTCTGGGAATTAAATTAGCAAAAGGGATGAAAAAAAAGAAGAAAAATACCTCACATCCAAGCACACATCTTTGGCAGAATTCATCACTGGAAAAAAAACATTAGGATGTGAATTTTGCAGATAGCTCTGATGCATGACGGACTGGACCAAACTCCTTGTTCTAAACTCCCTGAACTTTGAGGATTCAATGGAGATCCAGATTTAAAATTTCCATTGGGGTTTTTCTCATTAAAACCAGAAGGATCTAGTTTCCCTACAGAGGCTGTACCAGATAATTAATTTGCCCCTTCTCCCTCTGTGTACTGTCCACCCTCCTCTTTATCCTTTTTCAGTTTATGTGAGCCTTGACAAAAAGCACTTACAAACCAAGCAGTCTTGGTTCCCCCTAGACGTAGGGCACTCCAGTTTCTGAAAAACTGGGCTACAGAATTTAGTACGAGTATCTGCCTATGGATTTTTTTAATAAACTTAATCCCAAATAAAGCTCATCCGAAGCTGTGGGCACTCAGAAATCACGTTTAAAACCACAGGAACATAGAAGAGACAGAATGCAAATGATGCATCCCTTCTTCCCACCCTGCTAGGCGAGCACCAGTCATGAGACTCACACAGCTTAAATCCCACTGTTACACTTTCCCACCAGACAAATCCTACTTTATTAAACTAAAGTGCAAGGGAATTAGCAAAACCGCCTGTTTCCTTCACACTATAGTATATATAAGCAACCTAATCCAGACGCCAAAGCTCCCACTGCTCTTGAAACCCCTCAGCTGGGAATTCCCATCAGCCGCTCGCAGTCTCTCTCCTGTCAGCTCACAATTATCTTTCCCTTCTGGGGCACGGGAAGGAGAAAAACGCATGGGTGCCTGCCAGAACGCATCCCTGCGCCCTCCTTCCACAGCGTCTAGGTGACCCTCGCCTGAAGGAGACATGCGTGGCCTGGGTGCTGTGTCAAGGAATTTTAGACACCAGACTAATTAGCACTTGGCTTTGCTAGTTAAAAAGACTCGTTGGGCTGACCTGGTCAAATCTTGCCGTCTACCCTGCCGTGGCTGGGGCTGATCAGCTGCCCGGGGAGGAGGGGGATTCAGCTGATCAGGTGGGAGGGATCCCTAGTCCCGCTGCCTGACCTGCCCTTCACCCCCGCCTGGCAGGGGCAGCCCAAAACTCTGATGAAAGAGAAAGGAAGTGCGAGTCAGTGTGAAGAGGCGTTTCATTTACATGAGATAAGCGCCTTCATGTAGCAACTAGAAATCAAGGGTAATTGGCGTGGTTGGGAGACTGGTGTCTTTTGTTACACAAGGTGTAATGGGCCTCTTTGGAGGGATCAGAAACCACCGTTCCTGTGAGCGAATGCTGCAGCCTGGAATAGTGATGTGCTACATCCTATTTCTCAGGAGGGAGGAAGGAAGGAAGGACACGTGAAAAGAAAAATAGCAGTAAATGATCCTGCTTCATCTTTTTTTTTTTTTTCCTGTAACCCTTCTGGCCTTACAAACAGGAACTTCATTTTAAACTAAAAATAAAGCACGATGCCTATTTCACAGTTGCAGAAGGGTGTTTCCAACTGCGCTGCTAGGTTTCAGCCCCTTTCTATATGCAGCCTGAGCCGGGCATGGTAGGAAAGTGCCTCGCTTTGCATTTGCTATATTTACATATCATCGGTTATCAGGAGAACAGGATGTCCCAGAGGATCTGAAATAGGATACACCACACTCTGCAGCTCCTGGTCAGTTCAGCCACAGGCCAGGTCCGTATGACTGATACTGTTTGCTCGTCTGTCCATGGCTCCAGTACCGCCGGCGGTGCCCGGGTGGGTGTTGTCCATCCTCAGCCTGGCTGGCACGCGGGCCAAGCTTCTCTGGCATCCCCAGCCTTCTTCCAGACCAAGTCTGACACGTGTGGCTGAGGCAGAGGAGAGCTGGGGGGGGAGGAGAGTGGGAAGCTCCTATTTCTCTTTCTGCCACACCTTTTTTTGCAAGGGCAGAGGAGATTTATTCCACCCTCATCAAAATCAGGTCTGTATTTTCCCCTACACTTTGTTTCTCTTACTAAATGCCCAGCCGCCATCAGGAGTGATTCGGTACAAGGTGATGGAGCGCAAGGAAGCCTCTTCCCAGGCGGAGCAGTGCTGGGGCATGAGCAGTACACCCAGCACGGCTTCCCGCAGGCCCATGGAGGTCTCATGGGGGTGCAAAGTGCAGAGTTGGAGCAGGCAGGTGGGCAGACGCAGGGGGTCAGTACCCAGTTCTCTGCCAGAGGGGTTACACCTGGCATTCCAGACCCTGCAAGGCACCGGGCTGTCTCCCTCGGAAGCACGTTGATGCCCTGCCTACCTTACCCCCTTGGATTTCAACGCCTTTCTCACACGTTGGGCGTAGCTGGCAAGTATTGTGCCTTCTGTACATCACTCCACCTTGATTTCAAACCACTTCAGCTTGTGTTTGGGAGTGGTTTCCAAGCATTCAGCTCACCCATATCTTATCCACACTGGTTTCCTTTATGAGCTGCACCCACTACAGGTCCAGAGCTTTAAATGCAAACCCAAACAAATATGTGGTAGTGCTTCCCATTCCCACTGGGCTGGCCTGGAGTGGGAGTGGAGTGAGTCAGGAGTACCATAAAGGAAAGTGAAATAGATCCACCCTGAGCAGATGATAGGATCAGGGCAGATTAGTAGCCTTGGATCAGATTCAAGGGTCAGCATAAATCTTTAATCTTTGCAAAGTCCCAGAGACTCCCTCCCCTACACTCTGTCTCACATGCATACACACCAGGCATGACTAAACAGCTCTCTGTGGGGATGGCAGACACTTCAGAAACTCCCGGCTGGTTTTGGTTTGCAAAATAAAACAATAAAGCTGCTCTCTGTTCTGTAAACGTGAGAACTTCCCTATGCAGGCAGATCGTGACTGATGCAAG
This sequence comes from Strix aluco, assembly GCF_031877795.1. Classification (NCBI taxonomy): domain Eukaryota; kingdom Metazoa; phylum Chordata; class Aves; order Strigiformes; family Strigidae; genus Strix; species Strix aluco. The sequence goes on along the minus strand of NC_133941.1, from coordinate 12,366,262 downwards.
CCCTGCTCTTGAGATGCTGCCCAGCGACTGGTGTCACACTGTGGCCGCCGCTCCTGCCAGCAACTGGGGGGACTCTTTGCCGACGCATCCCCTCCAGTTTGCTCTGATCTCACGGTCAGGCTGTAAAACCCTTGGCTGCTTAATGCCGTTGGGTGAGAGCTAAGCACAATCCCCACGTTGCGTCTTATTAGGTCCCGACAACACGATCTGCCAGGGCGTCATTCCTTATTACTCCTCTATATTTGCTCCCCACTGACGCTGTGCTCAGTGGACATAATCTGAATAGTTCCCCAGGTTTCACGTGGAGCTGCAAGTGGTTCACCTGGGGTGATTGAGGTGGGGGAAACACAGGGCTGCCCTGGGAGGGGGATGTCCTGTGGGGATGTGCCGGGCTCTGTGGGGAGCAGAGTGGCTGGAGGAGAGGCCTGTGCCAGCTTTGCACCCAACTGATGCTGTAAGGGAAAAGAAAAAAAAAAAAATGAGCAAAAAGCCCTGGCCTAGTTTTTGTTTCACTGCGCTGGGCTCAGACTCGAAGGATGTGGTTTGGTGGTCAACGCGTAAGCAGATGAAAAAAAAAAAAATTCCTTTGATTTAATCCAGATCGGGTCTGTGCCATGCTCTTCCTGTGGCCATTGGGAAATCACAGGAGGGAAAACCCTGCCCACGCTGACTGGGGCAGGGCCCGTAGTGGCCCTGTCCTGCTCAGTGGGGTGCTACATCCCACGGAGCGAGGTCCCCCCATCCTGACGCCTGGAGGAGCTCAGTCCCCTCTGGAACTCCAGGACATCCATCTCCTTGCCATGCAGCGGGCTCCATCTCAAGCTTTCTTGATAGATTTATAACAATTCAAGTCACTCTTGCCACCGCTCTGTGCACAAATGGCCAGGCAAGTTCTGTATAAACGAATATTTATATATTCCCATAAACATCTTTAATGGGAAATTGCCTAATATGTCTTATTAAACAGAAAGCATGAGCAGCTGGCTGAGGGAGCCTGGTAGTGCTGCTGATGGTGGATGTGTCGGTGCTGAGGCACCTCGCAGCTGTAATCGTTTCAGGAATCCTTTGACTCATCTTCCAAGTGACTCCGGGATCTGCACGGAAATCTCAGTCTCACTGGTCTCCTTAAAACCACCTTTGCTTTGCTCCTGGGTTCAGAAAAGCCTGTGTTGCAAATGCCTCCTGACCTCAAGCGCCCAGGTGTTTGCCAGCGCCCAGCTGCAGCTGGAAAACCCCTCTGTGGTTAATGCCTCACAGGCGCGCAGCAGCCGGGCCATGCTCGTCACACGCATGGCAGCGTCTGGCTTTGCTGGCACGGTGCTCACACCAGCACATCCCACAAGCCCCGGCGTGCAACCACTTGCTGCAGGCACTGGGGACAAGCAACTGCCACCAGCCCTAGGGACAAGCCTCTGTCACCAGCCGTCCCTCGCCCTGGTCAAGCTCCTACCAGGTCCTGACCAACCCTACACCTGCCCAGCTGCTCTTGTTTGCTTTTGCGGGGCTGCAGAAACACAGTGAAAACTTGATGTGCTCTGAAATGCAGGAAAGCTGTCCTTGGGCTCGTGTGCCCCAAAGAGGTGTTGGGGTATGGCACGGGCCTCCCAGGTCCTCAACTCCCACCTGGGGACCAGGGATGTCACCGAATGCTGCAGTGCCAGCCTCCTCCGTTACTGTGGGGACAAGCACCACGGGGACCATGGGAATAAATGCAGAAAAATCCCCAGCAGCTTTGCTCCGGGATCACTGGCGTGCCATAACCTGCCCTCCCTGGCTCCATTGCCACCCACCCTTTGCGACACCCGGCTCCTTCTTATCTTTTCCCAATCCACGGGGCTGACGACTCAGAGCTTTACTCGCAGTTGTGGTTATGCTGGCCTGAACGGGCCACGCTGGTTGCCCGAGGAAAGTCCCTCGGGGGCCACATGCCAGGTGAGGGGTCTCATGCAATGCACATGGGGTGCAGGCACGGCACGGTGGGTGATGTGCATGCTCTACGCTCTCTTCCAGTGCAAATTTTGCAGTGGCCATGTCAGCACGGGATGCAAAGCACCCGGCGGGTGTGCATATGGGAGCAGATTGAGTCAGGCGTCGCACACTCACCCCTTATTCATTCGGCTACGTGAGCCGCCGGGCAGAGGCTGAATTCTCCGTGACCTTTGGACACTCATTTAAACCATGGAAAGGGTGACAGGCAGCCAGCGGGCAGGGAAAACAGGCAGATGGCCTTCACGAGACGGCAGCGGATGCTGCTGTCAGAACCTCCACCCCGGGGTGGTGCTGAGTTGGGGTGAGCACGGTGTCCATTGCCCCTAGAGCCTTTCAGCATGTGGCGTGGGCTGGTGGGGCCAGCCAGCATCCTCTGGCCTTTTAGCTTCCAAAACCAAGCAGTGCAGCTCGTGGGACACCTCCGCGCTGGCAGTCACCTACTTGTCCCTCCTGGGGCAAGCTCCTGCTGTGGTCTGCAGACCAAAAACTGGGCTTAGCACCTGAGCTGAGCCCCAGCCTGTGGCCTTCAGGGCTGCACTCCTGGACCTGCTTTTGCTCATCAGACACAGCCATCCAGCCAAACTGAGCAGCAATGCTCTGATAGAAAACGGGCCCGAGGAGAGACGGAGACCGGCTGTGCTGCAGGAGGGAGGCACCGCGGCGCGGCTGAGGCCGATGACAGCTTTCCCGAGGGCATCGTCTTAGAAAGCGGCTCTTCGGAGGCCTGGTGATTCAAGGGGAAAGCTCTGCAACAGTCATTCTGGGAAGTTTCCATTTGAATTGCTGCAAAGAGCAGTTTTTCCATGATGAACAGATTGCTTCAGTTCCCCAGCAGCACTTGGGGGGGGGGGGGGATATCACCGCCACCCCCCTTCCTCCGCAGCCCTTCCTGCACAGGGCCCTGAGTCATCCTGCACCCAGAGGCTCGGCTGACAGGGCTGGGCAGGGTCTGGGTGGGATCCACGTGAGGGGAATTCAGCCCCAGAGCAGCCGGCACAGCTTTGAGGTCAAACGCTTAGAACCAGAGAAAACCCCTCCCCAGCCGACTCCTGATGGGCGTGCACAGAGCCCAGGCCCCCTCCCAGGGTGCACTCAGGCTTTTTCACTTGCGAACTGGGGCTCCGGCACGCTGGTGGTGTCGAACACTTGGACTGTACAGGCAACACTTACAGGAATCCCTGCTGCCCCCCCTGCCTTGTCCCCACACCCCCCAGGTATGCTCGTTCAAGGGGGGATGCCCAGGTATGCTCTGGGGCACCTCACATTTAACCTGCACCCCCAGAGCAGCACCCCAGCCTTGGCTGACCTTCGGGAGCATTATATTTTGGCACTGCTGTGGCCACTGTGGAGAAAACACCGCTCATCTCCTCCCTGGGTAGACACCAAAATCAGGTTGGGTGCCTCAGGTCCCAGCCAGCTCCAAGGCAAACATCTAAGCGGTCGAGATCAGTGAGGGAGAGGAATCCCACTCCCTGTGCCTCTTTAATCCTATGGAATAATGCATACTATGAAGTGAAATCTGGATCCGGTCCAGCGCTCACTGAAGGCAATGACAGACCTCCCACCGATTTCAATGGGAGCAGGAGCGAGCCGGGGTTTTTAATCAGCGTGGTACCAGCAGCAGTAATAGCTCGTCAAGCCCCAGCGTTACCCGTGCAGCGTAATGCAGCTAGAATACATTAAAACGTGGTTGCCTGTGCCCATAGGTCACATTTCATCTCAAATCACACCAATTTCACAGCGACACGTGCTAATACCATGCGATAATCATCAGCGACTGCTTCCATTCGGGATGAAATATTACCCCCGCTGCGCACCAATCGATGGCTGAAGTAAAGCTCTGCCGGCAGGTTTCCAAACCCCCGCTGCAGCAGGAGGGGAGCGCTGGGAAAGGCCCTGAACGTGGGCATAACCTTATTAATGATTCGGCGTCAAGAATAGAAATAAGAGTTAAATCTTCCCTAAGCTGCTCAGCTCCACATTCGTGTTGTATACATCCTCAGGCAAAAGTGCAAATACGAACTCCGTGCATACCCCGTGACAAGGATAAGTAATATTTCAGGCCTAACTGTTTGCATATTCATCAGTACTTTCAAAGCAGAATACATCTTCGCTTTTTTTCTAGCTGCCACTAAAAGGAGACACACGGCAAGGCTACCGGGAGAAGGGAACACTACAGTACTTCCAGCAGCACCACGGGCTGAAGGAAAGATAAAGCCGTGTTGCAGAGAGAAAATTAATTACTCCTTTTTGTGTGACAGCTCTGGCAACAACAGACCACTGCTACCATTTTTGGGCCTGAGCTGTTGTCCAAACAACAATAAAGTGGCATCCCATCCTGGGTAACAGAATAAAAAGCAGAAGTCAGGAGGGTAGATAAAATGGTCCCCGGGGGACAAGCCCAGAGCTTCAGACAGCCAACCCAGCTCTTCCCCAGTCAGCGTTTTCACCCCCACAGAGCGGGGTTCCCCCAGCATCCCAAGGCAGACACCTACCTGCCTTAACCAGACCTGCCTAACCCAGCCATGTTACAGGACAGCGGGCAGCCGGAGTCCTGCGCAGGACTGAGCTCTGTGTGGATGTAACACATCGGGCACAGAGAGGCCGGGAACAACCAGCCCAGGACAGACCCTCTCCACAAGAGGAGATGGGGGCAGGGTGGGGAATCTACCTTGTTATTTTCCAGCACTCCTCAGTGTTGCTTCTTGCAAAGCAGCCCCAAACTCCTCTGTTTCCCCTCAGCTGTGGGGTGTTACCCAGCCTTCCCCAGTTCTGCAGTTTTTAACGAGGCACAGGAGGTGAAAAGCCCCTCCCAGCAGAGCTTTACCACTTTGCCATTTCTGAAGGCACTGGGTGTAATGGCAATAACTGACTCCACGGAGTGATGTGCCCAGAGCAAAAACACACCTGGGAGAAAGAGAAATGTATAAGAAATAATTTATTTCAAAATACCAGGTTGAGATATTACCCTCTCTTTCTTAAAACCACAGCATGGGCATGAGAGTGCAGGCACCCCCTCCGTCATGCCCGCCATTTCTAGCGGTGCAGAGATCCTGCTCGCCCAGCCACCGAGCTCAGGGACGGTAACGGACATATTCATCTCGGGGCCAGTTAGCTGGCTGCCACCGAGAGATATTTGGGTATTTCTCAAGTGCCGTGAAATGCCCAGAGAAGGGCAATGGGAAAGGTCTGGAGCGGGGCAGGGGGGCTGCAAGAGCTGCATCTCCTGACTCTGGCCACACGCCACGAGTCAGGGTTACAAAACAGGAATACCGCGTGTTGCGTAGCGAGGGTCGGTGTCACCAGCTCTGCTGGCTACAGTTACGCGACCTGAACTCAGCAGGGTAATTTCACCTCCGGCCCTGCGGTGCTGGGGAGCGGTACACAGCACCGGCTGGGCTCATCCCACCTCTGCCCCCGCCTGCCCAGGCATTCCCGACCCTCTCTTTCCATCCCCAGCATCACACCAACTGTCTAAAGGGAAAAAAAGACTTGCTTAAGACCTGCTGCTTTTTCCACGATGAAGCAGCTAAAGCAGAAACAGCAATTATCTGGTTCAGTCTGGTGCTGCTGGCCTGGAACATGCCATGACAACGTGTTTCTTGTTTCAAAGCCTCTTTTGTACTAGGACACAGTTCAAGGGATCTTGCAATGCCTGCATTTGTAAACACGCGGCACTTGCAGCTACACGCTTTGCAGATGAAAGCCAGGGCAGAGCAGAAGGGCACTTCTCCCCGCCGTGGCCGTGTCACGGCCGGGGGGAGCGCTCCCCCTGGCTCTCTCGGTGTCTGCAGGCGGACGTGCTGATTCAGGGACTCAGGAGCCCTGGGGCTGCTTAACCATGCGTGGTCCTCAAAAGTCACGGCACGTTCAGAAAAATGGAGTCCTGGAAAAGGGAAAAAAAAAAAAAAAAGAAAAAAAAATCACAGCAAAAAATGTGCGTCACTGCAGATTATTTTAGGCCCCGGTCCATGCATAATGCAAATAAGCAGCTCCCGGGGTACATGCCTGTAAAAACCATCCAGTCCCATAGCACTCGGTTATAGGAGCTTTCCAAACAGGTGGTGAAAAGCTAAAATTATGTGTCTCTGTGTCCTCAGCGGGGTTAGGAAGGGCCCTCGCTTTCAGGAAGGCTCTTATCCTACCTCCACAGGGCTTGTATAAAACGGGACCGAGACATTAGAAAATTCAAGAGCATTTCTTTCCTTTTGAGGCAATCCTGCGCTCGCATTCACCAAACCACACTCAGCATCTCCACGATCTCCTCTGATCCGCTCCGAACCGGGCTGCCTCCTCATACTCGCTTTTCATGCACCCTGGCTTTGTTTTTTTGCCTTTTCTAAAAAATCATTGTATCCTCCTTGCCTTACTTCAAGGAGTCGCTCGGGAAGCCCTATTTATGGGTTGAAATGCTGCTGAAAGAGTTATTGCCATGTTATTCAGCTGTTGTGCCAAGCCTGCATGGGGATCGGGTTTCTGCTGAAAGGGTGCCAGGCACGTCTTTTTCCAGGAACCAGCAGCCGTATTTAGCCTCCGGCTGCACATGAAAGACTGCAGTCGGAAACGTGACATTGTGTCAACATTTGAGGCAGGTCAGAGCTGGGTGAGACCATGAAAACAAGTCCGGGGAACTCAGCACACCCCGCCGGCACGGCGTGGCACGGCTGCCACGGCCTGGCGCCATGCCGGGGGTCGGCCCCCCCATCACTGTTCTCCCTCGGCCGCCCGTGTTGCCCCCTCACCGCTTTGTGACGGGATGGAGTGCGCTGGCTCTGCCCGGGGGTGGCAGGGGGCGGGGGGCTGCCCGCGCTGCTGGCCGGGGATGACCGAGGGCCACCGGACCTTGCTCTGCCCTGCAGAACTCACCTGTCCTGCTGGCGCCTGGCCAGGGCGGCGGCGAAAATCCCCAGTCCGTCATTAGCCTTCGCTTCCTGAATAAACCTTATCTCTTCCACTATTTTTTTTTTTTATTTTACAATTTTTTTTCCTCCGTGACTGAGGATCTGGAGCTTCTGTGAGTCCTCCCACCATACGACAAGGTGGGTCAGAAGATGGAGACCGAAGGGGAGTGAGAGCCATGGAAACGAGCCAGAAATCCAGCCATTAACGAGGCTTTAAACACTGCTGTGCTGAGCACCAAATGTTGTCCCCAAAAGGGGGTTACTTACAGTCTTCAGTGAGATCAATATTTAGCCCTAATTAGAACAAATACGACATAAACATCAGGAGGTATGGAGACCCCAAATAAACTAATACAAGCAGGCCTGTGTTTCTTCCTAGCATTACTTAAGCTAACACTAAGCATAGTCTAACAGCAGTCCCCAGGCACCTGCTTCTCCTCCAGCCGGGTCCTGGCAGTGCTGCAGCCCAGGACCGAGCATTTAACCTTTCACTACGTTTTGCGATTCATCTGCGTTGTGAAAACCTGAAATATCCCGCAGAAGCGCCCATGCCCCATCCACGCGTAGGCGATGCCGCCGGGAAACCGAGTCCTCCCACCCATCCTGCACAGGCCAGAGCCATGCTTGGCCCAGCTTTTGCCTTCAGGGAGAGGTTTGGGGTCCCCTCCATTTTGCATGGAGGACACAAACTGTGCACCGTTGCTGGAGGGGCAGGGAAGGAGCCCGTGGTCAGACGCGTGTGATGATCCCCCCCGGCCTGTTTTGCAGCAGCCTGAGCAAAGAGGCACCAGGTTGCTCACTACCACCCACAGCGCCGGCTCCAAGTCCAAACCACCGACAGGAGCGCGGCAGCAGGGTGGCACAAGTCCACCCCCGGATTGGGCCCTGCCCGGCGGCCATCCCTCCGAGCCGAACAGGCCCACCACAGAGGCAACCAGGGCTGCAGAGGCAGCTCGGGAGGAGGAAATTGTCCAGGACAGCCCTGGGGCCACCCCACGCCTCACATGCCCCTTGTGCCCCTCGGCCTTGAGCAGAGGGAGGCCGTGGCGGGGCAGGCCTGCGGTGCAGGAGTGGCGGTTTGGCGAGGCTCAGGGACACCGGCAAAGCAAAACCACTCTAGAAAGCCCATTTTTCCTCCAGGCAGAAGAGGCATCCTCCACGGCAAGGGGCTGCCACCTCCCCACTGAGCTTGGGGCGGACGAGCCAAAAAGCCAGGCCCAGGGAGCGCAAAGTGAAAGGAGGAGAAAGCAGAAAAGCCAGCCAGGGTCTCCCAGCACCTCTCTTGGATCCGGGAAAAGAATCCCCGAAGGTGCCAAGGGAGTTAAATAAGTAAATACCCCCGGGGAGATGAGTAATGGGGCCCTGAGCTGCCTCAGGGCAGCTATGGCACAGGAGCTGCTGGGAGCGAGGAGAGCCCCACTCCTCCCCTCGCCCCATCGCGGCTGGATCGGACCATACAAAATGACCCTGCTCCAACATTTAAAAGCACAGGAGGCAAACCCTTATCTTCCACAGGAAAAGAATTATTTTATTAAGTATTTTTAAACAACTACTTAACATTTACTCAAGATAAAAATATGTACAATATCCCACCTTGAAGAAGGCTCCAAAATATAAACACTGTACCTCTCCCTAGAGAAAAAACAAAAAATTCTTCTCTTCAAAAAAACAAAAGACAACCCAGAAACAAGAATACATTCATATTTCTCACTTCTTTATGCTCAAGTAGTTATACAAATAATAGACATCTGAAACGTTTTACCTTTTAATATATTTATATAATATATATATATTTATAACAGGATTTTACAAATAAAGGCAACAACTGTATACCAAAAAAACCAAAAACCAACAACAAAATAAACGTTAGAACACAATCTGCAATCAAGCATAGTGCATCTCAACAGCTGGTGCAATGGGAGGGCGAAATGAAAATCCATCCAACAGGGTTTCTGGACACGAGTTCTCAAAACCAGTAACGAAAAAAAACCCAGCACTGCCTTTTGCAGCGAAGGGGGTTTTTTTAAATTAAATTTTTAAAAAAGCCAAATTGGACATGATGTTCCTGTGCGGAGAAAGACCCCCGCAGTTTAACGGGACAAGTGTCAACACCCTAACCCTCTTTCTTTAATACAGTAATGTGGGCCAGGGTTTACCAAGGAGACTAAGGAATTTAGATGCTCAAACCTCGCCGGGATTAGACTCCTTTGAAAATCCCAGCCTTTTAATTTTTCAAAGGCACTGACAGGGGCATATTCAGCAGGCATCGTGCTGTCGACTTTGGCTGAACTGCTCCCTCTTGCACGAAGCTCTCGACTTGCCCCGCGCAGGAAGCGGCTGCTCACCGGCCGGGCCCCGCCAACGGGACTTGTAAAACCACTTTGATTTCCAGCAGGCCAGACCCGGCAGAACTGTACAGCAGCAGCGAGAGAGAGGCCTGGAGTCAGGTGCAACAAGCAAAGTGATCCTTGGGATATTTTCTCCCCTACCCAGCCCAAACTAGCAGCTCAAGTTACAGGAAGGGGCGCGTGTTAATTTATTTATTAGATGTACGCCATGTAAAGCTTCCAAGCAGCATCTACCTTTTATTTCTTAAAAAAAAAAAAAAATATATATATATCAGCAAAGGTGTGGAGAGAAACCCGTCTTAAGTCTACCTGACTGTGCACGACCAAGCAGTGACTGCTGCTCTGCTCCTCCTCCGCTTTCAGCGGCGTTGCCACCACCGCCACACCGTGCCGATCACTCGGATGCTGGCGACTGATGGGCACTGAATCAGTTCAGCTCCAACTACTGGCAGTGGGGCCGTCGCCTTAAAAGCCTTGATGAGAAGTACCATATTTTTATATTCACAGACCCTAAAACCAAGTCTGCCTAATGGAATACTTTTTCACAGCTTTGCAATAGAGTCGCAGCTGACCGAGTCAACTGTTGTTCTGCAGATGCGGAGAGGGAAGAAGGTAAGGGGTAAAGCACAAAACCCTTGTTGGTTTTTTTTTTTTGAAGTAGTTCTGATTCGCTAACCTGGGCACATCCTTCATCCTTCTCCAAACTACCTGACAAGTCAAGAGAAAAGGGGATTTAGCTTCCTACACGCAGTGAACCTTATCCCCACACCTCAGTCCAGCCAATATATAAAAGTGAAATAGTCTCAAACTAAAAAAAAAAAAAAAAAAAGAAAAAAAGAAAAAAGTCACACTGCACTTAGTCTTTGGTTTCCAAGTTCAAAGGAGGAATCTGCTTCAAAGCTTGAAGCAGAGCTGAGGAGTCGATAGGGGAATGGGCTGGGACGGGAGAAGGGAGTCTCTGGGGCATCAGCAGAGGCGGGGAGATTTTATCGGGGTTCATGAACCCCGTAAGTGCTGCGGCAGAGGCGGGGAGGCTGGGGTACAAGACGGGTACGGACGCCGGGTACCAGCACTTCTCCAGCATGGGCAGATAGGCTGTTGCGGATGGCGGGATCAAATAGAAAGGCAAGCACAGCGGGGGCTGGTGAGCGTGGGGGCCCAGGAAGCTGCTGGAAGAGCCCATCATGTCGCTGCCAAAAGGGCCCTCGTCCTCCGGCGACTCCAGCCGGCTCCTTTTGGCCGGCGGGTCCTCAGTCTCTTGCTTAATAGAGCTTATTCTCTCCTGGACAGCATACTTGAGTTCGGTATCCTTTTTGAAATACTGCTGTTCGGATTTGGAGTCACTTTTCTCCAGCTCTCCCCCATACCCGCTGTCCGTGTCTGTGTCACTGCCGCTCTGCTCCCCGCTGGAGTGAGCAAATGTCCTCTGGATCACAGGCACGCAGTTCTTCCCGTGTCCCTCCACCGCTTTGGCTAAGGAGACGGGTTTCTCTTTCAAGTCCACCATTTTAGGAGGGATGTCTCCAGACTTGCGGCCGGCTCCGCCCTGGAGCACCTCGGAGGCCATGCGGTGCAGATGGCTGACCAGCTGGGACGACTTCAGGTCCTTCCCATTCTCGTGCTTTGCCAGGTATTGCAGCATTTCCTTGGCACACATCTGGAAACCGGATCGAAACATTTCCTGGCTGGAATCAAGGTTTCTTGATGACAGGTCACCTGAGGAAACATTAACAGAAAGAAATTAAAAATTAACAACGTGCTAAACAGTTCCATTACCATCTTTGAGGCAGACTGGCAGCGATATTAAACTTCAGTTACAGCACAGCTACAGACCTGAACTCAGCAGTCCACCTGAACTTTGCATACGTTCCCCCAATTTCTGCATAAGCGAACATTTTTATTTGAACATCCGTCTGTCCACTCCCACCTAATAACTTTAAACTTATTTTTTAGTTCTGCATTTACCGTATACTCCCCCTTCAACAGGTGCTGAAGTACAGAGCAAAGGAGCGAGTCAAGCTGGTGCCTTCTCCGGGAAACACCCTGGGGAAGGTAGAGAGCACCTCGCCCTTCACCTCCAGGCAGAGCTCCCGGAGTGGAGCACAGCTACCCGCCAGCAGCTCTGCCAACCCCGGGCGATTTTGCTTCAGCTTAAAGCTCTATTGCACTCCCTGTGGCTGCTGGAGCAGTAGAAGGCTCTTCAGAAAAACTAAATTTTACTTTATCAGATTCACGTGAGTGCCACATGCAAAAACAGAAGGAGGAAGTGCATCTAAAGCACGATAAGCTGAGACACCGGGTCCCCTCTTCACCTGCAGAACACGGGCTAGCTTGTTTATAGAGAGACCTAAACCAGGTATGTATAAAAAGCAGATTAACATCTATTTTCAGAAAAAAAAAAAACACAAGCAAACAAAACTGGGTTTGATCCAAATCTAATAAATGGAAAGATCTGAATGGCTTTGGAGAGAACCTCACAGCAAACCTGGGCTTTAAATAAAACTATTTAAAATCCAATTTAATTTCAAGACAACTCCACAGGGCACTCTACACTGACCACATTGAGAAACGCATCTTTTTTTTTTTTGCGAAAGCTCATAAGCAAAACCAGAGAAAATGACAGCGATTAAAGGCAAGAACTCCTGCCTCCTCCCTTCTTGGGAACGAAGTGTCACAACTGCATTTCAAAGACTCCAAGAGAAAGTCCGTCAAGCGCACACAGGTTTTCACACGATATGATTTGAATACTCACCTGCTTGTAAACCATTCTGCAAAGCAATTATTTTCTGCTGCTGCTGCTCGATGAGGTTGGTGAGCGCCTTCACGTGCTTCAAGGTGAGCTCGAGAACCACTGCCTTCTCCAAGTGACCTAGAGTCTGGGAGCAAAGGGACAGGTTGGCGCCTGCCGGGGGCTCGGCCACGCGCTGTTGGGGCTGCCGACGCTTTCCGAGGAACAGAGGAAGGACCGACGTGGCTTGGGGAAAAGGCTTAAAGGTAGTGCCTTGATCCTGAACACCGCAGGGCTATAAATGACAATATTCCGCGAAAAGAAGTTAAAAAGCAGGCTGGAAAGAGGCTCTCACAGAGTCCTGCGGGTAATTTTGGACCAGCCACATAGCCCAGAAGGGAGTATTTTATTTATCTGTTCTGCTGGCACCGTGACCTCAGCATGGGGGAACCCGGCCGGGGGCTCCCCTCGGCCGGCACTGGGGGGGGGGGGGGCACAGCCCCCCCGCAGCTCCCGAAGCCACTGCAGGACCACCCCCACCTCCCTGCTCCCGGGAAAGTTTGGGATGCGCTTCCACCGCGGGGCACGGCATAAAAAAAAAAAATTAAAAATAAATTAAAAAAAACGAATTCCCGCTGAAACGTCAGGCAAAGACCCGGCAGCGGCAGAACCGCGGTAGCGGCTCCGCAGGCGCGGCGGGTCGCGCACCCACCGTCAGCTTGAGGTGCTCGGGCAGCAGGTCCTTCAGCTGGGCGATGCACTCGTTGATCCGGTCTCGCCTCTTCTTCTCGATCAGCCGGTGCGGCAGCTTGTAGGTCTCCTGCGAAGGCAGCGGGTCAGCGCTCCGCGGCGGCGGAAAGCTGCGCGCCCCGCGTGTCTCTGGGTGGGGGGGTGTGTGTGTCCCCCCGGTATCCCCCAATTTACCTTATTGTCCTCGCTCCTCTTTAACCCCCTCCTGGGCTTGTAAACTTGGTACATGTGCGCGAAGTCCAGCCTACGAAACGAAAAGCCCCGAAATTATGCCCGGTTCCCGCGGGTGCGGAGGGGCCTCCCCCCCCCTCCCCTCCCCTCTCCTCTCCTCTCCGCCGCCCCTCCGCGCCCGCTTACCCCGGCACGTCGCCGCTCTCCAGGGCGGGCAGCTTGCCCAGGCAGACGGGCGGGGGTTGCGCGCTGGTGATCCGCTCCATGGCCGGCGGGGTGTGCGGAGCGCTGCGGAGCGCGGCGGGCTGCGCGGAACCGGGCTGCGCGGAACCGGGGCGGGCGGTTGGGCGGTTCAGGGCGGGCAGCTCATTCCGCGTCCGCGCAGCGCGGGCTGAGGAGCGGCGGAGCGGCGGCGGGCCGGGTTAAATGCGGGCGAGTGGGTGGACGGGAGCGACGTGCGTTACCCTGTGACTGCCGGCACGTCTGGCGGCCGCCGGGGCGGCCCCCCCCGCACCCCACACCCCCCCCACACCCCACCCGTGTCACATGAGCCTCACGTGGCGCCGCCGCGCAACGTGCCGGGGGGAGGCGGGGCCGCCCCAGGGAGGGGGGGGGGCGGTGGCAGCGCTTCCCCCCCTCCCTCCCCACGGCGGGATCTCCGCCTCCCACCCCCACGCGTGTCGGAGGGGCCCGGTGTCCCCCGCGGGGCGGGGAGCGGGGGGGAGTGTTGTAAAAGACCGCTGCGTCTTACCGAGCTGCTCACAGAGACCAGGGCGGGGGGGGGGGGGTGGGAAGAACCCCAAACCCACCCCCAAACCCCCGTTGGCATAAACAGAAACCCGGCTTCAATCTGCCCCCTCCAAACTTTGGAAGCGCGGGGTGGGGGGGAAATAATGAATGGCTCCAGGTGAACGCCGGGATCGCAGAGTTTGAGGACGTGTCGTGGTTTCGCAAAGCATCTGCAGCGCCCGGGTGCGAAAGGCGAGGTTACAGGGGTGCGTTACCCGCCGGAGCGAAAGCTCTTCCCATGAAGGGCTTGGGTCATTTTCCCTTCGACTGCCGAACGAGTAGAGGCAAGCTCATCAGATAAAAAACGCATTTACCGAGATAAGGTAACAGCAGGACTCCAGCACTGAGCCTCTGCGAGAGTCCTGGCCCGTTCCGCGGCGGGAGGAATCTGAGGTCAGGCGGCGTGACGTGAGAGCACAAAGCGATTTTATAGGGGCGATGGAGACGGGCCTTTTAAGGCTCACTGCCAGCGGAAGGTGCATGTTGTTACCAGGAGGAATCCCGAGGGAAGCCAGAGCCTGGCTGAAATCTGCTAGCTGTAAAAGTCAGGGTTATAAAACCCCAAAAGCTCTTTATCAGATCCCAGCTGCATCTCCAGCATAAACAACGCAGTGCCGTACCAGTGACCGGGAGCTCCCCAGAAGCAGATGCTTGGGTTGGCCCGCTCTGTACGGTTCATTCTCTTTCTGCCCTGAAGACCCAAGCTGCTCTTTTCCAAACAAATTTTGTGTCCGAGCCTGCAAACCTGGTGTCTACAACTATGATCTGCTCACCAAGCTCGAGGGTCCGCTGGGATGCTGCAGATCCATCTCCCTGAGGAGGAGAGGGGACTCACGGAGTGGAATTGGGGGCAGGATCACAGCTCCGGGCTGGGGGCTTTGCAAAACGGAGGCTGTCTTCCTTACAGGCACTGAACAAATCCAGCAGTAACCATCAGACAAAATGGAAGTGATGTGCTTGTCCCTTCCTGCAGTTCAGGGGAAAGTAACCAGTGTAAGTAATGGGTATGGAATCAGGTGGTTCATTCTCTGCCCTGAAGACCCAAGCTGCTGTTTTCCAAACAAAGGGTGAAAAAAAAACCCCATATAAGTTTTAATCTGCCCCATCACTGACCCCCTGTCCAAGGCAACAGAAATAATTAGAGCTTGCTGCAGCTGATTGCTAATGAAAAATGAGGTTTGGGGCCAACCTGCTCTGCATTTTAAGTTCAGACCCCAAGTGTACGTGGACAGTTTCATGCCCATGAATTGTCTGACTCCTGCACGCTCTTTTAGCTATTCGGTACATTCCTGCAGTGGGTGGTGAGCTACAAATCAGGGTCAGAGGTAATCCCCAATTATTTAGCCCTTTTACTGTTCTCGTGCTTGCCAAACAATTCTCCATATCAGGATTTACTCATGACCTTAAGGGACGTTGCCAAGGATTTAGGACTCCCCCTAAAAAGAGGATCCAAATGAAGTTATTACATTCTTGGGCATCCAAGTTAGATTGCTGGAGAGTCGAATTACATCTTCCTGGAGATCAGTTTTCATAAGCTAAGGCTGATGCAATCATCAATTTGCCTTCTCGATTTTGTTTGCCGAATCGTTTCTACGTGGAGGGCTCCTTTACAATATACGATTAAGGCAGTAGCGAAATGTTTAACAAGGCTTAATTTTCTAAAGCCCTTCGTCGAGCAGCAGGTCTCCCGAGCACTTGTTTCAGAAGGGCTGAGAGTCACAGGACAGCGGCAGCTCGCGTCCAAGGGGGATTTGCAGTTATTTACAGGCGCGGTAAAAGGCAAGCGTTTGGGAGCCGGTTGGAAGGTGTGCTGAAGGCGGGCGGGGGGGGTCGAGTCCCAGGACCTGCTGCTTCCCCGGGACCGTCCCCTTCCGACCCACAGCGATTTGGGGGGAAATGTGCCGAAAATCCCTGGCGCCGACGTCTGATCGGAGCCTATGTGGGCAGCCCCGGGAGTTAACAGATGGGTTGTGGATTCAAGCTTACGATAAGGTTACTGAGGGTGGTTTTGTTTTAAAATGTCTCTTACTTAATATATCCATGAAGGCCAGGCATGTGCCTGTGGCCTGTAATCAAATCGCTGACTCTCCCTCTGTCTCATTTCCAGCAATCTCGTTTCAGGTTACTGGCACCGGAGGTGAAAGAACAGCCACGTCTTGGCCCAGCAGCCAAGGCTGGACGCCGAGGTTACGCTGTGCGGGAGCTGCTGCGCGGATGCAGTCAGCCCTCGGCACCTGATGGACGGCCTCAAGGCCTCAATAATTAATACCCATTACTTTTTGCAGAAGGAGAAGTTTCCGTGAGAGCCCAATTGTCTCTAAGAGAGCTGGGGAGCAGGGTGCACGCTTGTGCTCAGTAAATGTGCTGGCTTTTCTTCTGAGACAGGCGGATCTCTAGCCGCAGCACCGGGCTGAAAGTGTGAAAGGACAGGTGAAAGTGTGAAAGACCGGGCGAAAGGAGTCGGTGGGCAGCCGGGTGCTGCTGGCTATGGGGACGGTGCCTCCGTCGAGCACCCACCGCCTCGCTGCAGCCTGAGGTCTGCGGTGCTGCAGCATCTTGGTCAGCGTAGGATGTACCGAGGCAGGAGCGCTCAGGATCAGCAGCTCCCGGGGGAGCTGCAGGTCTGGTTGCCCCCCTCCCCGTAGCGTAGGAGAGCCCGCGCCCGTCAGCTGAAGGCAGGGTCCCAAAAGGGGACTTCACAGCGTAGGAGCTAAGGAGCAGTTCGACACCCACCAGGGCTCTGCCTTGTCCTTCTGGTAGCCTGCAGGTAGTTGCAAAAGCTTGAATTTAGTGCGAAATCTGGTGGTTTCAGCTGCGTGCGTGTGTGACTCACTATCTCAATAGCACAGCTGGCCACACTCGCTGCCGCGATGAATCGTCCGCACATTAGAATAAGTTGAGATTTAATATTGCGAGTACGTGCATCCATCGCTGCTTAATTACACTGGTTTAGGCTACCATGGACTTGTTTGGATAAAACACTGGGAAAACCTAGCGAGAGCTGTTGTGTCTGTGGAGTCCCGGGCGAGCAGCAGGCCCTCCCTCCGGCGCTGCCCTGGATCGCTGCCGGGCACGTGAGAGCTGCGGGTATGACGCTGGCACCGCTCACTCGGCGAAACTCGCCCGAGGACTGTTCAAATGAAAGCCATTCCCTTCTTTGAGCAGAGATGTTTGCCAGCACCCAGCGTAGCAGTGGGAGGAATCTGTAGGTGGAAACTATTTGGAAGTGGCAAAATTTGTGGACATTACAATTCATAATAAGAGACTTTAGCCCACTTTGATACTCTGTTTAATAAAACATGCCGGCTTCCCGGTGACATCCTGCCCTGCCTCACACTGACAGCCAAACCCAGGCCGCTGTTTAACCAGTTCCCCGCCGGCTGGTTGCACCATCTCGTGAGAAAGAGCTCCAGGCGTGCACACACTGGGCTGCGGCCTCTCCCGCCCCGACCCTGCGAGCACGAGCAGAGCCCCGAACCTCTGTCCGTGCATGGCACAGGAGCCATTTCAAAGGTGATGGATGTCCCTGCTGCTGTGCCCGGGCTGTGCAGTCTCCGTGGGGGACAGCGGGGGGTTACTCGCCCCGTTTGGAGCTGGCCGGGGGCAGCTGCGGGCAGGAGAGCCGGGCTGCCAGCCCATCCTGCTCAGGGGCAGGAGTTGCTTCTCCTCCCAAGTGACAGAGCTGTCTGGTGGAGGCTTTGCACAATGGGATCTGATCACATTCCTCCTTCTGCCTAACATCAAACAGTGAGTCAGCGATGAAGCCTCATCAGATGTCTCTGTGCTTCAGCTTTCATATCTGAAAAGCAGAAAGGATGGTGCTCTGCCAGTATGCAAAGCAAAGAAAGTAGGGTGCCTTTAGATCTATGACTTAGAAAATACCACAGCTTTTAACGACAGCATTATTTATTTTTCGCTGGCATCCCCATAGCACAGCAGGAATCAATATCACCAGGGCTCACAGTCTGGGGAGATTCTGTTCTTTCTGGGGGATGCAGGTAACAACAGCTACAGGGCCAAACTACATTACACCTGAGTCAAATATTAACATAAAAAGTATTCTGAACTTGCTAACTGGATTAAAAAAATTATACACACACCCCCCAAAAAATAATAAAAAATAAAGCCAGAACAGGAGGAAGAAGACACCGGGAGTATGCTCTTCCTGCAGTTCATGTCAGGACACAGATGAGTTAAACCTTGACCCCTGAGCCCGTTGGACGAGGTCAGTGCGATCTGTGTGCTCATGGCGTGTAAGGTGCCCGTTGATCAGCCCAGGAAGCTGGTGGGGGCAAAACCTGGCAGGTGGCTCAAGCAGCGCCATGGGGAACCCAGCTGAACTTCTGCAGGGACAGTCAGCTCCTGGGGCTGTGGATGAGGGAGAACAGGCCCGTACGCTGCCTGTGGACTTGCTAAGCCCAGCCTGGTCTTGGTAGGCTTGTGTGATCCTACAGGATTGAGTAGCTGCTGGCGAGGGAGCGGGATGCTCCTGCGGCTGGCTGAGGGCTGCAGTTGTCCCAGTTAACCAGGGGTTGCTTGAGGTGTGCGGATGGCTGACTACGTTGGGAGAGAAAAAGGGATTATTGGCACTCTTAACTTGCCAGCAGTTAATGAACATTTGGCCCCTTTGAATAAATGGGATGGAAAGAAAACGCAGGCGGTAAGGGAAATGCAGGTGCACGGGCTTCTTAGTAACAGGCCAGACAAACCATACACATGAGATTGTTTCCTAGTCATGCAGACTTAAAAAACACTTGGACATGAATATCATTAAGCTCTGGGGTAGTCTGGAGCAGCCGTGGGAGAATGTAACCAGTCATTTTCTAAATAAGAAGCCAAACCTCTGAATCCAGATCCACCTCCTCCCAAACTCCCGGTCTGATCCCATGTGCATCACGAGCCAGATGTGGCTTGGGCATTACTCCTGCTGCAAATTCAGCTGAAATAAGCACAAACAGGAATTAAATGGAATAGGAAATATTCACGGTGGATTTGTGCCTAATCAAGATTACACACAGTTTTGCTGACTACGTTCCTCCGGTGTGAAATGGGACTGCTCCGCACTGCACGGCTGCCCTGATGCCATGCTGCAGTTGGGCTCCGCACCTAAACAGCACCTGGAGGGGAACGTGCCCGTGTTTACGCAGAAAATAGAGCCCACTGGGACAGAGAGGAGGGCAAAGCACAGCCAAGGCATCCCTACGAGAAGTACTAGTTGACAGGAATGTCTCTCATAGTGCCCTTCCCTCTGTATCAGAAGTGATCTGGCTGAGAAGTCCTGGAGCAAACCACAACTGAGGGTGTTGCTGTCTTCCCCAAATACTTTCTCTAATGAGGTTTTTAAATAGTTTTGCCCTGCCTACACTGGCAGCCAGAGCACTTTCATCTCCAGGTGAATGGGAACCGAGGTGGGACTCTGCTGTCTGCTGGGGAGGATCATTTCCATATTGCAGCCGAGGCGGCGAGGCTGGCAGGCAAAACCCGTGCGGTGGCAGGGAAGTGCTCGCTCTCTTCTCAGAGATGCCGGCTGATCGTGGCGCAAGTATTAACCACGTGCATCACTGTTTGAAATGCAAAGAGCACCCCGGCAGTGTGGGTTCACGGGAGAGGAGGTGTGTTTCGGTTACACCTTTGCGTCGATGAGAACTGTGCATCAGCCAGGAGGTAGCTGCCGTAAAAATCAGGTTTATTAACAGGACTCAGTTTGTTGCAACCTGTACCTACGGCGCTCCAAGTAACCACACACCTTTCGTTCTTAGGTGGCAAAGATCACGTCTATCCTAGAGGTTTTTTGGTGGGTGTTGGAAGTATTTTCCACGTAAATGCATCTCGCCCCCTCCTCCTCCCCTGCACTGGCTGCCGGCGGAGCAGCGCTGACGTGCAGCCTCGGAGGCGAGCGCTCACCCACCCTCTCGCACACAGCTGAAGAGGAGTCCGAGACTCGCCTTGTGCCTCCGTGGGTTTGTCTCCCACGGGGATGCCGGCGGACATACGGCGTTGGCCTCACACAGCCACTGTGCGGGGCTGAGTATGGGATCTGAGGGGTCAGACAGTGCTCTGAGCATTTTTTTCTAAGGGAAAAGAATAATTTCATCACAAAATATTCACATGGGATAGATCCCAATAATCTGGGGAAATATAAATGGCCACACAAGCTCAATACAACTGTCCCTTCTGCTTTTATAAACTGCACATCCGTGTAATGAAAATAAAGTCCCGGCCCTGAAGAGCTGTGAACATCTGCAGCTGCTGCCCAGATGTGGTTGCCTGGAGCCTCTGCAAAGGTTTCAGGGGAAAACCCCCGTCTGCCTCGCACATAACACCAAAACAGAGGACAGAGGTTTCGTTTTATAAACCTTGACCAAGGAGACATTAGGTGCCTTTGATCTCCAGATATAAAAATGATCTTTTGATTTAAGATTATGAAAATGAATAACCATCTGCTAAGAAACAGCTATGGACCCACGTTTTATTGAGGCCATATGGTGTCCAGGGCTTCTACGTATGAATTCAATTAGCTGCTTGTCTGCGTCAGTAATTCTGTATCCACCCAGTCATGTTTTTGGAACAAATATTATAATATTCCCATGGATCCTCCAGACAGTGGGAGGTGTTTCCTTCACTGTGAAGGTTTTGGGAAGTGATGACTTTGTCTCATTTTCATCTTACCCTGCTCTGCATTTCCAGTCCCTTGCTTCTCAAGGCTTGGAGCTTTCCCCGGGATCTCTGAGCCAGCTGCGGCGCTGAGTAAAGACATCCCGGACTCCAGTTTGCCCACCAGGGCTCATGTCACCCTCCTGGGGAACCTCTCCCCTCCACCTCTCCTACACTGGGCCCAAGTCTGTGGTGACTTTGAGAGCATAACCCATTTCTAACCTAAGCTAGATCTAGTCCCCTAGATCTCCAGTCTCCTTTCCACAGTGCTTACCAGGGGTTTACTCAGGGCTCGGCTCTGCTGAGAGCTAGGTAGCTGTTGCCACCACTTTGCAATCTGGCAGGGTGGCATGATGTAAAGATACAGACCTTCTAATAGGGTGCAGAAGGGTGGGAATGACCAGTTGCCTGACTGGCCACCAGCCCCCACGGACAGGCGGCTTTCCTGCCCGGGAAGCCAGGCTATGCAGAACCCAATTAGCTACTACGATCTTTGAAATCTAATAATCTGGAAGTCCCTTTTTTTTTTTTTTTTTTGAAGGTGTGGCTCAGTACCATGCGTTACACCCAGAAAGCTGCAATATTTTTGCACTGATTTGCCTCTTTGCAGTGTTGGAAGTGGGAAAAATCCTGTTACAGGAGCAGGCTGGGCAGAAGCCCCGAGAGCAGCAGGTTGTAATTAGGGGCTGGAAGGGCCTCGCTCCCAGACCGCACCTTCCTCTGCACCCTGGTAATTCATCTGCACAATTGAAAAATGCTCCTGAGCAGAAAGTATCCCTAGCAAAGGGATGGTATTTGTTGTTTTCTCCTGACTTTTTTGTGGAGGGATGGGGTTGTCAGTTAAGTTGCTATTTATAGACATATTTCTCAAAAGGTTTTCCTTTTTCCCTCTTTCTGTGCACATACTAGTGCAGCAGAGATGTTGCAGGGTTTAGCTTAGGCTAATAGAAACCAGCTTTAGTAGAGCCCTGCATTATACCAGAACAACCCAGAACAGCGATTATCACAGGAACCACCACGCAGACCGGGGCTGTTTCCTCCTGTGAGGACACACTCTGCAGAGAGACCCCCTGCACCCCCCAGTCCCCGGGGCTGGCTGTGAGCTGTCGCCCCTCTTTCCCCCACCCTGGGGGCACAGCCAGTGGCTCCTTCTCTGTAGAAAACCACTTCTGCCCAGGGCTGACCGGGCTCCTTCACAACCGCCATGGGCTCAGCGCCACTGCCGCCCCGGTCCTCGCCTGCAGCATGGGACCCTTGGGGCTCCGGCGCCGGCTGCTCCCCATCAGCTCCAATGCCCACTCTGGGTGTCTAACCCTCCCCAGGCTGCCGTCACAGGCTGGGAACATAGTTTGGAAGGTGGGTCTGCGGCCCTGGCACACACCTGGGCTTTATTTACTACTTTTTTTTTTCTTACCAGCATTTTTTTAATCTTAATGTGATACAGTTTCTGTCTAGTACAGCTGGTGGAAGGGGCCAGCCAGCTGAAACATCCTGACATCCTTGACATCTATAAAACATGGTCTTACCATCTATCTGAACACTGGGCCAGGAGCCTCTCGGACTGTCCTTCCTCTGCTACCCTGAGAAAATTTGGACCAGGATGCTGCATTAAAATCCGTGGCCCACATTGCCCTGCTGCCCAGAATGGCACCATCATGCAGCGACCACCCTGAGCTGCCCACGGTGGCGTCTCTCATTTCAGGAGTTTCTCACCAATGATCTGTGTTTGACAGTGTTTCAAGAGCAGCTTTGCATTATTGGTACGTGGTCACGTTCCTTCGGTCTGATGTCGTTGCTGGGAATTGCTGGTTTTATATTCCTGTCAGTACAGTCTCACGCGGATCCTTGCTGCCAGTGCTGGAAGGTCCATCCCCTCCCGCCTTGCCTGGGGACCAGCCATGGAATCAATGGTCCCTCAGCGCACGCTGTGGCTCCCGTGCCTGGGAAACCCAGGGGGCACCTTTGCAGGCTGGCTCTCCTTGTCATTCTGCATGGCTATAATTAGAGACTTATTACCAAATTAGAGGATTATAAGCATAATAACGCATGGCAAAACTACTAATTTCCAAAGATTTCTCTTTTTTAAAAATAAAAGATCAGCCCTTTGCCAGATGGATTTCCCAAAGAAGAAGCTGCATGAGGAAAGAGCAGCAGAGTGGAGGGATGAGAAAATGGAGCAGGTTCTCATTAGGGTGCATCGCATGTAATAATTACTCGAGGAAGCACGGGGATGGCAGGGCTCATTTCATTCTGGATCCCACAGCGACTGCAAGCTTGCTTGTGTGTGCAGCTGCTACAGGCCTGGAATATAATTTTACAGCTCTGTCTAACCTAAACATCCCTTGCCCTTTCCTTCCCAGGAACTCTCGGGAACCTGTATCTGATCCAACAAGCCGCTTGGTTTTTTTACTTCCCCTTGGTGCTGAACTGCTTGATAAAGCAGTTACTGCTCGAAAATGGGATTTGAGGCAGCTAGTTCAAATCTGACACCCATCAATGTGGATTAGTCAACTTTACGCCACAGTCATCACTCTGGCTTCTCAGCCTCCCCTGACAAAACTCACATAAGCATCCCCACAATGGCTGTTACCGAGTGTTCTGGTTTTCCATCCTCATGGTTCGTGGTACTCAAGGGACCCACCAAAGACCCTCTGATCCACTGGCAGGTCCTTTGGGACTCCCTTACCACAGCCCACACCAGCTCCAAAAACTTGGGTTCCCAAAACTCAATGCAGAGCCTTCCACAAATGCTAAATCCATCTACCCCTGCCCATCGCCATCACACATTGCTAACATCACCCATTTCAAACTGTTTTGAGGAGGGTGAAGAGTTGGCTAGTTGAAGCCAAAGTTGTGACTAATATTTTTTGGGGAAAGTACTTTATGTCAAAACAAGTGAATAGTGGAGACACGTGGTACGGAGATGTGTGGAGGTAGGGAGGGGCTTTTTTGTGCCAAATTTCCCTTTTCCCTAAAGGGAGAACCCAAGTTGCCTTATTTCTTAATGTAGAATGAGACAGAGAAGGAAAACTTCCCTCTTTACTTCTTTTAGATCCTTGCATTTCTAGAAAGCTGCTGAATCACACCCTTATGATAGGCTGTCATGGAAATGGGCCCCCTTGGCTTTTACTCGTGGCCACCATGGGCCAGCCCACCAGTTGGGTTTCACAGCCGGTGAAGCCAGAAGAGCCCTTTACGTTCCTCCTGTCTGACCCCGTGTCACGCAGGCTGGAACTGCGACTGCACTACAGCCGTCTCTTTTTCTCATTGCTCCTTCAGGTTTCAGGCTGCAGGTTTTAGGCTTCCCCCAGCCAAAGCGAGCTGGGCAAGCAGGCACACACAGAAACCTGTAAGAAAAGTCACTTGAGTCCAGGCCCAGGGGCAACTGGTGCATCCAGCAGATGACTGCAACAGGCTCATTCCTTATCAGCTATGAAGACGAGCTGGAGTCATCAGGTATGTTATACGGAAACATTTGGGTTCTATGACTTCGTAAGTGAAATAAACCCAATTCTTATTAGTCACTTAGAGCAGGCAAAGGACTCAGCCCTCGTAACTACTTTGCTTCCAAAAGTTATTCAAGCCCTATGGAGCCACATATATTTGCTTGTTAACTATGTGACTGTAATAGCAAAGCCTCCTTCCTCTCTGTCAAGCTACAATGTGGTATGTAAAATGGCAGTGCCTTTTATAGCCCTGTGCCCACAACGACTCAGCAGCAGAAGTCATTTCCTATTTACATCAAAAAAAAAAGCACCCAGTTCAGCAAAGATTGCTACGACTCCAGCCAGCAAGGTGCTTTCTGCAGGTGTGGAGTGTGATTCACCCTCCCATCAGCAGCCCGGGCCTGGCTCCAGCCAGCACCCTCTGCCCACAGGTTATCTTCATCCTCCGGCTCCTGGTGCTTCCCCTGGGCCCGGGCAATTCCAAGCACACCCAAATAAAGTCCCAAATCAATCCTGTCTGGCCTCACCCTCTTTCTCAGCAGAGAGTTTGGATCATTTCCATGTCTCTTTTTCTCTTCCTCCCACAGGAAGTCCTTCTTAAAAGCAACTCCCTTTGAAAACCTGAGCCAGAAGGTCGGAAGTCGCCTGCCTGCCCAGCTCTCCTAATCTCTCCTGATTAGAGTAACAACCCTACAAGCCTCTCCTACGACCCAGACCCAGACGGGCTTTCCTCTTCCCTACCAGACAGCATCCCCTTCCAGGGACCAGCCCTGTTACCAGCTCCTGCCCTCATTAACCCTTTCTCAGGCCCTACGCTCTCAGCTGCACAGCCCATACGTTGGGAGCACCAGGTGAGCTCTGCAGCACATGGAGGGAACACGTTCAGGGACATCTGGGCCTGTTCCCACTGATAAATACACTGAGGGAGCAGTGAATTAGGGACGGCACACAGAAATAAAACATCCCTGGCATAAACAGCTGGCTGAAGCCCGTCAATTTTGGCTACTCTTTAAAAACTCATTTGAAATACTAAAATACACTGATTTTTGCTAGCCATCCCTTGGGAATGCTGGTATTGTTCCCAGCCAGCAGTGAGCAGCTGTCAGGATGCCCAGAGCATGACACGACCGGCTCAATGCCTCTGGCAACTCCAGTTTCACTGGAAATTACGGTGCTGGGCTGGACAGCGTGGTTGCTGTGGCTTTGCCACCGTCCAAGACTTCAGCCCTCTCGGTGCTAACGCACAGCAAAAGGCACTTCCTGAAGACAGATTAAAAAAAAAAAAAAAAAAAGAATTTTATCACTGTCAGCTAACCAAAACGAGGACTCATTTCAGATAATCTTCAGAGATAGGTACAGGGGAAATACAAACCAGGCAACCTCAGGAACAACCCACCTTAGCAGAGATTGTTCCAATAATCATTTTGGCTGCAACTCAGCGTCACCAAAATTAGAGAGGTTTGAGGTTAGCTTTTCAATATGAGAAGCCATGTCACATTGTGACTAGATACTGTGCTGAAATTCAGCTGCCGGAATTATGGAGGTGGAGGACCTTTATTTAGCCCCATCCTCCAGATTTCCAGCAAAACCCCTCTCGGAGCATGTCAGAGTGCTGAGTAACAGGACCAGTTCAGCTGACTGCCATGACCTCCTCCAAGCTGCTTATCCTTGTGTATTTTGGATACCCAACTATTTTCATCAGAAAGTAACTTCCTCAGAAAGGTTAGTGGGAGATCTTTAGTTTTTGTTTTCTTATGGGTTCTTTAAACACAAATAAATTCTATTTCTGTTTGCAAAGAAAACTCCAAAACCTCCTTTAACCATAAAATGATTTTGAAGCATATTGTGCGTTTTCTTCAGCGGTGCTCTTGCCTCTCCTACGGCCAGCCACGGCTGTCATTTTATTCATCATTTAGAAACGTTTACAAGCACGATTTTGTGCAGTGCCGGGGTCACCACACCCACTACCCACATCCACACAGCCAACTTTCCAGAAAAAAGAAATAATAAAAAAAAAATCTACTCTTTTGGCGTCTCATTCCCACTACTCAAACATTACCAATCTGGGGTGGAAATTCCCTGGCAGGAGCTTCTGTTTCCATTCTGCACGTTCCTGAGAAAAGTGGTGGAGAAAGTTTCAGGAGATGAGCTGTGGTGTGCTAGAGCCGCAGCCTCACCCAGGACTCATGCAAACTCTTTAAATGGAATCCGAGCACTTATTAAAGTTGGGGCAACAACAGGGACTGCTTCAAGACATCTGATGTTGCTTGACCGAAGCCAGCGGTGCTCTCCTCATTGCCTGAATGGTGATGCTCTCGGCCTCCAAGGTAGAAGACGCTGTGCAGTTCTGTGAAGAGGTGGATGCACCCATGTGCCCTCCATACAGCCAGCCAGCCAGCCAGCCATGCCAGACCAGTGCTCGGCTCACACGGTGGAAGTGACAGCCTTCATCCTTGGTCAGGAGAACGTGCAAACACACAGCACTGCCACGTCAGGAATCAACTCCTGCCTCTGGCACAGGTGCCAGCTCCCAGTCAAGAACAAGATGCAGGTGGCCAAAGGAAGGCCCAACCTCCTTCCCACCCCACCACAGGATGACCAGCCATTTGTGGTACTTCGCTGGCTCAAGAGGCCCCTTTTGCTCACGCACAACGTTCCCTGTGCACTGTCTCCTCCACTCAGTGCTGCCACAGAGCTGTAGCGATGCCACCGGTGCTGGCAGGAGGTGGCAGGCCAAGGCAGGAGCACGGCCACATCACTGATGGGACATTCATGACCCACCATCCCTCACCACTGCTGTCCTATCTTGTTCCTTTCCAATTGCAAGACACGGAAAACCCCCAGAGCCTGACACCGGCCACGTACCAAGGGCAGCTGAGGAGGAGAACAGTGACTCAGAGGAGGGGACACTTCCAGGTCAGCCTGGCTGCAGGGGAACCGCCAGCACCCGTGTCCCACGGGGGAAGTGAGATGGGGAAGCAGCGCCGGCTGGCACAGGAGGAGGTCAGCACCGGGGCTGGTGGGCACACAGGGGCATTTCTGAGCTTTCTTTCAGATGAAATTTAAAAAATGAATTCCTGTTCTTGCATCTCTCACAAGGGCTTACAACATGGGTAGATAAATATGTACATCTGCCTAGATGCCCCCTCCCCCAGAGTTCAGAATATAATGTTTTCTTTACTTTTATTGCCAGTGCTATCACTTAATTGTCATATTTTATCTCTATGGACAGTTTCTGTATCAAATTCTGCCAGTAAAGTGCTCTGGCACTGCATAAGTTTAAAACTCTATCTCTCACTGCCATTAAAATTACCTAGAAATAATGTAATCCCTTAAATTCTGGAAACTCAGCATGATGCAGGATTTAATCTTTACCTGTCATTGGCCAAGTACATTCTTGTACTCCACCAAGACATCTTAGCAACTGCCCTCAAGTGAATACAATGCCACAGTTTCTGCTGTTAGGCTGACCATCAATTGATTTTCACTCTTGGAAAAAGAGAAGAAAAGAAGTGAAATAATGAAATGAACAGAAGTGAAACCACTAGTTATGCTGAAAACACAGCTTCATTAGAACTGCACTACCCACCATTTATCACAAAATCTGATTTCTGCAGCCTGGATGGCAATGCCTCGTCACTTAAATGTCAGATTATGGCCCACGACACCCAGAAAACCACAGCAGTAAAATCCTGTGCTGTTCCCTGCCTCCCTTCCCCAAGGCAAAGAATTAGGAACAGTGAAAACAAAATCATGGGACTGAAATAATAAGAATTAAAAAAAAAAAAAAAGTCACAAGACGGGTGGTTTGGAGCCGGGCAGCACAGGGAGGGTGCCTGCAGCCTGAGCACCACGTGCGGCACAGCACAGCCCTCTGCGAGGCAGGGACCACCGCTCAGGCTCTTGCCGCCTTGAAACGCCATGCAGGACCTTTTCAGCTGGGATTTCTCCCTCCTGTCTGTCTTCTTCCAGCTCCTCAAGTCTGTACACCTGAAAAGAGGGCACGGAGGAGCCAATCTGATTTACTGAATTTTATCTTTTTTTTTCCCCTATAAGGAAACATCTTATTTTTTCCCCATGAAATTTTCAAGACCTGTGTATTTTGGGGACGAAAGCTCCTCTGTATGTCTCCAGCTAAAGAGGGACTTTGACTTCCCACCTGCCACCCCGGGACTGATGCAAGCAGGATAGCAAGCAAGCTGACTCCCATTTCCTGGGAGACAGTTCAGCCAGATTTAGGAAAAACTGAGCAGTCTCCTGTGCCAGGACCCATCACAGATGCTGGTGGAAAGGCAGGGATCTAGCTCGAGCACTTGAAGACTGTGCTACGGCTCGTTGCCAAACGATGCAGCAGAAGAGTCCGTGATCGGCAGCAGGCACAGACGCTGGGCTCCGCTCCCCACGGGGAGCCCCAGCCGTCCAGGCTCTGCACCTAAATACGTAAGCTGGAGTCCCCTCGCTCTGGTCTGCATGGGAAAGGGAGGCATTTGACCTTGCTGACAGAAGTCCTATTACTCCCCGGTGACTACACAGGGACCTCAGGCAGCCTTTCTCCCGCCCCGTGGCCCCGTACGTCAGAGGAGGTTTGCTCAGATATGTTGTCCACTTCCCCGCTGGGGATGGAGCCAGGGAAAGCCCCAGAACAGGAAGGGACGGGGTGAGACCTCCTGCCCAAACACGCCTCCCCAGGAGGCAGATGTGCTGAGGTCTCTCCCGCGTAGCATGGCCCAAGCACACATCATGTATGCTGGCACACGTGTGCGGTGATGTGGCTCCCTGCGCGTACCTACGGCAGGACGGATGCCATGCGGGATTTCTGCGTTAGGAAAGATGATCGGTTCACCTTCAGAAGAGAGATACAATTTTCATTACCTCGAGTGCAGGGTTTTACAGGGAGACAAGCACTGCGTGAGTGCCCTCTTGCTTGGGATGCATGTGGAGATCAGCTGTTCAGATCTGCTCAGTCTTCCTCCCTCCATTACCCCTTATAAATCAGTCCTGAAAGCCAAAAACTTCAGGCTAAGGCCACTACATGTTCCTTGGCTCCATCACAGCGAAGTTCATCACTGGTGAATTATTTTGCTAAATCTGTTGAGCAGTTATTCGTTCAGCAAGAGCAGCACAAGAACCCCAAAATATGCTGTGTTTGTGGCAGCAGGCAACTTGCACCTTCCCTGAGCGCCTCCGCGTTCGGAGGCGTCGGAACTGTTAACTAATATTGGCAAATCAAACTTTGCAGTAACCCAGATCGTCTGACTCCTGGTCTTGTGCCTTGATCACAAGACGCTCTTTCCCTCTGCAAGAGCACTGAGAGCGCGGGATGAAACATCACTTCTGTTGCCCAACACCTCCCCCACGGACATGTTCCACTTAGACCTTGGTATACATGGAGGAGAGCCAAGAAATCAATGTAATAACAAAAGCAATTCCAGGGCAGCCTTGTGTGGGGCTCTTCTATAAGCTCTGATCAGAAGCTCCTGAGCTATCAAGGTTTTTTCACTCCCATCTTGGTAATCCCCGTTTTTTACAGCACAGATTTAGGACTAAGGTGAACCTCAGGCAGGCAAGCCTGCACCGTGAACAATAACCCGATTTGGCCGTGTGAAGTCTCGTTTCTTAGGGGAAAAAACAAAGATAACACCCTGGAAACTAAACACGACTTTCTGTAATCTTTCTTCTTCTGAGGCCAGCAAGGCCGCTGCATTCTTGAAAAAACACAAATGCAATGGCCCTGATTAATTTATATGGAAACTGGCTCCAGCCTACAGTAAGGATTCAGTCTCAGGATAAGTTTTGCTCAATGGAACATCTTTATAAACTGACAACCCCATGGATTCATCTATTCAGGATATCCCTGTTTCCTGATCCCAACCCAAAACCCACTCGGAGCCTTTCTTTCCACTGGCTGCAGTGAAATTTGGATCAGACCAGCTAAAGAGAGCTGTGAGTGGCTTCTCTGCAAGCTCCAGCAGAGCAGTCGGCCCCAGGTCCTTAGGGGCTCTTCACGCCAGTCGAACTAGCAAGGAGGAGGTGGGTGCGCAGCCCGGGAGCGCAGCCCCGCTCTCCCCCCGCTGCCAGTCCCATCCCCGGAGCTGCCGCCCTGCCTCGCCCAGCCTGCGCAGGTCTGCGTGGACCAGAGATGCTCGGGCTTCCCCACACGTCCTAGACAGATGTGCTCCTTGTTCGGTTTTAATTTCTAAAATGCCCTAACGTAAAATAAGGATCTATAAAGGCAGAAGAAAAGCCAAGGAATGTGTTGTTGCTGCTGATACTCTGGGTCGGGTGCTTGCTTTGCCTGTATTTACATGCTTTGGGGAGTCAGTCCCTGTCTTGCAGAACTGCTTTCATGCAGTGTTAATATTTCTCGAGCATCCTGGAGCTCACTCCACTTCTCATTAGCCAAGTGACTTTTTCTTTCTGTAATCAATAATGACCCTCTCCAGAACTAGCTAATTTGGAAAAAAAAATGGTTTATTGATCACATTTTTACTGATCTAAACTGAATTGTCTTTCCTTAGGAGACAGACAACATGGCTTTTCATTACCCTACTCTCTCTCCCTTGGCTTGACCCATTTCCTTTCTTTTTTTCCCCTCTTGCCAATTGAATCAAATCCTGTAACTAACCTTTAAGGGTTCCTTAGTCTTTATTTTGTTCCTATTAACCTTCTGTTTCTCTGGATAATTCTGCAGCCAAGAGTAGGTGTGACTCCCACGTTACAAGTCTAGCTGTGCTGTTGACTCATGTGCTGTGCTCGCAAAGCCAGCTCCTTTAATGGGAAGGCTTATGCAATGTAGCGAGGTCTCCCAGAGCATATGCTCTTACTCGAGTTGTGAGATTTCTGCTTGTTCTCTCTGCTAAATGAGTCTGAAAACGCTGGTGGGCCGCACAGAAGGTGCACACTATTCCATGAGCCCTTACTATGCCCTGAATACGCACACGAATCCCTGGGCCCCCGCACAGCCCATATGAAAGGTACTTTGGGCAGATTCCCCCCTCTCTAGACCCAAAAATCAAATATCTGCAGAGAGATGCTTCTTGGCTCCGGATCGCGGCGATGCTGCAGAGAAGCAAGTGCCGCTCTGAGCGGGCAGGCTGGCTGCAGGCTGCCTGCCCTCCCAGAGCTCAGTGAATTACCCAGTGAGGAACCCTGACTTCTTAAAGGCCACTTTAAAAGGTATACTGAGATTATATAAAGTGAACTTAACAGACGGTCAGATTTGGCCTGTCATGTAGGGAGGGCTCTCACGCAGATTTTTTTTTTTTAGGAGGGAAACTAGCAAGACATGTGGTAAAAAACACCCTATAGCTTTTCACTAATGTCTTTGAGATCTAGCCATCTGTTACCATGAACTTCAAGTGAGAAGCAGCCACCATTTTGAAGGCAGCCACTTAAAAAAGTGAGAGGATTTAGCCCTCGATTCCTTGGACAGAAACCTGCTCCGATGCCTGCCTGAAAGGCCAATGCACCAACTACAAATGTCTCTGGGTGAGATCACATCTTCCCTGCAAGGCTGAGTAAAACCTGAGTTAATGGCTACAAAATTCCAGGAGGGAGAGAGCCGGGGCGGATGCCGAGACCCTCCCAGCAGGCAGGAGACACCGGCACCCCTGGCAGGCAGGCAGGCAGGCAGGCAGCGGGGGCTGAGCGAGCCAGAGCTGCGCAGGTCAGAGCAGCCACTGCTATTTCCTGCGAGGCTCGCTGCCACCCAGCCTATAAACTCACAAGATTCATAAAATACAAAAATAAAACCTCCTTAAAAGCCCCGCTACGGAAAGCAAAAAAGCCATCTCCTGCGACCCAGCCGACGTACTGCCCGCTCAATTTGTAAGCCGTTTTTTTTCCCACAGTGGCACTGCGTCACTGCGGCCCTTCGCGGGAAGTTCTGCGGAAAGCCGGCTGAAACATTAACCTGGGGCTCGCTGCAATGCACCCGGTGGCACCTTTCCCAAAAGGAGATTAAACCCAGCAGCTGCTGATATGGAAACCAACTGTTTGAACTGCAGTGCACTTACATATGCTAATCGCGCGAAGGCACCGACTCCTGCAAACGTGATGCAGGAAATGACTAAACATTTAGTGCTTGTTATTTAGCAGTATTCCTGGAGACACGTAGGTGGTGTGGACAGCATGGTATGTGCATTAAAGTGCAATTTAGGTCAATGATTCTTTGAAAGGACCATTCTTTCTTCTTCCCCCCCCCCTCTCCCTTCTCCCTTCAGGGGCATTTGCTATTCAAAAATTAACTTTTCCTGCTATCTTTTCCAAACAGGTCCCATCAGCTCAAAATAAAGTAAAAAAGGGGGAAAGACTGTAGGAATTACCCTGTTTTAATACTGATATATCTCTGCAAAGTTTTTCTCATTTTATCTATTTTTTATGCTTAGAAAAAGAATTTAAAAGAAGCTTTACAGGAAAAAGTGCATGTTTAGACAAAACCAATAATATTTAATGAGGTGTCTGAGTCTAACTTTTTAACAGGTGAACTGACAACCCAAAACGAAAGCCAGTCCCAGGAAAACCGGCCAAAGATGGGCTGCGGGAAGGCGTCAGCATAGCTTCAGCTTACGCTGCGGCGTGCCGAGGCTGCGATCCTCCATTCCCAGGTGCCCAGCGGTTCCAGAAGCATCTCCAAAAAGGTGAGGTGATGCCTCCAGCACAGCCCCGGCACCCGGGGGACCTCATCAGGAAATGCAAATATTCTCTGAAAGCTGCTAAAAAGCTATCAAAAGCATGCACTACATAAAGTTATCCTTATAGTATTATTGTAAGGAAAACTAGTACAATCCACCACACCCAAACTGAAGGCTCCTTGCCCTCCTGGGAGACACGGAGACCTGGGGGAGATAAGGCTGCTGCAGAGAAGCGTTGCAACTCTGAGCACGGAAGTTCACCTGCAGTGGGAGCAGACCCCCGAAACCCCCAGGTCCCTCCCCAATGCCAAGGGACTCTGATACAATTTTCAGTTGGAGTTGGAGAATTCTCAAACTGGAATCGGTGGCAAGTCTCCAGTGGTGCTGGGGGAAGGGGGCTGGGTTTGCCAGGAGGACAGGCCTCTAACACAGGTATCATGAAAGAAAAGTCTCTTTGCTAAAGAAAAAAAAAAATATTATTGATGGCGATGCAGTTTCCTGCCAGAGCACCATCAGTGAGGAATTCAGAAAACCCTTTTCAAACAGGAATGAGACTAGGCAGAACACTGGTCTTCTCAGGCCACCTACTTTTTTCCACCCAAAGTCCAGCTAAACAAAATCCCAAGAAAAGCTCATGTGTATCCATTTCACTATATAATCAATAGCATGGCTTTCAAATCTCCACCTCACTCTCACTCAAGAAAAGCCTGGTGTCCCTCACAGTATCTGTGATATCCAGGGGATCGCAAAGCATTCTAGGGGGCACTGCTACAGGAGTTGAATTTAAGTTAAATTTAATTTAAAAGGCATTAAATTAAATACACACAGCCAGTGACAGTGCAAGGGGAAACAACAGCTACAACACTTGCCAAAGCTCACCCGCGCGTTTGGGTACAAAAGCTGCTTTGAGGAGAGCGAGCGCGCCGCTGGGATGCCCAGGTTATTCCGATGTCCCTTCAAGAGCTCCACGAGTCCTGCAGTTGCCAACTGGGCACAGAGCAGGGGCGGGCAGGAGGGAGCTTGGTGGATCGTCTTCTGCCCAGGACATCACCTCCAGCAGCCTGCTGCCCCGGGCATGAACCCATCCCCGCCTGACCCAGCAGATCCCAACACCAGTTGAGTCATCCTGACATTTAAGAGTGCAGACTGGCTGGCTACTGCGAACTATTGTTGAACCAGGAGAGGGATCACAACAAAATTTAAGTCCAAATAATTTTTAAAAGCTCTTACTTTCTTTTGCAAGTCTTTTCTTGAAGTGTTTCGCTCACGCGTGTGACCGAAGGCAATAGCTGCAGATGACTCTGAGATGCTATTAATGGTCACCAGGCAGCGCTTGTCTATCAGATAAAGATTTCTGAGAAGAATTGTTCATTTGAGATTTCCCAGTGATTTGAACTCGAGATGTGTCTCTGGAGGCTTACATCAGCTGGGATACATGTCCCTTTGGTTAGGTAGTCAGGATGGGTCAGACCCATGGTCAACAGACTGTGCTTTTGCATGAACCACAGTTTTAATAATACTTCCTCATGGCAATGGGCTGCAGAGATTCATCGGGTGTGAATCTCATGGGAGAGTCAAGAGGCATGAAAACCCAAAGTAAAATGCAAAAGGGCTCAAAATAATCCCTTTGATTATGCAAAACACTGCACATAACTGTCTTCAGTTTTCTCATGTCTCATATTTTCCTCCCTACCTTTCCCTCGCTCCCTAGTTTCGGTTTGCTCCAGACTCATAATGCTCATTTGAGGCTGGGATCAGACAAGGCACCACCAACCTTTCAATGGCAAGTCGCTTGGCCAATTTTCCAGCATTAACTGCCTTTCAAGGCTATTTGTTCTTCGGTATAAATCCTTTTCTTTTTTTCTAAGGGCATTGATATGGCAATGCTTTCAGGACTGCTGCCAGGGAAAGAGTGTCCCTATTGCCCCTTCATTACCATGACAGCTACTGGGACCTTTGCTGGGTGTCTCGGTATCTTGGCTGCAGTTCTCAAGACTGAACAATCTTTCCAAATGCAGGGAATTCCCTTTGGAAAGGGAGAGGGACAGTCACAGGAAAGCTTTGACTGCCACTTGTCAAATGTATTTCTTCATGCCCTTCCAGGCAGCTGCAAACACCACTGAAGTCAGCCAGCACCTCCGCACTGACTGTGGCAGGCTTCAAATCAGCCCAGGATACAAAGGTCAAACCTCCAGGAGCACCAGTTTTACAGATGCAGAAATCACAATGCACCAAAATCAAAATATGGGAGATCTTCACTTTTTTCCTCTTACCCACTTAAGGGCCTTACACAGTGAAAAATGCATTACTGGAGGGAAAAAAAAAAAAAAAGGCGTACAAATACTGACTATCATTAAAATATGAGGAGCTCATACAAATGGAGTTAGGAAAAATTGCTCCTACATTACTACCTCTCTTAGGGAAGGGAGAAGCTATTAGTGATCACTACAGAGTTCCTCCTCCCTGCAGCTCCCCGTCTCAATTTCTGGATTAGAGGAGCAGAAGTGCTCTCTCATCCACTCTGTCACCACCCTGACCTTTCCTGAATCACTGCTCAGAATCTTGCCTGTCAGTGCCATATACTTTTCACTCCAGACACTCTCTCTGGAGCATTTATTACTCAGAGACCTAATTGCTTAGTGCTCCCTTGATCAGTCACAAATGCAAAACGTCAAAAAACACCTAAGAATCTAGCTTCTTTGAGACCCCAAAGAATGCCTTTTCCCAGGAAAGCTTAAGGGAAAACCATAGCTATGCTACTTAATGTTTATGCCATGAAGACATCTCGCATCCTTATTTCAAACAAGGATGACTTTGCATTAACAATGATGCTGTCCTATTGTAGTGCATCAGCTAAAGACTACAAGTTTGGGTTTGTGACCGGGGAAGGTGCAGTGTGGAGCTCACGCTTGACCACTTTACTAAGCAACATGCATCCTATGTTTCCCATACCCCATTCAACGTTTCATGCACAGATCTTTGCTTTCATCTGAAAAAACATAACATGGGTGGGATTTGTTTACACTGGGTGGAAGCATGTATTAAAGCCAAGCCGGCAACCGCAAGTGTTAGAAACTGGCAGAAAGGGCAACAGCTGTTATGATGCAAAAGTACACATTTGCTTGAAGACTCTGGCTAGAAAACCATTAGAGAAATCCAGACTGATTCATGCTCTGCACCCTCACCAGATGACTTCCGATAGAGTAAAGCCAGCTCTCCTGCAGCAGCCTGAACGTGGACAGCGTGCCGGCTCCCTCCCAGCCAGCTGCTTGCATGCAGGTGATTAACACTGGCCAGTTTCTGAGACCACACTGCTGGGACCATGTAACTTCTTCCCCTCCACATGAAACATGTACAGCTGTGCTGTCTTGAAGACAAATTTCCTTCTTTAATCAAAGTATAGCATTTAAGTAAGATACTAAACTTATGGTTTAACTATAGCATCAGCAGTTGAATCATAACAGCTGAGCAAGCAACAGTGCCAGACAGTCCTTGTTCCCCACGGTGCCTGGGGAGCCCTGGGGAACCAGGTGAAACCAGGCAGGAACGCTCAAGGCTCCAACACCTGCACTGCCAAATCCACCCAGGAACAGTCCCGTGGCAGGGCCAGGAGAGAAATGTCCGCGTACCCCATCATTGTATTTGCAAGCAGCTATAAAAGAGTCTAAGCCTCATCTCCATCACTTGATGGAGAACAAACCTCCTTGTTCTAGGGACAAAAGTCAGGGAAGTGGAAGAAGCTGCTCTTCAAGATGTGAAGACTTGGAAATGTGGGCTGAAGTTAAAGCCCATCAGAAGGAGACTCCACAAGTTAGTTGACAATTTTTAAGCACACCCCTCCCTCAGCAAGAGCTTCCAATCCACCCTTCAGAGGATTAGGAAAAGCTGGAGAAACACTTCTGTGGAGTTTTTTTGAGCTTCCAAGTCAGGTTTCTATGCTTTGCATGTGATATTAAATGAACATAATATGCTGCCTGAAGAAGCTTTCCACTATTATCTAAACACAATTGTCCAAAATAATAAAGGTAAAATAATTTCCCCTAAAAAGATCGTAAATATGAAAATTATCATGGATTGATGGGGTGGTTCAAATCTCCCAAGATTTGCAATTGTGATCACCACATTGCAGTGAAAGGGATTTTTTTTTTTTACCCCTACTAACCATACATTCCAATATTTCATTGCTAGTAGCAACATTTTTGGGTCCTAATTATATCCAGCAGTATTCTCAGAATCAAGCATCAGTCCTAGATATATCAGTATCAATCAGCAGTACTCTCCCTCCACATCCAAATGACTTGACTTGTGCCTGCAAGCTCAGACAAGACATGAATCCTCAAGTAAAAAATTCCTCAAGTAAAAATCAATCAGGCCTTTGGATTTTGTGCAGTCCAGGTAGTACTGGCACAGGACAGGCTTTCCCCCTGCCAGGTGACAGTACCGCAGAACATGGCCACCATGGCGAGACCTCAGCTCCTGGGTGGATAAGCACCTTCACAGAGGTGACCAGTGATCTGGTTACTGTAAAAGGAAAAAAAATGGGCTACTCTGTAGAAGAATAGCAGCAACCCTCCCAGAATGTCATTGGAGCAAATAGAAGTCCTAGCTTTACAGGAATAAATGAAGACTTCTTGGGAATATTTGTTAGGAGTAAAATCTGCTCCAGAGTGATTTGCTTTGTTCTGCTGAGAGCAGAATGAACTCTGGAGCTTCATGCGTGAGCAGTATGTAACAGCAGCAGAGTGAGCAAGACCACACTGGCACCAGACATGAACGTTATGGCTGTGTTGTACTCCTAAGATGTCCTCATTCCCTTCATGAACAGAGTTTGGGGGAATTGGCTGCTATTTTTTGGAGGTTGGTAGCATATTTTTTTTCCCCCAAGTGCTTATAACAAGACCTCTACTCACAGTAATGCCCACAAAATCACTTGCCCAGCCAGGAGCTAACGTCTGAGCATGTTGCTCAACCAGACCGCAGGCAACAAAGCCATCAGCTCACAACCCCCCAAACCCTCCAGCACAGACCTCAGAGTGGGATGGGAGAGGGCCAAACACCAATCCATCAGCAGATTAACCACTTGGCAACGGCTCTGCCTTCCCTATCTGATAGGGTTTGCCCATACAGCTTACGCAGACCTCTACGGACTGCCCGTGTGTGTGTGTACAACCCCCTCACCCTGCAGGAGGGCTTCAGCATCAGCGCTGGTGGGTGAGGTCACCGAGCCCAGAGTTTCAAGTCCCTGAGTCCGTTGTTCCAAGTGACACACAGCCAGCGGAGCAGGGGACCCACAGCAGAGCTGCCTCGGTCCTCCTCGGGCGAGCGGTGAGCTCCCACGCCCCACGACTGCCTGCATCCCCCTGGCATGATGCTGGCTGACTGCAGAAACACAAATGTTTGCAGAAGAAAACCACTAAGGGTGCCACATGCATGTTCCCACCTAACCGTGTCCCTTTGGGTTGCGCCCTACGGAATATGGATGATTTGCATTAAGGAGTCCAATGCATAATAAAGAAATGCAAGAATTTCCCTCCTTTTTTCTCCCTCATTGTTTTCAGTCTTGCATCAGCTTTTTTTTTTTTTTCTTTCCCCCTTTGCATTAACTTTGAACTTGGTTTAACTCCCAACTTGCATTAACTCCCCCCTTGGCCTGCAATTACAGCACAGAAACCCCTCCAGCAGTGCAATGATTTCTCTGGGCTCTCCAGCTTGAGAAGTTTAGTGCCCACACTGGCTTTATGCTCTGGTTGTTTATTTAGTGGCCTAGTTAGGAAACTCGGAGAGTGGGATCTGTGCATGGGATATGCACAGATCACAGCAAGACCTGGCAAAAGTACCTGGTAGCTCTTTAGCCTAAAATCAGTGCAGCGTCAGGCCATCTTGCTTCCCTATCATTCACAGTGAAAACAGGAGAATATCATTCCTGCTTCCCTGTGAGAAAAATCACGCATTTCAGCAGGTGGGCTACTGACACGCAGCCTCGGGCCACAGTCAGCCACGTGGTTCACAGCCCTGGTTTCCACATGGGATAGCATGCAGTGGGCTGCAGCCTCAGGAGCAAGCTCCGCCTCTTTGATTTCTGTCTCACCACTGTGAAAACTGCGGCATCAAGGATGCTGGTCCTACCTTTACAACCTTTGTAAACCAGTCCATAGTTAATCACATCAAACTCACAGGCTTTGCTAGTGCTGACAGTCCTGCTCCTCCACTTTCAATCCCTTCTATCAGAACAAACTAAGTTCTGATGTTGTAGGAAGCATCGAGGCTATTTCTCTTAGTTTTATATAAACAGAAATTCTCCTGTGGGACTCTGGCTGTTTTAGTTTTGTATTATATTACCTGGAGCAGCACAACCAACATAGAACACACAATCTGGACCACAGTGAATAAGCATGAAAATCAGACATGAAGGAGAGAGTCTCCACCAGCCCTCCCTACTCAGACAGGCCCAGCCAAGAAGAGGTTTCTCTCCTGGCCACCAGACAGCATTAAAGAAGTGACAAAACCAAGCACCTGGCTCCTAACACACCAGTACAATTTTCACTCCCATCTCCAAGGCCCATGACTTACTTTTATGCTACTCAGAAATCTTCTTCTCCCAGCTCCAAACCAAGACTTGAAGTTATTAGAGGGAG
This sequence comes from Strix aluco, assembly GCF_031877795.1. Lineage (NCBI taxonomy): Eukaryota > Metazoa > Chordata > Aves > Strigiformes > Strigidae > Strix > Strix aluco. The sequence continues at coordinate 12,327,218 of NC_133941.1, read as the reverse complement.
TAATGCCTCTCAGGGCAGAATGCAAATTTAAAACACTTGTCCCAAATAACAGGAGGTAGTAATTAGGCTCCCAGCACTTCCAAAGCAGCATCCCTCAGCTACACCCTTTCCTGCATTGCTACACGGATGTAGGACATGTACCATGGCTGTGCTGTTAGAACGCAGGCTGCAGGAGGCTGGCTTTCTTGCTCTGTTTCACAAATCAGCTCCTCTCTTTTCTTTTTCCTCCTTCGCTCTGCCCTCTTGTCTATGAGCTTTAGTCACTGTATGTTTAAACTTTTTGGCTTTTTTCCTTGTTTCTGCCCCTTATCCCAGTCCCACTTTTTAAAAAGAATTTTCTTAAGGTGTCTGCTTCCTTAAATAATTCTTCTCTCTCTCTTATTCCTTCCTCCTTTTTGTTATCATCTTCTCTTTCTCACAGTGAACCAGTGTCTCCTTCCTCTTCCCTGGGGTTTCCTGCAAGGCCATTTGCATTCTTTCTCAATCACATCAAACAGGTGATTTCAATTTAGCAGCAACCAGGGAAACACCTCAGACATCCACATGGCATCAAAGCCTCCTGCCACCTCCGTTCACAAAATCCCACTGAACTCTTGTTCTGCAAAGCAGCAGCTTGGATTCACCTTGCAACGAAGTGACGGGGTGTACGAGGCACTGCCATTGTGCCCTGCCACTGAGCTGTTCCCAAAGCCACCCTGCTCCTCTGCTCTCGGTGGTACATGTCTTGCTAATTCTGATCATACCAACATCATACTGTGCATCTCTTCAGGCCAGGAAGGGCAGCCCTCCTGCTTTTGCAATGCAAAAAATAAAGCAAGTGAATGATGCTGATGCTCCCAGTCCCCGCAGAGCTGCAGGATGAGGGCTGAGCTTACAGCTGCTGCAAAGATCGAATGCCAGAGGCAAAATAACTGGGCCACAAGTACCCTGCCCCGCTAGAGCCTATGCCCTCAGCAGCAGAAAGTTAAAGAAGACAAGTCCGTGGCTTTTAGAAAGTAGATATGTTCGGTATAATCCGATTAAAATTCCTTACAAATACGCTGTGAAGTTAGCTCTGGAATCAATGAATGGTCACGGATCTCCTTAAGTGCAGGATTTAAGAAACTCTATCGTTATGGTAAACCTACAAAGAATGTGTCCAACGGGCTAAATAGGGACAGCAAACACCCTGGATTAACGCTTCCGCAAGAGAGCCTCTGGTTCGCTTTGTTCATCCTGACTGCCGTTTTAAAAACGGGCCTAAACTGAAATCCCAGGTAAAATAAGTCAACCTAGAAACAGATGTTTTCAAAAAGGCAGATGGAAGCAAAATGGGTATGGTTTTACATATGGCTTTTTCACTCTCAAATTGTTTCAGTTAAAATTTGTAGGGAAAAACATCTCCAGAGCCTCTAAATGACTCTCGGCCAAACGTTCACACACTGAGAAAGCAGAGGGCAAGAAGCCCTGTGCCAATTACACCGACACAAAGCTTCAGAACTTGGTCTTCAGGCCAACCAGAAAATTTGTGAGTGATGTATCAATTGCTAGATTTTTTTTAAAGATGTCTAATTCATCTGGAAGTTTACTTGCTCTCTGACTTTTGAGATGCTAGTCTGCACTTTCAATCCTCCTGCAGCCACCCTGACAGCTAGAAAGTCGCTTTGTTTCAGACCGAAAGCAGAGCTCTCGGGTAATCACCCGCTGTCAGGTGTGGGAGCTCTGGACACGCGGTGAGCCTTGAGCCTCGCGCAGAAGCGGCAGTGCTGCTAAAGCAAAGGTGAGATGATGCACGCCCATGCCTGGAAAGGACACGCTGTGGCTGTGCACTCCAGGGGCAGATGAGCTGGGCCAGCCCTGTCCCATGCCAGTGGTGATGGGGGAAAGAGGGCCAATCTGCACCCCCCCGCGAGGAGAGGAGAGCACGGGGCACATGGGGCAGCGCTCGGGTCTAAGCTGCGGCTGCAGAGGGGGTTTTGCGGGAGGCTTGTTCCCACAGTCACTGGTGAATCCCTCCTCTGGGACCAGCAACCTCCTCCCACTGGGAGCAGGGCTGATTTCCCATCCTGCCGGCCCAATGTCCCTTCTCAAAGCTGCGGAAACTGCTGCAACGCAGCTACTACCATGGCGCTTCCCGACGTCCAGCCTCCCTGCTGCCCAGTTCCCCCTCGTGACACCCTGTCTGGAATCAGTTGGCACATAATGCGAGCAAAGGACCGTATTTTCTCTGCCTCTGCAAGCATCCAGCCTGCTCTCTGCTGCACTAAAACGCCAGATAAACAAACAGCGTAAGGGTGCAGTGCAGACATCTCCGGCAGGAAACAAAGTGCAGAACTTGCTCTATTTTAATCCCGTCAAGGGTCTTCTTGGAAGTGAGGCAGAGCCCGGCTGTGCAGAGTTAAGAATGAAACCCTATTTTTAGCCTGTCCCTGGTGAGGTAAGTGCGCGTGAGTCAGACCCCGGCGTGGGATGTTGCATAAGAAGGGGCCTGCGCCGCAGCTCCCGGCACACGGGGGTGCGAGGAGGATGGAGGGAGCCTTCCCTCGCTGCTTCCTGGCATTGTCATTTCAAGACAGACCCTTCACGGTATTTAAATGCAGGGTTCTTTCTTCCTTCCCTCCCCCCCCCCCCCCCCCGAAAAATTTAATTAGAAACAGCAGTAGGCTGGTTATGTAATGTGATTAATTGCAGCATTAGAGTGAAAAAATATAGGGCATACAGGTCTTAAAGATTCACATGCAAAGTCATGTGTGGGAGTGAGAGAGACAAGGGTGAAATGCAAGACTTATCTGTTTGATTAGGTACTTTTCATGGGGCAGTGATTTATTCCCTGAGTAATTTAATTGGAGTAATCTGCAGATAGCTAAAGAAAAAAAAAAAAAAAGAAAAAAAAAAAAAAGAAAAAAAAAAAAAGAAAAAAGAGCAACTAAACCTCCAGAAGACAATGGAACAAAATTGCTTTCACAGCATCCCTAAAGGTTAGCTCTGTACCTTGCTAGCAGGATGTTACCCTCAGCAGCAGACCTGCCCCTTAACAGCACTCACTCACACCAATAAAAATTAGGTTTTCCACTGAATCACGATTAACGAACTGCAGACACATGCCGAATGGCAGAATTGCAAGTAACTTTCACTATGCTGGAACCTTATCTGAGGAACTATCTGAAGCTTCAGGATTCATTTTTTGTTCCCCTGCCTTTTGTAAACCTCTCACCAGGGAAGAACTGAAGCCCAGGCCAGCATTCCCTCCTGCCTGTGACCTCCAAACACCCAACACTGACTGTAAATTCTCTGTAAATGGTGTACTCTCCATGGCTGTTGATTAAATTCAACCTAGTTCAATAATGGCAAGACGTCACCAGCGTATTTGATTACTCAAGTGTCCTATATGTCAATGGGCTAAGCAAAGGCATGTCTTCATCGCACAACAATGGGCCGTCTGGGTCTGACTGAGCACCCTTGCTGCAAAACTGAGCTCGGCGAGGCCGAGTGAGTGTCACTAAGACTCGAGAAGGCATATCTGGATGTATTTTAGCATTGCAGTTTTTCAGAGTGAAAGAACTGTTGTTAATATTCATGGAAGGGAAGATGAAAAGGCACTGGAGAAGGGAGCTCGTGGCAGGGTACCAAGGACATCTCAGCAGGTTTTATCCTGTGCTCTCTCTGGGGAGAGGAAGGTTCACAGCCTAAGTGTGGCTGTTCTTATACTATAGATTATTCTTCAGGATTGTCTTGATGCCAGCTACCCTAAACTCAAATCTAAGGCTCCGGTGAATGAGGAAGTATTAATTTAAGGCACCCTATGAGTAAGTGCCTGAGCTCCCTCTGAAGTGAAGGCTCTTCACTTGGTGAGCTTAGTCTAGTTCTAGTAAGCTTCATTACTGGCAACCTTAGCTGTAAAGCCACAGTGGGAAACAGAAAAAAACTCTGGGCTTGATCTCTCCCGAATAAGAACTTTATTTGCTACACCCTTGCAATGATTTCAGAGGCCTCTCCTTCTGGATTTGTCAAGCAGCAAAATGCCAAGATTAATTGAAAAGCAGTTTTAACATTACCTTGGGTTTGCATCTTGTTTGATTGCTTTACTAATATGAAAAACACAAAATGATTCATATTAGAAAAATAGATTTCAATGGTGTTTTAAGGCAGCCCTGGTGCTAACTCTGAATCAAGGCATTCCGAAGTGATAAAGCAGAAATACCCTTGCACGAGGCTTCCAGTCTTACTGGAGACATAATGTGAATGAGAGTGAACTGGCCAAGAAGTCTCAAGCCATTAGCTGGGTTTGTGCAGCTACACGGCATTGCAATGTTCCTGAGCCCCTTTCATGTATTTCTACAGCTTTCCTCCCCCCTGCACATGACAGCTAAGCTAAATCCATTGATTTAGCATCTGACTTGATCTGTCCCAGTGCATGTGTTATTATCACCTGAGCATGCTTGATTCCTCATGCAGAGCCTATTTGTAGACAATTAGCGGGCCAGAACCATTTTCCAGTGGAAATTTTTTTCCTCTCTTAGAAACTGGACAAAGAAAAACTGTTCAGGTCTGTGAGTGATATCTAAGTGCACAGTAAAATATCTCTTGAAGAAATCAAGATCAAAGCTCATACAATTAGGAACAAACTAAAATCAAGGGCACCTTTACCGAAGCTCATTAAAAATATCCTTTGCACCGCTCTCCTGCGTGGCACCCAAAGTCTCATGAATACAGTGGTCTAATGAGAATGCAATGAGGGTTTTTTTTCCTCCAGTATTTTTCTTTTCCATACTTAGCAAATGTCATAGTTTAATTAAGAGATGTCAAAGGCACAGAGAGCTGCCCCGAAATAATCGTCACCTGCTGCTAGATAAATGCTGAGGTGAAGACAAGCAAGAAGGGTGATCATGCAAATGCTGAATTATGGAGAGAGGGCAAAGTTCAAAAATGGAACTGACAAAACCTTCATTTATTGAAGTGGGCTGAGGGAGCTGCTTTTGCTGGCCCTTGAGAATGGGCCCCTCCGCCCCAGGTCCCCCTTGCAGCCGTTCCTGAGCTCGCCACCGACTTCTCTCGTGCCTCTTCCCTCCCCCACGTTGTCCCTTGCAGTAAGATTCACACCGAAGTCTCTCACGGTGTGGGGCGGGCAGAGTGTCCTTAGCATCACGTACACACGGCTGACACTGCCCTCCCGTCAGAGCAGCAGGCTGGCGCTTGGCACGGCCGCACCAGCCCTTTGCTGGCGCAGGAGTGCTGGAGCCCGGCTCCCACCGCTGCCGCAGTCACCACGCAGCCAGGAGCCCTTTGCAAAGCGCTCGCTGAAGACCTGACCTGGAGCCATTTAAATCGCTACAAAGGCTCTTACTGACTTCCTTCAGGACCTTACCGACAGCCTTTAATTTAGTCTTTAAAAGCATGCATGTCTTCATTTATTCATATTTACCAAAGCCCTTCCAGTCTTTGATTTTACAACCTTTTATGAGTCTCACTAGATGAAGTTTTCTTTTTCTGAAAAACAACCCACCCGGCTGCCTGCTCCCCTCTCCCGGTGTCTGTGCTTGCTTTCACAGGAAGGTTGGCTCACTCGCTTTTCCCTTTTTCCACATAGGTCAATATTGATCTGCTCATTCCAGCGGCGGTTTTGTGCTAACGGCTGTCTCTATGCTGTGCCCTCTGATGAATCCTCGACCTGTAAACTGTCCTTTCTTGCTTGCTGCCCTTGTCTGGGATCATTCCATTAGTTCACAACTTACTTCACAGAACATTTACCAGAGGGGTAAATTACTCCTGTTTCTCAACTTCTGTGCAGAGATGACAGCACAACGCCTTAGGGGTTCCCTGTCTCTCCAAAATTATCTTCAAACTAATATACAGGTACTGTATTTCCAGCAAATATTTCCTTTTAATGGAAATCATGCCCCAAAAATAGCTTGCTAGAGTCCCTGTAGAAGTTGACCAATGCGCAGTGCTCTGAAGATGGTGGGACAGGGCTCAGGTCAAGTCTCGGTCCCTATTCCCGATGAGCAGAGCACCAGCCACACAGAAATCAAAGAAAACTTCTCTGTGGAATCACACCACCTCCTACAGCTTCCCCACAGCACTGTGGACAATGCCAGCATGGGGCTACCACATTTTCAGACTCCATAGGTCAAGCAAGATAGATAATTTTTCTTTGATCATGACTGATTTCTCACTGCATTATTAACAAACAGCGGTATTTTGACCAGCTTTGATGTATACTTCATCTGACCCACTGGTGAGGTTCTTCAAGTGGGACCACCACACAGAGGTCCCTGGGATGAAGGGTTCATAAAGTAAGTAATTGTGAGTAACAAAGAGGAGCCAAATTAATTCCTTCACACTGAAAAACGACGTGTGTCTTCTGAGCCAGAAAACAAAAGGATTTCCATGGCATTCCTCTACAAAACTATCAATCATTTCATTACCATGAAACAAGCTTCATAAAATATTCTGTAGTTTTAGCAATAAATGCTGATAAAACTAAGCCCCCATACTGCTTAATTGCACTTATTAGGAAGCCAATTGTCTGTCAGATTAATTTTGTTTTGCAAGCCATGCTCATGAGAAAGGGCAATTTTTAATCAAACCTGTGATACTTGCTACAAGACAGACTTTCGAAGGGCACACTTCACCCAAACAAGAACATTCATCACAGCTGGACACAGAGAAGAGGTGGCTGTACTTTGTTATATGAAAACACATGGTTGTATAAAGATTTATCTCCTCCACCACACTCTGACTCTAATATATTTGCAGACCTGTTTGATGGACCTCCAGGTCAACCCAGGGCTGATATGTAGCAGCTTCTCTTAGGTTCCTGCCCAGGTGTGGGGAGTCACTGCACAGCAGCAGCCGGCAGCCAACTCCAGCACATAAATCATCGACAGAAATGCAGATTTGCATCCACATTATCTTTTAGGTAGGAGCTTTAGCAGAATGCTGGGAATACCAAACGCAAGGCTTAATTTGGGGTGGTATCTTGGTACAAACAATTTCCCCTGGCACACTGAGGATGAGACGTGGCAGGCAGCAGTCCGAAGGCATCTGTCCCTTCCTGCGATGCTCCACAGGCCTCTGCGGGTGCCTCATCTCCCAGGGAGACACCGAGCGCCGCTGCCGTTGCCATGGCTTTGCGAGAGAGACCTTCAGCAAACACACAGTGCTCGCCAATAAAAGCTGCCGTCGGCACGGGCACCTCTCGCCGTACGTGCCGGGGACCACTGCTTCACAGCAGCCTCTGCACCCTGCAACCGCACGTCCCCGCAAAGGCCTCTCAGTGTCCTCCCTTACTCATATGCCGCCAGCCACATTTAGGCTCAGAAATTCAAGTTAATACTTTCTTTCAAATTCTACACAGTTTGGCTCCTACACAGGTTCAACTCCACATAACTCACTGTTGTAATTCAGTAGTTAGACCCAAGATTTAATTTAACCCATTTTTCACATCAGTAGGGTTACTCAAAGACAATTTCAGTGGAATAGGAGCCCTCAGCTTTAAACAAATGCTCCGTGTTTCTGATTAAGCGCTTTTTTTTGTGTTTCCTGACAAGGAGGTGAGTGAACCACGGCACTAAGGAAACCTTGTTTCTTGCAAACCTAGGGGACTGTTACTCACGTGAGTTTGGTTCCTGTGAAGCCACAAGGACTGACTGCAAATTTCACAAAGCTGAGCCCTTCAGTGTCATTCTGCCTCCGTCTGTCTTTCTCTCCCTCCCGCACGCAAATACACTCCCACCCAAAGAGAGTAACGCTGCTACTTCCTTCCCAGCTGGGACAGCTGCATCTCTCACTCCTCTTTTAGCTACCTATTTTATCAAATGCAACTCCGCAGCTTGGCCTTTTCTGTCCAATTGGCCTGGTCCCAGCCCGGAGTTGCTTGGCGAGCACACAGACACAGGCAGAGGTCACGTCAGCATTGCCTCCCGAGCAGAAATGTCTCTGGTGGACTCTGAACTCGCTGCTCGCTGTCACGCTACCCATGTCGTTTCTTGGATGGCGCCCGTCATTTAGATTTCTTAGGTCACAGAAAGCACCGCAATTGAACTTTCCTTCCAGACATTTATCTCAATAACCTACGCACATCTTTAGTAGGCCGCTCTGCTCTTATTACTGCCATGAATATTCCAGGCAGGACCGGTACACATATCACAAAGGTTGTCCAACAATTTCCACCATAAAAACCCTGTTTTAAATTGATTACAAATTTGAAAAGCTTCACCGGTTCTTTCAGCCAAGGAAGCAGGGGGGGCAGGGATCTTTATCCATTGTAAAATAATTCTAAAATGTTTTTTGTGAAAAGGCCTAATATCTAATATCACCATGCCTTGGGACTGCAGCTCCAAATCTGACAGCAGAGGGAAGGGTGAGCTTTGCCATCTCAACGATGAAGCAATCAACATGTGGACAACTGATAAGCTTCTGAGAAGCTGCAGCTTGCACACTATTGCAGCAGAGGTTTGCTAGGTGCTCCCAGCCAAATACCCCGAAGATTTAATCTACGTGGGGCCCAGAGAGATCTCCTCCGCAACTGCAGATGTGAGTTGCTGTGGTCTGGACTCGGTCCCAGCAGTCAGACTGAGGATAGGATGTTTAACCTCCTTGTGTTCTCACTGACCTTTGGGGGTGGAAGCTGCCCCATTTGAGAGCCGGGAGGACAAAAGCTGGACTTGTGTTCAAGAAACAGCCATTCCGCTTTTCCACAAACTCATTTTTCAGAAACTGGTAGGGAGTGGTAGGGCTGGAAAGGAGACTGGGAGCGGCCAGGCAGGGATGTTAGCACAAGCAGCCATGAGTGGGGAAGGCAGAGGAACAGCCTGAAGGACAGACTCCTGATGACCCTAAGCCCGATGTCTGGCAGTTCCCTTTCAGAGCTTGGACCAGGTCCCAAGGCTCCTGACTCCCACTGCTCCTCTGCCATCTGCCAGCGTCCACGAAACCTCCCAGCAAGCCATCGTGCCTCCGCTGACAGATGCCATGGCGCAGCAGCATTGCCCGTCCGCTCCATCACCGCTTGCTGTCAGCTCCTGGGGTGGCTGAACCGCAAGTGCCCGTATGCACGGTGGGGAAGGTCAAGAGAACACGGCTCGCTGGGCCCCGGGGCTGGGTCTGAGGCACATGGGGCTTTGAAGGCCTCGGGCCACACCCTGAATAACAAAGGTAAAGCAGAACATGGAGGACTTGTTCATTAAGCGAATCCCATCCGCTCACCTGACGAGACAGGGCTCCTGTGGAAAAAGTAGGAGATCGTTACCTAATAAGGCTTCAAATTTGTGCCCAAAGAGAAGCCAAATTCCTTTTGCACGGGCACCTCTTAACTTTTCAGTCCTAGATTCCGCAACCACAGAAGGGGCCTTTTAGGACTGTTTCGTGTCTGTGCGTTAATCATTTGGTGCTTCACCGTGCCAGCTGTTGTGCCCGGGTGGGAAAATAACAGACCCAAGAGCCATCTTGGTGGGGATGAGAGGCGGGAGGACGCCAAGGCACAGCGATGCACGGGCAGGTATCCAGCAAGGAGAGAAGTGACCCTTCGCGTCATCCTCACGCTTCCCACACGCACACAAGGCAGCGTGGAGGAGGCTCACCACACACCCGCGTCGATGTAAAGGCAACAACACCCATTTTACACCGTTTCCCGGAGTTTCCGCAGCAGGATGCCGTTGCATCGGCTGGAACACGGCCAGGCCCAAGACATCCACCGGCCCGCCAGGTGCAAAATTCCCACTATTTCTGTAAAAAGCCGAGTGGCGGTGGGGGGGGTGAGGTGAGTCATTTCCACCCGTGCGGGAATGCGCGGAGGGGGAGGGGGGCTCAGGCCCCTACTTGAGGATTTAAAAACGGTTTCTGGAAGCCCGAGGCAGCTGCACCACACGCTCTGGCGCTGCAGCGCCGCGGGCGCTGACCCGCTGGGGCCGCCCTGAGGGACTGGGGGGCGGCGGCGGGGCCGCGCTGAGGGCTGGGCGGCGGGGCCGCCCGGGACCGGCGGGCAGTGCCGGGGCCGCGCTGAGGGACCGGCGGGCGGCGGCGAGGCCGCCGCGGAACGACGGGCGGGCGGCGGAGCGGGGAGGGCCGGTCTCCCTCAGCGTGCCGGGCCGCGTGCGGGGCGGGGCGGGCGGCGGCGGCCGGGCCATGCGGAGCGGAACGTGATCGGGGCCGCCCCCGCGGCCGCCGGGGGAGCGGGAGGGAAGCGCCGCCTCCCCCCCCCCCCCCCCCCGGCTGGGCTGAGCCGCACGGGGCCGGGCGGGCGGCCAAGGCGTGTCGCTGGCGGGCCGGCAGCCAGGGCCTCCCCCCGCGGGTAGGGCCGCAGTCTGCCCGCGGCCGCCGGCCTTCCTGCCGCTCCCCGCCCCCGGTGGCGGCTGGCAGCCGCCGCCGCGGGGTTTTCCAGCCCGTTCCCCCGCCCCGGGGGCGGTCGGCGCTGGCGGGGCCGGTGCGGGGGTGCCAAGCGCCGCTCCTCCCCACGCCCCCCACCCGAGCCCCCGCAGGCCGGGTCGGTGCGCGGGGGAAAGGGGAAAAAAAGGGGGGACTCCCCCCAACATAAACCAGCTGGGCTGGACTCGGTCGTGGCAGCGAGTCTGGGTGTGCTGCCTGTTTATGAAATAACATTTTAATGCCAGGATGTGGTTAGCCTGCGTAGCGAAGGATCGCAAACAGATGGCAGATGACCTCTCGTAAGCTGGGGTGTGTTTGAAAAGGGGGGGGGGGGTGTGCAAGAAGGCAGTAGCCAGGCAGGTAGCCGCTGCTTCGCACGACGTCACCGTCCGCTTCTTAAACCCGCTGCAGGCTTTTTTATCAGCCGAGCTTTTCGCATCCGTCTTAAGATTAAATAAAGTATCTTCAGCGTTTCACCAGTTAGTTAAACCATGGAATCATCTCGCCGACAACACAGAGAGGACGAAATGTCACGTCGCAGCTCCACCAAACCGACCCGGGCTCCCAAGTAACCGCCCGTGAACGTGCATGTTGTGCTGAACATCGGCACCGCTTTTAATTTTCGAGTACAGTCGTGCAGAGTGTGTTATTTTGGAAACGTTGAGCTCACCTTTTGCTAAGCGCATTCCCCAGAGATTTCGGGAGGTGCAGCAGGCATCTAAAATAGAAGAACATGTGAGACCTTGTTCTTTCCAAAAGGCCTGAGCATGCACTTGCATAATATTGGAATGGTATCCCTGTAATTACATTAGCTTTTTACTTTTCACAATAAAAATAAGTTCAGTTAGAACTTCACTTAGCAGAAACCAATATTCCTACTTTTTAACATTTTATGGTTAAGATTCTACTTAAAAGTTTTTAACTTATTCATGAAAAGGCCTGTTCCTCAGGCTGTTATCTTGCAGTATATCAGTGCAGAATTGCACTTATTTGGGAATTGAACTGATCCACTTGACTCGGGCTCGCAAAGATGACGTGATTTTCCAGACCGAGTCTTTGTATTGTGGTAGGGCTTAAATATTTGGAGCCTCGTGGGAGATTTATGGCTACAATGTCATGTCCAATGTGCCAGTGTCCATTAGTGGCAATCTGGGATGGTCCTAAATGCTGCTTCTGCCCCAATCAATGCATTAGCTTGGTTCAGCTGAAACTAGTAATTGAACACCATTGCTCAATCAATGTCTTGCTTCCTTTAAGAAAGAAACCTTTCAGGGTTTTTAATTCAGTGTCTCCTAACCTGCTGCAGGTATTGTATTTCCCCAATATAATCCTGCAAAAAAATGTTGTTCCATCTCTTAAATAAAATGTGCTTAATATATAGCCCATGCCTTATGTAAATGTCCTTTAACACCGACAGTGCACAGCAAAAGCGTTTGACATTATCTCTCTTTAACAGTATGCAACACAGTTCAAATATGTTTGTTCCAGTAATAAGGGAAAAGGCGATGATCATTAACAAGAACCAAATGAAAAAAAAAAAAAAGCACAGTCATTTTTAAAGTCAGACACATAGGTTGTGCCAAGCCAAGAGGGAAAAGATTTTCTGCCATATATTCACATGACTGGGACATGAAGGGGTTTTGAAGAAATCGCCACTGCCTTTCCTGTTCAAATAGCCATCAGTGGATTAAAACTTGGGTTAGGCTTGCCAGACAGAGACATGAAGGACTGTGAGGGGTCTGGGTGGCGAGCTCCTTGCAGCCCCTCCGTGCAGTCGGAGCTTTGGGGGTGGCCAGTCCCCAGATTTGCTACATGTCATTGCACTGGGCCATGCAGAAACCCCTCTCTGACCTATTGACACATGAACGAGGAAGTAAATAGAGCTGGTGGAGCTGAGTTTGTTTTGATTCTTTTCCCTGGTACTGTAGCATTTAAAACTTATGTTTAAGCAAGCTACTTTGGAGAGGTTTTGTAAGGCTATGAAAAGGGAAGTTTAATGCTGTGTGGGGCTACTTATTTTAAAGCTTTCTTTTAAAATGTTTCAGCAAATGGTTACTGCAAGTACCAGTAACTTTTCCAAATGCATTTTGGTTTAATTGTACCACTTCTTCTATTTGATAGCTACTTTTTATACAATATGTATTTTCTGGGACTAGAATCGGAGGCTCCCGCAGTAGTGGCTTACCTGCAAGGAAGCACAGCACAACTGGCACAGCTGTGCTCAAACTCACCCAGAACTTCAGCAGCAGCCTCTCTGCAGGTACCCCAGCACATTCCCAGCCACCGAAGTAACTAACAATGAACGCTGCTAGACAACTAGAGCAAACCAGGCTTGAGGTACAAGACTACAAAACTCCTTCTCTAGAGCTGTTGGCATCTATAGAGGAGAAACTATTAAAACCCACTAATTGCACAAAAAGTGGATCAGTTGTGCATCTTCATATTGAGCAGGAAACTTTTTTGATAGTGCAAGAGATTGCAAATCCACATACCAGCAGTGCTGGTGCAGAGAGGTGATGATTATGTGAAGAAACGTGGCAGAACTCTCTAACATTCCATGCCAGGAACTGCCCTTCCCACCGAAACATGTGCAGAAAAGAAAATGGTAGTAGAGGAATGGAGGGGAAGGTCCAAGAAGGTCTACGAAATATTTGACCATTTCGTATTTAAGTAGCTTCCGTGCAGCTTGTATGCAAAGTGTCAGACCAGTGCAAATTAACACTGCTGAGTCATGGCCAGAGTGGGGGAAAAAAAACCCCAAACTTTAAAATGTGACCTGAAAACTAACATGAGAGAAAGAAAAAAATCATCCTGCAGCTTTTGAATTTTGTGTGGAATGTCACAGTGTACAGTTAGGGGACAGCATATCAAGGTAAAATAAACACTTTAACAATTTAAATTAAACACTTAAAAAGCCAAAATTATTGTAAGTATCAGGTAAGGAACAGCAAAAATATTTTTCATCTCAGCATCCTTCAAGAGCTTAAAAAAAAGCCCCCAACTTCTTAAAATCAAACGTACAGCAGAGTAGATGGGTAAAAATCTAAAGAGTAGCAAAACCAGCTAGCAGCTCTGGGTTTATTTTGTATAAAATAAGAATGTATCGATGAAAAGGAGGCGATTATTTAAGTCAAGTTTAAGAGTTAATTTTTCTAAATATTTTGAGGTTATTCTGCAGAGGTTCTGGTTTAAAACCACGCATAGACTGATTGCATGCCTCTCCAGCCAGATTTATCTTAACCCCAGTTCTCCCAGCACTGAGGACGCAGAATGGTGCTGGAGGGTGTTTGCGGCTCTGGAGGCCGTGGGGAGAAATGCTGCTGTGCTAGTCCAGAAAAACAACTTTTAGATTTCTGTGCAGTTTCCCCGGTCCATCTCTCTAGGGGTGGCAGGGCCTCTTTCCGAAAGGGGAGGCTGTGGCTGGCTCAGCCGAGGGCTTGGTGGTACGGGGATAGATTTGGAGTGAGGGTTATTGGTGTCCTGTGCCGTGCTCGTCGCCGACTGTGTCCCACTGGTGCTACGCCTGTTCAGGAGGGGTGCAAAGTCCTCATCGTCATTCTGGCGTCACTCAGGCATTTATTTTCAAAGGCTCCGGTTGTTACAGAGCTAAAATGAAGCAGAGGGAGGGAGGTGGGAAGGAGGACTTTGGGCTGAAACCACACCGTCAGGACTACAACCCACAGTTATTAAGGCCAACGTGGAACTTGTGGTGTTCAGAGATGCTTTTCCAGCTCCCTTGAACCTGCGTGAGGGCTGCTGGTTGTCAGTCCCTGGCACAGATCTTTGCTTGAATTCCTGTCTTGGTTGGTCTGGTGGCTTAGGCAGCACATCAACAGGCACTGGGCTGGGCTTTAGAAATCTGTCTGAAGACCACCTCCAGCCGTGTTTTTTCTCACCGATGGCATCCTTCCACTCACGCATTTTCCTGGCAGTTCCCCACCTTTCCCCCTCAGTTTCAGTGAGGCCACCTGAGGCCAAGGCTGGAGGAGAAGCATCCCCAGCCGGAGGCTGGGCAAGGGCTCTGACTCTAAGTGGGTGTTAGGAGAAAAAATCCTGAGCGTTCAAATGAAGGATGGGAGTAACAGCTGTAGTAGAGTTTATATTCTACCAATCATGGGACTTTCGGTTGGTTCCTATCTGTTTTTCAGTAACATGTCTGGTGGTTATAAAATGAGCAGTATTTATCTGACCCAGGAGTCAGAGACATTACCTCATTGTCACGGGGTCAGTGGCAATTAGACTGCAAAGACCAGCCAAGCAGTGCCGCTGGGTACAATAGTCTGTGGCAGGCTTAACCTTTACGGTCACCGCTGCTGCGGAGGGACAGCCCAGCAGCGCGTTACAGCCTCGCAGCCCCGCAAAGCCAGGCCTGGCATTTTAATAGCGAGAGCAGAGCAGAAAAGGCTCTCTCCTTTCATAACGTGTCTCGGGAGGGTTAGCTCTGTATACGTTAAAACACTGCAATAGAGTAATTTAAGCAGGATTAATGGGTTAATGGTTTATATCAGTTCTATCTCGCTTTTGAGTTAAAAATTAAGTTCATCCCCCAAAAAAGGTGTAGTAACAGTTGAACATAATGCAAGTACAATAATTTATAGACAACAGTCATCCCATAGTTACCGTAAACATGATGTACGAAGGTTAAGAGCCAGGTCAGCAGCTGTGCAGAGCGTAACCAACTCAGCAGGGAGAGGCAGCTGAATTTAACCTGCAGCCAGAGAAGGTTGACTGCAACGGCTCGTGCACCAGGGTAGCAGTGAAGGGGCCATACCCCTTCCTGCCTTTGGCAACAATTAGCAGCTGAGCCGTGCACTCGAGGGCATTTAGAACTGAAACCAGGTGCTTTTCATTTCTGGAGGTGGCAACCTTATATTTCTCGTCTGTTACTATATGGTTATTCATCATGCATACTTCCTATTCATATACGATAGACTTGAATCACAGGTCTACCCCATGCAAGCCAAAACGTGGTAACTCTGAATTTAAGAGCAGTTCACTCTCAGATAGTCACCCCAAATGAGACGGCTGAGCCACCTGATGAGGGACGCTGGTCGCCAGGTTCCCGCTGTTATTCATTATTGCCTGAGAGGGTTTGTCAGGCTGGGTGGGCAGGATGCTGTGGGAATACGCACCATAGGAGCTCTGCCTCGTCCTGGCTGGCCGCCAGAAGGGCTTTCCTCCTCCATGTTGTCACTGGTCCCTCTGATTCATTCTGTCTGCCCGGCTTGCTCTTGCACGATTTCATGCACCGCCTCTGTTTTTTTGGTTCAGGAAAATTTAACGTTCTGCCTACTTATTTTTTCCACCATATAAAATTTGGTTTTGGCATAGGCTGAGATAACCCTCCTATCCCAAAGAGAGGATCTGGGAGAGAGGTTAGGGGGTAGCACTGTAGGTATTTTACAAGTATGTAATCTTCCTTTTTGCTTTACAATTCCAATTGCTCAGAATTAGGGTGAGGATGCGGGTAAGGAGCAAGACTTTCCCCTCCTGCCCTGTCAGACTGAGTACTAGACCCACAGAAAGACAAGGAACTAGACTCACAGAAGGTCTGAAAAACAAAAATTTGAGTGTTTCATTTCTTAGCTTGTAGGCACCAGCTCAAACCCCGAGTTTGGGGTCTTGGTTCCTAGACAGGCAATGAGGAGAGAAGGGTGGTTGTATACAGGAGGCGGGAGAGCCTCCTGCAGTAGCTGGCAGAGGTGTAGCCTCTGGTCAGCAGCTGACCATGCTCTGAGCTGCTTTTTCTACACTGGATTCACAGCTGGAAGCTCTGCCCAGGGGCGAGGTGGGAACTAAACCACAGTACACGCTGGGCAGCAGCGTGGAAGAGCCACACGGAGCACTCCCAGAGTGGGGACCAGGCGCAATGCCCTTTCATGCCCAGGGAAGATTTTAATCTAGTTGTTCCAGGTAAAATCTCTGACTGGCAAGAGATCCCTGAGATAGGAGCTCCTTCATTCCACCTTGTATGTGTACTCCTTTGAACCCTGTAACACTTGACTGTTCCCCAAGTTCAGGCAGCATACTGCTCTGGGGCACAGCAACCTTGCTGTCCATGCCTGCTCCTGGCAACAGGTAAGTATTTTTATTCAATATTCACTAATACCAACTGCACGCAGATCTGCTTCCTGGAGTGCTACCAGTGCTATCATCACTCCCTTCAGCCCAGTAAATGCTACCAGATGCAAAGCAGAACAGTTTCAGGAGAAGATGGTGGCATTCTCCCTGCTCTGGCTGTGGAAATGGTTATTTGGAAGGTAGGCACCAACAGAAGCAAGGTTGAACCCTTAATATTTCTAGAACCTGGCCCTGCTCCCTGTTACATTTTAAACAGGTCTGACCCTGTCCTGGCTCTGAAAACGTGCACTTGATCAGATCACACAGGTAAGGGCTCGGGGGCTTGGATGCATGCAAGGTGTGAGGCACCAGGTATTGTCAAAACTTAGACTGTCCCAAGAATGGCAATAACTTGGTATAGAGGAGCCAGCCAGGAAAGACAGACTCCCAAATCTCTGGTAGCACTTTTTTGGCTGGTCACTTCCAGAGAGGGGGCTCTGAATGACACGGGTGCGTGGGCTGAGTCAGCACGAACAGCCTGACACGAATCCCCACTCTGCTTGGTCCTCGCCTGCGTTTGCTCCAACTCCCTGGGCACGTCAGTATTTCCCGTAATACTTGCCCTCGGTTTGTGCCTGCAGCGCCGGGGAGCTCATCCAGTCCCTGCTGGGTTTGAGCCTTCAAGGCTGGAGCACACCAAACCTTTTCTGACAAAATGGAGAGCTGCCCACATGCAGCAGCACCTCCTGTTTGCCCTTCAGACGGAGCTGGTAGGTCACAAGGAGAAGGTCCCGATGGCGATTTCTCACTGGTAATGTTGAGGACTAGTTGTTAGTTGGTAGAGCATTCCCTCAGAAAATGGACTGTTCTGTTCAGGGTGGTGCAAGCCAGGTCCCCCTCCTTCAGGGCCATCCATCCTGGGAATCCTCTGCACCCATGCTGTTGGCTCCGTGCAGAAAATCTTCATGGGGCCATGAAGAAACTTAAGAGCGGCCGTGATGGCACTGCCATCAAAGGCACTGTGAGGAACCTGCATTTCCATCTCCCTTCCCAACATTTACATTGAGCAGGCTTTGGAGGCCACCATGTCCTTCTATTCCTCCCACTTCCTAATTTTAGGGGAAAAAACGAGCAAGCTCTCGTTGCCGACCCCAAACGTACACCTTCAGGAGAAAGGCTCCTTGACGTAGCAGAGCGGGATGTCTGGGAGCACGTTCAGGATGAGCCCATCAGCAGCATTTCCCTGCGGACAACTCCTCCCACCTGTCTAGCCCTGCCTGCTTGAGGTTTTCCATAGCTCTAGTCCTGGCTGCTTCCAGACACAGAGCAGCTGTAGGTTTTGGGGTGTCTTTGGGCTAAGTCTGGATTTCTGAGGATCTGCATTTTGGGTTTAGATAGATCAGTCCTCTTGTCAGCTCTAGATCTAAGCAAACACAACCTAGATGCTCTCTGCAAAAATCTCCTAGCCACTGAGGTCACCTTTCATATGCAAATGAGATTCAATGGCTGCAAAAATTGAAAGTAAAGGCAATAACTACATTTACCGATAAAGGCAGTGAGGCACTGGGGCACATTGCAAAGGTCTACACCAGATTTACCTTCATGGGGAGATGTTCTTGAAAATGTGGGGCAGTTTACCCACCAGTTATGGGGCTGGACATGGGAACCACTGGGACATACTCCGTGATTTAGATCCTGCAGGTAGTTGTGCTACTTGATTATAATGGTTCTTCTGATTTATGAATAATGAATCATCCTGTGATTCAACTGATGTGAAAACTCCCGTGGTGTGTAAATAGAGGCAAACTGCAGTTTTTAACTACTTTCAGGTATGCTAACACTGAGGGGATATAATTTTCTTTCTGTAATTTAATTGTACACGATGTTTGCTCCCATCATTCATAAGTAAAAGTTTCTTACAGACTTAACAGATTGTGTTTCCATCTCTGTTGGGTAAAAACAGTATTATGGACACAAGCGGAATGGAAATCATAACACAGCATCTCCACTATTTTAAGAGTCATATTGAAACACATGGAACAGATACGCAATTCCACTCTTTGCTGCCTTCAAATTTGGTGCTCTGTGTGTTTACTTAGCGCTAGAAAAGGAAAGTGAAAACAAACCCGTTTCCTCAATAGGCCCCAGGAACAGGCTTTGCTGCTGTCCTTTCCCTCAGGACTGGGTACCATTTCCAGGCAGTGGAAGGGCTCTGGGCAAGCGAGAGCTGCAAAGTCATTCCCGAAATGAGACAACAAAGAGAAAGGGGGGAAAAAAAAAAAGAAAGAAAAGGACTGTCAGAGTGAGAACAGCCAGCTGAGGACTAACGGGTGAGAAAGCTGGGATCTGAAGTGTGACAGCTCTTCTGGATGGAACGGCTGGCTTGCAGCGGGTCAGGCTGTTCCTGCCCCGTGCTGCTCCTGGGGAAGCACCTGCCTCGCGGCAATTTATCCAGCTGTCAGCTTGTTTTCACACAGACCATCAATGCGTCCTGGGATTGTGACTTCAGCTAGGCACAGTGTGGTTTTCCCATCTCGTGATTATTTTTGAAATTTCAGACCTTTTTCCCATATTGCACTGCCTCAAACCACTTCCATTTTCCCCATGGAGACCTGAGCGCGGGAAGAAGCAGCTCCAGCTGCCAGCAGAGCCAAGCTACAGCAATGGCATCACACAGCTGGGGGACCGTCTCTGTGGCCTCATCACATTCAGCAAAAGCGCTGTAGGTTTTGTGCCTTTCCCCACCAGCAGTTACGGTCTAAATCAAGCAGTATTTTCTGTTTTCTTTCTGCGAACTTTTTTAGGTGCAATTCCAATTGCATCCATATTCAAACTTCCTTAGAGTTACTTTGATTCGGTCAAGAGTTGTTCTCATCTTTTTTACATAATTTCGTTTCCAAGCGTCCCACTCACGCACGTAACTGCAGCAGAGAAGCATCACAAAAACTCATGAGAGCATGCCAAAAGTAGGCTAGCTGGTCTAATACAACTATTCAGCGTGGCATCTCCTGTATGCATATCAGAGTTGAATTTCTATATGACTAAGCACATTGGCAGTGGGGTTTGATTGCATCTTCAGAGTACTGCTCCATATTTGTCTTTCCTTCCTCAGTTTGTCTCAGTTTAAAAAAAAAAAAAAAAAGTGGGCTCATACGCTACGTGCTGACAAGACTTCACTATTATGGATGGCAGGAGGGGTATGAGGCTCACAACGCAGCTGAGTACTGGAAAGATATTTGTCACTGCAGATTTTGCTTGTCATATGCAGAGATGACATGCAGATCTCCCCTCTGACAGATTGATAGTCATTCCGAGATGCATCCACCCACAAAAACCACAGACATGCTGCTTTACTCAAATCTTTACTTTAACCACTACTTTGTGATGCAAAACTGGTGGAGTTTTTGGTACTTTTTGTTAAAAATGAAATCTTTATAGGGGTTTTCCAGCATCCTCGCGAGTTACTAAAAACAAATCAACATTAGCCTACTGGATGGGACAACTCAGTTTACTTGTGGGTGGCTTTGACATTCATCTCATTAACATGTTTAGTCTGAAAAAAGGTTGGAAAGGTAGTAAATAAAAAATTGGACACAGAAGTACTGCATCTCTCCAGAAGTTACTCCTTATGACTCAGTTAAAATGACAGTTTTACAGAGGTGGAGTATTTGTACTGATTTTCTCCAAATATCAACATCTCGTGCTGACCAAGTTCAAAGATTAGCAACATGGGTCAGTCTGTTTGTAAAAGTAAATGCACCACATTAAATGTGAAGGTGACACTCTACACTGTTCAGGGCCAGGAAATTCACAGTTCAGGACTGAACTTCCATTGCGGCACGTCAGAACCTGATCACATTGGCTCAAAGCCAGGTAGTGTCCAATTAAAACAAGGAGCCACCCTAATCAGTCATGATTACGGCCCATCTGTGGCCCGTGCCACAGCAGCTACCTGATGCAGTACTTATTTTGGATGTTTTGGCATGGGTTCACTTCATGGGCATCCTGTTAACACCATGCTTTGGGCGATCGTATAGCTGCCTGGAAGAACAGCAAGCAGGGCTGTAGGAGTGCAAAGAACACACATGGCAATGTCTTCAGATGCTTATGTTGGAGATGTAAAAGGGAAAGTACTCCAAATAAGTTTCTCTTGTTCAGAAATACAATGGGCAATTTAAAAAACCCTATTAAGCATGTGTGTAGGAGCATTTCCCATTCTGGGAGAGAAGTTGAATTGTTATATGGAACTATATTATGACTTTCCCAACATGGTATCAATCAAGACCCCATTATGTAACGAGGTATCCATCACACGCACCCCATCGTGAGTCCCTGCCGCGAGCACTGAGTCTGTAATCCTGGCTCCTTTGTCCTGCCCTCTGCCAATTTGCTGCAAAATTGAGGACGAGGCTTGAATTTGCCATTGTGGTGGTCTTGGGGCCGCGGCGCCACGGCTGTGCTTTCGGAGCAGTTATTTGCATTGCCTTGATTAGCGTGTCACCTGCTTCATTAGCGAAGAAAATTCTCATCCACAGACTCAGCCATTCATGCAAATTGAAGAATACACGGAGATCCTTCCCCTCTAGGACTTTCCATTATTAGCAAAATTGGTAGATTCTTTTTGTTCCTTCCTCTTCGGAAGGTCACTTTCATTTTCACCTTGAATGAAAGTTCTTATTTAAAAGACAAAATAATTGTCTTCCCAAACTTTAACATACAGCAGTCCTGCCTAAAGAAATCTGATTCCAAGCGAAGGTGCATGCAAGGCAGGTGGAACTCCCCAGTTTCAACCTAATCCTTACGCTAACTGCCACCTGTCAGTGTCACTGAATCATTAATTTGATTGGATGTCAGGGAAGCATTTTTAGAGTCCAGAAGCTCCCCACTGTGTCGGACCTAAACCTCCTGGGCTCAGCTGAGCGGGTTGCACTCCTTACATCCCCAGCAAACATTGCCTTCGCTCTGATAGCACAGGGGAGATCTTCCTTCCTTTCTTCCACCTTCCCCATTTTCCAGGCTACACAATCCTAGTTCCTCACAAAATTTTCCCAAACCCAGAAATCCTTACTATCCTCCTCCAGCATGCCCATACCATTTTTTCTTAAGGTGGGACCAAACCAAGAGACCCTCCAGAAGGGCTTTAGGGGCACCAGTTGGAGCCAAGCAGGCACCTTCTGTACCTATTTGTGCCCTGCCCTACACCCAGGAGCAAGTTACCCTCTTCCGCAGCAGCATCCCCCTCGCTGGGGTCCTGCTGTCACCCCAATACCCGGTCCAGAGGGGTTCTGTCTCACCAGCTCCCCTTGCCCTACGCCCAGTGCTGGGCTGTCAGCGTTGGAGCACAGAGTAGCCAGTTCCTCCTGGACACTGCCACATGTGGGGTCCTTATTGAGAGGAACGTCAACAGCAACCCCCAGCAGTGCCACAAGCTTGGGGAGAAGTGGCTGCAGAGCTGCCAGTCAGAGAGGGACCTGGGGGTGTTGATTGACAGCCGGCTGAACATGAGCCAGCAGTGTGCCCAGGTGGCCAAGAAGGCCAAGGGTATCCTGGCTTGTATCAGCAATAGCGTGGCCAGCAGGGACAGGGAAGGGATCTTACCCCTGTACTCGGCACTGGTGAGGCTGCACCTCGATTACTGTGTTCAGTTTTGGGCCCCTCACTCCAAAAAGGACATTGAATTACTCGAGCGTGTCCAGAGAAGGGCAACGAAGCTGGTGCAGGGTCTGGAGCACAGGTCTTATGAGGAGCGGCTGAGGGAACTGGGGGTGTTTAGTCTGGAGAAGAGGAGGCTGAGGGGAGACCTCATCGCCCTCTACAACTACCTGAAAGGAGGTTGCAGAGAGGGGGGATGAGTCTCTTTAACCAAGTAATAAGTGATAGAACAAGAGGGAATCCCCTCAAGGGAAGGTTTAGACTGGATATTAGGAAGTATTTCTTTCCAGAAGGGGTTGGTGGGCGTTGGAATGGGCTGCCCAGGGCAGTGGTGGAGTCCCCATCCCTGGAGGTGTTTAAGAGTTGGATCGACATAGCGCTGAGGGATCTGGTGTAGATGGGAACTGTCAGTACTAGGTTAATGGTTGGACTGGATGATCTTCAAGGTCTTTCCCAACCTAGATGATTCTCTGATTCTGTGAACGTCTGCTCCTTTGCCCTGTCCGCGCCGCTGCAAGTGCTGGTTTTGTTCCTTGAAGCTGCCAATTAACAGCACACACCAACCCCAGCGCTTCTGATGGATTCCCCGTGTTCAGTTCATTTCCAATGAGCCTGACAAACACAACTGCAAAACCTCTCAGCAGCTCCAGGGTTGATGCTCAGCCTCCCAGGTCTTGGTCTAAAGAAACTAAAGGTACTGCTACAGATTCTAATCTCAGGTTTTGAAAGGTTTTTTTCACTTGAGAGTCCACAAATTGTGAACTTTTTGTGATTGCAAGAGATACTCAACTTTTGTGGAAAAGGATACCCAAAGCGTGGCATTAAACAGAGCCCTCATGCAGCTTTTCCTTGAGATCAATGGCAAGTTGTCATGAGGTGCCAGATCTCGCTCCAAAATGGGAAAACCCTTACCCAGTCATTAACCTGGGAAGCTGTGCGGTCAAAACTGCTGCCAGCCAGAAGAGGGTTTTCTCCATTCCTTGCCTCCGCTGCCATGGCCACGGCAGGCAGAGTTCAGCGCATCCAGAATGATGCAAACCAGAAAGAAAAAAAATCCAAAGAAATCTTGAAAACCAAATAGTGCAAGAAAAAAACCTGTAAAAATGGGTGATGGTTATGCATGAAAGTTCATTACAATAATGAATTGGCAGAAATGGATGACCTCTTTGTTGATGGAGGGGAGGAAGATGGCAATAGGCTGTTTCTGTTGAGCAGGAGCTGATACAGCTGGGTCACCCAGCCCCCCCCAAAGCCAACGCACCCGCCCCGTGCTGCAGCTCAGTGCTGCTCTCAGGGCAGAGTTTGTGCTTCGCTTCAGTCGCCGTGCTGCAGCTGTACCAGAGGGACAGAAAACCAACCACCGCTTTTTGCATCTCCCCTCATCTCCTGGGAAAGGACAACCACACGTGAAAACACCTGATTTTTACACAGCTGATTTCCACACGGATCACTGCGCAGGCCGGGGTTTGTGCTTTTGCTGAAGTGCCTGGTGTTTTTGCCTTTTTAAGGTAAAGATGAAGCAATGGTGAGCATTTGTACGGATGCCCTCTTGAAGCAGCTGCCCTCCCAGGCTGCGCTGCAGCCTCCTCCCCCTCACCTGACTGGCGGAGATTCCGGGAAGCCTGACAAATTTGTGTGTGTCTGCTTATCCCTGGATGGCACGGAGGGAAGAAGTGAGTCAGATACATGTCTCTGCTGCTCAGAGAAAATGAAATCCTGCTCCTTCATTGCACAACGCCGATGGCTGTCGCATCCATCACGCTCCCTCTGCATACACCTTGCTGCAGAGGGGAGGAAGACAGATTTACCAGGATATGTATGGAAAGTACACGGGATTAAGAAGTCACAGTCTCAGCAGTGAATCTCTGACTAGGAGCCTGCGGGTCAGGCTGCCTTCCCTCCCTCCCTCCCTCCCTCGCCCCTCGGCTGCGCTCGCTTTGACGTTTGGTGATGACCTGTGGCGAGGAGACGCACCCTTTTCAGACAGTTGTGCGCACTTACCAGATTAAAGATGATTAATTGTACCAGGTAGTTCCTGCTACATCTTAATCAAATACACTCCTGCGCACATGATACTTGGGAGCTGGAGTGGGCTGGTTTTTTTTTTCAACTCACTCCAGTCTGAGGACAACAGGCCTAAAATATCAGTTTAAGACCCTGTGGTACCCAAAATCACAGTGATTGCAGCAAGGTTCCTGGGGCACTAGTGCCTCTTGCTGCCAGAGGAGAAAGGATTTGCTCTGGTATTAAAAGACCAGCTTCTGCCCCTCATGCTCTTGGAGGGGGGAAAAGCACTGTCCTTACCTGCAACTCTGCTTTCCAGGGTGCGTGGGCAAGCACAGCAGCAAACACACCCCCACACCCCCTTGGAGCAGAGAGACAAACCACCAGCAGCCTCTGACTGTAGAGTATTTTGCATCATTTATTTAAATACCTATATTTATGCATTTACAAATTTTCATAGCTCTGTAGCTTTTTTTTTCCTTTTTTTGTAGACAGTATTGCAGAGAAGTTAGCTTCTGTAAAATGAGGTCCATGTATAAAACTATGCAATGGATTGGAGAAAAAAAACCAACAAACCAAGTTTCCTTTCATACTTGCTAGAATCAGAAACCAAAGAAAGTGACCGAATGGAGGGGGAGAGAGAGAGGACGGGTGGGACAGACCAACCTCAAACCAGTGGCTCTCTCACAAGCATTACACATGTCAGTGCTCAGCTACAGTCCTAATGGGACAATCGGTGCAATGCCTGTTTGCTACAGCTGTAGCAGGCACGTAGGTCTCTTAACAAAAAAAAAAAAAAAAAAGGAAAGGATCCTACACTCTGAGAATGCAAAGCCCGGACAGCCTCGTGAGAGGTTTTAGGTGTCGTGGCACGAAATGCCTGTAGGAGACTGCACCGACTCACCAGGAGCGCATCCTCATCCCAAACTTCATTTTGCATAAAAAGTTCCCTTTAAGAAATCTTAGCATTTAAAAAACCTGGTATCTGAGCTCTTCTAGCCTCAGTACTTTGAAGAAGTCACTTGAAAAATACCTCCTGCTTTCCTCATTTGGAAGCTTCAAAGTAATGTTTTGCTTTAATTGATACCAATTTAACAGCTCACGGATTCCCAGTGTTCTCTCTGGGAGGAAGAGGCAACAGATATGGCATTGCAAGATATTTACACACATGGTACAAAAATGTCCAAGGGTATGAAAAATCACCAGTTACACAATTTTGCAGCAGCCTCATTTACACCTGTAATTTTATACCATTTATTACATTGTACTAACACACCAGATTCAAAGATGTGCACTCCCTTTAGGACATTCAGGAGTTACAAATATATTGTGATTGCATAATTCATATTGCACAATTGTATAAAAACATAAATACTAGCTATTCTATTTTTTTTTTAAATACAAAATACATGTCACATAGTCAAATATTCTTTTCAAGTGCAATTCAGGTGCTCTCTTTAGTCCTTCCAAGAAAAAGGCAATTTTGATAGTTTTGGCACAAAGTTTAACCTCTGTCCGTGCCAACGGTTCTAATTACAATACATATGCCCAAAACTTTATATAGTAGCAGTCATATACATATAGTATAAAAACAGGTTATTTACAAAATGAACCGAACGTACACAGAAGCAGCCTCAGTGGTTGGATCTGAGCTCTGGGGGAGCGTTATTGGCGCTGTTGCGAGAGGGGTAAGTGACCCTTCTGACTTATGCCGGTTGCTGCGGGTTCACATTCATGGGCGGAGGGTGTCCTAGGAGACCGATGCGCTGTTTCTGCTTCCTCTGCTCCGTCATCTGGAAAATTAAAAAGTTTGCTCATTAGGCCTAGACGCTTCCTGTGCGTCAGCTCACTGAAGGACCCAGTGCTGCCTGTTGTGGTTAGCGTTTACTCTGAAACCCATTTTCTACACATAATGCTCCTCTGTCCGCTGTGCCAAGCGCTAATAGATGAGAGAGGCAACTGCAGCCCCGTCTCGTGCACTGATTGGGGACGTCCATGAACTTGCTCGGGAGGCTGACTACTGTTTTGCAAGAAAATTGCTTGGGAGAGCCAGGTGGGCAGGGCGAATTAGTGCAGAGAGCAGCTCGCAGGAACCTCCCCTGTCAGAAATTCTTTGTCACTGGTCCAACGTTCAAGGCAGACGAGACGCAGAGGACAGAAAAAAGGGGCGAGCCCTCAAGTCAGCCTGGGAATACCCTTGTCTTTGCTGGAATAGACTCGAGCGCTCCCGCTCTCAGCAGGAGTGAGCCAACATCCCTTTCCATCTGCCAAAAGCCAAGACACAAGGTTAACCACCTCACTGCCAGACAGCCAAACCTCTGGCAGTACTTCCCATCAAATAAAATACCATTCCTCCCAATTAGTGCAACCACAACCTGAAAATGGATTGTCATTTTTTATTACTGACATTGAAAAATGGCCACAATCCAGTTCTCCACACCCTTTTTTTCAAACCTTGGGAGGTTTCTGACAACTGGCATAAGCCGACATGCCACGCAGGGACCAACTCTGGTGTGGGCAGGGTCTCTGGCAGCCAACAGCTGGATCACGGCAGGCGCTCCCCATGGCTCCCTCTGTGACCACATCTCAGCTTCGGAGGAGCCGATGTGGGGGGTGGCTCGCAGCAGCCGTGCCAAGGAGGATGCCAGGGCAGCCCTTTGCCCCGGACCGCCAAGGCAAGGGGAGCCCAACACTGCTCCTCGGGCACCCGGGCTCTACCGAGAGCCCCCACAACGTGCAAAATACACGCCCGTGCGCCGGAAAACCTGTCCTGAAGGTGCATTCACCCCGAAAAGTCATCTTTCATTCAAGCATAAGATACAATTTAGAGTATTTTTCTTTATGAGAATTCACGGAGTTCCCTACAAGGCTTGTCCTGGAACATCTCCATCCACAACCATTTAATTTTTTCAATTTTCAGGTATTTTAATCCCAAATGTCAGCCAATTAGGATTATGGAAGTAACTCCAGGAGAAGGGAGACAGCACATTTGCACATTCAATTTATTTGTAGCACACACTTGAATGTATTGGTCTATGCACTTGAACACATTTGTCTAAAGACTCCAGTTCTGGTGATGAAGAGCCTTCCCATCTCTGGCACGGGGTACCTGGCACAGTGGGGCAGCTGGCTGGTGGCTTACCCTAGGTCTGGAGTTCATTGTGGGAAAAGGAATTGGTCAGAACAGGCAGTTCTGGGCAACCTCCAAAAGGCTCCTCCATGTCCTGTGGGCCGTACAGCACTGTGCACACTGCTGCTTCCGCTCAGGCTAGCTGGGTATAATTACACTCCTTTAACCACTGGGGAAAGGACTGAAATACGGTAATTCCTCTTGAAGCCATAATTAAACTCAACTGCAGCCCAGTGCCTTGCTCATCGGCTGACCCAAGGGAGGCAGAACTGTTATTGTACCTTTCCAGGAAGATGACCGCAGCCTCACGAGGACGGGTCACACCTCCCAGTCCTCTGTGCCACACTTCTGGAAGTCTGTTTTCACAAAAGGCTTGTAACGCTTCACAGGCAAATGGGAGCAGGAGGAGAGGGGCCTTCCCATCACTCTCCAGTCTCAGACACACACACAGACTACTCCCCTGCTGAACCAGCTGGGACTTTTTTTAAACTGCTTCTAAGATAACCTACAAGTTGGAAATGCAAAGAGGCAACGAGGACTTCATTTTAAAATTTACACTAGTTAGTTTCACTGAGCAAACTAAGAGCCATGATTTCACACAGCCAATAAACTGATTCAGAGGACAAATGAAATAAAAATGGAAAGAAAAAAAAGATCAGTGAAAAGGGACTGTAATGGTTATTTTTCATGCTGTGTAGAAAAAGGGATGGTGCACCCTGACGCAGGTGTACACAGAAGATGTGCCTTTTAAAAAAAGGGAAGAATAAAGCAACCGAGTGTAAAGCAGAGAGAGAAATGCGATTGCAATGTTGATGCAGAACATTATTAATCCTGCAAGATGCGTAACGTTTGTCTGGAGGGCACAGGGCTGCAAGATAGAGCAACTTTAATCTCTATCACATTTACCTGGAGAGTGAATCTCTTGCAAAAGCTTTACAGCCGCAGTGACTGTACACCTGGGCCTAAAAGGCAATCAAAGCTACGCACAGCGTGTTGCAGGGGAGCTGTCAGCCACTGGAATAATGCTGACAGGATTGAAAAACGAAACCGAGGGGCCTGAAGTTCATCTGAGTCAAGCTGGCCTCTCTGATAATCGTATGTAACTGCCCAGACGCGGGCTGCCTAGCTCCAAAGGTTACGTGTGAGTTGGAGTTAACTCTGGGAACAGGAGCAGGGCACGTGCGAAGCGCAGGAGCACGATACCGACCGGGCACGCACCCCCGGGCACAGGCTGCTTGCCAGC
Organism: Strix aluco; assembly: GCF_031877795.1. NCBI lineage: Eukaryota > Metazoa > Chordata > Aves > Strigiformes > Strigidae > Strix > Strix aluco. The sequence continues at coordinate 12,298,785 of NC_133941.1, read as the reverse complement.
CCGCGCCGATAAAGCCAACCTGAGCAGCGGCTCCAGCAACGAGGCACGCTGGCGGCGACAGGGGTCAGGGGTCCCGTCCTGAGCGAGAAGCCAGCGTCTGTTAGAGACGCCTCACACTCCTGGACATCAGAGGACGGCGCTGGGAAGGACTTCTGGATGATTACATCTAATCCCCTGCTATTGCAGACAATTATGTTGTCATCTTTTCGCACAGAATTAAAGTGATCAAGATTTTAATGGCTCTTGGTTCACTTGTTTGTGAAAGCATGCCCAGGCACGCTGGATTTCAGTTTCTAACAATTACAGTCTCCAGAACCCCAACGAGCTTGAAGAGCAAATGAATGAGAGGTTTTCCCTTTATTTAATTACAAGAAGATAAGTACAAATAAAAGTTCCCTGAGTTAGTTCCTTTTCCTGGAGACAGTTCTTGATCAGGAGGAGGGATATACTGGTTTTGTCACATAATTGGAGCATCCTGCAACTTAAGCAGGGCTCTCAATAATGGTACTTAGGGGAATTCCTAAAAGCTATCGCAACATTAATGAAGCTGGTTTCCTCTTTTGCTTTTACAGTCAAATAGCTCTCTAAAAGCTAAATCCTTCATTCTTTTTTTCACAAAGAGCGAGAAGGGTTTTTAGTGCTTGGTCAGCCAAGAGCTGCAAGCTTCAGAAATAAATGCATCCTGATCCAGAGCTGGCTGCGACTGATGGAAAGACTCCTGGTGACTGCAGACCACTTTGAGTCAGACTCTTCAACAAGAAGACGTAAGACACATGTTTCAAGATAATTGTTTCCAGGCAAAACAGCAAAACCACTACCCAGCAAGTATTAAAACACAGACAAAAGAGCAACTGCCTCTATCCTCCATCCACAAAACCAACTAGGGCAAGGGGGTCCATGGCACAGTGGCTGAAAACTAATTACAGCCAAGAGCAGCAAGGTTTGCTGCTCCTAATCCCACACATTAATCCCTTCCTTGTGCTCCATGGGGTGTCGGGTAAAAGGGCCCAGCTCCATCAGAAATGCAGAGCGTGATCGGAAGGCAGGGAGCCGGGATCTCAGTCAATACCAGCTTCCAGAGACTCATGTCTCCATGAAGATAACCGGCTTACAGAGAGACCTGGCCAACCCGGAGCAGAGATGGGAAGCAGGAATCGGATTAGTATTGGAGAGAGTCGTGCCAACTGCGCTATGGTAGGCAGATCGCATCTGAGAAGATAACAAACCAAATCTGTTGGCCATTTCTGCCCTGTGCGATTCCATCGACTGCCCTGGGATACCATCGTGTGCAAGTCTGAAATTCATTTTATCCGGTGCCGATATCTATATAAACTTAAGTAATTGAACCATCTGGCTCAGGTTATTAATCCATAAAGATAAGCAGCTAGTCATTTTGCTGCCACAGACAGCTCTCACCAGGGCAGGCAACAGCATTTTCCCTTTTACTTCCAGTTAGGCTGTAATCCCTATGGACAACAGGGAATAAAGGCCCGCTGCCTCTGTGGCTTTCACAAAGCCATCACTGGGTTTGGCCTGGGAACACTCCCCACGATCCCCTCAAGCCAAACCAAAAGTTAAACACACGTCCTCAAACTCTCACTGCAGAAAAACTGGTGCACCGAAAAAATACTCAGAGGTTGATGCAGCCTTCATGTGCTAAGCAGCAGCAAGACATGCTGCAATGCAAAACATTTCTGTGGGTATGTCTTTCTGTGCTGCAGTTGAAAGCGTGACAGCAGCCAAATTGTATCTGCATTATCAGCGCAGCGATAGCACGGAGGAGACCAGGGCAAGCTAACCACTCAAGTATTTCTCGAGTTTCTCGGTGGGTTTTGAGGTCCGTGCAACAACACAGCACTTCTATCAGTATCAAACCCTCTGACTTACAGGATCGTGCTACGGTCTTAGGGTTAAAACCTGTAACAACAACAACCACCACCACCTATACATAGAGGGTGCCTGCACCAGTGATGACTGACTGAAGTTAACTTCAGCTTTGATTTTTTTAAGGCAAGTTTTCCCTTTCTGGAGGTGCCACTTTGGACGACACTGGTTTGGTTAGTGCCACCAGGCAGGTCAACTGGGGTACAGGGCTTCAGGACATTTTGTTTGTTCACTTCTTTCTTAAACACGAACTACTTTAGAAAAACTTCTTCATGGGGTTTGCAGAAGCCACGGAGCTGTAAAACACCAGCTTTGTTCACAGCCAGCTCTCCCTTACCTGATCTTTAAGCTCTGACAGCTGGCCAGAGAGGTTGGTCACAAGCTTCATAGTGGACTCCAACTTCTCCTGCAAGTTCCTCAGCTCGTTCTGCTCTCCTTCCGAGTCGCTGCTCACAAGCGACATGGCCCGCATCCGGGGGAACCAGTCCAGGTTTCTCTCCTGAGAATCAGACACGAGTTCACAATTAGGGTTTGCCAAATGAAAACCTGCACCCAAGTGGCTGAGTGCAGACAGATCTTAAATGCCACGCAGGGACATTCCTCAGGTACACAAGCTCCGTACTTAATTGCATCTACATCTTACTGCAAAGTTTGCAAAATCGCCTGCTAGAGACAACAAGGCACTTCAGACGTAACTACTGAAAATTAAGGCTGCTTATTGTTGGCTTTTCCTTTCCAGCAACTCACTCTGCCCAGCCATTTCTTCTTCAGATACACTTCAGTGTAATACATGAACACTGGACATTAAACCAGCCTGGATTTCACGTCTAGGCAAGCATTTTCCAGTGCTAGAAATCTGCTGCCACCTTAGTCTTTTAATTTCTGTTTGCTAAAGATTTTCTGCTGATAAAGCTGGTTTGCTTTTTTGGTCAAGCAAAGTTTGGCCGTGCTTTCTAAGGAGAGAAACTATGTTCTACTTGGAAATAGTTGAAAATACTTCCTTTTTAATGAAAAAGAAAAAAGGAAAAAATTCATATTCTGACTGTCTAGTTCAGGCTAAAATGTGGGACAGATTAAGTTACAATGAATTGCTTATAATTAAGTTTTCGTTCATGCATACAAATTCTCTAATATTCCATGTTTAAGTTAAAGTCAGGCACTTCAGCGGACACATGCTCTGTTTTATTAGTATGTACGCAGAGGCTCACACATACGTACACGCCAGTGACATTAAAAATAAAAGCAGGAACGGAATAGAAAGCCACAAAAGAGGAGGAGGGGTGCATACCGCATCTTGACACCTTAAATTTCAAGACTGAACTGGTTTCCTATCTACTCCGTTTCTCTTCCCACGCTGGAGAGACTCTCTGAAGGGGAAGTTGAACTAACGCTGGATAAGGTAAGGATGTGTGTGCACTCTCATAGGTAACACTGCAACAACTGGTAATGTTATAAACAGACCAGATGAAACAGTAATAGGTTACTGGATTAACAGTGTCCCAAACCAAAGATCAATCAACATCACTGATTAACAGCGACCAAAGAACGCCCCACTTCGCAGGCCAGGCTCTTAGCTGGGCTCTCTCTCTCAAACCTACAGCTTATTTCTGCAGCACTGCAAACTCTTTGGCTTTTTGCCATTGCCTGCCTAAATCTCTAACTTGAACCTGCTCCCCATCTCTCTGCCCCCCCTCCATGCTCACTCGTTCCCAGGAGCATCCATCCTGTTTAAATCAGGGCTGTGCACCTCCACTGGGAGTTACAGTCACGTCCTTTCTGCAATTCAGATGTGATGCCAAGACTCATCATCTTAAATTAGTTGCTTCTGATCAGCCTGGAGTTTACTATTGCTGAGATTAAAGGCAGAAAGCAGGCCCTTTCCCATGCAGCGCACCACAGGATTCCCACATGATGCAAAACTGCCAGGAAGGCTTTTTTTCTCCTGATCTCTGTTTACAGGGCAGATGGTTTCTGCTAATAAAAGAAAAAATATATGTACAAAAAAATATGCCTTTATCAAGACAAGTGCCAAAATATTTTGGACTTTAGGAAATGACAGTCCCACAATTAAGATTTAATAGTAGCAACAGGCAAGATTTCACTGTGTTCTTCCAGCAGTAGCAAAACCGTCGTTAGGGAAGAGAGGGCAGGCTCCTCACTTGTGCTCAGGTCCAGCACCTCCCCCGCAAAGTATTTCCCCCCCCACCCAGGGAAAACAAACCAAACCAACTGCTATTCCCTTCCCTGCTCTCCTCCAGGCGAGAGGTTTTCAAGGACAAGGTAAATTGGACTAAAATGCAATTTATATTTGCAGGTTTGCCTGGGCTCTCAGGTCCATGTCCTGAAGTTCCTAGGCAGATGCAACAGCAGAGCCCTGAAGCTCCTGCCCACTCCTTACTTGCTGTAGAAATATTGTTATTTTACTTGCTCCCAAAGAGGTGAGTTTTCCAAGCCCATCCCCAGAGTGCTCCCAAGCCCCATCCATGTGAAGGATGAAGGGGATGAGGGGAGCAGGACCTGGAAACACCTTTCCCTACCTGCAACATTTTATTGAATACCCCAACACATTTTCTGGCATTACTTTGCAATATAAGCAAACGCTGTCGCTGCTGCAGAGGCTGCAACTTGATCACTGCAGGGAGGGAAGGTGACAGCCAGTCTCTGATGGTGAAATCAAACCAGCAAGCACTAGCACTGACGGCTTCTGCAGGCTCATCACAAGTTTCACACTCACTGGCTTTCTGAAAGCCCCAGCTCTCCAAGTCACCCGAGTATGGGAAATCTTTGTTGGTTTTTTCAAGTGAAAGCCAAGTGCCTCTCTAGTTCTCATGGCAATGGTGAAAGATTAAAAACAAAAATGCTCCATGTGAACTCTACAAGCTGAGAAAGAAGGTAAGCGAGGAGACAAGACTCATGGCCTGCTGGCCTGTCTTCTGAGCCATAAGAATAGGACTCATTTTTGAGCCTGGAACTGCTCAGTCCTGATCCATCTGTGAAAGAGTTAACAGGAGCACCTGGAAACTTTCTGTGCAGGGCCAGGCTTAGGGAAAGACCTATAAACATCACTTTGCCAACCCTGTCACTGGGCTGAACGTAACCCGTGCTCCTGCTCAGGTTTCATGGAGATTGTCAAACCCAAAGTTCACACCTGGAAGTGTCCAGTTGCCAGTCAGTAAGAAATAAGGGGATGTCCAAACAGCCTGGGCAAAAACCCTGAGGTGAGGAGCTGTGGGGACAGACGTGCTGGTAAAACTGTGTCAGTGCAGGTAAAATGGGCACCAGTGAACTTGCTGAGCTGGGACCTCTCTGGAGGGGGCAGTGGGGATGCTGCCAGCATGCAGGGGCACACCTCTTCTTCCTCCTCTCTGCACAGTCAGTCCCGCACCCCTTTGCTCTGGCTTCACATGGGAAACCTTCAGCCTGTTGCTACAACCTCCACCAGCACCACATTGAAGCTGGAGCACCTGGATGTGACCAGTCTGCTGAAACGCACATTTCTGCCCGAACACCCGGCCCTGGCGCTGCTGGAGGGGGCGGAAGGGGAAGGCGTTGCGGGGGTGTTTTCTTTTAAATAAATAAATAATGATGCCTCAAGCAGAGATAGCGAAAACGGAAATAAGGAGGAATGCAGAAAGGTCAGTCACTGACGAGCCCGCTGGGCTGGTGTGCAGCAGCCAGCCCGGCTCCCAGCCCCGCGCCTGCCAGCAGCGCTGCCTCTGCAGCGTGCTTCTGCGCGAGGCTGAATAAAAGATTTATATCGTCATGATCTAGTTTCTGCTGAACTTTAACTGAACACCAGGGCGCCTTTAAAGATGCAGCCTTCACTGGGGGTTTGGGAGGGTTTTAGAGGCACCAAGTGAGCTGTGAAGGGAAAGGCTGCCCTTTGATGCCTTTTTTCCCCGCCTGTCCCTCGTCCCGCCGCGCTCCCTCCCCGGCTGCTGGCACCTCGCATACCAACAGAGTTATGCACTGTCTGCTGCGGTCCTCCTGCAAGCGGAGGCACCAGGATCCTGGGCTGCATCAGCTCCCTCTTCCCGTCACAGTCGCAGCTTCCTCTGCTTCAACAGACGAACTGACTGACTAAAGCCACTGACGGAAGCTGGCTAACCACAAGCGCTGGGGTTTCGGGTTAGCTCTTTTCTAGGTAAAGTTGGAAAAGTCCCTCTTGTAAAGCAAATATCATTAAATCTCAGACATGGGGGCGATGCTGACCGTCCACAATTGGAAATTTGAAAAAGAGGAAGCGGCGCTGCATGATGCAGATGCAATTCATTCTGAGAAGCGCCTGCTCCTCCCTGCTTCTGCCGAAGAGTTTATTCTAAGAAAGGTTTCTGAGGCAACCTCAACGCAAGCTGTGCCAAGAGATGCATTAGCTCTGCTCCTCGGGCAGGAGGCGGCTGCTAACGGCAGGGACCAGGGCTCGTCCTCACTGCTGGCCACCCCAAGTCGCTGCTCCTCTTCTGGGTCTCTTTACTCAGCCACCCCTGTGCCTAATATTTATGGGTTGCTGAAGGGCTAATTCAGTGCTCGTCAAAATAAATCCCTATAGCCTGCTATCAGAAGGCTGCCCAGCAGCCATCATTTAGTAGGAGAAAGCAGCAGCAGCGAATTTCAGTTTCTGTCATTTGTTGTGAAAAATCATACCCATACAGCTAATAAACAGCTCTGTGAAGTGCTTTGAAATTTTTTTTTGTTTGTTTGTGGCAAGACAAAACTCCTCTTGGTTCTTTCTTGTGCTTCCTGGAAAAAGCCCCACGTCAGGTTCTCTCTCCCTTCTGCAAAGGGCTCGCCATCACTTCTTCCACACCAAGCCACACTTCTCCCCTCACCACAAGCAGCAGCACTTGACAGCATCCCCCCTCCACACTAAGAAGATTTTCAAATCCTCAGACGCACCATATCTTTAAACAGGAGGCTGATGATATAAGGGTAACAGTATAATCATCTCCTTTTTCACTGTCGCCACAGATTAAATACCTAAGTGGCTTTTACACTGGTGCAGGGCAGGGAGCCTGGACAACAGACACCATTTCCCAAGGTGGGAGGTGACCGCGTCCCTGGATGAAGTGATCCCCCCGTATGTCCCCGTGACAGCTCTGCTGTGGGTGACTCACTTGAGCCGAGTGGTGAAGTTACACCACCAAGCATCACCCGGCTGGATGCGACCGAGGCAGAAGGCCGCAGTGGGAAACCCTGAGGGCGATCTCCTTACTCCTGCTGAAAGGCCATGCCGCTTCCCCACAGCAACCTACTTCTGGCTGTTTAGCTCTACATTTTAAGTAGGACGTGTTACACCACGATCCGCTGGGCAGGACAAAATGATGAAGCACGCAAAGGCTGAACAAACAGCTGCTGGTGGCGATGGCTGCTGTCGCCCACCTCCTCTTGCACAACGCGTCCGGCACGGCTCAGGCGGCCCACGGAGCACCCTGTTGCACAGGGTCACGGGCTGACTCAGGGGATGGCCACCTCGCCCCAGCCCTGGGCCACCTCCTCGGCACACACAGCCCCACGGGGCTTTTTTACCTGGCCGGTGTTGCAGACCGAGCGGTTTATTTTCCCCGGCGTGTCACTCTTGATGGTTTCCAGTTGGAAACCTTCCCAGTCCCTCCCAGGCGGGCGCTGGCAGTGCCCCAGCAGCCAGGACATGGCACCCACCCTGCGAGCTGCTTTGGGATCCACCCGAACCCCAACACGTTATGCAAACAAACCATTAACACAGAATTGGGCTGAAGCCTTTGCTTCTGTTTTCACCCGCCCAGGCCCTTTTTCTGCCACACGCTGAGCCAGAGTGAAACCTTTCACTCGGCAGAGGGGATGTAACCTGGTATTCCCAGCACGGACACCTGCCCAGGTGATTTATCAGGGAAAACCAAGAACTCGGCCACATAAGGTTAATGCCAGCAAGAGGAGGTTTTTTTTCTGAAGCACGCTGCAGGGCACATCAGCTTGCACACCTCCGGAGGTAAGAGCATACTAATACTGCTGCTGTGTGGGGAAGATGAGGTTGACCAACCATTTCTCCCTGTGCAGCTTCTGGTTTGCACCTTAACACCTATTTCAAGGGTGGAACAAGTTGCTTCACTATCTAAATGCAAAGCTCGGACCCAGGGCCTGTGACACAGTGTTTCCAGCAGCCAAGGGCCTTCTGCCAACCACACCTCTTGACTCTTCTATGCCTCTGCTATTTTTTATTAACCCTGTAATTATATTGGCTAAATCTGGCAAGGTGTCTCAAGATGCAGCTTGTTTGGAAGATACCACCAAATTAGGTACCATCAGCTCCAGTTCAGATCCTGACCTCCTCAGTCCTCCTCTCCTGGCCTGCGCCCTGCGTCATCACGACCAGGAGCCCTGAAACCCATTTCTTCATCTATAACTGATCAACTGCAAACAAGTTAGTTGTACAGGCTGCTTTCTTCTGCATCTGCAGTTGGTTTGGTAAGTACAGACACAATAAATCTTTTCTATTTAATGTTACCCTAAAGTACAGGATTTCCAAGTACAAATCACACATGCATGTAACTAAGTTTCTAATACTTTCTCAGACTATGATTTCAGCTGTATACACGTCTTTCACCAATGCTGGAATCATTAAGCCCCTTTTGAAATGCTTCAGCTTTGAAGCATTTGGTCTGCCCCTTGTTATTTCTACAGGTGCTGCAGTTCTGATCCAGCCTTGGCCATCTCCAACCAAGTTACACCCGATGCAGGGCCTGGGGACACAGTAACCCTTCAAAGCCAGCATCACGTGAGTCTTGTGCAGGCTGTGAATCACACACTCCTGCTGACATTCAGAGCCCAGCAACAATCATGGCTGGGTGTTTAACTTCTGAGGAGAGGTTTCAAGTCAAACTTGCACTTCTGGAAGAATGTAATTTTAAAAGCCTGCAATTGATGAAACCTTGTCTTTCCTTAGGCTGAGGAGGCTGCGTCTTGGCAGAAGTTACAGGCTACACTGGACACTCAAAACAGTAATAAGAAATACTTCCCAAGAGCACACAGCTCAAGACAAAAAGAAAAGCCCAATAGTACATTTAAATCTCCAGTTTTGTATGAAGAGGTTAATTAGGGCACTTCCATTCCAAATTCCTTCAAGGATATCTGCACCATCATTCGTATTTATAAATGGTTCATTTTCAAATGCAACACAATCCAGTTAAAGATTCAGGACTCAGCACTCTCGATCTGGCATGTGAGCCTGGGCAAACCCTTACACCTCTCTACCTCACTTTTGTAATAAACGTTAATGACATGTATCCTGCTTGGTGTAACACTGGATTAAAAATCTGTGGAAACTGAAAGAGCTAGTTAGGAAGCTTTGTGCTAAAAACTTTGCCAAACAAGCCTTTATTTTTTAGTATGCACATCTGCATGCATAAAATCACCCACAGCCATGCGGCTCTTCCCTGCACTGATCAAATGCTGACGTGAAGGTGTATATGCAAATCCTGACGTTAGGGTGTGCACCAGCTGTGCATGCAAATACTTGTCCATGCAAGTGACAGCACACTGCAGCTGCATGCACAACATGAATGCACAGAAAACTGAACTGTATATGTGATTTTCTATGCTTCGAGCTTCAGAGTAAGATTTTCTTTTTTTTTTTTAACATATTCTAAATGCCGGCAAACAGCTGTTTGTAGCAGACCTTTGCCAAGACTCAAGTGGCAGCTGTACTGATGGGGCTGCTGCTAGTGAGGCTGCCACAGCAACTGCAGGCAAATGCAGAAAAGTTAAGAAGAAATTCTCAAGACAGGATGGGTAGATAAGACATTTAAATGAACTAATCTGGAGGGAGTTGCACGGAGTTCACATTAGTCATTTGGGTGTGGATGTCAATGTCTGGCCAACACGATAAGTGGATCCCCCCACCTCCTACACATATGGTATTATTCAGACATCACCTGATCTTCCCTGGTGACTACAAAGCCACACAGCAGCTGAACCCTGTGCCTTTGTTCCTGGGAAATACAGGAGGCACCGGGCTACCAGCTCTGCAGCACTATTAGCATACCTTCCAGATAAACACTTTTCAAAAGACATTGATCCATCTTGAAGCCTCACTATCTTAAGTGCACATCTGCAGTGATTTATCTGGATGAACAGAAGTTAGGTCACCAGGAGGGCTTTATAAACACCAAGAATTAAAGGCTATCTCTGGCACTAGATGTTTTCTCACATCCTACAATAATGTGCATGCTACTAAACAGATATTAGGAGGTGGCTCAAGAATGCATTTCAAAGGTGAGCTGCTTCACGCCAAGCTTCTGCATGCCATCTTCTGAAATCCATGAGGTTATCAAGCTCACCAGGGGTGGTGAGGACTTCAGGATGGCAGATGAGTCATGGCAGCAGCTCGGGTGTGTACGCAAGCTCAGCTTCTACATCAAACAGAACCAGCAACCCCTAGCAATTTCCCCCCTAGCACTGCTCTAGTGATTCCCAGCAAAGATTCTTAAGATATCCCAAGTTTTACATCATATATCACAGCAGGCACATGCTCACCTTACTGAAGAAAGTGATTATTATCCCTATTTACAGGGAGAAAAGCTGGCGATGAATTTCAGGCCTTCTATCCAAAGTCTGGACTCACAGCTACAAGACCACTGCAGCCCCGCTTCCCGCGTGGGGGGACACAAACATACTGGGCTCCGCAAACTCAGGGGAGCTTGAGCAAAACCAACCTGAGATCACAAGCACTAACAGACCCATAGCTGTATCAGAAAAACCTTATGGAAGTACAAATCAGTGCTATCAGTACAGCATACCAGATTTTGTCAGATCACTGGGTTTTTTAATGGTTATTTTGATCAGGCTTACTGTGTTCACAATACTTCTAAACCTTAAACTCTGTTCTCAGGTTGAACCGTTGACTTCTTTCCGCACACTGCATTTTAACTTGATGAGCTTCTATCTATGAAGAAATATAAAATTTGCTGAAGAACTGGAGTTAATCATTCATTTTCAAGGCTACAACTTTTTTAAGCTGGGTCAGATTCCTACAGGCTACAAGATGACTTCTATGGGCAAGATTCAGCTCTGCCATCTCCAGTACAGTGGATATCCTCAAAATTGCCTTTCTACACACATTATTTTTAGACAAGAAAACATCAAAATTCAAGATCACTCTTAAAGCTTCTGAATATTCACTAACTGGCATAAGTGAAATTGTCCAGGATTCTTTTGATACCACAGTGCCTAAAATATCTTTCAAGCACTGTACAAGCAGCACTGGATGCAACTCACAAGCTGATGGTGGATGTAATTTTAGTGTCCTAAATCCATGTTTTTGGGTTTGTGTTTTTTTTTTTTTTTAATGTTCTGTGGTGTTGGAACTACTCACAAATACTAAATGGCAGAGTCAAATTTTTTTAATTTTTTTTTTTAAATTTTTTTTTTTTTACTATTGCCAAAAAGCATAAATCCAAGAGTTTTCTAAAGATACTCTGTTGGGAGTCAGAGCAAAGGTGAAGCATATTTGAGGTGTATTCTGTCATCACAGTATGGTTTTGAGCACATTATGCTTCCTACCCTCAACTACTAAAAATGGGTATAAATTGCAGTTGAACAATGGTACCGCATAACAGCCCATGGAACAGACATACCCCATCTTTGTCATTATCAAAGATGTTAGAGTGCCACCTTCAGTCTGAAAATGTGGGGAGAAAATCCCTTTTAAATCTAACCATGACACAAGTAGGCTTTCCAGGAGAATCTGGGAGCTGCAGACATTAAGCAACCACAGGTTCCCATTTGTCCTCTGTACAAAGAACAAAATAAACCATCACCTCCCACGGGTGACTCTCAATCTTTGGAACCACTGACATGTTTAAGGCTCTCCTTTTGCCTGTTCTTCTACATTCATGGGACAACGACAGAAGGCTTGAGTAAAAGATGAACCATGCCCCAAGTTACTCCTAGGTACACCTTAGGCAGAAAAAAGGATTTCTGACTCTTACAAAAGTGTTTAAAACAGGTCTGGTAAAGAAATATATTCACCATGCTTTATACACAGATTTTCTAGGGCAGCAAAGAATGTTTTTAATGTTAAAGGATGATGGAAAGAATTGCTTCTGATTTTCAGAGTAAGCTCTGACAGATTAGTCCTAAGAAACATGTTGACTGCAAAATGCTGCTGAGAACTAGAGCATCAGGGCAGCAGCTGCCCCGGTCACGCCTGTGCTGGGTCGTGGCACACCACTGATGTGCAAACCAAATTTACTTCCTATTCCATGGCTCGTACGGTTACACCACGCTTTCAACAGCACGGCAGTGAGACCCTGCTGTTAGCTCGCAATTTAAAACTGGCTCATGAAATGCAAAAAAACACCAACTACAAGACATATTCCAAACCTCTACCTAGTGTAGTTATATAAAATTGCATCTGTATGAGACACTTGGTCTATGCATGATTTATCCATATTCCCATTCAATACACAGTAATTTGCCCTTGCTGACACTTCTATGAAAGGGAATTCTGATAGAAGTTCTCCAGTTTTTGCATTTATTGCAAACATATCCAATGACTAGTTTTTGGTTCTTATCTAATTTGAACTGTTAATCTGAAATAACAATTTGTTAATAAATTGTTTGTTAACTGAAACTTTTTTTTTAAATTAGTTTTAACTCAACACAAACAATGCTTCCCCCTGAAGTAATGCTTGCTGCGGTGGGGTAAATAAAGGGAGCAATATAATCAGTCAGACCAGAAAGCAGCAGTGATGTACTAAGTTATCTTGCTGTGCTAATCCTGTATCAGGTGACTGCTCACAAGATTTCTTTAAGCCCTCACTACAGAGGCAGAGATCCAGAACTAGAACATACATTGTAGTGACCCCAAAGTAACATGTTTAACCTCAGAGAGATCTTGGTGGGATTTACACACTGACCGGGCCACGACAGACTGCCCACTTAAAGGTAGGTTGTGCCTCTGCAGCAAAAAAAAAAAAACTAGGGACAAATAAGCAAAGTATCCTGCTATTTATTTGCCTGAAGGCAAATGAAGAAATAATTGAAATGTTGTAAATCAGAAAGAGCCTTTGCTAACCAGCCAGAAGACACACAAATTAATAACTGGGGTTTAGGATCTAATTCCAGGAGCTCTGAACCTGCAGCTTGGCAGGGACGAGCCTTTTAATTCTCTCATTAAAAGGCCTGACAATTGAATACATATTAATTTTAGTTTTTTACAATATTAAGCTAAAATCATATGACAACACATCCCACAAGTCAGTTTAAGATATTTATACCGGGACAGGTTATAAGCTGTTTGTTATGCTTCAGACACTTTCACCAGCTTGAAAATATTCTCCCTTAAACATCAGTTTTCAAAACAGAATAGCTCCTCTTGACCTGATTTAAAACCCTGGAGCCCACCCAGCTGTCACGGCTCGCTTTGGCACACACACGGCAGCGGGTCAGAGGTGAGAAGGTGCAGGTACGCAGTCGCGCATCGCTGTGTGACTGCGGCGCGGCCGCACGCGTCGGCTCCCACCAGTGCCCCTGCCTGCACCATCCTGCTGCAGCGTGCTGCCATCAAGGCAACGTCTTTTATCGAGTTATCTGGCCAAGAACATCTTAAGTGTATTCTCTTTAGAAGATGCTTCTAAAAGGAAAGGCATTGGATTGAGCCTATTACTGTAGAAAAAGTCTTACTCCAAGTTTTTGCTGACAGAATAAATAAAATACAGATTATTATATTTACTAAATATGCCAGTAGATTGGTCTATCTAGGAAAAAAAGGCAAAACTCCAAACTCACCTTGATCATTTCTGCCACATAACTTTCTGGTCCTGTATATTCTGTTGAATCTTTTACTTTCACTAACACAATAAAGCACAAATAATGCCACATATTGTGCTCTTCTTTAATGTGCTCTTCAAATGTGACTGTCTTGTTATCAAACTTATCTCTTTCCAAACCTACAAGAGTGACACATATACAACCCTTAGTATTTACAAACTGGTACTAAGAAAACGAGCTCTAAAAACAAAACCTGTTTCTACAGTCTGCTGCACTAAACAGTCACAATCATTCTTAAATGAACACTGAGTAACAGGGATAAAGTCTCCAACAAATGGTCACAATGCAGCGAGAAGGGGGCAGAAGGCCTAACAAGCACTGCTTGCACTGATACATAACAGAAAACTTTCGGTTAAAAAAAGGTAGCTACCTTGTATGCAATCAGTTTGTTGGATTTCATAACGCATCTCCTATTTTTAGGCAAAACGATACCAAAAGCAACACTTGCTTTGCAGCAGACTTCCAAAGGTTACTTCTGTCAGTCTGTGTGTTATGCAACTTCTGCATGACCATGTCATTAAACCACACTGGCCTTGATGGCTCGGCAGCTTAATTCCCACTCTACTGATGGGAAAAACTTTCACAGTCACTATCAACAGTCTGCACCATTGGAAAAAACAACTGTTTATAAAAATCTCTCCCATTCCAGTAGGAAATGATTCTTTGAAGCACAGGAGAAACAGAAACTAAGGATTTTAGGGAAAAATGGTATATTGAGCATACATTCCCCATCTCTTCCTGCTGCCAAGCTCCTATGCACGTGGTACCCAAGAATATCAGCTAGCTGAGGAATGCAAGGTAGGAACCGCCAGTAACACAAGACTCCTGTTTCATGCGAGTTTGCAGCTATCTGACTTTGACTTATTTTTAAGTGTGTTTCTACACTTACCACAAATAAAGCAAGTTGTTTTTAAAATTTCTTCTTTCTTCTGTTTTTCACTCCTCAAATCAGCAAAAGTGTCAATGATCACACCAAAAATCAGGTTAAGGACAATAATGATGACCATGAAGAAGAATAACAGATCATATATCACTCTAGCAGCAAAGAGAGGTTCCTGCAAGATACATATTTTGATAATTAACAACTCAAATACGTGCACATCTAACCCTCACCATGCCTCTCTCAGTTCAGCAACAGACTATGCTGCCCCACAACCCCTCCCTTTAGATTCTCCATTTCTGATGCTCTCCAATGATAACCTACAGCTCAAAACATTAAGTGAAACTAAAATGCTTACTGATTACTGAAAGAAAAGCTAAATTAGTCAGCTACCAGCACGCGATCTCTGCAGAGTCGCTCTTTCTCCTTACTGTGTCCAAGTCTGTCCTCTTCTCTCTCACACACACTGAAATTTGTTCTCTTCTCAGCCCCGCCCTGCAAGCCCATCCAAACTCTATCCTTGTTTTAATCAGCTATATATCAATACAGTACCAGTGTTGACCATAAAGTCTTTTACTGGAAATTAGTAGTATTCATTTCATTTATGCTAACAACCATGTACGTGGACATCAGATTGGTCTTTCCAATACCCGTTTCGTATTTATTGCAAGCCTAAATACCCAAATACCTAACCCCCATTTTTAGAATCATTCTGCCAGTTGGGTGCCAAACTTTTATTAAGAATTATGTAACTTTTAAACCATTGTAAGCTGAAAATAAGGCTAAATATTAGAACACACTTTGAAATTGCAGACAATACAGACAAGCATTCACTCTGACCAAGACTGCTCCATCAGCCCCTAAGGTGGTTTTGGGGAATGACGAGGGAGAACAGCTTAAGACTCAAATAGGTATTATGAAAAGTTCCTGCTGCTTTGACTAGTCCAAGCTTTCTGATGATGGCTCCAAACAACATCCTTCCTTTCCACAGTCCCAGCTCCAAACTGTCTTGGTCCCTGTCCCCTCACCCATTCCCTGTTTCACACACCTTACCTAGTGATGCTCCCCACAGAAACTCATGCCACTAGCATGGTATCAGCTCCCACTGCATTTTTATTCTGCTACCTCACATTACTCTCTCACCAGCTTGTACTCATCTTACTTCTTCAGATCCTGAACTCCCAAAGCACAGACTGTTGGCTACCCCATCTCTGTTCCTTTGGGCCCCATTCTGGACAGCCCTCAAGCTAAAAAGGCCCTAGAAAAAGGATGGGTAGATGCTTGTTTGAACTGGCTGCTGTTTAGTCTGATTCTACAGAGATTTAACTACATTACACAGAGAGAAATTGTGGTCCCTTCTAGTTGCAATGTATCCTACATCTGTTTAAAGGGAGTGTATATGCATTTTCCCCAGCAGAACTAGATCCCCAGCCCTACATGGTTATCACTCTTCCGCCCCCATTCAGTGATAATTTACCTCTTTGGATGGTTTCCTGAGCACATCACCTACTCCACCCCCACTCCTCAGCCCATGACTCAGTACAGTAACAATGCACATCAGCAACGTCTCGCACGTATGCTCTTTATTCTCTTCCTCCATTTCTTCAGCAATCAGTTCTATTAACACAGCAAGCAAAGACACGTTTCAAAGGCAAGAAGATCAGTTTTAAATAATTCTCTCCATTCTCTGCTGGTTATGCTATCTCTCCCTTTTGCAAAAACTGCCAGATTTCCAACCAGTGCTGCAAACCCCCTTAGCTCTTGCGAAGAGCCGACCGTGGGAGTGGGTCTCTGCTCTGGCTCCAGCCTGCCCTTCCCGCCCCACCAGCAGAGTTTTCTTGTGTGCTTGAACTGCTGTCTTTGACTTGGTTAAATCTCTCTTTCCATTTCTGTTAGCATGCATAGCTCAGATCACCAGATGCCTGTTTATACAGAATCATAGCTTTTTGACAGCTCAGAGGACAAAGTGTTGCCTCTTACACTCTCCCTTGGTGCCTAACAGATTGCACAGCCTTTGGGCTGCACTCAAAATGGCAACTTCGACTCGTATTTTTCAAATGGCTAAAATATCACTGCTTATGGAAACAGCATTTTACTGAAAAAGTAACACACTTTTTTTGACCCCTCTCCATTTGGCGGAAGCCTCCAACTTCACTGTTTCAGTTGCAGAACTGCTAAAATTAATTACCTAATCTCATATACTCTCCCTGTACACATTAAAAGCCTCATGACTTTCATTTCATCATAAAAATGCTCATGAGCGGATCCCACCTTCCCACAGACAGCCTTAGAAAGGCCCAAATCCCCGTGCAATCCAGAAATAGCCAAAACCCAAGATGGCAGAGAAATGGCCAAAGATTTGGGCGTCATTAATATCCCTGGCCACATTACACCCTTGTATCAGGTTGATTATTTACGACATAAAACCATCTCTGGAGTTTTCCTTTCTGCAGCCAGAGTGTATAAAGACAAAGCAGCACACTCCTCCTAGAGCAGAATAAAGCAGCTGTTCTTGTATCAGTGTTGAATATCAGCTGATCAAAGAGGACACTTGAACAAAACAGAGCCATCTCCTCTTGCGAGCAGGGGCTCGTGGCCATTATTGACCTTTGAAACATCTGACCATATAAGAGCTCCACTTCTAAGGAGAAATGGTGATGTTCTGTCTGGCTTTCACAGCCAGCATCATAAATCTCCAAGAAGTAAATTACATTTTCTAGAAAATAAAACTGAAATATATCAATACCCAATCTGAGGCTGGCGATTATGCTGCAAGTAATACCTTGCATGCACTTTTTTGATCTCAAAAACCCCCAAACCTACCCCATTGACTTAATCCATTGAGTACTTCCTGCCATGATATTAAAAAGTTTCCTTAGCTAGATAGAATAATGCTGACAATAAACGATGTTTTGCTCCGTATTTCACAAGGTATTATCCTCTGAAAACACATTTAATAGCCTAACGTTTTAAAATAATAAACTTTGCAAAGAAGTAAACTGCATCACTTCCTTCTCAAATTGATAAGGTAGAAAATTAAAGAATATGATAGTGGTTTATCCAAGTACGGTTTATAAGTTTCTCTAGTTTAATCACTTCATATAATAGAAGTGGCCTAAATTAATCCTTTTTCAAGTTAGATACTCTCACGATAGCTTTGTTCCCCAATTTATTGAATAGAAATTTTAAAAAGGATATTCTTTTAATTTAAGATGCTTGACTAGAAAAACTCAGGGTATGAGGTATGAATTCAACAGCAGATACTTACGGTCTGAAGGAATGATTGAAGAACAGTTTTCACTGCTACCTGCTTTGCATACATCTGAATAGAGAAACTCTCCGGTCATGGTCTCGCCCGGTTCCGTGCGATCTAAAAACAGAAGGTGATGAATCAAATGGATAGTTTAACGTTTTGCATGATTACTCCTCGGATATTAAGGTACCCCATCATATTCAGTGTGCAATTACAAGGCAGGTTTAGAATGGTATCTTATCCTAGGGTTTAGAAGGGACAGCACTTTCTGGTTTACACACTCAATGATTTAAAATTCAAACATAAAATTCTTCTTATTTCTATGAATTAAAGACCAAAGTTGTGCATTTATTTTGCATCAGCTCCAAAGCTGAATAATTGAAATTGTTCTGAAATTACTATATTCTAGTGCACAGTGAGTTTTGGAGGTGCCTTGAAAACTTGCCTTTCAATGCCTTGTGAGTATCAAAACAAAACTACTGCCACATAGTAAAACGTTTTTGGCATTTCTCCAGCTGCATGGAAATGTGAAATGATAGGGTCAGTGAGGTTTGGGTCTCTCACAGGGTTGGCAGTAAAATTAGAAAAAACAGTGGGAATGTTAAATAATATTTGTCTGAATAGCTGAAGTGTCAGAGAAAAAAACAAAGACAGAACAAGACAAACCCCAAACCTCTCCTCTAACAAGTTTCATTTCTGTGCTTCCTACCAAGTTAATAGCTTGATGCTGCAGGGTGGGGAAAAAGCCCTGTATTTTTAACTTACAATAAGCAAACTAAGGTCAGCACAGAGAAGACTGCCACAGAATTTAAACTGTAGCAAGTATTTGAGGGAGGTTAATACAGTGTATAAAACTATGAACAAACAGAATTAAGAGAGATAAACCTCTGCTTCACAGGAGCATCTCTTTGATGCCCTTTGATGCCCTTCATTTATATTCAGTCTGTTATTTCAGATAAAATATTAATTTTTGTTACATTGAAACTAAACCCCACCATTAAAAGCCAATATAAGCATTCAGGATCCGGCAAACGGAGCCAGAACTGAATTCTCCCAGTGCAGAGCCTTCTCCACGATGGCCTACCTTAAGTCTGGTTGTAATTAAACTGGGGGAGGGAGTAGGTGTAGCTGAATTAGATAATCTCAACTGTTTTAAGCAAACAGTGAGGAGAGAAATCTCAGCCATGTGCAGAAGAGTCCAAGTGCTGTCTCCAGGGGTTCCTCCTCCCCATCCCTCTTGGTGCTGCAGCAGATTGCAGCGTTTTGTAAAAACGCTGGGGTATCCATTTGTCCCCATCAGTTAGGGGTTTTTTAAATTTTATTTTCTGTTTAAACAGCGTCCTTTGTAAGAAAGAAATTGTCAAACTGGTGAGGTAATTGGTATGTCTTGCAAAAGGTGGAAGACACTCAGCATGTCCTGGGGAACAAAAGCCCGATACTTTCTTCAACACAAACCATCAAAACGAGTTGCCAGTACCAACCTGGCAATAACGTTTCATTAGGGAGCTTGTCGACTTCCAGGATAAAGTCATCTTTGAAGAAGAGGTACCCCACTATGGAGAACAGGTAGACCAAGATGAGAGCGAGAACGGCAGTCAGGATGATGGACCGCCCATTGCGAGTGACGCTCTTGATGACGTTCAGCAAGGTCTCTTCTCGGTACACCAAGTCAAAGAGCTGAGGGACAACAGACAAGAGCAAAGGCTGTTTCTCACGTGTCCTACCAGTACCACCGGTGGCATGCTACACATTGGCATAATGTGGGGCAGCATGTTAACAATACCAATCTGATGTTTTAAAGAGCATTTAAAGCAGTTTTGGTTTGGCCTTTTTATAGTTTTCTGAAATTTACCATATTAGTAAAGAAAAATAGAGCAGGAGGTGAGGGAGATGGGGTCCCTCACCCCCACTGTACCAGTCTTGTGTCATGCACTTTGAAACATGAGGAATGGAGGCAGCTGTAGCCTCCTCTTCGTCTGCACTTCAGACTCCA
Source organism: Strix aluco (assembly GCF_031877795.1). Lineage (NCBI taxonomy): Eukaryota > Metazoa > Chordata > Aves > Strigiformes > Strigidae > Strix > Strix aluco. Next base: position 12,278,970 of record NC_133941.1, on the reverse strand, counting down.
GTCCTGAGCAGCAGCCTGGGAAGAAGTCCCTACCTGGCGTGAGGGCAGGTGTTCTTGTGGAAGTGCCAGATATACAGTGCCTGCTTTAAACATAAAGCTGTTGTCCCTTTTTTATAGTACTATCTGCCCCATCACAATCTCAAACCAGCTCATTTCAAAGTGTAATTAGCTGCTTCCTTTAAGTTTTAGAGTGTAAAATTAATGGAGCAATATTTTTTGCACAAATTCTTTGTTTACATTTCTTTACAGACGTTTCCTTCACTTTTCACTCCTTTGGGTCTGTGACAATGCACCAGCACAGCCCGAGCAGGTTGCTGGCTATGCTGGCTGACAGTGTGAGAATGCATGTTTGTGAAATTGGACCTACACGAATATAGAAAATAACCAATTCAGTTACCAGAGGATGTAGCGAGCATCCAACAAAGGGACAAAAATAGTGTTCTGAATGAGATTTAAGGTTTACTTTAAAAGTGACACATTTTCTCCACCAACACTAGATATACTCCTTCAGTGCTTATTCTTAGAAGTATTGTGCTGTGCAAGATGAATTCCACACCAAACAGAAAAAAAAACCCCGTATGCCAGGCATCCGTGTCAGTCGTGTGAGGTCTGGAGTCTAGCTACAGCTAAGGAGACACTCCATAGTTAACCAACTGCTCTAAAAGCATGGACGCTACGTTACAGTTATTGACAGTAACAGAGTAAACTGTCTTAAAGACTGTGTGCCTCTTACTCACAGCATGGTAACTCCAGCAGTGCCCACTGTGCAGCTAACAATTCCACAGCTAGATTTTCCCATGATTTTATTTTTCCTCATGTAAGATTTTATATGATCTTAAGAAGGCTTAAACCTTCACCAGGTGTATTACTTAGAGTCATAACATTTTAAATTGTTTTATTATCTTGGATGTCAGAGCAGGGTCACAGGCAATATATCTAACCTAGAAAACCTATGCCTTAGAAGTCTGAAAAGAGGAGTAACGTACACAGGGAAAAGCTAAATACCTTCATTGCAACTGCATACACATTTACTGTAGCAAGCAATTTTAACTAAATTTAACCTTAAACATGACTCATGTAATATAATTGAGAACAACAAAAAATCTCCTCTTGTCCGTACAAATCAGGAAGAAGAGATGTGGCAGGAGGCCCATAACCTCCCACTGCAACTTCTCCCAAGCAAAATCTCCAGCGTACAGTTCTTAAGAGTGCCTGCACAAGTTGCCCAGCAGCAAAACAGAAAGCAAGCGGTGTATGACACATCTAGATGTGCCCAAGATGGGACTTTACAAACAGGTAGACAGAAGAACATTCTGAGGGCAAATACCTACCAACAAACTATAAAAGAATTCATGTACGAAGAGTCCCAGAGCGCAAATCAGAAGGTACAGCAAGTGATAAAGAAACTCCACATCCATGATCATCGCCTTGTATCCTCTAGTGAAGGTTCCACAGTTACCCACAAAACTCATCAGAAAAATGATTTTATTACAAACCTACGGAAAGATTAACCATAAATTAGTTACAACATGTGGCTTTCAGGAAAAAAAGGCAATTTTTCAAAGCTGGAGGTAACTCAGCTCCATAATGGTCTCAACAACCGTGCTGAATTGTCTGTTACACGACAGCATTTTACACGACAGCGTTTTATACGTCTGTCAAAACTTGCTTTCTGTTGCGTTTTCTGCACAGCTGAGACAGTGAGCCAAAACTAAAACTGCACGTGTCTAATAAAACGTGCGCACTGACTCTTGCCTCCAGCTTGTTGTCAAAGGGCTTCAAGAAAGTAAACACTCCCTGGTGCGAGAGGTAAACCTTCCTAAAAAAAAAAAAACCCAAAACAACCAAAGCCTGTTCTAAGCATCACTTTCTCCAGTCAAATAACTTTCTAGCCTACAGCAACCCTTACACTTCTGAAACAACCCCTATTACTCGCTAGTAAACAAGCGCTCCAGATTCCTTCAACAATTCACTCTTGGATCACGCGCCCCGTAATCCTCCTGTGTAGAACCAGCCATCAACGCCAAAGGAAAGCTGCCTTCAACTTACCTGGAACCTGCTAAATGCTGCAATTACCAGTAACCACCCCCCACTCCCCCATGCACCTCTGACTCTGCAGTACACGGTGCTCAGTGACATATTTTGAAGACCAGGAGCGCTATTAGATGATGCACTTGAAAGCTGGGCACTTCGTAACACAGGCAAGGACTTTGAGAAGGCGCATCTTTGCACAGCTCCTGCTGACTCACTCAGAGAGAAACCCTTTTGGCTCACTCGCCACAAGAGACCATAAGTATCCGGGTTTGAGCGTTAATGAAGTTCTCTGGTGGCTCAGCTTACATGCTCAGTCCACGCATCACTGTAGCAAAACTGCTTAGTGTCAGCTTTTGGCTGGCAGGTAGAGTGCAGACAGACATTTGGGAAATGCATTGTTTAGTGAATCTTACACAACTCTGTAAATACTGCAGCTTAGTCACTGAACAGGAGACGGGTTTGAGTGAATAACCGAGCTCTTTAGGGTCACAGAGACTTCTTTACATTTCTGGCTGGAGTGGGAGCTGTTTCTAGACTAGGGCAAAACCAAGTGAAACCTTAGAGGTCTCCAGCCTGGGGAAACAGGATTAAATGAACAACAGCAAAGCACTTCTGCTAGAAACAGTCCAAAGAGGGAATTACTCCTCCCGCCAGTTCCACCACAATGTCCCAGGCTATTTTTGCCTGACACCTTCACGAGCAGGTAAGAAACCCTTACATAAGATGCAAGAAAACTTCAAAAAATCCCACTCGATTCTTACGTTGAATGCACCCAGAAGAAATAAAGTAGGTTGTAAACCAACTGAAAATATTAGTCGTAATATCGTAGAAGCGATTAAGGCTCGGATGCCGTGGGGCTTGGGAAGAGCTATAACGATGGCCAGAGATATCAGCATAGCTGTCCATAGCAAGCCTGACAAGTGCGGCTCCAGGGTACCTAGGGTGGAGAGGAAAAAACAAGACCCATTTCAGTACTTTGTATAGCCAAACAAAACCAAAATAACCAAATAAATGCCATTTTATCTTATCTTTGGTAGAGCATCATAAAGCTTCATGTTCAGACATTACTGATTTCAAAACAGTAAGCAGAACATATGAGCCCAATGTCTTCAGCAGATTTTAATTACAAACTTGTTACTAAAGCATTATGTAAATGACAAGCGCCAGTATTACAGGAGTCTTCATTTTAGTGTTTATTACTTAAACACCTTGAATGCTGAAAAGGAGAGGCATTTTGCTAATGCGTTCTGAAGAGGCATTGAATGGGTAGGTGAAGACAGACAACATACTCCTCCAGGTCCAGATTCACAGCAGATTCTCCTATTATGCTTTTGGTCAAAAACCTCGTACCAGTTTTTGTCATCTCTCGCTATTTCTGGATCTATTTAGACTGTCCCATGAGACTGTCTGCTTACATAACATCAAGCCTGTGTTGCTAAATATACACTTCTCAGAGAGCCATAAAAAAATACGCAGCCAAAAATACCATTTACCCTGGGTTTATGCAGAATATAAAAGACATCTCTTTCTTAAAACTGACATTAAAAAAAAAGTTTTTCTTTGAGCAACTGGTTCCTCAACAGACAAAAAGGCAAGACCCCCTGAATTTCATAGCACTCTGCAGCCCTTCTGCAAGTACATACTTAGAGGACTGTTGTGTCTTATTGGCAAGATATTCACTGGGAGCTTTTTCCTCCCCCTGCCCAAATTCAGAAGGCTTAGGAAATATTACTCTCATCTGACTACCATGAGCAGCCATTTAATTTTGTTCCAAATCACTGTAGATTAATAAAGACAGCAGAGGATAGATGGAAATTAAAACTTAATAAGCGTAAAGTTGAACAGATGTTTCCGCTGTCTGAAGGGAGTTTGGGATCCCAGAGCAACACTGCCACTGCTACTTGAGCTGTCAAACAGCAAAAGGTGCAGAGCTCGAAACAGAGTCACCTGAATGGGAACGATAAACAACACAGAGGGGAGGGAGAAAAAAGTGTACAGAAGCTTATTTAGGAATGACTTGGGAATTGCCGTGAGAGGCAGATCCTGAAGGATCCTGCCTGTGCCTGCACAGGTGCCTGAACATCCCAGCTATTATAAAGACATCCATGGCACAGGAATCTATTTGCTTTCACAAGTTTCAGCAGTTCCCAGCAGGCCTACAAAAATAACTAGAGTTAATGAAGTCCTCAACTGTTGCTTGGAACACCCACCTTGGGAAGGCCCGACACCACAGGCTGCCCAGCAGCATGAGGGATGCAGTGCCACGACACAACAAGACCTTAGTGGGACCCAGGTCAGGTGAGAACCCCCCAGGAAAGAGGGAGACTCAGGGCACAGGCTCGTCTCTCCTTCCTGGGGACGGAGATAGACTGGGAGCAGAGTCTTTGCCCTTGGCAAATGAAGTTCACCAAGGCAGCAGTCACTCAACATCAACTGTCTGCACCCAACCCAACGTCAAAGGCTTGCTGTGGGCACGTGGAGTCCATTACAGGACTGTGGGCAGGAGGAACTTGTAACTGGTAGGAAGCTCTCCCTGTCTCTGGAATTCTCACCATTCCAGTACCAAATTCCAGGCACCTAGTTTCATTCCCGCTCCTCTAGTCAGAAGTTTTACAGCTTCTGCTACAGTCAGATGCTAATCAGATGCTCAGTTCACCATGTCTGAGCAATTCAAGACACTGACAACTTCCCCCAAACGGTCTGTTTTGAAAAGTCTCTTTTTTTCCTAAAGCTAAATATAAAATACACATGTATGTATTTATTTTTCTTTTTTGATGGTAACTAGTAGAGGAAGAGATTTTATCAAAAAGTTACCTGATAAGGTATTTTAAATATGTAGGGTAGGGCATCTTCAAAATGTCAAATGATCCCTCCAGTCTTGCAACTTGCAATCCCAACACACACATTTAATTACCAGCTTTCCTAGCAGCCATAAATACAGACCTTTACATTTTAACTTGTGATCTTTGAAACTAGAGATGGAAAATTCAGTTGCTCTTCGTGCTTGTTAAAACCTTTCAACAAACTGCTGGCCAGAACGGGATCTGGGTAGCCCCACGGCCTGCTGCCAGGGTGCAACGCAGGGGTACCACAGCCTGACGTTGCAGAAGGTAACTATACTCTTCGCCCTCTCAGGAACACTGGAATTTGGTCTAAAATATCCTGTACCTTCTTACAGGCTTTATCAGGACAGAGAACCCCTAAACACAATTTTCCATGCCCACTGCCTTTACCCCTCTGTGACCATAAGCTGTTATCAACCACTACTCGGGCAAAACTACGGCTCTCCTCAATCTAAATTAACTGGTGAGCTGCAAAAAGGGTGAAGTGGCTTTTATGCCGCACACACAGAGCCCAGCTGATAACTGCCTTATGTTCAGGCTACTGCTATCACTGAGCTGCACTGTCTTTGGGTTCTGTAGCTAGCCATGAACGGGAGAAAGATGCAGAGAAAAGTTCAATAGAAAAAGATAAGCATCTCACTGGCCCTGTTGCATTATGAATCTCAAAGAAAGGGAAGTGAAGGCTTGAACATGAGGTTGCATTATGAATCTCAAAGAAAGGGAAGTGAAGGCTTGAACCTCCAGGAGGTTTTACTGCTGGGGTCCTTATTTACTCCAGTTGACAGGGACATGGCAGAAGCTCCTACCCAGGCTTTGCCTGTACACCAGCTTTGCAAGCAATAAACACAATAGAGGCATTCACAAGAATATTCCTCTAGATTTGCAGATTCTTGCTGATGTGGCTCCACCCCTTGACCTGCCCTGGGGTGCATCTCTTGGGAGAGGCTGGATCTAAGGAAGAGCAGCTGAATCTCATCAGGACTCCATCAGGAGTATTTACTGAATTGGCTCTAAGAATCATTGCTGTCACACAAACCCGCTGTTTGGATCAAAAGTGACTTCCATGAGACCTATTACAGCAAGATTGTGCAACCCCCCCATGAACCGTACACATTAACCCATGCTTTGTGTTAGAAATGATGGCAAGCCCAGTCAATACTTGCCAATGGCAAGGAACCTCAGAGCGGCCAGGGGACACACTCCTCCTCGCTCCCTCAGGCAATCCCCGCTCTAAGTGCTCGTAGGGGTGAGAGACTCATAGGAGAGACAGGAGTAACAGAGGGGAAACGGGCTCTTTTTCTGCATCCCCCATCGATTTCTGATGGCATGAGGCAGGTCACTCTGCTCCCATACACCTCCCCTGCCAACGCAGGGTCATCTCACTCACCCAACCCCAGCACTCAGAGGCCTCCTGAAGTGCTATGTCACCCCAAAAGTTTTATGGAAAATGGCATTAATAAAACACAAGCTCAAAGAAAACAACAAATTAACACTTCTCACACTTGTAGTTCAATACTTAATTACAGAACTTTAAAACAAAGTAGAACAGTCAAGTAATTAAAGGTGAATGTCTATCTTGGATAATTTTTTTCCCCTTGGGAAAAAGTACAGCTCTACATTTTCCTTACAAATGCCTCAAGAAAAAGTCATAGCAGCATGATTTAAATCAAGGCAATTAAAGAAAAAAACCCAAATAATTTCTGTTCTACTATCCCCACTGAAGTAAAGAGGGATGCTGAGACTCAAGTGGGGGACAGAATTCGGCTCATTATCCCTTATTTGTTCACATATTTTTGTATGTTAAATATTGGTACCTCCTCGAATTCCTTTGAATGGATAGAAAAATGCCACGAGCAAGTTCATAAGGACAGCCAGGTTAAAGGAAATACTGCTCCAGAAGGACATGTTGCGAGCACACCAGTATAGGAAAGGTTGAGCTGCAAAAGAGAAAAAATAATTCTTTTTAATGGAGCATTTAAAAAAATATATATATGAGTTCTATATAAAAAAATAATCTTCACTAAAACTCAGTTTATTTTCAGTTTGCCCAAAAGCACAACATTAACAGCAGTAATATTCAGGGGTTATTCTGAAGTTTATTTGATTACTTTTTATCTTTGAGGTACTTGCAGTTTCCTAGATAGTGCTTTAAGGCAAAGGACTCATGTTAAAATGGAAAGTATTTTCAAACATGAATTGATTTAGCAGCAGCATGAGAACGAGTTCAGAAATGCCAGAGGTCAAGGACTTCAGGTTTCCCCTAATAATATACTTAGCACTCAGCGTCACACAAAGAACAATTAGGAGGAAGAAAATTTGTACACATTATCCATGGTGAGATTCAGCCCCATCCCTCCCAGTTATGCTGCTGCCAGCAGCTCACCTACACGAGATGCTGCCCACCTTCAAATGTTTTCTGCTGTAGCAAGCTAGAAAAAAAATGCAGCGAAGACAGTGCAAGGTGGACAATTAGGACACAAAATGCAGCATGGCGACAAAACAGTAAAGCTAAAATGTTTGGGACTAGCTGCCAAGACAACTTTACTTCAAGCTGATAATAGACCCATAGAGCCCCAGAATAATAATCGAGCTGAAGCTCGGCTGGCTTCCCTCTGCCCTGTGGGCAAAAGACACAAGCACATCTGCACACAGCTAAGCGCACAGTTAAACAGCTGCACATTTTTAAATTATTAACGTTACATATAAACACTTTGCAGAAAGACTCCTAATTTTAATAATCTCTGCAGCTAGAATCAAGAGGCACAGAAAGCAAAAAGATTCCTTTTCTGAAGTGGTCGCAGACCAGAAGACAACAAGGACAGCTAAGAAGCTGCCTTACAGTAATTCCCTTCGCATCAAGGCAAAATCCCCGATTTTAGCTCCTGCAGGCTTATTGTACAGCAAATTGTGTACTCCTGAAATCTAGGGTGGCAAAAAAAAAAGTCCATTAAAAATGCTCTCAAAGAAGGGAAAGAACTAATGTCTTCCCTGTTGGAAGGAGGTAATGTGTACAGATATCAGAGAGCAGAGGAAAAGAATCTCACAGTGAAATTTAGGGAAAAGATGAAAATGCAAACTCTGAGGCTGAAGAGTAAACTAATGAATGCAGCAATTCTGAGCCTCACAGTAGCCACCACCTCTCTTCAGCAAATCACCTCTTCTAGCATCCTAAGCAAAAAAAATGGGTTAAAAGACTTATACAATGCCTCATTATACCGAGTTGAAATGCACATAAAAAGCAAATGTATTGAACAGCTGAATGCAAAGGAAAGGACTACAAAAAGGTACCCCGACACTGTAAGAATACAAGGTTCACTGTACCTAATTAGCCAGGCACATGTTAAGCCTCACTGAAATGCAATGTAGCAATGTTTCAAATATACCATACACTGGTTTCTATATTATTTTTGTTCTCAATTTCATTTTAACTGGAAGAATTTGGAAGCAGGTTGAATTCATTTGTATGAAATTGTTATACAAAAGGTCATTATGAAGTTCTAGGTTTTACTTTAAACCTTCCTTTGGGGATGGGCACAGACTGTCTGTCCTGCGTAGCACTTCTGCCTGGTTTTGGCAGGCTCATTTGAATTCTTAATTAAGACCTTGGGAGACTTATGGTGCTCAGACTACTGGCTAGCACCAAGAGCTGAAGGGGGAAGTACATGGGTCTTTATGAAGACTTTTTAAAAAAAGTCTCTCAGGTTTGAATAAACTGTAAGTGGTATCACATGAGCACAGCACAGGGCACTGCCAGCCGGTCACGTCTCAAAAACACAAACCTGTATTTAAGATGTGAGAAACAATTGGTTAAATGTAGAATATCATTTAGAGGCCAAACAAGAACAGAATATTAGGAGACAGACTAAATGATTCGTTTCTTAAAGACAAAAGAAATTTTCTCCACTTCTGCAGGTGGATCTTGATTAATTTGTGGTCAGCTGTTAATTATGGATGTCTTCACAGCTTGCCTGGACATAGCCTCAGAGGCAATTAAACTCACTCAAACCACAAAATCTAACGGAATATACAGATGCTGTCAAAGACGAAGTTGCCCATTTGTTTAGGATGTTATATATTCTCATGTTTCTCGTAGAGCTCTTAGAAGTCATTTTAGGAAGCAGCTTCCTGGGGATTTTGATCCTGTCAGAAGTACTAATCCACTGTTCAGTGGAAATAGCTCCACTCTATTTAGTATTCATACACATGAAAAATAATTCAGTAGAGCTGACCACGTTTCAAGCGGTTTTATCTATACCTGACTTTGATGAATTTAAATAATATGATTACAATTGCTTTTCTTTGTTAAAAGATCTATTAACATATATATAAACATATACACCCCAACAATGAGAAGCAAGTACTGAGTTTCCATCACCGAACATGCAACACCATCAGCTCTAGTGTGAACTGTGCATGTGCATCCTAGAAACAAACTGGAAAGAGTCCAGGCTCTTCTTGGAGGTGCACAGTGAAAGGGTGAAATGCAATTGTCAGAAGCTGCAACAAGTGAAATAATTTTATAAAAAAATGATTTTCACAATGAGGAAGGTCAAGAGGTCCGTTCTCACCTAATTTTTTTCCTATGATAGGCAACACTGACAGAGTCCCAGCAAGGCCTCTGTCAGGGGGAAAGCCTTTGCTAACCACGCTGCCATGGGCTGCCTGGCGAGCAGGCAGGTTTCGGTGGCTCACAGCAGGTTACAGCAGAAGCCCACCCTCACATTTCACTCCAGGAGGTGGTTCTGGACCAGTCTGTGCCCTTGCGCTAACAACTGGAGTTTAGCTGGTTCAAGCATGGGGAACAACAGTGGTATCAGATGGCAGATGTAGACTTGAGCAGGAAATAACTTCTTTATCTCTCACATTTCAGAGGGTCATGTTGGTAAACTCTAACCACTCATCACTGCCCACTGAAGCTGAGCCTTGTGTGCAATGTTTCTCCTTTAGCAAAACAAGAAATCAATTTAAAAAAAAAAAAAGTTTAAGCAAATGAGTTAGAAAGTTTACTGGGGGAAGTGGTGGCACTGTATGAATTAAAATATAATTTCAAAAGATTTCCTAGCTGCCAGTGGGAACCTCAGAGGGAAAAGCAGTGCTTCAAAATGCTTGCTTTCAGATACTTTAGCGTCACAGGGCTGGAAGGGACTTAATCAGCCTGTCTGCCAGTCTATTCCTTGCCCAAAGAAAGGTTGAATTCTACTTTTACTATTACTGGAAAGCACATGCTTAACCTGTTCTTAAATACCTCCACTGCTGGAGATGCCATCAATCCACGCTGCATTACCCAGCCTTACTGCTCCTTACAATGCAAGGGGAACTGCTTCGTGTATCCAGCGCAGGGAAGGAGAACAGACCGCTGCTTTCTTCAGCTGTCCCCTCTCCATTTCTCCCTGCCACCAAATGCCTTCTCATTTAAGCTAAACCTCCACAAAGTTGCTCCTTCCTGTTGGATCTTAAAAAAGACGACCTGTGATCCTTCTTACCGCTCTCCCCTGGATCCCCTCCAGTTGGTCCATATTGCTCTTGCATTAAGCTTGACTTCATTACAGCATGTTGCCACCGTGCAGAGGAGCAGACTCTTTCAAACAATTATCAAGGTTGCTGCCACACTGAGGAACCATCTGCTACCAAGTCAACATTTCAAACTCCGAAAACCTGACCTCAGTGCTCTGCTGGTAACGCTCCACACAACCACACTGGCAACGGCAACCTACCTCGCAATTTCTTTTGCCAGTTCATCTCATTAAAGAGGTCTTCTGATTTCATGAAGAAGTCATTGATCTTGCTGCCTTGTTCATCCCTCTCCGTGGTGTAATATATCCGCAGCTTGGACTCCTTCGTGAGGAATTCACAGATACTGGGCACAGGGAAGACGATTTGCTCCATGGTACGGTCCGACCTGACAATCTGAATAGCAGCCTCATTAGAGTTCTTCCTAGTTTTGAAGTGCTTTTATTTCTTGGTCTGTCTGCCTTTTTTTTCCCTCCCTTTCAAACCAACTACATGTAGAAACTTGGACACATTTCCATAGAACAGCAGCTTGATAGAGACTTCATTTAATTTACCTTTCAAAGCAGGCCTACATTTAGCTCCAAGACTGATAATTTCTATGCTGTGGTCTTTATCCTGGCAATACTGTTCTTAGCTGGGATTTCCAAGAGGCCCGGTGAATCCTGCACCAAAGCTGTGCTGAATTTCAGAGCAATCTGGTCACCCAATTCAAGAATCTCAGCAAATTTTAACCACAGATTGCACAGGCAAGTATAAGGAATAATAGTTATATTTATACTGCTTATTAGAGAGTTTTGTGAACTCTCCATATTTGGGCGTGTTTTACTTTTAAAAAGCCTCTTAGATTGTGCATCAGGCCAAATTGTCATTTTAATACAGAAAGAATGGCAAAAACTATCACTAACTTTATGGATTCAGCAATAGTACCGGCCAAAATGTAACAGAAGCGAAGTTACACTTCCTCCTGCCAACAGAGCTCTGCTCAGCTCCATCTTAAAGCCCACACATGACAGCTCAAAAATAGCTCCCCCCCAGTGGCTGTCAAAAAATAAAATAAAAAAATAAGTACACATATATTCTCATGTCAAAGATGACAGTCCACACACAGGTAGTCAGTTCAATCAAAATATCACGTATAATGTAACCGGTGTTTTAACTCCACCGTTTCTCTTCCAAGCAGCTCTTTCTGCAGCAGATCACCCCCCCAACCCCTCCCGGCAGCCACCGGTTTCCCTGTACCTCAATCTGTGCCGTGTGCTTGGCGTAAAACTCCAGAGCCTCGTCTCCCTCTATCTGACCTCCCGGCTTCAGCATGTTCTGCAGCTCTTTGTTATGACGAGCCAACTAAAATAAAGGAATGCAAAGGGAGTGGGAGACACCAGATGTCTCTCTATGATATTAAATTTCTGATTTTTGGCATAAAAAAAGAAATAGTACGCAGTCAGCTGCTAAGAAAGGGCAAAGTTGACAGAAGGCTTGTTCTATTCCAACCAGACACCCTGCAGCTCTATTTTGGGAGCAAGTCAGAATGATTCAAATATGTATTTTTTTAATATCTGTGTTGTACTCCTCTTTTACCCATCCTCTCCCACCCCTTGCCTGACTTGGGAAACTTTTTGAACATTCACATTCAGTCTCTCCTACACCCACCCTAATTCAAAGGTGTGCTAATCACACAAGTATCCAGGCAGGGTCGGAAGAGAAAATCTGCAACATTTGAAAAGCAGATGCATAGAGCACTGCTCCAAAAATGCTTCTGGATGCTCTAAATTCATTCTACAGCAGAGTGATGGTCTTTCTTCGCAGATCCAAAAGGAACAAGAAGTCTCTAATGCAGTGATATATGTAGCGTCAATATATTAAGTAGATCTCAATATATTTTTTTTCCCCTTAGTCTTTTACCTTTCAAACACCACACTATCAATACTACAAACCTGACCGGCTCCAGCATAGAGAGAATGCGGCAAGAACCATAAAAGCAGAGTGAGATTTCTGGATTTCTGCTTACAGTTTAATTGATACAAGTAGAATTTCTTTGGGAGTATAAAGTAACCTTTGATGCAGCTGAAAAATAATACATTGCTCCCCAGTACTGCCAAGAGCTTGCATCACATGTCTTCAGAAACTTGGTCAAGAGCCTACCTACTTCCCATTATTAAAAAAAACTCCAAGAATTTTTTTATATTAAGGAATAAGAAAAGAAAATTCTATAAGGATTGGAATTTTCTCTGATAAAAAGAGAAGGTACAGCGAGTTTTTCTCAGAGGTGAGCCATTAAAACAATTTCAGGGTAAAGCAGATCTCTTGCTATTCACAGTTTGTGACACTTGGTGCTACAAAAGCTGTAGGTGGAATTCTACCTGATGAGCTAATATATAAATGTTGTGTCCCACGTTCCTTGGAGATGCCGCAAGATCTTCCCCGTTCTCTCCATCCTCAAAATCTACTTCTCCCTGCAGATAAGCCTTCTTGATCACTTCCACCTAGAAAGACAGACACAGGCCAATGAAGGGACAGCCCAGGCTGAGGGCTGCAGTCTGCTGCGGCCAGTATACGCTGGGCACTCTTAGAGGTGAAAGGAAGCTGAACATGTACATTCTGGAGGAAGGTCAGTGGGCTTCTCAACATCCAGGATAAAACAGGAGACCTGAACTCAGCACCTTCAGTCCAGCTCATTGACACAAGAAACTAAACCTCACATTCCCCTCCAGGTAATATATTCCGGGCCACCCTGGCTGCACTCTGTATCCTGTTCTGACCCCCAGTCCCTGCTGCAGCTACGTGCACCAAGACAAGCTGACAGTGTTTCAGCTGTACTTTGCATCTCCTGTTTGTGTTTTTACCAGTTAATACATTAACCAGCCCAAAAGCCTGCTACAGTCTACTGAACAGCTTTTAGGTCACAAGAAAATTTTGTTTCTCTCGATCTCTTGTGCAGAGGGCTTCTACATGTGGATTCCAAAGTGTCAGACAATGCTTTTAGGTCACAAGAATTTTTTTTTTTCTTTGTCTCTTGTGCAAAGGGCTTCTACATGTGGGTTCCAAAGCGTCAGACAATGCTCCTTCCCTGCCTTATGCAGGATGCTGAATGCCTCCTCTAGCATCCCCAATTGCTTGTGCTGCCTGGGGACTAGGCAGACCCATGCCCTGTGGATACTGCACTTGTTCAACCAAATCCTTGAAAGGTCTTCCAGTTGCACAGACCTCTGGCAGCACGGTGGGGCAGACGCGGCCATTGGGTCTCCCCCCACCTGGCTTGAAGGGAGTTGGGAGTTTCAGAGCGACCCAGGGACTCACCAGCTCTTTGGGCCTCATGTTGTAGAGGATCCTCTCCGCATTCTCACTGTCATGCCTGCTCTCCATGATCGCCAAGAGCAGTTTTGAAGCGTTGTTCTGCAGGGAGGAAAGAACAGCACCAATCACTGCCCCGGCTCAGAAAATGAGGGCACGCGGCTCAAGCGCTACCATCCCCACTGCCCGGAAGGGCTCAAGATACCTGGTTTCTACAAGTATGAGCCTCCCAGCCAGCCTACTGCAGGACTCCTACAGCCTCACCCTGCCGAGCGCTCCCTCTCCTCGAATTATTCAGAAATACTACTTATACATCAATATATTTTTTACCAGTTTATTTCCCAAACCCTACTTACTGGGGGCCATCAAATTAACCTGAGTTAAGGTTCAAATTTCTGAAACGCTGAGGTTTCAAGCTTGTATTATTTTGTTTTGTTTTAAAGATACTGCAGCATTACTACAAGCTTTCAACTCCAAAATGGTGCAGCTCAGCTTTACTCAAGATACTGTTGATTAAATCAAAGGACAGCCAAGGCTGAAGACACAGATGTGCTTCACTGCTTTTAACTGAAAATTATTCTGTGACCTGCTCATGCCAAAAAATAAGTGGGAGGAAATGGGAAACTACCACAAGGCACCAGACTACTTTAATACGAACAATTAAGATTAAAATCCATCATGACTGACAATAAAAACCAATAAAAGTATTTAATTTTGAAGTATAATGCTAATTGTGTCTAAAAGCATTTTTTATTTAGAATAATAAAAAACCCACATTACCCATAATAATGGTGTGACTTGGCAACGGAAAGCAACTAGACATTGCACTATAAGACAAGACAGTAAGTCAGAAAGGAAATATTTCTAAAACATATGCTGAAGCAGGAGTGCTCTGTGACTACTGTTGCTAGAAGACAACCTGCTAGGGTATTTTGAAACCAGCACCAGGGCTAATTATTCCAGCATTAATATAAACAGTCCTAAAAAATTCGATGATTAAACATCAACTGATTAAACAACAGCAATAAAGTATTAGGAAACTAGACATAGCACGAGAAATTTTACTTCCACTGCATATGTAAAAGCTCACCAACAACAGAGAAGTTTTCATTGGCTTTAAATTTTTAACAGGAAATTATTTTAAAACTCCTCAGCATATCTTGACTGCCTGAATCCCCTCCATCTGAAAACTGGTGGCTCCATGTTATCATTTAAGAGATGAAATAAATGTGACAGTCATTTAAAAGATGAAATACCTGTGACAAACAATATTTGGGCACTGCCTCCAGCTCGCTGATGCATATAATTTTTTGGCATTTATGAATATTGGGATATAATAAACACCCACATAATTCCAACAATAAAATTATGTTTCATCTTACTGTTAACGTGGATCGCACAAAATATTCACTTGCCTTCAGTTCCAACACAAGGTCCATCCTCTTCTTTCCCAAAGGGTTGATGTCATTGAGAATTAATGCTGTGATGATGTCAATACCGTTGGACTCGTGAGTAGCAATGCAGTTCTGTCCAAAGAAAATTCATCAAACTTCACCAGTTGTCTACACTAAAAATGCAGCCTAGGCTGGTGACCCAGCCAGAACAGAAGAGTCACCTCTTTCATCACCTTGTAAGCTGTTTGAGATGGATAACTGAACAGAAAACTCCCGTCAGTGGAATCACAAAAGATTAAGGCATTTTGTTTCAAGCTTTTCCTATCATCAGCCATGGCGTGTCCTACTGAAACCACCCAGCCTCAGGAAGCAGAAAGCAACACAGTTGATAAACGAAGCGTTTACATGCCAAAGCATCCAGGCTGAACACATAGCTAAGGAAGAACACTGTTTTACTAAGATTAGGGAGAGTTTTCTTTATTTTAGATGTGCCAATCAACACCTACTTCAGTCCTGTCTAACCAAAGATTGTGAATTTCCATAACCTCCTTGCTTACCCTTTAACCCTGCTTTTATAATGGTCTAACTAAAATGTACAAACCAACAGTAGCTTGCTGGCTTCAAAATCCAGAGCCCCAGAGTCGTCAAGGTCCACTGTGAAGATCCATACCTATATCTAAAGGTTGTTATTCCATCCGATCCAAGTAACAGAGAGAAACTGTCATTATGAACTGACATGTATGGCCTCACACGTTCTCTTGCACAGATATGATTTCACCTGAACATCGGTCACCCGCACTATGTTTAGCTTGGCTGTAAATTACGTTTGAGTGTGCAAAGAAAAGGCACTTCAAAGGACAGATATTCTTGAGGTTTTTTTAAAAATCATATTCCAATCTTTCCATACCATACTATGGTTCAAATAGTAGGCACACAGAGAAAAAAAGCAGCTATCCATGTTTGTAAGCACAGAGGTTTGCGTGTTGGAAAGGTGATAGCCACCCCAGAACAAAAGACTTCCCAGGTCATGCCAGCCCCATGGGAAAAGTCGTCTCTACACACACACTGAGCACATGTTATTTGTTGAGTCAATGCCATAGAGCAGCTAGAGCTTGGAAAACTATTTTGGGGTAGCTATCTCTTTAGTATGGTCTACTCTAGACTTTCAGACTTCATTTGACTCACTGAAACAGTTATAGCAAGAGTCACATCTAGACCAAAGGCAGAAGAAATGGGCCCGACTAACCGGCGATGCTGCTCTAACACACAGCTGTACAACCTGCGGGAAGGTGAAGTGGAAGAGCATGGGCTGAGCAGTACATCTGCCCCTTCCCACTGGAGCAAACCATAATTCTTGAGCACCTAACAACTCCTGCTTATGCAAAGTATCTTCCCATATTCCCTGTTGATGATTCAACCTTCGAGGCACAGAGCAGACCAAGTCCAGCTGTGGGTCAGTAACTGCGTTACCCGATAGGATTATTGTCGTTATTCATTATGCCTTCCCTGTAACATGGTTACTTAAACCACCGTTCTTGCTTTAAAAGTTACTCCTGCTCAGAACAGAACATACTGCTGACAGTGAGTATGATCTGGGGGGAGCTGGCAGAGGCTGCCTCACCCCTGGCAGACACCTGGGGGTCCCCACCAGCACCCAATCTGTGCTCACTGGGAACCACTGCCACATCCCCGCGCAAGCGCATGGGCAGTCGGCAGCGACACACACCTGGTTCTACACACAAGACAATGTTTGAAAACAACCTCAACATGGTTATCACCTTTATTAACGAAGATACAGAGCTCAACCTTCTCCCATCAGGCTGGGGGAGCCACCCTTCTGACCTCATTTGCGACAGGAAGAGCTTGGTTTTAGCAACATTTTTGCTATAAAGCGTTTCAAGTAAAAAATTCCCCACTCTGTCTGTCAAGTCTTAATAAAACAACTTAAATCCTAGCAAAGCAGAAAAATCTCTACTGCTTTGAGTGGTTCAACTCCTCAGAGGAGGCTCTGAGAAACAGAAGTTGATTATTATGAGTTTATACAGAAAAAAACCACCCCAAAACCAGACCCCCTTCGTAGGGCAAGTAAAGTGAGCAGCGTTGTAAGGCAAAACGACCCTAGCAGACAGAGCCAAGCCCAGCAGAGCGCACGCTGCAGGTGTAGGGAGAAAGGTGATGCTTTCTACAGCTATGGATGTATTACCTGGTTCTCGTGGCAAGGCCCTTGACAGTACTCAGTCAAACTTTCCAGCGTCTGGTTGATCAGCGCTACGTTTTTCTCATTTATATACAGACCAAGAAGTCCAAGCCCACCAGTTGTGCTTCCACAGATACAGTCCAGGAACTGCAGCGTCTCGCACACCAGGTTGTAGTTAGTCTTGTTGTTCTGGCAGCGTAGGAAATTCTGCAAGGAGAGTGTCAAAAGTGGGACGGGAGGGAAAAAAAACCATACAAACCGATGATTGGACCATAACATTTTATTAAGTTCATCAAGCCACAATTGCACTGCATAATATATACTGCTCTAATTTCACTGGAGCCTGTACAAGCAATTCAAGCCTCTTCCAGGGCTTGCTTGCAACGCGCTGCTCTCTTGAGCAGCTTGTTGGCTTCAAATTTTATAGAATACAAGCAGCAATAAAGAGAGCACGTCCATTAGAACACTGAAATTCAACATGGAATAGGCCATTCAGCGCGGATCCAAAAGCCCTCCTGAGCCTGGAAGCCTTCCTTCCAGCCTACCTGCTACATTTCACTGCTAACCATCCCTCCAGGCTCTCTCCTCCCAAGACAGAAGCAGGAATTCCCTGGCTCTGGCTTCATGGCTGCACTGCCTGTGCAAGCGGCACAGAGGCACCTGACTGCATGCCTTGAAGGAAGGCGTCTTGAAAAGCGTTTCTCTCAATTGCGTTTCTTCCCACATAATTATTGTAATCCCTGCTTGAAGCTGCTGATTAAGAGCAGCTCCTTGAACGAAACGCCAGTTTTATCAACATGGATTAAACAGGTTTCCTCTCTCCCATATTCCACATGGAAAAACCCAAACCCAACCAAAACCAAGACAAATAATAAAAAACAATTTCCCAGCGACTCAGATGTGTTTGTCTGTGTTCTCAGCTGTGTGCTGTGAAAATGGATAGCCACCACCACCTTCTTTTCCTCAAAGTTTTAGCAGGAGAAATCCTATCTAGCTTAATTCTAGCAGGTTACAAAACACTTCAAAGGTGAAAAAACCCCTCAGACGAACAAGATGCATAGGACTGTGGAACCAGCAAGGTTTTTTCTGCCAGCCTGTAGAGGAGCACCGTTAACTGATTGCCTCTAGTGCCTGCGTCAGACTATTAAGTCTTTTAAGGCAAACAGACTGAGAAATTGCCAGATTCAATTGAAGGCTAAGCTAAAAAAGGAAAATGCTGTCTATGAATGCAGACTAAAGGTGACAGTGATTCAGCACATTTCAACTGATTGCTCATTTAGCATCCTGACTTTTGATTAACTTGTCAGAATGTAGAAAGGTTGATGCTACAGAAATTTTAGCTCATGCCTTCCCTCCAGGAAAAAAAGCAAAAATAACGGGTAATATTGAAAGCGATGAAACTAAATGCTCCCCAGCTGCAGTATGGCATTTATTCCGGTTATAGCTAGGTTTATACCAGCCTTAGCTTGTTGATCCAAAGTCAATAAACACAAAGGAAAGAGAAGGAATGAGGCACAGGAGGCAGAAGGACAATGTCAGATGGCTAAACATGGGGAAAGAAAAAATTGTAGAAAACAAGACCCCACTGCACTGTGAGAAACTGCCCCAGGGAATGTCTGTTGCTGTCTCAGCGGGTATAGACCGAGCTCTGCAGTTTCTGTCATCCAGAACATCTCACAGGCTACGGCGTGGGAACACAACTCTTCAGTATTGAACATGCCATCCTATTGCTTTCAGTGGGAACGAACCCGAGGTGTGCACCACCCGCAAGACCCTGCATTCAGAATAAATAGCGACAGAGCTGCAGATTCAGCTAGAACATATGAAAAATATGCACCTTGAGGGATCTTGAGGAGAAAATGGGGAAAAGAGCATTCCTATCACCTAACTTTAAGGATCCCATATACTCAGTTGAGAGAGAAATACTTCCCAATGGGATGAAGTGCACTTAAAGTCAGGCAGTGTTTAAGCTCCTGCCTTTGTGAATGACCTTTTGGAGATATTTAGCTGACTTCATGCTACTATTTGCTTTTAGGGATCCCAGTCCTCCCCATTTCTGGGACACGTGACCAGATAGGGCTGCACTTACAGAGGCAGCATCTGCAACCAGTCCTCTACGGCATGTCGGGGTTGGAGACTTTGCTTCCCAGTACACAGCCTAAAGCTGAGTATCCTAAAACATGATGACTAAAAATAAAATTGGCTACCTTCAGAATACTGGCTTGGTTTGCTGAAGCAGGGATGAACACAGAATCCTTGGAAGGAGCACAGTTCTACCATTTAAGTGGGTAATTCCCCCAAAAACCTAAATGTTTTCTTTGGATAGTCTTTGTTTTAGCAGAAATCTGATCCCTAATTGGAAAATCTTTGCAAGGAAAGAACATAAATAAAAAGAAAGTCTTAGTAAAGAGGTATTTCCAGGTGATCAGATTTTTCTTTACAAGCAATCAGGTAAGGCAAAGCATTTTTTGCTGAATACAGGCTTGCTCTTTGTCTTATAAAGTTCTTACACACACTTCCTGCCTCAAACATGGTGACCTAAACCAGCTCATTCTCTGCATGCACCAGTACTGCTCCGCTAGTCAAATTACTGAATCACCCTCCTGCAGCATGCAGAGCTGTTACTACCTAGGCTTTGTCTCCAGGGATTATATGAATAAAAGAAACAGTTAAATCCAATGTTAAAAGGTGTACCAATCCCTGCTTTTTGCACAAAAGCTGTATTTAACCTACCAATTTAGACCTTTAATCTGAGCATGACTGGCTAGCATATTACTACAATATTTTTATTTCACAGAAATAATGCACTTGGTAAGACAAAAAGAATTGAAGTACTATTTTTCCCAGGAAGACGGGATTTTAAAGCGTAATGCTGAAGCTGCATGCTTGGCTGTGGCAGTGTGGCAGGCTGCAGGGTATGACCTGCCCCGGCGCCTACAGCAAAGCGTTCCCCGGGTGCTTCACTCAGCTTGTCACGGGCTTCAGTTCTCGTGATGCAGGGACACCTTCGTTCAGAAATGAGAAGCACAGAAAAGACCTCGTGAGGAAACTGGTAGGGCTGTAGCCTGGCCAAAGCAGACCAAACGACAGGCTGGCTACAGCAATTCAGAGCTGCGACAGCTTTGCCTTCAAGGCTGAGCTCTTGCACAGAATCAAGGGTCAGACCTAATACAAGTTTAATAAGAGCACCCATGGATCTGCGTGCTGAGAAACAGAGCTATCAGGAGCACTCCACAGCAAAATTTGATGCATTCAGCCTGAAGCGGATAACAAAACATCCTTAAGCATCCACCACTTTGTCCTGGTACTTGCATTAATTTGAAGAAGATATTACAACTTCTCCTCCAGACCCATGGAGTAAGCTGGAGGGGGAGAGCATCCTGACCGTGTGCAACGTGGAACAAACTGCAGTTTTATCTGCAAAGGGAACAGCCGAGTGATGCAAAAGGCACAGCATTGCAACTCCCTAAGCCATTTCACAAAGACTTCCTCCTCATCTAAAACACCTATCGACTCTTACAGGCGTGACTTGCATTTTCCTGTTTTTGCACAACTCGCAATTGCTAACGGCTTGTAAAACACTTGGGTTTGCCAAACCTACAATTGCACTGAGCAGGTTATTCGTATTCACTTGTAATTCAAATTTAACATTCATAATTTTGGAAGACACACAGCTTCCAGAATAGGTCTTACTTATTCCTTTAAGCAGTGAGTCCGTTGGCAATATTGATAAGAAGTTTAGTTACAACGTACTAGCTACAGACAAAGATTTTGAAGCTTCAGACAGTGCTGCCTCCCCTCCACGGCTGAAGGAGAAAGGCAAGCATCAAGGCAGGCAAGCAGCAAGACGACTATATTTGAAAAATTGTTCCTCCCAACTTTTTTTTTATTTTAAAAAAACCTTTTTTCTTCTATTGCTGAATGCAACTACCTGCTGTTTGGGAAATCTAATTGTTCAGGATGGTGAACAGCTCAGGCCAAGTTTCTGCATTGGCGTGAATTCAATTTTGCTCCTATAGCTTTCAGTGCCTAGCCAAAGACAGCAGCAGTGAAGGATCACGTGCATGCGGTTTGGACTACTGCCACATAAAACTGACGTCCTACTTGTCTCCGACATCGCTAACGGCATGAAAATTGTTTGACAAAACAAAGATCAAATAGTTTTTTGAAAAAATTAGGAGAAACCCTCATGTATGTAACCTCACCACCTATAAAATGCTAAAGGAATTATATGTTCACAGCACAGGAACATTACCATACAGATTTGATTTCCTATGTTGCCAGCAGCAGGGCATTCAAGTTCAGCGGAAGTGATTTGGCAGGTCTGAAAAGCACTCATGCAGGGTCCTACACTTCTGGCGTGCTGTACAACAATATGCAATCAAGGCAATTATTCCTCCTTTATGAGGGCATTTAGTACATTGTACTGCGTCTCACCAGCTCCTCGCTTGCATTCAATTCTAATCCAGCAGCAGTGGTTATGCTGAACAAAAATCCCGTTAATTGCAGTCCATCTGTAAGCAAAACTCTTATCTCCTGTGGAGGCACGCGCTAGATAAGATTACCAACGTACAAGTTCTGGGCTCACTATTTAAAATTACACAAACACATCACAGAGTATCACAGGACAGCCGAAGTTGGCAGGGACCTTTGGAGACTGTCTACTCCAGCACCCCTTGCCCTGCCACGAGGCACCACCGAGCAGACCCTGGCTCTGTCCTCTTCACAGCCGGCTGTTGGGTCGTTATACCGACAGTTAGACAGCCCGAGCCTTCTCCTCCCTAGGCTGACCCCTTCTAGCTCTCTCTGCCTCTCCAGTCCTCAGTCACCTCGGAGACTCTTGGCTCTACTCAGGAGCCCAGGACTGGCCCCAGCACTTCACAGGGAGCCTGGGGCATCCCACCCGGCACCAAGGACTTGTGCGTGTTCAGCTTGTTGGATGTTTCCTAACCCAATTCTCCTCCAGCGAGGGTACATCTTCCTTGCTTCAGACCTCCCCTCTGGTCCCAGGGACCTAAGGTAGTGAAGGCCGGTCCTACCAGTAAAGAGCAAGGTGAAAGTGGCATTGAGCCCCCTGGCCTTCTCCACATCCTTTATCACCAGGGCCTCTGCCCCACTCAGCAGCAGACCCTTGCTCTCCCTAGTCTCCTTCTACTGTGAATACAACCTAGAAACTCCTCTTGTTGCCCTCCATGTCCCTCACTAGATTCACCTCCAGCCGACGCTTTCCTGATACCATCCCGTGTTCCAACTCTGTGCACACAAACAGCTCCATGAAAACCCAGGAGAATCTGTTCACTGGAAAGTAAGCACATGCTTGAGGGCTGCTGGAACCAAGGTCCAAATGCTCTCGTTTTTTCTACGTGACTTTTTATTTTTCTTTTCTTCCCCTCTTAAAAGTAGGTCAGTAACTTGACTCCAGAACACTTGCTTTAAGTATATACGTTTAAAAAGCCACATCAAGAGTTGATCCCACCACCTTTTAGATACATTGAAAAGACCACTGAACACTGGGTGACGGGACTTCCCTGTATTTGCCCAGCAAAGTATGAATACTTTTACTGGATTTTCTTCAAGGTCAAAGAAAACAGTCAGTCATATATCAACTTAAAAAGGCATGGGATTAGCGGGACTGATGCAACAGCAGTGACTGCACAAGGCGACATAAGCACGCCTGCTGTACCTGCAAATCCCGATTGTGGTTTTCACAGAGCAGTTGCAGGAACCGCAGAATGGGTTGCATTATTGAGATCACAGCACTCATCTCCAGGTCATCTTTGCTCTTGTCTGCTGCAGACTGTGCTCCTTCTCCTGCTGAATAATGGTCATCGGGATCAGCCTCCCTCCGGTAAGTGTTGTAAGCCTTTCGTGTAGCTGCAGAGGCCTCCAGTAACTGATCCCGGACCTCCTCAGTAATTTGGGTCATAGGCTCTCTCACTAAAACACACAAGAACAGATCTTCCTTAGGCAACCTGAATAAAGGGGAACAGAAAATCCATTCACACACATCACATTACAGTTTCACACACAGGCCAGTTCTTTCTGGTAAGTATGTTTAGTGTGATGTGAGGGTCTCGAGTTTAGAAGGATATCATGTCACTCTCTTCGCACCTTTTATGCAAACCACGTTAAAGTTATAAATTCTGGTATTAATTGGTTAGGGCACACACATCTAGCACTATCAGGAGTTATGATAAAAGGACCTGCTATAGAAGAAAATTAGGATTTCTCCTCTTATTGTTAGAGAAGGCACTGACCACAACCCACAGTCCAGGGTCGTTACTACAGATCAGATTGGGGCAGCTTGTCATGATAGACAAGGCAGCAGAGTCTCATCTCAGAAATACTTTTCATCATTTCAATAGCACAATCTCACAAATGGATGAAGAGGGGATGAAGCTCTTGAAATCCCGAGCCAGGGCACCACTGATCTCTGAACTTTGCTCTGTGGGATCAGAGATCAGAGCATTATTGCATCAATTGAAATGAGTTCAAAAGACAGCATTTTACTCCCTTGTCACTTCAGAAACAGAACAACTGGGGATTACCTCTTTTCCTGCTTGGTACATCTCTGTCTGAGTCTTCATCTTTCTTTTTATTTCCTAAGTCACTAGTATTGACTGTGACAGTAGCCTTGATTTCTTGCTGTGCCACTTTCATGCGATCATAAAAAACCTTAAAGAACTTTTCTGATTTCTTATCTTCCGTCAGTCGGCAGAAGAACGAATGCTACAAAAGAAAATGGGACAGGATCTGTATCTTCATACACAGGTTTGAATACAGATTATTTCACCTTTCTGCACTGCGTGATATCCTGAAGGACTGGGAGGTTAATTAGTTTTCAGTAAACTGAAACCTAGAGCAATGGAAACTCGTACTCGTACACCCAAGTGTCTCAGCTACGTTAACTCCCTTATTAACAACTTCCAAATATATTTTTAAAGAAAAGTGCGTGCAATAAATCACACTAGCCGTAATACATTTAGGCAGCACACTTCTCTCTCAACAACGGGAATTAAGGTAAGTGCAATGAATTAAAGTAAGGTAAGGACAATGGAATTATCTGTAATTTGATTCTCAGTTCAGAAACAAAAGAGTATGAGCAAAATACAGAGGAAAAAGAACTGTCCTGCCTTCCTGCCCTCAAATCAAAGGGACTGTGACTCATAACATGCAATAGTCAATGTTAAATCACAGTCCAAAAATGTACAAACAAGGCAATGTAATGAGGGACATTTCGTGCTAAGTTTCCATTGCCCTGTCCGCAGCAGACTTCTTCAAACTCCTTTTAATTCCTACTCTAATATATCTGTAAGTGACAAAAAGACTCAAAGCATTGACTACTTTTATGAAGGTTTCTTAATGTTCTTCTGCCCATATGTGCACAGAGACAGAAAGTTCTTCCTAAAATTGAGGAGAATACAAATCATGTACAGGTCAAAAAGGAGCCAACACAGCGAGTGATCAGACAATTCCTGATGAAACCAATATGCTGTTACATAAATCAAGACCAGAGCTTAAACACGACTGAAGGATGAACTTGTAAGTGGGTCACCTTATGCAGAGTATTATGAAATTAGTTAGCATTCTGCAGCGACTCACGATCCAACAGCTTTACATGATGAATAGGAATGAAGCCTGATTTATTGAAAAAACAAATTAAAATGGGAATAGCAATATATCCTGCCCGCTTTTCTACAAAGCGGAGCACACAAGGCCGTCTCTGCTACGCCTGCCTTTGATCACTCCCAAGCAGCTGCAGTCAGAACAGCGCTGAATGACTTTGAAACACAAATAAAGTTGTGTCTTTGATTACAGACAGAGGAGGAGTGCTACTATTTAAAGAAGTTGGTCAATATTCACATGAGATATCCCTTCCACCATTGCTATATCTTCTACCTGCCCCGAGCATCTCAGGTAAACTCTTAAGAGTTTGTCCTTACTTCTAGTTATTAACAGAAAGAAGGGAAAGGAGAAGAACCCAGCATGGGTGTCCCATGTCTGCAAAGCCAGCCATGCTGGTACCTTCTCCTGACATCCAAACAGTCCAGTAGCACAGACATGCCAGGGCACTGCAAGAGATCCCTCTACCCAAAGTTTTTGCAACAGAAACCATGCTAGGCCCTGTGACATGACACAAGATGATTTGGGTGCCCAATTTGTTTATGAGTATTTGCAGAATTATTCTCTAATCCAATACTTTATATCAAGATTTTTTTTTTCTCATAAAACATGCCCAAATAAAACCATCCTTTTTCTGAATGACAGTTTACTTATCCAGATTTTTTTTTTTTATTTTAAACTGGTTCTTTGACCTGACCAGACTTAGTGGACAGAACACCATCAAATTACAATCATAATTAATGTGGTTTCCCAGAGCTGCTGACCAGTAACCAAACCCAGGGTCGGGTTCTTCAGACAGCCAACCCTTTGAAGCAGTCTCTTACTTGGTGGCTACAAGTACAGACAGAGGAAAAGTTTTTTCTACGTTGTATTTTGAAAATTTTACTCTAACAGCATTCCACAACAAGTGTAACAATAATAACATTTTACAGGTAGAAGAGCATAAACCATTGGTTCTAGAAAGGGTAACCTTTTTCTCAAAAAGAACATGATTTGCTTGTCAGGCAGGCGATGGTTGTCACCTGGCTGCACATCTCAGGAGCCTGTACAGGAGGAGTTTCCCTGTGATGAAGCAGTGGTGAAGGAAAAGGTTTTTTTAATGAACCACACTGAATACCTCACATGCGAGTAATTGTTACTCGCTGACAGGCTTGAATTTTGTCATCTTTTCAAGCTTCTTAACTGACTTTCCACTGCACTTCAGAGAAAAAAACAAATGAAACAAACATTTCCAGTAAAGCTTTCTTGTGCATGCTGTGCATACATTCAATGGTTGTCACAAAATGATTGTTTCAGTTTAGGTCAGGATGCCTAACACCTTCACACATATGAATCAACCACATGCCAGCTATCAAAGATACTGTATTTTAAGAGGTGTGATCTTGCAAGTTGCGCTTGAGCAGGTAATTGGTGGTGATAATTACGACAGAAATCCTAAAATTTATTTACAGATATAGCCTCAAAGCAAAAACTGGAAAAATCTCCCTTTTTAAAAAGGGAAATAGAGTGGCCATTTTAGACTACCATATGCTAGGGTCCTGGCTTGCACAGACATCATGCAACCACAAACAAGACTGCTGAAAGAGCAAGTGTGCTAGGAGAGTGGCTTGGAATGAAGAGAACAGCAAACCTCTACGCTTGTGCGTGTTTTTGAAGAATAGTGTTTTAATGTACCGCTGACATGGGAGCATTTGACATCAGCTGTCCCTTCGAGGGTCCCCCAAGGAAACTGGTGCCAGGCTGGCTCCGCATCTCTCAGACAGACTCCCCGATTTAGCCACCACCCAGCTGGGATGTGTGATCTAGAAGCCTACTGTAGGGCAGGGAAGCGTGACCCATAACATTCCGGTATCTGGACCGTACCTGGCTATCCCAGTACAAGGTACCAGAGGAAAAGCTATCTGGAAGGCATGCAAAGATACAAGCTTCATCTCATACTCGAGACACTAGCAGTGGACCAGTAGCCTGCTCTTACAGAGGGCTAAAATCATGCAGTATGAAACAGTATTTTATCTCAACTGTGTTTTGTTAATGACTGTTAAAAGTCATTACCATTAAACAAAAGATCACAGGATGCACGGAAGATCATGAGGTTTGCTTTATGAATGCCAGATTCAAACAGCTTTACAGGTACACATACGTGAATCAAAAGCAATACATCTCCAGAGCACATCAACCAGTTGATTAAATGAACCAAGACTTCTGATGTCAGAATACCAAAGATAATGTGATCACAATTAATTACACAGACACAGAATGAAAGAAACCCAAACACATCCGCTGATGCCATGCACAAGCTTCCAACATGATAGCTATGCTCACCATGCACATGCAAGGACACCACGCAAAGAATTCTCAATCATTTTTAAAGACGGAGCAACCACCACCTCCACAAACTCATTCAAAACTAACTTGGGGCAATAGAAGGAGCTTTAAGAAACACAAAGGGAAAAATCTTCTTGTGTAAAGGTTTGCCAAGTTCAAAGTCTTGCAGGTGACTGGAGAATAGATTTATTTTTGTGGTGCGCAGCTTCCACGCAGGTTATGAAGCCCTGGGCAAGCAGCAGGATGCTGCTTCTTTTACAGGCGTATGATACATCAAGCGTTATGATGAGCCCTATTTGTTTTGAGGGGATGGAAGGAGAACCACCCAGCACAGGCATCACACATCTGCAAAGCCAGCCACACCGATTCCTTCTCCTGACATCCAAAGTAGTCTATTAAAATACCACAGAGTAGAACAACTAAACACCACCAGGTACCAGGAAACCAGTGGAATAACTTCTTCCTTCTCTTCTCCACCACCCCACTGTGCTCCTAAACAAATCCAACCAGAAAACTCACGCACAGCAGAACATCCCCCTTACACCTCTGCCCCTCCAGCACACTGCCTCTGAACCACAGGAAGACACTAAGTAAATACCATCACCATTCCATCTATGACTATTTCCCTGGTCCACGCAAAACATGTTGCAGAAAAGCTGCATACCAAGTGACTGATTTCACTAGGAAATAAATCAAAGGCCAAGTTTAAATTGCAGCACACTGGTTAGCTACAGCCTGGCCCACCCTTGAGCACCATCAGCCCTTTGCTCTCGCTCATTAACTGAGCCCAAAGTTGTGTTTAAATAACACAACTTTGAGAAAAGCATCCTATCTTTCTTTAGAAGGTGCCAGAGACAATGAAATGCATCTGTCTGTAGTCTGTTCCAGTGGTTAATAACTGTTAGAAACATGTGATTAAGCTCCTTTTTATGTTACTAACTTCTAGTCACTGATACTAATTTTTTTGTCTCTTCTATAGTTATTCCCAGGAATTTGGTATCCTCTCCCCTTCAAATTATTTACATAAACTCTTAAATGTTTACCTACCTTTTTTGCTAAACTGAAAATACTTCTTTTGCTTGCTAGAATTTTATTCAGAATTAATATCATTTTCTGTGGTGGTTATTTTTTGGCATGTTCTTAAATATTGCAGATCATTAACAATCTGGATTGCAGAATCACATTTAAAAAAAAATATCAGCAAAGAACAGTCATATTTCCTAACATTACCACTTCACCTCCTCTCCCTTCCTGCCTTGCTTTCCAGACTCTTGACATAGAATATACATAATTTCCAATGACAAGTGGAAGACAAGCTCAGCTAACTACCCAGCAGCTCAGGGGAGTGGGATTACGGAGGCAGGATAACCACACAGCATGGACCTTAACATATCTCACGTACCAGCAATCGGTAGCAAACTGGTTTTTTAACGAGCAGAGCTGACATCTGTCCTTTGGAGAGCGAAGCCATAAAACACAGCTTACATATCTTTGTGTAAGGTGTACAGAGTAGAGACCCAGCTAACTAATCCACTGTAAATTTAACTAATCCCCAATAAATTTAACGATGAATGAGTCTGGGCCCAGCGTAGGATTGTTAAATGGGAAAAAAAACCCCGAGTTGGCTGAAGGCAGCTAGTTTCTTGCTCTTGCCTTTGAAAGGCTTATCCAGTTTTGCTTGCGTGTGCTGTCACCTCTACTGGGAACACCTTCCTCTACGCTGTTACCTGTTAGCTGGATCTGCCCTGAAGCCACAAGTGTTTCACCAGCCAAGAAAAGGAACAACCGTTTGATTGTTTTGCATTGAATAGCTTGGCTTTCCGCCCCAGACTCAGTAATTACAGGCTGGACTGTATGTGCTGTCTGAATGATCATGTCGTGAGAAATAGAACTAAAACCTATTAGCAGGCGCTGGGTTTAAAAGGCATCTGCTCAGCTGCGTGCTTCCTCCCGAAAGAAGGGTGGCCTGATTTTAGAGGAGCATTTGGCTGCAGAACCAGGGCCTGCCGTCATCCTGCAGAGGACAGAGCCTTTTTGGGGCCACACCCTCTGTACTTCACAGCCCTGTTTCAACAGAGCACAGCTGTTAAGCCCTGCCAAACCATCCGAACATATCCCAAAGAATTCCCCAGGAAAACAAATATCTGATTACCAATAAATAAGGGAAAGCAAAGCCCCAGCAAATACTTCACAAATTAAAGCAAACCGTTGTCATCTCCCTCCCCATTTCTCTAATGCCAGTGAAGAGAAAATACCCCATGAACTTGACTAGTCTGGGATATTTCAAAGAGGAAAGTCCCTCCAGATACAGGAGAAAGATCAGCTATCTGGCTTCAACTCAGGACATTTTATTCCAACACTAGAGAGAAATTATTACAGGGATGTTAACTTGCTTGGGTTATCTGGACAGGCTGCCAGCATGAACTAATGCAAAACTTCTGTGCTACTTCATGTTTGCAGAAAGAGCTTGCCACCCCCGTACCGTTTCTTCTAGCTGGACTACTTCAAAGCAGCCACATTTTAAGGGGAACTGCACTGCTAACACAAGCACTGAATTAAGTACAAATGCCAACCCTTTACATTCTGCCTAAACATATTGCAAGGGCTTCCACTGCAGAAAATTCCAACCTAACTTTGCTTTCTCTCCCCCCTCAGTTATTTATTTTAAATATCACTGATCCCTCTCTTTTCTTGAAATCTTTCATACGTCCTGGCTTGCTAAAGATCCATCACTCTGGGGCGTGAGTGATAGATATCATTAGTCTTGCATAGCTTAAGGAAATGGCAGCTGAAATATTTCATGCTGAACATGCTTCACAGTTTGAAATAAACCCATAAGGAAAATCTGCCAGAACACCTCAATTGCCCGTTTTTTTTGCAAACTGTAAAATAAACTTTGTCCTGAAAGCAGAAGGGGGACTTCCCAGCTCTATTTTCCACAAATAAGACAAATTCTCTGTCAGGGGCATCCACGCGACATCCTGCAAGGCTCTTACTCCTAGCTGGAGATTCTGCCCCACCTTAGGGAGGAGGTTTTTGGAGGGGTACAAGTGTACACAGACCCATGTAAACGCTCATCTTTCTCGAACAGCTTGAAATGAAGGCAACAGCAGAATTACACCACTTGTTTCAGGAAGAGCCCTTATATCATACATGTTCTCCTACCGCAACGCCTAAAATCTTGATGCAATTTCAAGTCATTTCAGAAAGAGGAGAGTAAGAACAAACCTCACAGAGATACAGTTCCCTCATGCCCTTCCAGAGCCAGTACAGAACCCCTGGGGCAGTGAAGTGATGCTGGATGATGACCAGGAGGTGAAGACACACTGGGGGAACAACAGGTAGAAACGTGACTGTTGGGTTTGGGGTTTAAATCCCCATCCCCCCCGAGACGGAGCAGATGGCCTCCAAAGCGTGGGAGACTCAGGGGCCTGACCTGCTTTCAGCACGGAGCCTTATTTGAGTTCCTCCTGCACACATGTGGGAGCACGCACCCGCTGGGTCACTCAGTTAATCTGTGCAAGGCTCCTGCATGGCAGGAGCATGAATCCCACTTCCTTACCGAACCAGTGAGCTCTGTGTAGGTGTGAGAAACAAGGAAGTCTGCAGACTCCCCAAAAGAAAAAAAAAGTGTAAGATCTTCTTGAGAGACAGAGGAATTAAAGAAAACCATAGCAACAAGTCAGTCCACCTACCCAAACCACCCACCCACCACCAGTTTCATTTGCTGACGCACTTCAAAAACAAGCTGGCTCCTACCCGCTCTGGAAGGTGAGCAAGCCCTGAGAGCTCATTAAATTCCCTTCTCAGCTACTCTTGTATGCCTGCAGCTAGTGAGCAAGTGGGATATAAATAGAAGTTATATAACATCGCTTTGTTGATTCCTGTGCTTACCAAAAAAAAAAAAAAAGAAAAAAAAAGCAGCATGACCTTGTTTTTCTGAATAGCTTGCCTCTGCCTGCTTGTGGAGGACTTTAATCCTGCTAGGGATCATCTTAAAAGTTTATGTTGGACCTGGATCCCACTGAGAGGAATAGGGAGAATTAGCAATTTACGTCCCTCTTCCTTATGGGCCCAGGATCACATCTGATTGCCGCACAAGAGGCCCATGGTACCCAACCGCCATGAACAACACAAGGCTACCAAGACAGGAGGACAAGCAATGCAGCTGAACCCTGATGTAGCATCACTCTTCCTTTTCTTCGCCTACATTGCTCAGTCACACAGATGGGCACATCAAAATCCAAGCATAAAACCTCCCTTTGGGCAAAAAGGCTGAAAGATGCTATGATACAGGAATACTGATGGCCCAAATATACTTCAAAATGTAATATCAGCTGCAGCTCATAGAAAGACTATGTGGTATTGTTACAATCTCATCTCATCCACCCTGTTCTCAATCTCACCTATGCATCTTACTGCCCCCAATAAAAATTAAATCATCTCTGCAGGAATGACTCCTCGCAGCCTTTGGCTGTGTCTCTCCGCGCATTATTAGTAGGGCTTGCTTGTTTTTATCATGGTGGTATCCAACAGCCAAGGGAGATTGAGACCTTACTGTGCTAAATACATTAAAATACATGTGAAAGATTCGGTGTGCTCCTACCGGCTTTGCCATCTCAAGTCTCCTCACGTGCTGTGGATCGCCAGAGCATCAGGACGCAGATTTCCTCAGCCCTGACTTAATTACTAGTGCAGGTTCAGCGCTGTGTTTTGAAGGTAACTGTGCCGTGAAGGAGGGTCTGATGTGCAGCATGCTTCATTTCAGAGAGGGCTCTCTTTCACAAAAGACAAGATCACTGCCTACAGTTGAATCTGACAGTTGATATAGGTCCTTATCAACATTTTTTTTAATGTCATGTTCTAAAGTAACATACTCAGAAGGTAAAAAAAATAATTATGGTGTGTTTTAACTTGAGAAAAACTCATTAAAATGGTGGAAGACATAGGTGGTTATTTAATACATGCTGATAGCTTGCTGGTTTTGCTTTAGTTTCCTGAACAGGTATTATTAAAACAATGTAAAAAAGATGTAACATCCTACAGCAAAGAATTCTGCCTGTTATAAATAGTAGAAATTTTAAGAGACCTTTTCTGATCAACAACCAGAAGTTCTCAAGTGCTATTTACAAAAGTTTAGCAATCCAAAGATATTCTTCCCTCTGAAGCATTTATCATCATGTATGATTTTGTGTGCTTGCAGATATCTGTGACTCTTACAAATTTTGTAAGTTGTAAATCTGGTTTAGAAAGTCCAAAGCACAAACCCTAAAGCACCATTGTGTCAATAAATCTATGTTTTATATCACCAAAACTTCTGTAACATTTTGTAAAATTTTCTCCCAATTTTGAAGTACAATTGCAGTGGCAGAGAAAAAGAAATTAAGTGTTTTGGCAACCAAATCAGACAGGACACATTTAGGCCAACAGGGAAAGTGAAAAAAAAATAAAGGGGGTTGACTGGCTGATTCCAGCTATTTCACTGTTGATCTTTTTAGCATCACTTATCCTTCCATTTTTGTCACAGTATTTCACAGCCAACGCTACAGCAAGCCGAAGGACACAGATCCGTCTCCCAGTTAGTGCTCCCTCAAGCCTGGAGGCTGCGGCAGACAGCCACAGAAGTGAGCCCCATCTCCCTGCTGGCCACGTAGCACCTCGGTCACTTGGTTCCTGCGGCTCTTCTATGTGCCAGAAACACAAACAAGAATTGGATAGCTCTGGATTCAATTCCTGTTGTGCATCGGTTCTGCAATTATTTAGTAACTATCGATCATCCCTGGACAGTCCGAGGCACTGAGTTCAGCAAAAGAGACCACAATCCACCGTGCTGGAGTTTTCTCACTGATGGCAATGCACAAGGAGAAACATCAACTAACTCCAAGTCTGTGTATGGTGCTAGGCAGAGCTGGAGACAGAAGTCGTGCTAATCCAGTGTTTCACCCAAACCAGTATTTCCTACTAAACCAGACTAGTGAAGAGCTGGCTGCTGTGATTTTTGGTATCTCACTTGTTCAGAGCCCCCCCCCCCCCAGTACTTCTGCATCGGGCAGCACAGCACCGTGCAGCCACAGCCCTCAACGAGCACTCAAAGAGGGCACACAAAATGCACGGCTCCTCTCTGCGGGCTGAACTGAAGAGCCTCTGGAAGTTAAAGCAACTCGAAGCCATACAGCTTTTTGTACAGTCACATCTCAAAGAAGCCTCACATATATATGGTGAGCTCCAAACCCTGGCTCAGCACAACACGGGTTCACTCTTGCCATGCTGTGATGGAGGCACAACTCTCTGGTCCACCACCAAAGGCTCCTTGGTGCCATCTCAAGTCGTGGTGGTCCCTGGTCCTCATCCCATACTCTGTGGGAAGGAGAGGTGTAGAGCAGATCCCATCATCATCCTCTGCACAGGAGCAGTGACTCTGCTCAGATGCCTTAAAGCTAGGAGCAAATCCCACTTCTTTCCTGAAAAATAATCACCTTTTCCTTGGGTGCTGACTCCCATCACCTCATCCTCTGTGTTTGCAGCCCATCTGCAGAAGAACTGTGGATGAAGGGGGAAGGCACCACCACACCTCAAAGTGGTCGCTCTGCATCACGTCGCTTTGGGATAGTGCTTAAAAAAATTCCTGAAACTAAACGAATGTCAACCACCTCATTTTACCTTCCCTTGCTGGAAATACCAACATGTGCGTGTGGGTAATTTGTCACACAATCTAACTTTTGAGAAGATCCCTAATTAAACAAGCAGACCAAAGTCTCCATGGAGAGGCAGTTATGTAAGGGACTTTACTTGCCATTAACTTCCACCGACCAAGGAAACCCGAAACTCTACAGAGGTGAGGCAGAGTAACGGCGCACGTAATTTTTATTTAGCAGATGAGAGACAAGCGTTACAGGAGAAGTCCTCAGCAATTTCCTCCACTGTCATTCATTTGCCTGGGTTGCTTTAACGGAGGAAAACTTGCCATGTCACAGCGTGCGCAGGGAACGCACCAAGCTTTCATTTCTCCTGAAGGAGATGTAGCACCAGGCACGTGAGCTCCAACAAGGTGTGCCCAAGCCAGCACCCGGGTGGATGGACTCAGGGTGCAGGGCATGCTCGCCCCTCACCATTTCAGAGCA
This sequence comes from Strix aluco, assembly GCF_031877795.1. Taxonomy (NCBI): domain Eukaryota; kingdom Metazoa; phylum Chordata; class Aves; order Strigiformes; family Strigidae; genus Strix; species Strix aluco. The sequence goes on along the minus strand of NC_133941.1, from coordinate 12,244,631 downwards.
GACCATGAAGCCGGTGGGACATCCCGCCCCCCCAGGGCTGCTGTGTGCAGAACCGCTGACGCCAGCTCTCTTGAGGTGGATGCTGAGGGTTATATAAATTAATAAAGGGGTTTATGTAATTTTCAGTTCAGTGAGCTGCAGCATTTGTCAAGTTAATTTGTTGTCTGGTTTTGACCCTGCGGTTCCTCCTCCGCTTCTGTCTCCTTACAAAGGAGGGCAGGCTTCCCACTGAAAACCGGAGCTCCTGCTGTGCGGGAGCAACGAGCTCACCGGACACAGCTACAACACTTTCATCACCATCTCTGTTACCAAGAACCTGAAGGTGTTTCTAAGTGAATTCCAAAATCTAAAAATAACAGAGAAGTTTCCATCCAGAGAGCTTTAAGTGGGCAAAGACCTCTGTCCTTCTCCCAAAACAGTTTATCACACCCATGTTCACCCCTAGAGCAAACCACAGACCAGCCTGGGATTTGATGTGCCATACGCTACCAGCTTCATCTCTTTCCTAACATAAATTGGGAGTATTTCTTGTCCTGCTTCTCCCCCACATTAATTTTCTTAACAATACAATAAAAATCACTCCTGTCAATTATAATAAGGAAGATTTCTAGGTTTGCTTTTCTGCTAGAGTTGGCAACCACCTACTTTGCCTAGCCTTAATATTGGCCCTGCACATATCTAATGAAACAGTAACACCTATTCCAGTTATCCCTTCCCAACTAAATGGGGATCTGTTCTCCCACTGAAGCTCATGGGAGTTACCTGGGAACTCCCATTATTAACCATATTACAATCATCATGTGCAAGTTCCTGTGTGTCAGTACAAACCTTTGCTTAACTTCAGGCCGAATTCATTTCCCGTGTGAAAACCTGGAGTTAAGAAAGTGCCACGTAGGGGTGACACCTTTCTGGCTTTGCTGCCAAAAAGCATTTTTACATAACCTGTCCCTATCCCACCAGTTTCCTATTCTCAAAGGCCTGTAGACATAAGCAATTTAAGTTCAGTAAAAATTATTCAGACTGAGCACAGAATGAACTTGTTCAGAATAGTATAAATCAAGAGCTGCTAATAATAACCAAAAAAAAAAATGTAAAATGAAGATAAACTGTGTTAGGCCTCAAAGACAGGCTGGTTTGGCTAGGTCAACTTTCACAATGACAAATGCGTCTGATGCAAAATGAACACAGTTATTAGTCCAAAGACTGAAGATGACTATTCCACTGGCAGTTACTGGAAACTGCCGTAGAACTTCAGAAAATCCACTCTGCAGGTTGCTGGGGCTGTGAAGCCCTACCTACCTCATCTGCAAAGCTTACCAAAAGAACACAGATTAGAGAAAGATCAGGATAAAATACCGGAAAGTATTGCGTTCATTTTCGTTAAGTGCACGTAGTTTCCATAAGCAGACAAAGTTTGCAGAGTATTTTGTAAAAATCCAATCTTACTAAGTAGGAGACCATACAGTCAACAAATCTTTACTGTGCTGTAGAGAAAGACTGCTTTATAAAACCCATCGGATTCGAAGCTGTGCAGACTAGTGAGTACCCTGGGCAGCTCTCCTGTGAAGGCAGTGCTCCCCAGCAGCTGAGCTGCACCCATGGCCTCCTGTGTTTTCTGGGTGAGCAGATAAGCTATTCTTCCTATGTGAAGAGCAAAAAGCTTGGTTACATCAATTTACTGTCTCAGAACACCAGTGTAACTTGGACATCATTCAGCAATTACTTGGGAGATACAAACCTGAAATCGTGATTTTACTAAAGAGCAAGCCTCCACCTTCGCTTTGATTCACCAGCGTTGAGCCAGCTGTTCTCCCAGAAGTTAAGCTTTGTGGTTGGTGTTTTTTTTGCCATTAAAGTTTTATTTGCTTGGCTTTCATAACTAAAATACCACTGAAAGATCAGAGCGCTGCATATGCGCTGTTCTTGACTGACACTGCAGTAGTCCCCACGGGCCCTGACTGCGAGAGCCAGTGCAAGTGAAGCAAAGCACCAGCAAACTCACTACCTCGCACCAGGAGATGAGCCAATACAGAGGGAACTGCTTTGTGCACTGATAAACCTTCTTTTTTTGCCTTTTGCTATCAGGTCACTGGATTGCTATAGTACAAAATATCTACATTACAACGGCTCCACAGGATATTTTCAGTCAAGTCTCATCTGTGCTTTGCATGCATGAGTAAGAGCTCCTGGGTGTGTCCAAGACCTCGGAGCTTACAGCATTAGCTGTAGGCATCACAAGTCATTTGGTTCCTAAAACATTCTGTACTTAAAAGCAGCCTACACCAAAGCCCCCCCCCAACCCTGCACCACTGCATCAGAGCACGTACACGCACATGCACCAAGTAGCTGCTGCCTGCCCAGAACATTTTCTAAAGGTAAAGGCAACCGCCAAGCACTTATTGCTGAGCAGGAAAGGATGGAAAATAGTTACTCTGGCTTGCGGAAGTAACGTCTATAAAGGCAAGGGTGCAACAGAAACTGGCAGGACCATGAGGCACGGATGTGAGAGCGCTACGCCATTTGCTACAAGCATCCTATGCCAACAGCTCGTTCCTCACCACACAGTTATTTTACAGACTCCCAGCTCCCAGTTACAAACAGCAAATGCCAACTAAAGAATCTCCCTTTTTGGTGAAAAAGGTGTCTTTGGAGATGGATTGCAGATTTCCCTGTTTGTTTCGACCAGATGAGCTAAGGAATCTCCTTCCAACACTGACTCGCACACAGCAGGAAGTGACTCTACTCGGTCCATGAGTTCTGGGGTCCAGTCCAAGCAAAGGATCTCTGCACATCAGGCTGGTGCAGAATTTGTTTTTCCTTCCAGCATGACAGTGTGAGGTTACCTGAGGCTGCCTGAGAGCGAGGAAGATGAAAGCTCAGCTTCCTTTACGTTGGAGAAGAGCAGGAAATTTAAAGGAGTGACTCTCCCCAAGGAATGTTAATCCTGTCATTGCAGTTTAAGGTGACATGGGATTTTAAACACTTAATTCCCACTTTGTCTTTTGCAAAGAAGCTTCACTCTACAGCATATACACAGGGGAAAAGAGGGTACTGATTACAGAGACAGAGTGAAGGAGCCCAAAAATGTTCCCTCTCCTCCCAAGGGAAGCTTGCATGAACACAAGAGGTGCTGCTGTAGAGATCTAGTGCATGTTTTAACCATAATGATCAATTATAACTCGTCAGGATTCAGCCCCACATTACACTTAACCAAATCTCACCACATGCTGCTGCCCAGAGGATACAGCTGCTCTTTAGCACATCTCTGGTCAGGTTCGAGCCTGACATTTCTATGGGATCAAATCTGTTTTCACCAGCAGGCTGGTTTTCCATCAGATCATCCACTTACTTCAACTCACCCCACAGCTGCAGGAGCTGTATGAAGAGGGGACAAGCAGTCGACCACAACAGGATGGGCTGTTTGGCAACAGCCCACAGTGAGATTAGATTAAGCACAAGGCAAAGCACTACCCTCAGTCCGGTCAAACATTACTCCCAGAAGTTGCCAGGGAGGTCTAGTTAAGAATAACATTGTAAGTGTGGTGGCTCTTTGCTGCTCCTGCGATACCAGAGAGACACTGTGTCTTTTGGTGGTTTAAATGTTCCTAATTAGGATGCAGCACAAATGATATCAAATTATAAGCCTAAATCTGTATGTGTATCATTTGAATGTTATCGCTCCTCTGACTGAAAGGAACAATCTGCAAAACTGACCTTCTTAAACAAATCACCAATTGTTTTGTTCAGACATGTGAAACACATTGCAGCGGGGTAGGAAAGGGGTAACACTCTCTGGAATAGCTATGCATAAAGCTCGTTGTCCAAGGCAGAAACTGTCTGTTTGCAAACAGAACACATGAAAAGTCAAAAGAATAAGATACTACATGTGCAACAATCTTTGTAAGCATGTTTTGCCATAATAAAGTTTTACTTTCTGTTTGGAAGAGTACCGTACAAGCTGTTGGTGTATGCTCACTAAAATCCATACCAGGCGCAATTGCCATTTAGGGAAACCAAATTCTGATTTGAAACACAGAAACGAAGGACCGCAAGATTACAGGAGAACGGTGGTGGTCTGGAGTTTACTGTTATTTTAAATTCCAGTCTGAAATCTAACAGCTAGTTGTAAATGTCTCTGAGCATGCTGCAGTTGCTTCAACTTACTCACAGAAGTAGTCACATTAACTTACACTACAAAGCTGTTTTGTTATACATTCCTCTATATGGCCCTGGGAAATACCTCAATTACCCAGTGCCCTTGCAAACATTTAATAAGTTAACTTTTGCATGGTAGACACTGGTATTTTTCTTAATTACAGGTCAAAGATCATTTAGTCATTTCCCCCCGCTTCTTCTTAACCTCCTTGAGTTCCCTGGATTTCATAAACACATTTCCCTTCCCAACCTGTTTTAGCTGAAAGCAGAAGTTTTCCATTTCCCTACCTGTATTGTAGTGTTCCCACCTTCCAGAAGGGCAATGGCTAGCAGGATGCTCTCATGGAAGACTCTGTCACTGGTGGCATTCATGATGAGATCTATGACCAGGTTGGATGCACCTTCTTTATCCAGATGACACTGGACATCTGCCAAACTCATCTCACCTCGGCTCACTGAACTTGATCCAGAGCTTCCTCCTAGAAAGGTGACGAGAAACCAGCTGAGATCCAAACCCCTCCACCCTACGGTGATGGCACCTCTCTTCTGGTTTAAATTATTAACCTATCCTGAATGATGCATACACATTTATTAATAGTGATGAACTCAGCTCTGAGCATTCCTGCAAGGAAGGGTTTGTAACTTAAAGCGCATATTGGGCATGTTGTAAGATGGACACTTAACATGGCTTTAACATGTGAGAGGTGATGTCCTGAGGGAGGACAGCCTGGGTTGGCAATGGGAAATGGTTACTGGCACCACTGCCCTCCTTGGCAGCAGGAGATGGAAAGAGGGCTGGTGTACTGGAAGAGGATTCTGGAAAGAGTGTGGATTCAGGGATGCAAAGAGAGGCAAAGGCTCTGCAGGACCAGTGAGGGGGTGGAGAAGAGGCGAGACAAATTCCACAGGATGGCAAAGCCAGCGCCCTACAAAGTGGAAAAGTATGGCAGTTGGCAGCACAACGCAAGGACAAAGGAAATATCTATCAGCTTCAGAAAATACAGGGAAATAGGTGGTATTTCTTGTTTCTGATCAGGCCTGCTTTCAACAGGTTTACCCACGGTCTTTATTTTGAACAGGCAAAACCCACTGAACTGTGTTTTGACAAAACGTGCTTGACATTACTGACTTCTTCAGCAATGGTCTCAAATCAAATCAACTGCACTTCCTAACTAACTTCAGAGGTTTTGTTCATCCTATCCTGCAATCTCTCTGTAATACAATGAAATCTTTTTGTTTCAGATACAGATCTGACATCCTTATGAGCACATTCCCCAAATATTATTACAAATATTAAATTGATCAGGTTTTCTAAATACGTTCCTTCAAAACAGAGTCACAAAATTCAAGCCAACCCAAGTCAGTCTCTGGGAACTATAAAACGCTCTGCCTGCTTAAAGTACTTTCTCAAATGCACTCAGAGGAAAAAAGGACACTGCTCTCATCTGCATGAGGAAAAACCAGTTGACATGATTAGAGACAGGAGAGCAATGCTTCAGCTCAGCCTAAAGTGGAATCCCTCAAGGAGAGTTAACACATATAGGAGTTTCTAAAGCCAGAAGCAACATGCAATCAGGACTTCTTCCCCATTGATGTGGATAGTTTCTTTTCTGGGGATTTCACAGAACAGAACAGTAGAAGAAAAAAACAACCGTATTTCACCTGTAGGATACTGATTTGTCAGGCAGAGACAGAGAGAGAGCACCTGGCAGGGCAGATCACAGGAGCACGTCCTACCTCCTGCCCCGGCCTTGCTGGCGCCTCCAGCAGACAAGGGGCCATTGCCGAAGGTGGTGAGGCTCTCGCGCCGTCCCGCCGGTCTCACGTTGCCATAGTAACGGTTGACCAAAACTTGCCTGAGCGCCTCACCCTTGATTCAAAGAGGATAATGAAATCAAGATGTGAGCTTAATGAATAAACAAACGACTAATATTCAGTAGCAAGGGGTCTGATGCTATCCTTAGCCTACTCGTAGCGAGGGAGGGGGAACGGAAACCCTGGAGATTTGGAAAAACCCGCTGAGCATCTCCCGATGTGCTTGGGCAGGCTGGGACACCAGGGTGGGGGTGTCTCATGGGGCTTAAATAAGATTACGGGTTCCCAGCACCAGAAACAGCTACAGTTCAGGTTTTATGTAAAGCTTTGCAGACAGATTTTTTTCTTAAAGACATTTTTTAAATTAAGATCTATTGTCTCAGTCTTGAATGTAAAAAAGTTGCATCTGTATAGCACCACCACAAAATGAAGAGGAGGATTAGAGAAAAAGTAACATTAGAAGTGTTTTGTGAGCGAGCAATCCCACCTCCTCAAACCTATCTTGTTTTGCCATTTCATCAACGTTACGGGGACGCGCTCTTTCCTCCCCTCCATCAGCAACCGATGCGATCTAACGCTGTCAGCCGCCGAGCGGCAACCGAGCCATCCCTGCTGCATCCCAGCTCTTTGTTCCCCGCGTCCCTGCCGGCAGCCGACTGGTCACGCCGGCAGTCAGCATCCGAGCACATGAGCCTGCGGACTCTGGTCCTCGGATAACCCCGACACCCCGGCCCAGCAGAGCACGTGCTGCTGCCGTCAGCGGGGGCCAGAGGAGACCAAAACACCTCCCAGGTTGAACCTTAACCCGCGGACCCTGCACTGCAGTCTGACAGGAATTCCCCGTAATTCAGAGCGCCGTACAAAAGCTGGCAGTACTGCCAGCAACAGGCAGACACACAAACATCGCAGTGGGATTAACAGATTTTTACAAGGTCTTTGTGCAAAGACTGGTGATTATTTTAACCGGGAGCTACTGCTCTGCTAATGGCAGCATGCTGCGGTTACAGCAGTACTACCCTGAAACAGTATTTGAGAGAGCGGAGGAAAAATTATTATATTAAAAATACGTCAGGATGAACTAAAGTATCTTGATCTCCATTCACAAACCAAGTGCTTGACACTAATTTTCAGTTGTATTTAAAAAGAAATTAGTTGTCTGACTATAGATTCAAAATGTCATTAACCACAAGGTTTAATACATTAGCTGTCATACAAGTGAAGCCTTATGTTTTGAACTTTGACAAGAAGCCTTTAAAACACAAATAAGTAAATGGAACAATGTAAATGTGCACTAATTGGCTCATACAAAACTCCAGCACTATCGCAGACATGCTGCTTTTGATACAAAGCGGGCACTCACAAAAGGTAGCTTAAAGAAAGCCTTATACCCCAATGCACTGGAAGGACAAAAACCTGTCTGGAAATTAACAGTCCTCTACCAAATTTCAGACATCACTTCCAAACGGAGAAGCCCAACACCCACCTGCAGTTGGTCAGGGATCCCTACCCGCCCTGCAGAGCTGGTGCTAATCTCAGGGCTCCCCTTCTTGTCAGTACAATTTGACAGATTAAAAATTGTTCCTACAGATTATTAGTGTGAAAGCTGCAGCACAGGAGCTGTGTTTTACAGAATCAGATGGGGACGGGGGAAGCAGCAGGGAGACAAGATGTAAAATAAAAACACAAGGAAAGCTTTCCAACCAGCTGCTTCCAAAAGTCCCCAAAAAAAGAAAAAAGGCAAGCTACTTTGGAAGCAACAGTAAAAGAAGATGAGCACCTTTCCAAGGGGCATACGCTTCCTATCACTGCTTGGGCCAAATAGTGAACATACAGGGGAGGGAAGAGACTCAATTTAAAAGCTCAAGCAAATTCTTATCCCAGAGGAGCTACAGTGACTGACAGCGACATGAGAGTGTTTAGTACATGATGTAGCGCTTTAACCATCTTTCTGCTCTCAGTCTGGCAGGTAAGGAAGGCTACGTGACAGAACAAGGTCAAGCCAGACAAAAAAACCCCTTAACTACATCTTCCTTATACATGTGTACTGATTAGAAAGGCAACTAGATGCCCATATAAGCCCTATAACAAAAATCAAGTTACAATGGAGTTCTCACATTACCTTTTTCCTCTCTGTTAAATGAAGTGGCAGTCGTCATATCAACTGGCATTTAAAACCAGTAATTTTTACTACTTATCACAAAGATAACAACACACATCCAACCACAAGAACTGTTGTTCAATAAACTCCACCTCCTCCTGAATCCAGAAGGGTAATTAAAGCTCCCAGAATTGTCCCTAGACTCTCCTTCTAGTCCACCATGGAGCAGAAGGCAACTTCTATTCCATGGTCAAAATAGTTGGGAGAGACTTCCCTGGGAGCTGCTGCTCTGAGGACAGACCTGCAGCCCCTCTGCTGTCAACAGGAGTAGTGTATCCAAAACAGGACAAGTAACCAGAAAATACAAGTGGGAACACATCAAGCATTTGCTGTTCCTAGGCCGAAAGCATGCTGATCCATGATTCTGGGAGGTTTGGCAACCTGCATTCACCAGCATTTCAAATTCTAACTGGGAAGAAAAACTTTGTTTCCTACAAAATTATTCAAACCCACTGTGTTAGCTAACAAGTATGGAAGTATGTGATCAAAGTAGAGGGGAGAAAAAAATAAGTGGTATTTAAGAAATGTTATAATTAATTCAGCTGCAATGCTTGGCTCCAGAACAGTTCTTTAACCATCATGTTACTGTTGTACACCACTTTGATGCGTAGAGTATGCAAACAAATATCAGATGTTTGGCGGCAATAAGAAAAATCAAATATGCTACCTAGCAAAAAAAACCCAACAGCATTCAATTTCATCTGCATTCACCATCAAGGTAAACTAACAGTAAGCAGTATACAAACATTACTATACATGTATCAGTGAAGCAGATGCAATACACAACTCTGTTTAAGTGATATCAAAAACCTGTTATAACTTTTAAAACATAGAATCTTTAGTAATAGTTAAGAGTGAAGCAGTTATAAGTTGCTGCTCTTCTGTTCCCAGCTACAAGAGCAGAATAAATTGAGAAATGTATTAATGGAGTTGACTTTGCAGCTTGTCTGTTTACGAAGGGGGAGGTGTGGCCAAAGCAGACAAACTCCACCAGCACTGATTAATCTCACTTTATAATTGTGTGATCATCATCAAGGGGAAGTGCTTTGAAAGTATGAACAGACTAGACTGGGATCTGAGGTTTAATTTGGAGCAGCCAAGCACTTGCCCCTTCCATTTAATACAAGAGAAGGTGCTCCAGCACCCTGTTTTGTAAGCATGACTGATCATTTTAGATTTTCCAAGAGACCGACAGCAAGCAGTTAACCACAGAAGTTTCTTACATGACTTAACGCTTCACTGTTTAAAAGGAAAAGGTAGAGGATTAGTTCTGAATGTGCTTGACTGCTGTACGTACCCTTCTATGATCCTCCAGTTGCCTCTGTGGTAGACTTTGATCAAGCTCCTGCTGTGCATGCAGAAATTTCATTTTAAAGCAGAACAACACTAAGGAGACACTAACATCTTTGCACTCATGGAAAATATTAAGGGAAGTCACAGCTGAAAGCAAGGAGGGAGATGAGGAAGACCGACTGACAAACTATCAGAACAGAACATCTGCCCTCAATTAGCTCTGGCAGCACTTAACGAGTCTGCTCTGCCACACTCCAGCAGACCACCATGGCATGCACGTATGCCAACACATTCTCATGGATTTAAAGAAAACACAAAGTCTGTCTACTATTACCAGTAACACACAAGAGTTTTTAAGAACCCAAACCATGCATGCCCATGCATACACATACACAGATACACACACACGTACAGACACCCCGCCCCACTATACGCACACTTTGGGGGGAAGTGTAGGTACTTCAATGTATCTGACCGTGGTCAAGGAAGCTCTTTTGAGACTGTGGAGGGCCTCTGCCGAAACCTCTGGGGTTTCCATTCCAATGCCACGGACTTCAGGGAGGTTGCACTGATTTACTGAACAAAGTCCCTTGGCATGTGCATGTTTCCAAATCAAATCTCTCATTTCAGATATTAAGTATCTAAAGGAAGCAAATTTCCAGGGATGGAGCTTCCACTTCGTAAACCTGAAGTACGTTGCGTTTTTTCTGCTTTAAAGCACTCCGAAAATGTTTAGAAGCAACCACTCAGTATGGGGACACATCTTAAACCAGGAGCCATCTCCCAAACATCTCAAAGTCATTCTATGACCACTCAGACTTTCAGTTTACATTTAAACACTCTTCCACAAAAATTACAAATACAAGGTCTAAACCACCACAAGCTGCATTTTTTTTCCCTTCATGATTTCAAAACATACTTATAATCTTTGTATTTATATAGCTCAGAGTATCAACACTATCCTAGATTTAGACTCCCATGTGGTTTCATCTAGGCTTGCCCTGATACAGCACCCAGTTGTACCATTTACCAAGGCCATCGCTGGACATCCCATTAATTTCAAAAGAATTTGAGATTTCATAAATTACTGTCTTCATTTCCACAAATAATCTGTTTTATAAGAACTGATGCTGGTGTATCTCATAAAGGAAACGTGGTTACACATCCAATTCACTATAGGGCTAGTAACTTTGAAAAGGGGAAGTGATCATTAACTGTTTCACTGTGGCATTTTAAATGGGGCACCTAACTGACTCTGGGATTATGAGGCTTCTACTAACTTCTGACACCTCCGTTCCCTTATCAAGGTTTTTAAATATGTGAGACAAAGGGAAACCCAAATTCTGTATTAGGAGCCAGAGAAATTAAGTCTCATTTTGCTAATGCAGGGGGAGTTGAGAGAAGGCTTTTCAAACTCTGTCTCCCTGAAAAGCTAAAGGGAAGCAGCTGAAAGACCCACACTACCTTGGACTGGTTACAACATTGGTCCTTTGGGTTCCTTACTTTGTTCAGGACAAAGATTTGGGACTGGTTTACGTGCTTCTGTATGTTTTCAGACTGTCATGCTGATGCTGTATTGGATTAAACCACTTCAACAAATCGACTTATTTTTCACTGTCTAGCACCACGCAGGAACACACATTTCACAGGGTTTTTACCAACAAGACACTCCACCAGGACTACTTCAAAACACCAATATTTGCCTGCTGTACAAATATAGGTGGGTGACACACCTCTACAGGGCTTTCCGTTTCTGGAGGTTGCGGCAGCTAGTTGAAAGTAAAATGCAGAAAAATTAGTCATTCTTCAAGAATCTTTCATCCCAACAGAAATCTAGTGGTCAACACTTAGGGGAAGGGAGCTAGCAAAGCACGTAACTTCAGCTGAATCATCACAAATTAATTACAGCCCTAATTACTGTTCACACCCTCCTCCCACCCACCCACCATGCTCCTAAAAGGGCTACATTTTGAAAATTTAGCAGGTATCCTTTGAACATCCCAAACTACTTTGCATGAACACAGAGGCACAAGCAAAAAGCTTCAGTTGCAGGTGCACACAGGCCTGCGATGCAGCAATGCACTTTTGGGCGGCCCGCTCACACCACACACCCGGGATCTGTGACTTGCAGAGGGCAAAGGCAGCACACCCATCCCCAGAGGGGAGGAGGAGGAGGAGAAGGAGGAGGAAGCCAGGGCTGCAGTCACAGAAAGGCAGCAGCCTTACAATGTTAGCTGAAAGAATGCTTCCAGTGGATTCTCATCTATAAACATACTTTTCTTGAGATAAAAGATACATGATACAGCACCAAACACGAGCAAAACAGTAACAGCTTTTCAAATTTAAAATGCTGATCATCACACTGAAACAGATGAAGACAAGCAACTTTTATCTAGTAGAGCTTAGACATACAACAGAGACCTAAACATTCAAAGGAAACTGCCTACTTCATTGTGGGTAAATTGATTTAACTTCTCAGGAACAGACACTAAGAAATAAGACAACAACGATACAGTAATACCAAATTAAGTCAGCCACTCATTGTCCGTGTCTGCCTAGAGGGCACACAAACTAGACAGACAAATAAAGCATAGGCTGGGAGAGCGACCGTGGTATTTTAACCTAATATCTGCTGCAGCCTAGGAAATGCACAGCAAAGGGAGAGGAAGGACACGAGATCCCGAAGTTGAAATATGGCAAGACTCCGCTTCCCAGGGAGGAGCCAGAGGAGTGAGCGCTTCCCCCGCGGTGCTGCGTGGGCAGGGGCTCCTTGGCCGGGAAGAACCATTCTCTGTCCTTCTCCTAATGGACTTTCCTCCTGGCTAATTCACACGGCCTTTGGTACACCGCTTCCTTGCATTGTCACCACTCTTGGAAACTTCACACACATGCAAACCATTTGTCTCTTGGTCCAACTGAAGCAGGGAGTATTTAGGCCACACGGATCAAAAGTTAACAGGAAGAACCTCGTTTATGCAGCGGAACACGCAGTTCCTGCACTGCCCACTCTGTACACCCTTGCTGCTCGGAGGCTGGACACTGGAAACACCCTATCAAGTCATCAGGGAGTCTGGGCACATTGTTCTGATTGCAGACACTGTCTGCACAATTTGCCTCAGAGCAAAGCAAAAAATATTCCTCCTTTAAGCAGTCAACAGCAGCAAGAAAATGGTGCATATTCCCCTGTAAGGGAAATTAGGTACCTTCCTTCTACGGAAGGGGAGACCCAAGCTGGCAGGTCAAGTGGATACAACTGCCACAAGATAACATCCTGGGGGCTTTGGATTCCCAATGAAAGCTTCCTTATACCCAGGCTTATACCTTCACCCCCAATTCAAACATACATGTACATTTTGGGGCTGAAAACCAGCACAGACGAAGAATCAGCATGAAATTAGTTTGATCTTTCCAACTTAATTGGAGAAGGAAAAAGTACATATTCTAGCTAGCAAATTCCTGTGCCTTCCCACTGAAGCACAGACAGCATGTATAAATAGATCAGCATGTTAGAACCAGCCCCACAAACTCATCTGCAAGCAAAAGCTACTGCCCTTGGCAATGCTTGGATGGATCATTCCAAATAAGCAGGGCCTTCAGCAGCCTTTCAGTAAGAATAAAAACTCTAAATACTGAAACTGTTATTCAGTCAAAATTGGTTAAAGCTATAGTTACCGTGCTACACTTTGCACAACCCTGTGTGCTGCAACAGCAAAGTATCAGCTTACACTTTACAAAAAGGATTGAATAGGGTGGGAGAGTAGACTGAAGTAGTAATTGTGCCAGATTTCTTGTGCTTCCATATACCTCAGCTCTCTACCTGGAAGAAAAGTGATGGCATCTGGGGGGCAGGGGCAAGTTTGTGGAATTCCAAACAGCGGCCAGGTGAGTGCCACGGACACAGTGGCCAACTTTCAAAGTGGAACGTAGTGGGCGGCAGAGCCAGAGAAGAGTACAACGTTTTTACTTTTTGCTAGCAGTAGCAACAGTTCCCTTCAACTTGCTGTGTAAAAAAACCCCTCTTCCTTTGAAGTTTCCATTCCCGCAAGGCTGGCAAATAAACCACTCATCATTAGCTGTAACAGGAGAATTACAATTTCTTTGACCTGCTGGTGACCGTAATGCTTCTAGCAGCCATTTCCCCAACACAGACTACGTGTGTTTCCCAGAATGGTCTTTATCTGACTCAACAGTGGATGTATCCACCTCAAAAACCACCAAAGCAAGTGACAGCTCAAGTGTAAACTCATACATCTCAACTTCAGAGATATGGAAGGAAGCTTCAGACCTTTTCCTTTATGGTTTTGAGGAAGGTATGAAAGTTTTATTTTCATTTGCTTTCAAAATAACAATCAAGGTGAAAGTTGTCTAATCCTGTCTTTCACAGAAAATTCAAACAACTACCACTGTGGATAAAAAAGTGGAAATAGTTTGAGGAAATGCACAAAGATTTTCATTCATGTTTAAAGTCTCGGGATTGCTCTTCTCAGTTTTTTTTTTTAAACTCAATTATGTAATAAACATCCAGAAAACTTAGCGCTTAAAAGGCTTGAAATGCATTTAAAAGGCAAATGGAGATTCCAGTTCACAGACTGGGTCTCCTCCTGATAGTGGCTTTAGCAAAAAAGGATGGAAAACATCTCATATTGTAATGTTAAAAATGGATGGGAAATAAACTTATCAGAAAAACCTGCATGTTTGTGTGAACACGCACGTAAGAACACTGTCAAAAACGTGATCTTTTCCTCTTCAGCCTCACCAAACTTTGGAATTTTGACAAAATAATGGACAAACCTGCACAGTTACAAGCACCTCCATGTAAGGTCAACCCCAAGTACAAAGGATTGAAAGGTGACAAACCTCAGACTGCTTAACTTCTGCAGGCTGATGCCATTTTCCAAACTACCACACATCTCCTTTGGGTCTTTTTCCAAACATCCCTCTAAATCAGATAGGAAGGCGACTAGCTGGTGCAAGGCAATAGTAAACTGACACCTGTCCTGGGAGGTCTTCAAGATTAACACTGAGCATTTTGAAGAAGCTTAGTCAAACTGAATTGATTTGGCTTAGCAGAGAAGCAATGGCAAGAAATAAGATGCCCTGCGCAGGAAGTCGGGTTAAATTACCGAGCAATCCCTTCTGGTCCTGAAATCTGTGAATTCAGGAACCGACCCAACTCCATGCATATGGCATCTAATTATCGGGGTGGTGGGGGGAGAGATTTGGCATAGAGGAGGAAAGAAAAAGGGGAAAAACACAACTACAGAGTCAAATCAGCCAAATATCACATTAAGCTTTTGATAGCTAGGTTGTATATCCAGATGCAAAGAACTAGAGTGAAGATGTCAGGCAGCGGTCATTCTGAAACCACTGCCTTCTGTCTTGGCTCTTGCATTACCATCTCCCATATCAGCTGGAGTTCCAAGGGACTGCTGGTTTAGATAGAGTCCTGGAAGTCCCTTTCCATTTTTTCCTCCCTTTTCTGAATTTCTCCTCTTTTCTCTTTCAAATACAGTGAGGATAGTTCCTACTTGAAAGACACACAAAGGCACCGCCTAGTCCAGATCATGACAACAGACTAGAGCACAAACTATGTTGCTGTCCTTCATAGTTCTTCAATAATACCAGAAAACTCCACATAGGTTACCTGCTTGCCAAGTCTCCTTTGTAAGGCCAATACTGTTACTTTGTAGAACCAAGAAAAAAAATTTGGATAGGAAATTTCTAGCCTCTGCAGATGATGTGTAGGTGTTTGTCAAACACACATTTGACTTGCTATGGGTAAGTTTCAGGGCAGGGGGAGATAATTGGGAACCAAGAGCACTGAACTGCTTTGACAAACTTCCCACATTATGGTTTACCATTGTAACAGACCTGCATCAAAGTTGCTGAGCAGCGTATTTTTAGTGATGGAGGATCTCACACTTGCATAAATCAAGAGGCAGTGGGAGATGTGGAGCAGTACCATGTCCTGGCACAGGTCCTCAGAGCCATACAGCTCTCCCAGCCTTCACAGAAGACATGCAGGATTTGCGGGGGGCATATGCAGCCCCCCAGCTCTACCAGCGTGCGATGGAGCAGCAACCACACGCTTACATCCCCTCGCCTTGTTGCTGCGGCGCACACTCAGATTGGGGATGCGGCTAAATGTTTTTTACCCCCCCTCTTATCTCAGTGAATTTGCAAAGACTTTGTGCACTGCCAGACAATGAGGTGGGAAATTTGGCGTAAGGGCTGTCAGTGCCTGCACTGAAAGGTCACCGAGATCTGCCTACAGGAATGCCTTCTCTCCTTTTCCAGAGTTTTCAGTTGAGAAAGCATTTTCTACTTGGGCTGGGGCTTTCCTAGAGTTAAAGATCTCAGCCTCTGATACGCCACTGACCTTCAGTGGGAGTGCAATCACTTGCTTCTCTTTAAATCCTCATTCTTGCAGGCCTTTTACAATAACTGAATATAGTAAGAACTATCTTCATACACGTTTTACATTAGCAGTTTTAATTAACTAGTGAGATGGTATAACTTTTTTTTTTTTGTTAGAAATAACTGTAAGAAATGTTCCAGTCTCCTTTTCCAAAGAGCTCACCAATTCCAGTTCATGCAATAAAAACGGTCCAAAGATTGCAGGATTTCTGAAGGAAAAAAAATATAAGGCAGCCCACAAAAATTTATGAGCGCCTGCATTTCCTCTGCTTGAGACATAACAAGTGAAGCACTGTCTAAGTGCAAAATACACAAGAGAAATGACTGTGGAGTAAGCTCTCTACAGGAAAATAATTTGTGAGTGCATCTCTCCAGCACTTAAGAGGTTAATACATTTTCCAACTCCAATCAGAAGATGCATAAAATAGCACATATTTTGCACCTTACTCAGCCATCCTCCTTTTAGTTTATCACTGATAAAGAGCACTGAGAAGGTTAATTCAGTCAACCCCTTTAAACCAGGATTTTCAGTTCCCTTTCCACCTACGTGAAACCTGAAGACCAAAGTGAAGAGGTGAAAAGCAAAAAACCCCAAAACTATATTGAGTGGGTCTGCAGGTGTATTTTGCTGGACACCATTTTATCAGCTGCATAAAGAAGTGTCATTACTGACTAAAGATAGAAAAACGCCCAAAACAAAAAAAACACCCCAGGGTTTTACTTAATTCAGTTTAAATCCTAAAAAGGACTAAAATAATTACATGGGAAACTCCAGGCACTTATAGTTTTGCTGGATTTGGTCATTTTGGTGTTTGCTGACCCCTCCAGCCCTGTGGAGGGGAAGCAGCAGAGCACCCCCTCTTCACCCTGAAAAATAAAATACAGATTTAACGGTATGGGACTGGTGGTCATAGGAAGCAGCAGCCCCACGGGCACAGCAGCTACCGGTGCAGACTCGGAGGCCAGCAGCCCCGGCGCGGCCCGTGGTGACTGTAAACATCTCCACCGCATTTATTGGCAATTACCGCTGAAGGTCACACATCAGCAGCGGGCCTAAATTCCAGGAAAAAAAGCTGTTCTTATGTAACTGCTGCTTGAATGTTGGCAGGTGCCCAGCAGAGCAGCTCACTGCAATGTGGCTGGGAGGGGGAAAAAAGGAAAAAAAAAAAACCAAACCACAAAACTAGGACATCTCTCAGCCACATTCAGCATCCTGAGCATGCCACCTGCAGGTCAGCACTAATACTTCTCTCCTTTTTGGTCCATTAAACATTAGTGTGTTTCTCTAGGACTTATACAATTCAGTGCCCAAGACTCACACTGCAGGTGGAAACTGGGCCACGGTGTCCCCGAACACCGATCCCGACCCAGGAGAGTGGACGGGGACATCACGTTGCAAACAGAAATGCCTCAACGGGGAGGGAGCTGTGCTGCCTGAGCTGTCCTGGACCACAGGGAACCCATGGAGGAGCTCACCATCTCAACTTGAGCTGTGAAACACCGTAAAACCTGCATCTGTATCATGCCTGGACTTTTTAGTGGGTTGAGGACTGAATTAAAAGTAAATGAAGCTGTTGTGTCTAATTACCACCAGGGTTTAGTTATCACTGTTGTGTGAAGATTCACACTTAATGGCACTCAAGAAAAATTTATCTTGGTCCTGAACCTCTTCTCCAAGAGACCAGCACAGTCAACAGCTCCATCAAGAACGGTATTACAGCAGTTCCAGCCCAATTAAGAGTCCATCAAGAGAGACTCAGCCCAAGGGCTCTTACAGACAAGGTGCCCTGCCTTGGGGGTTTCTGCTTTCTTTATTGCTTGAGACACCTGCACAGAGCCAAGGTTAAGACCACCCTACTTAACTCTTTAGCTCAAGTCAGCCCCCTTCAGCTCCTAACGTCTGCCCGATGCTTCGGGAGAGCCCGTGGAGTCAGAGAAACAGCAGCCCTGACACAAACTGAATGACAAGCTCTGAGCACACAACTCCCCAGGATGAGGACAAAACCCAACACAAACATATTGCAAGTAAGGTGCAAATAAGGTGCAAAATGGTTTACAGTTTCTGATGGTTTTGGTTTTCTATCAAAACAAATTGTGCTTTTCATCCATCTTTAAAGATACCTTTTCTGCTCTTTGTTTTAATATCAGTCTTATGCAGCCCCTATCCCAAAAGTCTGTGCACTTTTACAAGTTGACAGGAAGCTGAATAGTTTGGAAATACTGCAAGACGACTCTCATTCTTAATGTATCCCAATTTCTGTGCCCAGAAGAAAAGCCTTTTACACGAATCCTGCCACAACAGTGGATGCTGCAGGGTTCAAAAACACATCTACAAGAGCTTAAAGATGCCATCACCATATTTCTGCCAGACTACATCATGGTCCTCAAACTGTAGTAATAGATGTTGAAAAAAACCCACCACACTACACTGCTTCTCCTTGGAAAACTTTCCAATGAAAAGGGAATCCCTCCATAAAACGCAAGTGAACTAGGCCAGTAGCATTGAACAGAACTACCGCCCCCCCTTCACTCCCACAACCCTTCTCCAGCACTGCAAATACTCCAGCAACCCCAAGGGCTCCGCCAGGCATTTGCAGGGGGGGATGCTGCCGACCTCGTGCTCAGGTCGCAGCCTTCCCCATCCTTCCTGTTCTGCAGGGGATTTCCTACCATCGAGGTGAATTCCAGCATTATTCACTCAGTGAAAAGGACACTCCCTTTCTTCACTCGCAAAAACGTTAAGGGGGACTGTAACCCAATTTTCCATCAAGACTCTCAGTAACAAAGGCATGGACATCCTGGCATTTTTAGTATCTTTTATTATTTGGATCCATTGCTCACTGAAATTACCTTGCAGTTCACAACTAAGATACATAAACCAACCTATGTATACAATCACATAAATACTATGAAATCATGCCATAAGACAGATACTTCATTAGAATTTTACCTGGAGGGAATAAGGACCATTTCAGGTGATCAAAAAAATTAAGTTGTGCATAGTTTGATAGAAAAGGAAGTTAATAATTCTACTAATAACGGACATTTTTGTATTCTTTGCCCTAAATGTTTACAGTTTCCAGGGTTGACAAAGGGGGGGAAAAAAAAAAAAGGAAATCCTGGGATTTCCTTTGAGACTTGTCAGTGGTTCAAGCCCCGTCTGGATCTCTTTCTATAAGCAGCCAGTGCTCATTGCCGATGGTTATAAACACACCTACTCCCTCTGCACAGTTGCTCCATCGAGGAGCAATAAAGTTCCTCCTTTGCAGCCTCCAGCCCAAATCCTGAATTGCTCTGCACGCTCTGGCTGATTTATTGCAGGCAAAGACAGCACATTACAGCCAGAAACTGAAGGGAAAGAGTTTCATATTATGACTTAATTTGCAATTAAACAATTCAAGTTTCTGTTTGAAGTTTCTCCAAGATAAAATTATATATATATATGTGCTATTCTGGGAAACTGTAGTGCCACATAATCTAAGGGGTCTAGTGCCTGACGGAAACATTAATGTGCTACAGATTAACTTTTCAAAAGCATGCTGCTGGTGTATAGTCCCCAGGTAAGATGGGAAAAAAAAAATCTTGGTTTATATAAAAAAGAAAATAATTACACCAGGGGTTAGACGGCACCTCTAACTGTGTAATACTGGAAGTCTGGTGTGAGGCTTGGAGCTGCACCCAAGATGTCTCGTACTAGCACAGGTCAGAGGCAATGGCAGCGCAGTACCCAGACTTGTGCCCCATGAAACGCTTCCTTCCCATCAAAATCCGACTCTCGCTCCCAGCATACATCCTACTCATCAGCTAACTCCACGCCCGTCAGCAGGAGGGACATGCTACGAGCAGAAAATGTCCACTGACAAACAGAAGGGTGAATACTCCGAGCAGTCCTAGATGATAATTTTCCGATAAAGAGCTTTTCATTGAAGCTGAAACCAGTGATGAGAGACTAGTGAAATTTTTCTTAGGAAAGGTACCTCAGACCCTGGCTGGACCTTCTGCTCCAGCCTGGAGAGGGGACCCCAGTGCACGGCATGATGACGATGATGACACTGACCTGCGGCACAGCAGGGGCCTGAGCATCCCACCCAGAGGCCAGGTTAAAAACAAGCCAAAAAAGTTACAACTCCAGTTGGTTCTTGCAGGGAATTCTGCTCCTTCCCTCCCCTAAAAGCCCTGCTGAACAGAAAAGACCCTCCAACCCAACCCTGGGCCATGTGTACACTTTTTGGTCTACTTTTGTGGTAAATAGTCTGAATTTCAAATCCATTTCAACAGGCAAGGTCCCCAAATATGATTTGGTTTTCAGAATGAAGCCTACCCAGTGAATTCAGCTGATCAACACCAAAATTAACAAGTTCTACAGAAAGTAATTTATGGCATATTTCATTATCTATTGAATAAAGAGCAGTAAAATTTTAAAGTATTTTAAGCAGTTGAATTTTGTTCCAAATAAAAGGTTGGCTTGGGAGAGAATGCAGGAAACAGAGTACAGAGAGGAAAATATTTTTTTTCCGTGGTATTTCAGTAAAATAAGGTGCCAGTCAATCACTTTCTCAGTATTATACATTTATGCAAAAAGAAACTCAAATTTAGTGCCCACACGTGGTTTTTTTTGAGCTGGATGAGGAAGTTGCAGCAGCAGAGACAGCTCAGCTCCCTCCCTCCACCCCGTGCACCAGTGCCTGAACCAGACACACCACTTTTTTAAGTCCTTAGAAAGCTTAATTTCAGTTAAACTGAAAGTTCTCACTCAAATATGGCTTTTCCGCCTGTAAAACGGCTACATACGGCATAAACACAGCCCAGGCTGTCCCACTGCCAACTGAACGCACATTTTTAATGATAGGAAGATTTTCACACAGAAATAGCTTCAGAAGTCAGTAATTTTCATAGGGTTACACCACATTGCTTTCACAACACATCCAAACGTTTTACATGACTTTATACACCAAACCTTGACTGAGAAGCGACAGGAAGGACAGCGAGATGCTTTGGTGAATTGCGTGCCTGTCACCTTTTTCGGTAAAGCCAGCAATCCAGTTTCTGCAGAAGGACCCAGCCCTCCGCAGCGCCGCCTGCACCCAGCTGTGCCGTGAGTAAAGGCTCTCGCTCCTCAGCAAGCGGAGACACCTCATTCAGGGTCTTCTCCAGCTGGCTTTTGGCAGGTTTCTTCCAACACGTGCGAATGCCATTAAAGCTCAGGATTTAGTTTTGCTGAAAGAGCCTGTTCACCAATGGTGTGGTAATCACAGCCGAGTGCTACACGCTACATGTTTTAATGGTGCTCCAAAAACACTCAGAGCTGGTCCTAAACTTCACGGGATCTATTATAGCACCAGATGATTGCAGACTACCAGAAGTTATTACTGCTTTTGAACTAATACTCCAAGTAGTGACATATGGAATTAGTTATGGTAACTATTCCTATCACAGACACATGGCAGACTGGTAACTAATTCACTGAGACAGGCATACATATTGGGAAGCTAAGTGTTAAAGAGACAACAGGACAGATCACAGGGCTACTCATAAAACAAACACCATAGAAACAACACTATAGAAAATAAATAAAATTAAAACCTCAGCATTATCCAATTCAATGGTGATCTGCCGGAAAAGAAAGAAGAGGAATAATTGAAAGCAAGCATTAGTAAGATAAATTACAAATGAATTTCATGTTAGGATCTTATAAATCATTTAACACATTAATGCTGCAATCCAACACGGTGAGTATTTCACAGTTGGCATGAGTAACATTTGCAAGCGCCGGGATGCGGCGGGTTAGGGAACTGACACTGCTGGAAGCACTGCGCTAGGGAGCTTCGGAGGCAGGATGCGCCCCGCTTTGTTCCTGTGCCAAGTGACAAACCACGCGGGCTGGCTGACCGAGATCCAGGAACTTCACCCTTGGGCATAAGAGTCATCACCAGCATGAGCTGTGAGCAGCAGTAGGCGTGCAGAGGCTGGATTTCCAGTTTGGGAAGAGAAATGGAGTTTTAAAATGTAAGTCCTGCAGAACTAAGGCTAATCATCTGGTAGGCACCCAGGAAGACGTGTATGAATGACATGTTTCAGCAAAGTAAAAAACTTGGGTCTAGCCTACACTGTCAATGTAGTGAAGTTTTCTGCCTATTAAATATACCACAGTATGCTTCCCATCACGGAGTGAACCTGAGCGCGTGCCAAGACGAGGAGTCTTTAGCAATATGTAAAACTTCGAGCCTTCCCACAAGCTTCTGTACATCTGTGTTCTCACCACGGTTTTTGCATGCTGCAGAGGAATCCCAGCTGTTTAATGAAGGCCTTTGCTAATGGGAGCGGACAACACTGCATTCTCATTACGCTTCCCACCTACAAAAGGGACAAGCGCACAGGCCAGGAGGGTGCGGCATTTTTATTATTTGTCCCAGAAGATTAAGTGTGAGAGGAGGAGTACTATCTTTCTATAAATCAGATTGTTCCAGCGAGCACCACATGGTATTACAGGGGAAAAAAAAAAAAAAAGTCACACGCTATGCCAAAACTCCCATGGCGCTCTGCTGCTGAACACTACTTTGAAGTGACTGCTGTCAATTCTGTGAACATCTGACCTACACACAATATTACTGGTCACAAAATCAATATGCTGGTCACAAGAATAAGTTTTGCCATCTTCACGGATGTAGGGACTCCTGTATTTAGGATGGGCGCTTAAGGTGTTTCTCCTTTTTTTTTTTTTTTTTTTTTTTTTAGATACTCCAGGATGATTTTAAAAACAAAAGGTATTGCCTTTTAAGTGGTGACTAAATACAGTTACATGAGTCACAAGGGAGAATAAATACGATTGCACTTCTCACAGCCAGACAGTAAAAGCTGTTCTACTACTACTAGCAGTCTATCTGTAAGCAATCAGCTGCTTTTTCATATTCGGAAATCCACTTCACAGGCAAGCGTATTCTTATCTCGCATTACGTAACTGATCTACTGTTTCAGAAATTAATGCATTTTCTACACACTTTGAAGATTTTTAGACTCTTCAGGGATTCTCAATGGTCTGAATGGTGCAAGTTATCTTAACTGTATCTTCTAGAAATACTGCTCCACCTGAGTTGGCCAAACAAAGTTTAAGGAACTGCAATAAATGAATTTCCATTTAGAAAAATCCAAGCGGCATATTGCATTTGAAAGACAAAAAACCTCAAAGCTCTCCCTTGAGTTTTGTTAGTGTATAGTTTATGTAGTATATATCATCCACCCTTTCTCTATTACTGAAGGTGACCTCTCTCTTGGCTGTTTTTAACAGAAGTACACTGATATGCTAATGAAGTGTAAAACTAAACCTATGATTACACTTAATCTTTTCTCAGCACTCCACTCTCGCTAAAGAGGATGACCGAGCCCAACTCCCCTATTGCAGGAACAGACTAAATTCTGTAGGCTACAGCCAGTCCCCTTCCAGATCAGACTCACACTGTATCAGAGACATCTTAGTAAAGGACCTGAAGGAGAGGACAGGAGGTCCTCGCAGGGCTTCATCTTGTGCTGTCAGGACCCAGCACACAATACTGCCACTTCAGTGGAAAAGAAACATCTGCTGAAAGTGAAGTTGGAAACCTGCAGTTGCTGCCCCTTCCTACCTACCCTGCTGCCCTTCTCTTCCCACATATATATGCCTTTTGCTTGCACTTGACTAGGGCATTCCCCCAAATTCAATGAGTTTATTTGAAAGTACTGCTACTACAAAGTAAAAAAAAAAAAATCCACAGGTAGGACCACAGGTGTGGAGCAAAGCAGCAGCAGGAGCCAGGAGGTGGGCTGGACCTGAGAGCCGAGAGGCAGCAGCATGTGAGCCGAGCGTCCCCTGGCAGGGAGCACAGCACCGGCCATCCCTACCCTTCAGGCATTTTCCTAGGAGCCTCCTGCTCCCCGCTGGCACTGCTGCGTGCTCAGCTGGGTGTGCTTATGTCCCAGCCCACACGCGTGCCCATGCACACCCACATGCACAGCTGCCTGGCTCCCTCTGCTCTCCCTCCGCGGGGTCCCTGCACTCCGGCATGCCCAGGCCTGCCTCTGGCTGGAATGGCAGCAGGGCACGACACTCTGCTCCTGCATCCTCCTTGTTTCTAGCTGGGCAAGCCAAAGCAGAGATCCTGTGCCACATCCCAGCTGGCCAGGCAGCTGAGCGATGCCATGGGTTCCTCTGCCTTCAGAGCATCTCCCTCCCTTGCAGCTGCAGCTATAGCTACCGCTATAAAAAATTATTACTATTATGTAACTGCCTGACCTCTAAAGTTTTTGCTGTTTTGTGCTGTGAATCTAGCACTACGCAACAACTTTAAACCCTACTGCAAGCGAGAATGGCACATGAGACACCATCTGCTCCCAGTTGCAGTGAGCATCCTTCCACACCGCTGCTCCCCCCAGTCCCAACCACCAGTTCTCAGCTGCTCATGAACACGCTCACTGGGAGGGTACGCTGCTCTGCACATCCACGCGTGGCATGGCAACGGCGAGGCTGCTCAGAAATGCATGAAATACCTTAGAGCGGGATTTGGAGACTGACTGTAGGAATGTCTAGATACACAAACATACCGGCATAGGCACACGCTCCTAATGCAAAGAGATAATAGGTCTGTACCTACAGAAAAACCTTCTTCTCAACAAGATGAAGGAGTTGTATGTAGGAAAGGGAAAGAAAAAAACCATGGGTGGGTGTACAGACAGTTTCCATCTATAATTCACAACAAGATGATGACTCAGATGTATATAAACTACAAATTATCCTCTTGCTGCACTGTTATGTGACCTGATGAGTAACCTAGACCCAGAGAGCAGATAAAGAAGTTATATCCTTCATAAAAAGGTATTTTTACAGTGCCAGCAACCACAGGAATTAGACTTAAACTTGCAAGTCTAAAGTAGAAAAGCAACAGAAACAGGCTTACCTTTCAAATGATATTTGAAGTTATTAGTTGACTAAAAATGTTTTGTTCCTGATCCAGTACAGAAGTGCTTACACATGCAAAACAGCTTGAAACAGCAAGAATTTTATTTTCTTTTACTGAATAATAAAGACAGCATTTAACACAGAATGATGAACTGTAAATTACGTTACCTTTTCTCCATAGCCTCTATCTTTGGTCATCATTTCCCTGAGCGTCTGTAATACTTTAATACATAGTTTCTCCTCATTCTCCTCTAGCAGCTGTTTAGTATGCTTTATTAACCTGAAAATAACCAATCAATCACAGCTCATTTTAGTACTAATATTCTAAAAATGGGATAAGATATATGTGGCTATCTTAATTGGTTTAAGCTGCAAACAAGTTTTATTATCATAGTATTATACAACCATCTTGGAGACATTCTCTCAGGAGCAACATTTAACCAGCTACCACAGGC
Organism: Strix aluco; assembly: GCF_031877795.1. NCBI lineage: Eukaryota > Metazoa > Chordata > Aves > Strigiformes > Strigidae > Strix > Strix aluco. The sequence goes on along the minus strand of NC_133941.1, from coordinate 12,219,409 downwards.
TTCAGTGAAGCTGTGAAGGAAACTGCATCCCCCCTGGCAGGGGGACAGCCACACAAAACCCTCTGACTACAGGCAGAAAGGAGTCAGGGGAAGGGGCAGTGGGATTTAGGACTTGCTGATCCTCCAGAACACTTCACAATAAGAAAGAAAACTATTCCACATGCTACTTTGTTAAAAAACATACCAAGAGTCCTGGATAGTGCCATTGGAAATTCATCTTGCCCCAGATTTGTTTGCTACTCTGGTACCTAGTTTCCCTAAACTCTATAAAATCCACCCCTCCAGGAGGTGACCTAGAGAAGCCGGATTCTGCTCTAAATTGCCCTTTTAATGACCTTGTAATCTTTCCTTCTCCTTCCCTCCAAATTTGGACAGCATCTGCACTGGGTAGTGCACACAATAACAACCGATTCTGACATACTTGCCCAGCACTAAGTGCTACAAGATCAAGAACCTTGAAAACATTACTAGGGCTGAAGGCACGGATAGAATAACAGGGATCAGCTCATTTGTTTACTCATTTTTACTACTGTTCACAACACTTGTATCCTGTAGCAAATACAGACATTTTAAAGCATTAGCTATGAGAGCCTATCAGTCAGTCTTTCCCCACCCCTCAAGAACTTTTCTTTTTTTTTTAATCCAAGGACCAATTGTATTTACCACACCATGAAATACTGTGCTTTACAAGTATTCCAAAGTATACCAAGTATTTACAAAGCCGGGCAAGAGGGCACCATTCCACAGGACATGGGAAAATTGGGAAAAAGCAAAACATAACAAAACTCCTCCCAAAAAGACAGACTTCAAGACAACTTACTTGCAAATGAAACCTCCGCTTTCACATTTCCTCCTTGCATCTGTGTTCTCTGGGAAGAGTAGTTCAGGCCTGTGAAGCACATCTACTAGTACTGACAACTCTGCCTGGACAAGAGGACGTAGGCGATCCTCTAAAGCTGATACTATGTCCTAGAATATAACCATATCAAGATTTTAAACACGCATTAGATACTTATGCATTTATAGGAAATTAATTTTACAGATCGCAAAAGAGGAACAGGACAGTTAGGTCTGTCCTGCCTGGATAAACTAGATTACGGATCTCAGAGGTTGGTCAGATAAGTTTTATTGTTTAATACTTGTCTTTAAAAAGGAAGCCCTCATTTCCAGCAGTCCCCCAGATTACTTAGTTCCCCTACCCTCCCCATCTTTGTAGGTGCTCTTGTTGATTTAGGATAGAAAAAAAAAAAAAAAAAAAGAAATCACAGATTCATAGCTGCACTGAAACTTTGTGATAATGATCAGGCTTATTTATGTTTACATGAACGGACAGAAAAAGTACCACTGTTAAAATTATGCAAAAATAAAATTATTCCCCTTTCCCTTGATGTTTAGAAAGCTGTAGCTACCTTCCAAATGAAACCACATTTATCTTAATACTTAAACAAGCAGAAAATACCGAGATACCTAGGAAGCCAGAGAGGAAGTTTAATCAAGTTGAAATGGACAAACAGACAAGAATGGATTAAGAGGGAGAAGTTATTTCAATGAGAATGGGTTGGGCAGTGTTTTTACATTACATAATGTAAGTTTACGTAAAGTTAGTTAGAACTGTTTGCCAGAAAATTATTTTTGACCAGAGAATGAGTCTTCAAAGGATAAAGGCATCATAGAAGATGATGAATTTCATTTGGTATAAAAAAAGGCCTTATTGAACTGTCTACACATCTGAACATAGAATATGGCTGTAACACATCAATCCTTATTTCTAACATGATGCATTATGTTTAAATAGTCTTTTTAGCAAAACCAGTACAGGAATGCACACACTTTGTTCCATCAGAGAATGACTGTGGCTGCAATTGGTTGACAAGGAACCGATACACCTCTTTATTTCAAACTCTGCAGTAGTTTCCAGGCAGGGTTATGGCACCTTTCATTGTACTGAGAGTTTTGGTGCACAAAGAGCAAAGCGCTGGAGGAGTCTGGAAGGCTGTGATGATGACAAAGTTCTATCTGATCCAAGAAATGTTATTAATGGTGGAACAAGAATACTTCAAGTATCAACACCTCCTAGGACAAGTACTTCCATACCCATTAGCCGTGCACATTCAATTACTGGTCTTGATAGAATGGTTTACATTTGATTTTATATACAGTATTACAGGATTATTATATTCAGCATCAGCTAACTTGATTACCACGTTGCATTTGGACTAGTTAATTCCCAAATGTCTTTCTACTTAGTAAATTCTTCCTTTTGTGTAGGCATGCAAGTAAGTGCTTTGCAAAGGAGGAAGGGGCCCTGTGTAGTCACCTGTAATCTTTCAATTATGTTTCGATAATCCCTGGAGGCAGCGAGCACTGAATCTCTGCGGGCAGCATTCCTTGCAGTCATTCGCCAGTTCATTGCAGTCTTCTGCACAATGTTATGAGATTTCAGGAAGAGATTGTTGACCTGGCTGTCCAAGTCTACAGGAATTGCAATTGCTCGGCTTTTTGCTGCAACAAGCAAGAGTTAGTCAGCCTCCATGCTACAACCACTGCAAGAAAGAGACAACTTCTTGAAATTCCTTCAACAACCTCCTTTGTGTGCATTCTAAACAATGCAATGCTCAGTCGCTGCATAATGGCTCCCTGCGTTATGTTTAAAGGTTTTCATGCCTCAGAGCTGTTCACTGTCTTTAAAGTGTGGGAGCATGAATCTGTCCTTACACACACACTCCCAACGTCTCATGCTAACACATGTGTGCACCCATCCAACAGGGTTTGGCCTCATATCCAGTACAAGTTACTCTTTTTGCTACTAAAATTACTGGGAGGAGTGGCACAAAACTATTTCCCTATCAACAGGACAGCAGGTTTGAGGTTAAATGAGAAAGCACTTCAGGTCACAGTGACAACACCTATTGCTCAATCACGACAATCTAACAACGTAACTCTGGCTTTATACTGTGTCTTGGCTCCGAGTTAATCTGCAAGTGGCACCTGCAGGAAGTAAACTCCACTTTCTTTTTGAAGGATGATGTGTAAGCAGCAAATACTGGATGACCGCATTTGCAGCAGTTAGTTCCGATTACACCCATTTCTTACCTACATCTGAGAGGACCCGAATGCAGCTTTCCACTGATGCCTTCTGGCTTGGCATTAGCCAGTTGCAGTGGTACACTCTGAACACGCCTTGCAGCAACTGTACAAACACAGGCTGGCGAGTCTGGAACACAAGGTTGAAGAAAATCAAACTCATCACGCCATGCTGAAATGTATCAGCATCACCTTGAGTAATACCAGCTACCAGCTTAAGCCATGACTCTCTGCACACCAATCATTCTTAACTGGTCTGCATCCACTCGTTAGGCAACCTCATGTTGTAGACAGCATATCTACCACACAATCAGCAACTGGAAAGGGTGGGAACGAGCACTGGAAGGGAAATATTAAATAGACAGCTTCTAAAGCATCAAGTCTCAGTAATTGAAGCTTGACTAAGCAAAGGAAATAAGCACTCATCTTCACCTGTTTCATCAGAGTTATCATCAAACCTGGTGTACAGAGATTCTTCTTTTAGCACTGACCAGTAGTTGACTCAATAGTCCATAGGTAAATGGGACCTTGTTCTTGGCTAAATGACAGCACAGCTCCAGAGTTGAAAACTCATCATTTCATGCATTATTAGCTGGTATCTAATTTACTGAAGAAACCAGCTGTGTGTTTGTTATTTCCAACACAGGTAGCAGTTAGTGGTAAACACTACAGCTGCTATGGATCACACAGAATTAAGGCGTGGTTTTTAGCCTTAGATCACAAGGTGATCTTCCACTACAGATAGGTGAACTACTCCAACACACACATGCACATGAGCTCTGTTCTTTCATCTTTGCAACATCCCAATAGTGGTGACCAAAACTCCCTGTTTGGTGTTGTACAGTAATTACTTAGTAGAATAATTCATTTGTTTTACCTGTAGAGGAAAGAGTATTTTAAATATTTCAAATGAAGCTACGTTGAGAGGGAATACCCCGTGTCCCTGTGCCTACTAGCTGTGTAATGTTTCTATCAGCTAAGTGAACTACACCACAGTGCAAAGCCCACAAGACTTAGGAACTAGGGAAAAAATACCTCTTTTATTCTGGTCAAGATTAATGCCTGTTTGTAAGAGAAAAGTGGAGTTAGATGAAAGTCAAATCTATTAGATAATTAAATCTGTTAGATCAATTCATCAAATAACACCATTATGAAATGCACAAAAGGAGAATCAAAATTCAAGAACCAAAAATTATTAAGAGGCAAATACCTATTATCCTCTCTAGAAATAAGCCAGACACCAAAAACATGGCAGACAATAGTATTCTCCAAGGGCACTGAAAACAGCTGCACTTTTGGATTTAAGCCACCCACATACTCCTTTCAGTCCCTGTTTAAAAACTTTTCAGTCTTAAAAAAGCTTCAAAGACATTTCCTTTGCTTAAACTAGGTCAATAAATCAAGTAAGAAATTTACTTCATGTTCCACGTGCCTCCAACTACACTTGTGAAGGAAATCCTTGGGCAGGAGCACCCTTAGGAAGCAAACAGGCTAAACAGTACTTGTTAAAGAGGAAAAGCTTTGGACAGCTATTCTTTGAAAAGACGTATTTATGTTCTCCTGATTTTATATTATTTGAACTGCATGATAGATGTACAAGGTGTTCCTTGAACAAGCAAGGCTGGTCCTGACTCAAAGGAGGTACAATTTTAGTCAAACAAGCCATAACATGAAAGAGCACGAGACAAGAAGAGGCTGGCATGGGAAGAAATGAGATGACAAGGTGCAGCAGAAAGGATGGGGAGTGACTGAATCCAAGGGCAACGCAAAGGAGAGCAGCAACTATCACTCGCCAGAGACAGCTGCACCAGGTTGGGCAGCAGTGGGCACAGACTGCCCTGTAGCATCTCAGACAAGAGAGAAAATCCTACCCAGAGGAGGGGTGTATGTCAGCTAGGTGGTCCAATGGGCTGTACTCCTCAGATGGGAGTCCCTGGTTATCAGTAGGAGTCCTGACAGGCAGAATAAGGGAGAGGAACAGAGCTTTTAACTTAGAGATGTAGAGGAAAGATGAGTCTACGACAAGACAGAAAAGACAGAGCTACTGAGATGGTAAAAGGGAGGTGAAATAAGTTTCTTCGTCCTGCTAGACAGAGGGAGAGATTAAGAAACTGAAGAAAAACTGCTGACATAAAATGACTAAAATACGACGGTAAGAAGTGTATTCAAATGCTGTACACTCAGAGATGAGAATTAAAAGCATGACAGCCAGGGTATATGGTACGGAGGGAACAGAGAAGAGCAGAGCCCTGGGGGACAAGGCTAACTTCATCTCCATTTCTCATTTCTTTTGATGAAGTTTTGACAAACTCGCATGGAGGCTGATACCACAATAGCAGCTGACATTTTAAAGTCACACGAGGAGCAAATCCACTGCTGGACTGCTCAGACATGCACGGGCTGAGACACGACCCTAATAAAGCTGCTCAGCCCAAACAGCTGTCGCAGCTCTCTGCACCCTCACAGGCAGTTTAAGAGTATCTGAGTCCATTTCAAACAGAGCTCTGTTGCTTTCCGTGTGACTGTCTCCTTTGTCTGAAGAAGGAGGGCTGTTAGCTTAAGAGCAGCAGAGCTGTCTTGAATGCTGAACAGTTGGTCGACTGGGCTGGCCACTGGTCATCCAGACAGGGGTTGAGCACATGTCCTGACTCAAGGAGGGCAGGGATAGAGGTGGTCAATAAGGCAAAAGCAGGAACTTTATTGCTCATACTGAGCAGAAAGAAGTCTTCACCTGATGTGGTTCTATGTACACGTCCTCGGGACGCTGCAGCCACCCAGGCAGCACACTGTGATCCAAAGGGTTAGCATAAATCTTTGACAGACTGACACGTCAAAGCACCAGATGCCCTTTATGGCCACTTTTGGGAACCAGATGCCTCCTAACCTGCTGCCAGTTGCACTCAATTACACACCCGGAGTTTGCACTGTGAACAACCACCTTTGGCACCAGGAGGTTGCATCAAGTTTCAACAACTACCATAGTCAAACTTCTGACAGACCTGCCAGGCACCTGACCACTCCACCCACACTCCTCACAAAGTTATTTATGAATAGAAGAATGATGTTATCTTTGTGCTGCAATACAAATATTAGGACAATGCCCTGACGCTGCTGTTCTGCAGTGGAGATTGACCTTCTGTTGCTTCACAAGTGTTCCAAGCTTCTCCACATTTCCCCAACTTTTGAAGATGACAAAAAATTACCAAGCTTAATGAAACACACCAGAGCTTCTGACAATCTTTTGGTTTTGTTTTCCTATAAAAACATGTTTTCTTTAAATGATCACCTTTGCACCCTCTGTAGTGCAACACTCTTCTCTCTGGAAAGTGTGCCACCACAGCTTTATCTTCCTTCTTCGTGGCACTCTGGAGAACTCCTTGCTGCTGTGCTACTGTTTTACCACTGCTAGAGAGCTGGCATGCCAAACTATCGCCGAGCAAAACTGCTTGTTTGCTCTCCTGCACCTGCCTGCATCATCTTATTCAACTGTAGTCTGATCTATGGCCACAAAGAGGATGACCAGAGCACTTAGATGCAACCGCAATACAAAACATATTAAAGAAATTCTTAATTTCCCTACTTGCAGTGTGACTTCTCACCCACAGTCTGATAATGGCACATAGCAACTCTCTCCAAAAGACCTGTGTGATCTCGGTGGTAGTACAGAGTTGAACCTACTAATGAAGTAGTGTGACACTTCAGCCTCTCTAGAAAAACATTTGTACTCTGATCTATACATCTTTCCACTTCTACAGCAAAAGAAACATCCTGGTCACAAAGAACACATTTCTGCTTCCCCATTACAAACACATGTGTATCTTTTTAACTGGTAAATAGAACCACAGTGGAATGAACATAATTGCATTTGCAGCATATTTTCACTTTTCTGTCTCTCATTTTCCTACCTGCAAAGTAGTGCTCTGATCAGAGAATGGGGAACTGAAGAAAGTGGTGACTATACTCATCACTATTTCTGTAACGTACTTCTCCAATATGGAGTCAGCATGCTTTCTGTCGCTGGTGTTGTTACAAGCCTGCAAGACAATTCATTCTTAGGTCAGAAGCAGCTCATCTAAGGTCAGTAAGCGTTACAGACTGGAATTCTGGATTTTGCACTGTTCTTGTCACAGCAGTACCCTGCCACAGTGATATTTATGACACTTGGACCTCTGGGTTTCCAGCACATACAAAAGCAGAAGCCCAACACCGTTACTGTTTTAATGTGTTGGCATATAGCATGTTTAGGAGAGAGGGAAAAAAACAGAGTGCCTTAAGAGGAAAGAAAGTAGTAGGGTAGGGAGGACTGAGGTGTAATGCTTTCGTATGGGGAAATACTTGGAATCCCAGGCAAAAAGCCATATGGCCAAACAAATGCCAAGCTTGGAAAAAATTTGTCCTGACCTGCCAAAAATAATTGACTATTGCTCGAGAAGGAGCTCAATATCCTGGCCAGAATAAGCAAGCCAGGTGGCAGAACAGAAAAAGGCATTAGACAAAAGAGCAGGGTGTGGGGCTTTTCTGAGGTTTGTTGGGTTTTTTTAACATTTTCCTTTTAAAAAGAAAAAATATGTTCCATGGAATATGACTAATGAAATCCACAGGCAAAAGGAAAAGAAGGCACATATAAACTTGAAGGCACACAATATTCAGGGTACTTATTGCCTAGATGCTCTCTTATGCCTTATTCTTACTGCTCTATACTAAATAGCTTCATTTAAGTTTTTTAAATTCAGTTCCTAGATACAGGAATCATTACCCGACAGATGTCAACCAGGAAGTTCTCAAAGAGCTTCCACATATGATTACTGGTGTAAATCTCTTTCATTTCTACTTCTGTGTCCACATAGCAATGATTCAAGAAGTTGATGTATGCAATTTTGACCTAAAAGGAGAGGAAAAAAAACCTCAACATTAAAAACCAAAAACCTGAATGGCATTATGAATGAATATGTCATATTAAAACTGCTATACAAATCATTTGTAATTCTACTTCTTCCTTTTATTTAAGCACTGGTGAAATTTAATGCCATGAATAGCAAGACACGATCCAATAAAAAACACCAGGATTACTGTAGACAAAACGTCAGCATAATAATCATTTCCAGTCCTGCAGAACCATCTGTTCAAGGTTAGCAGCATACTCCATAAACCTCTCTGCCTCAAGGACCCTATAAAACAAGCAAGTACAGCATCACATTCCCATTTTAAGGGCAAGGAAACAAGTATAAAAGGATTTAACTTAAGTTACCCAGATTCGCTGGGGTTGCTGACAGCAGAACCAGGGAAGAAATCCAGTTTCCAAGCTCCCAGTTTACTGCCCACCTGCACCACCACCTTCCCCAGGCCAGGCTCAGCAGTATCAAATCTCTCTCACCCGAAGTCAGCACATTTCAAACACCTATAGGCCAGTGCCTCCAAACAGCCCTCACCTCAGGTATGCAATCCTCGTGGGTTACTACCCTAACAATGTCATCCAAAGGAAGAAGGGAGTTGCATTTTATTTCTGTGTAGACATTTTTGCCTTCTGTGCACACAGCAAGCAGTTCTACTAAGTGGATGTGGTACATCAGTGGGCTGTTTTCATCCATCCGATCCCTCTCCGATCTCATCATTTGCACCAAAGTCTGGAAGGAGGCCCTGTCATTGTAAAACACTAGGACATCTTCTCCTGCATTCACCAGCTACCGAGAAAGAAAAATATTCCATCAGCAGATCAAAGCCCGTGCATCTCCCCACAGCATCCTCCCCTAATCTGTGGGCTGACTGTTACAGTGCAAATCCCAATTAGCTATTCTTTAGACACTTAAAAGGAGTGCAGCCCACCAAGTCAGCTGGGCATTCCTCTCGTGCTCCCTTCACGGGATAGAGGGCTCGCGTATGACATTTTCTCTTAAAGAATTTACCACTTCTGAACTGCTGAAGAACTTCAAAGTCAGTCCAACTGACTGCTTAGACAGAAGTTGTGCCAAGAAGCTTGTGACTTTCCATGGTGCTTTTTTATTTCACATATATTGCCTCAGCTGACTTTTTAATACAGCTAGCTGTAGACATACTGTTTTGGTCAGAAACGCCCCAGGGGCACGCTGGATGGGAGGACTGCAGGGCTCAGTAATTCCACCCTTCTGAACAAACACCATCAATTTTCCAAGGCTAGCGAGTGACACATTAAGTCACACTGAGGATTTCTATCAGCTTCACATTTGAGACCCAGATGGGGGTTTACAGAGCACTTCAGAACCTCCTGTAACTCCACGAAGGGAAGAAGAACGAATTAAAACTGAGACCTGCTCCAGGTTGGGCACTTCTGTGCATGCAGCTGGAGGGATCTGGGGCTGTCCTCCCACAGGGTTTGTGGCAAACAGCCAGATAAAACGCAGAAGGCAACCCCCTTTCTCTCAGCAGCTGCTGACCGCCATGGAAGCCTTCATGCTGAGCATCTCACAAACTCAACTCTGTTGAGAAGCTCACGAAACCATTTTTGAACTGAACGACAAAATATGGAAGAACTTCGATCAATCTAGCAAGATTGATACACAAAAGCCAGAGCTTGACAAATCTGATCCTTGGGCTCCCCCTGCTGAGGAGGCCAATGAAAATCCCATCAGACATGCAAATACGCTGTCAAAGAGATCATGTCCAGTATCCAACTTAAAAGGATTTATTCACCCCTCTTACCCTCCCTTCTATCCTGACACCTCATACTCCCAGTTATTTACACACCTAAATTTCTGAAGGCCCTCAGACTTTTCCCCCTTCAGCACTAACACAGCTGAATACGTAGGTCTTTGTAAGATAAATTCCCATCAAAATACTATCATGGTAAAATTTTCCTTCTGCATTAATGATCTTGAAATTAAACTACTTATCTTCTAGCCAGTTTTGCTAGAGAAAGGCAGCCTTGCTTCATAAGCCCACCTATATGCTGCTGTGTAGAAGGCCTGGAAAATAACTCCTAAGTATCATTAATAACCAACCGTTCATTATACCTGCAGGTGACGAGCTCAGAAAGCTTTCGGTCACAAAAAGCCTGTGCTTTCTGGTAGCTGTATGCTCTTTTTGCATTGTGAGAGCTAACTGTCAGCTTCTTGGCAGTCCCAGAAGCGAGAGGATCAATTTGTCATTTTCACCAAATGGTATGTGAAAACTTCTGTTCAGACCTCGCAAATCTCTGCAGCTCTCACCTCAGCCATTACCATATCTTGGCATTTCTTAATGAATTTTCCTTCCGCCTTGACAATTGTCTGCAGGAACTTTATGTACTGAACATTTCTGCCATGTGTTTCGATACAGTGGACAAAGTGTTGAACAACGCGTTCATTAATCTCACTGCAAAGCTGGAAGTTGTTCATGAAAATGTGCTGCATTGTTACTGCTTCCAGAATCTAATGGAGGGGATGAAAGAAAAAAAGAAATTAGAAAATAAACAAACCACCAAACCCACACAGAGGTCAGGATAAAGTCAACACTCCTGCAGGGCACAGGACAGAAAAGAACATTTCCGAGGACCTAATCTTTCAACACAACGGCTCGTATCTAAGCCTATTTTTCAGTCCACTTCAGCCTCTTAAACTTTCTACACTGAAATGGTCTTAAACAAACAGATCTTGCCAACTTTTGAGGCTTTAGAATGAAAACAAAATGTGACCCCTTCAACCAATCTTGCATCAGAACAGGCCCAGAGGCAATCACTAAGGACAATCCATTCTCTTTTCTTGATAGGAAAAAAAAAAAAAAATCATCTATCACGGCATGAGGTTATTCTTACCCCTGGGTTAAGGAACAGGTTTATGTGCTTGTGCAGCAATGCCTGGTTCTGTTGGTTCCCAGCACAGAAGTTCTGCAAAAACTCATGTGCAAGTTTCATTATCTCCTGCATCCTCGTGTCCTCAGCCTGTGATTGCATGACAAATAAGATGGGGTTAAAGAGAATCTGAAGGTTCACTTTCAGGTGAGTACAGGATGAGCCTCAGCTCCAGCTCTGCAAGGGAACTGTCACGTCTCCCTCACACTCCAAAGAAAAACAAACCTCCACCCAGTTCACAGACATTAGGGATGAGTTTGGCCCACTTCACAGTTTTAAAGATCATCAAAAATAAAGACCATAATAGAAATTACAGTAGTTTACTCTCTAAAATTGCATACTCTGTGGCCAAGCCTGCCAGCAACGTGCTTTAGTCACTTTTACACTTCTGAACATACCAGTACATTGGCCAAACCACACATCATCACCTTGGAGCTACACAGGAAAATTGCCATGTTCCACTGAAATGCATTTCAGCAGCAACAGATAGGTAGTTCATGGCAAAGAAGGGATGGAAAGTTATTATTGCAACAGTTAAGCCCAATTTATATTTACTGGAATCTGCACGCTGAGTGCATGCTTCCAAGTACAGTTCAGGAATCAGTGCCTTTCCTCTGACATCAGTGTGGATTACCAGTCCACTGATGGCATAAAATGTAGTTCGGAAAATCAGTGTCTGCTTTTATTTTTAAGGAGTTTCATACATTTCCAAGGTTTAAACACCTTCCATACTGCCTGTCTAATATGTATTCACATGTATGGGACAGAAAGGTGACAAAAGGTGCTGGGTTTTTAGCAAAATACGAAGCAAGACAGCATGAGACTTAGCTTAACATTAATCAAAGCTCCTGCCTAGAATTACCGGTTCTCAGAAACCTGTGGAGTGTGGAACAGAGGACAGCAGAGCGACCAGAGAAATGTGCCGAGCTCCCTCACCTAGGCCATGATAAGTACCTGTCACTTGTGACTAATGGGCCACCAACACGAAATCAGGGTGTGCTTCATCAGCACAATGTGGTGCTGTGCAAGCTCAAACCGTACAGCAACCCAGTCACAGCGGGCTTCAAACCACACCACTGACATTACCTGGCATCCAGGATGGCTCATTACAAACAGCAAACCTCGCCTGGACAGCCACTTGGTATTTATTCAATTTTAAGGGAGAATTTGGGACTCTGCAACTGGGGGAGATCTGTGTCTAACTACTCGGCAGACCTGCTGATAGATCCCACAGGGGACTGGCACCCTCATTTCCCTCACTGTTCCCAGGATGGCTGTCATACAGCTACCTCATAGCGATAACGAGGGTCTTGCTTACACCGACACAGCTTAACTTCAAGGCAGCACACACCTCCCATGAAAAGCTGGGAGTTGGGCCTTGGTCTTACCCCTACAATGGTCAAATATTTCTCCAGGAAATAGTGTGTAACACTGTCTATTCAAAGACTTCAAACAAAGAAAGCTTGTACAAGCTCCCCATTACTTCTGGAGCATGGGTATTTCATAGACTATGAGGCTATATAAAACAGCCTCTGTGGATCCAGCATAAAGGTAGAAGGTTGAGGAAGATTCAGAGGAGGTATTACAAGCCCATCAACATGGCAGGAAGCAAGGTGACAGCTGTACAGGTACCCAACCTTTTCGTAAGGGATCTGCAGCAGCTCCAGCACAACCGCGTGAGCTCCCATGTTCCTCAGAAGTCGCTGCTGCTGCTTACGGCTTTTCCTGACCGAGGCACTTTCCTGAACACAGAGCTTGCTGAGCCGCAGCAGGATCTAGAGAAGAGACTTGCTTTAGAGCTGAAATTCCGGGTTTTATTTCAGGGAAGCAGTTTATTGGACTGTGCACCATCCATGGCATCTCTGACTAGGGCTGGTCCTGCACAATTCAGCCCTGTCAAGTAAACTCAGCACTGAGCTCCACAGTATGGAGCCACAGAAAGACCATTAGCTCACATCACACCAGTGCCAACACATGCTCTTTGTCTGATATTTTTAAAATTAAATTTCAACAGCACAGTGGCTTTGAGCACAAGGTGCTTGAGACACAGCAAATTAAATAGCTTCTCCACTTGCTTACTTCCTTCGTAGCCTTTAAACAATAAAAATATTGTGTTACCATTGAAACAGCAGCAAAATGTCACGTTTCTCACTAATCCATTCTTAAGGAAAGAATACACATGTCGTGCTTATTATATTCCTGGCTTCTCATTCAAGTTGGGATATGTTATTACTCAGCAAATAGTTTCCACAATGGAAGAGTGACTCAGACTTTCCTGGGTGCCTCCCTCTGACTGCAGCTCTCCAGAGCTGTGTTACTCATTTACACTTTCATTTAACTATCAAGAAGCAAAGTTTTACCTCTTTTACTACACGGTAGTTGTAGCTGCTAGTACTTTCAGGCTTTTGGGACTTGCTGTGACCTTCCTGAGGATAAAAATCAGACAATTTATTAGTAGCTTATACTATGGTCTTCATGAAGGCTAAAATTACCATTCTAGGATAGTGCTCGCTCTCTTCCTGGAAAGGAGTTTCATCCTTCAGTTTTCTGACAGTCTTAGAAAAATACATATAATTATTCTGTCAAGTCACATTGACTCTATAGTATAAAATAAGGTGAGGGGGGATGACTGCAGAGACAGCAACCTTCTGTCCTTTCCTTCGCTGTTGCATTCCATCTGTAATCAACTGTCCCCTAAAAAAAACTTCTTACTTTCTCTCCCTTTCTACTATTATTAAACTGTCATAGCACAGATAAAAAGAAGTCTCACAGTACTACGCACAAGGAAATCAACAAGTGACTTGTATTTACTTTCAACAACAAATGTTCATAACCCAGGGACTATTTCTTGAATGCCCTCACCCAGCCTTTTCTATGTGATTGTAGATTATATTGAGGCAAAATGTGTTTAATCAGCTCTAAGCCAGATGTGCATGCCAAGAAAGTCCCGTATTATCAAGTACAGATAAAGGACCATTCTCTTCTGTCATTTAATCGTAGTGCCATGATTCAGAATGCATCACCTGAAGACTTCACAGCTCTGCCCTTACATTATTTGAGGTACTTCTGACCATACAAAACCCATGCAATCCATCAGTGATGAAAAGTCACAACTCAGGAGCTAGAGCAAACCCAAACCAACTGCTCTGTTAGAGCCTAAAGATGACTCTTCTGTGGCTGCTAATCCTGAGCACCTTCCACTTCCACTTGAGACTAACTGGCATCAACCAGCTCAAGTTCTCTTCTTAGTCTTGCCTTAATGTAAAAGCAATACAGAGGGCCTCCGCAAGCTATGCAGTGTACTGCAAAGATTTTTTTTTGGTCACATTTCTGGAAACGGTTACATCTTCATAAAATATCAACACATGAATTTGTGGGAACAACCTCATTACCTCTTTTTTCTTGTGTTCATTTTCCCCTTGCACTCCATCCATAGTCTCATCAGGACCTTGGCCTTTGTACACCCAAAGCTCTGATTTTTCCACAATAGACCTCAGCTGGTCCAAATCTTGCTTTATCTGCTTGTAGTTGTCAACATCTTGGCTGGTAACAAGCAGTTGAACCTTACGTGAATGCAATCCATTAGTTACACAAAAGGATTGGTTTTAGCAGCAATATATACATTCAGATGAAGAACAACGCTCTTATTACACACACATACCTGCTTAAAAGCTTGAAGGACTTCTTGTCTCTGACTAAAGTGCCGGAACAGTAGCTGAAGTGCTCCAGACACCAGAGGAGGATAATCATGCATTGTTAAATGCAGCAAAACTCTGAGAAACGTTCTGCCACCATGATCATCCAAATCCAGCGGTGTATTCTCCTCACTAAAAACAGAGCGTAGGAGTTAACTAGCATATTAGACTGAATGTCCCAGCAGGTTCTTAAGTCCAGTCAGAGGTGGCAGAAAACTTCTTTTCTTACTTTTAAATAAGTGGGGAATTTACCAAATCAAGTGCTATCTTAAGACACACAGGTTTTTGGTGTATTGCTTAATAGGGAGACTATTCCAGAATTTCATTAATTATGGTTCACTCACCTTACATTACCCAACTTACATTTTTCAGGGTCAAACTATGCAAAAATATTTGTCCCTATGTCAGCCTCACCCTACTGCTCAGTTCTTGCCCATTCCTAGTACTAACCTTTCTCACTATTTGTGAAATAAAACCCTACCTCATTATCCAGGTTGCAATGCTAATTATGTCAAGCACTTGAAATCCTCCTCTTCCCTCCCGTTCCCCTGCACCCCTTTTCTGAGCATGAGAAAATCATGCCTTTTTTTCTCCCCCATCAATGACCCCTGAATCTTTTCCATATTCTGCTTCCAGCTGAGTTTGCATGCTTACATTAAAAATTCTGGTTATTAATTCTGTAAGCGAATATCTCTCCCCACTTTCCCTACATTTAAGAAATCTGTTATCTTAGGTTTACAGGAAACTACTGCAGCTCTGAGAAGCTTAAGGACAAGCTCAAGTACTTGGAGTCTGTCACTGACTTGCTGTCCTGTGATTTAGGAAAGGATATAAGCTGCTCTGGAAGGAAGGCGGGCATGGAAGGTACAGCTTGCTTTGTTCTGTCATGCATGTGCAGTTTAATGCTGCATTATACAAAAAAAGGATGGCTAAATATATATATATCTAAGCTCAGTAGAAGTCCCAATCCTTACCTACACAAACTTTTCCACCTAAGACTTTACTGCAGCATTCAGCTTAGCTGCACTAATCCTCCAACTTGGCTTTCACCCACACAAGTGAAGCCCTCCCATGAAGATCCTTCTGGCTGAAGGACCCCTGTGTCCCTTATTTGTGGCCTTTAATCCAAATGGACACTACTTTGAGTTGTATCAAAGGCATTTCAGGAGAATAAAGCTTAGGTAACTGTGGCAGCTGTTTCCAACCTTTTCCCAGTTACCACCTCACTTTCAACCGCAATCCACCTCCTTGGGAGCCCTGAGGGCTACAGTCTGGGAACTCCTGAGCCACCCCTTGATTAGCACTAGTGAAGAGATACTTTCCTTCCACCAAAGATCCCCTCAGCTTGTTCTTCAATATGTTCAAAGTCTAGGGCTCCTGAGAAAATAATGAGACAAATATGTTATGTCAGAGTTGCACCAGAGACGTTTTTGCAGCCTAAAAACATTTTAAACCACAAATGGTGATGTAGGTGTAAGCAAGGGGGTCATAACAAGCTGAAAGGAATGCTGAGAGATTACTGAAGCAGCCTGCTAAGATAATATAAGACAATAAATGAACCTGTTCTCAGCTCACAAATTAAACTACATAATAATTTCAGCAACATCCAGGCTTATTCCTCTCTTGCTTATTTTTAGATTGCAGCAGCAACATTCCAGGACACTGATGGGACCTGGTGTCATTCAGAGGAGCCATCCACAAGAAACACCGAACTTCAGCCTTGAAAAGTTCTAAAATAATAAATTCAGCAATACCCCTGCAGCTCAATAGATAAAAAGGTCTTAGCGTTTTTCAGTATAAGGTATATATTATCACACGGACAATGACCAATGTTCTGAAATAAAAAACATACAGATGGTAAAACAGTGTTGGAGTTCTCAATATTTCACAAAGATTTGCAAAGGGGAATGGAGAGAGAGCATGGGGATTTTATATCCTTGCCCAAAACGTTTACCCCCTTTCTTCCAAAGTTCAGCTCAAAGAAAGAGCTCTCGCTCTCCCTGCCAGCCCTGTTTTGGAGGCCCTGGCACCCTGGGGGGCTGCCGGACAGGCAGCCCATGAAAAAAGTAAACACATCCCCTTTGAAGTGAGATCAAAAGCAACAGTCTCCTCCCTTTGAAGACTTCACATCTAAACCACATTTTCCTTATCTTTCTCCCTTGCATCTAGAGATACAGTCCCCAAATTGAGGAAGAAAAACTGTTTGATGTCTAATAAGCTGCACTTTTAAAGTCCAGTTATTCCTACATGATACGGGTCCCTAACTACGGGACACTTTTTCCCCTGGAAAGCAATACAGCAACTGACGACACTCCATCTACACCGTCTACTAACTATCCTGCTTTCAATTAAGAACACCACATGACAAACAGCTTGCTTTCACACCCCTGTAACCCACTGAGCTACAGACACCTCCAGATGTCTTTCCTTCCTGCAATACCTTTGGAAAAGAGAAATTTGGGTGGGTAGAGGCATCAGGCTGGGGGAAGGGATGGAGGAAATCAGATTACTTTGGGGACCCTTTTCCTTCACCCAGAAACATTAATACAAAATACTTAATTTGAGCTTGATGACAGATCACACATGATAGTGTTTATTTCAGGTTGTTTTTTTTTTTTTAAAGGATGCACCTCAGGCCCCTAACACATGGAAATAAGTAGGAGAGAGTACAAATAAAACCTGGGTTTTGTTCGGGGTATATGGAAGTGATCTCTACTCTGTTATTCCCTCTACTAGCAAAGTACTCTGCCTCAATGGAACTATTTATATGCCAAAGCAAGAACCTGAATCAATTATCCAATTAGCACCTCTAGAATTAAAGAGTCTTCCCTAACCCACACAAACTCATTTTTTGCAAAATAACTAACCTGGTACATTAGCTGGCATTTCTTGATTACTGCTTCCAGTGGGCGATTCAGACATCTGGGCATTGCTTTCATCAAATTCATGTTTAAATATACAAAGTAGGCAGGAGATTCTGTAGTCCAATCTCACATTCAAAATAAACTGATGACAGAGAAGCAGTAAAAATGTTGAAATAACTTGCCTATTTCCAGCACACGTACAATTTACACATAATGCAGTGCTACCAACATGCAAGATCGACATCGTGAAGATGTGGATTTAACCTGGAGAAGAGGTACGCAAATATTTTCTTAAAAATCCCCAGAATTGCGTTATTTTTTTCAGTGATTTCAATAAGCATGTTATACACACAGTAATAAAACCTTAAGAGTAAAAGACGTTGGCAGAGTTTTGAGTCCTCATTACTGCCCAATGCAGGCATCCTCACCCCACCCCCAGGAAAGGAAAGCAGCATTTCCATCTCCGTTCTGGAACCAGCAGGAATCCAACAGAGCAGCGCTGTCGTCCTCCTCGTGCCGACTCCCAGGGCGCCGGGGCAGAGGAGGCTGAACATGAGCTGCCAAGAGCCAGGCTGCTGCGTACAACAGCTCCCAGCTCAGGTGGGCCGTACTCACTGGTGCCAGTGGTACCTCTAGCGTAGCAGAGGCCACCTTCTCGGTGGTCTTCCTCCCTCTTGAGGGAAGAGGTACAACGCAAAGAACACTTGTAGCGCTCTCAGATTTAGGGGAAAACACTTAATGCTGGTTTTAATCAACCATGGTAACAGGGGGATTATGGGCACACTAAAATATCCCACTGCACATGCCAGGCCATAAGAGAAGTTCTGGCTTTAACTAAAATTAGCAACGGGGAAAGGAAGTGAATCAAGCCTCCCCTACATGCTGCATCTGCTGCTGAGGGGAAGGGCATAACCTCAAACCCAGCTACGTGCGAAGCCTCCCACGGGGGCACGGGGAAGGTACACCATGGCTTTCCTGCTGCTTCACATACTTTCGCCCACAAGGCTTTTGCAGCATTCTGGCCTCCATGAACTCGTCCATGACGTTACTGAACGGAAAAGGGACTCCTACACTGAAGGAGGGAAGATGGATTTCAGTGCAGTAATTTTGTAGCAACATCTAGATCAAGGCAGCGCTGTGGAAAAGGGAAAAAAACCTTTCTTTTTGTGTCCTGAAGACTTCAGAGTCAACAAGTGAGAAAAACCAGACAGAGATGGAAGAGGCTGGCAAATGTGCATTCATAAAAACCACTTCAGACTAATGGCTGCATGAGGAGGAGACTCAAGTATCTCCCCCTTCCTTGGGCACTTAACAAGATGGCCCTGTAGACTCAGAGAAATTAGTAAGACAGGAAGGTGGAAAATGAGCTCTCCACTTCAGCAAGGCAGGTATTTACAAATCACCGGTAAATATGCAAATGTCTACTACAAACTCATTTCTACTAACTTGTTTCAGTAATGGCATAGTATTGTCATATGCAAGTTGAGTGCTGCATGCCTGAAAGTCACCCTTGTAACGCTTTACCAGTTTGAAAGAGGCACATACAAGGCAGGAGTGAATTAAAAGACAGCATGGCACTATATGAACGCTTAGATTCAAGACAGCACAAGATGCTACATCGATTGGCGTGGCTAGTACCTGAAGTATTTCAATGATCTTCAGCTTTGTGTCCATTACCAGGATGTCCTCTTTCTCTGGTTCGCTCTGCTTGACGTTACCCTCAGGAGCAGCAGCAAGCGGCGTCATGGGCAAGAACCCACCGCCTCTGAGCACCACCTGGGTCATCAGCTCACCGACTCCATGGATCGATCTCATCACATTGCTCCCTTCAGAGGTAGGTAAACAGGTAAGGTTAGGATGGTGTAATGGGACTGTGCTAACAGGGCAAAGACCCTTCACATCCTAGGCAGAGAAACTGCCTCAACATTAAACAAGGCCAGGTGGACACTGAAACCCCTGGAACAGATGAAAGTCAGCAGAAGCACAGCAATAACTTCCAGAAACCCTCTGTCCTCTCCCTCTTTCACTGTAGGCATTACTCAGCTTTACAACCAAGCCATGGACAGAAAGGAGCAGATTTCGAACCCACATTGACACTGAGATGAACTAGAAACTACCTAAGAATGATCAGTTCTGCCAGTCATTTCTCAGTCTTACCTTTACTTTCCTCGCCTTTTGCCATCTTGGTAATAGGGAAGATGGTAGTGATGTGCACACAGTCTAATATAGCAAGGAGGATTTTGGTTAGTCTGAGGAGGTCACAGAAGTTGTAGAAACCAAAATATATCAGATTTCTGGCTAAGTTAACAACCTACCAAAATAATAATAAAAAGCCTGATTAATACTAAACATTTTGCTATCAAGTTGTCTTAACACAGTGAAAAGATCAAGAAACTGGCTGTAAGTCATTCTTATCATAATACCTTGTAATTCCGTAAGACTGTATAGTTCTACATTCTATCAAAAAGTTTTCTACTTGCCTACAAATACTGCAATGCCAGGACTAACAGTCTGTATCTGCAATTGATATTCTATAGCTACAAAATCACACCACATATGTCTCATTACAGAACAGGTAAGAGAGGTTAAGACTAGAGGGAATGTACAGGCGCTTTTTATGATTTGGCCTTATGAAAAAAAAATATCACACATCTAAAGCTTACTGCTACCAAGTTATAGTTTCCCCACAAGTCCTCCACATGCACTGCTTCAAGATCCGCATGTAATAATTTAACATATAGTGTGAATATTTAACGTAGCCCCATTATCTGAAGTATATTCCCTCAAAAACATGTTTTGTGTGTTTCTTTTAAAGAAATATCACATATTTTCTTACGGTAACGGTTATTTAGGGAATACTATCACATGGTTTTGCTACATTTTATTTGCACAGACAGGCTATTTTATTAGGTCAGTAAGTCACAGGACACTGTAGTGTCCTCTTCGTGAGTAATACTGTAAGCTCTAGTAACTATCTGTGCATGCAGACATAGTGTTTAGTTTTCAAGACTATTTATTCCAGTAAAGCTTGACTTTGCAATAACACCGAGAATACAAAAAGTAAACAAGGCTTCTGCAAATCTAAGACATAAGCTCACATTCATTAAGTGTATTTCAAGAACTATCACTGCAAACTCACAAACTTCAGTGGGGTTGCTTGCACGAGGAACAAGGACTGCACTGAAAAGGAGGAGCCTGCTGAGGCTCAACATTCATTAATTACTTGCCAATTTACCTGGTGTTGAAAAAAACTACCAACATTCCACCAAAAAAAAAAAAAAGGATAAAATCATAACTGGATAACTACCTCAAAAGTGAGCTTATTTTTCTCTTTATCAGAGAAAGGGAACCTCTGACACACCACATCTCTTAAATATTCCTCTACAAATTCCATTGTTTGTGCAAATCTCTCCTTAATTTCATCTTTGGAAGTTCCACTGCTATCATAGCTGAAGAGGAAAAAAAAAACAAAACAAAAAACAAAACAAAACACAAAACTTAGCATGCAAATACACAGGGCTCTTTTCCCCTGACACAATTTTTCATTGGTTTGTCAAAAATCTAAGAAAAGTTAAAGGCTGTTAAATAGTTTATCCAAACAGGGGAGTCAGGAAGCTGACACCATAATTTCCTGGCTTTTGCTGTTTTATCCCATATGCTCATTTTGCACCATTTAAAAAAGTCTGAGGAAAACAAAAAAAGATAATTTTGTCCCAATAAAAAACCAAACCCCTTATTATTTTAGTGGAAACAGTGACAGGCTATGTACAGCATTAGGGAAAATGGATGTGGCCAAGAGATGGTGACTGGGGATGCTGTTTTTTCTCCAAATAAAAATAATATATATGCAAACTAGACATTACTTTTTCTTAATATAAATTCTAGGTTTGTTTCTCAGCATGTGCAGAGAGCATTCGAAAAAGACAATCCCCATCCCCTTGCACTAACTACTTTTGTTTTCCTGTTTGGTCACGTATCACTGCTTAGCTTCTGCCAGAGCTGAAGCCATTTGTTTTCTACTTTGGCATTTGAAGTTGAGTAAGATCTACTGCCTCTCTCAAAGAAAACTAGGCTAGCAAGTAGGAAAGGGAGGGTAAAAGAAGGACCCGCTAAAAACCAGTACTAATACTGACAAGACTCAACTTCCTAACATTTAACATGAATTTTAAATGTTCATTTTATCCAACCGAAAAAACTGGGTTCTGAACAGTTGAAGTACTGTAAGTTTTAAATTATTTGTACTATAATGAGTTAATACAAGTCTATGGTCAAGAATTCATGTCTCCAGTCTAGCTGTGGTTTTGTACAGGTTTTTCACCACTGCATCGAAGTATTTGCCACTGCAGGTCAAGGACCATGACTCCATTGCCAGCACATTACTTGTTTCAGCGTCTTCCCCCTTGTTTTTGCTTTTGATTGTGCGAGCTACCGTATGGAGAATCTGCCCTGAAGAGTCTATACTCTAATCTAATAAGGCAGGAGGCAAAAATGAAATAGTCCTGACTTGCGTTCCGTCCCCCGGGCTAGGTCACTCGTCACATCCCCCAGACCAGAGACAGGCCGTCTCCGTGATCACCGTGGGTTTTGGAGACAAACCCCTACTGCCTCACAGCTTGCACCACGCACATACAGGAAGGTTGCTTTGTTCTCGGGAAGGTTCTCTCCAGCAAACATTACAGGCAAATGAAACCACAGGGTTTGAATAAGTTATGGATTTTTTTTTTTATATATATTTTTCAACTGTAACAGTATAAATAATGCATGAGTTTAGGATTGATCTGGTTTTGTTTTAAAAATCAAGAGTCGTGTAATTTCCTTTCCCACACCATTCCAGCAAGTACTTACTCATCAATAGCAATTTCAGAAGGTATTTCAGACCACAGACGAGCGTACTTCACTGGTGTTACTTGTTCCTGGGGGTCACGATCAACATGCATATGAAGCATTAGCCGGCAAAAAGATGCTCTCAGATCATATGGCAAGTTCTCATCAGACATGCAACGGAGAATGAGATCTACATCCAGCTGGCCAGATATCTCATTTATGGCTAAGTACTGTCGATCAAGGCACATTCTAGCAAAGAGGTTTAGCTGATATCTTTTGGGGGGGGAAGAAAGAAATCATAGAGAAACCGCTTACACTCTCCAGAAATGTCCACTGGGTATAGTACTGATATGCTCTTATACGTATTAACAGAATGAATCTTAGATTTTCCAGTATTATAGCTATATTTATTATGGACCGAATGAAGTACCTACCAAACACTAGTAAAAGGTAACTTAGTGGAAAAATAGAAGAAAAGGAGTAATCATATTTTCCTGAGAGTTACATAGAACTAAGTAATGCTGTTTATGAAAGCTACAGAAGAATCCAAAGGGCACTTGAGGCAACACAGCCTACATACTGTAGAAGACCAAACGCTTCTTACTGATGCTGAAGCCACAGCTGTTCACTGAGGCAACAATGTAGATGGACTACAGAATCACTGGAAATCAGGTAGCTCTGATTTCTGCTGATCTCTGCTTCATTCAGTCAAACAATTGGTATAGAAAGACTAACTGAATTCCTAAGCGTTTCAGTCCATAAACTAAAAGCAAGCAACTGATATTTAAAGTACGCACATTCAACAGACCAATAATTAGCCTTTAGCCATAAAGCACACGTCCAACATTCACAAGCATTCATTCAGACTTGTGTTGAATAGTGTCAACTGTGAGGTTTCCTAAACAAATGAACATTTAACTGAAGGCAGACTCTTTTTCTCTCAACACTCCTCATGAGACTTTGACCAAGCTGTATCCTAAACCCTTGTTTTAAGCATGTTCACAAGTCTATAATGTAGACTAAAAATAATTAACACTATCACTTCTACTTAAAAACAAGTGCAAGAAAATCTATTCTGAAAGCACCTACAATTTTTTAAAATATATACAAGAGGTCTCCTTTTGAGCTCAGCCCAATAGGTTCAAATAAAAACGTGTTAGGAAGCCTAGTGCAAGAACCATGTCAATGGAAGAGATAATGCAAAATAAGGTAACTATAAAAAATTAAAAAAAATCTAGTACTTTCTGCATTACTGCAATTGAGTCCGTCAAACGACTGTCGGAGGTTTATAACCCAGACACAGGAATTTGGTCTGGGCTGAAACCTGATCTTACACTATGCCAAGAACTTGGTGTCTTGTCAAGTCATCTGGAAACATCGCTTCGTGTTAGAAACTGCTAAAAGCATAGCTTAAGCCGTACAAAAGAGCACTGCACATTAATCAAACAAAACTTGCGGCATTTTCATAACTTGATATATTGCCCTGCTGAGAACTACAGGACCACTAAAGGCTTTGAGTTTAGAGAAAAATTTAGAAGGCAGAGAACACAGCAGTGACTTTAAAATCAAAAGCAAAGCCACCTGCACGCTCAAATCCTGTGATTCCTGCAAGCAGCTGTTCACCCCAACTACCACCTGAATACAGGTAACCTCAACAGTTAACATACAGACTCTCTCAAAACACCCCCTTATCAGGAAACCAAGCAGAAATACAGGCATTAAGTGCTGTGCAAATTCAATGCACTCTAAGCCTCAACTATTTTTTTCAAAAATCAGTTTAAACTTGCTCATGCTGATAATTGGACTTGTCACCACAAATAACTTTGTGCTTTTAGCTCTCACTTCAAAGAGACTTCACCCTCACTCTCTGAAGGGCTATTTTGTCCATGAAAGCAGTATCCTTTCCCCCAGACCAACTACAGCATATACCGAAGGCTTCCCCACACAGCCCTGATGAACTTTGCTACCCAACTACTGCACATGCTGTTAACCTGTAGTAGCTGAGTATGTCTCGATCTTCCTTCTGCCCTTCCTTAGCATCCTGAGCCAACTCTCTGATACTCTTACTGCGGATTTCCTTGTTACTGTCTCTCCAGAACAACCACACTTCTTCCTCATCTTCTCCAACTTCCAAGGCATTTTCTCCACTTGACACTTCTTCAAACTCAAATCGAGAAAGGACCAGCCTGCCAGAAGGAAGTTAGGTTAGATTACAAACTGCCAAGACCCATGCAGATCTTTTAGAACATTTCTTTTAAGGCACTTGCTAAAAAAGACACTTGCTAAAATGTACTGGTGACATAGAAATAACTGATTTTATGACCTTACCTGCATTCAGAAAACACAAATTCTATTCCTCAACTCTGCAAAGTAAAAGCAGAGTATCTTACTCTTTCAGCAGTGGCAGCTTACTACATAAAATCTTTGGGGTTTATTATTAAAAGCATTAGGTTAGGATTAATTTGGATTATAAGCTTTCCGTCCAGCCTTAAAAAGAACAACATTTCTGCTCCATTGAATTGATGAAGAAACGAGGATGTTAAAGACACATCTAACTGACTTTCAAAAACATCTTTACAGGACAACTTGTTCAAAGATTATCCAACTGACTAGGAAAGGACTAGAAAGAATATCTAAAAATCAGTCAGTTCTGTATCATGTAAATGGCAACTGGATTAGAACTTCTTTCTGCTTCTGTGGTGAAATAACTAAAAACAAATCAGCTACTGAAACATAAGAGGCTTTGAGGGCTTTTAGCTCTTCAGCAAAGAAGAGATCACACATCTGGAAGAAAAAGATTAAACACACAAGAATAAGAACAAATAAGTAATGTAGCAAATTTAAGAGCTGGTGGAAATACAGTCTTTATGATTTCATGAAAAGAATTAAATGCGCAAGAAGACTCTCCTCCATTTGTGTTTTAATTACTACCTGACAAAGACCTGCTTCCATTTTACAGTATTTAGATAATGATTATCTGTGCCCTATTCCACATATCAAATAAACCTGTCTTTATGAAAGACAATTGGGATTTGGTGCCTGCTATGATGCTTTAGCAGTGGCAGGGCAGTGCTGAGAGCTGGAGACCCAGATCCTCACCGCAGAGTGAGAAGCGGGTGAGCAGAGATGCATCAGCTTCTGCTTTGCTGCAAGCTGAGCTCAGTGGGCACACACCCAAGAAGCACTCGCTCACTTCAGACAGCTTAGAGGAAAGCCTGCAGCTCAGAGGAGGATCAGGTCCACAGGACCCTACACAACTTCCTGCAAAGTCTGTCTACTTTGCTCAAACGTGAGATATCTGAAAGATTTCTCTGACTGCAGGACTGAGAATGCATATGGCAGACGTCTGCTGTCATCAATACCCATTTACTGTGTATTTGAAGAGGACCCCACACATACCTAACTGCTTTCTCTAGACGTGCCAGCAGCGCTCTCAGCTTTTTGAATCACCTTCCTTCTGTTTCACACTAGGAAAACCATCTTTAAAGGCATTAACTTACTTAGTTTCAATGAGAATGTCTGCATTTGCTGGATTCAGCACGGCTTTACAAATCAGCTCCTGTGTCACTGGAATAGACTTGTTCATGGAAACGCACAGATCCGAGAGGTAATCCAAAAACCTGTTGGAAAATGTGAGCCAAAAGGATATCAATCCTTGTTGAGATCTAGACTGAAGCAATCTACAT
This sequence comes from Strix aluco, assembly GCF_031877795.1. NCBI lineage: Eukaryota > Metazoa > Chordata > Aves > Strigiformes > Strigidae > Strix > Strix aluco. The sequence goes on along the minus strand of NC_133941.1, from coordinate 12,193,455 downwards.
TTCAGAAAGAAAACATTCAGAACTCCATTTTAACATTGCTGAGTGAGACTGATGCCCGAGGGGGAAGTTATGGGAAGTGCCAAAAAAAGAAGTGAACTAGCTGTGCTTCCTTACTAGCAAGTTGGCAGGTACAGATTTTTCTCAAGAGTCTAAGAGGAAAAGGGTAATCATATACTCAAAAACGCAGATCTCACCTGGGCTCCCTATTTTTCCTCACAAGACTAACAAAAGTGTCAATCTCAGCAGCTGTGATGTGCTTCTCCAAGAGCTTGCGATTGTTATGAAGCAGTGCTGTAATAGTGTCCTCGGCCAAGACATCGTAGCCAATTTGCTTCTGCATGAAGCCAAACTGCTTCGCAATGTATTCCTTCAAAACACAGAGAGAAGAAGGAAGGTGTTGTAATTAATTCTCAGAATTTAAGGAAATGCTCAGTAACAGAAAACAGTAACATGTTTGTCAATATCAACAACCCAGGAAGCAAACTGGATTAGATTCAAATTGTTCTTCGAGAGAAAACAAGTGATGACAGATAACCTTAACACCTCCCTCCCTCCCAGGCTAGACACCACCAAGGTATTTACCCTTATCTGATATGATATTGTTTTTAATAAATGGCAAAAAAGAAATGAACAGCCTTAATTCACAGGTCAACTTTCAGTGGAGCTTGTAGCACACAGGAGTGAAGGAAGTCTTATAATTCACCTGGATTTGAGAGTTAGCAATTCTGTTGTTTTCTTTAATTCCCCTTAGAACTGGTACTAATTATACTGCCTATAGTATCTGATAGAGATGAAAAATGCCAGATAGAGTAAAACTGAGCAATCCAAAAATCTCTTGCTGGCTGTACAATCACAGCACAGCATTAATTAATGAGATACAGCTTTTATATTTTTTTGGAGCACAAGAACAATGCTAGTGCCATTGAAAGCTACAGGGATATTTCAAACCTGATTCTTTCTGTAATCCTGCTGAGAGTGTCTCAGCACTCTGTAGCAAAGCCGGCATATGTGTCTGAAAGGAGCGTGACGCTGGTCTCCAAGCTCCTCCAACCGCAACATCGGGCCATCACCACTGTCCGTAAATGGTGCTTGCAACAACTTGAAAATCTATAGATTTAAAAAAAGAGATAAAATCCCATGAGACGCTGCCTTCATCTGATGAAAATTAGTATAAAGCATTGTGTCAGTGTCTTCAAATTTCAGAAATACACTACAGTTACCAAGTTTGTTCCTTTGCCATAGAGTAGCCTGGACAGAAGACGTTGATCACTCTTACTCCACACTGTATTCTATAATTTATTCTTCTAGCCTACAGTGGTAGGCCAGTGGTATGCTTACACTCCACTGCCAAGAGCCTGCTGAAAGCTAGAAACTCAAAGGATCTTTTGGTCCCAGTAATTTGGCCAGGTTGTGTCTGTCTCTTTTTCTGACAACCCTTCTTGTAGGCAGAATTTAGAGAAAAACACTGCCTACCTGCTTTAGAATATTCTGTTCTCTCATCAGTTTTTGCCGTTCTCTATTAGGTTTAGAAAATACCACTTCAAGGACATCTTGCCCAGAATTAGTTCCACCAGTAACAAAGTAGACCAAATCCTCCAACAGTTTGGTAACAGATCTACAGAAAAGCCAAAAGCTGTTAAGACTACAAATTCTATCTGTTAAAAGAACAATGCCAGTGAAAGTTTACATAGATTTCAAAATGCTAAGTGAAAAAAGAACATCAATTAGAGACCGACTCAGATGCTGGATAAAGCACACAGGTTGGTACAGAACTTAAAATTAGGAACTAATGCTCCCTACTGCTGTAGCCTTACTGTCTAATAGCTAAACCAGAGCAGCAGTTAAGACAATGCTATCACTTTAGGGCAACTATATGCTTGCCAAGTTCTATTTGGCAGTTCTTTAAATTGCCAGAAAAAAATTAATCAGGTGATAATCTCTCCCAAGGCCAAATAAAAGGCATTGGCTATAGAAGCACATGGGCCCTGGTTCTACAGAGTTGACTGTGCTCTTTTTGTGTGGCCACACACTTTTCACGGACACTGTCAGAGGATTTGCAATAAATCATATGTTCAGTCTTCACAAGATGGATTATAAATTCCCACGCTTAAGTTGCAAAGCCCATCAAGAAAGGTATGCTGTGGCTTACTCCAAGTTCACAACAACAGTTCTCATGCTCTCATTTCACAGGGAGGGCTTGAAGGAATAGGCTTGAGAACCTCCACTATGGACACGTCAACAATAAAACCATCAACTTTTTTTTTTTTATATCTCATCAAGAAGGAAACAAAATCCCTCTTCTGAAGATAGCCTACATAGATAAAATTTTCAAAGAAACCAGTTACTGAGTAAAGGAAACAACATTATCCAAACCAAATTCTTGTTTCCTTACCTTCTTTCATTCTGGGTTATTGTTCCCTTTTCCAACTTGCCAGCAATGGAACCTAAAACCTTACTTGCATCATTTGCAAAATCCAAGTCCCGAACCTCTGCAGGAGAAACTGGCACTATAGCAAAAGCTTCTTTGTCCTCTTTCACTGGAGAAGTACCGATCTGAAACCCAGAGAAGTTTTATCATCAAACCAAAAGGCAGAAAACAAAGTAGCAGTTCACATACTCAGTGAGAACAGAAGAAAAGCCACACTCCACTTGGACAGCACGAGTCAAACTTTGAGAACAGTAGCACTCTGTGCAAGCTCAAAGCTGTTCCCAAATCCAGAGGGACATCAGGTGAGATTGCAACACGTTACTGTAAACAGGAGAAAAAAAATCCTCCTCATGATGACTGTTGTACAGTAGAAGTTGAACAGCATAACTAGTACACTACATGTCTTTAAGATAGAATATTTTGTGTAGGCACTACTCATTACTGTTCCACTGCTTGCTGCTTGACAAACCCAGCAGTCTCAAGGGACTGAACTTCTCCTGTCAACACTTTTGTGAAAGTACAGGAATATAAGGACGTGCTTGCATAAAGTAACAGAACTTACTTTAAGCATCACAGGTTTCTCCTCTTCTTTATCAATAGGGATATTGGTACTATGAACCCAGGTGTTAGTGCAAAGGTGTCTAAGTCTGACATAAGAGTTCCTGAAAGAAAATCAAAAGTTTCAAAGCATGAGTCAGTTTCCCAGACAGGAAATCTTTGCATTGTTCGAACTGCAAGATGTTGGCAGGCACAAGTGGGAAAAAAAAGTGTCATCTTTACCCATGCTGCATACCATAACAGAAATAAGACTCTTTCCTTATTTCTTTCTATAAGTTCACCTTAGGAAGTCTTCTTATATAATGAAATAGATTCTGCTGTAAAACAGAACTATGTCTATATTTTGTTGCTGTAACTCAGCTGCTGCACAGTAACTAATTAAGTCTCTTCAAGTCCTCACATTTCCACATGCTGTAGCATATCTGAGCTGTCAACTTCCTCCCTTACCAGGGAATTATGAGCTGAAAAATGCAAAGTTATCTATGTTATATTTTCTAAACTGAGAATTTTTGGACTCTTTGTGTAGGTAGTCAGTGTTGAACACACATCAAAAGTCCATTAAATACCAGAACACAAGACTAGTATGCAACCATTTTCTTTAGCAGAAGTCCTATGGGGACAGCAGTTCCCAGACTGTTTTCTCAGGTATTTCTGGCAACGACACTTTCACACATACCAGTTGTTTGATAAAACATGTCAAAGCCATAATCAGATGAGCATCTTTGGCCAGGATAAGAAACAATTTCAGCTGCAGTACAATCTCCTCTCTCCTCACAACCATTGCAGCCCAGAGGACAGAAGAGGCAGCCAGGACAGCTGCTTTTTTGGTGGCCATGTTAACTTCTACTGACTTACAGTATCTGATGACTTAGTGAGTTGCTTAAAGTAGATTGAACAAATATGCTGTGCTTTCTGGGTGGGAACAGGCAGCAAAGAGTCTGCATCCACACTGCATATCTTTGAAGGGTACAGCATCTTTTAAGTACAAGAGGTACCATATGAACAGTAAAGGACATGTAAAGAACAAAACGAAGTGCTAAATACCTGATCTTACACCCTAGCTAACATAATACAGACAGGTCATGGGAGTGGCTTGATAGGACACCCAAGGCTTTTAGTCCCAATTTGTTCACTAGCAAGGAAGCCCCTTAATCTCAATTCTCCTATCTGTAAAATGGTGTTCGGTTACTTATAACTCAATTGTAAAGCACTGAAGTGAAGCTTCAGGCACCTGCTCAGTAATTCAAGATGAATTTGAGGAGGAAGCTTCATTCCAAAGGATAAAAGAAAAATAGCAGGAGACAGCTTTACCTTAAAAAAAAAAAAATAATCTAACTCCAAAGCAGTCAGTTCTAACAGTATGCTTAGCTGTACCTGGGGACAAGGCTGTCTCCTCCTCGCAAGGTGGTAGGGTCCAACTCAAATATGGAGGAGATATCGTTTCCTTCAGGCACAGACACCAGCGAGTATGCCATCTTCTCCTGAGCACTGCGCAAGCCTCTTCTGGAGGCATCCTGCTCAGGGTCCAGCTGTGGAGGAAGTCCCATCACACAGAGTCAGACCAAGCCCTCCAGACCCACCCACCCAGCATTAAACAGATGGGGCCTGTATTCGCAGACATGACTGAACCACTTCAAGTATCCGTTAAGACAGCTGGGCTTTAGGACACCAGTAAAACTGACAATTAGCTGCTCTTGCCAACCATTTCTTTGTTTTCCCTGGTATAAACAAGTAACTTCTAAGTATTTCTGGATCACAAACACAATAATCCTAAACCACAGAAGTTGTATCTTGCAGACAGTGCCAGAAGACACTCAAAATCCCCTAGCCATTCACCCCACAGTGCACTGGGAACACTGACTAGTTTCAGATGACCCGCATTTGCTAAGATCCCCACCCCTGACACTACTAGTTCTTGAAATGTATTTGACATATTGCAATTATCATTCTAACAAAGCAATTATGTGAACTGTAAATATAAAAATCAGCAACACTATGTACCAACAATCTTGCTGGGAAATAATCAACCTCAGCAGCAAAAATGGGGCTCGCATCTACGAATCACAGACAAATGAAACAAAAAGCTAATCAAGAAGTTAGATGTCTTGCTGTTCGCACCACAGTTTATGATGCACTCAAACACAGTGATACGCTACAAAGGCCAGGGCATCAGAGTACCTTTATTTCCAAGGCACTAGCACATTACCAGCCTCCTTTAGCAAAGGAGGAATGAATAAACCCCTGGATTTTCAGATGAAAGGACAAACGGATAGGAAAAAAAAAGATAAACTGGGGGAAAGGAACAACTTTCTTTAAGATCTTTCCTAGGGAACTACCAGTTATCACTAGTCAATAAAAAAGTTGTCTGACTGTCTGACACAACACGGCAGCCAGCTGTCCATGCATAAACATCTAAATCCTAGACATAATTTTCAACGTGATCAAGCAACCAATTTATCAGCTTCTCTGTGATCATGGCACCAGCAGAAGGCAGGCACCCAAAGCAGTCAGCACTCAAGTACCTGTCTTTCAAAGCCCTGGCGTCAGGGATTGCAATCCTTAAACATACGGAAAGGTATCTAATGTTGCTTGTGCCTCAGGATACTCTGTAGTTAGCACATTTATAGTCAATGAACTTGGATGCAGACTAGTGACATTTAAAGTCTGATTTTGCACATGGGAACAGACAGTTAGCTGTATGGAACAGAAATACACATTGGGACCATGCCTTCAAGAGAAGAAGCAACTACAATCTCAGAGTCCATCTGGAGGCTTTACACCGGGAGAAATTCGCTCATTTGGAATGAATTCTCCAAATTTCAGCTGTCTCCTTCATCCCCACAGTAAGACAGCTGCTCTGTATTCAAAATTTGTACTTCAGGAGACAACTGGTCAGTTATTGAAACTGTGACAAAGCTGAAAATGAGTAGTAAATCAGAAAGTAGGAAATGAGGCAATTTAGGGAGAACTAAAACTTCAATCCCAAAGCCGACAACAGTAATCCCCTTTAATATTGCAAGGTACTTGCTGGCATCTCATCTATGCCCATTCAAACCCCACTCTTGTACAGCTCACTGAGGTATAAGGAGAAAACAACAACAGAACACCGAGCTGTGCAAAGAACCCTGCTGTCTTGCAGACAGCTCACATTTGAATCAAGTTGGGATAAAGTTGGATAAAGCAGCCTACACCACCCTGTCACTAGTGAATGTTAAACGATGCAGTAATTCTGTGTCAGAAATGAATTATGTGCTCCTGATGCTATTCTTTATGGTCTGTTTTTGCCACCTAGTGGTAAAGAGACAGCAGGGAAAAATCAGTACAACCCTGAAGCCAGTGCATTATCATTATAACTGCACTTACCGGGAGGAGACAGTAGCATATCACCAGTAGGACGGATGTCTACATAAAAGGCCTCAACACTGATTAAATTTCAAAAAGTTAAGCCAACAAATTAGTTCAATGTGGGATTCCCCCCTCCCCAAACAATAGCTTTGTGGGTGGTTTTTGTTCATTTTTCAATATGTTTACTGAAGTCAAGCTGTCAGAAGATCAGTGTTTGCTGCCAAATACCACTGAGAACTAATCAGGATAACAGCTCAGTATCTGGGGACAAGAGTAAGTGTTTGAATGGCCAAGCTATAATGACAAATCCTTTTAGGAGGAAAAATCCACCCTGCAGGATTTCAAAGCACCACAGTGCATTCATCTTTTAAAAAAATCGGAGTTGTTCTTTTCCATATCCAAATGGAGCAAATCTTCCATGATACAGGATAAATAATCAAGAAAGCTGCGTGTGCCTACAATCAAATCCAACTAAAAAAATATAATCCACAGTGGAAAGTGCTGTTCCAGTTTTATCTGTTTTCAACTACTGAAGCAATGCTGTTTCCCTTTGGTGTCAAAGAGAAGCTTCTATTAATATAAAGCATCAGCACACTCAATCTTTGACACAACAACATTTACAGAAAACAACACATACTCGCTTTCACAGAATGGCACTGAAATCATTCTCACCCTGCCATTCTTGCTCTCTAGACCCTTTATCCTGGCTTTCCTGCAACAAGCTAAAATGAGAGGGGGAATTAATTTCTTAAAAAAGGAGGCGAGACAACTGACTGGCACTGCACTATGTGAACATCCCGGCAGGGACACTTGCCATCTGGCGTCACCTTGAGCAAGTAGCTCTTCAGACCTTTTCAAGAGAGTGCTTCAAGGAGGCAAAGGTTTAAGAAATAAGGAAGACAGAAAAAGAGATGGTACAAAGTGGGGAGGTGAGGGGGTCCAAGTACTTATAAATTCGGTTCCAAGTGCACTGCTCTTCACTAAAGCCTAATCCAGTTTTCTATATCCACTCCCCTGGATAGGCCTTAAAAGCCTTCAGATCTTTCTCAGTTTTTTAGTTTCTTCACTAGCAACAAAGCCTGGACCATCTATGCAATGGCCAGGTAAAACCTGGGCCTGTGTCAAGCCCTCCTCAATTAGGGGCAAGATCATACTCTTGCCTATACTTACTGAGGATTGACACTCCAGGTCATCTTCCTCATAGTCAGGGTTTACCTGATGAAACAGAATCACAGGCACATCAAAACTCTAACAGAGCTGGAAGTGGTAAACAACCTCAGCGCAGTCTAAACTTATTTTGTAAAAAATGCACTCTACTGCTACAGCACTACCAGGCATGCAGAACAAATATACTGTGCAAACTGAGTCATTTCTAATTGGGCATCTGTCTGTCCATGAATTAAGCAGTTAAGTAATCTGCAAACATACCGAGAGATTTATCTTGTTCAGGATAATCACTAAAGGACCAAGAGGGGTAGAGAATTACCAAGTTTCAGGATTTTATTTTTCTTTTAAATCCCAAGTGGAATTTCCAACTAGAAATTACTGACTTGGCAGAAATCTTTTAGAACAAACATTATTTTAACCGTGGATCAGGTGAGCAATCACCTCTGGTATATTTTTGCACAATGTAAGACTATGTTTTTATTTTGGCTGATTAGCAAATCCAAGATTTACTGGAAAAGCTCTATACTGGATCACCACTGAAAAGGATTTGCAAGTGTGCATGTGACAAAATGCTCCTGTTTTTCTAATCTCCTTATTAGAAGAATATAAAATAGGATATTTAATTTGGACTTTTCCCACTGAAACTCTCAGGTCAATAGCATGGGCTGAGACAGCCCTTCTGCCCTGCCATGCACTCTTACATACAGGACAGCTTTCACTTTCAAAGGTTTGTGTATTGGCATGTTGATATATTCATGCTTTCAAGTAAATAGTAGTAGTTTTAATAAACATGTACAAGTATTAAGCAGCAAAACTCACAAAATTATAACCCTTGTATTTTTTTTTTTTTTTTTAAATAAAATGTCCTGAAATTTTATTTCAATGAGGGAAGATGTCCACTATGGAGAGAGAAAAAGACTTATTTATTTTGTGCTTGGACAGCTAAGTGTTATCTGCAGTACTTACAAGACTGGTCTAAAGTCTAACTGCATTTTCATTCTAGTCAGTTCTATAATTCCACTTGGAAATCAGGATTACAAGAGAAAGTAACAATAGTTGAATTCATTTCCCCCCAAAGGCTCTCAGCCATTTTCAATTTATTCATCTATTAATAAATTCATCTTGATTTCTACTGCCCACATGACAGGATACTATTTAGTGTCTATTCTCTGCAGGAGAAGAGTTATTGGCTCTAGAATTAATACAAAAAGTGAAATAAGCTCAAGACTACCCCTATACCATGGTATTCTTTCAAGTCTCTTTCACCTTATTTTCTAAGTTTAACCATGTACTTTTGTACTAAGGACCCAAACACCTCTCTCCTCCCCTGTGTCTATTTTTAGAGCAGGAAATAAAAGATTTTCAGAAGGTATAAAAGGAAGAAGAGACTATGGAAGAAAATACAGAGTTCCTAAGCAAGCCCCAGCACCTACCTCTGCCGCTAGGTAGTGTCCAGTAGCAAGGTGTTTGAACCTAAAAAGGCTGTTCCAGTACCCCGCACCACCACGACAAGGATCATGCTGCACCACCTACAAGGGAAGGGAAACCACATTTACATTGTACCTCTTTCAAACACAGCATTTACTGTATTTCACATGCAGGTAAGAGGAAACAGGACAAGGAGCTCCAGATAAGTTATGTTCCTGTGTGAACAACACACAGTAAATACTTTGAGTTGGCTACAATTAGTTCACTTCAACAACTTTGGAATGATAGCAGGAAGATTATGGTGCAAGTTATCAGAGACGTAATTAAGGTGCTGTAGATGTGCATGTGTTGCTAGGTCTTGAAACAAACTTCCTAAAGAAATGCAACAAATCCTTTACCTTTTTGGCAGAGCTATTTTTTGACCTTCTTAAAGTGGATGAGGGAAGACATATGGAAATATTTCAAATGCAACTGTGCTGTACAAAAGAATATGGAAGACTTATATTTACTCTCTAACTTCTCCTGTGGCAGGCAGAGCCTCCAACACCAGATGATCTGTCACTTCATACTGGCTACTCTGTGGGTACATTCGCTTCCTTTAGGAAAACTCAGCATAGCTGGCCTGTGCCTGTCAGGGAAGGACTATCTTACCTCTGCCTCGCATTTACCACAGGGTAACCACACACACGGACAGTTACCACAGAAGCTACTGATGTGTTGTAACATGTCAAAATAATGTTAATTATAGGTAGGCTTTTAATTCAAATACGGGAGAAGCTGTATACCAAAGCAAATACTTCCGGAAAGAGAGTATTAGAAACACCTATCCACCATTACAGTTCATTTTATGATTTTCACATCCAGTTTATATGGAAAACACTTAAAATCATAAACTCAATAACATAAAATCATAACACTACCAATAGACTGAGGATATTTTAAGAAGCCAGTGATGGCCAAGGTATTAGTCACTCTATTTAAAAGCCAAGTAAAGAAAAAAAAACAGTCCAGACAAGCAACACACAGAGACTAGCAAAGGGTTGCAAACTCCTGTCAAATGAGGATATGCATAATCACATTATTCCACACCAAAAATAGAGTGTTCAGTACACTCAGCAGGACAGCTGAAATTATTAGCTGGTGTTAAACTTCAGTGACTGGTGAGAAAATGACTTCATAGACGCGTCTCTGTCCCCTTTTCCTGAATTGTCAAGAACCTGAATTTGAGAGCTATCTGCTGCACCATTAGAGATTGGAACTCTGTTTTGATTTGGCACAAAAAGCACAGTAAGTAAAGGACTTTTAAGATTAAACTTTTAACAAGACGACTTTTACCTAAAAAAAGAAATCCAGGTACGCTGTTTTTAAACAGAAACAGTAATTGTTCCTACAAAGTCACCCCCAGCCTGGGTTACAATTCTTACCTCTACTTCCCACAGGGCTTTTGAACTGGTTGCAGACGTGGCCGACTGCCTCCCTGTCGTTCTCAGGAAGACATGCTGCTTCTTCCTGTGCTCGTCGCAGGTCAGAAACTTCTCCTGTTCTGCATGAAACAGTCTCACCACATCCCCCTGTCCAAGCCCAGACAGCATGGTCAGTACAGACATTACCCATCAGTGAACAAGTTACAAGCAAGTAGAGTTTTGAGTCTTACCCCTTTGAGAATATCATCTTTGTTATCACTCCATTTCATGAAGAGAACTATTTTCCAGCTAGTATTGCAATTCACAGAGTTGACCTAAAAGGAGAACTAAAACCATTAGTCCCACTGTCTTGTACCTGCACAAGACACCGCCACAAACTACCGCCTTACTTTTTAGACAATTTTCAGCAGAATACTTCAGTTCCTGTTGCACTACTCTAGAGAAGGAACATCCTTTCTGCATTTACTGCAGAACAAGTAACTACAGAGCTGACTTGCTAGGAAGGCAGTTGCTGCACATCACTGCGCCATGACTTCTGATTTTGAAGGAAAATCTTGGTTTTAGCCCATCAAGCCAAAGAAATCAAACTCAAACCTCTAGCCAGCACCCAACAGAAATGAGAAGAGTCTGATAGCTCTATTAAGTTGCTGATTAACAAGATAACCATTCTAAACAATGCCACAGGTACCAACCAACCAATTTTCCTAAAACAAGTCCAAGCAGCTTAGCTGAAACAGACAGGTTTGTACAGCTGCTCCAGCTGTGTCAATCTGCCCTTACCTCATTGCATCCCGGATTATCAACAAGCTGATGACTACTCGCATGAAGAGGCTGGCCAGCATTGACAGGATTCAGGACTACTTTGTCTCCAATGACAACCTGTAGATAAGCGCAGCATCAGACAGAAATTTGCACCCCGAGAAGGCTCTTTTTCTTTCTTTTTTAATGGAAGTGATGGGAGGAAATCACCTTCTTGCAGTTTGGAGAGACGCCAGTCTGAGTATGAAAACCAGGACTGTTTACTTCAGAATTTAGCTCACCATACTCAGCCATTCAGGCAGGAAAAAGCCCCTATGCTATTGGGCTCAGAGGCTTGCAGAAGAAACACAGTCTGCAATTCTGGTAACTAACCTATCTGCTGCTTTCCATAAAGTTCTTTCATTGGTTAACATTTAACAAATAATTCCTATAGCAAAAGGTCAGCCAAAAATCATCCTCCTCCAAGACATGCTTTCATTTGTAAAATCAGATTCTTGAGCAGGCTGGCACATGAATGAAGAGAAATACACTTTATTATAGACAGTAAAGATCCTGTTCTTTCCTTCTTCTAAGGCAAAGTCTTACTTAAACTTAAAACCAAAAAGCTTTTTCTCTACTGAAAAGAACTATTCTTAGTGATAAAGTGTCTGAGAATTGGTGTGATTTCAAAGCGCTTAATGGCCACTAAGACTGCGCTACCCTGTGCTTTGGCTTTCCTCTCTGTGTGTGCCTGTAGAAATGGAACAGGCACATCAAAACGTATGGGGCTAGTGTACAGGATGAATTATTCCTACTTTATTAAGTCCGCTCTGTTTACGTGCCAAATATATACCTGGACTATATCACAGAGCACAGTGAACCTTATTACCTCCTGGTTCTAGGCAGATAACATATCCAGATGACTCAGATTTTGTAAAAAAGAGATTTAGAGATTAAAATGGTAATTCATTTAATTCAGAGCCAATTATTTTCCAGATTTCCCATGAACAGGACCATTTAACCTCATTATTACCTCATTCCTCAAATACAAAATGATGATGAATTTTGATTCCAAACTGACAACATTGAAAACCAAGATGCTAATTATTTGTTCCAAATCTACTGAAGGAACTCAACATTTCCTACCATTGTGAATTGGACAGGAATTGTGAAAGGCCAGCGTAATTAGGTCCCTTATTCCCTCCAACGTTAAATCATTCCACGTTTCCAAAATACAAGTTGCCATAGCAATTTTCCTCCCCCTCATGACAGCATAGGAAAAAGGTTGTTCCTGCAACATCACACACTAAAAGATCTGTGCATTTCATTAATTGCAAGACAGGCCTCCCAAAAGAAGCTTTGCCAAGCTGTGCACAAAGCAATACGGGAAGATATTCCCCTTCGCACTTACGCTGTCTCCAATGGAACGTAGCTTGTAGAAGGGCTGTATGTAGAACCAGGAACCTTCATTTCCAGCTTCATCCAAGGTCACCCTCATAGCATTCTTCTCTAGTAGAGCTGGAAGCCTCTTATTTACTGTTAAGTATTTGTTACTTTTTAAGTGAAGCAGCTAGAATAAGAATTAGAGTTCAGTTCTAAGAATGCTCATTTTTCCTTCCCTCAGTAAATAGCAAGTGTGCTTAAGATAACCACAATACTATACAGGACTTACATAATTTAGTTTTTAAAAATACTGATGAATTCAGGCACAATTTCACTTGCACTTCTTTCAGTGTATATACAGTCCTACAGCACAAAACATCTTCAGCTAATCCAACTGTTCCTTCTCCAGCAAATGATAAACACTTAGAAATGCCCGCATCACTTTACGACAGCCTGTTCAAAAACCCAGGATCAAAAGTTGTAAAATGCTGGGGACTAAGTGGCTTTCCCTGGTACAAAGGGGGTGGTGAGAAGCAAAGCTGCTCTTATCTTGCATTGCTCCGTCTCATTTAACATAAAACGTGGCTTCTTTGAAGACTCTCCTCAAAGAGTCCCATTCTTCAACCCTCCACCGCACACCACCTTGCAGAGTGCGCACCATCAGCACAAAAGTGTGAGCTGCAGCACGTCACACCCCAGCTCCCGACCTACCCAGCTCCAACCAACTGTTGTTAAGTTTCCAGTAAATTTAGCAGACATGTACTTTCAAACAGAAAGCTGCTTTTTGATGCCTTTTGACTACCATAAATACTCACAGAACATATGGGAGTTATGGAAAAATATGAGTAAAAACTTATCACTGCTCTTAATAGTGCTGATGTTTGCAGTCCAATCAAAAATGGGTGTTATTTTTCTCTCATCATTAAAAATATATTTTTTTTTTGCCTCAGACACACAGGCCAATAGCGCACTTAATTCAACCAAGACAGGCACTTCCTCCATCAGGTTGCTCCAAATCCTGCAATTGCTTTAAAGGGCGGCCGACCAATTGCTCCTTGCAAAAAGAAAGCCCAGTCTAGCCCTGCTCGTAGCCACCGCCCCTGTTGGCTGGTACTGTGTCAGCAGAATAAAATAAAACACACCTGTACAGGAATCTCTTAATCTGAGGCTCCATATGCTCAGGTAACTATGGATACTTCAGAAGCGTGGAGGCACTCTATCTAGTGGAAGTAGATCTGTTTTGGTTTCATATTATGTTCCCCATTTATTAAAGACCTGTCTTTTAATTATACAGTTGTTGTACTTGCCATTTTTCTTGGGTTTGAGACATGATTTGGGTTTTTTTTCCCCAATCCCTGGGACCTAGCATATCCTCTGCTTCAATGGACTGCAGTTACTTATATGGCTTGATTTTCCTTCACTGGGTCAATTTACTATTTGATGTGTCAACATTTAATTGTGAGAGACCATATTTGGCATCATACAGTGCCTGTGCCATCTTCCAAACGGCCAACTCTAACAAAGGCTTTAAGCAGTATTTCTGAAGAAAGTAACCATATGGTGACCTCAAAAAAAAAAAAGCTCAATTAACCCATAATAAAAAAAGTGACTCCATCACAGCTGTACACCCAGTTCTTGCTTCACAGGATCCCTCTTCAGGACACTGTCATACCTTGCAAAACTAGACTCTTGTCCATGAACTCCAGAAATTTAAAGTCACATTCAGCAGGGGAGTTTGCAACCTGTACAGGATTTTGCTCAAAGATGTTCACAGCCTACCTGGATAACATTGCCATACTGGATGACTGTTCCCAGCAGCTTCCTGTTTTCCGTTTCGTTCTGTTTCTTTTCCAAATCTGCCGCATGCTGAAATTAAAGAACAATTTAACTGCTGATTGTTTCATAAAAAGAGTGGCCAAACGCCCAAGGTTCTTTAAGATTATTTCCAAGAACTGGAAAAACAGCAAGCATCTGAAACAGCGTAATTTCCTTTTTCCAACCTCTAACAGCATAAGTTCCAATTTCCTTTTTCAGTTGTTCAGGAAGATGGACACACAGCAATTAAGCAACCCATAATTTGGATAAATTAGACAAAATTTTGGAATAAAACACGAGGTGAAAAGCTCAGACAAGATAGAAGACAAGTCATGAGAAGACAACACAGCTATGGAGGGAAGGTGAAAAAGGATGGGTAACTACCCAAGCCAAGAAGTCTATATTCCTTTCTACTGGACTTCTATACAAATTGAAAGGAAAGGACCTCAACTCTGGTTCTTTATTTTACTTTGCCAATACAGGCCTTCTACAGCCTGTTTAGGCCAACTCTAATCATCTTTACCATGCAACAGGATTATTTAGAAGACATTTACAAATGCCCTCTGCAGCTCTGAGTACATGAGTTCCCAATGTCCCAGCACTGCAGAGCCTGTACTTCATGAGGCTGAAGGATACTCTGTGCTGCATTACAGACGGGCTGTGAAAATACAGTTGGGCATTTCTGTATCACACTAACATGGTAATAGAAGGGAAAGCCCTTGCAAAACTTAATGCTCATAGGGATACATTGTTCTATTTGGTAATTTATCACTAGTCTCTCACACTTGGTTTTGCTTTAAAGTAAGAGAGCTATTTTGTCAGGCTGTTTTTAAACCATTTCATTTGATTAAAAAATTCTCCTACTTTACATGAAAAATTTCTTTCATTAAAAAATATCTGTATTTCCTTTAACTGATATCTGGCAATAGAAAGTAATTTAAAACTAGACCCTTTTGGAGGCTAAAAATCAATGTTTATGGTTTGGTTCTCAAATCTCAAGGACTATGGTAGGTCAAGTTTTCTCCTGGAAGAGAAGAAAGTGCCCACAGTTCCTAACTGTAGGAAGGTAAAGTAGTAATAACACAGGACAAAGCTTTGCTAGTGCAAAGGAAGAACTATCTGTATACTGTTATAAAATTTCAGCACCTTCAGCTTACACAAAATGTGCTATTTTTAGATGTGCTAGGTATGATAGCTGGCTCTTGCTCCAGGAGAACCTGGAACACAGCTGCTCATTCAAAGTCAAAAATATATTCAGAAATACAATGCAGCATAATCTTCTCTATTACTGAAATACAACATTTTTTGCTAGATTTCAAAGCATTCTGTCAAGAAAGGATTTCTTTAAGACACTAGAGCCCTCTCAACTATCAACGGCAATCACAAAAGACAGGACTTCTCTGCCTGCACTGGACCGAGTGTCACATTTATTACAAATAAAATAGTGTATTCTGTGAAAACACAATTAAGACTTTGGAAGCATTTCAAAAGCACACACCGAAAGTGAGGTTCATTCAAGAAGGATCATTTTCTCTGGCCACTAGATGTCAGCTTCTCAACCAGCACCGATTCTTGATACCAAAGAAAGACAAGTGTCCCAGATTTTTAAATCCCTTAAATGGCATTAACTTAAAATAACCTGACCTCAGCATTGAGTGCTCCACAGCAGACAATAAATTCCACCAGCAGACAAACAGAAGCCAAAAAAGGCAAGTGATGATGAATCCATCTTGCATCACCAATTTCATTAGAAATTATATGCACTGATAAAGAAATCTAATCACAGGCAGAGCTAACAGTTGTTGTGCACATGTTCCAGGGCACAGCCCCCCAATATACATCGTGCAAAAGGTAGGGTTTTTTAGTGTATTCCATGTGCCATCAAATGGAAAAGATGACACATATGATTGGCAGAAAAAGAAGTTTTGATATATATATATGAGTGATGTACATGGGACCAAATTTTTTTGAAGACATTCATCAGCCACAGGTCCCCGAAGACCTGATTTGGCACATGCTACGTAAAGGATTAGCCTTTATGTCAAAGTGATGCATATTAAATAATCTCCAGTAAAATTGTAAAGGCCTCAAATCCCTTCACCAAATCAAGCATGGAGTTCGTGCATGGTGGTACATTTCTGTACAAACATCACTCAGCTGAAGCTAAATACTGGAAAAATCTAACACTGTATTTCCATAGGGACCCCGGCACAAAATGGTAAAGTGTCAGACAAATAGGAACAGGTTCCAAACACCTGAACTGGCATGTACTGAATAAAGAGAAGACAACTGTAAAAGACATTGTAATTCAGGGCAATTACACAGTATTTTTCTTCTACATGATGCAGTATTTAGACTATACTTTCTCTTTAAAATCCATAAACTCACACACATATCCTGTGGGCATAAACTCTCGGCTTCCCTCAGACACCAGAACAACCAAACCCAGAATGTGTTGTTACTTAAAGCTTGCTGGCACAGTCTACCTCTCTTATCATTATTAAAGGGGCAGGAGAAATGCAGCACAAGTGAGGGACCTTTGTGCTACAGCCAGTGCCAAAATAGCTTTCTCTTTGCCAGGTTAATACTTCAAGGTTATAAAATTATGTTTTCAGAAGAAAAATGAGTCAAACAGTCAGCCTTTGTGAAATGCAGGAGCAAGGCAGCCATATGGCAATCAGCAAATGACACTCTCCTACAGGGCCATTTTGTATTTCAGTCTACAATGAGCTTAATATAGACTTAAAGAAACTAAAAATATTTAGAATTGTAATTTTGACATGAAGTACTCTAGCTATGTAATTTTAACATAAACATGGAGTTTATTTAACTCTAAAGTCAACAGATGGTATTTAAGTTAAGCTTTTTTTTTTTTATGTAGGAACTCTAAAAACAGCAATCAACTGCCTTACTGGGTTTTCAGCTGCTGAATGTCAACATTTTACCCAGAAAATATTAAATACTGCAAGCTATTAAGGAAGGAGAGGCTGTCTGGCCTTATAATTACTCATAATTACCCATCAACCTTTAAATGTATTAACAGCAGCTATGTTTGAGGAATCCCAATAGATTTATCAGACTGGTGGCTCAGATGGCATCTACCAGCACAGCTAATGCCCGTGACTTCCCACGTTGAGATGCAACGCCTGAGAATCCTCTACTCTGCGTAGCTGTTTGAAGGATCCTATTTTTATGCTGTTACCACCCAAAATGCCCATGTAGAGCACTACTACAGGTTAGAACAGGTTAATAACGGACGTTTAAACAGCTGTCATGACTCTTACCTCAGTATCATACATACTGGTATTGGGGCACACAGACCTTGACCAGCATGCTGTTGTAAATCAAAGGCTGTTTAAAGAGTTAGTTTTGAGCAAATGTCTCAAAAGGAGTCTTGCATAATAATTTCTACATACTTTCTTGATGTCTCTGGGTTATTGTGTCAAGTTGACTGAAAGTACTTAAAGAAGTACAGATGAGAGTGTTGATGATCAAAAGGAGCCTAAGCATGAATACTTACGTGCAGTTTATTGAGTAGCACAGCATCGGTTGTGCTGTTAGCTCCTGGCTTTGCTGCTTTCCAGAACTGCTTTTGAGCAGAGTACCGGTTCATGGGACATAGTTTGAACAGGCAATCTATAAAAAACAAATGAAAACCAGAAAGATGGGTTCAACCATTCGTAATTATCTGGATTTTTTGCTACTAACATTGTCCAAATATTCCAGCAGCAAGGAAAGGTTTATAAACAAATTCCAAAAAGCTCTTGATCAGACAAATGCTTTTTTGAGCAACAGGAATGTTGCCCCATGAATGATAAAAATTAACTGCTGCTGCCAAACATCTGATGCAAGACCAGAAAATTTAGAACTTGTCCCAGTCAAAAACACTACCATACTAAAATGGTAACACATTTCAATGCTTTCCCAGGCAAACAGATTCATTTTACACACTTCCAACTTTTTGGTTTTCTAATTTGGTTGTATGAACTAGCATACCTGCTAACGTTAGGTTGGGGGGTTTTGGTTTGATTTTTTTTGTTGTTGTTTAGTCTTTAGAACAAATCTCTTCTATTGCTAGGGAAAATGAGGCACAAAGAATTGGAGAAACTCACCTAATAAAGTTGCAGTTGCATAAAATACCCCCAAAGAACAGCACATACAAGCACAGATGTTCAAAGCGTAGCTCGAGGTAACAGTGAACCCCTCAGGGTGTCGGGTTCTTTACTCAGTCTATCCACACTGTTTATTTAACATTCTGCCTGGCAAAGGCCAGGAATTACAGATCATTAGTCTTATGAAAAATACATTTTTATATTAAAGTGATGCTAACTTATCAGTAATAAAACCAAATTAGCTGTGTTTACTATTTTTCCTCTTCTCTGTTGCTAAGCAACGGAACACACAAAAAAATAAATTAAGCTTTTCAAACACAATGCCTAAAGTAGCAGCTTAGAAGTTTAAACAAAGTGCCAAAAAACCCTGAAGGCTGTTCCCAGTGCCTCTTTGGCAATGGCATGGATGTACAACTTCAAGTTTCTAATTCACACAGCATTTGTCATGGCTCCTGATGTATTCTTACAGGCAAGCACTGCAATGTGGGATGCAGCAAGCTAAGGAGAGACCTACCTGGGTGTTTTATCTTCACTGTCTCAAAAGCACAGCTGCTTGTGAGCTACTTTGCTAATAAGACTCACTGGATGCACATCAACCAAAAAGGTAAAAACCCCACATTGAAGACAAGTCATTTCAGCTCTGCCAGAGGTTAAAGTTGCTGAAGGGGCTGAGCTCCGCTAGAGACACTTTCACAATTTTATCTGGGGACACCATTTGAGCTGGACACCTTCACTCTTCTCACACCTTCATTAAAGAAAAGGCCTATTTGATGTCACTCTCTCTGCCTGTCTAATCCATCCTCAAAGTACCATTAGAGCACACCAGGCAATATCAAACACCTTTCACAGAAGGGCAAAGGTCTCTCTTCAAAACTAAATCCCCTTCTAATGGGGTGAAGCACTGGAGGCAGATTGGCGTTTCATCTCAGTGAGCCACCGACTGCTGAAGGGGCTGATCAACTTGTCCAAAACCACCACAGCAACTCCTGCAGCCTGCTCAGCTGGTGGCCCAGTACACCAGCAACAGACCCAGCAGGAGCTGCATATGGCACTGGGGATCTTTAACGGAGTGACACATACCGGGGAAGGATAGAAAGAGCTGAGGTATGTGGAAGGAGATTTAATTGCATCTATCCAGCATATTCACCTCCACTTTGACACTACCTGCTTATAGCTTCTGAACAAAGAAGGAAAGTGGAAAACAAAGTGCAAACCATCCTTTCCAGGTTTGCTCTCTTCAACGTATTTTTCATTTACATAAAGATGATTCACAGAGATTGACAGCACAGAATAGATGCAAAAAGCCACTGCAGGCTGGCACTTTAAGCTAAGACTATGCATTGTAAGCAACACACCAGCTATAAAATTTTCTATTTTTGCTTAAACCATCAGTTCACACAATGACAGCAATTAACACACAGAACTGCATAGAAGAATTAATTGTATGCTAGATTTAGTCACAGTGCAAGTGTACTTTTTTCAGTCAAGAAAGTTGTCAAGCTAGGCTTAACTTCCAAATTGTTAACTGCAGGCAACCTCCTCTCTTCCCTGTAGCAGGGGGGAAAAGGTCTACAAGTGATTGACCTTGTTCAATGCAAGAAAGGAAAACATGTTTTTCTTAGGTTTTCTTCCTAGTTACAAAGTTACAGATCTAAAACAAACAGTGACAAGCAGGCAACATTTTTTTCCCTCTAATATTTGTTCTATAAAATCTGTATCTTAAGTGGTTAAGGAGTTAAACTTAACCTTGTTCACCTTAATATGACCACCAGAGGCTGGTTTGTACAGAGAGTATTTCACCATGGGTCGAGCTACATGAACTTTATGGCCAGAAGACTTTTAGACCTCCAGATTCCACGGGCTTTTATTTTTACAAAAAAATCAACATGCAAGGATGTGCTAGCTGGGTACCACCATAGTCAGCAGTCTGCAACCCACAGTAGTGATGACTGCGTAAGGTAAACCAACTACTTGTCAGACACTAACTTAGGGAAGTTAGATTTATTTCTAATAGATCCAAAGTGAAACCAAAGCAGCTGAAACAATGAGTTACCTGCTTTGATCATGGATCTGAGCAGCTTTAGCCACATGGGAAAGGTGATAAATAAAACTATTACTGTGAAGTAATTACATCTTATTATACAGTTTGTTAAATATTAACCATGAAGGAAAGCATTTCCTTTTCAGATCTTCAAGATATACAGTGAAAAATGGCAGATTCACACACTGAGTAAGTATAAAAATAAAATACTGCGTAACTGCTGATGAAATGATGACACATCATCAAGCCTGAACACTGAATAAAGGTCCTGCAGGAAGAAGTGATGGCATCATTGTGTACATTGTATCCCATCATGCAGGGATTAAATGTGCATTTCAATGCTTCCAAGCTAAGCCCTGTTCTTTCAGCAGCAATTACTTTGCATCTAATAAAGCGGACTGAGTAAGACCACCATGTAATATACATCAATGCTCTCACTGTTTGGATATTTAGATCCCCACATGGGCCTTTGCCACCAGCAGCTCACAAGAATATTGTCAGTGATGTTTGGTTATCCTCTGCATGTACCAGCATCACAGAGGAACAGTCAAAATCAAGGATACTGGAGACACAAAAAAATTCCACGTTCCAAAGTATTCTGGGGTTCAACGAAGAGAGAAACTTGCCAGCTACATTATTCCAAGGCAATTCCTTCCACACCATGCTTTTCATTTTCTTTTTTCCCCTTTTCCATTCCCTTCTCTTGTACTAGATCTTGCCCCTTTCCTACCCAGCCAGTCTCTAAATTTCCAACCTTTCCTGCCAGTCCAAGCCCAGCTAGATTCTCTACTTCCATCCCGATTAATTTATTCAGCCCCCAACAACTGATTGATCCATCCTTTCTCTTTCCCCTCCACAGCAGCAGTGTACAGGTCTCCATCTAATCCTTGAGGATTATGTTTTGCCCAAACAATCCTCATCTCCCAAGGTTTCCCAGCTTCATCATCCAAGGCACCTTACTCTCCCAAAGCTTAAGGAACCAGAACTTTACGAAGAGAAGGATAGGGTTTTTTTTTTCCTTTAACCATCACAACAGTATTTTACCAATCACTTTTTAGGAATACAGACTTTTCTTTAAAAACACATCTGGGAAAAGTACCTGGCAAAAAAAAAGCCAAAACAGTAAAACTTAAAAACATCAGGCTGGAAAAGCATCTCCTAACGTAATTTTTCAGCCAGCCTTGAGCCTCCACACTGCTTCCACCCCTACCTTGTAGCAAACAAGAACTGCACTGTGTGGGGGCAGGGGAGCTGCTGCTGGGCAAGTGAAAATTATCACATGGCAAATCCCTCCAAAGGAGTAACAGCATCTGGGCTCACAGATGCAGGACCTGACTTAAGAGACAGACCACCACTTTCACACATGGTTAAGCTCCGCAAGCTCCCTCTGGTGCTGCCCCGTGACAGCAGCTTGCTGGCTGCTCTACCTGTTCCCATCCTGTTCTACCTGTCAGGGTCAACACAATCACGTATACACAATTTTTGCTTTCATAGCAAAATGAAAAACCTGACCAGACTGATATTTTTGTGTCTTCTTTTAAAATGGACTCTGTTGCACAGCAATTTAAGCAGCATTTAGGTAGTATGTTAGTAAGATTATTACAAAATACAATGCAAGACTTGTCCAAAATTGCAAATACCCACTAACTCCAGAGACACTGAGATGATCTGGAGAAGTATTTCAGAGCCCACCCAAGATACTGTCACCTTTGTTCACGCCAAGCTGCCTAGAAATAGGTGAGGCACACTCAAACATACCTATGGAATTCCAGTCTTCCCTTCAGAGGGTCTCTCCACCACTTGGGGCATTAAGTGACATTATTGTGTCAATTCTACCCTTGGTATATGAGAACAGCTTGGAAAGTTGTTAAATGGATACTGCCGACACCCAAAGCTCTTCCTGGTGCCTTTGCTGGGTGACAGCTGGACATTAGCCACTATTAAATCTTTCCATCTTTGCTACTTTCAGAGCTCAGCTCAGTTTTGAGTTACACTACACAATTTTGCTCACTCTGCCATTCTCTAGCATGCTTGTTTCTAAATGATCTGGAAGTACTTTTAGCTTCAGCTAGGCTGGTTGTGTAATACACCACTCATCATTTTTTCCAAATCTCCCCTGGCTATTTTAAGCCTTTAGTAGAAAGTCTTCACCAACTTCTCTGCAGTTAGAGAAAGCAGGCATCAAATATTTTGTTGGCAACAAAAAGGTGCGTCATTTCATTTTTCACACAGACACAGACTTTATGAAATGCCAACTGGAGAAAGGTAAGAGTCAAGAAAAGTTATTCCCTCTCAGAAATCATACTTCAGAGTACTTTCAGATGAGGTAAATCTATAAAGATGAAGATATTTAAATAAGTCACTTAAAAACCCCACTGAATATTTAACACCAACACAGCTGTTTCTTCGTTACTTGAAAAAAAAAAAATATCAAACTCCTTTTTGCGCAGCAATACTAAAATTAAAAGAAAATTAGCAATTCCCTGTTGAAATTTAGCAGTTTCTCTTCAGACTTTTCTATACTTAGATACCTGATATTTCCCCAAGGCCAAAGCCAGCTCACAGTAGAGAATAAATGTAAGGAGAGTATTTTTTAATTTTTATTTTAGATATAAAAAATAGCAGCAAAGAAGATGAATTAACATAGTTGGCAATGATGGAAATATTGCCAAGAGAAGTTTTTGACTTCATATTTATGAAAGTTGCACAGCTTTAGTAGGCTCACAAGGATGATAACACTCCACAGGATGAAGAGATTATTTATTTAAAGACAAAATGAAGACCTCTTCTGTGTTTAAGTGAAATATTTTCACGCAGGAGGCA
The DNA here is from genome assembly GCF_031877795.1 of Strix aluco. Taxonomy (NCBI): domain Eukaryota; kingdom Metazoa; phylum Chordata; class Aves; order Strigiformes; family Strigidae; genus Strix; species Strix aluco. The sequence continues at coordinate 12,170,193 of NC_133941.1, read as the reverse complement.
TACAGAATACAAAACGCACATATTCAATCACAGGCAAGCTTCACCTCCTCAGAAGCCCCATCATCTATTTCTATACTTGTTCCTTCTGAGGTTTAAAATGAATAGATGACAGCCTAAGAGGTTCAAAGAATATAGAACAAAAGCAGCTACAGAAATGTGTTGATTATTAATCATTCCTGCATTTCCATAAAGAGGGAGAAAAAAAGAACCTGATCCTACTGAAATTACTGTCTTTGTGATGAGAAGACATCCTTTCATTTTCCATCTGCAGCGAACAAGCTTTGCTGGGAGCACAGCAAACCATTTCAAAATATGTATTCTGTCAGGGTGCACTAAATGCTTGACCTGCTGTTCTGGCAGAGCCCTCTCCTGCTGTGGAAACAGGTCCAGCAAAACAAGAAAACCAACCTGAACTGTACACTTTTAGCCCAGTGGAAGAAGATGACTGAAGTCAAATTTCATGCTGCCAAGAGTTCTGCCATGTCACAAGCGGGAAAAATTTAAACGCAGGTGAGAAGGGCATTTGTATTCCAAGCCCAAAGATCTTCTCACTATTGCACATGTCACTGCAAAGCAACCCAATCATTCAGGATTCAAACACTGAACTAATTACACGGCAAAATATATTAGAGGTTGCTGCTGTGAAATCTGTTACTTCCCTTCTGCATGCTGTTGCATCTTGCCTGTTTCAAGGGCTTTCAATGCTTTTCTTTTTAAAGCAGAATAAAGGAGGAAAATCACCCTTGCAGCCAGCATTTAAATGGAGAGCCTGCATGATTTATGATCTAAATATATTTTAATTTTTATGTTAAAATAACCACCCTCAATTTATATCTGCAAGACATGAAGGTAACCACCCTCTTGCCATTGTACTCATTTATGTGCAGTTCTACCAATTGGAAATCGCTACTTCATTTCTTCAAGCTGCAACAAGATAGGAAATAATGCAATTGTTTTTAACTTTGAGCTGATGTATCAAACCAAAGGGAGAAGACTGCAACAGTTATTTCAGAGAGTGAAAAATTATAGACCTGAGAGCTGGACACTGGATATCAACGCCTACTAAATCAACAGTATTCATTAATGCAGCATCAATTAAAAAGCAACGTTTTTTTGAACACGTAGCAAATTAGCATGTAACTCCACACAACACTGTTAGTAACTTTGCAATAATAAACACAGCATTTTAGATGCACTGAAATTTGCTGTGGTTTAAGGCTGCCCTTCAGCAAAAACTGATCAAGGTAACTTCATTCCAACAAGGAAGAGCAAACACATAGCTCCTCACCTTCAGGGAAAATTACCTCCTGAGGCTCTGGACGCACTGCCATGTCTCAGGGTAAATGAAGACCCAAAGCACGAACAAGTCACAACACTACCAACAAACATCCTCCAAAGCCCTCAAGACCAAATGGTAGCAAAGTGCCCAAAAAACGACCAAAAGACTAACATGAGAAATGCACCTTTAAGTAAACATCTTAGGTACCAAAGAGTTCAGAATACATGTGTTTGTTTTATTTCTGCATGTAACCTCTTTGGTCTCCTTCAAGAAGAAAACTGCTACTCAAAAAGGGAGAAATATTTAGACACTGGATATACAGGCAGTTCCAAAAGGAAACATTTGCAGGAAAGACCAGATTCGTTTTTCAATCTCTGGTACGAGCAATGCTGAGTGAATATGCTTTGTGAAAACATAAAGCCAGAAGGGACAGCACCACAAGTAGAAAGAAAAAAAAAGCCCTGATGCAATTAACATCTATGCATTTAGCATCTGACAGGTTAAAGAGTGCAAGAAAACTGGCGGCCACCTTGTTGCTGAGCGGTGGCACTGTGATGGATAACCTGTCTCTGGATGGGCAATACAGAGCCACAAGAGATAGATGAAGACAAAAAAACCCACTGCGTTGCCTCAGAGAAAACCGTTAAGGACAGAGAATGAATGCATTGAGTATCCTTGAAAGCATTACGGAACAGGCCTAATTTCTGGACACAAAGACTTAGACCAAGAGAAGCTACTTAAGAATAATCTCAAGAACCTCTAGAAAAAGTCAAAGCACCACAAGGGCTCCTGGCTAGTAACAAATACAAACCAGAAAACTCTTAGTGTTGAGAAGAGGGAAAAGAAAAAAGAAAAAAATCCTCAAGACAGGAGTTCACAACTGCATACATTAATCTGAGCTAACCCAGGATCCCAAGGAAGCTATTGGTTTCAGTTAGTGTTTTTACTGTCTTAAGTTCACCTCTGCCTCTGGTCCAGCACAAAAAGAAATCCAGGCCTAGTGGCAAACCTTGCCAAGAGGCAAGTCCAAAGGCCAACCCCTTCTCTCTCCCACGTGTACTGAAAATCAGGTTTTGCACTCTACAAGGAGAAGCAGTCATGCTTTATATAAAAGGGAATTCAGCAAACTAATGTGCTTAAGAGTTGCAGAAGCATTTTTAAGTAAACTGTTGTGGCTGTAGCCTTTTCCCAGCCTTGAGAGCTGTATTCTTCACTCACGAAACCATTCCATACCTCCCATTTAATAGTTTCCATGATAAATGTCCCTGCAAGACACTGAAACACAAGTCTCAGAACACGAACCCTGGGACATTCTTCCTGACAATCTTCAGGTCTTTTCAGTCTACGTGGGTAGCATTTTACCCCGGCAACAAATCAAAGTTTATTCATCTGCTGGCTATATTCCATTTTATTTCAACTGCTCGCCCCTTGGATTTCATTTTCACATTTGCTTCCTCACTTGTTCCTGCTTTTCCGGAATAAAGTTACTGCTCAAAATGGGGAAGGAAGTGGGGGCAGGTGGTGGGGAATGGCTTGGACAGTCTGAGCACAGGAAGAACAAGAAAGATCAAATTTCAAACACCCTCTGAAAGCATCAATGTTGAGCAGTATGGAAAGAATACGGTTGTGCTATTAGCAGAGTTGACGTGACTGAACAGCATAATAAAAGTCGTTTCTATTTAAGAAAGCTTTGCGTGTGTGTTGTAGGAAACGAGCTACCACACCATCACGTAAAACAAAAGGCAAATTTTTCAGCTGTTCAATAAAGTAACTCAATTTTCAGCTTTTAAATGCATTTGGCTTAAAGAAAACCCATGTGGCCAAAAAATAAGATATAGGGAAGTTAAATAAATATTTGATAATATTATTGAAGTCTAGGTTGGAAGAACTGAAGAAGTAATACAACTGAATTCAGTGCTTTAATTTTTCTCACGCTAATGAAGTGCTTGGGATCCTTTGCCTGAAATGCTCATTGGTTTCTTTCCTTCCGCACCGAGCGCCACCTTCCCAGTCCCTGGCCCCACCGCCTTCTCCATAACTGCCAAAACTGCAGGCTCACAGATACTGGCAGACCCTCAGAAAGCTTACTTAGCTCATCGCTCCCTCCCAGAGGCAGAATTAACTATGCCTGCTCCATTCCTTACATAACTCCTGAAGTCACCTCTTCTGACACTCAACTATTTCTGTATCTAACCTATTTACTTCTACAATTTAAACCCATTAATTCTTTCCCTCTCCACATGGGCATGCAGGCTCCTCTGTCCCTGTCCACAACTACTGAGATGCAAGTCTCATCAGTCTTGTTCCTGACCGTTACCCTCCTCTGGATTTTCTCTAGTTAGCCCATATCTTTCTGGAAGTATGAGGTGCAGTACTAAACAAGATACTTGACTTGAGGCTCTGCCAGGAAGTAAAATTAGAAAAAATAATTACTATGTCTTTTGGCAATGTTTCTTTTTACATATTCCAACGCAGAAATTGCACTTTTTGCAACAGCACAGCATTGATGACTCCTATTCAAACTCAGATTCCTGCAATCCCCAGATCCTTTCCTACCACACTGCCCCGTGTGCCCATCCTCCTCCTCCCTGGATGCAATCAATTAAGTTCAGTCTTTGACATATGCCCCCTCTGAACTGCACCACAGTTTTTCAGATCGTTTCTCCAATTTTCAAAGTAATTGTGAGTGAATTCTCAAGTCATCTGCTTGTCTGTGGGGCTTGCAGAGAACAGCTAGCAGTGAAAAATGCAGTTACCAGCAGTGTGGCAGCAGACACCCAGTGCTACACTGGCAGTAGCAGACAGCATCCAACACATGTGCTGCCACACATGTTCAGACTTCCAGTAAATTGGCTATAGATGTACTTGAGCAGCACTATTTGAAGAGCTTAGCAAAGCAAAGATAAATGCAAAAAGACCCCAGACCTGCCTTAGTTATAGGAAACACCACCCTGGAGTAGAATAGAGCAGAGTCATGCTGCTGAACCGTGCCGCACTCCCAGGGAAACAGAATAAAACACCCGTGTCCACATCTGTTTTCTGAAAGCTTTATTCCTTGCTTTCTGTTCCTAGGCTTGGCTGGAGTCTTTCACCTCACTTACTGAGGCCTCTTCCTCTCTCTCTACTTTAAACAGTCACCATCCTCTTGGCAGGGGACCAGAGATGCTCTTGCTGAAGCCTATCAAATGATGCTACTCAATCTGACCAAGTTCACTCCGTCGCTCTACGCCACTCCCCTTCTCAAGAAGAGAGCACAGAAGACACCAACAAGTCATGTAGCTAATTAAAATTTGGCCAAGTCCTCCATAATGTAGCCTTAGCACTGAAGACTGCACTCGGGTTGTCATTTTAAAAAGTAGATTATGCTGACAAGATATATATACACACACACACTGTAAACGCAAGTGCTGCTGTATATTGCCTCTGCTCAAATTGTCCGTAGCAGCATACCAGTGTGTTACAGCAGAAAATAAAACACTTCAAGCACTTCCAACAGCACAATATTCCAGTTTGACGACAGCACTGAAGAGTTAAGCTATGCCAGCACTGCTGCTGCAACACAATCTATAGCTTTAGAGATCAAAAATGAAAGTGGAAAATAGTCCCTAAACTAGTAAAACAGCCCCTTCCAGGAACCACTTAAGAGCACTGCTTTACCAAAAAAGGCAAGTGAGAGCTGGAAGCCAAAGCAGCAAAGCCATGTTGTATTAAAAAAGCCAGACAGCTGGATAATAGAAATGTGAATAAGCCAGCTTCACTAGACCGGATTGCAAATGGGAAGAACAAATGTTCAGCGACCATGAGCGGAAGCAGAGCCTGCCAGCAGAGGCCTGAAGGCATTTATCCCAGCCGGCAGGAGCCGACAGCACATTCTTACTGGAGTTCGGGTTTGTTTTTTTTAATGCAATGCAATGCCGTCATTCTAAATAGGCAACAGGGTCACCATAGATTATGTCTGGAAAAAGAGGCTGATGAGGCACTTAACATCTCCTGAAGTGCTTTGCACCTGACTGCAGTGAGCAGGCAAAACCAAAAATCCAAATCCTAAAAATGTACTGTGTATCCTGGATTGACACACGTTTCACCCTGCTGTACAAAGCTGCCAATACTCTACTAGATGAGGACAGGCACAACGGTGGAGTTGTTACTAAAGAGAATTACATTCATTTTTCAACTTCAAAAGAAACTGAGGTGTGTTTTTTCTTTTCTTCTTTTTTTGTTGATAAAAACACATGGATGTCATTCAATTTATTTTAGGCTGCTCTACTACTTCATTATCTTCCAGAAAAAAAGAAGAACGTGCTATCGTCCATCTCTAAGGGATGTTTCATAAAGGCTCTAATGTAAGCCTCTTGCAGTAATAAATGCTTGGTGTAACTTGGTGTCTATTGTCCAATGGACATAGCAGCTTCTAGGACTCCTCAGTTTATCACAACCGCTTATGACCCTGGAGAATAGACTAAGAACCTGTGACAGGAACACCAAAAATTCATACAATATATCAAGGAAATAAAACATACCAATAAAGGAAATCATTGGTTTAGATTTCTTTAACTTCTTCTCCAACTATTAAGCAGACTAAGAAGTTTGGGTTTAGGTGCTGTAATTTCACAATGCCTGCCTTATCTCCCTGAAATCCATGAGACAAGAGAACCAAAATAAAACCCATTACACTGGTACCACAATAAGCACATGCAAACGATGGACCTCAAGGCTTCTTACGCCTGTCTCAATAGCCGCACCAGCCAGATCAGGAGCTCCCCTGCCCTACTTCTGCAATATTTGGCTTTCTAGTTCTCACTCCCTCCCTGCAGCAGTCACACTCTATGAAAGCCAAGGAGTATCCACCTGGGCATTCAACCCTGAATGCTGCTTGCTTACTAAGCCAATTTACCTTCAAGAACTCAGTATTTACCAGTCATTGAATTTCAAAGCTTATTAATTGTTGCCTTCTCACAGTGTGTGTGAATCAACAGATCCATTCATTTCAGTCCCCTCTCCTGCCAGCTGCAAAAAGATGAGCAAATCTGTACATTAGTGTGGCATTTGACAGTCACAGCTGGGAGGCCTTCACAGCAACTGAAAAACGAGGGGGGAAAAAAAAGTGATGATTAAACCTTTACCTAGCTATCACTACAGCACTGAAAGTTTTTCCTTAACATCAGGACTCATGTATTCTCCCAGCCTTTAGTTGATCTTTGTGCTGGAACTGTAATGAAACCCTTGGACCATAACAACAATGCATCGAGGCATTTGCATTGCCAAGGGAAGCAAACAGGACCACGCGTTACCATCTCACCCTCAAGATGTGACCGTTGCCACCACAACATACATCCCTACCTGTATTTGTTTCTGAAAAGTCTAGAGAAAACAAATGTATTCGAACCACCTAGTGCTACATCAATTTTTAAAATTTCCTTTTCCATTAAGAACAATAATTAGGTATTTTCAATGTTTTTAAGTCATCTTTCAAGCTGCCTTGTTGACATAATGATAACATATCAATCAGTGCGGAAGAAAGCTGGATTCAAAAGTGATGGATGGGCTGGTGAGAGCTATTAAATAACACCAGCTGCATCACTGTCTGAACACATCCTACACTCATATCCGCACAGAGTCAGCAAAGATAGTCGTCTCAAATCATGAATACCACCTTTGTCAGTAGCCTTAAAGCAGCAATAACCTTCACAGTTCAGAAAAAACACACTGAAGTCCTCTTTTAACATTGTCTGCTCCTGTCCCTTCTCTTCCTTCATTTGTTTCAATCACTCCCTTTTTCCCCCCCCCAATTATTATTGTACCATAATTGTATTAAAACCTTTTTCTGGTTGTGTCAGGTGGTCCAGCCTCTTACTTCCAGATCTGCATCAGGTTTATACCCTCATTTTCAGGATTTTGGGTTTCAGATTAATTTTCCTTTTCTATACAGAATCTTGGCATTCAGAAACAACAGAAGCAACCAAAAAAACCCCCAATTATATCCAACAGATTTGATAATATCGATTTGCAACTGTTGGTCTGCAGAGTGGAACCGAGCCACAGTGCAGGCAGATGAAATCCTGTGGTGGGGAGACGCTGGCACAGCCTGAAATAGTGACTCACAGTCAAGGCAGCCCCACTCAGATTAGGTCCCACAGACCAAATAAGACTTCAGAGGCAGGACTTAACCCCACTGGTTTCACAGACGTGATGGAGTGTTTCAAAAATTACTGCAGCCCTCTCCTGCTCAGCTGTAAATTTAACAGTTCACAAGAACTACATCAATGGTGACATATGAACAGTGTCATTTCACCTGTTACGGTGCCAGTTGCGCTTTTTTAACCACTAAAAAATGGCCCTTGGCACAGACAGCTACAAGGGCACTCAATACACCATCCCATGCCAAGTCCCCCATGGAGGAGGTCTGAAACAATGCCTTCTAGATTTATGACTTCAGAGGAAAATTTCAGTAGTAAGAGGTAGCACTTGACTATGTTACTCATCTGTAGGCCCCAGCAATAATTTTTACCCACAACAATTTTCACACATGCTTTTGGAAAAACAAGTACATCAGCCTCTTGAACCAACAAATGACTCTCACACAGTAAACTAGACTTGACTTATGAAAAATGGATTGCAAGTATTCTTGATATTAGAGATGCTGAAAAAACAGATTATGCCTGGGAGTTCAGGATTAAAGACTACATTTCAGCAAATTGTAAATGAAACCCAGACACTGATGCTTCCAAAGGCTTAATCATGGAAAGTGCCAACTATACTGATTAAATATCTGGACCTTATTCAAAGATAACTAATACAAGCAGAACAAAAACTCCCCTCAAGACACCTGAGGATATATATGTTATTCAAAACAAAGGGAGTGACAAAGATGTGAGAAGTCGATTATCTGTAATTTCCTGAGCTTTCAGTTCTGGATGAGTACTTGGGACTTTCCTCATTGACTTTCAATTTTACCAAGTTACTCACAGTATGAAAAAGAAGTCACTAGAAGCAGTGGTTTAGATTTACTTGTCTGCTATATGTCTGGATTTTTAAAAGGTGAACTTCAAGATACTGAGCATGCCTTCTATTTGCCCTTTAAAAATATTCAAGAAGCCTGCTACTTCTGCATTCAAATACACAAACTGCTCATTAGATATCTGCAGGCACAAATCCATTATTTTCTTACTAAATATCAGAGCACTAGCCATACTACACATTAAGTTAAATGAAAAACTTTAAGAAAAGAAAGATTATAAGACTTAACCAAGAGATATTGGCTGGTACAAACTCATACACAGCAAATCATATTTCTATGATCTTCCAACGTCATAGAAACAGAGGACTATTAAAGATCTTAAGTGGTCATTAGTGCCTTGCCTCCTCCTGTGTTGTGGCAGCATAGGGGTGCTTCCACTACACAGTTTTCCCCACTTGGTCATTCAAAAAAAGATTTGAAGGCTTTTACAAGATGAAGCCATTTAAAGTATGGTTAAAAACATTACAAAGACTCAGTACTCCAAGAGAAACAGATGAGCTGCTCAAGGAAAGCTTTGGAGAATCATGTGCACTGTATAGCACAAGTTTCTGAGCCAAAATGCTTCTATGACACGGTGAGGATAATCATGTTTTTTAAAAGGAAATATTGAGGCTGGAAGCGTGATGGTAGGTCACAGCACACGACCTGCCAGAATAGGGATATAACAGAATTTTCGTATTCCATCCCTGAACTTGCACTACTACAAACATTGACAAATATTATAGTTCTCATGCACATTATCTCCACTTCTTTACAATAACAGGTCTTGAAAATTGTCATCAGATAGCCCACACTCTCAGACAACCCACGTTTGGGGACACAAATGACCGCTAAAATCAGAAAGCTTTCAGCCTTCACATGAGAGCTGCTCGTGGAATACTAATTAACTTCATAAACCCCAACCTTTTTCCAGAGAACCAGTTTTTCTTGTCAAACATCCCCACATGGTACTTTTAATAATAAATACATCCAAATAACTGCTGAGTAGAAGCCTTAAGCCATATGCTTGTCATGTATACAAATCAACTTTTCTTTTTACTAAAAATATTTAAACTGCTGATGTACCCACAATGATGTAGCAAGGATGGATCCTTTAGTTCAGCAACAGAACACCCTGTTGCTCTATTTAATGAAATCTGATGAAGAAATTATCCCTGCTCTCTCCATTTTATAAGATCCAGTAGATTTACAATGAAAGTTTTCAGAAATCACTGGAAAACAGTAGCAAAAATGGGTCAAAATGATTAGAACACTGGCAGAGATGCCAGGCACGCAGAATGAATATCACATCACACTGTCTTCCTTGATCTCTTGGTACTTGGGATTTCCACTTCCTAATGCATGGAAGCAGTTGAGAAGCACTTTTCTTAAACCTGTACTCAGTCATCCCCACAACTGACCACTGCATTACATCTACAAAAAGATAATATGAACAGAAGGAAACAGAAGGAGTTATCCAATTGCAGTTATGGTATTTCGTGTAATTCCACCCTTACCTCCAGTCCTGCACTGTCGATTTGCTGCTCTGCAGGTATATGAACAAGAGGGAAAGGCTTCCAAAGTGATAACAAATCTTAGCCTCAAACAGCACACAGCTACCCAAAGCTACCTGTAAGAACATCTGACCTCATGAGAAGAGATCAACAGGTGTTAATATCCATCTGGCCAGGTCACAAGCATATTCCAGGTAAAGGTGTGTTACTTAACTATAAGCAAAGTTATTGTGCTGGCTAGATTAAAAGTTTGCAAAGCACTTTTAAAGAAGTAATGCAGTTGTACTGCACATCCTTGCAGGGCCACATCATATAAAAGCAGTACTTGTTTAAACAATGCATAAAGGCACCCAAGATTGCCAAGGCACTCTTGACTAAAAACAAAGGCCCATGAAGTCCACCATGCACGTTAGCTCTGTAACTTCTTCCCTCCCAAGTAGGGCAGAGAAAGCCAGTTTCCTCCCTTTAAAAGACCCACCCTTCCCTACGTGCCTTCAAAGCTCTTCCGTAACAAATGCACGCAACACTTGACAGCAAGAAGTTCCTAGGATTGTTCGCAAGAGCAGACTTCATGCATTATCCTCCCCCAGTCTTCCTCCCAGCGTGGCCCTAAAGCAGCTGGTTCCTGCCTACTCCCACCCCACGCTCTCCTCCATGGCAACACTTCTATGTACCAACAGGGAAATACAGAGAAAAATGAATAAGGGATTATTTCTGTGTCCTCTGATCTAGCACCAGCATGATGCTAGTAATCAAGAATCATTGCAAAGCAAGATGTCCACTTCAGCAATTCAGTCAGTTGCATACATTTTAATAGAGAGGTTGGATTGGCTCCATATGAATCTAAAAAGCCCAACCTGACAGCTGGTTGTGCCACAGACTTGTAAGCACAGAAAACCCACACAGGATGCTGCCTGAGGAAGCTCAATCTCAGACTATTAAAGAAGTCATCCTGTAGATCGCTACATCTTATGGAAGGGTTATTCCACTGAACACCTTGCTTTTCTTAATCATCACAAGTATCTGGTCGCTATCATCAATTCCTCCTACCACCCTCAGCTTCTGTCCACTGAATAAGGATAAAAAGATATATTGCAGCCCTACCACATCAAAGAACAGATTCACATAGTTCCTTCCTGTACAATCTACTAGTTGTGTTTTATGTCTACTTACATAGGTTTTGCTCAAAAATTCCCCTCGATGTGTTCAGAAACACCTCTCACCAGGCCACCCAACAGATTTGCAAAAGCTCTGTCCAGAACCAACTCTCTCCAAGCCACTCATACCACTCCCAAAGAGCTTGAGAACACAAAACACAGACCAAGGCAGGTCTTGTCCTCAAGAACATGCAGTGCTGTACAGAGGAACACAAAATTTATCTGAGGTCACAACCAGAAAGACAGGATGTTCATACTCATGTGTGCAAGGATGTCCATGGACTATTTTGAAGGCACCATCTGACCAGCACAAAGATCTGAGGAGGTCAAAGGACCACAGCAGGAACTGTTCATTTCTTCAAGTTAACTTATTCAATCCAAAAAAGTATCCAAGGAACATTTTCAGTCCTTCAGAAGAGATCAGCATAATCCAGCATTATACTGCAATAAACATTAGACAGCACTGTTTCTGGAGGTGTCACTTTCAAATATGAAAAAAAATAATCTAAACTTACCTTTGCATTTGCAAAATAATAAATATTTATAAACAAATGTTCTCCTTTCTGCTTATCAATATCAGGGCACTATGCCTTTACACTTCTTCAAAAATCTAAATATTTAAAGTATGTTTAAAATTAACATAGTGCAAAAGATACCTCCAATAAAGTATCCACCAATAAAAACCATCTTTGGAGGTGGGAGAAAATCTTAGGGCTTCCAACATGAGCCACATGCTAACTTAACAGATATTCAAAGTAGCTGAGTCATTGTGGGTTTCTGAAATGAGCCTTTAACCACGACTTGAAGGAAGGAACATTAAGTGACAGGCACTTCAAAATATCTGAAGGATAAAAGTTCTTCTTTTAAAGTTACTGAGTTTAAGTCTAAAGCTGCAACTCAATGCCACCCCCCCCCTTTTTTTTTTATTTTTTGAGTACTTTGATGTTTAGTTCCCAACACAATGCTTAACTTTAATCCTGTATTAGCCATAATTTAAACCCTGCACAGATATCACATTGCTCTTTAGAGTAGTTAACTGTTTGGGATCTCAGACCGCACCATTTCAATAGCACTTCTTTAACTCAGGACTCTCAACACTTTTGCATGGGTAGCAAGCAAAACAGGCTGTGGCAATTGACTTGTGTGACGAATCCAAGGTTTTAGTAAAACCTCAAGGTCTTTTTTTTTTTCCTACTCCAGATCATACAATTAGCACCCCCTCCCCACTACCTCCAATTGTGGTTTTACAGCTATAGTAGCTGCAGGGCCACCAAAGCAATGCCCATATACTTATAAAAACACAGAGCAGACCAACAAATCCAGTAGTTTCTGCACAGAAAAAGTACAATAAAGAAAACAGAAAATGTAAACATTGGGAGTACCTGAAGGAAAAGCACAGTACAGCAAGATGGAATTAATTTTGCACGAGAAGCAGACACCTCCACTCAATCCCTTCCCAGTTATTGTCAGACAGCCACGTTTTGGGCAGGAACAAACCTCAGCAAAGGATCACAAAGATCCTCAACACAGCACAAATGTATGCAAGCTATCAGTTATGAAAGCTTTAACAGAAAGCTGAAAGAAATTTCTGCAAACAGAAATCCCCTGCAAAGGGCATTTCTCTCTCCCCCAAGCTACTCCCTCTCCCCCATTTCTTCTGCCTCCCATTTAATGTATGCTGGCTTGGGGTGCAGAGGCAGCACAAATGAATTGTAGCACCCCTCTGGAAATACAGCCTGAAATGAGTTTAGCCTCAGCACTGCTGCAGGGTTTCCCCTCGATCAAACATTTCATAGAGGCAAAGTACTAATAACATTTGTCCCCTTTACAGCTTTCTCTGCTACCCATTTGCCTTCAAGGTCCTGAAAACTATCACTTAGCATTAAGAACTGTGAAGACTGAAAAACTATGGTGATGGCAGCTGACCTTTCAGGATAATTTCAGCTAAATACTAAAAACACATAAATATAAAAACACCCTCTCAATTTTTCACATCAGACAAAAATTAGAAGCTAAGTGTCAAATATAATATCAAAAGAAGCTGATGTGAAATATTAGTGGATATTGATAACATAAGCAACAGTTAAATATGATATCACCTATATATAGTGTACTCCCTTCTCTCGCAATTTTTATTTGTATGTATATGTACACACACAAGCAAACCTGTAAGGAGACTAAGATAAATCAACTGCTAAACTCCAAAGAGTTCTCTGCAGACAAATTCTGATCCCAGAGCAAAATTATCATGTTAAGTTTCTCAAATCTTCACAAAACACTAAAACTTTAAGCACATGACTGACAGCATATGGAAAAAAATATATTTGGAATTAAATCTTGTAGATTATATTTGAAGGATCTTCTCCTCATTGTCATTTTCCATGACCAAGGCCATCTGCCTGACAAGGAGTGGGAGGCTATAAATTCTTAGCTTATTTTAAAACTTGTCAATGATAACCAAGAATTATCTGTAAAATCTATACTGCCTTCAGACTTTACCTTCCAATCCTTAAGACATTAGCTTGTAGGGTGTTGCCATTCCTATTTAGACAGTAGGTACTTCGCAGCAGGGAAGGATTATCCTCCTGCATATTGCTCAGTACCAAGTACACACAGGGCATGCGGTCACCATCCGTTTCCACAGCCAAATGCTCCTACAGCAACCAGCGAAGACACAATTTTTGCTTCCCAGAAGAATGTGTTAACTGAGTTACTCTTGTAGTACAGTACCTCAAGTTCTTATCAGCTTTCGTGATCACATGAATATCGGGATACATTATTTGCTTTTTAATCAATATGGAAAATGCACTTTTGAAGGACATAACTAAGTCAACATAACCCCAGAAAAGCTGCATGTATGTGTATGCTCCAAAAACCACTTTTACTTAATACTGATGTTAAAGACATGAATGAGAAGTCAAAGGCAAAAACATCTAGTTAAACTAACAAAAATGCTGTACTTGAGAAAGTCCTCTCTGTCTGTGCTGAAGCCATCTGTGACCAAGCAAAATAACAAATCCACCACTTGGTACTTCAGCCTTTCTTTGAAGCCTTTGGTGCTGATTAATCGAAACTTCCAGGCAGGGCTGATGGAGCATTCACCAGATCAGTACTGCAACTTCTGCTTTTGAGAGGTGTTTGGAAAACCACTGAAGTAAATATCCAGCTCAGTCCTCTCTCTGGTCATGCTCAGCATCCCAGCATCATCAGGCTCTAACAATTTCACTTCAGAGGTTTACACAGAGGGGACCAAACTCTTCCTTTTTCCACAAAGGTGCTGGTTACATTCTAATAATACAGAGATTTATTCTTGTTTCTTTGAAAATACAACACAGCTTTACAGCATAAGGAGCAGTCGTAGGCTGGAATCCCTAACACAAACCAACCCTTTCGTACTGAGCCCCCATCCCGCTCCCAGAGGCTGCTGGGCCACCACCAGCCTGAACTGTTGCCTCTTGGGGTTGTTTAAAGTTAACTGGTGCTGGCTAGAGATCATGCGCTGCTCTGAAGGGGAGGGAAAGGATTTTTGTAGCTATAGCTAAGATTTTTTCCTTTTCAGGATGGTTGCTCCCTCATCCAGCTCTCTCACTTCCTCATGCCTACAAGCTCTGTGTTTATTTTTTCTCGTATAATTTTTAACCTCGACAAATAAAAGGGCTGACATTCACTAAATACAAGGTCTAAGTGCTACCAGATTGCTTTTGCACAGCAAAGCTTTCTGTATCCTTAATAAAATCTGACTCAGAGATCATTTGTTCTAGTTAAAGCAGGAGAGGATCCTGTAGCAGTGTTTTCTAGCAATGTCATAGTTTCTCTGCTGTCAGTAGAGCTTGGAGGTGATTTCTTATTCTGAAAATCTGCCTGTGAGCTACAGAAAGACTCTTCAACCAAAACACAATGAGTTATGTTTTCATTGAACTTCTGTATATTATATAATCAAAACAGATAATTGCCAACACTGAGAACTCAGCACTGATTATTTTCACAAATAAGGTATGAAGGAAGTGTTAGTCCTAACACATAAGTAACTCACTTTACTGAGTAATAAGTTGTTTAACAGAATAAAGTTTTCAAGGGACACTGCATTTAGTGTCAGTCAACTTGTAATGGCTATTCCAGTGTTTGAAACATTCACAGGAGACACGCCAACCTCAACGCTTTGACTTTCACAGCAAGGTAACAGTATTTAATAAGAGCTAGGAGCTCAGACTTTCCAGCATCTCTGCTAGGCTGCACCCAGACCAGCTGAAGGGAGAGGCACAAACCGCTCAGTTACCAGTTACCAGCTGGCAGCAAGCCTCCACCTGAGCTTCCACAAAATTACACCAAACACTGAGTGCATTTTGTCCTTTGCTATGACCACAAAGTCAGAAGTTTAAAAGGCAAGTGCAGTGCATAAGAAACAGCCTCCTACCTGTGCCAGTTTTTTTTTTTTTTTTAAAGCAAATGAGAAAAAAAAAAATCAGCATAGGTATATTTACAAACAATACTTTTTCTAGGTGAGAAACTCAAGGTTTCTTTATACTGGTTGCATTTGTTAGGGGCCACTAAATGCTAATTTTGGGATTTTTGCAACTCCCTACCCCAGCCAGTCAGTTGTGAAGGAAACAAACTGATATTTTCCAGCTTATTCCTAAAAAACCAGTAGGTGCTTTTCAAGACTGACCTCAAAGCAGCAAATTCATTTCTGGATCATAAAAAATGCAAAGCAGTTTTCAGAATCCAGAACCTTCACCAACAACTCACTTATTTCCTAGCATTTAGATCACAAACTTTAAAGTTATGCAGGAAAGACTGGAGATTTTTATACAGACAGATCCCAAATCACAAGGAGCTTGACAGATTAGCACTGACACCTTGATCTCCACCCAGCAATGTAAAGAACTTAGCTGGAGGTGCTATTAATACATCAATAATTGAAGAAGAGAAATCACACTCAGGTGTTGACACATTAAGTACTATACTTCATCTTGAAACATGAATCCAAATTCTGCAGCAAGAAGGACAAGGTATTTCATCTCCAGCAGCAATGTGGGAATGGAGGAAGACGTCAGTGTCACAGACTGCTCCCAGAAGACAACTGGCAAGGTCTGACTTTCATAACAGCACATTTTTAGGGCTGGCTATGCTGGCAGCCTCACTATTTTTCTGCTGACTGCTCTCAAACAGAAGTACTTACAGCATCACTTCCCTGAGCTTACAGCTGAGGAGATACCACTGTTTTAGTCAGGACTCTTGCCCCGTGAAGAACGGGCTACCCAGAAAATGAGAAGTGAAATTATTTAACTTCTGGGTTGAGGCTGGCTTCCTCTTTGACCAGTGACTTCCATGTGGTACTTGGATACAGTACCTGTAAGACCTCCTCAGTATGGGTACTTGGCATATTTATCTCTTGTCTTCTTAAGTAAATAACCTAAATTGAAAATATTTTTGAACTGTAAGTTCTTTCAAAATATAAAGCCTTATTTTAAGTAAAATAACTGAAGCTTTTAGTACAACTTACTGCTATTGCAAGCAGCACAGAACTTCGCTCTGTCCTAAAAGCGACAGAGAAGTGAGATTCTACAGAACAGACTGAAGAGTTTGACACACATGAGATCCCCAGAGGGTCACAGTGCACTTACCTGCTCCCCACAAAAAGTGAAACACCTCATGGTCACACCAAGTCAAGAGATAAGTCGAAATCAAATTTGGTCACAAAAATGTAAACAGGAAAAAACTTGAGAATATTGTTCATACCTCTGCTAGGTAAAACCTAGGTATGGTTTCCTGAAGTTTACTGGGGAAAGCAGCTGGGTTTACAAGGCAGAAAAATGGAAACCCTGAAGCATAAACATGTTAATCTGAAGCTGAATTGGAATATCCAAGAATATAGATCACACCTTCCCATGGCTGTGTGCTGTACCAGGAAATCGTAAGCTACATGGTGCAGAAGCAAAACCGAGAGAGCAAAGAGGAACTGCTTGACAGCTCAGCTATGCAAGTGTCAGCGCATTCAAGGTGAAAAATGTTTTCCTGAATCAAACTCCACCGTGTTTGTCACCAAACGTTTGTGCTTCTATACATCCAGGACAGTCCAAAGCTAAGTCTCGGGAAATTCATTAAGAGGATTACAGTTGCTTTTGACTAATTACAGGCACTTCTAACCTTAACTTCTAACAGTGCTTTGCAGAGGCAACAATTCATTAGCAACTCACTCCTGCTAACAGAAACAACAAAAGCTACCACCAAATGGGTAAGCATCATTCAGATGCTTTAGATGCTCCTTGTCTAAATCTTCTTCCTGTGTATTCAGTATCTCTCAAGCAGCAAGGGAACACTGCTCATCACTGCAGGATGGACAGCTGGATGACGAAGGCTCTCATCTCAGTACTGCCAATAAGACTCCAGCAAAGCTGCGTTTCACTAGCTCGATCCTGTACGTCAGACTTGCAGAGAAGGCAGTTCAGCTTCCTTCGCTGCCAACTACCATTCAAGACCTACAGTGAGAAAAATTCAGCATGTTGGTGACTCCAGAAAGCTGCGTGGGAAATATGGTTCAGCCAGGCAGAACACTGAGCAGGCTGAATGAAAACTTAAATTTCAAAACAGAAATGAATAACAGACAGCTCACCTAGCCTCCCGCCCCAAATTTGCATATTACATATTTTTCTTCTATTAATACCCAAATAACTAACTTGCACATAAGAAAATCTGATAATTCACCACAGCTCCCATATTGCCAAGAAACACTCTTTGACTCTAAATTACCACAGTCTGATAAAATCTCACCCAAGGCCAGGTCAGTGAGCCTTGGGCGTAATAAATGCACGCTCAAGTCAGGTGTTCTGGACCGATGGCAATACTTTACATGCCAGACCTCACCAACCAGCCTCTCTCTGAATCTCTCCCTTACATTTCTCAACACTTTAGACAACCGATGAAACGCTGGAGATGTCTAGTACCTAATACCTGGGAGACTGCTTTCCTCACACAATTTTTTTTCCACAAACTTCATGACTCTATCCATCTGCTTCAGTATCTGCATACTTCTATGAGTAAGACTCCTTCATCTGCAAAGCACTCAGGTTGTACTAACAAAAAGCACAACACTAGCTCTGAAGTTTATTTAAAGGTCTTCTGGAAGTACTTTGTATTGATGAGACTCACCAGCATCTCCATCTTCCCAGCTTACAGAACAGACTGAGAGCTTTTAAAAGGAACAGAGCAAAGTAGATTGAGCGCACAGAAGAACACAACAGTTGAGCTACCCTAAATATTAAGCAAGCCACAAATTTTAATAACTTTGCTATATTAAAAGATATGCACCAATGTCACCCCACCCCCACAATTCATCAAGGCATTTCGCTCCCTTGGGCTCTTGTGACTAAGTATAATATTTCATTAAATATCCTGTTCATACTGGCTTATGTACTAGGGAACACACTAATTTTAGAAAACTGATTAGCTAGTTCTTTCTAACTGAATGTTATTGTAGCTAAGGTCAGATTTTGCACTGAAACTATGGCAACAAAGCCACAGTATTCTTTTGTCTACAAGGTTGGGGCTCGGTTTATTAACAGCACTGTTCTACTTAATAGCTAAGCACTGCTTGTTTGGCAATCCCTCCCTCGGTTCTACCTGAAATACCCTGAACTTTCCACAGGGGAAAAAGCTCAGACCTGCGAGAGCTGGTTGAGAAAGAAGGAACATTCAACTTGTGCTTTGCTTACTTCTTCAATTTTTGGACACAGTCACTACACCAGCACGTTTCCCATGCTGTCCTGCACAGAACATCTCATCAGTACAGAACTACTACCCCCATTTTTCAGACGGGCAAAAGGAGGACACAGATCATAAAACTTCACACTATGAGTTTAATTAAATCCCTCCTTATTCTTTTGCAGTACCTTAACCAACAGATCATGTTTTTCATACAGTGTTCCAGTTATGCATATTAATGGCCACTTTCCTTTTCAAAGGGGCTTTGCTCTGCCTTCATCTAGATGCAAAACATCCAAGATGAAAGCACTTTAAAACCAGAAGTTGGCAGACAGCTGTTTGACCACAGGACTCTCAGTACAGACCAGCATGCAAACGTAACCCAGCCAATCTTCACAGCCTGTGCCCTATATTCAAGACAGGCCCAGCTCCTCCTCTTGTTCAGTATCGACAACTTTTTTACACCATGTTAAATAGACCCTCTTGTAATCTGTGCCATACAGAACTTTCCCATTGTGGTCTTGATACCGCTCACTAGGACAGAGAAAAAACCATGCTAAACCATCTCAGTTAAACAAATAATTATTTAGCCAGTCATTTATTCACTTTTTCAGCAAAGCACAGACATCACTGAGATGGGCTGTCTTTAGGATGTTCTGGTGCCTCAGCACACGTATCTACCACCTGGACTACAAACTTGTCTTCCTTAATAGGCCAGTAAGGAACCACACTGCAATAGATGTGGCAAATTAAATAAAACCAGCTCTGATTCACTCTTCATGACAAAAGAGAAAAAGCTTCCCTTTGATTCCCGCATCCAATCACTACTGGACGTCAAAGCATTGGCAAACTACTTTTGCACGTTTAAATAATTATTACAGGAGACAGCAGTTACACAAATTAGAGTGTAACACCTATTCTCTAGCTGTGCTCATAATGGGAAAGCTCTAGTACCTCCTCTGCTCATTAATATAGCAAGCCATATACGTATTGTTGATGAGCCTGGCACTACCACAAAACCTTAAAAGTGTCTGGAGATGAGGTGTTCACGATGTCACTCTGAAGTCGCCAAGGGCTAGCAGTGAAGGCAGTGTAAGTTGCCTACTGCCTGACCTGCGGCGAGGAAGGAGGCTTGGACGTGCTCATCCAAGCGGTGCATCAACTCTCGGTTAGGACTCCCTCTCACAGGGTTTTCCAGGCTTTAGCAGAAATAAAGCACATTTGTCTGTATAAAAGTGCCACGCTTCTGACTTTCCAGATTTTCTGAAATACCTAAATGCCACAGTGACAATTGTCTATAACATCTGCTTGTATGTAGGATGCAGTGGGCTAAAGATTCACATTTTAGAGACAGCGCTCAGGATTTCTTCATTGTATAAAGGGCATCAAATTCAAATGCGTACTAGCAGTTGGCAGTTTTCTAGTACAGTTCTATAAATACTTAGAATCATACTAAAGGATTCCTCATCAAGACAGCAAAAGTGTATTTTGGATATTATAACTATATCCTAATTCAGCAAGATTGAAAGATTCTTCCTACACAAAATGGCCAACGCTTCAATTTTAAATAAAGAAATTACAGGCACAGCATTGGATCGTATTTTTATCATTTCTTCTCTTCTGTTGTGCCAACCCTGAAGTTTCTTTTGATTTTACACTAAACCATGATCTTCGTACCCTTTTTGAAAAGGGGCTAAGAAACCTAATTTTTTTTTTTTTTTTATGGCATTTGGCTCCTAGGAAAAACAGAGAAATTAATAGGTCTTGACTACTGTTGTCCCACTTCCTACTTTTGGTATTCAGCGAGTGCATTTTAGTCTGGATTGGACATCTCAAAAATGAAAAGGAGTCACTTTTCTATTGCACGTAATGTATTTCTCTTCAAGATCACCATGCTAAGCTTTGAACTTAGCACTCAAGCTCTCTCAAAAGTTCTGCCTCCTGCATGAAAAATGAATCCTGCTTTTTTTATCTGCTAATATATGGTTATCAGAGTGAAAAAAAGATGGTTTTTAGACATTACTTTAAACATTCCTTAAAGGACTCCAGGCACCTTAATAATTAATATACCCAAAGATTTCACCAGTATTAGAAACCACATGTTCAAAAGAAAAGAAGGAGCCTAAACCTGGTCATGCAGCCCAGGTCTATCACCCTTCTTCTCTCCATCATTCCAGGAATATGCATTCAACCCTCTGTGAAACACCCACTTGAACACCTCTAATATATGCAGGAAGTCATACAGTTCAGACTATTTCACATCAAGGTTTAAAAAGCAATCTAAGCTGATCGTTTTCACCAGAGTAGATTTTTAGAGAAGTATACACGGAGAGCATATGGACAGCAATAGCTTTGGAGGCTACACACTTATCTGAAGCTGAACACATGATACCATCAGGCTTGTACCACAAAAATTTCTTCTTGATGAGTACAAGGGATGGCACTGAACTACCTTACTACCTAGAAAGTGCACTTCCATGCGCTGCTAATATTCTTCCAAAACCAACAGGCAGAGGGATTTGTGTATTTGTTTTTTAATATTCTGAAGTGTTTGGGAAAACTATGTATGTGACCCTTCAAGTGAAAATTCCCTCAATCTCAGTTCTAATTCCAAGCTATAAACAAGCTTGCATTGGCTAAATAAGGCTAAACAATCCTGTATGCATGCAACAGAACTCCATGGCCTCTATCAGTACTGCATAAATTTTATGGTTTCCTTCATATTAAACAACACAGTGTATAGGCTTCAGATCACGGACAGCAAAGCTATGAAGAACAAAACGTAACTCAAAACATTTCTGTTATGGAGAAGCATACTGACTTTCATCAATGCTGTGAATTTAGAAATCCATCTAAAGAATTGGGGTCTACAAATATTTTTTTTATACATATAAATATTTGTATGTTAAAGCTTCTTTGTAGTGCCCTAGTCATTTCTTCTACTGAAGATGGAATGGTAGTTCAAAGGCTGAGACCCTCAGTGCAAGCCTCTACCAGCCCCAGGCAAGCCTTACAGAACACTTCCTGAAGGCAGGATTCAGAAAGAGCATACAGTATGGATTAGGATCAAAAGAACAAACAGAATTTGAACTACTCATCTTCTGCTTCACCATGAGGGTATTTTAAGTCTAAGATATGGGTTCATTCCTTGAACATCTTGCCAAAAAAAGAGTGTTGCCCAGCAACTACTAAAACAATGTTCTGGAAGGAGGTAGCTGCTGGACAAATTAACCCAGTAAGTGCCCTTTTTCCCTGCCTTTCATGCAGCGATTGCAGAGCTTCTGGATCCCTGGCAGGCAGATCTGCATCCCAAATAAAGAGCTGTAAGGAATTTCCTGAGAAGGCTGTCAGACAGACTGTTTGGGTGTAGTAGCAATGTCTTGCATTAAGCAAACACATTTGGCTTAGCGCAGCGCTAGGTTCCAATACAAAATGAACACAAATAAAACCTCTGCAAAAGCACATACAAACTAATAGAGCACAGAAGCAGCAGCTAAAGCACCAAATTATCAGCCCTGGGCTCTGCTTCAGCTTTGCCACTACTGCTAGGTCTGATTTTAATTTGCAAAATAGCTATCCGTCTCTGTGCATTTAAGTACAAATGATTTCTAACGAAACACTGGTGCTTTTAGCCTAGCTAGAGGGTCAGCTGTAGTTCATACTTTCCACATAAACATGCATATTAAAAGGATGTTCATTTATAGTCACTATTCAGATGCACAGTCATACTCAAAGACGGCAATTAGAGCAGTGATTCCAGCTTTATAAAATACATAGAATGTCTTTTTTTGTTCAAAGTAGTGCAGATAACCAAGGAACTGTCACACTCTTTCTTTTTTTGGAGACTCATACAACTAGGATTTTTTCCAGGAATCTCATCTGTACACAGTATATTCAGACCAGTTAAGTAAAATACTCTTTTGCAAGAATGTTCATATTAACATTTTTAAAAAGAAACACCCTAATGAACGTACTCTTAAGTCTTAATGTTCTGCAAGGCAGTTTTAGAGGACTTCTGAATTAGCTGGAGCTGAAAAAACATGGGCCAGAGAAACATTGTACTTAAAAACCCACACACCCAAACCACCATATTTAAAGTGGATTCAGAAAGACAGAATAGAAAAAAAAATTCCACTGAAATCTCACAGACAATAAATACCATCCAACCTCAAACCACTAACTTCAGGTGCTCTCTACTTCTCACTGGGATGGGGAAAAAGGGAAAAAAAAAAAATATCAGCCTTCACACCTTCAAGTGATCAAGCGAGTATTTTAAGGCCCTAGAGGCATTTAATACATGAAATAACTACTGGTAAACAGTCACAGTAACTTGAGAGTGCTGGACCTTCCTCTGGAGTTCTTCCCAGCTTCAGCACTTCAGTTTCTTCCACTTAATACACCCTCTGATTATTTTTTTTTTTTGGGTCTCATTTACACTTTGACACCACACTCCAAATCTTACCTGAATGCTAGCCTATCTTACTCTCAGCTTACTGTTGCATTTCATCCCTTTCAGGGCTCCACCACCAGATTAATCTGTCAGCCTGCTTTTTCCACAACTTTTGTCAACAAAGCAAGCCCTCATGTCCTCAGGATACCTCTGCACATTTCCCTCCAAGCAGACTGAAAGGCACTATCGCTCCCATCTCCGACTCCAGTCGTGCTGCTGCAAATCAACCCAGTTCATCCAAACACATATCAAGCTTCCCTCACTGAATTTTCCTTAGGACAACTTGGAGCCATCATTTTTAAAAGGAGTGACTTACTAGCACATAAAACCCACCTCTGTTTCAGCTACAAAGTGCTTGCTTTTAGAAATGCATTCCTCAGGCAGGGACTATTTTCACACCACAAGCAGGTTATCAGCATTTAGTGACAGCACATACTCACGGTTAAGTATTACTGTCAACTGCCTTTTGAATGAGAGGCTCTCTCCAGACAGAAGGATGCTGCATGCACACCCCCACTTTGTGCACAGCAGCTCTGCTGTATTTCAAGGGTCTAAAGTAGAGAGGAAAGAAAAACCACCACCCTCTAGGCCAGGGCCTTGCTGCTGCCACGAGATGCAGCTGATTAAGTGTAGCCTAGGCAACAAGACTTTTTAAAACCTGAAACACCCATGGCTAAGAAAAAAGCAGGATTGATTAATTCTGCCAGTGGATATATATGCTTTAGTTTCACACTGAATTCTCTTGGAGTCATGTATGCATATCTAAGCAGTGAATCTTGCTTCTAGATCTCTCTCACCACTTTGATTAAGCATGAAAATTATATTTACAACTGTTTTACATCTGCCCACAGAAGATAGATCTGCTCAGAGAAGCTCAGAATTACATTTCTTAAATATACTACCCAAACTGAGATCCTCAAGACTGGCCACAAAGTCACATGTTCAGTGTTCCTCCCAGAAGGCTACTTCAGATTTGACTGACCTGCATCTGGACACATTAAAGCACAGCTTGTTTCAAAGAGGATTTGCAGATGGGTATACAACAAGTACAGAGTACCTGTGACACTGCCCAAGGCAAGTCTCAAGTATGACAAAACTAAATATTGGGAATAGCAAACTACATTCACCAGATGCCCATGGCTGCTTTATAACCCACATGTAAATGTTGTTGTTTGGATAAATGCACCTTAGGAAAGACCTTGTGTTCCATTTGCAAGGGAGGTATTTTTGCTAGGTGTTGTAAAAACACCAAGCAACATTGCAGAGACATGGCTGTAGTTCCTGACCTTGCCAGAGACTTCCCATGCAACACCCCAGACAAGCCTCTGGGTGCCTTTGCTTCATAATAAAAAAAGCGGTGTTTTCCATTTGTGTTGAAGATGGTGTGATAAACTTCATTATTACTTCTTCTGAACATATTCCTCGTGAAAAGCATTTTATCTTAGACTACACTTATAAAGCATGTGTATAAATTACAGAAATGCCTGCTAAAATTTTATGACTTTTGTTGCCATTTACCATTAAGCATAAACTTCCCCATGAAAGCTTTAGTGAAGTAACTACAAAGGTTGGAAAAGGTTCACACCATTCTTTCTCCACGTATAAATTATAAGTAATATGAGAACATTTACAATGTCTAACCACAATGTTTTATGTCAGACAAATAGTCTCTCTGTACTTGCAGTTCCTAAACTGTGCTAGCAAGAATTGCCTTTTTCTCATTCTTTTCCCTCTTTCCCCCCACCTCCTTCTACACCCAGCAGTCTCAGTCAAATCTGGTTTTATTCTTTCATATGATTTTAATGTCAAGAAATGCCTAGAGTCAGGGCTCCAGTTCATGTAACACCATTGGTTTTTCTGGAGAGCTTAACACTGAATGCTAAAACTTCCCCAGGTTGCCTCTTCAGTATTTGAATCGCCAGCTATTTAGTTTCCCAGTAAAAAGAGAGAACAAACAGCAAGAACTCAGACTTCAGCAATATTCTAAAAAGACAGTTTCATTGTATGAGACATCTTCGTGTCATGGTGAAAACAAAAAAAACCCAAACCACCACTAGGGATGTAGGGCAGTACAGAAGGGATATGATTTTTCAAGGGCAGCCACCTGCAGTTCTGGCCAAACCTGAATAGAATTATGGTAATTCTGAGCCCCCGATAAAGGCAAAGCATAACCGAGGAAACAAGATTCATCCAACAAACAAACAAGACAAACGCTTGCTGCTACATCTAAGAACAGCAATAGAAGGCAGATTAAATTTTTAGAACATTTGGCTGAGCTATCCTTTGGGTAAAAGGTGCAACCAAGGGGTGAAAAAAAAAAATTCAAGAAGGTTTTTCCAAACAAAATCCCAGTTAGTGCTTCTCTTCCTGTTTGAGATTTTTCTTAAACAAATCAAGTCTAGCCAAACTGTGCAAAGAAGCAGGCATTAATTTCTTATCACTGAGCGTAAGTTTCCTGGTAGAATGAAAGCAAAGTCAAACATAGTTAATATCAAATAAGGTTAAACAACAATAGATGTTACAAACATTTGCTCCTTTTCATTTTCCTCTTCTCAAAGATAGGTTTGGTACTGGGTAACTAGATGGCATGTGTGATAGTACGGGAACAAAAGAAAAAAAGAGATGACTTGCAGGGACCCTGTAAGTTTGGACAGATCTGAAAGCCAACCTCAACTGGCAACCCCATCTTTACCCCCTCACACACCATTCTTTAAGTCCCACAATTCACTTCACACAGATATTCATACTTTTTTTTCCTCAGCAGTTGCCCTTCATGGAAGATGACACTAAAATACTCTATAGAAAGCGTGGAGGTCA
This sequence comes from Strix aluco, assembly GCF_031877795.1. Classification (NCBI taxonomy): domain Eukaryota; kingdom Metazoa; phylum Chordata; class Aves; order Strigiformes; family Strigidae; genus Strix; species Strix aluco. Next base: position 12,144,278 of record NC_133941.1, on the reverse strand, counting down.
AAAATAGTTAAATATAATTACACAAAATGATGGACGACTTCTAACCAGAAAGGTAATAAGCTGTCTAATAAACTTACCTCTGAATTTTTTGGGTGGGTTGTTAAGATCACCTGCTTCTGGCTGTACAACACACCGATCATCCACAAGGCTGCAAAGAAATGAGAAGTAAAGTGAGATTCTATTCCCTTGCAATTGCTTACATCCTTGTTAGCAAAACCAAGGTAATTTATTTGCAATATTTTATCCAAGTGGCCACTTCAGCAGAAGACATTCCCCAAATGCCAACTTATGCCAAATCTTTCTAAGAAGCATGCAGCTGATTTTTACTGTTGCCCAGAGCTATGCTCCTGGATAGGTGGGACAATAAATAAGTCATTGCTCCTGTATACTGCATCATCTTTATGTCCCCTCCTTAAGGTGCAGACAGAACAGCCCATATTCTAGTGAGGTGAGACACAGCCTTAGAACAATTATTGCCTCTTGGACAGATTTGAGTAACATTGCAAATGTGTTTATATGAAGGGTAGAGAACAGGAAAATATGACTATTGACATTGACCCTATGAGCTCTCAAGTATTAAGAAAAGGCAGAAACAATAACCGCCACAATAAAAATTGACTCCCAAGAGAAAGGAAGGCATAAATACACTGCTCTGCTCACCAGTTATAAACACAAGGTAAGTAAAGGGATGGAACTACCCTCCTCCTGTTCTACCAGGAAGGAGGCGAATTGGACAAAGTGAACCCACGAGATTTCAGTAGGGAATGCCAGGACAGAGCTTCCTGTGAACACAGGTTGGCAAAAACCCCACAGGGTCAGTTCAAATCCCACAGAATAAAGAAAACAGTTAAGATGCATCCGCCACCACTGCTCTGCCCTTGGCATGCTTTGGATAGACGTGGAATTGTACTTTTACTAAACACTATTTCCAAATTGTGAAAATGCAACTGTAACCAGATACTTTGTAGTTTCTGATTTGATGCTAAAGGACTCAGTTTGGCCCCTTAAAACCAATCTGTCAAAGAGGCTTTCTACACAAGAGTAGAAAGTAAAACTCCAAGGTCTTAAAGGTTTGAGAGGTCCATTCTCATGCAGAATCAACTGGAGAAAGACTGAGACCTAGAATATGAGAGTTGTTCCTTGCAGAGGCTGGTTACATGCAGGGAGCATCTTGAGACAACAATCACAGAAAATAATGAAGTGCATAAAAATTAAGAGATCAGAGAGATTAAGTGGACTCAACAGTTCTATGCATCTAAAATTTGCATATGCAAACATTCAGAGTAAATTGCTTTTTCCCCATGGATTTTCTCCCTATACATATATGTGCTCCAACAAGAATGGTAGTATTTATTTGAACTGACTCAAACACCTGCTTCTAGTGAACAAAGGGCCAAAAAAGTATCAAGTCAAATGAGTTACTCTGATCATCCCACACAGAAATAATCTCAGTGCAATATATCCCTCTCATCCGGAGATTAAAGTAAAGAGGAACTTCCCAAACTACTGAGAAAAAAATTTTACAGGGTGAAAAACACAAAAGAGGATATATTGTACACTGGTAATCATAATGATGACAGCACTGAGTTTGGAAAACAGCAAGAGTAAAGTCCTGATTAAGCAACAGTCATGTCATAGGAATATTAAATAGGAACACTCTTCAAAGATTTAGTATGACATTAGAATGTATAGTGGTATCTGTTTCTCAACCTTCATTAACCACATGAACAAGTCATTACACATTGTTATGACATAAGACTGTCAAAACTCCACATGGTATAGAGTACAATTACACTGAATCTTTCCTTTGCTGCTTTAATTTTCTCCAGGACAAAGACTAAATTAAATATGGGACAAAACTAATTTGATTATGAAGGCTTATTAAGATGATAATGCATTTCATGTTTCACATAGCAATTGGGATTTCTGGCTTAAATTAGGCTCAGAAGATGTGTGGCCATTATGTAATGCAGTTACCTTAAAACAGTACTAATCAAATCAAAGAGGATGCTTGTAACGCTACGGGATCTTTAGACCCGCCATAAGAACATCTCATCAAGCCTAGAAAATACATGTGCTTGTGCCTGTAATGTCTAAAAGAACTACCCATGGTGAAAAATATCTGCTCAGCAATGCCATCAAAAGCCACAGCCACTGCATAATGTTCATCATGCACTGTATGGGAATAAACATAACATAACAACTTTCTACTTGTTCTGGAATTATTTACTGCCAAACTTGCTTCAATACTAGGAAGAAAAAAAATAGCCAAATATATAGTATTGCTTAATTCATTTTGCCAGTTTTCAGCAGATAGTATTTGGCCAGTTACACAGCTGATCGAATACTGCAGAGCGTACATGTCATATTTGACGAGTACCTGCGAAATTTGTCAAATACATTCGCCAAATACTATTCAACCAACCCTACTTACTACATCCCTTGCTTTTATCATACCTTCTTTCCCTTCTGGCAGCATCCCATATTTTCTTCTCTTTCCTATAATAGATCATGGTGCATCTTCAGTGTCTGCTTCCTTCTCTGCCCCCTTATTTTCCAGAATCCTAATAGCTAGAGGACTAAACCTACAAGTTAGTTTGGAGTCACTCAGATGAGATTCCAGCCCATTGTTTCCTGTCGAGAGACTTACCAGGATGCTGTCTTTGTACCCTGCTTGGGAGCTCCATTTATCAGATGCATCTGGACAGTAGGCATCAAAAAATTTGCTGTCACTGTACCCACCCTGAGGCCCTTACGGCTACTGGAAATGAGAAAGAGCATGTTGTGTGCGTGCCCACTCACCATATCATCAAGCTTCCTGGTTGCTTCTTTGCTACTCATTCAGTATTGAAGTACCACAGCAATGTGTCATGCATGCTATTTCCCTCCCTCTAATTTCTCACTGCTTTGAAACAAGGTGGCAGATGTGCTCTTTGAGCTTCTCATCCAGCCCCCTTCAAGGTCTTCCAAATCAGTACACAGCTCCTCTGCCAGCTTCTGATGTTTGAAGAGATTTCTCCTCAGCAGCAGTTAAGCAGAATAAAACATACCCTGTCACTTGTCAGAGCAGTATTTCCACGGCTTTTCTCTGCAAACTCTTCCTTTTCCTGAGTGAATGGCTACTTTTTGTTTAATGAAGTAGCATACACTTCTTGCTGCTAAGAGGTACTCTCCTGCAGAGCACCTACTCTGATGTCTTGGCAGAAGAAAACACAAAGGAGCTCTGTGGGGAAGCACATCAGGGGCAGGAACCAGCAAGGCACAGCTCCCACCACAGCTCCGGGGTACTGGCCATAGGCAAAGGTGAAGATTCAAAACATGTTCTCCTATGACTGGAGAAGAACAATTTTCTTCATATCAGAAGCCTCAAATATTGTAAGACAAAACTAGTCATAGTGGTAAGTTAGTAGTATATAAACGGTTTGGCTCAGGGCTTCTTTTTTATTTATTTAATTTTAAACTACTTAACATTGCCTACGCTACATCCTTTTTTCCAGTCAGCAGATTGCACCGGGGCCTATTCATTCCTGACTGGGATGGGGCAGGGAGGGACAGGACGGGACACACGGATGGACACGGGACAGACAACAACATGAAAATCATATGCTTGCATTCATCCCCTCTACCCACACCTTAACTTGACAAGTTTCTTCCTCCCCACCAAGGACATCAAACCACACCATAGCCATCAATACGCTCTCCATCCTCCCGACATCTACCTCACCATATTAGCTTTAGGCCATGTTTAAATTTAGGGCCAAATCTGTACATAAAGCTACCTTGCTTTACCCAATATTTCCTAGGAGTCACGCTCAGGATAGCTAGCTGAGTTCTGCTAGTTCTTCTTATGGATGTTTTTAGTACAAGAGAACAGCTGTTCTTACCCCAAAGTGCTAATAAATCCATTTGTTGAGCCCTCTGCATAGAGAGAACAAATATCTCCAATATGAAGGAAGCTCGACATCTTGTCAGTCATCTCTGGCTTACTCCCCCTAGAAGAATAAAGCACAGTGTTACTATTTATCAGGCAGAATTTCTCAGTACAAGCTCCTGGAGGTTACAACAACAGGATCCTTTGCTTTTGTGTTCATTTGTTTAAAAAAACAAACAAATTCTTGCACTGGAATTTCAGGTATCAAAGAAAACACAGCATGTCAAAATGCTTGCTTAGAAAAATAAACTAGGGAAAAACAAGCAGCTATTGGCATCCCATTTGGTGTGGGACTGTGTTACAGGTAGCTCTATTAGTCCCAACGTGCTCACAGCCACTTCAGCACAGGCATACCGACCCATTTCATCCCATCTGCAAGAGGGAAAAGGGGAAGAAGAGTGGGCTGCCTCAGTTTAAGACCTATTATTTGTGCCATCTAAATCACAACACATTTCTTTGACAGAATCCAAGGAGCTTTGAACATATTTTAAAGGTTCTCTGGTGTGCTGAGCTGTGCTCATGGGAACTGTAAGATATTGACATGATTCATGTAAATATTTTTTGGTCATGTCAAAACATTGACATGACCAACACTGAGGTAGCCACCTGCTTACTGTTGTGGTCCCCAAAACAGCATTAGGTGAAGACCCACTGAATATGCCTGAAAACAGATTTTGCATGTGAAAACTTAAAGATGCAGATTTTTTACAGTCAAATACTTTAAACTATGTATGCATCAGGAAGCCCAATCCCTGTGAAATCAGGAATACTTCAATCCTGTTTTTAAAAAAGATTGCCTAAATGTAACACTGAGGAGACAGCCACTTAGTGTTGTCAACTTCCACAGTATTAAGAGCTGTATTTTCTCTAAAGCCCCAAATCCTGGATCAAATGATACAGGACCTACCTGTCACTTAAATAAATATAGAAACGAGAGTTTCTATCTGTCACAGCAACAAAGAATGAGACAAACAACATGAGCCCAGATAAAAAGAAGCCCAACTGAAAAGATTTTCAAAGATGTCTTTTCTAAGACCATTTACTGGTTTCTTGGAGATGCTCCTATGCCATGCTTTTTGATCACTGAGTTCAAAACGCTGCAACAGCTTGCTGTGCCTGAGGTTTCAGACAGCAGGCAGCAACGCGGCTCTTCCAAGCTGCTCCTTCATGCAGGCTGGTGACTTGCTCTGCAAGGCAGCCCTGCCGCTGAACACTGCCCAGGACCAGACTCCCAGGTTTAAGGGAGAATAACTGAAAACACTTTCACCCTCTCCCGACATCACACCCAAATCAGTTTTAAATGGTCTACCACGAGGAGAACTAAGCAGCAGGAAATTATGCTTATTATGGAGCACAGCCCTGACATTGTACAGTGGATAAATATTCCCTTTCATTGAACATTATCTTGTTTACCAAAAGTGTTAGGATCAAGTTTATTAAGCAAGGCTGGAGGACAGATTCATGAAGATTTAACAGTTGATGTTGATAATGCACTGCAGATATGAAAGTGCCAGCAAAAACCTGAAGCCATGCTTTTCTTCTAAAAAGCTGCAAACAGCTCAGTGCCTCACCTCCCAAGAATTGGTGGTGGTGGTAATAATAATAACTTTCATTATTATTAAGTCAAAGCACATTATAGACATTCTCATGCCTGTAAATCCCTGTGCCATCTATACAACAAAAAACAAATTCAGGAAAAACAAAGATAACAGGCCAAGTTCTCACGCAGGGTAAAGAAGTCTCAGCTCCTCTGAAATCAACTCTGTGTGCATACAGAAGCAAACCATTTGGCTGCGGGTTTCTTGTTTAATGCCAAGTCCTTCAGCCACTGCATATGTTATACAGTACGTTCCCATTCTCTCTTGATAAGTGGACAGAAAAACACCACTACCTATTTTAAGATATATGCCACAAAACACACAGAAATATGACAAGTGACTGAATTAGCATCACTAGAAATACAGCTTTCATCATTTCCTGACTTGAATGTTAACTACTAACAGCATACTAAAAACTTAAGCCCTCAAAATTAAGCTCAGCCCTAAATTAATACAGCCCAAAGCAAAAGTTATCTAAGTCAACAAGAAATGTAGATACTTCCAAACAACCCCTTTTTACAAGAACATTTAAGGTATCCCATTTGGGGTGTGAGGGGGATTACTTTGCTGGACTATGTAATTTTTCCTTTAGAAGAGGCAGATGTTCACCACAGCCGTTCCCAAGAGACCGTGAAGGTCAAAATTATTGAATTCCATTAGAGAAGAGAAGAACTTTTTCTTGGCAAAAAACAATTACCTCAGACCATTAACCAAAACCAGGCCCAACGATGGACAATCAAATTTCTGCATTACTTCCTAGAATACAGACTCAATTTTCTTGTATTTTCTTTACTGAGGAAGACCCTGACATACCATGATATTGTAACTTTGACATATCATGATAGTGCAAACTCCTAAAACAAGCCCGTCTGCAATTTATTGACATTTCCATTAATAAAATGTTTAGCAGCTTCACCTATAACTGTTACACAGTTATGAACAACAGAAAGGTAGTTTCAAGTCTGGAAGCAGTTCAGGTACATGGCATGGTTGAATTTCATTGCTGGTCTGTTCACCAGATTTTTTTAAAATTTTCTGGGCAAGCTTGACTACAGAGTTAGGTTCTGCTTCTGTACACCGCTGTGCCCCAGCCTCTCCTCTTGCCAAACGGGAGAGCCGTGCTCCTCATGCTTCCTGCTGGGCACCAGCTTTGCTGGAGTTAAGACTTATACACGGTTGATCTGGCTACAGTAATCTTATTTTTTTAAGGCTTTTCTTAAGTATGCAGTATTTAGCACATAAATCCTCATTCACCCCGTTCTTGTATTCTTTTCGAATACCGTTTTAATGCTGATCAGCATGATATTCTCTTTAACACAACAAGAGATACTTGGATGGAGCGTGCCTCCACCACTCTCCTGAAGCATGGTGCCACTTCCAAGCTGGGTGAGCCTCTTTGTAAAATACGTATTTATCCTAGGACTTACCCACAGTCAAAACTGTTACGATGAACAACATCTACATGTATTACATTCTTTAATAACTGAATACCTAAAGTCAGTCTACTTGACATTTATCTTTAAACACACTGTTTCTGAGGTTGGCCAGTGCTCAGGAACATGCTGAACTGGCAGATGGAGTGAGGGACTAAATGACCCAATAGGCCTCCTTACATACAAGATTTACAAGTAAAGAGAATAACTTCTAAACCGATTTAGCTTACTTCAAAGATGCTTTCATAGTTTCCTCACAAGGGACTCGTGACACCTAACAAAATTACTCCAATAACTGATCAATTACTTGCATCAAACACTAAATGATCAGCTACCACAAATCAAGTATTTTCCACCTTTGATGAGACGGACAACAGAGATATCTGAGACAAAAAGTAGAACTGGAGGGTTTCCAGGGGCAAAGTTTCCAAGTACCCAGTTTGAAAACCTTTTAAAACCAGCTCTGATTGTGAACATCAGCTGACACACTAATGCCCCCAAAATCAGACCTCTGTGGGGATCTTTAGTTGGAGAACTCAAAAGTTGAGGCACTAAAAACCTGTCAACCTTGGCACGTTTGTCCCAAGTTCGTAGCACAGGCACACCACAGGGACCTAAGAGAACAGGTTCCCTCCCAGACAGATCAGCCAAAGCATTGTCCCCTTGGCTGGGGAGGGGATGCTTCCCTTCCTGCACCACATTGGCCAAAGACATGAGATGACCACCAAAGCCCCCTGGAAGCGCAGGGCAGGACGATTCTCACACACACTTGCAGTACCTGGCTCCTACAGCTAAAAGCACAATCATGCTGCTCAAAAAGCAATTGTGCTCAGTAGACAAATACAACCATTACTCTGCAATTTATTTATTTTACATATGCCAGTGCCAAGAGCAATCGATTAATACTAGAGGAAGGGACAGCCCTAAGAGAACGCTTGTGGTTGTTGCTACGCACAAGCCCAGTTTTAATGGCATTCTCACATGCTTGCAAGAGAGGGGAGTCCTGAAAGATGACTGTCATGTTCCAGCCATAACACGGCAGTCTCCCGGACATGAAGCATTGTTGTCCTCTTCCACTTAAACACTGGGGGAAAACAAGACTCATTCTAGGTAAACTTACTAGAAAAATCAAAGATAAAGAAGTGCTCTGATAAGGAAATGATAGCAGCATGGGAATACTAGCATACAAATCTAGCAAAATTAAGTCAGCTTTCTCCAAACAAGTATTATGAAGCTTAACTCAGATGGCAGCAATGTTGACAGCAGCAACACAAGTTTTTAAAATAATGTTCTTTTCCCTCTAAGCTGAAGACTCCCATTTCAATAAACAGGAAGACAGACTTAATTTTTAAGACAAGAAATGAAACATGAACTGAAAGTGAACCATGGAGAAGTAGACTGTATCTACCCACAGACATCAAAAAATACCTGTAAGATGAACACATTCTATAGTATTTTTTAAACCTTGACAATTTGATTTTTTTTTAAATTATGGTGATGACTTCCTAACCTATATAAATATGTGTCTTTAAATCTGTTTTATATGCAGTTTATCTGCACAGGAAAATAAAATTAAGTCTCTGTTTAAGAAGTTACCCCCCCAAAAAACTATAGAAACCTGCTGAATTTCATGTCATTGGCAAGGTACTGCTTTGCAAGTCATTTTGCCAGTCTGTAGCTTTGCTCTACAGGACTGGATCTGAAAATGCATAAGCTAAAGCCAGGCAGTGAATTAAATCCAGGAAAACTCTCTATTCACCTCAAGAGTTTTAGGACTTGCCTTTCCCCTGCTATTTTGCATTGCTTTGGTGAACACAAATCTGTATCACAAGACTGCCAATTTTGTCTTCTGACTGAACAGAAAGTGCCATAATTATGGGGTCGTTTCATTTTCTTTGTTATAGATTGGCTTGTGCATATCCTCAAAACAAGCTGCATTTCATATAGCAAAAACCAATGAAATAACCAATCTTGAAATGTAAACTAAGCACTTTGACAGGGGTTGTACAAAGCCCTTCACCACCAGTACTACCGTTCTTCTCTGAACCAAAGGTGAGGTTTGGCAGACCCTCCCTCATAACTGTTCCACTGGCTTTCAGGAAAATTGAAAGGACTCAGTCTTATTTTAGGGCAGAAGTAGATCACATGCCTAGCCTGATGGCCTTGAGTAAGCCAGTACAAGTTTGACATAGTCACTGAAATTCAACTCCGAGACACTTCAATGCATTTTGTCATGAAAACACATTTCATAATGGCAGTTAAAGCAGAATTAACAGTGAAAACACTTAGAAATCAAACTGACTGTTAAATATCAAATACCTTAATGAGACAGCTGCTTTTTGAAGATCTCAGAATAGGAAATGCAACTGCTTTGTAAACATTTCACGCTAATTTCTCCCATCACTCATCTAGATCTTGCTGCTAAGTTAGAAAAAACAGGCTTCAGAGCAATGCTTGAAAGTTTGCTTTCCTTGAACAGCAGAGTCAAGGCCCCCTTTTGAAGTCCCTCCTTACAGGGACTGTCTGTAACAAGATTTCTGCAGCATGCTATTCCTCATCTCAAGCAATTTAATGCTGAAAAGCTTTTCAAAGAAACTGAAGCTATTTTGCCAATACCATGTCTCACGTGTCTGCTTTGTGTGGGATTTTAATTCTTTAACCTATGACTACAAATCCTATTTGTAAAATAAACGAGACCAAATATGTCTTATTGCCGTTGGTTTCACTTCCAGCAACTGGGATACAAATCACTTAATCTTTTTAAGATGGTTCTAATGATGTTTGTTTTGAGCAAAAAAGCTCCTTGCTGTGTTTTGCAGTCCCATCATGATGTATTCATTCCCTATTACCATATTCTCACTGTGGTTTAGTGCTCAATTAAATAGAGACTGGCAATTTTATATGTATCATTACAGAAATTGGAGCAGCACTTTATCAAAGTCTTTTTCACTATTTAGGTTGTTTAGGTAAGAATAGAATCTGAAACCATACTTAACTGCTTTCAACTTCATTCCTGCAGACAGTAAACTCCACAGTGGAAGCTTAATTTTGCTTCAGTTTTTAACAGAAAAGATCGGAGTTTAAGAGTAATGAGACAACAAAAAAGCAAACAAAGGACTGCTTAATGGCATAAGCTACTGCCACACATTATGGAATCATCCATAAATTAACAGATATTGGTAACATTATATCAAGACTTGATCTGCTGAACCCACAAGACCAGGAAAGTCCGTGTGTTTGAGACAAATGGGTCCTTAAAATTGTCAATTAGGCCAAGCAAGCTAGCATTTTTTTAAATGCACCTAAACCCTGACCCCCTAGATTTAAGTGAAAGTCCAGTGCTTAAATAATTTGGTAAATCCAAACTATACAACCAGGTTACTTGGCCGGCAGTTTGGCCCTATAGGCTTGATCCCATGTTTCTCCTAACACTTCTCTAATGATTTGCATGGTTTTTTGGGTAACACCCACCCAGCACTCCGTATCTATTTTTACAAGTGTTACTAACTTCTTAAAAACTGAAACCAAAACCTGATGTTTCCCATTCTTATTTCAGTAAAAAAGGAAGGTTTCCTCCCTGAGGGCTGTGAGAAAGATTCATAAGAATCCCATTAAAACAGCCAAAGTAAGAAGGAAGTGCTCTATTTAAAAGATCATCTAGTGAATAATCACTCTTCTGGGGCTGCAGGACAAAGCACTGTCATTTGCAAAGCTTCTGACTTAGCAAATCTAAAAGGAGCTCTTTGCACACACCAGGGAAAGGCAAATACAGCAGATTTTGGGTAGCAGAGTATGGGCAGTGGGGCTAAGTGCCACGCCAAGCAGGCCATCTTGGGGAAGGTCATTCACTCCTCAGCTGACCACCAAGTCAAGAGCGGAGTGAAATCCTGCACCTTCTCAAACACTAATGCTGTTGGTAGCACTCGAAAAATGACAACAGCACAGAGGACCCACAGCCACACGGTTTCGAACGCCGGGATCCTTGCCCTCACACGCCTGCAGTGGGAGTCAGCTCAGGAATCGCATTAGGTTTTGAGGGGGTTCAGCACTGCTGATTTTATGCACATGTAGTTACTTCTTAGAGATTACACATTAAAAAAAAATATCAGCATGGTACATTTATCTACCACATGATCTTGTTTTCCATTTAACTGCAACCTTTCATGCCCAGGAGTCTGCTATCTGCCGACAAATTGTCACTTGATTGAACCGTTAGATTAAAGAGGAGAAATGCACTTTCTCAGAGAAAGTATTTTTCCTCCTAACGCTTATAACGCAGCAGATTTTTCTACAGTTTGCAGTCTGAACAGGCAAGATGGAGGGTGTGGAAGAGGGGAAGGAGGAAGCAGCACAGTGCTATGACTTTCTCAAGGACACTCAGTGGGTCAGACTCAGAGCCCAGATTTGAATTCAGGTCTCTTGAATCCCCATCCACTCGTCCACACGGCCCCTATTATCCCAGGGGGAAAAATCAGTCTCATTGCACATTTACTCAAGCATACATTTCCCCCTTTTCTTGAAGGAAGTTGGAAGAGGCATGTAAATCCACACAGCAAGATGACAGCCAAGTTAATTATGTTCTATTCATACTATTTGCCACTCCACAGATAATTTTAATTTTTTTTACCATATCAATAACAAAGTTATTCAGAAATTACTATTTCATCGGTGCAACAAAAGTCAGTTTAAGAAAAAGGGAGAAACAGGTGAAGTAACTCATTTTGTTAACTTAAACCTCAATAAATCCTCAATACAGGAAAGCAAACATGCACAATATCCTTTTCTGCTCAAGAACAGTGCCTGAATTTTTTTTTTTTTTTTAATTTGCCCAGTGCAGCCAGACAAGCTAGTTACAGAAAATTCAGGTCAGAAGTAACACACTCATAACAACACGCTAGGCAGAAGTTACACTTTGACAGCAATATCTTATACAGCAGCCATCAGACTGATGTAAGAAACACAACTGATGGATCCTATTGACAGGCATCTGCAGCAAGCTGAAAAAAGAAAATCTATTAGAGATACACTGTCAGGGGAAAAAAGTCATTTTTTGTTTCAAACCAAGTATGACCTGACAGCATCTTTTTAATCCCATTAAAAGTAAGCAGCACTTACTGAAGTCGATACTTACTGAAGTCCATACTTACTGGCTCTAACCCTGATGGGAGAAGGCAGCTTAGACGTCAGCCTCTGGACGAGGCCCCTACAAGCACACTGTGTTTTCCAGCATATTTCTATTAGGAGAGAGTTGGAACAGGCCAAAAGAACCAGGGCAACCAATGACATGGGGAAAGAGAGAATGCTGGGTTTATAACACCAACTGGAGTTTGGCCAAGGAAGAAAAATGGTCAGGGAAGAAGAGGGTACAGAACAGTCCCAATTTTATTTTGCATGGCCATATATCCGCTGAGGCTTCACCACAGAACAGGCTGTCTCCTACAGCCCCATTCCTCACATCAAGCCTCCAAGCTTCCTTCCTCACAAGATACACACTCTTTAGCAAATGCAATACTCCCTAAATTTACCCAAGTATTTTCCTTCTGTCTGTCCATCTCACTAGCCTTCATCCACCTGTGTCTGCTCATCTCCCCCTGACCCTACTTGCCCACTGCTTTCACCCTTCCCATGCTCTGCACCTCCCATTTCTTCCTTCGCCAATACTGCACCTTGGTGGGGGCTCTCTGGCCTCCATGGTGGCACTGGTGTCGTTTTCCACGGCTGGGCTTTGCTGGATGCCTCCTGGTAGCCTTGGGTCCGTACTGGCAATAAAGTTAACGTTCTTCTTCCACTAGCAAGTCTCTCCTATCGAAGGCTTCTAAGTCTTGTCTTCTCTTCCTGATGCAGCAACCCCTACAAGGGTAAGCTCACTGCTCTTCCCTCCTAGACACCTTAGCAGGCACCCAGGTCTGAGACTAAAACCTAAGTGCCTGTGACAAGCAGCCGAAGAGGAGGAGCCACTACCAACACATGATGAGCACGTGTGGAGAGCCACTGGTGGCCAGGGGACCTACTTTGAGCCCTGCTGATCTAGAAAAACCTGATGGGCTGGGCTTCTTTACAGATCAAGGCTCCAGTTCCCAAGTTGACTTGTACATGTTGGCCCCCCAACAGTAATTTTCTAGAACGTGAGCACGAGTCATTCTTCTGAAGCAAAGGTTCAAAATACTGTATCACCTTATCTCCTAAAGAGCATTAGCAACTGAATCTACTTAACCCTTACAGACGGAGGAGTGGCCAAGGATTGCAGGGTTATTTTAATCATAAGATAAGTTTTCAATTAACCCTTTAGATCAAGCATCATCAGCCAGCTCAGGTACATGTCTGCCTTCGTGCCCACGTGTCTCTTCTCAGAGTGGGATGCAGACAGGACATATCCTGACTGCAAAAAAACTTGTTTCTTCAGAACTTCTTGGCAGATTTCTGAACTTCTGAACAAGTGGATAGGATGGGCCAAGAAGCAAAAGAAATGTTTCTAAAAGCTTCATATTAAACTGCTACTAAAGAATTCCTGTAAATTTAAAAAAAAAAAAAAAAAGCTACAACCTTTTGGCAGTAGTCGTTTTTTGGCCTCCTGTGATCACAAATTTCTTACACGTATACACACAGCGATCACCATCTCCTGACTGCAAACATCATGCACATGGCAGGGATGAGGAGAGAATGAACCGTTTGTGTACATCATGACATTTGGATCCAGTATCCAAGCCTCTTTCCTTACAGCTTGGTATCAGATTACTCCAAAAGCAGAAACATTATCTAACATCCTAACCAAAAAATTTGCTTCATCTGGCATCCAGTTTTCTCAGAGCTATTCACCCTCCTTTGATAACCTGTTCAGCTGAACGATCAGTGAGATATGAACACTCAGCTTTCTGCAACACTCCTCACGTTGGCATTCTGGCATGTGAGGATGCAGTTACATTGCCACAGGCTGTAAATCAGCAAAATAATGCACACTTCCACACACATTTCTAACACATTTTTCTCTCTAGAGGGTTAACTTGCTCAGATCTGAAGTGACATTTTATTCTCCATATAACACTGTTAGAAAGGAAAAATAAGTTCTGATGTAAGTTTTGATAGGCTTAACCAAAACCACAACTATGAAAATGCAACTCTTCTGAGTTCACAATCCACAGCTGAATTCTGCAGCTTTCCTCATCCGAATTACAGTTTCTGCAGTTTTTATCTTAATTTTTTTCCCCAAAGGAATCTGGTCCCATAAAACACAACTGCTCTGAAGATTTGGAAATGTACTTTCTCAACAGGTACAGAACAAGCAAGAATAACACAAGCTTCCTGCGGTAGCCTCTGCCAATCTAATGAGCAGTTGCAGCACCCTGGAAAGAGGGTTCTGCCTCCATACCCAGCCACCCTCCAGCCGTGCCAAGACAGAGAACCAGGCAATAATTGCTGTAGCGCTTTCGTAGCGTCCGTTGGGACCAGAAATCAGAGAAGAATATTAAGCCAGATCAAAGCTCATGCTGCTTGGCATCCTGCCTCCTGCAGCAGCCTCTGGGAGATGCACAGCAGAAGAGCACAGGGATCATTTTGAATAGCTACGGACACAGACAGGGTCCGGCTCAGCAGCCCAGAGATACTGTCCGCCAGCTTTTCAAGTCTTCTCCTTTCCAGCACCCAGTAAAGCAGTACCTCTCTGTACCCAGCATAGGCTGCTCTATAAAATCACTCAATGGCTTTTAATTCATCTTCCGTACTACCACACAAAAGAGGCAGAAAAAAAAGGCTCCAGGCTACAGAAACTAGCAAAGGTGCTATCTCAGCAGCAGAAGAAACTAATTTGGAATGTACTCTAAGGCAGATTTTTACAGAACCGGATTATTACCATGGTCGCACTGTGACAGAAACGTTACATTTACATAACTTTCTAGCAGCACATCATTTTCTACCTCTAAAACCCTCTGGTCTCCGTAAGCTGCTTTAGTGGAGCTGCCTTCCCTCACACTCACCCACGGGCGAGCGAGCAGCTCGTCTACCAGCTACTACAGAGCCACTACCCTCATCCCACCTCCCACGGGATCTTGAGATTCCTCCCGTCTTTAAGACACAATCCTACAACTACAACTATCTTATATTTATGGGGCAATAATGTCTCAAAGACTCCCAGTACGCTCTGCAACTTGACACATCACACACTCCTAAGGAGTACGCTATGCACTGAAGAATCACCACGCACAGCATCACAGGGGAACAGCACAGTCAACAAAGAACCAGAACGAGCTACACCTGCTCTTCTGACTGCTTCACTGAAGGGCAGGTACAAGACAAGGCCTCAAGATATCTGGGTCCTGTTTTAAGCCTGCTTCATAGCATTGAAGAATTTTCTCCTCAAATACTGTCCATTTCAGCAATTTATCATGAGACCAGCTCACCTTAGAGGAAGCAGCTGGAAGGAGCTTCTGCTTCCCAAATGGACTTCTAGACCACACTGGCCAGTATTCGATGAGCCACTGGGACACATGCAGCACTGGAGGAGCTGGAACCATGCTTGCACATTTCTTCCAAAAATCTACCACTCTTGCAGGTGAGCTTCCATCTTCTCACACTGCCATGCTGTAATGCTCATTCAGCATTGCCTTTACAAGAAGACATACTATAAACTTAGACCAAGACCTCACACCACACAACATCAGGATACCATGGTTTGCAAGTCTTGCTCCAAGTTGCAATGGCACCTGGGAGCAGCCAGGACTCGAGATTCACTTTCTTCACCTGAACTTGATTTTTTCACTTTCTTGTCTACCCCACACAAACACAGATTTGTTGAGGTGATGCAAGAGGCTTGACAGTGCCATGAATAAATTGCATTACACCCCTCATTTACAACCAGAGACCATAGCTGTCGCTCACACGACCCTCCGCCCTGGTTATCCATCCCAGTATACCTCCTCCATCTGGCTCTTCTCACCCAGACGTCCAACTCCAACAAGGGTCACTGGAGAAACGCACCAACCAAGTGCTCGCCCCTTCAGTGTTCTTCACGAGGGCCTTTCCCCCTTCCAAAGATGGTATTCAGGACTTGCAAATCTCACAAAAATATACCGATATACCGTTTCCCACAGTTAAGCTCCACCCCATGATTGCAAAGGCAAACCAAAGTTACTCTTGCTGTTTGTTTACTTCCTAATTTATGAACCCCTGTAAGAGGAAACCAGATCACTCCCTCTTTCAAGGCTTAATCAATGCTGCAAAACAAGCAGATGAGGAAAACACTTGTCTAAGCAAACACTTCAATTGTGGGGTGGAATAAAGTATTTTAACAAGAAAAAAAATTGTCATTGACAAAAAAAAAGATGACTTAAAGAACACGTTAGAAATAATCGGCTCAGAAAATAGCTTGCTTGACAGGACTCCCGTAACAGCTTGTTTTGAAAAAACACTGGAACTGTGTTTTTCATTTCCACAATGACTCCTTGTTTGGTTTACACACACTGACTACTACACATTTGCACCATTTCAAGTCACAGGTAAGCTTTCACATCTGCTCTGTCAAGTGCCCTGTCACACCAGAATTTTTGGCCTGATTGATGCCACCAGTCTTCCCCACTCACCAAACAACAAGTGCTGGACAACCAATGCCTTGCAATCCTGTTATTGTTTCAGGCACTGACCTTACACCAGCAAAACTACAGAGCATTTAAAACCTGGAATATTTGCTGTGTGAGGAAATTGGCTTAAAGTAGAGGTTCAGATAACAAACAAAAACTCCATTCCCTGGTAGCCTGTTAACTTAGCCACAGAGAAACAGATACCGGCTTCACATCGCATCCCACACTCACGCAGCTGAGCTCTGCAAGAAAAGCCATTCAGATGTGGGCCTTTGGACTAGGCTCCGAGTCAGTGAGCCTTTTGACTCAACAGGTCTGGAAGTCCTGGGATACCAGGCAGATCTCCAACCACAGGAAAAGAAACTCAAAGGCAAATAACAAAGAGCACACTTAAGAAATAAAACACATGCACAGGTACTGGCCCTCATTAATAAATAAAACAAACAGCTACCACACATGCACACTACTCCACGCATGACTTCTAGTCACTAAATCTTCATAAGGCAAAGATCTGGATTGTATTAGCCACATTTTCCCTTCCCGATTTGTGTGAGTAGCAACACCACAGCCCGATCCATCTGCAGTCAAGCGGGCACATGTGAAGTGCTGCACAGTGCATAAGGCAATACAGCCGATGCAGTAATTCAAACCCTTCACCTGTTGGAGGCTTTTTTATACAAACTGCTGTGAGCCAGACTGAACCCACACGGGGCAAAGAGATTTTAGACTAGAGGGGAAAGTCTGACCGACCCCAAGCCATCACCACTGTGTTATGTAGCAAAGCCCCCCAGCACACAGGGTAGGTAACACAGCAAGGGCCCGCGGAGCAACAGGCAGACGGAGCCACGAGGCAGTCGTCAGCCCCCCAAAAAACAGCGGAACTGGCAATAATTGAGCTTTTAGCATGAAGACGTAAACCCGCTCGGAATCATGGCACATCCCACGTACATGGGGAATGCACATGTGCCCACCCACCCCCCCCCCCCCCCGCTGAAATCCAGTTATTGTAGTCCAGGAAACAGCTAAATATTTGGCCTGTCAGAGCAGTTACCAAGACCCTCCGAAATATCCACCCACCGTTGCCCAGCTTTTGACCATTTAAGAATAAGATCGCCCCCAGCCAAGTCCCCATCCGCACTCGCAAGTGTTTACATAACGCGCGAAACATCCCTTGCGACTGTGCCTCAAGTACGAGAGGAAAAACACGGACAAAGTTGGAGCGGACACGCCGCTCCCCCGCCGGGGCCCCGGAGAGCGGCGGCGGCGGGTCCCGGGCGGCGACCCCGGCCCCGGCGGAACCCGGCTCCGCTCCCCGCGGAGCGGCCTCTGCCCCGTCCCGCCGCTGGGTATCCCCCGCCGAGCCCGGCCTGAGCACCGACACCGGGCTGCACCCCCTCCCCGGCCCGGGGGAAGGAAGGGGGGGGGCTGCCCCGGCGGTCGGAGCGCGGCTGGCTCGCCGCTTCCCTCCCCCCCTCCGCGGCCCTACCTGGCTCCGGTGGCGGCGGGGCGGGCTAGCGACGACCCGGTAGCCCCATGCTGGCGGTGCCGGCGCTGCCCGGTCCCGTTAGGATGGAGGCTGCGCCGAGGTTTTTTTTTCCCCCCCCCCAACCCCTCCCCTGCCCGCCGCCGCCTCAGCTCCACATCCACATGGTTACTGAGCCCGGAGCTCACCGCCCAGCCTTATATACCCCGCGGGGCCCGCCGGGTAGTGGAGTCCTGCCGGGGCCGCGCCGCCGCCGGGGGGGGCCCCGCGGGACTACAGCTCCCGGGGTGCCCCGGGCAGGGCGGGAGGTGGGGGGGGACCCCCGGGCCGGGGCTCTGTTGCGACTCGCAGAGGTCTGTGGGGTCGTCCTAAGTGTGTGTGTGTGTGTGAGCCCCGAAACTGTATTTCGTCCCGGGGAAGGGGGGGCTGTTCCCGGCCCCGGGCCCACCTGCCGCCGAGGAGTAGCGGGACACACCGGTACGGCTTTACTAGCCACGTAAACGGCAAGAAAAGCGAGCCAGGAGAAATAAATCATCTGGGCAGGTCTTAGAGAGGTTTGGGAAGCATAAAATCGCGGGGAGAGCGGCGTCAACCCTGGCGCTGAAATACCTGGGATTGGGATGAGGCAGGGTTATCCCCACACTGCTCCCGCTTCTGGGGTCACACAGTGCCTGGAAGGTAAGAGCCTTCCGCTGAGGATGGTCAGCTGTACGGGAGGGCGGTAAGTGGGGTAAACCAGCTGTTCTGCAGAAGAACAGTTTAAAACTTTGAAAGTAGTGAGTTGGTTTGCTCTTTGGTGAGACTATCTGGCATAGGCATAAGGTTAAAGCCAGACAGACAATGCAACTCAAGCCAGAATGACCAGCAGTGATAAAAATTAAGTAATATTTCCTTTTATTTATTACCTTAGGCAATCATTTGTCCTTAAAATACTAGTCAAGGTGTATTGTCCATGATTATACTGTGATTTTTATGCCCTCTGTAGGGTACACGTGGCCACGTTTGGCAGCACAAAGTGGATGCAATGTTTGCGCTGCAGAACTGCTGTATCACTTTAATTGGCATAAGGTAAAGAAAACAATTCCTTACTCTCCCTTCCACTCACACCTACCTGCTGCCTTAGGTCACAGAAAGGAAAAGGTGTTTAACTGCTGCTGCTCACAGCTTGTTCCCCTCTCTACAGCAGCAAACCGCCGCTGGAGAAAGGGAACAAGTTGGGATCAGCCAGGCGTCCAGTTCAACACAACCTCCCACTATACTGGTTCTTTGTTAAAAAAATAACATTGGAGGAGTTGTAATTATGGCTATCAAGCAAGAATACGCAGAAGCTAAGTCCATGACTTAGGAACTGAAGCGAAGTTCAGGGAATCAAGTTCTATGATTTTCATTAATGGCTGCAATACTAAGCCATTACTCATCAGAAATTTGGCAGAGTAATGGCACCTAATATCATTAGGTGATCCTAATGAATTCTTGTGTAATCAAATCTAATCTCTGGATGAGTTCAGTAGGCTGAGGACAGTGGATGGCTAGAACACCTAGTGCAGTGACATAAGGGCTGTCACTAGAGCCAGTGGCAAAGGGCTTTTCCCACTGAACACCTTCTGCAGTTATGCTAATGGTATGCCTCAAAATAGCTTCATTACATTAAGAGCAGCAGCAGTACATTAGAAATTGCATGCAATGTAAGCCACAGTTTGGGGGGATTTCCCCCAGACAGAGGTTGAACAGCTCCCCCAGCCGCACTCAGTCTGACAGTATGAAGTTCTGTGAATAGGGAATACGCAGGGGAGAGCAGAGGAGACCCAGGGACGTTCTGCTCTATCCCAGACTGCGAATCCTCAGCTGGTTGTCTGAAGAGCTGCATACATCTCTCCATGCTTCTCCTACAGCAGTCATGTCCTTTGTCTCCTGTGCTTCTTCAGCCTACCAGCCCTCTGATCTTGCAGCCTCTCTGTAAGGTAGAATATCAAAGGCGACATTTTCTCTCATGGACTATATTTGCTTCTGGGTCTTGGTCAGTTCTTCAAACGCTGTGGAGTTTGTGCTGCTAAAGGCCCTTCAGCCAAAAATACTGATCAAGTACTGCAAAGAATGTGCTAGATTTAAAGAGGTGCTGGCAAAGACAAGATAATCATGAAAACTTCCAACAGTGGAAAATGTTTCCATTTCTCTTTAGGAACTGGATTTGGGATGCTGTTGCAGGCACGGTGAGTTCATAAGGTTCCTATAATCTTACAGCTTTAAGAAGAGATGAAATGGCAGGGCAGTCTGGGAATAGAAAGTTTCACACTCAGAAGTACCATAAAGTTATTCTCTTAAAGCAACTACTGCACTGATAATGTGAACTACAGCAGGCAGCCCCCGAGATGGGGAATAGAGTCCTATTTGCTTGGTAGCAAACAGGGCTTGGGCATGGATCACACGCACATACACAGAGAGGGTCTAAGGAATGACAACTGCTCAAGAATTCTGAGAGGAAATAGTGAAAAAGAATACTACTTAGTAGGTATCACTTCAGTCTTTAGAGTACTATACTATAAATGTTTAGCCCAACCACATATGTGATTTCAGTCACAGGAAAACACCTCACAAGAGATTTTTTCTTTTTTGTGCTATGGGAGAACTCTCTTCTTTTTCTCCTTTCTGAACCTTGTTCTGCTCCCTCACTACCTTACTTGTAGTAATCATGTGAATTCAACATTGATGAAAAATGTTAAGATGAAATTTGAAGTCTTTTATTTGCCAAGAATAAGAACAATATTATCTTGTTTTATGCTGCCGAATCTGCAATTAACTGCTGACTTCTCTGGACTATTTCAGTCAGAAAGCACTTCAGCCTGCTGGGTGGGTTTGCACATTTTTTGCCTCTGCTGTTGGTTCAGCTGCACAAGCAGCAGCCCTGGAAGAAAAATTAGAGCAGAAGATATTCCAGGCAGCCACCAGGACTCTAAGGATCAAACTGCCTAATCTTGCTCGTGGCTGGTCTTCATGATGAGGTAGAGGATCACAAAAGCTTCTCGTCACTAGAGCTGTCCATGCCAGCACTGCAGCACTAGGAGATGAAAAGCACCACTAACAATAGGGACAAATGCTAGGCAACATCCCAGCTTTTCAGCTGCATGCTGAAAAGTCTCTCATTTCGATAATATTTTAATAACAGTGAAATCAGTGTCTTAATCCTGGAGCATGGTGCACTCAGTGCAAGGAAAGAGAATAAGTAAACCCTGTGTGGAAGAGACAGCTCCCTGTGAACAAATGACTTAGGAGCACAAACATGATCAATAAATGACACTTGCAAACATTCTCTGAAGTCCTCAGGATTACAAACTGGAAGTTGGATGTTGCTCAGAAGCAAACTGTAATTGCAATTATTTCATCTAGTCTCCTGAGAGAATAAGAAACGTAAATCTTCCTGATGGAAGTACACAAATGATGCAGAAAAGAATTCTAGGGAAAATGAGAAATGAGAATGAGTGGGCAAGACATGCTAGAGAACTGTCCCAGCTCAGTGGAAATTATCTGATTTTCTTTAATTCCATCATTACACAGCCAGAATCCCACGGCCTTAATAAGGGGAAGTTATCCTGGCAGACTGTTTTCAGTTCTACAAGACTTTATAATTTGGATACCTAGATTTTGCTGTCATTTTGGTAAATTGCATTGGAAATTTGAAAGGAGAAAAGTTATATTTACTTGGCATTTTCATAGAGATTCGTTAATGCATGCGGCTAAGATCACTGTTTGACCATAAAAGGAATGTTTACATTTTCTGACCCCAAAGCAGCAAGGGTTGATTTTATAATTAAATTTGTATTCATTTGTTTTCCTGCCCTCTGATGCTTTTCTAAGTACGTCACAGGGCAAAAGGGACTAATGATGGATAATTGAAATGCATCCTTGTGAAGCCTCCCAGCACTGTCATTTTACACACAGTAAAATTTCATACAGCAAATACAGTTGAGTAGTGTTCCTTTCCAGTACTAATACAAAACAAACAAAAAACCCCCCTCCTTCACTATGGCCATGCTTCTTTTTGCTGCACAGTCCTAATCTGTGTAGGGAAAAAAATACATTAAAGATTTTGAGTTAATATCCCACAGAATGAGTAAAGATTTCTTTCAGCATAGTGGAGAATCCAGAAGAAGATCCATTCTGCTGACTCCTGCACAGAAGCTCCCACACAAAATAAAGGTTTATGTGATAGAGCACCAAAATCTTCAACAGCTACAGTGAACCCCAGGAAAAGTGAAGGAAAACAAAGGCATTACCAGTTCCCTGATGTAGAAGGTATCAACGGTTCTGGATTGAGACAACTGATCACCATCTGCTGTAGGCTATGTACCTTGGCTGTGCAGTGAGTGCAGGGGGATACAAAAGCAGTGCACTCTTCCTGCCTGTGAACGACAGCAGGACTTTGGATTTATGTCACACAAGCAAGCAGGCGTGTGCACCTGCTACTCCCCCAGCTCCTTAGCAGGGGGACAGTGAGTGGGAAGAGCCTTTGCTCTGATCGCAAGGTCCCAGCCAGCTGAGCTGGCACAGAGTGGGGTAATAATTTGCTTCTTGCTACTAACAGCAAATTGCTACCTCTCCCAAGAGCAAAGTAGGAGGCCATTGTGCCTCTGCAAAATACGTTTCCATTCCTGACCTGCTTGGCTTGTACACTAGCATGCCGCCATTCACCTGACTTGCTACAAACTGCTTCTCAGTCACCTGCACTGAAAATGCCTGTAAAAATCCCCAAAACTGCAGTAACAGGATTTGATGTTCACTTGGAAAGAAAAGCAGGTTTCTCCTTTTCCCTCTCCAGTGATATTTTTCCCCTCTCCACAGTGATGTTTTTGCCATAAACACTGGTTAACTGGTTGTGTCGTACTTGGTAAAATCCCTTTTTAAGCGTGAAAAATCAAAATCCCAGGACAGATACACAAACAGAAGTGCCCAAGGAATTTACCATTTATTTATTTTTTCCTAAGTCCTTATTCTGAAATGATGCTGAGTTGCATCATCCCCCATTAACAGAGGATATGAGGGTCCTCTTAGGAGGCAGGCATGTACACACACTTATATTACATACTGCTGTTGAACACGGTCAAAGGTGTAAGCACTTACTTTTTGGGCCTTAGACCTGCACCTTGTACGAATCTCTGACATTAACGCTATCTACATGCTGCTGGCTGTCCTTCAGCTGCAGTTTCGTTGCAGCAACTTGCTGCAAAAGAGAAAGAGAGAAAGAGCTTAAAACACACATGAATACTGATGGTCTCAGCCAGAGACTGAGGCCTCAAGAACACCCTCCTTGGTGCAAGTTACGAACAATGATTTCCAGGAGAGTTTACAAAAGGGCCAGTCCTCACTTCTGCTGAGCGGTTACCTACGCAATTTGAACTTCCCCTTACTACGAATATTGCTAAATAACAACTGGCCAACTACAATGTTGCAGTTTTTGACATCTCAAAGCCGGAATACTTAAAGGCAATTTAGTTGTATTTCCCTGTTTTTTCCCCATGGGGGTAAAACATGCAGCAAACGACTGTGTTGTGCCAAGGGATTATACTGATGCATAGCTCAGAAATTATTTTCGGGAACACAGACCTATCTGCATTCATTTCATGCACATATTTTTCTCAAGGATGTTAACTGTAACAACTACTAGATACACATCTTAATTAAACCTGAATACCGTACACATTAAATACTATCCGCTAGGTACCAGAGCACTGAGTCTCTGCAAAAGCACAGGTCTGCGTGCTTTATTTAGGCCACATTTACCTCAGCACCCAGTTAGCTTTAGACAACGGAAAGGCAAACTCCACATCCCCCCGGGGAGCGGCCGCCAGAGGCTGAGGGCAGCAGGGCCGCCCTCGCCGGGTGCGCCTGGCGGGATGGGCCTCCCTGACCCCCCTGCTCCCTCGCTCCTCTCACAGAATCTCCCTCACATACCTGTCGGAGTCAAAACACAAACTCTACAAGTATCTGCGCCCTTCGCGTGCTGCCAAACGAGACCGGCCCGGTCCGGCCCGGCGGGGGCAGAGCCACTGGCTGCTCTTCGCGACGCTCCCGGTGGGGTCCCGGTGGGGTCCCGGTGGGGTCCCTGTGGGGCCGAGCCAGGCGGCAGTGGCCCAGCTTCCCCCTCAGGGCCGTGGGGCCGGCGGTGAGGGGACAGCCCGGGGACCGAGCGCCCGCCTCCGCCGCCCGTCCCCTCCGGGCGCGGCGCTGCCCCTTTAAGGCGCGGCTCGTCACCTGACCGCGCGCGGCACGTGGTGTCTCCGCCAACATGGCTGCGCCCGCGGCGCCCCGCGCTTGGGGGCTCTGCTGTTTCCTCCTCCCGCTGCTAGGGCTGGTGGCGGCCGGAGCCACTGGGCACTGCGGGTGCGGCGCCAACAGGGGCGGCGGTGACGGGCGGGAGGCGGCAGCGCGGCGGTACTCGGCGGCGGGCGGTGGCCGCGGGCAGGTGAGCGGCGGGATAGGGCGGCCGCCCTGAGGCGGGAGGCCGAGCCCGCTGAGGGACCAGGCGGGCCGGGCCGTGGGGAGACCTTAGAGGTGCTTGGAGGCTAGCGGAGTCTAGCCAGCCAGCGGGCTTCTGTATGAAATTGGAATTAAAGCCCCTTCCCGCTCCCCTTGGGCCAAGCTCCTGGTATTCTCGGCTTGGGCCCATCTTGCTTTGCCCGCTTGGGCAGCCTGAGTGTCCCCTGGGCCGTTTGGGTGCTTTTCAAGATGGGGAGACCCCTGGGCTGCGGTGCCCATGTCCCGGTGGCCTTCCCCATGTCCACCCTGACTGCTCCTCCCTGGGTGAAGCTGAGACATGACAAAGCAAGTCCTGGCGTTTCTATCGGCTTTTTTTTTGGCAGGCCTCCCCATCCCTTCAACCGGTAACACTGGGAATAGAAGTGCCAGAGGACTCACCTGAGTGGGCCATCTGTTGCCATACGGCCTGGGGAGGTGACAGCTCTGTTACTTGCTGAATTTCAACACTGCTGTGGCTCTGGTTTCCCCCCCACCCATCTCTTTTAGGTCTGTGTTGGTATCAATAGATTTGAAACACCAACAAGTGATGTGTCATGTCTCTTGTGTGCATTTCAGCAAACCCATCATTTATGTATCCATATTTGTATAGCTTTTCAGGTTGTCTTCAAGTGAAAGTCCATTTAACTGCTTATTCCTTTCTATTTGTGCTGCTGCTGTTCTCTGAAAGACACTGTCCAAAGCTAAGTGTGACTTCTTGACGAAGGCAGTGCTTGAAGTGTGTTAATGTGCTATGACGGTGCCTACTGCAAAGGGATACTGAGATTTTTTATATCAGTGGAGACCACATGCCTCACTGGATGAGTTATCTTCACTTATTAAAAATGGGATTGCTGTTCATTTCCCAAAAGGTGCTAGTAAACTTTGACAGACAAAATTATATCCCAGTAGACTTGGATGTTGTTCTTGTGTGAGATGGCTTGCACGTAGTCAAAATGTGAGGGGCTGCCCCTCTGATTGCCTTGTGGTGGTGTAAGGCTGGGAAGCTGTGTCAGCCCGGAGAAAGCCGGTGTCATGCAGGCAGTGTGGAAACCTACTGAGTAAAGGGAAGGATGCACAGTAGTAATTATGACTTTACTATTGCAGGCTGCACCTAAGAAACCTGATCATATTTAAAGAGTGTGAATTAAATAATTCGTATTGCACTTCGTGTCACTAATCTACGTTTCATATAATAAATTTTGGCATTTCGCTGTAGGTCTTGCTGTAGGGTGGAAAAATCGTTTGACTCTTACTTTATGCAAGGAAGCTGGCAACTTCAACAACAGATAACAAAAACTAATTGCTGCTGGATTTTAAGCTATGTTCACAACGTAATTTGATTATGCTTAGCTAGAAAACATTTTTACCAGAAGGGAAGTGAGGGGAAAAATTGGCTTCTACCTCAACCACAGCTGAGATTAATTATTTCTACTACATCTTTAGAAATGGGGAGCTAGTACTTTAGTGGGTCTGCTCTGCATTACCATAATACTTAAGTATAATCATAGGCAAATGTGGTCCCTGTTGTTGAAGTTGAGTTTTGAGGACAATGAGCTAACATGTGCTAGCTAAGTAATATTGTGAAGATACAGGTAATTGTTGTTGTACACTCTGTTATAATGCATCACCTAATACAGTAAATTATATAACTGTCAGCTTCTGCTGTTGGATTTCTGCCTCCATAGTTCAACTTTGATATTTCTTAGAGTTTAGTTCCTTAGTGTTAGCTACCTGTATTTTAAAACTGGGTGTTAAAGCTGCTTAATTGACTATGCCAATGTGGTTTCTGGATGTGATGTCTGCAGAAAATCTGTTCTTCACTTAGTGTTGTATTCCAGTGTTCTCAGATGAAGAGCTCTGTCAGACATCTGAGCCTTGCAGCCATGATGTGGTGTTATCATAAAGCTGGCTGTCAAAGGAAAGTCCTATTTCCAAACAGGAGGTGGAGCTGTGAAATGAGCCTTGGTGGGGAGGATAATACTGTGCAATCAATTTTTGGTATCAAGTGGACACCAGTAGTCTTGGCTTTGCTGGGGGCTGCAAAAGCAGCAGGTTCATAAGAAAGCCCTTGGATGTTCCTTGCTGAATGTACACTGGCAATCTAAAGAGATTTTTCAGGTTTTGGAAATGAATGCTGGGCTGTAAAGCCAGAGTTAATTTTTCACATGCTTTGAGACAGCAGCTCACTAATGAGGTCTGAATCTTGCTTTGAAGACTGCTTCGAGGAGTTGTTTTAGCTACAGTGGGTTGGAAAGAGGTTGGAAGAAAGTGGTGCAACTTTGTACCACGTTGTCATTCCCTAAGTCCTAAAAAATGTAAGCAAATTTATCCTGAAGCCCTTTTATGGATTCAGTTAAAGACAGTCTGTAAGTGCTCAGATTCTTTTAGTGGAGAAAAGAGTTATGAGGATACAGCTAGCTTCCAAAGTTCAAAGGAAAAGGATTTGTAGCACTTCTTAAGAGGCACATTGCAAGTTGTGTGAATTTTAAGTGTTGCTGGGAGAGACCCAAGCAAAAGGAGAGAGCTGTAGTGGAGAAGAAACAATGAAATTGGACATGCAGGGTTATGTCAAACACTCCAGCTTCTCTTCAGAACAGAGGGAGGTGCTGGAAAGCTGATGTGAATGGATTTCCTGATCGTTTGGTGTGCTGGTGGTGTTGTAACTACATAAATAACAGTAAACTCCAGAAGCTGGAAGGTAACATGATTCTTTTTGTCTTCCTGGTTCATGAGTCATTGTGGGTATCTAGATAAACTGTTATGGTGAAAGCATCTAACTTTATGAAGGGAATCTTGTAAAGGAAGAAAAAACAAAAAAATTCAACTATAGAAGAATCAAGGTCCTATAATCTAGGCTGTGCTGCAAAAGGGCTATATGTGCAAAGTTCATGTTTGGTTCTGTGAACTCGACTCTTCATCTAAATAATGCTGAATTAGTTCACAGTTTTTACAACCCTGCAGTTTGGCTACTTTTAATATACATGTTGCATAGTGTTATTCTACTACATGCAAATGGAATTTTGTTTGAACTCTCATACATTTAAAACCCAGGCTTCTTTTTCTGTCAGAACTTAAACTAAACTTCTGGAGTATTAGAAGCGTGCTAGTCTGGAAACTTCTCTGTGACTATTTCTGTTATTGGACTTGAATTTCCTGCATACCAAACATCAGGATCTTGCAAAAAAAATGCTGCTATCTCTTAGAACTGGCTTTGCTCATTTTAGGTTCTGTCACTGATCTGCCTGCTTGAATTTGCTGTAAGAGTAGTGTTTGATCATAGGTCACTGCCAGGGTATGTTCAGGTGCAATGTGATATGCCAGATTATTTTCCATAGTGGATGCGTACATCAGTGCTGGATGGCTTTCTTGGGGCTCTCACACTCGCGAGAGGAGTGAGGTGGCTGAATTCAGTGTGAGTTGGGGGTGAAGGTAGCTCAGGAATACTGAAAAGAGAGAGAGTTTTCTTCCCCAATTCTTTCATCTGTTGATGATGAGTCAGGTAACTTCTTGGCAAGCTAGCGCTTAGGTAGGCACACTCTGAAAGATCACCTGCCCACTGGGAAGATTTTACACAGCCTGAGCTGTCATTCTTTATTCCAGCACCAGCTTCTGAGCAGGGATCATGGATGCTCTTGGTTTTTGGGTGAGGAGTGCATTGCTCAGTCTGTGGTCTTTAGAGGCCTCTCAGGAAACATCTGATGCGGCATGACAAGACCTCTGGGGCCTTTTGTCATCCTGGAAAGAGCCCACTAAAGCTGAGGGAAAATGTGCACTGTTTCTCTGGAAACTGGCTGGTCTCAAAGGGAAAACATCTTATTGACACTGTTAAAATGTTATTCTGTCACTCATCCTTAACTTCTGAAGCTTGAGGCTCTTGCCTAAGGCCAGTCTTCCAGGGAAGTGGAATATAACTAACTTGAAAGTTTGTCTCATCTCTGGCACGCGGAGCTGCAGGTGCTGTGTTCACCTGCCAGTTAGCAGCACGGTTGGTAATAAAATGCTGCGCGTGCCTGTTAATAAATGAAAAACCATGTGCAGTTAGTATGCAAACAAGCATAGGCTTGTCCACAAAAGAACACTTCACAGTTTCTTAATCTCCAGAATCCTCATTGATGCATCAAGTCTTCCTAGGAATAGAGTGAAGTGCCAAAAATCCTCATCCAAAAATGAATAGAAAGGACTCTGGATTATTTCTTGGCTCTTAGGTACAGTAGGGGAACATGTTTCTCCTCATTAGAGCACAAGCATTACCCTCAGTAAAAGTTCTGAATTACCCAGACTTCATGTAGAAAGAGCAGCAAATGGGGTTCTTGTTCTCGGTTTAAGTTCTGCATGCAATTTCTTCCAAACAGGTGGTGATGAAGATGCCACTGTTGCCATTTTGTTGTGCCGTCCTTGTCAGTGAAATGCTGCTCAAAGCAAAAGCACATCCAAAGATGAGGTGGAGGAGGAGAAGAGATTTTGCAGTCTTTCATTTCCATAATCTTTCGGGTGGTGTTTTCTCTGCAGATGGTCGCTATTCCAGGAGGAGTGTTCACAATGGGCACTGATGAGCCTGAAATACAGCAAGATGGAGAATGGCCTGCTAGAAGAGTCCATGTTAACAGTTTCTACATGGATCAGTATGAGGTCAGCAATGAGGAGTTTGAGAGATTTGTGAATTCTACTGGATATGTTACTGAGGTAAGGTGGAAGGGTATACAGCCTGCTGTCATCTTTCTTTGTGTTGGCAAAATCTCCATTAAAAACTTAAGCTTTTTCTTTCTGAAGGATGTCACAATACTTTCTTGGGATTTGCATGCTTGAATGTTTCTGATGTAAGTCGTGTAGAGAGAAAATTGTCTTGCCTTGCTGCCCAGGGGTCTGAAAGGGCATTTAGATGTCTACTGTTATATTTAGTAAGTGTCTCAATAGATGAACTAGTATCTTCCCTACAGTATGACAGAGGCAGCCTGGGTGAAGCTAACACATGGCTGAAGATGTCTGTGCAAGGGGTTTTAGGGTATTTGTTGTTGTTGTTTGGGGTTTTTTTGACCATAGGACATCTTTGTACCAGTACAACTATGTTGTTATGTTTTCCTTATTTTAGAGGAACAGGGGATAAGAGATTTTAAAAAACTGTGATAGCTGAGGACTCTGCGGGCTAGTTCAGTGCAGCTACTTGCTAATGAGCTGAGCAATAGACAGCCCTGCTGTCTAAAGAAGATATAATAGCAAGTTTAATAATAGTTTTGTGCATGTTGCTGGGAACAATGGACTAAGAAAGAATATGTTAAGGTTCTTCCAAGAAAGAAGTTACCTGCACCTGAGGCTCTGATCTTTCCTGACAGTTGACTGTTCCTACGCAACTTCTATAAAACCCTGACAGGCCTTTTAGGCAAATAAAAGGCTCAGTAATGATCAGGTCTCAAAGGAGGCACTTTGCTGAATTCACCTGATAAACTGGTTCTCATTTGGAAGACAGGATGCTTCTGGTTGGATGAAGAGCTTCTTTTATCTACGCACTAGTTCTGTTTTTAAGTTCTTAGCTCAATAATTATGAAAAAAGGTTGTTTAACAATTTTGAGTTTGAACAGGGCTGACTTGTTGCAAACAGCTTCTGGAATGAGCATGTGTGGAGTGGGGTGTAAATGTAACACCACATCTGATGGTGTCTGTTTCAGACAGCACTTTGTGGCTCAGCTGGTGTACTTGGGTGCTCCACTTCTACCTTCTCCTGTGTCCCTTCACATGGGGCCCCCTTTTTACACTGGATCTGGAAAAATAAACTCAGTGTTAGAGTAAACAGCACTGATTCTGCAGGGTTTTTCGGGGCGATGCAGCTGAGTTGTATTTTGTGTATTTAAATAATGTCCACATTAATTACTGCGGGTAAACAGAGCCAACGTACTTCTTGGTTTTATTTTATTAAGGACTAGACTGAACTCCAGTGGCAAATGAAACCTGAAAGTAAATAGAAAGCTGAAGAAAAAAATCTCCAGATGTACAGCTATCTTGAATCAAAAGTATTTTTTAACGAACTTTTTTTAAAAAAAAAAGCCCATGATGGATGCTGTCAGACTGAAATCTGGGGTCCTTTAGGTGATAAGCCTGTTTACCTCTGGGTCTTTCAGACTGGGCAGAAGACAAAAAAAAGTATTTTCTTCCCTCTCTTTGATAAATCTGTTTGCATCTTTAGCTCTTTCAGATGGGGCAAGTAAGACAAATGAAGTATTATTTTTCTTCTCTTTCCTTTTTGAAACTGAATATATAAATATTAGTCATATGCTAAGACTTCTTGCAATTTGGGTGGTGAATGGGATCCTTCTTTCAAACCATGCTTTTCTTCAAGAGTTTTGAGCATGCAGAAGCACCTCATGGTGATAATTCACTGTCTTTGAATGTCTACAATAAAATGAAGAAATTGAGAAGGGCAAATGTGTTGAGTTCTGTTGGCATGTGTCAGCTTCCCGAGTATATCAATTCACTTAGTTTACCAAGGGGGAAAAAAAAACCCATGCTGGTGTCATGAACTGAAATTATTTCTATTTTTTTGTTTGGTTTGGCTTTATATAATGCTAGATATAATGACTGGGTTACTTTTAACTTCTCTATTGTTGTAACAGCACTTTAAAACATGGTGCTAGTGATGATGGAGCAGTAAGTGACAAGGCTTAAGTCTCTTATTATGATTCCCAAAGCAAAAATAAGAGAAACTAAATATGCCCTTGAATGTTGAATTATTGACTGTATCATTTTTAATTAATAGAAGTAAAAACCTTTGCAGAAGCTCTGTGAGCTGCCATCTGTCCAGTGGCTGCTGAAAAAGACGACATACAGGGATAAAATGCTTTCTCTTCTGTTCCAATATAGCTTCCTTGAAAGAGAACTCCAAATTACTATCAGAATTTCCTTATCCTCGATAAAATAAAGCTGTAAACGTGAGTGGCATTTTAAGAATAACATTACTTTGATAATATGGTTGGATCTTTTGTTTTTTCTATAGGCAGAGAAATTTGGTGATTCCTTTGTGTTTGAGGGAATGCTGAGCGAAGAAGTGAAGGCTGACATCCACCAGGCAGTGAGTACACAGCAGGGTAAATCTTACTTCACAGTCACTGGGTTAGATGTGTTAGCAGTTATGTCAGTAACAGCTAAATTGTGTGATGTTCCCAAAGCTGTATACAAAAATGGGGTTTATGGAGGGGTGTTTGGCCTAGAATAACAGACTCCAGTGTGGAGGATTTACAGTCTATTTTGTGCTTTGTTTTTTTTAAACAATTGAAAAAAAAATCTGCTCCCGATTAGCCTAAGTTAGTATCAACCCCTTGTCTTTTTTTGCCTCTGAAGTGAGAGATATTTAGGATTGTAATAAGTGATGCAGATATATAAAGCTGTTTATTTATATTACATGTAATATGGTGATGCTACAGAAAGTCAGATGCGAGTAGTGGCTCTACTGAGTGATGTGCTGTGTAGGCAAAGAGCAGGAGTGCTTCTGGCTCTGGGAGCATATGTACCCGTGGCTGGCACACTCTGCCAGTGCAGTCCTATGTCCAAAGTGGGTAAATCTCACATCCTACCCATTTAAGAAAACGAGGATCATCTGTGTATCTGATACGATAGTGGTGTTTGCATGAGTGCTTTTTCTTGCTTAACTAGACGCAAATGTTCCAAAGAAGTGCCACTTCTATGGCAGACCTCAGTCTATAAGACTCCTTATGTTGTGAATGGTGTAAGTTTACTGTGCTTCCTCCATCTCCGTAGAAGATCCTGTATGCCTTGCCGTTTTTTCAGTTCCCTTCATCTTGCTAGGGCAACACAGTGATCCTGGTAGGTGCAGTGCTGATTAAATTGGAACTGATCCAGTTTTCCTGTTGAGTGGAAGTGAGTATAGGTTTTAAAAAAAAAAAAAAAAAAAAAAAAAGTTCAGTAGCAAAGCTTCCCTGCCCCACCTTTCCTCTTTTTCTGTTGTGAATGTGTTGCTGAGACTTTCTTAGGCTTCATTTACCTCCTTCTTAACCTTAACAGGTCACTTAACCTTTACAGCTCCTGATAGTAAGTAGATCATATCTTGTCATCTCCTGGATGAATTTATCTGCTTTGAGCAGAAGTTTGGACAAGATGACCTCCTGAGGTCCCTTCCCACTGGAATTATCCTCAGGTTTGATGAACACCCTGCATTTCCAGATCTCTTGTCCCATGCCTTTAAAAAGGCCTTAGGAACGAAGCATTCTGATGTATGTAGCATGGCAATTTTGGGGGATGTGTGGCTTCAAGTTGCATTTATGCTGGATGGGAATTTTTTTTGTTAATTTTCTTTTGGATCATCAAAGCTAACTTGGCTTATTCTGCAACTGCTTGAATCAACACAGGGAAGCAGGTTGTACACAAAGCATGGATAAGGAAGTAGCAGGGCTGAAACTGCATCTTTTGGCAGTAGTTCAGTTAGACGTAAGTAAGTGTAAAGCGAAACTGCACCTGTAGAGGAGCACAACTTCTTCTTGCCACCTTTTGCGCCCTCTGATGCTAGACAAGTAGAGAGAGAGAGGTGGGACAGTCTGAGATGAAATTATTTCTTTCAGTTAGTAGCAAGGTTTTACTTATGCACACCATTTGATCTAAGGTACAACTCCAGGAGTTTAGAGGATTATTATTTATTATGACAAACAACTGAGAATACCTGGGACTTTAGTATTTAGTGATTTAATTTTCTCCAAAATAGTTTATAACACAAGGAGAATTTTTCTTCCACGTGCATGGTACAATAACTTAGAGTAGTGAATATTCATTCTTCTATAGAAGTTAGCTCTTGATTGAGGCGGAAGTCTTTCAAGTTTGATTTTTATCTTCAAGGGGCAGATAGATTGGAGGTTTCAAGAAGCCCTATGTGAATCTGTGCTGTGAATGACTGGCAAAAAATGTGGGGTTTTGTTTCCTACTGCAAGGAAAGGAAGATTACAAAACGGTTTGTTATTGTTTAATTCAGGACTAACATTTTTATACTGTGAGATATAAGAAGACTAAATCTGACTTCCCAAATACTAGCATAATTCATGTTGAAGGTAGAGTAAATGCAGATGGACTCATCCCATCTTCACAACAGTCAGTATTAGAGAAATTCTTTTTCCTGCCCTAGTTCTGTGATGTAGAAATCCCTAAATCAGGCACTCTGTTTTAAAACAAACAAACAAACTCTAAGAATGCTGGTGTAAGCTCAGTCTTGGGTATTTGTATAAACACATACAGAATGTTGGGAGCCACTTTCCTGGGTGTGTCAGCCAAATTCTACAGTGTTGGCTGTAGTGGTAACAGAACAAGTATTATGCCAGAGAGCTGGAATGGAGCCCAAACTGGTCTTTTTGGCTGCTTCTTTATGAAGGTTTTCTATATTTGTTAAAAGTAAACTTTAGGAGACTGTCCTTTTGCCATGTTTTCAGTATGTGTTATTAGGTCATTTTGCAAGTATGCAGAGCATTGTTGAAATAGACACACAGAAAGACTGTATTAATTATTTTGGTAAAGTGATCTGGAGAACAGTGACTGCCTGCCTTGTAGCTTGGCACTTCCTAACTTTATGCTGATGCTGTGGACAAACTTATGTTCTAAAACATGGTAATACTGTGAGGAGGTGAAAAAGCAGCTAGAAACTGCTTTTCTTCCTCTCTGCCTGCCCCCTCAGCAGCTACATACCATGAAATCTAACTTTTAGCGAGGAACTTCTGTCTGCAAGGAGGTGTCAGAAGGCAGCTCAGTGGTACAGCTGGAAATAGAAGTCCAATGTCTGAAGATACAGCTTAGAATTTTATCTGTGTATGCTTCTGCCTCTCAAAACTGTGTCTTTTTGTTGTTTTAGTATGCATTTTCTGTGAAAGGTTATAAATGTCGAGAGTGCTGTGCAGACCTTAGTTGTTTTGAGGGTCTTTGGTCTTTGTGACAGTGCAATTTGTAGGCTAGAACAAGGAAGGTTCTTTGTTAGAATATAATGTAGTCAGGTTGCTGCTCAGGCGACTGAATTCTGTGTGGGCCATGCTTATCGCAGCTAATTGAAACTAATAAAATACTTTAGCCGTTTTCTGTATATCATGCTTTCAAGAAACAAGTTGTCTATAGAAACTTGCAACAAATTTTTTCTTGCTAAAAGGCAGAAGCGTCCCAACTACGGGGTAGGAACTTGAAGGGTTTTGCAAAAGCAGATTCCTCCTAGGGATCTGCAAGCTTAAATTAAACAATAGAAAATAAAAGCTAGCTACCTTGTTACATTGCCTGAAATGCTTAACTTTTACTAGTGTTGTCTGGGGAAAAAATGGGGAAAGGAGTCTAATACTATTCAATTACTCTTTAAAAAAAAAAAAAAGTGTGAGCACTTTATAACTTGGCTACTGCAGCGTAACCATTCAAATGTAATCAGAACAAGTGTGAATTGCGTGAAGTTGGTTTGCATCAGCAGATTGTAATGATCAGCAACGGAGAAGATTAAGGCTTTTTTCTCTGTGTATACCTTAGTCAGCTAATATTTTAGCTTGTGGTATGTACCTTCTTGAATCATAACTACCACCATGAAAAGCAGAAATAAGATGAAAACGTTGGTCTGTTACTGGTACTGAAAACCCCTCCACCAAATTAATGTGAAAAAGGACTGTATTTTTACTTTGCCTTAGTGGCTCAGATGTGTTTTGATGAGGCTTTTCTCCAGTTGAAGCACGGGGTGCTAAATGCAAATGTGAATATAGGGGAAGAGCAACAGCAATGTGTATTTTTGAAGTAGTATTTCATACAGAGTGAAAGAATTGGGGGAAGGTGGAAGTGAAGATATTGAACTAAATGCTATATAACAGCTCCTATAAATAATGAGGTGTGTGTGTCTGTTGGGGGGTATCTGGGGGTTTTCCTCTATTTGGCCACTTTGGCTTCTCCAGTTCTTAAACCAGCCAAATTTGTCGTAGGCCCTCGAAGGAAGCAGAGAGCTAAATTAGAACAAGAGGTGGGGCTGGTGAAAGCTAATACAGGAGCAAACCAGCTTAGCACGTAGAATAATTGGAGCTTTGGGTGTGTGTTTCCTGGAGGTGAGGTGGTCTCCTAGATAGCTACTGCTAGAGGAATGTAAGTTGGACCTAACCCTCCTCTGGAAGGGAAGCAGTAAAAAGGGGTGTAGCAGCCAATAACTGAATTGTGCTAGATTTCTGGGAACTTGAGTTTTAGTTTTGGCCTCTAAGTTTGCAGTGGTAACACAGCAGAGAGGGAAATCTTAGCACTGTAACAGATGAGGGTGTTAGAGATAGAATTCGCGAGGACTTTCTCAAATAAAAAAGGTTTTTCTAGGGTGAGGGTGGAAGGCCCTTTGAAACCAAAACGTTTTGTGTGGGCTTAACAAGTTTTGATGGCTTCACATATTAAAATTGGTTCTCTGACTTGCAGATTAAAACCAGCTACTAATTACTGCAGCTATTAAGTTATGGCCTTTCTTGGTTACTTGGCTTTTGGTTTAGATGTCGTAGATAAAACACTAGTAGCTTGGCACTCGGAGATTATTTTTTTCTTTCCTTCTCTTTTGAGAGAATTTGGGGAAATGGAAAAAACACAAAATTTAGAGATTTTGCTGTTCTTATTTTATGATGAAACTGTTTTCTTGCTTTTTTTTATCTCCCTGAGTTAAGGAGGAAGCAGAGAGGGGGAAATGCATGCCTGGTGCTATTATTTCATGGCATTTTACAATGCCATTTATATGGCATTTCTATGTATCCTAGAGCAAAAAGCATTCAGATTGTGTCTGTGAAATGAGAAGGTACTGAGGCGTGCTTGCCAGCGTGGGGATTTGAGAGCTCTTGCAAATAACTGCAAGAGTTTCGCTTGCTGTGCAGCTACCATGAAAAAGGTAAACAGGATAGCACTTACAAAGGCTGGAGTGCAGCATAAAGTCAGATTTGTTCACTGGAGAGTAGTGGGAACATTTTTATTCTTGGCTTGTGGAAGATAGCAAAATTAATTTTTGCTTCTAGGCCAGATAAACTCTGCAATGAAGAGACTGAAAGCATACAAATCTGTATAATTCAGTTGTCTTTAGGCAGTATTGAATTTTTGGTCTGAGAATGCAATGAAATTAGTTCACTGGCAGACTTGAGCAAATATTATTAAGGAATTCTGTCACTCTAGAACTATTGGATGCTACTTTCATCACTATTTGTATGAGCTGTGCAATTTACCTATTTATAGCAGTGCCTCTAGCCTGTAACTCAAAGGGCATAGTCCCATTCTAAAACCATTGTCACAACATTGTGTATTTCAAATCATAATGAAAGGAGCAATGTTTGCAGGGAGGATAGCAGCACTAGTGTTTGCAAGCAGTTACTGTGGAGAATATACCTTGCATGACAGCATGCACTGACTTGCTTATCTGTGGCTTGGGGGGAGCAGGTAGGTTATTGTGTAGTTTGTCTGACGATGCTAAGATGTCAGTGTACATAGGATGCATAAATAGAAGTGGACAAACCCACTTACTGTTTCTTTAAGGGTAAATTTTGTCTCTACTACACTTGTTTTTTGCTTTTTCAGAGGCCTGTCAGAGAGGAAGGAAGAGGTGGGTGAGCCTATTTCTTGCAGACCCCACTGCTTCAAATCGCCCCTAATAGGAGTTGGGAAGATGGAGCTATTGAACTGTTAATATCCATCTTCTTGTGCTGTACTCCCACCACTGGGATAAAGAATGATGTGCAGGAACCATCTCTGTGGGAATGACCTGTAATATTAGTCCATATTTGTCAGCTTAAACTACAACTTTAAAGTGGGGCATTGCTTGTGCCTCAGGCTGTAGATATATCTGTGCACATGTCATTTCCTTAAAGCTCATATTCACTTGGTTGCTGGAAAAAATGACTAGCTTGAGTGCCGACTTACATGTTGACTGAAAAATAGACTTCCAGCAATGGAACTCACCAGGAATATCGGTTCCTCAAAAGAAGCTTCTTTGGATTCCAAAACTTGCACTTAATGAATCTTACTGGATTTTAGCACCAAATATTTTTGGTTATTTTTCTTGGAGGATGGACATAGCTGCGACGTATTACACTGTTTGAATGAGATTCAATGGCCTTTCCTTATGCAAAGGAAGGGTTCCTTCGTAAAAATAAAGTGCTAGTTTCTGATGAAGTCTGAAATCTTTTCTCTAACTGATGACCTAAAATATATTTATTCTATAAAGCTGCTGCCTTTCCTTTTTGGAGTACTGCAATTTCAAGCTACTTTCAAATATTGAGACTTAACTCAAGGCAAACAATATCAATATTCAATATTAAACAAAAACCCTTATTGCTTTCATTTCTGAGCTAATGAGGGAGGCTAGAAACTTTAGAAAATAAGAATGAAAACAGATTCTTCTGTAATTAGAGCTTTTGGGGAGCTGGGACTTTTAATTGATATAATAAATAGCATGGGACTTGCCGTAGCGTTGCAGAAGTATTAGTTATCTTCTGGAAAAAATACTCAACTGTCTACTTCTAAGCTGTTTCAGTGTGCTTAATTACTGATTTGGTGGAGAATTTGACAATCATGTTTCAGTTCAGTTTATGTACATAATTATAGAAGGTTTGCTCTTCTCTGCAGAGTATCTTCAAGTACAAATATGAATTATAGCTGCATATGTAGATTATGTCTCCCTTATGCAGCTACTATGACAACCTTGATAACTGGCTAGGAGCGATCTATTCTTTGTCTTGAGCCTTGAAGCGGTTTTCACTTCCACACTATTTACATTGCAATGTCTCCCTGACTCAGTTACAGCTGTTTCAACTTAAACACAAGCCCGTTGCTATAGAGATGATGTGCTGCATAGAAATAGGTCATGTTCGTGCTGTTTTCAGTGTGCCGATAAGAAGGAGAAGCAGAGCTGCAGAGTGGTGAAGGTGAATGGGGAGCGGGCATCTGCCGGAGGGCTTTTCCTTGTGTCTGGAAAATGGCTTTAAAATCCAGTGGGACCACTACGTGTCTCCGGCTTGGTTCAAACTGCCCCTCGCGGTGTGACGTGTTCTGAATCAGGCTGCAAAGCTGGATCAGAGCGGGGCTGAGCTTCGTCTCTGCCCTCCACTGATTTCCCTCTCTGACCCAGAGCAGGACCTCACCAGGGTAGTGACACCAGCCATCCCAAATGCTGCCTTGGGTGTCAGCCGAGAGCTGGGCTGTGCTCACGTGGCCGCCCAGAATACCCACTAGTGTCTGGGGCTGCTGAACCACCACCCCTGTGTCCGAGGGATCCGTTGGCACCTGCCGTCCGCGGCTGCAGGCAGGTGTAGGTGACTGTCGCCCATCCCGTGGCGGTGCCCAGCTGGCAGAGCGGGCTCCCGTGCTGCGGAGGGCAGGAGGTGCTGGGTGACAGGTGCCGGGAGCTGCGTGAGGAGGGTGGGAGAGATTTCTGCCCCAAATCTAGTGAGGGAGGAGGTTTTTGAGGGTTTTTGGGGAGGTATGCTAATGCTACTTAAAGAAATAGGTGTAAAGTTACTTGTGACCAGGACCCCACCTAATGTGACTTCTTTCTGGTTTCTGAGGGGGAAATGACAGTAATTATTTTTATTTCTTGAACTCCCTGCCCTACTAAAAATGTTCTATTTTCTGTCTGCTTCTTTCTTCAGTAGTTCATTAATCAGCTGTTCAGGGTTTAAGATAAGGCTTAAAGGAGGAAAAATTGACAGAGATTTATGTATATCTGCCTTACATGGATAAAATAAAACCTCATGCAAAAATTATATTCTTTACTGAATAACTAATTTTTTTCTCAAGTCCTACCAATGCTAGCAATGAGGGTGTCTAGACCACTGAGTGTATTTCCCAGAGATAAGGCTTCTTAACTTCCCTGCTTCCAGCTGATGCACACATTGCTTTTGCAGCCAAGAGGATCCTTTTGCAAATTAAAGATGTACAGTGCTTAACAAAATCTGGTTCTAACAAGTGGTAACCTATTAAGTCAGCTTCTGAAACTGAAGTGTGCCTTATCTCCCTTTAAGAACCCACACTTAATAAATGATTCTTGCAGTGTTTTCCAGACTTAGACTACTTTTCACTTGGAAAAATCTCTTTTCAGATGGTTGATTCCTAAATTGCTGAGGTTCTTACTCTGCAATAACTTCTGCTTCTTCCAGACATTTATCTTGACCTAGTGTATGCAGGCCTTCTTACATTAAAAAAGCATTATAATGCTGTAGTGCATCAAAAAAAGATGTTGGGTGCTACATGTCTGGACAACAGCATGAATTTCTCATCTTACAGGCCTGACTTAAGGTTAAAAATCTACAGCTTTGTTATTTCAAATGACTTGCTGCATGTTAGAAATGGAATTAGAGCCAAGATTAGCTACTCAGTTGAGTTTATTTTTGGTAATTCTTCTAATACATAAATGTGATTTGAATTTGAAATTTGGAGCTCAAGTGGGGGGCTGTTTTTTTCTAACATGGCCAGTGCCACATTAGGTGCAAGACTAATACAAATATTTCCATGGTTATTGGCTGGGATTTTGGGGTCGTTTTTGGGTGTGTTTTTAAGGGTATTCCCCTCCTGCTTTTGCAGTAACAGTGTAATGCTGACAATGGAACTGACTTTCCTGATGTTCCCCCCTTTCATTTTCTCTGTATATATTTAGGGAGGAATTTTCTGAAAGATAATTGTAAAGTACTCTAAAAATCTTGAAGTCACGAGTTAATG
Source organism: Strix aluco (assembly GCF_031877795.1). Classification (NCBI taxonomy): domain Eukaryota; kingdom Metazoa; phylum Chordata; class Aves; order Strigiformes; family Strigidae; genus Strix; species Strix aluco. The sequence goes on along the minus strand of NC_133941.1, from coordinate 12,104,088 downwards.
GAGCAATTAAAGTTAGGATATCCCAGCCTACTTCGAGAAGAAAATTGAATACTTAAAACTTTGAATTTTATGCCAGCTGATAGTGGGAGTATAGGCTTCAGTTCTTCAAATTGCTTCATTTGAGTGGAAAACGTGTATGTCGGAATTAACTGTTAGTATATCTTCCCAGTATTATCGTATCGTGTTCTCTTTTCTTCACAGCGCTACAAGTTTGATAAGCAGAACAGAGAGTTCTTAAAGATTAATCCTGGAGCAGAGAGCTGGATAATCCAAGTTTTCAGCTGGATCAGACCAAAACAAGTGTTGAGCTTCTCTGCCTCTGAAACGCGCTTTGCTCGAGAACTGCATTTCCTTGTTTATCGAGGCAGTTGTGTAACGTTTGCAAGGCAGTTATGTTTAACGGGTTCTGTTACAAGTGAGGGGCTATGCTGTAAAGAGTTAATCAAAATGAAGGAGATACTGTCCTCTAATTCAGTATCTCTTCAAGATCTATTCAGCAGCATATGCTGCTATTTTTACAAAATGAATCTGTTGCCAGTCTACAGAACACATGTTTTGGAGTGAAGCATGAGAACGCTGAGCATTATGAAAGTAACTAAGCTCATTAGTGGCAAGGGAGGGTTTTGCTGTATTAACTGTGATGTTGTAATATCTCTGACTAATTAGCTCTTCTCCTAATTAGATTCAGAGCAATTAAAGCTTTAAAGACTTCTGATAAGTTTTCTGAGAGGACTGTAAATTTCAGGTACATGACTTTCTCTTTTGGAAGGAGCATCTTGGTGCATGCTCACTGGTGTCAGTGGCTGACTTAGATTAGTTCCCAATTAATTATTGAAGGCTGTATGTATTCTATCACTGTTATCACTGTCCTAGTACTGTATGTGTAACTTCTCTAAAGATCTGGGTGTTCTGCAAAGACTGGCAGCCATTTGGTGTTCAGTTCAGCAGAGCCAGAAACAGAAGACATGCACACGTAGTGCTCTCATGCGGAGAGATTATATTTTTCTCAGTTTAAAATAAACCATTCTGATTAAAAGCATCTGCTTTTTTCTTTTGCATAACAAAAATGGTTTCCAAAATTAAAGGCTTCTAAAATGTCTTTGCAGTCTCCTGCAGAGATTTTTATCCAAAAGCCAGCAGTTTCATTTACAAATATGCGTTGTGCTTAAAACTATTGCGATGAAATCTTACTCATGATCTTTCAGATTCACGGATAACCTTTAGCAAATACTACTGTGGCTCTCTTCTTTTCCTTAAAGAGCTGTAAAATTCTAACTTTGGATTTCTGTCCTATCTTGAGTATAGATTAAAGGTTAAAGCTTAAAATATACAAGGAATTGGTTAAATCAGACTAGTTCTAAGCCTATTGACTGTAGTATCTGTCCTTCTGAGGCCTTAGTGCTACGAGAATTGAGCTGTGAATCTCTGAATGAAGATCCCATCTTTGGGTTTGAAAGCTCACTCTCAGAGCTGTAGTTCCTAGTTAGAGATCAAATATTTTCATGCTTTTCTGAAAAGGGTAGGGAGCTCTGATTGTGGGGAGAATGTCATTGGCTGTTAGATACTGAGCCAGAATGATGTGGTTGGTGTTGATTTACGTGCTTGTCGTGCTAGGGAGATGAGAAAGCAGGATCTTTAGGAAATGCCATTACTTTACTAGTATGCCTGAAGGATCCCATTTAGGTAGAGAACACATGGACAGAACATCTCAGTCATCAGCCAGCTGCTGAGAGCATCTTTATTTCTTTTGTACATAACACCAATGTCTTCATCTACTTTGGAAGAGAGTGTCAGAAACCCACGGAGTGGATGGCTTCCCAGCCTGGAGGAGTCCTGCAGTGAGTTTAGGGATTCCAGCACTCTTGCCTAGAGCTCGTGAAGAGCTGTGGGCTTTTAGCTGAGCTTAAGCCAATAGCTCTGCAGCTTTAGGCCAGGATTGCTCTTGATTTACAATGAGCTTTTTGGTAAGGTACCCAGATGTATGCTGTAGGCAAAATTTGGATGTGATGATGCGAGAAGAGTGAAAAGCTGTCATGGGAGCTGTTATAGCATAGACTGATCAGGTGCTTTAAAGATAATATGTCTTTGTGTATTAGCAGCATTTCAATTTCTTAGACATTGCAGTTTATTTTCCTACTGAAACATTCAAATGAGGGATTGGATGTGTAGTTTGGACCAGAGTTTATAACAATTTATGTTTGTCGTAGAGAATTTTTTCTCACACGTGTAATTACATGTAAAATGTTCGTCACTGTTGAAGGATGCAGCTTCCTCCTAGAAGCTGCTGTTAAAATTGTCTGACCGGGCAGGTGCTCTGCCTCAAGTACCAGGTTTCAGTGACTTTTACTTTTGGACTGTCCTGTGAAGGATTTGGTGAGTTAAAGGGTAATGCTCTTGGCACAATTCCTACTTGTGTAGGTTTACAAACTTTGTGTAGCTTTACAAAGTTGGTTTAGCAGCATGATGAAGAGAAATAAACAGTCTACTTCTTCCCTTTGCCATCTCTAGAGCGAGGAAAGCTGAGGGGCAGTAGGAAGGGCAGAAGTTGCTGGAAGTTGTTCTACAGGCCAGTGTTAGAGTAGCATCTGGACCTCCTCAGTCTAGGGCTCACCAGCTGGTAGGTGGTTTAACTCCTAAAGCATTGGAGGCTTATTTACTCTGATTTTTCTTCATTATGGAAATTATCTCCCTAATAGGAGTATTTCAGAAACAAGCACTCAAGCTGCTGGAAAAAAAACACTATTGATGGTTAGCATGACTGTTCTTTTTTGCCTCAATTTTCTGTAAGGACCCGTTATTAAGATAAGTATTTCTAAGTGAATGTGAGTCAGAATAGAATAGTTAAATGTGCTGTGTGCTGACCTTCTCAGCTTTGAAGTATGCTTAATAGAAGAAATCTTTAGTGAATGTATTCCAGGAATAATTTTTTGGTATCGCAGAACCAAATTTGAAACTTTTGGTTCAAGAGAAGTACTTGATATCTGCGCTGTTGCACAGTATTTTGTCTGCAAGCTTGATTGGCTCAGCAAACCAACTGGGGGAAAAAAAAAAGGCTTCACTTGACTTCTGTGGCTCTTCTGTCTCCACCTTCTGGAAGCTGATAGCAAATAATTTAAAATCAGCTTACTAAGTTAATTAACTGGAAAACAGATGTGTTGCAAGATGTGTGTTTTGACCCTAGTTAAAGGATGTCATCAGGATTTTGTTTTAGTTATTCCAAAACACTGAGTCTAGGGAGCAAATAATTGGGATGAAAATTCTCCTTAAGCCAAAACTGTGGGTTGTTTTTTTTTTTATCATCTCTGCAGAATGTGTCAGCCTGGGGTCAGCCAGGGGGTTAGCTGGTTTAACTGTACTGTGAGCATACTGTTGTAAAAGAATTGAGTAAAACTCTAATGGTCCAGATGACCTCTTCCAACCACTGCCACCTGAGTGCTCTTGCCTTCGTTTTCAGAGGTGAAGGAATATATGTGAGAATTTCTGGGAGGACAGTTGGGTCCACCACAGGCAGCATGCTGAAGGCTGTGCTTTCAGAGAGAATAAACTGCTTTGTGTCAGACCTGCAGGTGAGAAAATGTAGGAGGGAAGGAGAGGCAGCCAGAGGGCAATACTTCAGAAAACCATGCTCAGGGTTTGGTCTCCCTCTCGCTGTTTTTTGGGTGGTATTTTCTTTGTGCTTTTCCATACCTTGGGCTGTTCCCTGGCCAGCAGTACTGTCATGTGGATCAAATGATCACCTTAGTAATAAGTTAATTGGCTGCAGGCAGAGCTATGAGCTGTGAGTGAAAGCTTTGTAGCTTGTTGTCACATGCTGTTTTTTCAGAATAGCCTTTATCTGGGAATTTAAGGCATCTTTCCTGGCCATTCTCGTCCCTTTTCAGGTTGCGGCTGCTCCCTGGTGGTTACCCGTGAAGGGAGCCAACTGGAGGCACCCTGAGGGTCCTGACTCGAGTATCTCCAACAGGTAAGCCATAAGCAGCCATTCAACTATATTACACAGTGCTTGTAAATACACCTGTAAACTTGCACCAGGAAGGGAATGCAAGAAAGGGTTTTAAATTAGTTACTTGTTTGCTGCTGCTTCTGCAACTGTTTTCCCATCTTCTAGTGTGTTGCATGCAGTATTTGGTGGTTGTATGGTCAAGGACATAGTAGCATTTCAAAAAGGTCTCTAAGCACTTTCCACCTGAGGGAAAAGAGACGATACTGAAATGTGCTTCGGTGTGTCTTCACATTTATGTATCGGCAGTGAAACAGAGCATGTCTTCAGAGGGTCAGTAACTTCAGAGGATTCAGTGCAGATTTGGTTTTAGAGAGGAAGACTAAATACTAGTTGCGTGCCTACTCTAGGAGTGCATGTAGCATGTCCTTCATCTGGGATTTGGAGGCCTATCTCTGGTGGCAGAAGACTGAGGGTTTTTTTCCTTTTTACTGCGATTCTGACTTTGTGGGCTGATTATTGTGGAAAATCAGTTGTGACTCTTATCTAGAAGCTCTGAATGCTTTGGAAAACTTTACTTTTTCTTAACAGCCTGTAGTTAGTGCCATGCTTTGGTAGTGTGAATCCTGAAACTTGCTGATCTGTGTCTTTATGCAATCTCTTACCATTCAGAAGTGGAATGAATTTTAGGCCTAGAAAATCAAAAGGCTTTATTATTCTCAGGTGCTTTTTATGGATGCTGCAGAACTAGCCCTGGGTTGCACATGGTGAAAGCCTTTGTTCAGTGATGTATGTTGCTGTATGCTTATTTGGAGGTAGCTGCCTTCATTTGAGGCCTCTTATATTGCGACTCATTCTCTCACTAGGCAGGTGTCAGTGAACTTGGTGCTAGCTGCCTTAATCAACTAATTAAAGTTTCAAAACTGCTGTTTGAAATAAAGTCAGACTCTTAGCCTAGATCTAGTAGATGCTGGCATGGTTTTGAGTCCTCTAAGGACAGGGCTATGTTAGTGTAACATCATCTGATGGCTGAACTGCTTAGTAACAAGTCCGTTGTCTGTTCTCCAAGGGCACTGGAAGAATTATCTGAGGCAAAAATAGAGATAATATTAGGAGGCATTGTTAGGGGGAGACAGCAAAATTTAGGTCACAGTCAGCAGATAAGAGTTGGAAACCTGCCATGCAAATTTAGTCTTGCAGAAGTACAGCATAAACCTAGGCCAGCACAACTGCTGGTGAACTTGCCACAGGGAAGCAGCCTAATGGCCCAACAGGCATATGCTGGCTTGTTAAATGAGGCAGGAAAGACAAATTAATATCAAGTTCTCTGTATCTGTCTTCTGGACCAGTACCCTCAGCTCTTGAAGTGTCTTGGTCTATTAGAGGCTTGGATGGGGAGGATCCTTGTAACAAAAATGACTTGGCATTTTTTCTGTCTTTTTCTGGAAAAAGAGGTCAGGATTGTAAGGGCAATCCTGGAACTAAACCAAGGGAAAGACAGGAGCTTTGGTGTAAACTGTGGACTGCTTGAAACACCTGAAGAAAAATAGTTTTTTGTTAAGTTTCTATAGTTTGCTGGATTGGGTGCTGTAAAAGATGATATTGCTAAGAGCAAGGACTCTTTCATCTCACTTCTCCCTCAAAAACTCCACAACTGACAGCAAAGAAAGAACCTGCAGCAAAGAGTGCACAGGGAAGTGAAGAGCATTCGCTGTTAAATTGCAATGTAAATTTTCCTATTGAGAATTCTCTCTTATTGTTAAGATACTGTTAAACTGGGCTAGCGAGGAGTAGTGGTGCTGCAGGCTTCTGGTGTCTTCCTTTGGGTCTCTGAGCACCTGCCCTTCCACAGAAGCCAGTTTATCAATAGTTCTTCACTGTCTCCTGGGTGCAGCAGGTTTCTGAGGTGAGACCATGAGAAAGCACAAGCCACAAATGTCTTCTGTGTATGTAAAAGCATGATGAGGCAAACAGCAGGTTTTTTTTTTTCTCTTCCTTGTTTTTCTCTGATGGCTGCATTTCCCTTTCAGCATCTTGCTGTCTTTCTTTAAATAGCTTCTTTTCTGTAAAAGTAAACTGATAGCTTGTCCAGTTGTAACTGAACTGTGAACTTCCTCACGGTCCTTTGTGGCCACCTCTAAAAGAGTTTCATAAAGTGATTGTGCTGTATAGCTGTGAGAGTGCCTCGTTCTGCTGATGATCTTGTCCTGTTTATTTTGTTCCCCAGAACGGATCATCCCGTTCTTCATGTTTCCTGGAACGATGCTGTGGCATTCTGCACATGGGCAGGGAAACGATTGCCCACTGAGGCTGAATGGGAATACAGCTGTCGAGGGGGGCTTGAAAATAGGTACCTGTCACAAATGTGTCCCTGATAAATGTTTAAAACTGGTATTTACCAGATAAGGAAGAGCTGTGTGGGTTTTCATTACCCTCAAAGTCTTGTATAGTGGTACTTTGACTTAGTCTGAACAGATTCCTTTAGGTAAGTGAATTTCCCTAAATACCTAAATGGTACATTGTAATCTCAACTCTACTGGGATGCGAATGCAGAGAGCCCAAGAGAGGAGGAGAAGTGACAAAATGTCAAGACACATGACTGCTGCTATTGCAGGAGATGGAAGTCCATGTGGCAAACGAGCTTAGCACCAAGGCCAAAAGAGTTGCAAAAGAGCTTAAATAAATAGCTACATCACTGCACAGCAACTGTAGGGCCACTGGATCCGCTTGTTATCTGACTGTGGACTTGGGGAGGAGGGAAAGATGAAGTGGATAACAGGTTTATGTCATCTCCATCCTGTGTTCTGAACTACGTACCACACAGGGCTCCTTCGTGTACAAATTGTCCCCATAGAAGCCTTGCTCTCCCTGAAAACCTGCCAGATGTTGGTACAAACAGAACTGGAATACAAACAGTTCTCCAGGGTAAGGTGGGGAGGAAGGGGAGTGTGTGTGTGGAGGTCTCATTTTTTTATTTAAATAATAAAACGTTTGACAACTGCTTTTCTGTATGCCTTTTAATAGACTTTTCCCCTGGGGCAACAAGCTTCAGCCAAGAGGTGAACATTATGCCAATATCTGGCAGGGAGTGTTCCCAACTAATAACACTGCAGAAGATGGATACAAAGGAACTGCACCTGTAAGTGTGTCTCAAAGTGAATTAATTATATGGAAATGAACTTAGTCTTCCTAAAATTGAGGTCTGTGTTCAAAACAGTGGACCATGGCTGTTTTCCATTCCTGTACTCTTTCACCTTTAGATTTTTAAAGTTACAGTATATTTCACTGCAGGCTTGAGTATTACCAAGGGACACTTTTTAAAAGCTAATTGAAAAGTAAAGATTAGTTTCACTTGAACTTTTAGTTCCTCTCAAACTGACCTCTTTTTCCCCTTTCCAGTCAGTTTATAGCCAGAAGCTGAAATATTTTCTGCCTGCACTTTTGGCATTACAATTTTTTGAGCTCTTATTTTTTGGGTAGTTGTTCCCATGGCACAAGAGTCATGCAATAGTTTAACAGAAATGAAACTTCCCTTTTTGGAAAGGTTGAGTCTGTCTAATATGGCAAACAACAGAGTAGAATTTTAAAGACAATCAAGAATGGGAATGGATTATTAAACGGTAGTTAAAGTAAGTCCAGAAAGTTTGATCAGTAGAGAAGTCTGCAGTGCATGAGTTGACAGCCAGCCTTGCTTTCCTTTGATGGTAAGGGGAATCTGGAAGTTATAAGCCTGGACGTGGAGGTTAGATCACTGATGCTGTGTTCAGGTCTGTGTCTGTTGGTCAGACAGTGCCTTGCTTTAGAGGATCAGTCTCCAGAACCAGTGCGAAGATGCTGTGTGCCATAGTGGAAATGTGGTGCTGAGAACATTGATAATAGTTCATTCTTTTGTTCTGTTTTATTTTAATGGTTTATGTAAAAGTATTATAGTTCTGCACTACTAATTTGGTGTCTTCTTGTGAGATATGAAGGCAGAAGCTCCTAGTAAAGACAAATGCACTTTGAGCAGACTGGTCTTCAGGATTAAAAACCCCACATGTTGAGTCGTTCATGGAACTGGCACTTGTGTTCCATGTCTTGTGTAGGTCACTGCATTTCCTCCCAATGGGTATGGCTTGTACAACATTGTAGGAAATGCCTGGGAATGGACGTCTGACTGGTGGGCTGTGCATCATTCAACAGATGAAGTTCACAACCCTGTAAGTATTTTATCGGCATCACATGAAGTATAGAATTCCCTCTTGCTACTCTGATCTGGTTGTTGTTTGAAAACCAGCTGTTCTTTGCTTCTCTCTGCTGTGTCTGGGGTGGGGTGGGCTGTGTTCTGGTGAATTAGGAGGTATCACACTACAGGTAATCAGCACTGAAATTGTAGTGCTGTAGTGCAATTTGATTTTTTGTTATTGTTGGACAGGCCTCCTGAACTGATTAGCAGTTGAATACTTCCTAACTGGCATCACATTACAGAAATCAAGAATTTTCCAGTTACTTTCAAAAAAAAAGAGAAGTTTTCTTTGTTCATTTATGTTGCTACAAGCTGTACTACTTTTTTTTTTTTTCCCCTCCAGGTAGAGAGCAAACCATTGTGAATTATCTTTATGGCTTCTACTTGCTCATTTAAAACTCAGCATGTAAAAAAGCTGAAGTTCATGGGGAGAAGTAGCTTACTAGGCTTTGAGGGGTTAATCTTTGGTTTTCTTTGTGGCAGACAGAGAAAGAGGTCCTGCAGGGTAAGCTTTGTATGGGGGGTTTCTTATGGAGTAGCTCTCAGCAGATTCAAGTTCTAGTGTTACATGTCCTTCTTTCTCATTTATCCAAGATGACTAAATCTGAGAAATACTGCTCTGCTCTCACAGAGCTTGTTTTGTTCAGACATGGTTATCTGTAATGAGGAAAACCAATTAAACCTCACGGGGCAGGAGTTCTCTGCTGCAGGATTTGAGTATCCCCGTGCTGTAGTCTCTTATGACATGTGTAGTCTGTCTTTGGTGTGCCGGATATAATTGGAGGCCTTTCTGGGAAGTCAGCAATTGGAAGTAGCTGGAGGAACTTGCTAAATTTTTTTTGCTGTTCTGTACATTGCAGAGGTTGACATTCTGCTGTTCTTCCAGGAGGATGTGTCCAGCAAGAGAAATCAGACTTCTCTCAGGGTCTAGATTGCTCTAGGTCTGTAGTAGCAGCTTCACCAGCTGATGGAGCATCTGGAGACCTAACCCATACCAGTCACACAGGTCAGGTGCGAGTTCCTTGTATCCCAGTAAGGTACCACAGGCCTCTCTAGTGGCTTCAGCTGTGTCAGACAGCATGCTAAATACATCTTCCCAAATAACCGAAATGCTGAGGACTGTAGCTGGTTTTTATTTCTTGTTTGATTTAAAATAGGATGGACTATTTTCCAATGTTTGCTGGTAGGAAGGCTTAGTGGCATAGCAATGGCTAAAGAACCTTCTTTTCCATTGGGACCTTGGCCGTGTTGTATCGCCATCAACTTACCTTTCTCACATACCACACAAATTCATATGATGTGATTTGAATATTTCACAGTAGTCAAAATTTTCTACCAGTTTCTGCAATTCAGCAATAATGGAAAGCTGTAGTGCATGAATTGTCTCTTGAATGTATAAATACACCTGTCTCTTTCCAACATTGACTCATGGTTTGCATATATGTACAGCTGAAATTTATAGAGAACTTAAACTTAGTATTCAAACTGATTCTTTAAATTTTGTTTTTTTCCTGTTTGCATACTGATTGATTAGGAAAGAAACATCTGCTGTCTTGTAATTCTGTTTCCATTCTGGTGGGTGTTTTACACGCAACTAAGGATAATTTTTTTTTCTGTACCTTATGAATGGAGACAAGGCCAGTTTAAGAGTAACACTTCTAAAGATGAAGTGTTGAGTAGCTAGAAGAATGTAAATTTGGATGAAAGTGAAGAACAATAGAACTAGTGAACTTTCCCATGTCAGAGTAGGTGAGTATTGATTTGATTGCGGCCTGAGGAGTCGGGGGAGGGAGGAGGAGAGGGAGCAAGGCTGAGCTTTCTGTTCCAGACTGGGTGATCAGTCACCATGGTTTGTACCAGGGAAACTTCTGCGTTACCCCTCCTACTGCTGAAGCTTCCCATCAGCACCTGGCACTGTGCAGCATGATCTGTATATGCTGCCTTAACTGGGGCATGGGGAAAGGGCCTTTTGCAGAGACAAACAGCATCTGTGTCCCTGGGAAGAACCCAGGTCTGACGGTTGGGAGCTTATTGCAGCTGTCCCCGTTCTTGTTCAGGTGTTTCTCAGTCTTCAGCTGTGGCTGCGTATTTGTACAGTGGCCTCTTGGGGCAGGGGGAAGCGCATGGCGCTCTAGAAGTCTTCTTGTCTAGTAAGTAGCAACACTGGGAAGGAAAAATAGAGTAACTAGGCTGAGCCTGGAGAATGAAAACACTTTAAATGTTGTGTATAGATCTCTGGTCCGTTGTGCCTACATACGTTCTAGAGGTGTTTGGTTTTGTCTGTAGGTTAGCATAAGGTAATGTGCATATTTTGTTTAAACAGAGATCTCTGTGTTGTCACTGGCAAAGCCATAGAGCTTTTTTTCATGTAAGATCATAGACTGGTTTGGGTTGGAAGGGACCTTAAAGACTAATTCCCAACCCCCGCCACAGGCAGGGACACCTTCCACTAGCCCAGGTTGCCCAAGCCCCATCCAACCTGGCCTTGAACCCTTCCAGGGAGGGGGCAGCCACAGCTTCTCTGGGCACCCTGTGCCAGTGCCTCACCACCCTCACAAGGAAGAATTTCTTCCTTACATCTAATCTAAATCTGCCCTCTGTCAGTTTAAAACCGTCACCCCTTGTCCTATCCTACACCCCTGATAAAGAGTCCCTCCCCACCTTTCCTGTAGCCCCTTTAAGTACCAGGAGGCCGCTCTAAGGTCTCCCTGGAGCCTTCTCTTCTCCAGGCTGAACACCCCCAACTCTCTCAGCCTGTCCTCATGGTGACTGTAGGTGAAAGTCATGAAATAAGTAGGTTATGTGGAAGTTACTGTGGTAATAATGGAAAGAACCTCTAGGAGTCTTCATCCAAACTGCAGCTTTTGACTAGTCCATTCCCTCTCATTGGTGCTACTTAACTTCATCTTTTTTTGTTTTATAAAAAAAAATAGATATCTCTGCTTGTGTCAGCCTTCCCAACTTATCCCAGTTGCACAAAACCCAGCTAGCTAGAATCGTGTATTTTGCTGAGCTACAGCTACTGTGGTATGATGCTTGGAAAAAAAAATAAAATCCTTCTTCTTAAGTATTGCAGTGGTGCCCCTTCATTAGAATGGCTTTTTTCAATGAGACACTTCTGTGTTTCTACTGTCAGTGCAGCACTGCTTCCCTGTTGAATTAAGGGGATCGTGAAAAACAAGGGTCAGGTGACTTTTGCTCTCTGTTAAACTTGAGCAGCTGTGGGTTTGCTCAGGTCTTTAAATTCAGCACAAACTTTTTGCAGACATTTCAGGAAGTTTTTAAAAATTAAGTGTTAACAATGATGTTTTTAGGATTTTTTTTTTTCAGTTGGAAACTAACTGTCCAAATCTAGTGTCTGAGGCAGAGCACTTCAAAGTGAATTCCAAAGGGTTTTTCTGATTAAATGGATAAGAAAACTGAATCTCATAATGTGAAAAGGTGTCCCAAAATAGCCAGGCTGCAGTGTCTTCTGAGACATTAAAAATGATTAGCACCATATCTATCAGAGCCAATCTCTTAAGTATCTCCAGAGTACAAGTCAGCATAACCTATATATAGGATGTGTTCTTTCTGCCTTAAAGACTAGGAATTCTTCTAGAGGGTCAGAGCTTAGTGAAAGTTTTTTAGCATATTTAGTTTAACAACTGAAATCTTCAAAAAAGTTTTCTAGTACTGGAGACATTTGGGGTATACTGAGAACTGGTTACAAGGAACATATGGAATTTTGCACACAAATTTCCCCCCCTGCCCCCAACTGATCGTTTTGCATTCACAAATACTTACCAAGAATAAAATTAAACTGGGACACCTGAAAGTGCTTTGTAAGTTGTTCTCTACTTCTTAAGGTATTAGATTTAATTTATGCTCTACCAATGGAACAAGCAATGTTCTTCCTCTTCTTTGCCAGGTATGGGACCTGTGCAGGTAAGTATTGAAGCCAAATAAACAAATTTGAAGGGTTTTTGTGCAGCTCAAGAAGTACATAGAGTGCAGAGCTTGGTACGGTGTCCTTGAAATAAAAAGCTATATGGCCACTATTAGCAACAGTGGGGGTTTGGGGGTGCAGCCAGGATGTTCAGGTTAGTGACACTGAAAGGCTGTAACTTTGTAATTGGATGTAACTTCTAAGAGCGGAGCATCGATATAACTGGAGATTTGCTCTTACAGAGCCTATTTAAGCATTGGACACATCTACAACTAAGTCTCCTCAAGTATTCTAGCCTCAACACTTGTATAGTAGTAGCGGTTTGCTCAAAACATGAGGCAAGTAGCTTTTATTTTGATTTCCGCTTCATCAGATTGGTGTAGTGAGCTGCTAATGTCTCTGTTAGGTTTTGACTGAAGCAAATGAAAGTCTCCCCATTTTACAAGTGCACAAGATCAGTGGAGATTAGTGTACTGAGACTAGCTGTGAAAACAAATAATACTGTGTTTGGAGGGGTTTTAAGTAACAAATTATATGTAGTGAACTACTTGTCATCTGGAACACAGTGAATGGTCCCTCCATTTCCTGTGAGACAATGGGCTTGTACTCCCTCAGCAAAAATGGGAAGCTGGTCACATTCACTTAGTGCAGCAGGATAGTCCAGTAGAAATCTCATATATCAGGAATCCTGAGCAAACCAGAATAGACCACCTCTAAAATAGCTGTCTGTACAAAACTTTTACACATGGAAATGGAAATAACTTATAAATTTTCTGAATTTCAAGTGGAACAGTGTCTTTCAATTGTGACTTGCTCTTCTAACTTCCCTCTGCCTCTCAGCATAGTTCCTGTCTCTATTCTGTGTTCACTAACCACTAAAAGCCTTTCTAAGCACAACTTTGTCGTGCGTTTAGGTTTAAGGTGCCAGGTGGTATCTGCCATGACTGTTCTCCAGTACACACTGTGCATTCTGGGGCTCCTTTCTCAAGGGATTCTTCAGTGACTGCCAGGAGATCAAGGGGCTACCTGTCTTGCTGCTGTTCTCTGAAATTACTTTGCTTGCACTTGAAGACATCTTGGAGTTGCACAGAATGGGGCCACATGGCAGCACAAAGACAGTCTTGCAGCACGTCTCAGCCATGTGGGTGAAGTGTTTTTTGTGTGGTCAAACTCACTTCAGAGGGAATTGTAAAATCCACTTGAGAAAATGTAAAGCTGATAATTCAACTCCTCCTGTATTGGCAGGGGGTAAAAAGCCAGAGCACTGCTGCTGTCAGGAGTAAGTGCTGCTGGGCTGATTTTTCTCATGAGTGGGAAAAAATCCACAGTCCAAGACAAATTCACAAAAAATGTTTCTTTTGTGCATCGTGCAGCTACTGTTTGGTGCATAAAGGCAAGACTAGGAAGCACCAGGGTGGCTTTGTTTGTTTGTTTGAAAAATGTAAATGATCACTTGGCAGACAGTAGCCAAGTGTGTGTGTGTGTGTGTGAGATCAATCAAACCACAGGCCCTTTATGGGGCCATTTTAATTGTGCTGACTTCTGGCTCTGATTTTTTTTTTGTGTACAGTGTGTAGTTTCTTATGACCTGCAGTTCTGTGGAAACTGATTTAGCTCAAAGCAGAGTGACCACGTAGCTGACTGTGCATAGAAAATTAGAATGCAACTTCAGAAAGCATTTGTTTGATGTAATGAAAGAAATACAAGTTTTTTTACTTTTAAAAAGCACTTCTATGTATTTTAATAACTCTTTAAAGAATAATCCTACTTATAAGCTTAGGTAATTGAATCCACAAGCACTTGTAATTATGCAATCAGACTATAATATGTCTGTTACAAATTATACTACAAAATAAATTTGCCAATATACAACAAATTCTGTTCTTTAAATCAGGGATCAAAGTCTGGACAGCTCTGGTGCTCTCCATATGGACAGCAAATGTCCTTCCACTTCAGTACCAGATGGTGCACTTCTCCAGATAATGGCATAAACCAATATTGTTTGATGGAACAAAGATTTGCTTGTTTTAATCAAAAGTAACCTTAATTGCTGTGCTCTGATGAGTTTTTATTATGGGTAAGCATAACCAAAGCATGTTTCCTTTATCTTATAAGAAAGATACAAGCATGAGCAGATACGAACATTGCAGGCTTTCTCCTTTTTTAAATTACAATTTGTGATATTGAGCTGTAACATTGTCTGACCAAAGTTAGGCAATGTTGGTACACTCTTAGTTTACCAAGTATGTTAAATGCCTGCATTGTTCCTGAAAGGCCAAGATCCCCCCAGTTAACAGCTTTTCAGGATGCCATACATGAAGTCTGCATAGTTCTGTGGAAGGGAAAGCAGTAAAGTTTTTTGGGGTTTGGTTGGGTTTTTTTAGTACTCTCTAAGCAGCCAGTGCTCAGACAGGAATGAGTTTATATTTCTGTATCTGTGGATGTAAGGACTGCTAAGGTTCTTCGTAAAACAAGAGAAAGTTTAAGCAAGTGATGTAGGTAGGAGAAAGACCACCCAGAGAGGAGGACTCTGGTGAGGAGGGCATGTGTGGGACTCTTTTGTACAGCATCAGGAGCAGGGTTGCTGGTAGGGGTCATTAGCTCTTAACACCTTTCAGAAAATTGAAATCTCTTATTCCAGTTTGTGGGGACTTGGTTTCTGCCTTTCTCTCAGTTTGCAGCAGGGAACGGGGCCTTGTGTGGGATAACAGGGATGGTTCATGCTACAGGTAGGCCAAGGAGCTGCAGCACCCTTCTGCCTACCTGGACAAAATCGTTCAACTTAATATGCTAAAGAAATAGAGTCCAGGTGGCTCCTTCCTGCATGTGATATGTTTGAGGTTTCTTCAGCAAGGCTGGAGTAGAAAAAGGGAGATAAAAATAAGGCATTGGGCAGTACAGGGGGAGGACAGCTGCTTGCCCTGAGCTTTACTGCAGTGGCTGAGCTGTGAATTTACTAGGAGCTGGAGTAAAGGGCTCCTGAGGCAAAGGAATGCAAGTAGAGGCCTTGGCTGCGGGGATGGTGACAGGTTGTCTAGGGGCCTGTGCAGTCCTCAGCCCATAGCGCTACGTAGAGGGGGTGCACAGGGTGCAGAAGCAAACCGTTAGAGAAGGGAAACACAATGCTTGATTCCAGCACCATGTTCTCCCTGGGCAGACAGACCTGGGATACAGAAGTACAAAACGGTGTAAATGGGGATGGGGGATGTTTAGTTTTTGTTGCTTTCAGATTGCTTTCAGATCAGCCCGTGTGGCTTTGCTGCCCGCTATGTTCAATGCTGTGGTTCCAATTTTAACTCCCCAGTAGCCTTCATATGAGACTGAGAGTTCTTGTAAGCTGCGTTTTTAACACCAGCAAGGAGAACTGAATTCACCTTTGGAGGCCCTGTGGTTCTTATTTAACCTCCTGTAATTTGAGTGCAGTCACAAGCTGACGCAGGCATCAGTCTAGTTAGTCTCCTTGCACACGGTTACTTGTGCATTTGATTTAGTACGTGTGTAAGTAGCTGGATACAGCTCTGGTGAAATCTGGTTATCCCGACTTCCTTTTATCTTTTCCTTTGCTAAACTGCAGAGCAAGACAGGGAAATAGCAACAGCAAGAGAATTAAATGTAGCCCACAGATAGTTGTCAGGCAGTGACTGTTTCTCCAGCTAATACTTAGTGATTTTCTGCTTTTCAGAGAATTTGCCAGTTGTTTTAGGATAACCTCTTTACCTTCAGTGATTTTAAGAATTATCTATCAAGAGGATAATTTTTTGTAATAGAATAGATTATCGGAGAACGCTGTATCAGATTTTTGCAGGTGGTAAAGTGTTTCAGTGCTGTAATCCTGCTTCAGAGGCTGCGGGAGTTCAATTTAACTTGGGTTTCTGTTACCAAATAATCTTTGATGCTTTGTTTTTGCCTTGCAGAAGATATTTGTAATTAATAAAAAGAGCTTATGGAATTACCATTTTCTTTGGTTCGCGTGCTTCAGTTTATGCTATCCCTGGGTAAGTCTTATGGCTGGACAATAAACCTTCTAATCCTAAATTAGCATGTTCCTCTTCGTTTATAAAAGTTACTTTGGAGCTAATAGCAAAGATTGCTGCTCTGTATTTGCATTACAATTTTTAAGGGAAATCCTGCTCAACAGCTCCATTGTTCTCAGGTTTGTCTTGTTCTCATGTAGTTTTTTTTAGGTGAGTTTTATTCTGGCTGGTTCTACTCTGGCTTCCCGTAAAGTGAGATTAACAGGCTGTTTGAGTTGATTGTGCTTGTTAGTGGCTTATTTTAGAGTGGGGCTCAGTGCATCTACATGCAAGTTTTGTGAAGACAATTTCCAGACACTTTGGAAATGGAGTAAGCTGCCCCATGGAGGAGCGCCCTGGATCGGAAACAAGCGGATGCTGCCTCTGGGTGTGGTTTTTGTGGAGTATTTGTAGGGTACTAAATGCAGTAGTAGGCCAATTTTTATTTTATTGCAAAATTTTGAGATGGGGAATTGGTGTGAAGCTGCTGAAGTTTCAGTATGGTGAGCTTTCAGTATGAAGACTCTCAAAGCAGCCAATCTTAGTGGATGCAGTCGGCAGCTTCTGTAGTACTAGCATCACCTTGCAGGGTTTTCTTACAGTCCCCATGACATATATTCAGTGTTACAAATGCTTGTGATGATTGTTCTAGAGCTTCACCTCTGGTAATGCAGGAGCTGGGTGGGAGACAACTATGTCCCTTAATAGAGGCTGGGATGGTGCGGTGACCAGGTGGAACCACCCTGGTCAAACTGGTGGTCACTGAGAAAAGCTGGAGAGGTGTCATTCCCTGTGAAACCCCATCTTCGGGAACCTGATTCTTAAAGGGAAATTATTCTGGGATTCAGGAGATCTACAGAAGTGAAATTTTTTTTTGGTGACTGCATTTGTATTGGTGAATGTGGTGTTCTTAAGACTCTGCAGAAAAAACACCACTTTCGGATATTTCCAGGATAAAAATGGCTGGCTGCTGGACAGGAGGAGACAAAATAATTGGCAGCATTTCTTTTTCAGCAGTTGTCTGTTTTTAACCTATTATGGTACTTTCTAATGGTACTATTTTGTATCATTTACATGCTCTGTAGCAATTAATTTTTTTTCCCTAATGCTAAAAACTGGGCTGATGACTTTCTTGTAACCTCTATTTATTGATCAAGGTAATGGTCTTAGTAGAAAATGCAGGGATTTGGAGAACTACGTGGCTCTTTTTTCTTCCTGTATTCCTCAAATTCTTCTGATACGGTTTTGCCTAGAAATACAGACTTGATTTATAAACCCTACCAACCAGTGAAGAAACAACAGCTTGTACCTCAAAGTGAAAATTTCTTTATTGCAGGTTTGTACATGTAAGGAAATGTTTTTGTTGCATGCCAGTGTAACATGTACAGAAATAGAAATATATGCAAATCTTATAGCTTTGAGAGGATTCTTAGTGACAGTACTAATTTCTAGGCTAGGCTTGCCAGTTAATTAAAACCACAATTTATTTTCTTGATCTTGTTTGTCACTTCTATAAGACAGATATCCTTGTGGTTCCTTCTAAAAGTAGTTTCTCAATGCACATAGAGTATAAAAAGCTTGTAAAAATATTTGGCATCAACAGGGGAAGCATGAAGTATAGCAGTAGTCTCTAAGTGTTAGCTGAGTGCAGAAGTAACTTTCACAGCTAAAAGGAATGACACAGGAGAATTGCTTGCCTGTGTAATAAATACGTGTCAGAGCAAGCAAGAGTGTGTTATCAAGAAACCCAGCTTTCTCCGTGAACCATCAGGCCATCCTTTGGAGTTGGAATTGAAAAAGAAGAGTGAAATAACCTGGTTAAATCACTTCTAGGGCCAATTTCATAAACGCTTTGAAGAAATCACATGCATTACAGTGCAAATGTACATGCAATTACAAAATTGCTGGTAAGTGCAGTGCTTTCTGCAGGCCGCTTCAGCTGTCGTGATCCCACATAGTAACAAATGTCAAGCGTGGTGACTGGGAGATGATATGGAACGTCTGGCTGCACAGTCAATAACTTGTGTTTCAGACTGGGTTTTGGACTGGGAAGGGAGTAAGCACCAAATATTGGGCATTACAGGCCCTCATCGCAACCGGCCACCAAAGGGTGTCACTGCCTTCAGAGAAGGGGAAGCTCTCCGTATTCCTTTTGGAGGCTCCTGGGTTTCCGTGTGTGTGTTTCATAGCAGTGGAAATGATGAGAATCACAGATTTCATTACGTGTACAGGCCAGTGTGTGAAATTCCTCCTCTCTCATTCGGAAATGTCTGAAACTACAGAAAGGGATCTGTTTTCAGAGATCATTGCTCTCTGGTGATTGCCACTGTGCTTCTTACAGCATGTTCTCAGGTGCTTTACAGAAACCAAGCACGAGGCACTCTTGGCGCTGGGCAGCAGCTCTAATGTTAAACATTTGCAGCAATGGAGAGGGAGCACAATTACTCTCACCTCTCTGCAAAACTTTTAAACATAATTTTTTCAAGTTTTCTGATTCAGACAGACACAGCTGAAATGTGTTTACTTTGACTATGTATGGCGGTTCCTTATCCACCTCCCTATTCTTACATCTTTTTACCTTTCACCCTGTAATTGGCAATTGTTTTTCCTTGAATAGTGACCAGTGTCCTCTCCTCCACAGAAAGGGCCCTCATCTGGGACAGACAGGGTGAAGAAGGGTGGATCCTATATGTGCCATAAGGTAATGTGAAAAGGCCTTGAGGTATTTTCATGTTGCTCTTTCCTCTGGAAGTACCTGACTTGACAATCAAATGATCTTCTGTCAGAGTTTCCTGGCAGCCTGGATGCTTGTTAAGGGGTTTCATTGCAGTTTAAAGAAGAGCAATACCTAATGTTCTTAAGGACTTCTTTTTGGTTAGCTTGTAATTAAAACAAACAAACAAACTGTGCTTTACCCAGAATGGTTTTTTAGATGTAGAAGTTAAAATTGATGTGTGCCTCTAATGTGATTTTCATTATAGTGTTTGAGTGATACTCGTACAAGTAGAAAGTATGAATGTGACTTTTCTTAGTTTTAGAATGGCTCTTGATCCAGAAAGGCTATCAGGTGTTTGCAGAAAGATTGCTGAGAGACAAATTTTTCAGCTTAGCTGATAGCAGATTTGAAATTCTTTGAGAAGTCTGGATACTACGACAATGCAATCGCTGTTCATGACACAAACCATGTTTTAAACTCTGTTCACGTAGCACTGGAAAAAATGCTCATTGTGGATCTCCTTTTTCTATAAAACTGTCCTGTTCTTTTTCCCTTTCAAAGCCTGTAGCTAGCAAATCATTCTCATAATTAGATTAAATTTTCTGCAGTGAGATCCCATTTTCTACACTGATTTCCTTCTTAGGTGAAATCAATGTCAGATGTTAATTAGCAGTTTTGATTAAATTAACGCTGGAATAGACTCTTCTTCAGTGATGAATTATGTGACCCATTTTAAAGGCTTGTGAAGATTCTGGTCTGTCCTAGTCTTTTTTGTAGGTGATACAACTAGGCTGTGTATTGAGACAAAAAACCCCACTGAATACTATTAGTGCAAGGGCTCTTTATTATGTGCTTAAAATCTGTTCAGACCAATCGATCTATTCTACTGCTGTTTTACCTCCCGGAATTGACAAAGGCTCAAGTTTGCACCTTCTTCCGTGTATGCTTAGCAGCTACTTTTATTTTCAAGATAGTTCAGCTTCTAAATCCTATCAGGTACTGTGGAGGTGCAGGGTAGAGCTCTGCAGCATGCGAGGCGGCAGCGTGCGCTGTGCTTTGAGGGCACCAGCCGCTCCTTTGGTGGAGAGGCCACGATGGAGATGGACACAGGTGATGTGCTGCCTCAGCGGGGATGGCAGAGCCCATTTCAGCCATCACCACCCTCCCAGTTCTACAAATTGAACTGTTTAGTAGCTATGCCCAAGCTCCTGAAGGGATCTGGTTTAAAGGAGTAAAACTACCCTCTTCTCTCTACTCTCCTCTGCTACCTCCCACTCCCCCCCAAAAAAGGTGGGGGGTAAAAAAAGAAAAAAAAGTCTGCTTTTTAACCCAGCCATTCCACAAGTCTGGCTCAGAGCCTGACTATGTGCAGCTGAACCTGCCTGACTGAAAGTGGTGGTTTTTTGTCAGAGGCCAGGAGCCGGTAGCAGGAGGATAGGAACAAAAACCCTGAGCCACATCTTTTGAAGTAACAGCAAAATGGGGCAGAGCTTGGATGGGTTGTACTGCATTTGCTACATAAATGCAGTCTGCTATCCCCAGCGCTTTATTAGTGAAATTACCAGTGTAACTGTCCTTCCATGCTGCGATGGACCACTGCTTCTGGGCAGTCAGACTAATTTAATGTAGTAAACCATTTAAACTGGTTAGTTCTGCAGTGCAGAAACCATCATTCCTAAAGCTAGATAATTGAGAATCTGTAGCACCATGACTAGCACAGGCTTCTCTTTTTTTTTCAAGCAGTGTAAGTATATTAACATGCACCGAGAGACGGCCAAATCTGTACAGCCAGGGAATGTATGAAACATTACACATCAGTGTCTGTATCTTGCTGTGAAGATGTCTGACCTTGTCCCATTTGGTTAACAGCCTTTCTTAAAAGGACTTGTACAAAGGACCCTGCAGCAGTCCTTTTCTCAATCTTTTAAGATGACATTTTTGATCTAAATGGGTCTATTGCAGAAATACCAAACCCTACAAGCACAAGACAGCACTGGGAATGAAAGCACGGAGGTATTTCCCACTGACACGCATTAGTGGCATCAAATGGCTGTGCCTGGTGGGTGTGAGGACAAGTCCTGTGAAATAACCTGTGCTCTGTTCTCACTTAAGGGAAATGAAATGGCAATGATGGTTCATCCCTTCATTTCCTGAGAGGCGTCTGTGTGATTTCAGCCCATTCTGGAGGAGGACAGTGTTCAAAGCTGTCTACTAGGAATATCTGAAATGCAATTCAGGCATTTTCAGTGGCTTAATTTTAAATATAAATGCTATTATAGTCACTGGTCCAGATTATATCTTGATTATAACGCCCCTAGAATGCTAGCCATAGGAATACTGGAAAGGAGTTTGCCTCCAGTTATTCCTTTCTTCTTGTTGCAGAAAAGAAGTGAATCTTCTTTCCTTCAGTGAAATGTTTCTGACAGGTGCCAGTACCTGTCCATGTCCAGTGGTTACTTGGTGTACTGATGCACAGATGAAGGCACTGAGATGTGCTCTCTTCGTCTGAGGAGAAGCAGAACGGGCATTTTAGCTTCTTCCCCAAACAGGATACGTTATTAGTTGACACTCATGTTATCAGACGCTTTGCCATTCAAACTACCTTTTGTATCAGCTGTGACTGGTCTCTGTATACAGTGGGATTTCCCTTATTTCTCAGTGATTTTGATCTGGATCAGAACTGTCGAACAGCGTTTGAAATGTTGTGCTGTATTAATCTAACAAGCTCTTGCCTAAGGAAGCACAAGCTGTGATTGCTCTGAAGTTCACTTTCTCTCCTTACTCTGCAGTCTCACTGCTACAGGTACCGCTGTGCGGCCCGTAGCCAGAACACCCCCGACAGCTCCGCGTCCAACCTGGGATTCCGCTGCGCAGCAGACGCCTTCTGACCGAGCAGGCTGTCGCGCCGGTGCCCAAAGGGCTGTATCACCCAAGGCTGAAGAGATGTGGGTGGGGACTGTCACTCGCTGGTGACACAGAGGAGAAAGAGCTAGTGCTTAGGCTTCCTGCTGAAGGAGAAAAATCCAACACTACTCAACATTGCTTTAAGAACCTTCATGTATTTCTCTTTGGGGAACCTGGCCTGGACTCCTATCCTGACCAAACTTTTGTTGGTGAATTCTGTTGGTTTTAGCAAGAGTGTTCTGAGTGAGCTAGCACAAAGCTGAGCAGGAACATGCTGATTGTGTTTTAAAGGGTTAATTTTGTTTAATTATTCCTTTAGAAAAATTCTTTATTAAATAGTTTTATTTATGTATAGTTTGAATTTCTACACTCAAATCCCATAAACAAGGACTTTATAAAATTTCAGACAGCTTTAAAAGAAAACAAGGAGTTAAGAAGAGGTGAGGACTGGAAGACAGTACTGTTGCAGTGAAAATCAGGTCCAGAAATGTGCTTTTTCTGGTGAGCTACTTGCTCCTCTTTCAAAAGTGCTTTCTGCAACTGAGGGATGATAATCCTCAGGGTGATGATTAGAAATGATGTACATATTTGAATAAAATTTCAAGCATTTATTTATGCTGAAGACGTTTACTGATGGAAAAACACTGGCAATTTCCTTGGAATTTCTCTTGGACAGGGTGTAGGCTTTATTTGCAAATTGAAAAAATGGCATAATTAGAAACTCAAGCTAACAGGTGATTTCACTTGAATAGATCATTAAAGTGAAAAGATGATAAATGTAACTGTGTGCTGTAAAGCCTAATAAGGTAGATTTTGAAACTGTTTTCTCTGTTTAACCAAAAAAACCACCCCAACAACAAAAAAAGCTCACTTAAGAAAATAGAGGCATTTTAGCAAGGAGGAAGCAAAGTGGGAAGGGGAGCTACCTCATTTTGGGATCTGGATGTATTTCAGGCCTTTGGCAGTGGTTTGCACTGTCGCTTGCTCTAGGACACGGCGGTATCTGGTCGTATTTCTGTGCCAGGCGCCTGCTTGCTCTCGGGAGCCCAAACAAGCAGCGGCCTGTGCAGCGAGCTCCGTGCCAGAAGGGCTGTCCTTGGGAAGGTGTCACAGCTGGCTGTGCCACAGCCCTGACAGGCCTCCTCACCACCTCCAAACGTGGCCCTCTTCTCTGCGGCCTTGAGACCTAGCAGCGAAAAAGGTGGTGGATCAACTACAATTTTTGCATTGGTGCCAGTCTTCCCCAGCATTGTCTTTTCTGTAGGAAGTTGGGTTTAATACAACCTGGGGTTATACAAATCCATCATTTGCCAGCTCCTCCATTTAGTGTTTCATGTTGAAAAGATACTGGAGAACATCTGGGGAGCCCATCAACAAACACTGGTTGCCAGCAGTGTGTAAAGGGAATTCTAGCAAGCAGAAAAAAAACATTCCAGAACACACCACTATGACCTGGCACTACCAGAAGCATGGTAAAAGCTGTGGTAAATATTCTGTGTTGTAAAGACTGCATTACCAGCCTTAACTGTTTAATTAAAATCTATGCATTAAAAACATCTATTTTATTGAGAGTAATAGGGAAAGAATTTTTCTATCTTTTATCTTTCTAAAAGGTGTGTGTGTCTGCCACAAGAAGGAATGTACTTTATAACAGATTTTGTCTTGGTTTTGGTTATGCTGGAAAAAAATCCTTGAAAAAAATACACCCAATTCCATATATCTGTCAGTGAATACTCATTGTGCTGTGGGTGCCATGTGGAGGAAAGTCCTCCTGTTCTTCTGTGGAGATGGTGGAACGTGTCCCTGTCATGCTGCTTTTGTTTAGATAATGGTTACTGTGTTTTATTACAAGATCTTTCATTAAACATCCTTGATTTAATCTGATCAGATTTCAATGGGAAAGTAAATCCCCAAGTTTGAGTATTGAATACTGGAACTGATAATCATTACTGCACTTGGAGAGCAGAAATGATGGAGGATTACACTGAGCTCAGCCTTTTGAGCTGTGTGATTGGATTCAATGTGAAAGAACACACTGAATGGTGAAGTGGTAGACGGGGGCCCTGAAGCTGAAAGGAACCTGAAGGAAAAAGTAAACAGAAATGTAGCAGGTAGAAAAAAAGTGTCTTGTCTTTTCCAGTTCCTTGTTAGGGAATTTTCCTTTCAAGAGGATTTTGGTCCGCACCCCCAGGCAGCTGTTGTGCTGAGGCATAGCGAAGTATAACACACGTGGTGTGTGGAAAAGGGCTGTTACCAATTGCCACGCTGGTTCAGAACTCAATGACAAGGAGTTATTTCATGTTCTTGCATGGCCTTTAACGTGGCTGGCTGTTTTCAGCAGCACAAGGCTCTCTTGTTCTGTGCTGTGGAAGTTTTTTCTAACCAGGTAACTGATACTCGGTTCACTTGCGAGAAGCAGCATCAGCTGGCGGGGATGGAAAGAGTAGGGTTGTGCAGACAGAAGGCTTGGTTGTTCTCTGGTTTAAGGCTGGTGATGCAAGGACTAGATACTGCTCATGGTGTTTGGGGTTCTCTGTTTTGGGTTTTTTTTTTTTTAATCTACACTTCCTTAACTATTCAAAATCATGCCAAGTGCATATTCATAACAGGAAGCTAACAAACCATACCATCATCTTGAAAACAAGGAATACAGATGATATAAAACTGGTCTTGGAACTTTTTCCAGGAGGGAAAGGAAGAAGATTGGATCATCCACTCTCACCCCTCCAGTCCTGCAGGCTCAAAGTGGCTGGCGTGATGCCCTTCAGGGGAAGAAAAGAAAACCAGATGAGCCCCTACACAGGACAAGAGACCACGCAACCCCCGCTGTACTCTGGTATCATTCCCAGTTATGGGATCTGGAGAACTTGTCCTCTATAGAAGCAGGTACCTTATATCAGGCAAGGAATGAAGTTCATGGCCACTCAGCTTGCAAACTTTTGACAAGCAGCTGAAATCCTCTGGGAGCTTTCTGTACTGACAATGATTAACCTGAAGAAAAATGACATGGTATCTTTATCTTAAATTAAAACCACAGCCATATATAAATCCCAACAGCAGTTCTTCATAACGGAAGTATGAGGATATATATCAAATGGAGAAAAGCTAACACTGAAGCTTATTAAAGAAGTATAGGTAAACACAAAGTAAGATTTTGTTCGGCAAATAGCAAAATAATAGCAGCAAAATGTCCTTTATCCCTTGTTAGTATTAGGTTAATCTTACAGGTCTAAATCAAAGTTGTCTTTTATTTTTATAAAAAGTTGCCAATGGCCTGCAGAAAAGCTTATCCCCTAAGATGTGCTGCCTTGTGTCTGTATGTTGTCAAAGCTTATGAATACAGTTAAAGATCAAACCGTAGGGAACAGATAACACAGGCGTTTGTGCCACTGATGGCACACTGTGGCGTGACTGTCATAAGTAGCGTTGCAGTTTATGTGGTTTGTGTATCAAAGTTGGGGGAAATTCAAAACAAGCCTGTTTGAAGCTTCCTTAATTTGATCTTACTGGAAAGGAAGTGAAGTAACGTGCAACTGCAGAACGTACCCCGTCCAGCAAGCGCTCTCGCATACCCCTGGTGTAGGAGACGTGCAGTGAAGTGGCGTATATGGGTCAGACTTGCCCACAAATGCCAAAAAGAGGCAATGACCTTCTCCCTCTGCTGGGAAAGGCCAGGCCTTGCCTAGTACTGTCTGGCTCTGCAGGAGAACAAATCAGTCGCTGAAAGGAACACTCACATGTCTGCCAGCCGTTCAACAATGTAAACAGACAGATTTCTTGTGGTTCAGATACATTTCTCTATTTCCTACTTTAATCTATTTCAGAAGTCAGAATAGCAGCATCATCCTGCTCGAGACTGCAGTCTGAATTTGTTTCCTGAGTGTGTCATAACAGTGCTGGAAAGTAACATGGATGTGCTGCTTGTTGTTATTGCAGAAATCTTATTAGATGAGTCTTGAGATAGACGGGATTTAAAAAGATGGGTTGATTGTACTTCTCAGAGCCTGCAGTGCTGTGCCATCTACACAGAAGCTAAATGGTAATGGAGCTGAACTGGTCACTTAAAATCTGATTTTGGCATGCAGCTAGATGTGACTGGAGGTGGGAAAGGGCAGGGAGGGACACAAATTATTCAAACTAATCTTTCTGGGCAGGTTTTTACATCAACAATTAGTTATTTTTGTGGAACAAAAAAATTTATAGCAAGTAATTTAAAAAAAAAATATTTATTTTAATGGTATTTAAGAAACCTAATGCCCTTCTTACAAATGTCAACATTCCTTGGTCTCATTCTCTTGTGTAATTTTTCAGTGACATCTCTCATTGTTATCATGTCTCTTCTGTGCACCAATGTTAAAGTTAGTTTTTTCTGAAAGGTACAAACTGAGAGAAGTGCTTTAACACATAGCAAGCTGTCAGAAGAAAACAAGAAAAAAAAACACCAGCCCTGGCTTAGTAACTGATTTTGGAACATCTTGAAGCTTGTATTCCTTCATACTACCCACCTTGAAAGCAAGTCTGGGATGTTGCATGAAGTTAATTCTCAGAATCTTGTTTTTTAGCTGTTACTCAAAACCACACCTGTTTCCCTGGTGGAATACACAATCAGAGTTCTATTTAATTGCAATTCAACTACTGTGCTTAGGGGCTGAAAAGCTCTGGAGAGCTCCCTGAACAGGCACCTGGTGTGGAAAAGAGGGAGGTGTCCCAAGGTAAGAAGGAAGCACATGTGCGGGAACCACAGTAGCAAGGTTTTCTCAATCTGTTATCTTCCTCTAAAGATTTTTGTTCTCTGTTAGTTATTGGTAGATTATGGAATCTTCCAGAATAATCATATGAAAGTTCTTCTCCAGCAGAAATATCAGTGGCTGCAAAAAGTGCCAGTTTAGGCACCATTGAGTCAACTCGAACTGGCACCATAAATAAATTTGGTTCACAGGAATGATTCAGGAATCTGCCTACGTTACCAATGTACGTAGGGTCGACAAACGTCTCCAATATCCGACCACTATGGAGGTGTTCCCTCACTGCTATAATATAGTTTGAATCCTTTGACGTCTGGGCCTGAATTCTTCTTTGTGCCTCATTAAAGCCTAAAACTTCACCAGCATATTCACAAACAAATCTTCCTTTAGCTATGAATTCCAGAGTGCGCAGACCCCACCCTTTCTTCTCAGTCTTGAATACCTCAAGTCTGAATTGCAAACCCCTCTGAACAACCCTGTTTTGGCAGGATTCACCACACTGGCACATGGCATTGCACTCAAAAATGGGCCTGGCGTACTCCTCCTCTTGCTGTGTAGGCTTGAGGCACAAACCGTTGTAATTTTCACCATGGCGAAGACACGAGCACAGGTGAACCACACAGGAGCTGGTAAGACAAGAACAGCCTGGAAAGGTGATTTCCATGGGGTCAATGTCTCCGTCTGCTCCAGCCACATTGTCTGGGCTATACTGCAAAGAGAACAAGAGTCAAATCCTTGTCACGTTCACTGCTTCTTTCCACCGAGGCTATCAGATTTTTAAGAAGTCTGTGTCTGGCAACAACTGATGTCTGCACTGAACATGAACACTTCATTTTCCTGTAAACTTTTAACTTCAAGTCTAACTTTTCTAAAACATTTTTAAAGATGCAAATCAGATATTCTATATAGACCGAAAAAGAATCAATAGTCTGTTAGTGACTGAATTTCTCAAAATGGTCTACTAGACAAAAAAAAAATTTCTTAGCAGGAAAAACATATCAGCTAATTGGATCTAGTTTACTAGATATGTTTTTTATTTACAGAAATAGCAAGGTATCTTTAATCTTTCCCCCTTCAAAACGCTGGGTAATCTGTAAGGTTAGTCTGTAGCTATTTTAAGTCACAGAATTTCAAATGCCCTTTTTTGTTACAAATGAAGATACTTTCAGTTTTTCTCTCCAAAATGTTGCATTCAACCTTGCTCCTGCTGATTCTATTAGAAACTGATGATGGTGTTGCAGTAGCACACCTCTATGTATTTACAAAAAAGCTGAGCTAACTCCTATTGTCAGGGTAGAATGTGAGGTGGTATTTGCTGCACTCTAAATACTGTCTGCAGGAATAGATGTGGTTCAGTTCAAGTGACCCAAGTTGAAAATCAGGTTCTCAAAATTACACTAATGCCCCCAGCAGGTGAATGATTATAGAACCATGGTCTGCTACAAAATAAAAACAGAAACTTTGCTGAATTTGAAAATCAAAATATAAAGACAGCTACATGTATATTTTTACTTTCTTCTCAGCATTCTGCTTGCAAAGCTTTATTTAGAAAGTTGGGAGTATGTGCTATTACTAAATATTACATTTCACAGTTTCTTATGTCTGGTAGCTTCTGGGTGTTGCAAAACATGCCAGTTCATTTGGAAGTTTCTTTTTTCATAAACATCAGCTTTTCAGTCATTTGGCTTTACTCAAAAACAAGTGTAGTAGTCCCTTACCTAGTCCCATCTTCTCCCATTCAGTAACTACAAGCTTTCCTACTTCTGTTAAATACTAGCAGACCAGGAAATTTAGGGTCTATCTGCATTAGGTCTTTTATTTTTTATCCTGGTTTACTAGAAGCTTCTTCATTCTGTTTTCTAAAGGCTCACTAATATCACTGAAGCAAACTCCTAGGCAATCAGGTGTACTTCCATGAAATGTGTTTGGAACTTACTACAAGTAATATAGAAAATGGCAGAAACCAGACTATGCCAAAGAAAGTATGAAAAAAGACTTTTAAAGCATTGTTCTATCTTTTTAGATAACATCTTTTCTTGTAGACCACTTCAGATGGTTGTGTAGCGGGAAGCACCTGTCAAGTCTGTCACATTTTTACTCCCAGTCTAGTTTCAGCGTACGGTCGATACTAACACCCTGTAGCACAACAACTTTATTCCTCCTAAAAGGTGACGTCTTAACTGCGCGATTAAGGTGTACAAAACGCCACATACTGAGAAAAAAAATGTATATATATGTAACTGAAATGCACGGCGAAGAAAGAGCGCAAAACGAGACTGCTGCCGAGGGGGTTGGTCGCGAAGATGTAACGACCCCACAGCCCGCGTTGGGCGTTATACCGAAGGGCAGGGGCCGGGCTGGCGGAGGGGACGGCGCCGCGGGTCGTGCTGGCGCCCCCCCGTCTCCTCCCGTCCCCTTCCCGGTCCCCCCCGTCCCCGTCCCGGTTCCCGGGGTGGCCGCAGTCTCCGCCCCTCACCTGAAAGGCCGGCGGGGCCTCCCCGGGCGGCCACAACCCCACAGCCACCGGCTCCAGCCCGCCGCTCAGCTCCGCCATGGCCCGGCCGCCACCGCCCCGCCCCCTGGCCCTGTGGGGATTGGCTGATCCGGGCCGAAGCCGCTCTTTGGTTGGGCGGAGGGAGTGACACGCTCCGCCGCGTTGGGACGCGCAGGCGCGGTGGCGGCTGAGCGCGGCGGCGCGGGAAGGGGCGCTGGCCGGCAGCCGCCATCTTGTGGCGCCCCTTCCGTCAGCGAGGCCGGTGCGGTGCGGTGTGGCTGTCACTGTGGGTTGCTCCCTGCAATAGGGCTGCTCTTCCAGAAACCACTGTGGTATTTTGTGACATGGGTGAAAGTACTCAAAACAGAGTAACTTCAAATGTTAGTTACAAGCTATTGAGGTATTTTAATTCTTCATGTGACTATAAATTCTTATTTTGAAGGTATTAAAGTTAGGGGGTTTTTGAGTTTGGTTTTTAAATTCTTCCTGGGTGGTTTACACTTTTAATTGAACTCTTTATATTTTCATTTTTAAGTAAGCTAATGTGTTCAGTAATGTGGGTGGAAAGTCTTGTGTTCAGATCTTAAAAGGCCAGCTATAGCTGGGCAGTACAAAGAGCAGCCTCCTACTGTTGGGGATGGAAAAAGATATGGCAGGTTTGTACCTACAAGAATGCAGAACAAGGCCCAAATCTTCCCCTTGGCTACTTTGTTAGGAGATAATTCAGTTGAATTAGTTTTCTGATTGAAGGGAGATACAGATGCATGGAACCAAACTCTGGTTTGATCTGGGAGACCCTGCCAGTTCTATTTATGATGTTCTTCTGAAGTAATCATGACAAAATTGCTTCTGTGCAGCATGATATGAGTAGAGCAGTCACAGTTGGTCTGGCTTCATCTTTTCTCTGTGAACAGCAAACTGCTGTGGCTAGGAAAAAAGAGTCAGACTTGTGTTCTTCGGATGTTGGTGGTTCTGCTAGCTTTTGTATTTGCCTCTTGGGTCAGTTGTCTTGGGGCCTAAGGTTGAGGAAGCTCTTGCCATCTTTTTACCTCCTTTTTCTGTTTGTGTAAACTATGTTTTTTTCCTTTTGAAATCAATTATCACACCCAGAAATGAGCTCCTCAGACTTAGGAGATAGAAATCCCTGGAGCATGCTCTGTACCCCTCCAACAGGATATTATTTGTGTCTCTCTTTCCTTGCAGTGGTTACTGACCTGACTCTTCTGATCCCTCTTTCAGCAACACCCAGGAAATTGAAAGAGTCTTCACCTATTGTGTCCCCTTCCTCCTGCCTGTGACGAGGAGCTGAGCAACACAGGAGAGGTACAGGTGAGATTGAATGGTGAAGTCTGTGCTTGTGGGTTGGACAGTTAAGGGGGATAGTAGAATTGATAGGAAAATAATGAATCAAGTTATTTAGGATTGCACTTGGGCTGTAAGAGAAGGGAAGGTATGGAAGAGGCACGTCGGGAGGTCAGTGCCTCCTGGTATCTGGCCAGTTTAATTTTGGGGAAGACTTTGATCAGTGTAAACCTTGGAGCGGTGTATGCTGCTGTGAATGGAAATGCCCCTGTAGCATCAGCACTTTTAGCTGAGTGGAATAAAAATGGTGGAAGGCTTTAAATACGCATGGCCTGTCACTCTTGGTTTGTCCTCCCAAGCAGCAGTACAGCTGCTTCCCATGATTGCCTCTGAGCCCAGCCTTCTTGGGGTTGATGCTTTTATCCTGTGAGTGCTTCTCATTGTGGGGAAGGCAGTAGATCAGTTTTATGAGATAGATGCTCAAATATTGAGTGATAGCAGATGCTAAAATATGCTTTGGTTTTGTAGTTTAGGGCTTTCTGTTATTACCAAATCGACCTTTAGATCAAGACACACGTAATTTGGCTGCTTAATCCTTGGTGCCAGATGGAATTCTTTTCCATTTTTAAATGACAGAAGTAATGAGTCATTACTCTGTAGTAAAAGAAACAGATTGCGTACATGTACAGGAGATGGGGTTTTGGAAATCAGCAAAAGGTCATGGAAAATCCAGTGTTTTCCTCCTCCTCGTCCTCCTCCTACTCGGTGCTTCTATTGTATTGAACTATAAATGGGTTGAACTGTTAAGATGTCCAGGTTGGGTGAAAAAATGATGAAAGCTCATTTTAATTTGTTATGTAAAATTGTTGTTGAAAGAAAGCTTAAAATGGAGCTGAAAGAGTGAACTGTATGTGAACTTTGTGATGCTGAACTAAGGCACCTGGTCCAGCTGTGAATTTTTTTTGGAACACACTATGCTGTCTCTAGCATAAAACTGTATGAATCCTTTTTATTTGATACGTTTCATGCATTTAGCTGTTGCTTTTTCTCCCTGTATGAATAATGCTTTCTGCTCTTTAATAATTTTTATGACTGTTATCTGCAGTTTTTCAGATTTTTTTAATATCCATCTGATAATAGGAGCAGGGAAGGTTAACAGTACCTGGGACAGTGAGTTCATTTGAGAGCGGTCTTCATCTCCACTGAGTTTTTGTGGCTGATACTGTATGTTGTAACAAGGTGATGGAGCTCAGGGGTGTATGTGAACCTGTGACTCATTAGGCTGTGAGTAAGGAAACTGCTCAGAAAACTAGGCACAATCCTAGTGCAGAAGAAGTTACATCTAAAGCTTTGTGTCTTTTCTGGTAGGCAGAAGGCCCTGGAATCAAGGAAGCTTTTTCTAAGAAATTTCTTTCTAATGTCAGCGTGGTGGAAGCCAAGCAGTTTCAAGTGATTAATACATAATACAGTGATTTCCTGTATTCATACTGTCATCATCAGCACTGTTGGTTGGGAGGGAACTCTGGTGATCTGGTGCAACCCTTTCTTCAGCTGGGAGTGTTGCCAATACTCAGTCAGGTCAGCTGTGGCTTTCTTGAGCTGACTTTTGGAAAACTCTCAGTGCCTGAGATTTCACACCTCTCTGGGTACCTGTTTCAGGGCTGTACCAGCCTCCTAGTGAGAGTTTTATCAAAATGTCAAAGCTGAACTTCCCTAGCTGCAGTTTTTTTTTGCTTTTATGCCTTATTTATCACTACTAAGAGGAGTTTGATTCTGTTATCTTTGTAATTGTTATTTATAGCATTCCTTTAGATTACCCCATAGTGTCCTCATTGCTGGAATATGCAAGCATATGCCCCTCAAACTTTTCTTATTGATCATATGCTTAGTCTCTTGACCATCCTGGTAGCCCTTTGCTGGATCACCTCCAGTTTTTCTATGTATCTTTTGAGCTGGAGGGCCCACAACCGGCCACAGCTTGCATTGCTACCTCATCCTGCCAAGTAGAAAGCATTAGTAACTTCCCTGGATCTGTGTTCCTCCTTGTGGAGCCTGGCGTGAGGTTTGCCTTATTTGCAAAGAGAAGGTGTTCTGGGTTTATCTGCAGCTCGGCTCTGTTGTAGCCCCTGGGGTGGTTTTCAGTGGGATTGGCACTTGGACCAGCTGGTGTGCTGGTCTATGGGGATGCTCTGCCCCAGGAATACTCTTGCACTGGTCGTCTGTTTGTCTGGACCACTGGAGTTTTTTCTGTCTCAAGCTGACTTAAGTTACGCCAGCAAGTTAACAAGCTGTGCAGGATGGCCACTTGAACTCTAAATTCCATCGCATAAAAAGTTGTTTGCTGCCTGCACCAGAAAGACATCATCATCAGAAGGCCTTCCGCTAAAAGAGCCTCTTTGAAGGCCCCATTTGGCTTCCTAGTTTCCTACAGAACAGACCTCTGGAAGAATAAGATATTCCTTTTATGTATTTCATTTTACATTGCACGTGGTTTCTGTCTGACTTTGTTCTGAACACGCTATTCAGATAGTTCTCAGATATTTAAACTTGCTATCTTACTTTAAAAGGAAGTACATCTTCTGTGTGATATATTGGAGAAGTTTCCTGCAGGAGACCTAAAGTGTTTCTTAAATCGTGGCATTAAGTGCAGACAGTCCAAAGGGACTTCAGTCTATCTTTTCCAGGTTGAGAGTTTGTTAGCTGCCTTATCCATGCTTTCTTTAGGTTGTGTCTTTTTCCTTCTCTAGTTAATCTTAGATACTTTTTTTTTTCCCTTTTCTTTTCCTTGCTTACAGACTCTTTGTGCTGCTCTTCTCATATCAGGTTTACATTTTCCTTTGATTTGACCTTCATTTCTGGATAATCATCTCAATCAGGCTACTGAACATGTACTCTCTATCCTCCTGCCAGTCTATTGTGTGTCTATTAGAATATTGATCTACAGAGAGTGAAGTATAAAAAATCAATATGCCATTAAGTAGAGTAGAGTGACAGTGTTCTAAGGCTAGTCAAGTTCAAAGACTAGTGTCTAGACACTAAGGTGATGTTGTTTTCCCCATGTGGTCTTGGCTAGATGAGATAAAATGTACACATCCTGTTAGGGTTTTGTTCACATGGGTTCATGGCTGGAAGATGCATTACAAAAATGTGTTAAGAAGTGTCAGTAATGCAAAAAGGTACTTTGATTTATTATGACACTTGCAGTTTATTGGTTTTTAGTAGTAAAACAGTGAAATATAAATGTTCTATATTGTATTTAGGCGGGATATATTGACATGAGCTATCTGATATTGCATACCAGTGTCTGCTTTTAAGTGCTCAGAGAATTGTGGAAAGACCAGGTGTAGAGATTTCTATTTTTTTTTTGTCAGTATGAGATGCCAGGTGTTGAATGCAACTCCCCTGCCTGCCCCCTTGTCCTCGACACAGTAGTCTGCCTTTTGAAGATGGGCAGTCAAAACATACATATTTTTCTATTTCTTCTGAACAAGTCTCGGACCAGTCTGCAGTTATTTTAAGATATGCTACCTGTACTTCAGTACTATTCATAAACATCTGACTGACCACAGGGATGATTCCTGTCCATGTGCTGGATTGCTGTTAACTGTCTTTAAAAAAAAAAAAAAAAAAAGTACATTAATACTCTCCATGAGTTGCTTAGCTAGGAAACTAGATTTTGTCCATTTACAGCTCAATTCATTTATGCTTTATAGCTTGCAAAGAACATGAAAGCACTCTCTGGGCTGAGAATGTGACATGATGAGAGGTGGCAGTGTTCACAGTGAGTCTGCTGTGGCCTTGTGCAGTGGAGTTTGGCTGGCACGCTGCCTGCTTTTCCCAAGGCCGAGCTCATTATCTGCAAGTCACACCTGGCCCTTGGCAGGTTTGGAAGCAGGACTTTGGAGGGTCCCTCCTGAGCCTGGGACTCCTGCCTGTGTGCTAATGAGCTGGCTAGATCTTCCCTAAGTAAATGGATGCTGGGCTGAAATGTCTGGTAATCACGTTTGCAAATCCAAAGAAGGAGAAGTTGAAGATCAGTTTATTTAAGTATGCTTTAGCTGTGCAGAGAAGACTGACCTTGGAAAATGCTGTGTTTGAATAACATAGTTTATCAAAATATCTCCAAGTGCTTTGCAGAGATAGATGAACTTTGTTTCCTTTCTTGTACGATAAGAAAACTGACGCAGAAACACACAAAATGAGTTAACCAGCGGTTCAGCTATTGTTCTTGGTTATCACAGGGCTCTGCATTTTGTCTCTCATTGATGCTGCAAGAGCAGCATCGATGAGGTAATATGAACCATAAATCTCTTTGCCAATATACAAACACTCACAAAGTCTTGACTTTCATACGAGTAAAAAAGTTATATAACTTAACATTTTGTCACCTCCTCAGATGTAAACAAAACAAGTTTAGAACAAGAACAATTCAGATCTCGGCATGCAAATGGCTTCCTGATTAATAGCAATGTATTTGAATGAAAATTAGAATATATTTCAGTTAAATAAATTCATATCTGTAAAGTATTTTGACCTGACAGCAGTAGATGAGCCACTTGTAAAGGTGAGATGGACCACCCATCTACTGGCTAAAATTGAAATCATGTTTTGCAGGGAATCTGCCCTGAGTGTATTATTCTGCTTTTGTTAACAGAGAATGCTGTATAACAGCATTGCTACTAAACAGATTTCTGTGTAACAGTATTTCTTCAAAAGAAGCTCATTACTAAGTGAGACACAGAACTGCCTCTCAGACTTAAGGAATTTTTTCCCTTTGAAGTGCACATCAAATTTCTTCTGTGCTCCCCATCTGCCTTGTATGAAAAATCTATTTGACATCAGTGACCTCTGGCAAGCACTATAAAGATAAGGAAAATGTATTTGCACACCATTTGGGTCTTTTATGGACTACATATGTAATGGACAGTTTCAAGGGATTGAAGCCAGTGTTTCAAATTGATGTATTAGTACTAGAGTGTACTTAGCAAACTTCTGCTGCAAAATTTGGTTTGTAGTTTCACTTAACATGTGGCTTCCTTTCAGCAGTTTGCCAGAGGCAGAGCTGCATGTTCTCACAGGAGCGAGTAAATGAAGCTGAGAGAGTATCCGTGTAACTTTGCTGGGCTGCCTTTCACCAAAATGGCTGTTGTGCTGTCAGGAAAGTTAACAGTGCTAGAATCTTCAGGTTTCTTTTGTTTCATGAAGATATATTCCCCTACTATTTAGGATATTCCCCAGACCCCACTTTGGTTTTCTTTGAGACACAACTTCTTTCTCATCCCTGCTTAAGGTAGTTAGATTGTAGAAAAGGACTGTTTAACTGTTGCTTTAAAAATTCCATGGAGAATTTCGCTTGGGAGACTGAAGGAAGACAATGTCTTTTTTAGTCTGATGGTGAGGCTAGAGACTTACTGCTGTGTGCTGTAACTGCATCCTCCCTCTTCCTCAGTATTTACCAGGGAATGGAAAGCATCTGACGAAGGGTAGAGAAGCCAAGGTTGACATACTTAAGATGACCCTGAACAACAGTCAAATATGGTTTCCAAAATACTGTTTTCCTGGGATACGTGGCTTGTTTTTCCTGAAGATAGGCATGTGCTTTTTTAATTTTTAGTTACAAATAACAAATTATAGTATTTTTAAATTTTTTATCATTTACATAACTTTAATTTCTATGTAATAAATAATTAGAACTTCAGAAAATATTTAATGACATTCTATGAAAGTTTTGGTGACGTATTAGGACTTGATGTGGATACTACTTCTGTGGGACTCTGGGAGGCTTATTTTTCATGCTTTAGTACCAAAACCATGATTGCTTTTTTTGTTTGCTTCACCTTTAGTTAAAGGTCGTAATGTTGTTATTTACCAGCATGTTGTATATTATCACAGATGTGGTACTTAAACATTAACTAAACATAAGTTGTCTTTATATGAGCATTTTATAGAGTTGCTTTTATTTACAAGTCAGATTGTTTAAAATGTGGTTGGACTTTATGCTGTATATAGTTTCACATATATACATTAAATATTTCACATAATAAATTTTCAGAATTTTTGTTGGAATTGCACTTTGGTAGATGAGCTCTTGTTGTGCTTATAATTTTTGGATGAACCTATAGGTGCAAGGTCCTACTTCAGGCTGTTCTGTTGAGTAAAAATCCCAGATGCTGGATGAGATGTACACTTGCTTTTTCTTCTCCTTCCTTCCCTCAGAATCCCTGTCACTTCTGGAAACCTTTGTGACTGTGACTGCTATACTCTATACCCCAGAAAATACGGTGTAATCAAAATTTCTTATGATCAAGTCTCATTTTTTTGGCTTCCTTTTTAAAATAAATAATTTAGGTTCTTGCTCTTGATTTTTCATTGCTAGAGTGACCTAGTGTGTGTAAATATTCATGTTGGAGCAGTTCTTTTCAGTGTCTTACTGTCAATTCTGTGTGTGTTGCACTGATTGAGGGTATCTTCAGGCACACGTGCTATGCATCAGCTGTAATTCCAGTTAGCGTGAGCCCAAAATCAGTGTAAATGTAGAGGGAAATGTGAAGTTTTGTCTGGTGAATGCTGTGGTGATCTTCCATGCCATTAAAGATGAACATGCAAAGGCTGATGTGCTGAATGTGATGTGAACTCAGTACACCCTGAGGTTGTAGTGTTAATTAGGTTTCATCTTGCTGGTTAATATCTCCCAAGAATTGTTGGACTGCAAGTCATTTAAAAATGCGCATAAGCTAGGGCTGATGGAAAACTGTAGTGCTCTGTGTATAAAATAGAAGCTTGAGTCAGGAATAATCATTTTTATCTTCAGCGAACGTAGGGTCAGGAGTGATGGATTGTGGAACAAGTCCTCCCAGTTCTTGTCACACATAGCATCTCGGTCTGCAGCCTTTCCTTTATTAAATGATTTGACAGTAATAAAAATGGGTTCTTCCCCCCCCCCCGGCAATATTTGCTTAATATATTACAGAGTTTTCAACCTAATGATTCTGTACTATTTATGCTTTCAAAAAGATTGTATTTTGCATTTTTTTTTGTATTTGCATTCTTGAGAAAGATGTGTCACAAGAGAATAAAAAAGTCCCTTATCTTATCTTGCTGCTCCGTAACTGTACTTTGATTTAAATGAAATCCATAATTTTTCCTTGTTGGTATGACAACAGAAAACATAAAGATGAAGCTATAATAAGAATATAGATGAATGTTAACTGTATGTGTTGTAGCAGTTATATAAATAACTTAATGATTATAGAATAATAATTCAGTATGGCATGCAGTCAAACAGAATGCTTTTAAGAGGGGAGGAGCAGTGTAAAGAAAGAATGACGTGTGTTTAATGTAGTATTTCACTGTGATAGTAAATCAATTCCCCTCGTCAAATTATATGAACAAATTTATGGGTATGTGCGTATTTGGGGCAATTAATAAGCCATCTTATATAGGACTAAGATATCTAGCTTTGCACTGTAACCTTTAAATAGAATTTATCTCAAAATCATGCTTAAAACTTTCTAAATGTTCCTTCTAGAAGGAAATTTAGGAAGGAAGAAAAGAGAAATAATGTCTTACTAAAAAAATAGTTTACGTAGCATTCCAGTTGCTTAGAATTTAATTACCTTTCAAAGCTATTAATTTTGATGTAATCTCTCAATTTTTATCATAATGTTCTCTGCAACACTATTTCTGAGTGTTTTATGAAATGAAAATTTTCAAGTACCTCTCAGTCTATCTGAATGCTTTACAGTCAAGTGCAATCTAAACAACTGGGAGCCATGAGAAATGCTGTAATTCCTACCCTTTATATGTGCCAGTCTCACGTAAGTGAGAGCACTGTGTCTGCAAAATCCGGGTGGCTGGAGGCGTGACCCCCTGAGTGCCCAGGCAGTGAATCAGCAAATGGCATCTCTGGTTGTACCTTGGCCACCGCTTTCTCCTCAGAAGCCCTTGTAGCTTCTCTTGAAGTTTTTCAGAGCTGGGACCATGAATATGCAGTGTGGAGCCATGTTCTCGAATGATGCCTGCAGGTTCTAAAGCAGAAAAAAAGGGAATAAAAAAGGAAGAGTTGGGACTGAGCTGTACCTGAAGAAGTAAAAATTAATTTTCTGTGCAGAACTTCAAAGATATAAAAAAATCTGTCCAGATGTCTTGGTGGCTACATTTGTAATCCTGCTTTTCCCTTAATGGTCCTTCCTGAAACAAGTAACTGGGTTCAGAAATTACTAGCCTAGTGAGGGTCTAGCTAGAGAAACGATTTTCCGTAAAAAATTTTTTAGGATATACACAGACAAATTAATTGCTCTTTTTCTAGGAAGAAGCTGAAATTGCCCCCATCACTGAATTTTTGAACATCATTATCATCAAAACATAGAATGGTTTGGGTTGGAAGGGACCTTAAAGATCGTCTAGTCCCAACCCCCTGCCACAGGCAGGGACACCTTCCACTAGCCCAGGTTGCCCAAAGCCCCATCCAACCTGTCCTTGAACCCTTCCAGGGAGGAGGCAGCCACAGCTTCTCTGGGCATCCTGTGCCAGTGTCTCACCACCCTCACAGGGAAGAATTTTTTCCTTCCATCTAATCTAAATCTGCCCTCTGTCAGTTTAAAACTGTTACCCCTCATCCTATCCCTGCACCCCTGATAAAGAGTCCCTCCCCACCTTTCCTGTAGCCCCTTTAAGTACTGGGAGGCTGCTCTAAGGTCTCCCCAGAGCCTTCTCTTCCCCAGGCTGAACACCCCCAACTCTTTCAGCCTGTCCTCACAGGGGAGGTGCTCCAGCCCCCTGATCATCCTCATGGCCTCCTCTGCTAAAGCAGGTCCATGTCTTTCTTAGGCTGGTGGCTCCTGTGATATTAGTTATCCTCCACTCTGTGACAAGTTCCTTGCCCTTTCCTACTTCTGGGGAGTACAGACAGCAGCTCCCACTATGGGAGGGGAAGAACAGGGGTTGTTTGGTAAGGTCAGCAATTTTGGTCTTAACCAACTGCAGCTCTCTGTGAAAAGGACATGTTTTGAATATATTTCTAAGTCATCTCCAGCCTGCTGTCATCCTTGTTTGTTGTAATACTGACTACCTTGAAATGCTCATCCATATAAAATGAGCAGTCCACAGAGGGGCTTTGTGCTGTACATGTTGGTTAGTTACGTACCAGCAGCACTGTTGTCAGTGGGAGCCCAGATCCAGGTTTTGTAAGCAGGTTCTCTGGGCTTTGCTACCACACCACAGCGTGGAGCAGTGCAGGGTGTTGAGGGAGCCCAACATAGTCCTTCCCTTCTGTGGGGTTTGTATTTGGCAGAGGGTGGCAGTTTACATAATCCAACAGTTGGTATGGGGAAAAAAAGATGTGGTTACCTGCTTGAGGTGACAGAATGGATAATAAATGGGTGGTGGAGGGCAGAGGACAGGGTCACCTTCCTGGGTTTGGCTCCAGTTCGCTGGGAGAAGAGGCAGTGAGTAGTATGAAACTAAAATGAAGGAAAAGGTATTGATACCAGAAGGCAGTATTAGCCGATTAAGGAGAGCGAAAAGTCTTGACAAAATATACTGAGTGATCTGACAGGTCAGACAGTTTGGGACCTAGTTAGAGGGTCTTGTGAGCAGGGCTTTGGAAGGACACCTGATAACTGCATGATTCTCCCTGTTGGCTCCCATCATGGTGTAAGGCTTTTAAGGTAGAAAGAGAAGAAAGAAGGGTTTTCGCTGGTATGAAGGTCTCTCTACATATATTTTTATAGATCAGGCTTTTTTTTTTTTTGAGGCACAAAGGGCATGTAATCTATGAGCATATATTTTGCCCTTCACCCTGCTGAAAGGAGTGTGAGGGAGGTGGAAGCCCAGTAGCAGCTGGACTCTGGTTGCTTTCAACTCAAGTACAGCATCACCTTGTACAACTCAAGTACATCAACTCAAACCTAGCATCTTTAAAATCCCCAAAGAAGAAAAGATATTTTTTAAAAAAAGGTTCAGAGTGGCAACTGAGCATTGTGATTTTGCAGGATCCACAGTGTATACC
Organism: Strix aluco; assembly: GCF_031877795.1. Lineage (NCBI taxonomy): Eukaryota > Metazoa > Chordata > Aves > Strigiformes > Strigidae > Strix > Strix aluco. The sequence continues at coordinate 12,063,812 of NC_133941.1, read as the reverse complement.
ACAAGGAGGAAATCTTGACCGCATTGAGATAATTTAAGGCAGGACTGCAGCCTTAAAAATTTTCAGTTTACTAAAATGCAATGAAAAATGCTTAGTTCACAGGATACAAACTGCAAAGAAACTTACAGCCATGCTGAGTCAATGTACTTGAAGCAATAACAGTGTCTAGGGAAAAGGCATAAGGCAGGGGATGAGCATAACTGTTTTCTTAAAAACAGGCTTGTATTTGGACACTTAATTACTTAAGTTTGTAAACCATTTACTAATCTTAAAAATCAGCTTTTAGTGGACCAGAGCACTGCAATGGTTCCCTCATTTTCCATCAGTCCTAAAGCTGAACTAAACTTTTGCAGGTGCACAAATACTCACTGGCTTGCAGTTTTGTTGTTGTTGCTATGGTGATGGAGGTTGAGGTTTTCAGGTGTTTCAGTGAGGTGCAAATGGCTTACTTCTGAAGACACACAAATGTAAGGATTAAAAGCAACCAGCAGATCTTATTTTGTGTTTCCTTTGAAGAAGGAAATAGCCCTCAGGCACTGAACAGTCAGAGGAACTGGTGCACTAGTGCATCGGTACTGGTAAACCTTTTCTTCCCTTGCACCAGGCTACCTGTGGCCTCTTCTCTGCCAGAGGCTGCTTCCTCAGGGGCCTGATGGAGCTTTCCCCACTGACTCGCTTGGCAAGCTCAGCGAAGAGAAAGAGTAGCCAGCTGCCTTGGCTCAGGAAAGTCCTTAGCTTAGCTGTGCTGTGTGGTCACAGAGTTTTTGTTATCTGTCTTCAGTACCAGCTTGAATCTCTTCCCTGGAGAGAGCTTTACTGGGGTAAGTAAGTGTTTGAAGAAATTCTTCAGGTTAGGTTAAAAGCACGAACAGCTCTTTGCAGGCTTCCAGGCTCTGGCATCTCATGGATTAAGAGTTCCCCATGGGTGTTCTCCAGCTCTGTTAAGGATCTCACAGCACGTATTTCCAGATGTACAAAACAAATCTAAAACTGCAAATGTGAAGATCCCAGTGTTACGCTGGGGAGTCTTTATGTAGGAAGTTAACTTTTTAGGAATTTATCACTGTGCATCATTAATCCTACCTTTGAGGCTAACCTCCATGATGCGTATCCTTTGCATACAGCCCACATCACAAACTGCTGAGTAGGCAAAGGTGAAGGAATGAATGCTGTTCCTCTTTGAAAACCAGTTGAACCACTGTGGAAATAGTCTGCTCTGATTTTAGGTTAGCATTAATCGGGTTTAATGCCATTTGGTTCTTTTCTTTTTAAAGTATTTGTAGAAATAAAAGAGCAAGTTACATAGTTTAAGCTATGTCATGGCTGACATAGGAGTTAGCATCTTCCTCAGAAGTATTATTTGACTGGCAACATCTACAAAGTAGTGGCTGAGAGGTATGTCTGGGGTATTGCATTTAACAACAGTATTTCCCAAATATGACATCATGTTTTCAGTCATGGCTTGTTTTTTCACCCTTCCTCCCAACTGCTCTAAGTGCTTCTTGATTTGTGGTTATTTCTCTTGTCCCGTGACTGAGAATGCGTTACATTCCTTCATCACAGAAGTCATAAGGAAGAGGCAGAAGACCTGTATTTATCAAAGCTTCAGGTAAGCTGCTTGCCTTCTCAGAGGGCAAACGTGAACACATTTGAACACAGTGGATTTAAAAGTTGTGATTAGGTTTCATGTCCACATATTTTTTTAATCTTGGAAATGAAGAAAATTAGTCAGCTACAGCTGGTATTCCTGGTGCCATGGCCCCTAAGAATAGGCAATTTTTATAGAGATCAGGATGTTTCTGGAATCAGTTTAGGAATGGTTTAATAACAATACCCCAAACAAACAAAGCCATATGTATCTTATTTTATGACCCTCTTTAGGGGAAGGAGAGGCAAAGACTGTCCAGTCCCAACCCTTATATAGACCACGTGGCATAGTAAGGTCTTCAGTTCCTCCGCTTGGGACCAAAGTCCAAATACTGATATAACTATTGTAATAGAGACTAGCAAAGTAATTATTTGTATCAGCATTCTTACTGATCATTCTTACATTCTCACTGGTAATTTTGGCATGCCTAATAAGGTGTGAAGTACTGAAGGGAAGGCTGAAGTTCCTTCCTGGCCAGGCAACTGTGTGGTACTGCTGTTGTGGACTAGTCAGCCCCTACGACTTTGTATGAAATGTGAAAAAAAGTGAGAAGCACTCTTGCTTTCAGAGGATTGTTGGTGACCTTTAAATTAGGGCTGGGAGTCGCATCATAAACTGCAGCAGCAGGATACATGACTTACTTCCCTCTCCTGAACTGAAAGGTTGTTTTCACTGAAATTGCCGCTTATTACAGAAAGGTCAAATCCGTGTAACTGCATCTCACGTAAGTAGACAGTGACCTTGTTTATCTCGGCACAGTGTTTGCAGCTTCATAATTCTGTGTTTTGGGTTTTTTTAAATATCATGCTGTTGTCATTCTTTTATAACATGTTGCAAACCAGATGCATTTGATGGGCTAGGCTTTCAACTGCTGCAAATTGTTTCTGTTTGCTCAAATGGAATAATGGTAAGTTACACTGGTGCATGGTTTGGTGCTTTGTAAGAGTTGATATTCAACTGCTCTTTGTCCACTTCTCCCTAGAAAACAATGCTTGAAGACTGTTCTATGGGTGTTACTTTGTGTGTGCTATGGGGCCTACCACAACTTTCTGTGTCATATCCTGCAGAGTAACTTCAGCCTGCATTGTACGTTCTGTGACTTGCACATAGGTATAGAAATTACGGATAATGTTTCTAAGAGCCCCCTAAGTGCCCCTGCATTTCAGGATGACTAAATTCTCGAATTGTGTAGGGACGTGCTCTTAGATTAGATTTTACAGCTCTGAGTTAGATACGTAAAGAACCTCGTTTCCTAAGGCTTGATACAGGTATTTAGAAACCTAGCTCAGTGCTACACAGAAGATTCCTCTTCTCCAGGGTTGTCACTGCCTTTGGGAAGGAGCTCTTTCATGCAAACCCAGTGTAGAAGTCATTCTTCTTCCCAACTTTAGCGGGTGGCTGTGTGTGCCCATTCTCCCTCTGTAATATCTTTGTTAAAACACTTACTGATGCTGAGGAAGACTTGCATTTCAGGCCTTGTTTTGTGTACACCAAAAAATTTCAGCCACTGCAATGTTACGGACTATGTACGTGTAGAGGAGGAAGGAATTTGCAGCAGGGCGTGAGAGATCTTGAGTCCCAGCCTAGCCTGGGACATGGATGTGGGAACTAGAGTTAGGAACACGTGGGTATGAGCAGGGACAGTGTTTCTGTCAGCGTGGGATGATGTATCTTCATGCTTAATACTGAATTGTTTCTGTAACTGGTAGCTGTCAAAATTTAAATCCTGATAATGTTTTCTGGAGCTGTTACTTGCAATGTTTTGGTTACTCGCAATATTTTTTAGACCTCGTATTACAGGGAGTGTAAACATTGTACACCAGAAACTGTTAGTAACTACTTTCTCCTACCTCTGCATTTCAAGTATTTACAGGTTGCATTAGGCTGTACTGTCTTTGTCTTTGCTGTGTATTTTAAATTATGTTATTTATGATTTTATGTACTTGAAAGGACTAAGAACTTTAAGCCATGATTTTGCCCACAACTCTGCTGGCATTTTGATACTGTTTTAATCAAGTGGATAAAATTTTGAATTCAGGACAGTGATTATGTGCTACTCATATGATGGCTATAAAATTATTACTCTCTTTTGTGGGAAAAAAAAAAGGATTTTAGACCATATTTAAACTCTTAACAGTTGTTTTTTAGGTGTGTCTAATATTAAGTACAAATTTTGAGAGTCAAGGAAATAGGCTGGCTATGAACTCGACTCTTCATCTAGAGCTTCAGTCTGTTTTTATTTGGCTTAGTAAGAGAAACATGTCTATGTATTTTTTTTATATCTTGTAATGTGTTTTTTAATGTCAATTCATTCCTGTACTTGTATAGACCTTAAACTGTTACCTAAATATCTGCCAAGAGATGGCAGTGCAATGCTGCTCAATGTGCTGGATGAGATTGTAGGGAAATCTAGTAGCTATGACAATACAGAGCCTTCTTCCCTGAGGTTTTTGGTGGCCTCTCCTAGAACAGGCGGACGTATTTATCAGCTTACTTCCTACATGCTGTGAGTTGAGAAAATAAGCTGAAGTTAAAACGATTGCCTGCTTTGCAGCGCTCTGTTCAGCTCTGGAAAGTTACACATCCATCCTGCATGCGGAGTAGATTTCTAAACTGTGCCTTGGTTTCTCCGTCTCTCTCCAAGAGAAATCCAAAAGCAAGTCTTGAGCTGGCATCACTTCCCGCTTGTGTACAGCTGATGTAGCTCCACTAACAGGAGTGGTGTGACACTGATTTTTTTAGCCATGGAATATTAAAAAAAAAAAAAATCTTAACCCCCAAATATGAATCACCTTGTATTTCTACTAGGTGCTGTATATATTCAAGTGAGGCAAGGCCTGTAGAAAGAGACAATCTCTTATTTGTCAGAGTTACAAGAACAGACAGGCTTTCGGTATGAAAGCACTTCTTCAAATCTCTGTTGTGTGTTCAGACATTCTAGGCACACTAGAACACAGAGCTGTTAATACTGAAAAACTACTTTTTTTGTCTTTTAAGTACCAAAGCATCTCTTGGAAAAGGTGGGTGGGAGATCAGAGGGATAGCTGCTGAGAGCTCTGTTTCATTGTTAATACCAAATGGACTTGAGGCAATGTCTGATAAAGGCTTCTTTGTTCTGTTTTGGTGGGCTGTGCCTGCATTTGACAGATGCATGTGAAGTCTGTAATGGTTTGTCAGTGCTTGTGCCTTCCTATACCTCTAAGTGTAGTTCCTGATGTCAGTCAGAGGAGTCTGTAGATTATAATTGTTTGGATGCTGGTGTTATTAGAGTTCTAATTTAGAAGAGAAGCCCCTGAGGAGTGAGTGAATCCTCTTCAGAATAAACACTGTCACCTGACCTGAGATAACCCACCATCAGACATTGTACTGCAGATTTCCCATTGTCAGGTTGTGCATTGCATTCCGTACCAAGGACACCGGTGTTTGTGCTGCACTATAATCCTGTTGCATTTACTCCCTTGCCATTGCATGTTAAAGGCTTAAATTCAAGCTGGAAATCTGTTATTTGAGAATGGCCCCTTTAAAACAAATATTTATAGAAAAAACTCTTCAACTGGTACTGTTCATTGCTAAAATCTAAGATGACTTCCATGACACTAGCACTGGACTGAAGTAGCCATAACTAAGCACTATGTTCCTTCTTGTCCCTGTAAAAATATATTTGTGTACCTCTGAAGAAAGATACAGCAATAGCTCTTTAAAAAAAAAAAAAAACAAACCACCTCATTTTACTAACACTCCAGTTGGCAGCAGAGCTTTTCTACTTAAGGATACCATTCTAACCCCAAACATTCTCATGCATTTTCCTCCCTTGCTGATGCGTCTGTAACAGTTTAAGTGTCCGAGTAACCCTCCTTCTGTCCTGCTGGGGTTGCGGATGGTGAATGGTGTCATCAGGTGAGGGAGGTTCAGGTGTCACGCTGCTCAGCAAAGCCCCAGCCTGAGCAGCAGCAGCGTTTGTGTCAGGGAATGCCAGTAGCTCCAGGAGCCTCTCATCCTCTGGGATACAGCCAGGCACCTGTGTGTGTCTCTGCCAAGTGCTTCCCCTTGACTTCTGCTCATTTCTGCCCAGCTCCTCTCACTAACAGCTATGTTAGAGGTAGCTTATATCTGGCTAGCTGCTTTGAGTAACAAGGAAAGTGCAGTGGCTGGTAAGAGATAGAAAAATTGTATAAAGCAAAGATTAGGAAAGCTTCTTGCATATTTAAGGAAGCAATCTGTGCCCAGGACCTGCAGGAATTTGCAGGCATTGGTTTCTACAGGTATGTTGAGCAGACAGATCTTCAAAAACAGACAAAAAAGCCCACCAAAAAAACCCTTTCTTGTGCATGACTTTGGCCCACTCTGCAGTCCAGCTCTTCTATGCTTTCTGTGTGAAGTAGGAGGTCTGGATCTGGCCATCCCCTTTCAGGGCTACCTCCATCCCCACACCCCAAATACATGCCAGCAAGAGGGCAGAGTAGCTGCTGGATGCTGCTGCCGCACGAGCCGTGGTGCTCCTGCTTTGGCTGAGGTGACACAGGAGAGATGGAGGGGATGAAGGTGTGAGGCAGGGTGCAACTGTGTTCATTTACTCATTTGAAGACTCACGGAAGGTCCCCGAGGGTGCAGACAGTGCTGGTGTAAACCAGAGCAGTGTCCAGATGCTCCAGCATACAGTGTGCTCAGGAGAGCAATGGAGTTCCCAACCAGCGTTCTGTCTCAGGTGATTCAAGTATTTCTCAAGAGCTTTCTACTGTTGCACATGAATGACCTGAAAGTCACTAGTAATGGGCATGGGGCAGAAAAATCTGGTAATGAGCTTAATTTCCTTCCTCTCCAGGTACCAGTGTATCTGGTACTGTGATACTGGCTCACTCTGTGTGAGGAGCTGGTCTTCACCTGACCCACTTGTGCCTGTGAGTTGTAATGCAGGGGCTCTTTTCCAAGCTTCTAAGACTGACAGTAACGAACCCAAGGCTGTAACAAAACATTCTGGTGCCTGGGACGAGGTGTCAGGTTGGTTTCGTTCCTTCTGAGCTTGGAGAAGGACCATCTTTGGAGTAGGTTTGCATGGAGAATTTGCCACGTTTGGCTGCATGTGGGAGAAGATGTTAAATGTCATTTTCCTGGTTTCACGAGCCTGCTTCTACAGCTACGGTCCTACCTCAGATTAACTTTTTGATGTTTCTAAAATATGTAGTTTTGTAGTTCAGAATACTGAAGGTAGATAAAAAGCAGTCTGAGTGTCTTTTAACTAAAGCATTTTTAAGCCACTGTTAACATTATACTTTGGAGGGTGGGAGGGGAAGAGAACCAGAGCACCATTTGAGGTAGGCATTGCTGAATGCTACTGCTTTCTGTGGGCAGAAGCAACCAGCTTCTTACTGAATTATTCCCCCTTGTACATTTACTGGGCTTTCTTGCAGTCCAAAATTAATTTAATTGTCAGTTGAAGAGGCTCCCTCCCTTCACATAGGATGCTACTTCTCTAATCAGTAGCACTTTGTCAGGACAGTTGCCTAATATTTAGTCTAAACTTTCTGTTTCTTAATACAATCCAATACTGCTAGATAATGTCTCCCTTACTATAATAAATAATGTATACTCTTATTCCAATTTCATAGCTTTTTGTAATTTGTACTTCTAAGTGAAGGTGAAGTTTCTTACCTAGTGCACATCTTGTCTATTTTTTTCGTTTACTCTTGAATTTCATTGGTTTAAAAGCTTTAATAAATATTCAATGTGAAGACACTCTACAGTTGAAAAAAATGGGGTAACCTTTGTAATGAGTGAACAAAATTTATAACCATCTGAAAAATAAACCTAAACTCAGCACTTCTTCGTGGTGCTGGCATTGGTGTTACTGTTATAAAGCCGTGATTGCAGTCATGATCTCAGTGGTTATGTGTCTCGGTTCAGCTAGACTGCAGATGGCTGGCAGGGAAACCAAAAGTTGGTTCTTGGCCAACAAGATATAAAAATCAGAAGCTAAACTCTGAGCAAAAATTCACAGAGGACTGGACCTTGGTCTGTGTCAGCAGAGGCCAGTGGAGCTTCAATGTGCTGTGCCTTTTTTTTTCTTTTTTTTTTTTTTTCCCACTACATCAGGAGATCTTGGAGAACTTTACAAAGGCCTGGAGAAGTGAGGTCCAGAGGAGAAATGACTTATCGAAGATTGCCTAGCAGGCTGAGGCATGGGACTCGGGTCTTCTGGCCAAAGTGCCACAGCTAGAGCAGAGCAATCCAGCCTGCTGCTGCCGTGGTTTTCCTTGCCCCATGGCTCTTGCAATGCGATTTTTTTCCCCTCTGTGTTCTAGCCAAATACCAGTGGAGGCAGTGGGAGTTCTTCCATTGACATCAGCAGGCTTTTGGTTAGGCCTGGTTTTGCAGAGGAGGGAGCATATATAATCTTCAGCATTAAGCATCTTTGTAATTCTTGTGGTGTTCAGGGGTCTTTAGATCTAATATTGACTAAATTCTTGCTTCTTGGAACTGATGGACAATGTCTTGTGCCAAAAGGCATGCTGAGCTTGTTGTGTGTTATCGCATGGAAACTTGTGTACAATGGCCAGTCTGTGTTCCCGCTCAGTCAAAATCAACTGTTGCTTAGCATTCAGAATCATCCCTGCTCGGGATTATCTACACATATGCCAGTATTGCAGCATTTGAATGATTGGAGTGTGCAGGGTAGAATAGAGAGAGAAAGCCTTTTGTTGATAACGTCTGTACAGGATTAGCTGAAATGTTTTGGATTGTTTAGTAGTTGACTAGATTTTATACACTTACCTGAACAAGCCATTAGTTTGCTCCTGAGTTTTTCGTTGATATGTTTACAAACCTGTGGTCATGGAACACTAATAAATAAAGTGTGTTATTATTAACATCACAAATCTGTTTTTAATGGCAGAATATTGAGAAACTCATAAGATTAAGGGGGGAAAAGTAATTCTCCTTGATAAGAAAACTGAATGCAATTACTAAGGCTTTTTGCCATTTGGTAGCATTGTATATAAATTCCACCCCCCCCTACCCCAACCTCTCCGGTCATTCTGAAAAGCACTTCATATTTTATCCCCTTCTATATATTCTCATGGAGTGCACTGTTCTGTATCTTGGTTAAATTTTATGCTACAAACTGTGGTTTTTTTTACATTGCCGAAATTAACTTTGTGTCTTTGCACTTCCTTCTTTAAAGGGCTTCCAATATGAGTATATTCATCCATGTTTTTGTTTTCCATGCATGCTCAGAATATTTTTTGGGGTTCTTAAGGATCCATCATTCTTACTTCAGAACTGTCTACTGCAGACAGCAGTTAAGGGGTAAAAAAATTGCCTGACCGAGTTACGGAAATAAAGACTGCAAAATGTACACTGGCGTAGATTCTCCTTGCTGGAACTATGTATTTTGATTCCTGACTGGCTTTGTCTTTCCATCTGTTCATCTCATCTGCAGCTCTTCCTCTGTCTCTCACCAAAGTCTGCTCAGAAGCTTGTAATTACTGGTACGTTTTATTGTGTGCCAGACTGTTTTGGGACTGGCTGCTGACTCCTTTCTACTGTACTGATCTGCTTTTGTTCCCCTGACTCAGATCTGCTTCTCTCTGTTCCTCTCTCTGTCTCTGACATATATACTTTCCTTCCAGTGAAAAGACTCTGACAAGATTTTTATAGAAAGTAACAAAAACACAATCTTTTTTTTTTTTTTTTTTGCATAGGATATCCTTCTTAATGTGGCCTTTTGTCTGAGTTTGCACTTGTATTTTACCTTCACTGTGTCATTTCAAAATTTTGTGTTTCCTGTAGTTCTGTTGCATAATGTTAGTGTGATTTAGGTTGTTTTCTGTTATGGTTGAAATACCTTTTCTTTCATCACTGCGAATAATTAGTGGAGCAGTTCTTTGAGCTGTGTATTTGAAATATTCCCCCCTGCCAGGTTTCTTCCCCCCTCTTTATTGTGGGAGTCATCTTGACTGAATTTCATGCTGATATAAATGCAGAGCAGCTATACTGGTTTCTGTTGGGTTACGCTGGATTACCCGCTATAACAGAGTGGGATCTGACTGCTGGCTTTCTTTTACTAAATGCATCACAAGCTTTAAAAATAGAAAACTGGTAGTATCGATTAGAGGCAGCTGCCCTTCAGTTTTGTTCTCACAGTGCTTTGTAATTTTGGTTTTTGAACGAAGGTGCTGGTGTTCCAGCTTTGGCCTGTTTTGAGGAGATATTTTCAAAGTGACTCCAGGATCTAAACAAATACACAAGTCTGTGATCATGAAATGCACTTGAGCTTGTTTCTGGTGGCTTGAATTTTAATTCCAGTCACCTGAGAAGGATGTAAACTGTGTTAAAGGAATTTGACTAAGTAGTTCATGTCCAAGATGCAGATTTTTTTTTTTTTTTTTTTTTGAGGAAGAACTGGAAAAGAGCTTCAAACTTCATACTATGAGAATGTTTCCCTCTTCTCACATGCCCAATTTCCATTGTTTTCCCGGTGGCTTTAGAAACTTAATTAAATTCTAAATAGATTTTTATATCACACTTGGCACACAATATTATTTACAATATAAATAAAGCAGACAAATTGTTTAATGCACGAGAAAGAGATAACAAAAAGGGGAAATAAACCCTAGCTTGCTTTCAGTGGCTGCAGTGAGGACTTGCTTTTTGCATTTCTAATTGTATACAGCAAACCCCATCGGTTTCAGAATGTTTCAGTTCTACTATCCTTAGCCATTAGTCACAAATTAAACACAACTACCCTACATTTCCTGCTGTTGCCAGTCCTCAGCATCCCCGCTGGGCTGGGAGGTGAGGCTGACTTGCAGTTCCTAGCTCCATTTGCTCGGCTCGGTTGCTGCTTGCAGGAGTGCAGGGTGCACAGTCTGCAGACATCTCTGGTCACGGAAAATGGCTGAGGAGTGGAGCAGGGCCAGGTCTTACGGGTCTTCGCCTGTTTGCACATTGCTTCATGTTTCCTGCACTTCAGAGGAACTGTCTGGGTAGCCAGGGATCAGGTTAGGAAGAGCAAAGCCCTGACAGACTTAAATCTGGCCAGTTCCACAGTGACACCGAGCTGTGTGGTGCAGTCAACATGCTGGAGGGAAGGGATGTGCCATCCAGAGGGCCCTGGGCAGGCTGGAGAGGTGGGCCCGTGTGAACCTCATGGAGTTCAACAAGGCCAAGGGCAAGGTCCTGCCTATGGGTTGGGGCAATCCCAAGCACAAATCTAGGCTGGGCGAGGACTGGATTGAGAGCAGCCCTGCAGAGAACTTGGGGGTGTTAGTGGATGGAAAACTGACTGTGAGCCAGCAACGTGCTCACAGCCCAGAAAGCCAACCGTGTCCTGGGCTGCATCAAGAGAAGTGTGGCCAGCAGGTCGAAGGAGGGGATTCTCCCTCTCTTCTCTGCTCTTGTGAGACCCCCCCTGCAGTGCTGTGTCCAGCTCTGGAGTCACCAACATCAGAAGGACACGGACCTGCTTGAGTGGGTCCAGAGGAGGCGACGAAGATGATGGGGGGGCCTGGAGCACCTCCCCTGTGAGGACAGGCTGAGAGAGTTGGGGGTGTTCAGCCTGGAGAAGAAAAGGTTCTCCCAGTACTTAAAGGGGCTACAGGAAAGGTGGGGAGGGTCTCTTTATCAGGGGTGCAGGGATAGGATGAGGGGTAACAGTTTTAAACTGAAAGAGGGCAAATTTAGATTAGATGGAAGGAAAAGATTCTTCCCTGTGAGGGTGGTGAGACACTGGCACAGGATGCCCAGAGAAGCTGTAGCTGCCCCCTCCCTGGAAGGGTTCAAGGCCAGGTTGGATGGGGCTTTGGGCAACATGGTCTAGTGGAAGGTGTCCCTGCCTGTGGCAGGGGGTTGGGACTGAATGGGCTTTAAGGTCCCTTCCAACCCAAACCATTCCATGGTTCTATGATTCAATGTTCTTGGCTTTAAAGAGCCACTGCTCTCTGCCAAGGGCGATTCTGCACTTGGGTTTTTCTTTTTGAGGGAAGTCTGTTTTCTGGGAAATATAATACAGTAAAATGTAATTCTTCCTAAGGGAGTAGCTGGTAAAATTTAATGGACTCTGTTTTTTGAGCGGCCAGAATATATGAGCAATGGCACATTTTGGCCTAAAAAGCTATAAATTGAATCTCTGGATACCTAATGTATTCTAGCTACATTTTCAGAAGATACAGGTGGTTTTGTTTCCCTTTATCCCTGGGGCCACAGTTTGAGTCTCCACAGGGAAAACGGTAGAACCTCTCCCTCTGCACTCAGGGTGCTGTACCAGCTTTTGCTGTGTTTACAGTGTCTGCATATATTTTGTATACATGCACAAAAAGAGCCATCTTTCATAAAATACATATGCTTCCTATTTTTGTGTCAAGCACTCAGACTCTTTAGAAGTGACAAAATAGTTTTTGGACCAGTTTAAATGCTTGTGATTTGCCTCTATAAAAACAGTGAGAAGCAGAGCTTAGGTGATACCAATAATCCGACCTTCATTGAGCTCAAGATAATTGTGACAGTTGACACCAGCTGAGAATCTGCCACTAAGGGACATCAAGTTGGTTGTTGTTTAATTACAGAAATGAAAATGTTTTCATATAAACTTAAGTAAGCTTCTATATGAATGACTTAGTGTGACTTACTGGTTTTGTTTCACTTAATTTTTTAGTAAAATAATAAAAAAGTGTAGAAGGTACTAGGGTAACATAGAAAGTATTATGTTATTTAGTGGACTGAAGAAATGATTTGAAATGTTGGGATTGTGTTAGAATATATTTTTTAGTTTGTTAGGTTGGGTTTTTGTTTTGTTCTAATGTTTTCTTTGCCATTATGTACTTTGCCACTGCCATTACCAGATTTCTTTTCTGAAAAGTAACTGAATTCAGGAATCTGACAGTGTCTGAGGTTCACAAATGAGTGTTTCAATATGCATTTCTGGTACATATTGATTTGATTTTGTCAGCTTGAGGAAGTTTGATGAGCTGGTCCATCCTTTTTCACTACCTCCACATATTGTATAGGTCCTTAGTTACTCATTTGAGATTTTGTAGACTAGTGCTCAGTAGTATAATGTGAGAAGTACTTTTAAGCATTTAAACAAAATAAGAATTGAATAACTGAGACACTGGGCTTAAAAAAAGGAATTGCTCTGTGTGTGAGGTATCTACTCCTCCATGAAGACATCCTGAATTTCTGCTTACTCTGCATGTTTGGTAGCGTAACATGATTTTAAGCATATTAGTTTTGAAATATGTCAACTTTCATTGGCACAGTAGAACATAATGACATTTCCTATGATGCCATCTGCAGACTGAAATTCCTTTGGTAAACATTGCCCTAATGGTGAAGAAGCAGTTGTAGTTTAGCGGTTTTTTTTTTAATCCTTATAATCAAGGATGCTTTTGTGTGTGGAATCATTTTTCTGAGCTGTTAGTGATTATTGGGTGAGATGTATCTGTATCGGTACTGAATACAGTAGGCTTCCTGTACTTGCAAAGAAAGAGCTCATTTTTCTACAACTGTATCTAAGTTCAACTTGCTCAGGCTACTTGGGGTGCTTCATGTAACCTTCAGTCCAATCAACTTCGATCAGTTGGTCTGCTGAAAGATAATGAGATACATCTTACCAAGAAATTTTAAAACTACTTTAAATGATATAGCAGTAGTCATCACTAATAGGCTGTTACGTCTCTGAAGTGAAGGGTAGCTTTAGTGCAATGCTGTTGTAATTCCAGACTACAGGAGGCCACGCATCCACCAGAAGGGCTGGGAAGTGGTATCAGCATTTAGTTCTTCCTTCAGAAGAAGCTCCTGTCCAGCATCTCCTCATCATTCGTGGGTTTTGCATGGGGTGTGCTGTTAGCTGCAATATCCTGAAGCAAACACCTGTGTCTGTTAAGCTGGCACTGGTGAAGGTGACTTAAACAGAATAAAATGGTGAGGTCTGCAGGTGAGTAGTAGAATATTTTACTCTCCTTTTACCTTGGGAAGGGAGATGACCTCTATCTTTGCTGTTTCTTCAGTCCATGTTTAGTGCTGCTTCAAAGCCTGTGACACAGTCCTTCCTCTGATATTTTCCCTCCCTTATGTCTTTAAGGGTAGAGGGAAAATCAGAAGCTGAAAACCTGCTGAGCAGAACATTCTCTAAATTGCCATTCCAGTGGCTATAAAGGAAAAAAAAAAAAAAGACCCTAAGGTGACCTACTGTTGTTTGCTTCCTGCTTGTACAACTTATTGAAGCTGTCAGTTGTATTGTGTGGTGTTTGTGTCGCAGCAACAGCAACGTCCCATGCTTTTCGTGGAAAAGCAGAGTAAGAACAAGAGAGTGAGTATTTAACAGTAAAGTCAGGTCGCTCAAAATGTGACCTAGGCTGTTTGTAAAAAATTCTAATGGACTTCAATTTTAATTCCTGACAAGTTGTACAGGTATCTTCTAGGGCAGACGTGTTTGCATAGGTGTAAGTTGCTAAAACGACTGAAAAGAAAACTGTGAAAAACAAACTTTAAAGTGAGGGATACTTTAATAAGAAACCTTGACGTGAGGGGGAAAAAATATAACCGTAGCATTGACTTGCTTGGTGATAAGGTCTCTGAGATTTTTCTCAAATAATTAGCAAGATATAAATATATCAGTTCAAAGAAATGTGCAAATCTCTTCTGATAAACATTATTATCAGGAGGCACTCTTTTTATCTGCAGGCATTGTTTCTTGTGCATCCATGGTTACTTGGTCTCCCAGAAGGGTAAAAAAAAAGACTGTTACTCTAGGTATTGTGTTTTACCTCTGGCTAAAACCGTGCTATGGGTGAAATAGTTTTTCTGCATAATCTATCCTGGGAAATGGTCAGTAACTAAACCAGAGTAAAAGTTAATTACCAGCCAGTTGGTAATGCCATTAAAAGCATGCCCAAAGGTAAGAAGAGGCACACGAGATATGAAGGAGGTAAGAAGAGAACGCTTTGAGTAGGATTGTATGTGTGAAAGGGAAGACAGTAGTTCATGTATGTAAAATAAGAGAAGGCAAAAGATTGTAACTCGGTGATTAAATCTGATATGCTGAAGCCTTATTTAGTTAAAAATTTAATGAATTTATTTCAGATAAGCTGCTGTTTACAAAAATTGAGAGGCAACAGTGTCCTGCATGATGGTGCTCTGGGTATAGTCACTTCTGAGATTTCTTTACATACATACCTCATCAAAGAGAACCGCATGAAGTAAGGTGTCAGGAGGGCTCTGACAGCCTTTCTGACCTCCCTCATGGCCAGCTAGGATTTCAGCAAGTAGATTTGTTTGTGCTTTAATAGGCATCTGTATCCCACATCACAGTCTGTGGCCACCTGAGACTGAATAGTCTGAGAAGTAAAAGCAAAGGCCCCCAAAGCAGCAGTTCCTCCTCTTTTGTACTGAGTCATGAGAAGTAATATCACCTGGGTATGACAACAGACAGTCTTTTCACTGATTAGGTACTCTCCAGTCAGATTTCTCTCCAATTAGATTGGGGATGTGCTTTATGATCAGAGCTGCAGCGAAATCAAGGTGAGCGCCGAGGTCCTGGTGCGATGAGCATACATATGAGGCCGGTGACTTCAGCTCTGGGCATCTGGCAGCAGTATGCTGCTGCCTTACCCTGATTTTGGGGATCGCTGCAGTCCCCACGTGCCGTGTGTGCTGCTGTTACAGCAGCAGTCGTGCTCGGGTGCCTGGGTATGCATAACGTGGGGAGGGCGGCTGGAGCCTTCACAAAGTTGGGCTGGGTGTGCGCTTGGGGGAATCCTCTGCGGTAGGTGGGGAATTTGATAATGCAAGCCAAAAGCTACTCACTGTGCCATCAAAAATCAGTGGCATTCATGTTTTACAAGGCCAGTAGAGATTCACAGAATGAATCTTGGCTAAAATGCTATCATCACAGACTGTGGATATATTGCTATTCCAAGGAATATTGTTGTAACCAGACAACTTGCCTGTACAATTTTATCACTGCGGTTCCTGCATGTGCAGTTCTTACGAGTCTGCTGTTACCTGATAATGGACAGGCTGAAAACTCATAGTTGTTCTTGCTTTTTATATTCATATCTGGCTCGTTGCAGAAGGCAAAGATCATGTAATATTGGTTTCCACATATTCCAGGCAATGTCTTTTTAAGAACAGCAGTTCTTCATCTCGCCGAAGGCGGGAGTTTGGGATATCAGTGACCATTCCCTCTTTCGCCATTTACAGTCTTGACAAAAGCCAGAATTGGTTGATGAGTTGTCTAGTATGTGATGAGTTGTTCACTTTTCAAGCATTGGTGGTGGTTCACACAAAGATGCATGCGTCATAGTTGATACTTTTTCTGGAATGACTGCTGGGAGTGTCTGAGAAGATCTTAATTCCTGTTGAAGTATTTTTCCCAGTTTCTTTTGCTGGGAATGACTGTAGCACACAAGGGCAGCAAGCATCCGCTTCTTTTTAAGGGGGTGCTTGTGTTACGTTGATTTGCCACTGCTGGGGTCATGCATGAGCCGACTTCAGGGTGGGCAGCACAGGTCCTGCTGCAGCGCGGCCATGGTAACAGCGAGCCCAGGGCAGGATGGCTGCTTGCATCTCAGCCAGCTTCAGCTCTGAAATCAGGAGTAACCAAGCCAGCTGGTTTAAAATCAGCACGGTATAGACATGGTCTAAATAACTGTGATGGAAGATTGCATGCTGAGATGCCAGCTGCAATCTTGCAGAAAGATTTGTGTGTTCTATGAAGTTCAGATAATTTCACTTCCTTTGTACAGCATTTTGGTGGCTTCTTGGTGGCTGTTAGTGTTTTTATTTTCACCCTGTTTAGCAGCCTAAACAGCAGAAAGGTGGGGATATGGGCAAAAACTGGTCTCTGAGATACTTTGCTTGGTTTTATCTCCTTCCTAATTTGCTTTTTAGTATTAGTTTGATTTAACTGCTTGAGAAAGATGCCTGGATATTGTTCAGCCTAGGTAAAAATAGCCCCATTCTGTCAGATAGTCTGTATAAGCCTTGTGTTAAGAGTATGTGTGTTTCACAGCATAGCAGAGGTGACCTAAGAGACTTGTGGGTAATAATTCGTATCTGTAATAATGAGTTTTCTCTAACCGTCCTTGCTGCTTTCCATCTGCCTTAGGTTTTTCACTAAGTAAAAATGAAGATCAGAAGAACATAGATCAGAATTCAGATTCTGCTTGTTGTCATAAAGGACAAACATTTGCTGTGTGATGAGATACAAGACCTGCTGTCAGGGTGAAGGTGTGCATGCTGCTGTTGCCCTTCATGGGGAATGCCAGGGAACTAAGGCCCTACTGAACGTGAGCAAAGGTACTGAATTTAATCTTAAATGTGGAGGTACATCCTCATTCAGTCAGTGGGCTCAGTAGCTGATTGCAGTCTCAGCTTGGTGTACATTGGCAGCCTTCCTGAAAAGGTAGATGTCTGATTGCTGCAGCTCCGGTTAGATGAGACACACTGAAATATCAAAGACACAGTGAAAAATCTGTGAACTCTGACTGCGAGATGATGCTGCTGCTGCAGTTGTATGAGGTGAAACACAAAGCACCAGAGACAGGGCTGTTGGAACAGGCTGTCACTGTGGGCAGCTTTTCTGGAGCGCTCATGTAAAGGCTGAGCAGTGCCAGAGCCTGAAGGATGAGGAGACAGAAAGCCTGGGAAAACTGGAGCTGTGCGTTGCTCAGGCAGGAGTTTGCAGGAGGCCTGAAAGCGAGTTCATGCTAGGAAAGACTGCAGAGAGCCATCAGATGCCAGGTCTGCAGAGCAGCAATGGGCCCCCACGATACTTCAGGGAATAAAGGGCAGAACTCATTCCAACATCTGCACAAAAACTGCTGTGGTTGTTTACTTTTACTGATATTTGGTTCATTTAAAATATTTTTTAAGAATCTCATTTGTATCAGTTGGTTTATATTTTGGACGCTAGCTTTCTAGATGTGACAAAAAGAAAAATTGAGTATGAAAGGCAACAAGAGTTTTACAATAAAGGATACTTCCCTGAAATGGCTGATAGGAAGCAAGATACAAATGTAGCTGAGACACCGCATTAGGAAACATATCTAAGGCTTTTAAACTGTCAATAAAGCATTCTCATCTTTTCCTCCTGTCTAATACAAATTAGTCAAAAGAAATCATTTTAGTTGCAAGAGACTAATTAAACTTTCTGATATGAACAGAAATATACAACACAGATAAGTGAATGAGGACATTATGGTACTAAGTACATTTGCCAGAGAGCTTCACATCTTTTACTGACTACAGAGGGAGAAGAATTGATAGCTAATGCAGAGTCCTGTAATAGGGTGCTGTCAACTTGAATGTGTCACTTGCTTGGGCTTTCACTCATTCTGTGTTGCAAGTAGTGCCTCAAATCCTGATAATGAACTAAGTGAAAGGCGAAGTTTGATGAGGACTATATATAAGCTATTTTTAAGTAACTCTGTCAGCAAGGATAAGAATAACCCATCAGCTTTTGGGCATATAGGTACAGCTTTAGGTGTTTTTTCAGGGTTTGGGTACTTCAAAGTTTATACGATTTATTTTTTTTCCTCAGTTATATCAGTTGATCTTATTAAAAGATAGCCTTGCTGTTCAGAGACCATAACAGAGGTGAGATTTGTAGAAAAAGGTTATATCATCAGCACTACAATATGTGGAACTTGTTGAAACTTTTTTCCTCTGCTTGCCTTTGATGCCACAAGCTGTGCTGTGTGATTGGAGCTGTGGTGGTTTTGTTGCAGCAGGATTTGGGTGACTGTGCATGTAAAGGTGGTCCTTTGGGATTGAAGGTCTTTTTTTCTTTGTGATCCATTGCTGTTATGTCAGCATTTGAGTTGAAAAGTCTCTTCTTTTAAGGAAAAATACATTTTTCTTCTTTTTAATTGAAGGTTGTAGCAAGTTTAATCTTCAAAATCCAAGTAGAGCTTTGGTAGTTGTTGAAGTGGTGTGGAGGAGGGTGAACCTGCATGCCAGGGCCCAGCTGGCCTGTCAGCAGATCCAGTGGAGAATGTTTTGATGCATTTGATTTTAGCTGGCTGTTTACTTCAATGTTTTTATGACAAACACAAAGGTAGGTGTTGTAAGCATTTCAAACAACAGATTGTTGAGCTCCTTGTGGGTAACAGTGTCTACTTGAGTGGGAGTCAGCAAATTCATTACGGAGAGAATAATTTTTTATGCTGTGACGATGGGTAGGTCCTCTTGTTATGGTTCAGAAGCTAAAATGTATAATCTCAAGAGTCCTTGTAATGTTTGCTTTGGGGTTATGGGGTCCCTTTCTATGTTTGTTAAACTATATTACTAAGGCTAGTCCACAGCTAAGCTCCAGTCTGAGCTTTGGACCATGTTTCATCCTCTCCTCCCTGGGGAGGCAAAATATAATACATGACTGAATGGCCTTTTTCAGTCATTGTTTCCTAGTCCTCACCTTTTCTGTGTCTTATATGGAAACTCATGTTGTGGAATATATAATAAAAATGAATTTTATTTATGATAATACATTCCTAGCACTCCAAATACCAAGGGAGGGATTATTAAACTTGCTTTTCTACATTGTTAATGATTCTAAAAAGGTGATGAGATTAGTTATCTTGGAAGCATGAGGTAAATGTTGTTTTTATTAGTTACTGGCAGATGGTGACTGTGTAATGAATGTGGAGGTAGTGACAATTCACAATTAGAACAGTTCAAGAGAGAATTTTGATCTCTGGGGAGTGGAAATGGGCCTGCTCAGCATCTGTGAGAGAAGTTTCTGATAACCTTAGGAAATTATTTTAGCCAGGAAACCATTGGGTGATGAGAATTATGACTGTATTCTTCTGTATTAGATATTGTAAATATGGGGTGGTTCTTGTGATCTGTGGTGCTGAATGAACTAAAGCCCAGTAAGGGAAGAAAATAATTCTTTGTGTTAGTGAAATGTGTTACTTTGCAGAAAAGCACATAAATCTGAATGTTTTATCTGTAGCTCTGTTTCCTTTCTGTGAAGATTAGTGTTGATTCGTGTGTAGTTGTGCTTCTGTATGACTTTTTCTCCTTTGAATTCTGAGTCAAGATCTTTTAGAGGATCATGTCCTGCTTTTCCAGGGACTTCATGGGTTCAAGTTGTTTTCACACCCACGTGTAGCTCTGATATTGGGGAAGCCACCATCATTTGGAAAAGTGGTCTTGTCTGCAGCCTCTCCTTGCTTTGGATATGCTGTTAATGTAGCATCTTTCTCCTGACCTCTGCATTATTTTTAATGCCTTTTTGAGGCCTTGTTCTTCAGAACAGGACATTGTACCTGACAAATTCTGTGTGGTAATGAAGGAACTGGACTAAATGGGTCCCAGACTAGCTTCTGGCTAAGAAATCGCTCTCTCTCTCTCTCTCACAGAATTATTCTTGAACATTCCTCTATGGCTTGTATTTATGAACAAACAAAATGTAGAAGCTCCATTAAAACAGCATTTAGATACCCATGAAATTTTCTGTGATTTTTCTCATAGGTAGAGAAAAACTTCCTGTTAGAAGACTAGTTTACTACTACTTTTCTAAAACATGAAGAAAGACATGTATTAGACCTCCTGTGCAGTCTTTCTCAGTTCAGTTGGGGAAATTAGGATGGAGGTGAGCATTTGTCTTTCCAGCTTCTCTGTGCTTCACTGAAATTATGTATTTTCACTGAAATTATGTATTCTTTCTCGAGAAGGGAAAATTTTATTTATCAAATACAAAGATCAGATTAAGTTTCCTTCAGAGTTATAACAGAGGAGCTGCTCTTTACCTTGTCTTGAGTGATAAGCAGCAGCATTTTTTTTCTCAGAGCAATACTGATTTGCAGAAACTCTTCTGCACATGTCCTGGAAGTCAAATATCTGAACTCCTCCTCATAAACAGGGAAAAATCATTTACCTTTTCCCTTCCTTAACCTATAATAATGTGCTTCCTACATGGAGGCACAAAGAGGGTGGGGCTAAGTAATCTGCGATTCCTTGGTCGGTCTTGTCCATATCACTTTCCTTCCATCTCTTCCTGTATCTACCACCACAAAAAAAAAAAATACATGATTTTCA
Source organism: Strix aluco (assembly GCF_031877795.1). Classification (NCBI taxonomy): domain Eukaryota; kingdom Metazoa; phylum Chordata; class Aves; order Strigiformes; family Strigidae; genus Strix; species Strix aluco. The sequence goes on along the minus strand of NC_133941.1, from coordinate 12,043,126 downwards.
ATGTGCTTGTCCAAATTAGCTCCACTGCCTCAGAGCTTTTCTCCTCAACCGATTGAATCCTTCTACCCTCATCCTCCATCTCAGTTTTGCTGTGGATTTTCCCCTGGGCTAAGGAGCACTCTGCAGCCATATTTCACATCAGTTACACACGTACAACGTTTCTCCAATCACTTGCTGTAATTAAGGGAGAATACGCCATTTCCTTGAAGAATGGAAAGCTCAAATCTGTTTTTAAAACATATTTTCTGTAATTCTCTCTATAATACAGTGTTGTTTATGGGGCAGCATTATGCTGTGGTTTGGGAGAGTTACGGTACCTGAATGGCTTCTTCCAGGGATTTTCTCTGTATTGCTGGACAGGTCACTGTAGATAGTTTCTTTATCTATAAAAGGATGATGTAATTTGCATTTATAGAGTGCAGAAAGATACTTTTAGAAGGGCAATGTGTGTTGCAAAGCAGCATTATGATGATTAAAGAAGAAAGATGATAATCTTGAAAATACCCAGCTAGAAATATAATTGAAAATAAAACCTTAGTATGTAGATTCAGAGAAGAGGATTTTTGCTTAGTCTAGTGGCTCCATTAGTTTAAAGACCATTTCCATGTACCCAGCAAAGATTATGCCCCCAGAGCAGATGTAGACTTTGGAGTCCTGCTGAGGTGAATCATCTCTTCAGAGCTTGAGTTTGCTGGCAACAAAAAGAAGGAAACAGCTGGAGAAAGCTGAGAGAAGCTTTTGGGGGTAGGCTTCCTATAGATTATTCTCCTAATTGCTACAGCTGAGCACACAAGAAGAAAGGTAGAGCCAGGGGGAGGTATATTTATGAAAAACGTGTCCTTTCAGTTAGCTGATTGTTGGCCTTCTGACTATTGTGCTGTTAGTGTTTTTATCATTTAACACAAATTTAAAAATTAATTCTTAATAGCAGTCTTCCCTTGTAACATTTTACTTTCTCAAGGTATATGGTGTTCTAATTGCTATTAGGTAAGAAAAAAAAAAAAACCACAACAAAAAAGCCCAAACCCATGCTCTAAGAGACTTGTTAAAGATTTATCAGCTTCCATCTCTTTGGCACCAGTTTTTTATCAAATGGGCCAGGGCGCCCTAACTTTGACTAGTTCATGCTTGGTGCCCATAACTCCCAAAAGGAAGGAGGATTAATCAGATGTAGCTTGTTATCACTGAACACTTAGGAAATAAAAGACAGGGACTGTCTAACTGTAGTTGTTAAGGGTACTTGTTGCAAATGATAGTATGTAACAATAATTCTCCAAGATGACACTAGTGTGATTAATTGCTTTTGCATTTATGTCTGATACTAAATTTCCTGCTCTAGGCTCAGCTCCATTTTGTGGATTACTGCTTCCTCAGTTTTAAAGTCCTCCATATAATCGACTGATTGCATTCCAGCCAGGTTTACTATGGGAAAGTATACTCTTGCTAGATACAAGAAAATAGCTCCCAGTGCAGTCATGAGACATGGGCACCTAACTATATTTGACGTGTTGTGCTAGCAATTGGGGGGGGGGGGGGGAATATATATGTGATACCGCCATTGCCATGCTTACACTCAGTTGTGGCTTAACCCTTTCCGTGCATGCAGGATTGCCCACTACTGTCAGCATGAAGCTGCTGAGCGCCTCAGCAGGGTTTAGGATCCTGGGATCCCCCAACCATCCTGCTGTGGGTCATGGTAGCAGTCAAAGCAGGTGTACCTGCACAGAAACGCAGCTAGGAGGAGAGACCACTGCCCACCTGCAGCCACTAGCCAGGACCCTCTCCTGTGGAGCTGCCCAGCCCTTCCTGACCCGCTGGGTTTGTCCTGACACTTGAGCGGTTCTGCTGGCTGCTCACGCCATGCACTGCCAGCTGACTGCTGGAAATTTGGAAAGATAGAGCAAAGCAAGTACTTGCGCTGAATAATTGTTTTGATGATCTTATTTTCAGTTAACTTTAGAAAATGGGTACACAGTTGGAATAAACACTAGTGATTGTTAGCCTTGCTTTTTGGTATAGATGAACTAAGTCCCTGTGTTCTTTCAGCATTGTTTCAGTCTGTTTCCAGTAATAAATCCAGCCTCCTCAAGAGGCACTTCAGTGAAGATCCTAATACAGAGTTCTGAAAACTGTTATTGCCCTCAGATGCAGGGAAAATTTAAGGCTATACCAAGAAAAGCAGTTATAAATCTAAGCACATTTGGGTTTTTTCCTTTCTCTGCTTTTAAATCATGAAGTCATGTAAATGACTTTATATTTTTTAGTGTAAGAGGCTACCTAAACTGTTGCAAAAAAAGTGAGTAGCATTTTGTCAACCTCTGAGTATTAACTGCTCCTCTTTTCACTCCTTATTGTAATTGCAGTGCCATAATGGCCTGAAAAACATGATCACCTCTTTTTTTTATGTGTTCTGGAAAAGGTATTTCGCACATACTTTTGATGCTGCTGTCTTTACAGGAAGCTTGCCTTTAATTCTTGGGCTTCCCTGAGAAAATATTTCCCTTTCCATTAAAGCAGTTGTTGCAATTTAAAATCCCAGTAGAGGCAAGATCTAGGTGTGATTTTGTTTTGGTGCTTATTTTTAAAAGGCTGCTTTAGCCTCTCCCAGGGTTTAAGTCCTGTTACACAGATGGAGTTGAAATTTGCCCGTGAAAGAGCAGGAGTATGTGCAGATCCACAAGCATGAGCTGTAATGTAGAGAAGCTGTGTTGCATCTTATATTGCTCTTGGGGAATGGCGAGCTCTCTGGCCTCCATCCTAGTCAATCCGTGCCCAGGGCTTGTTAGCACAGTTACGTGTTAATAAAAGCAAACTAATGTGTTTTTTCATTGAAGGCATTTTGCTTGCCTTCTGGCAGTGTAATTTAGCACATTGTCTGCCTTCTGATCAGTCGGCTGTTTCTGCTGTATACTCCTATCCAAAGTCAAACCGAATGGAAACTCGGCCGTTTCACTGCAGAGAACAGCTATGCTGAGCTGGATGTGATTAGCTTTTCAGCACTGAGATCCTTCTGATGGCAAATTCTCAGGAGGTCTAAAACCCCGTATAAGACTTGGTTGCATCTGTCCTCTGTTTAGTAAATGTCAGCTCATTGGTAACTTTGGTGTGCTCACAGACACGCTGCTGGCAAAGAATTGTTCTTATTTCCCCTGTGCTTCCCTGCTGTTTTCATTAGGTTTGTAATGTCATTTTCTTCAGCTAGATGATTAGTGTCTAACTGTTTTTATGTTAATACTTGAGTTCAATTCATTAAAAAAACTGATAAGGAACCGTATTTCACTTTTTGAAATTATGGAGGTATTCAAAGAGCCTTTTGTGCTCACAACAGATTTAATAACCATGCCTAGTTGGGAGAATGCTTGAAAAACTTGAAAAATGTTTCTACTGCCTATGTCAAAGTTAAATGGCAGCCCCGTTACATGTCAGGATAGGTGTGAACCAAAGGAAGATGGCAAAAGGTACATTTGCTGTTGCAAAAACATGAAGCAGTTCACTGCCATTAGACAAAGCAACTCCTGCATTCACAGCCACGATGCTCTCAGCCAGGTGAGAAGCACAATATCCCAGGGAGGACTTGGAAGCTTTTTAGCTGGGGCTGTGGATCAAAACAGGAGGCCAAAGATGGCAGAAGAGAATTGCAGGTTGCTCTGTATATAGAACTCATTTTTCTGAGAAACTGGTAGAAAAAAAATCAATTTATCCATCTGCTAAGGTATATGAAACAGTGAAATGGAGGGAATACATAAATCTTCAAGACAGTTTGGTGGATGATAGCGCACTTCATCAGGGGTGATAGGTGCACTGTTCTAGGAAGTTCCTGATGGTTTTAGAGGTATGGGTTGTTCAGTAATGTACTGTTTGCCTGGAAGTCCTTCGGATATTATTATTAGTTCTTAATAATTCACTTTTATATTATTAAAATACATTGAGGTAGCTGGTAGTTTTGATAGCAGCTTTAAGGTGTGCGTGTAGGGGAGGGTGGGGGTTGAATCCCAGTGAGTTTCTTCCATATATTCAGTTCCCCCCAGCACAGATGCCTTTTGCTAGTTCTGTTGGCATTTCTCCAGGTAAGTTATGGTACTGAGGCTGTGGATTTGGAAGATGCTCTAATGGGCCCCATCTGTCAGCGGTACCTCCCTGCCTGGATTTAGTAATCTGGGGAGGGGTAGAGCCTCCAGTGCTGGCCTGTCTCGTGGGGATGATCAGGTTTCTTGGAAGATCTGTTTTGGGGAACAGGACATGCAGTGATACAATTTTGTTCTTCCCTATGTCCCTGTATTGTAGCCATTCTGGGTACAAATCCCTCTTCTCCTCCACTTTTCTTGGCGCATTTGCTGTGTATCTTTGGGATTGCTTTGTACAAATAGTTTACTCAGTGCTAAGAGTCCTGTATACACATCATTAATTTCTTCTAGTATGGGATTTGCACTCAATTCTTTATTTTCCTGTAATATCCAATAAATATTCTAAGCACTGTGCTAAAGAGTATTCTACAGAATGAATTTCTCAGTCTCTTCTACTGAAGTTGTTCTACTTATTAGGGAAAACTTAAGTCTTTGAGAGAGAAGTGATGGAAAAGAGTGATTATAGCCAGTGGGGTAGAGGACTCCTGGGATGGACAAAGTGAGACAGAAAGAGCCTGTATTCTAATTCTGTCTCTCCTGAATATTTATTTATGCAAAAAAGAACAGGTTCAGGAGGAGAAACAGAACAAGGTCTTTGTCTCAAGTATTCCAGAGTTCATCTTTGAAGTCATGGCAGCTGAGCGATGCAAGTGAAAACAAACCAGTAAACCAGAGTGAGCACGGCACTGGGGCATGCTGGGAGGGTGGCTGAGCCGGAAGGCCTAGCAGCAGGACCGGCACTAAACTGCGAGCTGTGCTTGTGAGGCTTTGAGCTGCTGCTGGGGCTGGCCTGGGGAGCGAGGCGAGGGGAAGGGAGCCGGGCAGTGCTGTGCCCAGACCCCGATGAGGTGGGGCAGGGCCGGGCAGCAGCCCTGGGTGTGGTGGTTCCCTGAGGGGCAGCCTCCCAGCTGCGTCTGTGAAGGCTCCTCTCAGGGCTGTGCTGAAGGGGCAAAGGAGGGGACACTGCCCCGGGGCAGCGTCTTTGGTGAGGCTGTGGCTTGCGCTTAGAGACCTAAATCTGCTGTTTTCTGGCTTTCCTAGGAACACGGTTAAAAGGTGCCTCTGGACAAAATGTTTTTTTGGCATGGTAACAATTCTTGTTCAATCTCAACAGGAACTGTAGTTGAACACAAATTGCTTTTTTTTATCTGTGGTCATTCATTTGTATCAGTTTTTTAAACATTTGGCAAACTAAAATAACCCTGTTTTACCTCTGACCTCTGCTCAGAGGTTGCATTCTTAAAGGAGCAAGATGCACCCAAGTGTTTCTCTGGATGTCTCGTGTTCCCTTGGAAAACTGTTTGTCTGCAGGAGGCCCAGCGAGCAGAGCTGCAGGTGCCTGTGTGCTGTCGTGTGTGTGCTGTAAATCTGCCTGACAGAGGTGTGGGGAGCGTCTGCATGAGCATGGTGCATATGTGTGTATTTCTGTGCTGAGATGGAAATACAGCAACCTGAGATAAAAAAACAAATTTTTTTTTAAATTCCAAACCCTGTTTAGAAGAGCCTGTAAGTATTCTCAGTTCATCCAAAATCCTAAATCTGTCTCTCATTTAGCTCCAGCCCCCAGTGGGGGAATCAAGACAATTTTATCATCCGTTTATGTAAGCTTTTGTCACTGGGAAGTTAGATTTATGCAACGTAGTTAAGTCAGATTTACGGGACACCGTTGACTCTGAGAGAATGACCCAGGGGATGTAAAGAAACTTCAGCTGAGGAAATATTTTATTTTTGTGTCTGGAGGAGTTTTACACCAAACAGACACTTGCACCCTCATGCTGGTAAGAATTAGAGCAGCATATTTCTTGCTGTAGAGTTAATGAGGTTGCTTGACTGCATTTTAAATTCTGGGTCTGTAATTGGCTGAAAGTTGTCTGCAAACATCCAGGTTTACACTTCCCCACTGGAGCTGGGTCTCTGGTGCCACTTTGGGTCTGGAACTGGTGTGATTTGTTCCATGGGCTAGGCCAGGGTGTGTGGGGTGTCCAGCTCCCAGAGGAGGTGGCAGAGCACCTTCACGGACTGTGCAAAACTTCAGCCCGAATTCCAGAGCAGCAGGTTGGGTTTGGAGGTAGTCTTTCTCATCTACCAGATACCAAATAGTTTCAGAGTATCTGTACTCCTTGTATCGCTTTATGTAGTCAAGGGAACTCGGTCTAATTTAGCAATTGACTGCTTGCAAGCTGCAAGGAAGGAAAAGGTCCTTGCCTGGCTCTCTGGTCCCTGTGTGTCACTGTAAAACAGGAGCTTGCTTTGCATCAGCAGGGCTGAATTCCATCGTCTTTCCTTCTCTTCCCAACACCTGAAGCTGTGGGGATTCAGCATGGTGGGTTTGATTTGTGAGGTGAAAATCAATTAAGTCTACTTCTTGTTTCAAGCCTGGGTGAAGGTGTAAGTGCTTCTGAACAGTCTCAACAAAAGCTCCTTAATGTTGTTGTCTGGTTTAACTGAAGTTCATTGACGCTGTTGCCCTGACAAGCCTGGCAGGCCCTGGGGGGGTGCTGAGGGGGGAGGGAGTATGGGAACACCTCTTTCGGGTGAGCTCAGCAAGAACTGAGGGAAGTCATTTCAGCTGGGCTTGCACTGGGTGCCTCGGGAGGGTCAGCACTACTTACTGATAGGGATGATGAAAGCTTTGATGGTTTAAAAAAATCTGTCAGGAAAGGGGCTTTCTTCTTTCTCTTCTTGTGGATGAGAGAGCTGACAGGTATTCCCTTGTGACGCTCTGGTGTGGAAGCTCTGTGCACAGGGGATATGTAAGTGAAATAAAATAAAAGATCATAGCCTAAGCAAGAATGGTGAAGGTTTTGGTGTACTTCATCAGTCCTGTTTGAGAAAACAGCCGGAATGTTTCCAAGAATCGGGTGTTACATGGATTTCACTTTCTCTATCAGTAGTAGGTTTTGGCACCTGAGGCTGAGAGGTACATGGACCCAGCGTTCTGAGCCTTGGAAAACATTCTCATTTAGGATAAAACTCGAAGGAATTTTCTGTTTATTTTCTCCCTCTGATGGGTAGCTCTGTGTATTTTGATGTTACTCTTTATGCTTAGATCCAGTACTGGTGGGTGAGTAACCCCCAGCCCTGGCTGCAGAGGCTCTGGCCGGGGCACACCGGGCTGTGCTGCGACCCCTCCACTCCCTGGGGTTCTCTGCTCTGTGTAACTGCTTTCTCTGGGTCCTGTTCTCACACAGGTGCTATTTCTCACTACTTTAAAAGCTTGGTATGGTTTTTCCAGTCTGTGCACTAAATCGTTGTATTGATTCTCCTTAAATCCAGCCTTAGGTATACAGGTATTATTTTGATGAGTACAATAAAGGAACCAGAGAGACCAAAACCTTTTTTCAAAGTCGGTCTACCCTTATCTCCATGGATTTTCAGGTCTGAAGTGTTATGTGCATGATAAATCTAAATTAAATTCTTGCATATCATGCAATTGCCTGTTTAGCCAAGTATCATATATGTTTATTTATTCTCTGAACAAAAAAGAAAGTTACTTAGGGAGATTGTCTTTTTCCAGGGTAAAAATTATATAGGTTGCTAGACCAGAACTTGCTATGGAGGAATTGTGCTATATATATTCCAATACAGCTTTGAGTCAAATAGGGTAAATTAATAAATTGCATCAAAAGGATCTGTGAAATTTTATGAATAAAAAAATCGTATCTGTGTAGAAAGATTATAATCGTGAGACAATGACAGAATATACTATTGTCACAGTATACTGATGATGTCCATGAAAGGCTAAGTGAGATTAGAAAAGCTGCAAAAGCAGAAATTAGACTGCAATTATTGGTATATTGGCTGTGTTTGGGGCTGAAGGTAAGAGGCTAAAGACTTTAAATCCTACAAACCTCTGATTTTTGAAGCAAAATAAAAAACCTAATCTGAAAAGGCAGAGCAAATCTTGGTTAATCCTGCATAGCAAACAGGACATGAATCAAGATACTACTATGAAGTTGGTCATCACGTTCTTCAAATTTGGTCTCCTGGTAGAAGCAATAAATCCAACACAGTAAAACATTTAAATTCAAAAACCACACCCATTTAAGAGGCTGCTTAAAAATAATATTAAAGGAACAACTGAAAGTATAATGCTTTCAGGCAGAATGACTTGGAAAGAACACCAAAAGCTAGCATGATTAAAAATTGAAGTGAAAGACACTCTTCGAAAGTGGACATGATATCAAAAGAAGGAAAATTTAAAGAACATACATTCTGATTAAATTAAATGTAAAACCACAAGAAAAGCTAAAATTCATAATTAAAAAAAAGTACACAAACACTTTGAAACCCAGTCTTTTAACAGTCTGGCACTCATCCTGCTTTTGCAGTTAATAGGTAATCAATAGTAAAGTAATAAACAATAATACAAGCCACATTCAAGGAAAGTAATGTGATAGTAGAAGAGTAAAATGCATTATTTGCCTGGGTATGCAGTGTAGGAAAGCTTAGGGAGGCTCCCTACCAGCACCCAATTGGCTACTTCTCTTGTGGGAATAGTCTGAGGAACTGTCACAAATTGATGTGTTAGTAGAAGGTGGTCAAAAAGAATCAATAAAGTAACAAAATGACAGGAACAGATGGCAGCATGTTTGGTGAAAAAGGAACTTAGTATGGGCTATTAACTGTAGAGTAACCTGTCATTTACATCAGCCTCGGTGTGTAGAGAAAAAAAGAACATACTTCTTTATGTGAAAGAGTAGGAGAGGTGATGTGGGGAACTACAGGTAAGCAAGTGTGGCTGCTGTACTGGCACCTTAACAGATAATAAAGATGTTAGATGCATGCATAAATATGATCTAGTAGGCAAATACAACTTTTCAAGGGAGTTGTGCCTGACAAATCAGTCAGATTTGTCTAAAGGAGTTAATGGATATTTGGATAATGGTGGTCTAGTCAATGTAGTGTACATTAATTTTTTTCAGAGCACTTTCAGCAAGGTCCCTTGGAAAAAAAAAAGCCATTTTATTTATAGTGTAAAATGGATTAGTAACTTGCTAGCATATAGGAAACAGAAGGTAAGAATAAAGGTCTTTTTATTTCAATTGAGTGAGGTTTCCATTAGTCAAACAGATTAATTATTGGATTTGTGCTTGTCATTGTATTTGTAGCTGGTCAGGAAAAGAAATGAATAGTGAAGTGCTAACGTGTGACTGTACATACTGTTCTATAAACAGCATCTGTAGAGAAGGCTCTTTAGGAGTGAGTGTACAGCATTTCATAAAAATACAGCGACTACTTAGTGAAATTATTAGGCAGTAGATTTAAAACAACCAAAAGGAAGCAGTCATTCTTCCCACAGCATGTAATTACATTGTGGAGCTCATCAGTACAGGATGTTGTGGAGATTTGAACTACAACTGTATTCAAAAAGAGATTCAACAGATTTTTTTTTTTTCTTTGAGACTTGAGTCCACTAGTGAATATTAAACAAAACCATCTCAGTGCAAGTCTTAGGCTCAGAAGCTCCCTAGCCTGGGGATTGTGCCATCTTTGTTGTAACAATCTACAGCTGGCTCTTGTCAGACAGGGTGCTCCGCTAGATCGGCCTTTACCCTTACCTGCTGCATCAGTTCTTAGGTGTTCATTTTAAGACCTGGTAATGATACTTGGAAAAACATCTTTGGGCAAGATTTTGAAGTGTATTTTCTATCAGAATTAGTTGGCAGCTTAAAGCTCTTTTTGTGTTTGTGGACAGAGGGGAGGGTAAACTCCTTCCCACCACTTTCAGGCAGTGAGCATCTCTGAATTTCTTGTGTGAATGCTCTTGTCCTGTGCTCATCAAATGTATTTATTTGTGCTATAGACAGATATGGCCAGTGCTTACTGTGGTGTCATTGACCTATGGATGCATCTTTAGAAAGGTTTTCTTATCTGAGCAGAAAGTATCTGAAGCAGCCAAACCGCTCCAGGTATTTTCACCTGTGCTGGAAGAACCACAAATGAGAGGTTTGCTTCCGTTAAAAGGAATTGCACACTTTGCATTAGCAAGGCAAGTTGCAGCTTCTCCTTGTTCCTTACAGCTTTCTCCTTCACCTTGAAGTGACACATTACACGTTGTGCAAGGGGCTTGGCCCTCAGCTCAGTGCCAGACTTCATGCAATTGGGTAGATATCTTGTGGCTCTAGCTGTGCTGGGTGACTCCTTTCTTAGTTGGAATGCCAGGAACGGGGGCTGCGGGTCTCTGTGCGCTCAGTGCCTTCTGATGGCTTCCTGATAGCAGTAGATATCAGCTGGCTGCAGCTGAGAGCTGAACACTAAACTTGTTTTCTGGTCCCTTCAAAATTTTGCACAGAAAGAGATCTTTGTGTTTGACTGCTGCACGTACTATAGTGGTGGGATGTAAGAGTAGCAGAGCTTGGCAGTAAAATACAGAAGGTAGTGCTAAACAGCAGTGAAGGCCTTGTTACAGCTCGTTAGACTGGTTTACTGTCACTAATGACTGGACTGTGTAACCATTGCAAAATTGGCAGTATTGCTGTCTGCCGTAACCTTCTGGCACTAGAAATGGGAATATTGGTGACAAACTGCATGTTAATGTGTGAAAAGTTATTTTTAGCTTTCCACTTGGATTAAAAAGTCTAGTTTGACTCTAGTGGGTTAAATATTTTCTGACACAGTAATTAACAGTCTTGTTGACAGAAGGATTGCATTGCTATTAATAGATACGAATCTCTGTTTCAGTAAATTTTAGCCACCTTTGTTTTGAGCTGTGAGAATTCATAATGCAGCTAATGTAAGTCGTGCAAATGAAGATTGCTGAGATAGCAACTCACCCATTCCCACATAGGGTAGTATATGCTGGTTTAGATGTTGAAAAGAAACTGTAACCAACCGCTGAGACAGAAAATAATGTGAGGGAATCAAAACAGTGAAATGACAGTTGCTACATTTTAACAAAAAGTAAAGAATTTTTCCTTTGATGTTACAAAACTAAGTTGTTGAAATACTTCTTTGTGATAGCTCTCCTAAACCAGCCCTACTGCTCTCGGGGATTTAGACCTTAGCTCCAGGTCACTAACAGTAACACCGTGTTACAGTGATGTCCAGATGCATCTGTCATACGGAAAAAGTGATATTTTTTTTTTTTCCTTTTTTTTTTCTCTCATGCCCAACCCATTCCTTCACCTAAAAGTGGTAAGAGCTGAAGAAGCAGACACCACATCTGACAACTCAAAAGTGACCTTGGAGCTTCTTTTCCTTCCCACTGGCTTACGCTAGCATGAAGCACTGAAATGCAGGTCTGGCATGCAGAGGGGGAAGCAGATGTGCTAGGCTCTGATCCCGAGCCGGTGCTGCTGAGCAGGCGGAGGGATGCCGCTGGGCTTCATTCTCATAACAAGACTCTGCACGGAGCAATTAAGCAGCGTCAGTGTAAGCACCGTGCACTGGAGGAGGATGCAATTACTGCTTCACCATGGAGCTGTCAGGGCAAAATGTATGGTGGGGTATCAAAACCACCATGGTTTCCTTGCCCAACTAATGAAACGTGCCGAAGGTTTATCCTTGAACATTTAAAACTCCTCCGAGAGGAGGACTTCATTTTAATACACATGGAAATGTTTTCTGTCTTTCAGTGTTTGTCCTTGTGTTTTCAATGCCGGAGCATAGGAGTGTAAAAGCTCTTGGTTATCAGCGATGTCCATTGGTCCTTATGTTGTCTCTATATGGTTCTCTCTTCCTAATTTTCACTACTACAGTATGCTTTGGTTTAGGATTTAAAAAAAACCCCAATAATGATCTGTTAGCATTCTTTTTTGAGCACTTTGGCTACTGAATCCCTAGAACCTAATTCTAGTTTATTGCTATAACATTTCCATTTCTTCTCTTTTTCACTCTTTTTCACATTTAAAAATTTAGAAAACGGAAAGGATTTCTTTTTTAGGTGAAGGCACATGTCCAGCTTTGAAAGCTATCCAGTCTAGTAGATTCCCAGGAAAAAAATCCTGGGAAAAGGAGAGTCTGCTGTGTTGAGTTCTGCATCGTGTAACTGCGTTGTACTGGGGAATGTGTCCGGTTTTAATGACAGTTAAATTTTGCAGGACTTTATTATGAGAGCAAGAAGTCCCTCTGTGACTCCCTGTTTGCTTGCCAAACTCATCTCAGTCGCTCTTCCTTTTGATCAGCTGGCTGCTTCGCTCTGTCCGTCTCTTCACAAGGGAGAAGCTAATGGGAGGGAAAATAAACCAGACACAAGGAGTTTCCTTCCTGAAGATGTGTTGGCACATAACTGACGTAAAACTGCCTTCAGATTTTGATAGTCTGAACCTGCAAGTAACTGACCTTGAAGAATGATTCATAATGTACTTGTGGAAATTTTTCTCAGTGTTCAGACCCACTTTTTTAATTAAAAAAAAGTTGATAGTTAATCCTGTAATATTTTCTGATTTAATGGACACCTGTCCTGAAGTGGTGTAGCTGTGTGTACATACATATAATTAAATTTGGCACCGGGGAAACTTGCTGTCAAGTGAAGGAGACTTAAACAGTTTAAAAACAAAGGAAGTGTTGAGTGACGTATGTTGTATACATTTACTGTGGATAAGCTATTGCATTTTGTCTTCTAGTTCCTTATTAAAATTGTCTCGCTTAGGGCTAAATTTGAGCATCACTACCTCATGGTAACACGTTTTCAATTCAATCTAAGAAAAAAAAAAAAGCTGATGGTACATGCTAAAAATTTGGTATTAAACCATATGACTAATTTTAGTTTTAGAATATTCTTTTTTCTCTTTTGTGCCATTAGAGGCTTATATTTTACCTGACTTCAGACTTGCCACACAGAGCTAAGTGAGATTTACTTAGCACAGTGTGGAACAGCTTATTTTAAGGTGGAAAAAGTCATTAGCTGTCTCCTGCTGAGACCTTGTATTGAGAAAGCTAAATTATAAGCCACTGAAATTTAGCATGAAGAAGAGGTAAATTATTGTTTATTATTTTACTGTTTCCTGCTTGGAGCTCTCAGGCTTGTTAGTTGAGCATGTTACATGACCTTTTTGAGGTGGTTGGGGATGGGGCAGGAGTTGAACAAACAAAAAACTTGTTAGAACACTTAAATAAAACACTAGTTTCTCATAGCACAGATTGATGGGAAAACTGTGCACACCCATCTATTGAATCCTCTGGCTACTGCTGCCTGCTGCAGTATTTTTAAGAGTCAAAAGCAAAATATTGGCTTTGCTGCTTCATCTTGGGAAGCTTTTCAGTGATATTTTTTTTTATTTCCTTGCAGCAGCTGGACATCCTTAGCACAAATATCTAGTGGGCAGTTTTAGACAGAGCAATACAAAATGCAAAGTATTTGAGGGTCTCTGAAAGGATGTGTGCCTGCCTGAGCAAATGAGATGTTCCGTGGGACCTGAGGAAATAGAGTGGTATTCAGTTTCGAGGATGATATCCCACTACAACTAATGGCTCTTTATTGCTTTTTACAAGCCCTATCTAGTTATAAATGTTTCAGGGCTTTTGGGAATATTTCATAGGAGTAGTTTCTGCAGATTTTATTAGGTTAAATGTACATTTGTCCAGCACAACAGAAGTAGTTATATAGAAAAGGATGTTTTAAAAAAAGGACTCATGACTCTTGAAAAGTTTTCACCGAAGGAGGAGGATTTTTATTCATAGGAACTGGGGAGCTTGTTGATGTTAAATAGGTTGTATCATGACAGTTTTGAAAACTGCACGTTATTTTTCTTGTCTTGCGGAGGGCTATAAGGTGGGTGGGGGCCTACGTCCTCTCATGTCGTGTCACTTTGCAAGAAGCAGAAGGAATATGGCTGCAGTGTTTCGTGTGCTTCATCTGTCCCATGAAACCTTTTGTTTACTTCTGAACTAACCTCTGCCTCCTGAAAAGTTACAGCCCATTTAAAAAAAATGAAAAGATGGAAAAGGTGGTAACTGCAAGCCCGCTGGGGTATAGCGTCTTGTGATACAGTGTGGGGCTCTGACACTGTAAAGGGTGAGAGGGAAAATAAAAATAACTGAGACAATCTTCAGAATTTAAAGAACAGAAAGACATAGAAGTTCAGTCTCTTGTTGATACGCTGATTATTTCAAGGTCAGACTTGCAACCATGAATTGTTCCACTGTCACTCATTACATTAATAATCCTACCTTTAAGTAAGGGTCCCTCACATCTCCGGTAGAAGAACTCAAAATACAGTTATTTCTCTTCCAGAGCATTTGTTCTGGAAATCTGCATTTGCTCTCATGAGGTTTCAGAGGGAGTGTGCAAGTCCTGTACTGCTTTTACAGAAGTCCCTGTCCTCCATACTGATACAAAGGAAGGGGATATCCTCCTTGTATGGGGCTGGAAAGAGGCAGTTAGGAGGACAGATCTATGAAGAGAAAATGAGACTAAATTTGGGAACCTGTTTCCTGTTGGCAGCTATTGGAAACCAAGTTACAAATACAGACAGACCTGTAATTGAAAACCTATTTTTGAAATTATATTAAATGTAACTCTGTGTACCTACTGCTAGGAGAATAGGGTGGAAGTGATGTTGGTATTTCATACATTAAAGTAAGACATATGCATATCAAGTTAGAAAAACAGCAAAGCAACATTTTATGTTGAATTACCACTTTTTATTTAAATGGAAAATACTAGTTTGTAGTCACAAGGCTTTTTGCCAAGACTTTGTGCCTTGTACAGTAGTAAGAGACTATAACAAGGAAATCGTAATACACAATAAGTATGTTTTCATAAACTATATTCTTGGCCTCTCTAACTGTAACCCTAATATGTACAATATATAATTACAATGCCTTCTAAGCATTTCTTAAGACTTTTTTTAAGCAGTCACTGAAAAGCAGTGATCAGTAATAAAAACAAGGGCATTAGTACTCAGACCACAGTAAAAGCATCATTAAAATGTGAGCTCTAAGGTACACTACTTTAAATTTGCCTCATCACGTGTGCAATTAGGGAATAAACAATAAAATGACCATAATTTTTCTGCAATTTCTTATCCTAACTGCCTTTTTAAAGTTTAATTAATGTTAAAAAAAAAAATGATGGAGTAAGCCAAAGTTTAACAAGCAGTCCCATCCTTTAGAGTGATCAATGATCACTGCCTGCTCACGGTTCTGTGAGTTGCTGTTTGCTTTGGCAGTAAAAAAATGTGTTGTTGCACTGTGATACTGCGTGTGGTTCATCCCCCTTGCTGGGAGAAGGAACACGCTCGCTAACCACCGAGGGAGTGATCCTGCCCTCGCTGGAGGGGACAGCAGCATTCCTGCTCCACTGGGCAACAGGAGCGGACCTCTGGAGTTAGCTCAGCACGTTTTGTTCTACTAAGATAAGATGTTAATTAAGATAGCGGTCACTGAAGGTCTGATTGTAATATATATGCGCTGCTATTTGTGTATAACTTTTGCAATCCGTCATTTTGGTTTCCTCTGGACAGGTATGTTGGCTGTGGGTTTGGCACCAACAAAAATCAGCGGGAAATTGTGTTACGAAGCCAGAGCTGTTCTAGCAAGAATGAAGGGTAAAAGTATCTTTCTTTTCTGTCACGTGTGCTAACCCTCTTCAATATTCATTTGGAATACCATTGTAAATGGTCCATTGTAGATATTTTGATGTTTTATTGCTGGTAACTACAATTTGAATAGGTACTAGGTATGAAGTAGACTTACCTGTTGGCTCGGAGAGCTCACCTTCCCAGCTGAAGAACTTACCTGTCATCTAACTGGCGAGAGATCTAGAAGGAACAGTTTGGGGAGTAGGAGATGAGCTTCCACAAAATCTTGACCATTCTTCTGTGTAACAGGGTGTACTGAGGTTTTGTTTCCCTTAAATGCAGTAATTGCAGTGTGGTTCCCCCCACTGAGTAGAGAGCTCTGTCTCTGTGGATGCAGAGCCATTACAAGTTTACTTCTGGGGTGTCCATTGTGTTCATGTGTGGGGGTACAGACATCTCATTGCTTCATCTGCTTTCCTCAGTTTGCTCTGGGCATAAAGATAGTTGAGATCCCTCATCTGTGATGTTAAAACAGAGCTATTCAGATGCACAGTACTCACCTGTCGCTTGAAAAAAAGCTGTGTTGGTTGGAGCTAGCTGCGGGCTGCTGCCTCTGCTGGGAGCATGCTTTGCCAGGAGTCGTGTTAGTGAAGGTTGAGGGCACAAAACATAGACCTCTTGAAAATATTGTTTCTGATCTGCAGCTGTTTACCTAGACAATTACCTGCGGTAAGGGTGCGTTGCAGATGTTGAAGCTGGATTTTCTGAACTGATTCTAATGAAAAATAAGGTCCTGGTCAGATTTTACTTAATGAACCTCATTTTTCAGTGTATTTAGGAGGCTTGAGGCCAAAGGGTGAGTTCCTTGGAGGCAGGAAAAGTCTTTATTCTTTACTGGTGTTCAATTAGAAGCACAGGAAAGAAAAATCTGTATTTATCCATTTTGCACATATTGTGTTACTAGTATTTGCACTGGTTGAGAAGCATCTGGAAAAGAATAGGACAAGGATAACTGTGTGGCATCTAACAAGTGATTTGAGGAGAAACTTGGGAAGTGGGACATTACTTAAAAGCTTTACTAGAAAATCATGAGCTTTGAAGATTAATGGAAGTGTGGCATTCAATGAGATAATTTTTTAACATTGCTTTGGCAGTTAAGCAGTCGTTACTGAGATTTTGGGTCTAGGTTAGAGATTTCATAAATACTGAAGATGAACCTTACAGATCACATCTCATAACTTTTTGCCAGTCTAAAGGAAAAACAGACCTTGAACCTTTTAGTGTCTCTCCCATCAAACTCTTTGGTACGTTACCTCGATAGCAGCGTGAATGCATCAGCCTGTAGCTCCTTTGTGCACAGCCTGTCTGGCACAACATGGCTGAGGGTCTGTTATTGGGGGTGATTGCCACGGCAGCTGCTCTTTCTGCCTGTGTCCTGCTGCACTGCAGCTGGGGGTAGCTGAGGAAATTGTGTGAACCGGAGCTGTGGTTTGGGACAGGAAGCAAATGGCACTGTGCTCATTGGAACCGCAAAAAGGAGTTTAAATGGAGGACACATAATTGCCAAAGCTAAAATTGAGCCATAAGATGGTTAACGCTGCTGATAGAAAAGGCCAGTGGAAGATTGTGTAGTTGGAAATGCTTGAGAAATGTTCTCTGTATAATTAAAAAGATGACCTACGTACATTATTTTCAAGTGATGGAGAAACTTAGGTGATTTCTTTGCAGATAACAAGGTAAATTTATTTTTCCGGCTAGTCATCTTTCTCGGAGATTTTTATCTAGGAATTGTTTGTGTCTGCAGTGTGCAGATTGATGGTGAACTGATCCTGCTTAGCTTGTGAAGTCTGTCAGGATCACGGTATTAGAAGGTATGACTGACATGCTGATTTTTCAGGTATTACCTTCAGGACTCTCAGCACCCTGAAACAAGGAAAAAAGAGATATTAAACAGATGTGCAATTTTGCAAATACAGCATAAACACCAGCTTGGGAGTATCAAGCAGCCGTGCAGTGAGGATATTGTGAGATATTTTCCTGTAGCTTGGTTAAGTATCGAGATATATCTAAATCTTCATGAACTAATATATTAAGCCTCCTTCATAACCCCTAAAGTACAGAATGAGGACAGTGAAGAAGGAGTGATTAAAGTAGAGACAAAAATACCTACTTGTTACAGGAGGAGTTCAATAATTTTGTTTCTTTGCTAAAGGGGAAAAAAAAAAAAGATGTAAGCTCAGGTACTAGCTTTAAATTAGCTTAACTTGCTGATGCCTTAAGACTGGGGATTAGTGAATTTAATTATGAGAGCCAGGAAGCACATTAAGATAACGTTGGGCCTTAAACTAAAACCCACAAAGCAATGAAATTAAAAGTTGGTGGTTTGTGTTTCATCTTTATAATGTTCTATTCTTATTGTGCTGCCTCACAGGAGGCCCTTCCTCCTCCACTCACCTCTTGGCGTATGCTTTTGGGTACTACTTTTTTTTTTATGAATGAGTGACCTTTATGAGCTTTTCATGGTGTGGGGAATGGTCTGCTTGATTGTCACAATTGTATATGGACTAAAATCTGTTTTACCCAGTAATGATGCAGCTGGCATGGTCAAGTAGGTCAGGTCATCTTCTTGTTCTGCTTCACGCTGTTACAGTCAGAGTTACTCTTCAGCTTCTCAGACATGATTGCAAAGCACTGACTCGAGTCGGATTGTGTGGGCTCCAAGCAAGGAATATCTGGCTTT
Organism: Strix aluco; assembly: GCF_031877795.1. NCBI lineage: Eukaryota > Metazoa > Chordata > Aves > Strigiformes > Strigidae > Strix > Strix aluco. Next base: position 12,024,797 of record NC_133941.1, on the reverse strand, counting down.
CTGGTGAAGACAGGTGGTTATTAGTATAATGCTGACAAAGTGCGTGAGGAAAATCTGATTTTATTCCTGTTTTGTTTCTACCTTCCTGTTCAACCTGGTCTACTATTCATTATTGGGTTTTGTATCTGGACTTCGTATTTATTTTTTGAGACACTTTTTTAAGACCACTTTTATGAGGATTCCTAATTCTTAGGCTATTTGCTGACAAATTATGCAATATTGACCTTTGTGTTGTCTACACAGAATGATGATTTTTTTCTTTTCCACTTGCTGGCATGGAAGTCACACACCCCTTACCATACATTTTAAACTTAAAAATGATATGGGTTATTGGTAGAACATAAGATTGCTTTTAAAAAGGAAGCCAATTTATTTGCCTTGGGTTATGTCATCCTTTCCTAGGCTTTCTGTTACTTAGTGTGATTTTTTTTCGTATTTACTATTTGTCTTTATCTGATGGAAAATGCAGTAGTCTTTAAAAAAGATGGCAGTTTTGAAGTACCTTGCTCTCCTGCTTCAAACCAAAGGAGCTGGGAATGTTACATCTGTGCATCTGGAAAGGTTTTGAGGAAAAGAAAAGTTTGACTCCCCTTGAAAGACTTGAATCAAGGAGCTTGAGTGTCAGAGAAATCTATGACTGCATTTATCAATAAGATAAATGCTTGAGACATGTACCGAACAAGAAAGTATGAGCAGCCTTGTAAGTGTTGGCACCATGCTGAGGAAGGGAGCAAATCTCAGGACTTAAACACTTCCACGAGGCTTTCACAGTTCCCATTATTTCACAATTTCCCATTATTCCACAAGAAGTAAGAGATCAAAGAAACCACTGCTTGGATTTGAACCTTTGTATTTGAATCATATGGCCCAAAACACATTTTCAGGAAAAAAAAAAAAAGCATAAAACTACTCTTTGCAGTAATTGGTGCATTGTGGTCATCTGAATTTCTGTAGGGAAGAAACATACATAACTAAGTAAATGACAGATATCATTACTTATATCACTAGTTAATTAGCAGTGTCATAAAGATAACTCCAAGTTCATTGTATTAAATTGATTAAAAATACAGGGAATAACAGACTGAAACTTAAAAAATAATGCTGCTGCTTTCTGCAAACCATGTCTGGTTTTGTGCCGTCCTCTTACCATGGCATAGTCTCAGCTTTATGTCAGTTTATATTCCTTGTTTTATGCATCATTGGAAGATAATTCTGTGGTTTTCTATAGAACCATTAGTAAATAAAACGTCAGGATTTTTTCTGGTGCTGCTAAGTTCAGTATCCAGCTGGTGTATCAGTTTCTGTAAAGTGCCTTGGCGTCTTTTATTTTTTGTTCCAGTGATTGTTTATTTCCATGATGGTTTGAATCATTAATCCTGACACTATTTTTCACCGAGTAAAAATAATTGTTTAAAATGCGTACTTAATAGTGTTTTTTCTTATGTCTTCCATACCTTTTCTAAAAGTATGATTTAGAAAGAAAGCAGACAGACCTCTCGCAGCGTCTCTGAGTCAGTTCATGTAGTACGTTTCCTTTAAACCCCTGCCAGCACTTCACACCCTGTATGAGAGAACAGCACCGTGTCGCAGATACCCAGCAGGCTCTTGCTGGAGAGACGGCTGGAACTTCAAACTCTCTTCCTGGGTTTGACAAATGTGGAATTTATAGTTTGGGGTAACAGATCTTTTGAGTGACTTGGTAGTTCAAGAGGTTTTCCCCTCTGTTATGTAGTATCCTTCAGGTTTTTGGATCACACAGTAGTATTGGTACAACTGCTTGTAGCAAGGTGTCAGTACACCCTCAGAAGGAAAGAATTTGCCTGTTCCCTAATGAACTAAACTGACGTGTGGCATTGAGAGGCCGCAAAGTTTTACAAGCCTTCTGGCTGAGTTGTGATATGAGAAATTAGAGAGTTAAGTTGAAACTGGGGACAGTCCCACTTGGTAACAGAGGAAATGTTATGTTATCTTGACATCCGACTGCTGAGTTGTTACCTCACAAATAGGTTCAGAGCCAATAGTGGTCTCTTTAGTCTTCCAAAGGTAATTTTAAAACTTCCTTTCCACATGTTTGCTAAAGTAATCTTTTTATTCTCTGCTAAGCATCCATCTGTTCTTATATCCGTCCATTTTAAAGAACTTCTTATTCCAATAAACATCTTATTTCCTTTCTGGTTGGTGTCTCCTTAAGGGCCTCGTGGTCACTACATGGGTATGCAACTTTATTCTCTCGGTATGTAAATTTATTCTCTGTTTTCACTCTGTATTTCAGGGTAATTCTCCTGGTTTTTGTTTTATTTTGTTCCATATAATTAAAAAGTGTAGAGTAGCTTAGTAGCTAAGGTTGTTGTGGCAAAAACACTTGGGTCATTCAAAAAACTAATTAGTCAGCCTGGTAGGGAGTATGGTATAGTGAACGGATTGTCCCATGCTGGGCCAAATGGCTTTCATTCTTCCTAGAAGCATCCGGATTTTCACTCTCAGTATCAAACAATGCAGTTAGAGACTGAGGTATCTGTGTTTCAAGCTTGTTTTGAGATGCTCATGTTTCAGGGACAGTGCAGTTTGAGAATGAACAGCTACTTAACGCAGTGTACACTAGAAAGCAGTGAAAGTAACTTTTTCAAAAATAGTATATGCAGCATCTCGCCTCATGAAAAAGTTTTACTCCCTAATTAAAAATAAAAATGAACATTCAAAGCATAATATTGTATGTTTTAAATCACTGTATTTTAAAATTCAAACATCCCAGCAACATAGCGAATGGCTAACAGAGCAGTTGTGGTGCACAGGCTGTTTGCAGATACCTGGTCTCCATCAGCACAGTAGCTCATGCTCTTCCTCACTGGTGTATTCACATCTTTGTTGTCCAAGTTCCCGTCAGCATCATTTTGAGTCTCAGGCATTGCAAATTTTTTCAGTGTTTGCATGGGTTGGTGTCTCATTTTGACGCTATAGACATTGCCTTACCACTGTTGTGGTGGCTGTTTCAGGATTTTGGTTTTAGCTGTATGTCTTGGAAGTCTGCTAGTTAAAAGCCTGGAAAATGAAGTCTATTTTAATGTCCTGTAAGTACAGAGAAAATGGAAAATTATTTGAGATTCTCCTTATTCAGCACTTTCATGATTCGTTCAAAAGGGGTCCTTGTTGATTGTTCTGTAAATAGCAATTCTGATTAATACCAGGAATTTGCTTACTGTGTGTACAAGAGCATATGTCACACGTGATCATCCACCCCATTCCTCTCCGTCGCAAGGCAGCCTGTGACGTCAGGCACGTTTTCTCCTGTTTTCCTGTAATTAGAGGTGCAGCGAAGCACCATCTATCTGGAGCAGGTTTCACTGGTGCTGGCTCCTTCTCCTGCTTCCCCAGCCAGTCTGTCCCTGGTGTCCCCCAGCAGCGCAGCCCTCGGTTCTGGGCCGTACACTACCCTCAAGCCGTGCTCCTCACTGCAACGTCCGGCTCGCCGTGCCGGAAACCAGGGCCTTGGAGGTCTGAGCACAAGGCTGGGTGCTGGGGGTAGGGCCCTACTTCTGAGTCCAACAATAAATTCTGGCTGACCTTGCTAAGCCTGGGGACTTGTTTGCCTGTCTTCGTACAGAGTTTGCATGCATACTGAGCAGTTTCTCTATGAAAAATCCTTGAATTCCAAAGATAATGTTCACAGTAATTGCACTCTAAGAAGGAGAGAAGGTGGTACAGTTTTGTTATTTACAGTGCTCTCTGCACAGCCTCTTTTGTAACAAATAAACAAAGCTCAACCACTTATGCTAATCCTCAGCAATGCTTTTTCCTGTTACTTTTTTTTTTTTTTAAGATGTTACTCTTGGTTCTCAGTCACCACAGACTTAAATCTGTGTAAAGTTCTGTATAAAGTGATTAAAGGCAAGGATGATTAGATATAGAAAAAGGTGATGTTTTAACAAGGAATTTTAATCTAAAAAAAACACCCCACACTGTAAATCTTTTGGGTAAAAGAGAAAAAAATACCACTAATCAATAAATAATTTGTTTCTCTATCACTTTTCTGTGGGCGAGATGTGTTGCTGAACTCTTTTCTGTCCTGTTTATTTGGGATCACTGATCTGATGACTGTTAGACCTTTACGTTATCCTGTTTTTAAAGTAACCAAGGGATAAGCTGCTTCTCTTTTGGGGTCATAAATTGCTGGAAAGAGCAAGTAGCAAAGTGAGGTGAGGCACTGGCAGCAATGTACTGAGGTGAGAACAACAAGCAGTGGCTGTTTGTTGCTATAAATAACTTCTGTGCTTGACCTTCTGTTTATTGCATTCTAAAACAATTTAGAAATACCCCACTAAATAAAAGAGAATAGGATCACTGATGGGACAGTGCAGTGTGTGATAGTCAAGCAGTCTTAAAGAAACAAGGCGAAGCTATTTGAAGCACAGGACAGTTTTTGTAGGGTTTTGAGTGGAATGATTTCAGTGCAACAAGTCACAATTTTGTGATGGTCTTTTGAGCTGATATGAAAAGTAATGTGGCACTGATTTAGCCACGTGTATGCCAGCTCTGATATAATTGAAGTATTGTTAATTGTTTCATTCATTAAAAGTTTACTGAGTACTTATTAAAACATGTGGTAGTGCTAGGTATTTTTTTTAAATTCACTATGCGTAACCAAAAATCTGTAACAATCCTTTGTGGTTAGCAATTGGTCCTACATTAGTCTCTTCTTTTCACTTTCTCATTTGACTTATTTTGCTGATTAAAAATCTGGTAATGTGTGACTGGTTTGTGAAACCATCTGCAGTAGTTCTTTTCATCCAAACACATCTACTATTTATTCTATAGATATTGATGAGCCCTGTGCTATAGTCCTCAATATTTTACTGGGGCAAGATAGTAAGTATGCTAGAAATACTCCTTATTCCATGGTGGTTGTAAGTTCTGGCAAGTGTTTTTCAGTAGGGGAAGGTGAAGTGGTAATGTCTGTCCCTTTTCCAGCAGGCTGGTGGCCGTATCATTTATAATTGGTGTAGGCGCTGGGCTCGACCTTTCCCTCAGGCTGAGCAGGTGCTCGCAGGTGGCGGAGCTCCCTGGCTGCTGGGCTGTCTGCACAGGGGAGTCTCTTGTGCCCTTGAAATTGTGTGTGCTGTTTAGTCCCATGTTCCTGGAGCAGGACTGGAGCTGCCCCGTAGGTCCAAATCATCTATGTCTGCCTCTGATGCTCGGAAGTATTTTATAAACAGTGAAGCACTGCAGATGCAAGAGTGGAAAAATTTCTGGTTTAGGTGAAAAACTCTTCTAGCAGAGGAGGATTTTTCACGTTTCAGATGAATATTGTAACCATTGGGCTGTTGGATAAGAGACTGGTGGTACCATTTCCTGCATTTCAAGTTGGATCTCTTAATTCTCCTTTCTTATTCAAAACAAAACCCCAAAAAAACCCAATCAAACAAAAAACCCCACCCCACCACTGAGCTCCTGTTTTGTGCTGGCAGGTGGAAAACGGCTCTGGATGTGCCTTGTTTGGTGGTATCCGAAGAGCTGTCCTTAGCCGCTCACAGCAGTTCCACTTGGCATTTTCAGCTCTCCATGCTCGGGGTTTTTCCTGGACTTTCCTCTGGATATTGAGATGCCTGAGTTAGCAATCATTAATGGCTGATAGCTAATTTCAAATGGTATTTACAGCAAATTTTAGATTTCCAGGAAAATCAAAAGCATAAACGAAAGGGTCTGGGCATGACAAGGTAGTGGGTTAAGATACGTTGGGCTGAGGTGCTTGTATTGTGTCCCGTTGCAGACTTGAAGTTCTCTCTTGAGGCAATAAACTTGGCAGCTGTGGCTGCTTAACCTTGGGTACATTTGCCTGCTTCTGCAGTGGATTTGTTAGAGATCATCCTGTGCACCAGGAATCCTTCAAAGTTGCTTCCTTAAATTAGACTTACTATACATGTCTCTTCTAGTATGGCCTATTCTAGAGCAGATCTTCCAACTTTCCTTTTTTCTCTATAAATTCTGTGCTTTCAGGCATAGGAAGCTGTTGCTATTTTTGCCTCATATGTGAAGCTTAAGGTTGACTTTAAACAATTTTGTACTGGTGGTATTTACCCTGTCCTGCTAAATGCACTTCCCTGATTTCCTGGCTGTAGCAGTGCTTGCCGTCCCATCCTGATGGAGGTGGGAGACCCCCTCTGCTGGTGTCAAACCGTGGGTTCATCCAGCACCACAGCGTGTCTCCCGCGATGGGCAGCTAACGCCTGGGGAATTCCCAACAGGGCAGGCACCTCCGTTGTTCCCTCAAAACACCCTCCCAGCCTTCAGCAGCTTGTAGCTTCCCATCCTCCTGCGCCGGATGCGCTCCCGGGAGACATGGTGGGTGGCTACTTGTCATCTACAGTGGCAGCAAAGGGAAGTGCTTATCCCAGCTGTGCAGGAAGGCTGCATTTCCCCACTGCAACAGCAACATCTGCACAGCACACTGTACCTCCCGTGTCCTTTCCCGGGATGGCAGGTTACTGATAATACGTTGCTAAGCCTTTTTACTTTTGTTTAAGATTTATTTATTTATTGATCTGCTTTTGGCAATTGGTAAAATGCCAACTTTTAGTATTAGCTACTGGTCTTGTTTTATTTAAACCTTATAAAATTTTATTGTTTCTCTTCAATGCTGAGAATGTGTAAATGTTTCTCCTAGAATGGTTTAGAACAAAGCTTTTGGTATTTTCTGCCTTAACCCTTAGAGCTCGCATTGTGCAGATCTCTTAGCCAACTCTTGTTTCTTAAAGTATTGCAACAAAACATGGTATTGTACCTCCTTAGAAAACAGAATGTAAAGTTTTTTTCTTATGAATATCTGGGTACTAATTGGCCTTGTAGTGAGGAAAAAGATGCAGGAGAACATCTGGCCTGGGGATTGTTTTCCTGCCACAGAAGTGTTGGAGAGCACTACAGCGTTTCTGTACCAACTGCCGAAACGGAGACAGATGTGGTGAGAATCACAGAACCCATTAACAATCAATCTTCCTGCGTTATTAATATGCAGTTGCCACATGCAGGGGGTGTCTGTGTATTGAGAAAGGGAATATGTACAGAATGTTTTAATAAAATATGCTGACCCTTACTGCTATAAGCAGGTTTGTTTATAAGGAGTCTCTTTTTTGGAAGAATTTCAGGAGGGTCACTTTTCAGGGCTGATACGTGACTCAACAGTTCTTATAGATGAGAACTCTGGGAACATTTTTGTGGTTAGTTATATATTTTGTCATTTTAAGTTGTCCAGATTCTCTGTATCTTGTTTTCTTAGTGTTTGGTCCACATTATCTTTATCATGAAATTGTCATTTAAATTTTTGTTGTCTCCTTGTTACCCAGTTAGAATGATTACTCCCTGCTCTAAGTGAGAACACTCCTAGCAGAGCTACACAGAATTTATCCTATTGTAGCCTAGTCATATTGCTGCAAACTTCTCTATATTTAGCCTCACCTGTTCCTTGAAGAAACTAAACATTTATAATTTTAAGAGAAGAGGAAGCAGTCATGGTATGTGTTGCAAAAGCCATTACCTTTTAGTGGGTGAAATAATTGGTTTGCTTATGTCCTGTTAGAAAATTGCCATACTGTATGGATCAAAAATTATTAGTGAAGAAATGGAAAATAAAGGGCTTGAAAACAGTTATTTAGATAACAAAAGCTGTTATTTGTTATTTAAACTTTGGGTTTGAGTTTTCTGTAATTATATATGGAATAGTTGACTTGCATAATCCCAAATTGGGTAATGAAGATTAATCAGTTGGCAGGAGCATTAACTATGGGAAACAAAAGTCGGATGCAATGATGTTGAGAGGAAACAGTGTACTTGAATTTCCTGATATTTCTGATAGTGATTGGCAAGTTTTTGTAGCCAGTTGTAAGTTTACAGTGTCAGTTTAGAGAGCTAGTTTTGTTTAGGTCCATGTGGATGACTGAGGAAGAGCTGGTTGCAGTATCCAGCAGGTTCAGAAATTTTACGTAATGTGGGTCCTCCTGTAGAGTTAAAGAAACTAATAGAATACACTTATCCATATCCTTTCTGCACTTGTATTAGAGATAATATTGATGACTTTTATTTTAATAAATCATCTAGCTAGTATTTGCGGTGAGTTGCTTATGCAATTAAAATTCCAGTCTAATTCAATTTCTATGTATGAAAGATCATAGTAAACCAGCAGAGTCTGTGCCCATTCCTCTATCTTGTGATGCTTCATATTTCTCTCAGTGAAGTTAATTGCAGATTTCATTTGGGTTTTACTGCTGAAGAATGCCACTGCTTCAATAGCACGTAACAGCCTTACAAGCAGATTGTGAAAGCGGGTTTTTTTCTGCTTTATTTTTGTTTTAATTTTGCTAGGCGTTCCACTTGTCTCTAAACCCCACAGTACTGCAAAAATGGCACTGTAATTCTTTGTGTAGAAAATACTGGCACCAGATCTAATGTTAGCCTTTTCATTGCTCACCTTTTATGGTCATAATCAGAGAGACCCAGAGAAGAGGGGTTGTATAATGTACAGGAGCAGATTTCAACTGGGTCTAAACAGATGGAAGCAGGAAATGAGAAATAGTGACAAACATTACATGCCTTGTATTCTTTGCAATAAATTCATCTGAATGCTGAGTTGCTGTGTCTATGCACAAAATCCGTCCTCATCTAATTTCAGTAGCACAATTTGTTTTATGTTTGGCATCTATATAGCCTTTGGCTTGTCCCCTGTGGCGGGAGGCATATAATATATTTTTTTAAGCAAATTAAGAAAGTCTGACAATAAGGCAGTAACACAACGCAGATCTGAGTAGGGATGAACACTTCTTGAAATAAGTTGTATTAGCTGAGTATGTTAATGTCGTCCTACAGGATTTTCACACAAGGCATTTTTCATTCAGTCAGTTATCACTGCTGAAGAAACCCGTGATGAGAAAGAGAAATGTCAGCTCCAGCAAACGAGAGGGTCAGGAGGCACCAGCCTGGAGGATCCTGCTGGTGGAATTGCCCCCATGCAGCTTCTCAGCTGCTGCCTCAGCTGAGCCGCTCCAGCAAAGGATTGTGTTTAAAGTTGGTAAAGGAAAAAGAAATGGCCAAGGCACACATGTGGATTCCCACTGTAATCCCAGGGGGCTTGTACTGATGGCACATCTCTGCAAATGTACATTTGCTGACTTTCTTAAAAGGCCTCAGGTAGGGCGGAAAGGCACAACTCTGAACCGTGAACTGAAGGACGTGCAGTGTTCTGCTTCAGGCCGTGCCTGGTGGAGAAGTTGTTGGTCTGATATGGCAAACTTGCCAAGGTGTTTTGAATGTCAGAGTGGGGGTGTGCTCTGCTGTCTGTGGAGGAGTGCTGAGGTATGGATGTGTAGCAGGAAATTTAGGTGATGAAAAAGCACAATTTATTCAGAATCAGTTAATTCTACATTTTGTTGGTACGAAGTGAAGGATATTGCAGAACGTGACCACGTATTCATACAAATAAGATCTTAAATTATTTTTCTCCTTATGCCACCTGTTCTAGCAGCTAAAATAATATACAATTTTATATTGTGTTATTACTTGAAAATGGAAACAAATGAAACAAAGCTGCGTAGCCGTCATTTTCATTCTGTGCTATCCATTCCTGTGTCAGGTCTCTATTAGTCATGATCAGTGGCAGTGCAGGCAGAGCTGCTGCTTCTTATGCTTGTGGGCAAACGTTTGCATTGTAGCTCATTGATTCTGGGAAGTTATATAGAACTGAGACTGTGCTTACTCCTATGACTGTTTGCTTACCTTAAGTTTGCAGAGGCTGATTGAATCGGAAGATAAACAGCGTAATATTTCCAGTAGAAGTATTGGATTCATAAATCTTCAGTTCATCCCTCTCTTAAAATTTCATATTCTGTAAAGAAAAGATTGTAGATGGGATAAACAAAATGTGGAACAACTTGTTCAATCATCCCTTCCACTGATTTTCCTAGTACTGAATTATCCTTCCTTACAGTAGTGTACGCGCCTCCATTGTATGTGACTCCCACTTACCAACTTGGGGGTATCACTGTTAAGGTGCAGAATTACTGTCAGAATAGTTTTTGGTAGAAATAAGACATTTACTCTCCTTTAGAAAAATCAAAATAGTTCCTTGCACCTAGGGGTTATTGGAGTGGATTTAGTTACCAGCATGGCAACTCTCATGTTGCTTGTTGACTTTCTGTTACATTCTTGACTCAGCATATTGGCAGTTGGTGCCTGTTTTACTGGCTGCAAAGTTATTTAAAGGTTGACTTTAACACATTGGAAAAAACCCCCAAACACAACTGTGTATAATTGCTGAGTACTGAAGCGTAACATTTTACAAACCTGTGTCACCCAGTGGCTTGTCTGTTAACAGTAGTTAGATACAACCTTACAAGAAGTTGGATAGTTAGATATGAACTTACCTTACAGCTGGGAATGATGATTCTAAAAGTCAGCAATTAATTCATGTAGAGAACTGTGAGAAGAGAAAGATTAGGAAATAGTTTTGTGTGAGATGCTGAAGTCAGGTCATGCTTTCAGGTGAATGGCTTGTAGGGGAACTTGCAAGAACGGCCAGGTCAGTTTAGAAATGCCCAGACTGGTACAGAGTGAGGTTTGAATTGCTCTACTGGCTTTTATATATAGGAAGAACAATAAACCTGAAGTATTTAGAGAGGAATGTGTCAAGAAGCTTTATCATTCTGCCTTCTGAAAGGGAACTAGACCAACAGTCTTCAAAAATGATGACAGTAATAATATATCTAGTTTTGTAGTTACTAATGCTATAATTACTCATGGTGTGAATTATTTCCTTCTAGGTGGGTACAAGAAGAAGGACTGATTGGGTATGAACGTTTTGAAACTAGTGCAGTGAGAGTATGTGCTGTAACAGAAGTTAGAAATGTTTCTTGGTTGATGGAACACTCTTCAGTTAATACAGTGCAGCACTAGGTGTGAACCATGCCATTCTTCTATTAAAAAAGCAATGTGCTGAACATTTTTATACCTTCTTAAATCATTGCAATATCTTGGCAGTCTTTTGAACTGGATTCTGTGTAAAACTAGAGATTTATCAGTGCTGTATGAATACTTAATAATGCTCCTTCTTGTACGTATTTGGTGTCTTGGTCCGAGAAGCCCCCTTGCAAAAGAAGACAAGTCCAAGGCTGATATTTCTTGAAAATATTACTGCATTTGTTCTTTTAAGGTACGCTTTTATTGCCCCTTGTTAATATGACAAAATAGAAGTTTTCCATTGTCTATTTTAGAGACAGGTTTAAAAGACCTGTAGCTGAGAAGTCTTGTGGATAATTAATAAAGGAACAGATTTGTCTGATGTTCCACTCAAGGACCATGTGCCTGCCAGAGACAGGACTTTGGAAGGTTAAAAACAAGAAAACTTCTAGTTCTTTAAAGTTTCTAAAGAAGTTGTAGATTTGAAAGCAAAGTTTTAACTGCAATAATAAAAGCAGCAAAAGGAGCTGAATCAATAGGTGGACTGACATGAGAAGAATTTGTCTCAGCTTTCTGGGCTCACCAACTCTGAATTAGTCCTTTCACATCTCTGACTCGTAGACCTTTGTTGCATCTAGCTCTAGGTCTTGTAGTCCTTACTACTGGAGGTAGGTGGTACCTATCAGTTTCCTGTAGTCATGTAGATAAGGATATTCCATTTAATGTGCTTAAAGTTGTACTCAGGCACTTGAAACACCTTGGCCTGTAGCTCCAGAAGTGTAGAAGCCGCTGTACACGAGCGAGTAATGAGCGCAGTGTTTTTGTGAGCAGTGGCTCAGGAAGGGGAAGGCAAGCTCTCCTTTCTTGGCCTGCTGCCACCTGTTTTGGAGTGGGATCAGGTATTGTGTGTATTGCTGCAGGACCCGTGTGCTCCTGACCTTGCGGGTGGTCGGTGGCATGGCGGGTTACCCCAGTCAATAGCCCTTGCCAGTACATGGCCTTGTAATGGGGGGAACAGTAGTCTCAGAAGGCTGTTAATGGTATAAGGTTTTCCATCTCATGGTCTGTCTTTCAAAGCTAACACCTGTTTTGGTGATTGAAAAGTTGTCAACACTGTGGTAACCTTCTGTACTGCTCGCTCTTGTCCTGCCTGAGCCAGTGAAATAGAAACTCGCTTTGTACCAGTCTACTAGAGAACAGCAGAGCACATCTCACACTTTTTTTCCTCTTAAGAAAAATGCAACCCAATAATCTCCTTCATATGGTTTTGAAAACATGGAGCTCTTTCTGTAGTAAAATTCTGTGTATAAGCCGCATTAAAAACAGTATATTGCTTTAAAATACAATCCTTCAAATCTCTTAGAAGGTATTCAACACTGCAGCCTTAGTTTATCTCTCATCAGATTATATTAGATTCTCTGGCATCTGTTGCCTAAGCATTCAGAGTAATGAATCACTTTCATCTTGTGCTGGGCACACAGCATGCACATACATGCTGCCGCTACCTCCTGCATGGTGAATGAGGAATAAGGAGGTCAGTTTAGGATGTGGAGTTTTTCAGAAGGACGTGTGCACTTCTGTTGAAAATGTTCCACTTACGTGGAAATAATATTATTTTTAATATTTTTTTTTCCCCTCTGTTGAACCAAGATAGCTTGTCCTAATCCAGTGTCTGCCATAGGAAATATCTGGCTAAGTAAATTACTTAAGTCAAAGGTTGTTGCATATAAAAATGCTCAAATGTCTTATTTTCACCTATCTTAACTTTTCCAGTCTGAAAGGGACCTGTTGTTCCAGGTTTAAGCTAACTAGAATACAGATGTTTTGGTTGTGTACCATGGGAATGAACCTTTTTGACTCATCTTCATACCTGTTTTCCTTTGGTTTTAACATGCTTTTTTTTTCTCTACTAGTTTGCTAAAAATGAGAAAATGTCTTTCTCATTTTCCCATTTTTGTGACAGGGATTCTTTTTAGTACTCCTCCTATAAATGATTTAGTAAAGAAAGTCATCTCGCTACAGAGAAGTAAAATCTTCCCATAACTTCATTGAATAAAGGTCAGGGTTTGATGTTGATGTTAATGGAAAAGAGAAAGGAACTGTAAAATCCCTTCTGATATTTGCAGCTAGGAAAGGTTTAAACTAGATACACTTACCATTTTCAGGTATTTTCAAGTGTTTCTTTCTTCCATTTGTCTGCTCGGAGTTCTGTCCTTTTTCTATTTATCTACAATGGAGCATCCACCAAAACAAAGTTTTCATGCCTGGTGTTGAGGGTGGGATGGAGTTCCCCTTAGCACAGCTGTGATGGCATGAAAGCCCAGCACAAGGGGGATAGCAGAGGAAAATACAGGAACTCTCGGAGGTGAAATGGCACACCAGAAATAACGTTTCTTGGTTCAGAGAAATAAGGCCATGTCAGATTGTGTGGCACGTGGTTAGAGATGACAGTGCGGAAAATGAGAGCAGGGACTCTCTGCATTGTACTTTTGTGCCAGCTCTTAAATCCACATAGGAGGCAAGTGGTGATGCTGCTGCAGTCCTTGTGCCGAGCCAGTGCATCCCAGCAAGCCTTAAATAGGCCATTTCGCACTAGGAGCAGAGCTGTGTCAATCACGGCTTGTCGATTGTTAAACTTCCGTGAGCTTTAGGACTCCCGTGCTTTGGGTAGTGTGTATCTTGGCAAAAGGACACGCATTATCTCAAATGCCATCTGTAATAGCTTACAGACCTTTTTATAATGTGCCTGATTTTTATCTGTCAAAGAAAGTTAAAGGAACAATATTTCCTAAGTGATAACCGGAATAATTTGAATTCCGGTAGGCAGAGCAGAGCAATCTTTCAAAGAGTGTTACGTTCAGAGATGTTCGAGTCTGGTCTGAAGTCAGCAGGAGTTGATGGTAAGATTCAGATGTCAGTGAGCTACAGAAGAGGCCCTTGAACAAGGGCAACAGTTGAGAAAGTGGCTTAAATCTACTTTCTAGCTCCCCCACATTTGCAGGAAGGCTTATAAAAAAAAATATTTTCCAATCTAACCTGTTCACTTGAACACTGGCAGGCTTGATGAAGGAAGTTAGCATTAGAGACTTGGGCAGTCTGTGTGTTTAAAGGTCCCTCAGGCTGGGCTTGCTCCCACCTTTCGGAAGGCAGCAGTGCTGCGGAGCAGCACGTGTTCGTGCACCTTTGCTTCATGTGTGCCGTTCTAGCACAGTGCTTTAGCCCAAATCATGGAAATAATCAGCATTTACTAGGTGGTGGTCTAATAAGGGAGCGTGAGGGCAGCATCTACACTGTGTCGGTCTCTTCCCCCTTTCTTGAACAATCAGATTCACACTGGCTGGAAAATTTGGGAGTGATGAGAGTCATAGATGGTAGATTGGAACTTGAATTGTAAACCGTCCAAATAAGAGACCAAATTAATGGGATTTAATAAAGTACAAAATATTTTTGTTTTGACCTAAATAACATTTTTAATTTTCTTGGAATCCATTTCCCTGTGTAGTTCATTGGGGAAAAAGATGCTTATTTTTAGGTGTGACTCCAGTATTTCTTCTTTCTTTGTTGGTTGGCTGTGCAGCTGAAAAAATACTCTTTTATTGTTATAGCAAAACTTGTGCAGCCCTTCCTTTCATCAGTAGTCACAAGGACAGCAGTGGAGCAAATTCTGTGTTTGAGCATAAGTGTAAATCAGAGGCAAATCCTTGATGGCTATACGATTATTCTAGCAGGAATTTAGTGTATATTAAAGACTGAGCACATGAGACTACCAATATCAATGAAATTGATAGCTAAGACAGAAGTGGATTTCATTTCAATTCCAAGATAATTTAAAATAAAAATATGGATTTTATTCAGTGTCCAAAACCTGCCAGTTGCATTCAGAACATTTTTTCCTACTTTGCTGAAATCCTTCAGCTTAGCTGGTACATCCCAGCTACTGGCATGCTTTATTTTCAGTATGGGTTTATAGTGCATGTGAAAATGTCAGATGAACTGTTTAAATACAACGTCATGATGACATAGGATCATCACTGATGATGATGAATGATGCATCAAGAAGAGGTACAAAATAAGTAGAAAAACAGTGATACATTCAGTACTGAGTAGTAAAGCACTCTTAGCAATTGTATTTTAATGTGAAAAATTATTAATTTCCAAGAATAATTTCTTAATGATCTTTAAGAAAAGATGATTACAGGATTATTACTTTTATTGAACAGTAGCTGCAAAGTACAAAATTATGGAAATACTGACACTGTTCCACCTGTTCACCAGTCTATGCAACTTGTTATGCACCAAGTTCAATGTTATGAGGAGGGGAAAAAATGTAGGGCGTGTTTAAGATATTTTGGGCGCTGCATGTTTGATATGAAGAATAAGGAAAACCATAGTTCAGTTGTTAATTTAAACTTAGAATCCAAGCTAGTAATCCAGTAGAACCACAAATACTGGATTTAGAACTAACTGTTTGCTTAATTAATATTCTTGATCAAGATTTTTCTTAGAAAATAGTCTAATTTTAAGAAAATATTATGAAGTCTCATTTCATTGCCAATTTTCTTTTGCTGCCTCAGTCTACTGCAGCTTTAAAACAGAAAATTGTTTTGACAGTGTCAAATACAAGGGTTGGTACTGAAGTTAAATTGGATTTTAATTCTTCACTCTGCTGAAAGTTAGCAGATCTGTTTGTTCACCAGCCACTTAGCGTATGACCTTGAGCAAAACAGCAGCAAAGGCTAAATTTTTTTGAAAAGTGGTCTCTAATTAGACGAATTTCTATTCTCTGCTCTGTGCCTTGCAGGTACTTGAATCAGGATGCTGGAAACACACATTTGTTGGGCCTTGCTTCTATGAGAAGAAAAGCTAAATTCTCATGAATGAAGAAACTCTCTGACCTTGGCCACTCACTTGAAAAGAAGCACAAATGCAATTTAAATGGAGATAAACTTTTGCTTATAGATTACATCCTGGAGATTTCATAGAACTGGCAGAGTGGTGGTGACGTCTTCAGCCAAACTGGGGGGTGATGAGAAACTCTCCAGTTAGGAACCAAGGCACAGGACTGCAGTTTCCACCTTTCAGTAGTGTTTAGCAGCTCCTGGTTTTCTCTCTCCCCCCCCCCCCCCCCCCCCCCGTACAAATAGGTTATCCTGCTCCCAAAGGAACTCAGTAGCACACGTAAGCTAAAGAGAGAGCTTGATTCCCAGTTTAACCAAAGAGGAAATCAGTAATAATAACAAATATGGTCTATAGAGTGTTGGCCAAGCAATTTTGAGGAAATATTCATGTGAATGAGACCTTGAGCTGAACTTGCCAGCGTTTAATTTCTTTGCAAGGAAAGCTGGAGGACACCCTGGTCTTGCTTATTTGAAAGCACGCAATTTTAATGAAGTGTGCAAGACTTAGCTCAAGATAGCTACCATATCTATGTAGCATATCTGCATAGAAATAGGACTTTCTTTCATCGAGTTAAAGAAATTTCCTAGAGTTCAAAGGAGTGCAGTGGAGTGTGACTTTGTTAATCTCAGGAATATTGTGAGCTACACTGTGCCAGGCCATTTCAGAGGTTGGGAGTCTAGGAGGAGGTTACTTGCTTCTTGCAGCAGAAGATGCATGGCACAGTCCGGTCATCTGTCCTTAATGCTATTAGCTAATTTGGATTTATTTACATCTTTTGCTGGATCATGGCCAACATACACTACTCTTTGTTAAATAAATTCCCCAAATTTGTATTCTATGGGAATACAGTCCCTTCCCAATAAGGACATGTATTTGTTTTTTACTGTCACTGGCCACTATAACATCTCCTTCATGTCCTCTTAAGCACTTGATGTGAAAATAGAGGCAAAAAGCACTGAAATAGGTAAGAGGCTTAGTCCATTCTTAATTTACATTAACCTGTGTCTCAGTTTGTATGCTTTATAAACAAAGAGATTTGCCAGCAACTTGTCAGGCCCTCTGCAGGCAAAAAGCTGGAAGGTAGTTCTATGTAGATTTTTCATGCTTTCTGAAAACTAAAGCATAAAAATGGCAACTCCTGATGTGGCAAGAAAAACTTCAGCAAAATAAAAACAAGAAAATACCCTAAACACTTTTACTACTTCCATGAGTATTTCAAATTTTTGAAAACGAGACTTGTATGTGTTTTCTGCATGGCTCAGGGATGACCTGCATCTCTAGAACTTAAATCTGGTAACCAGTGGTTTTGCTGAACAGTGAAAAGGGTTATTTTTTATTTTTTTATTTTTTGTTTACAAGTTTCTTATGTGCAGTAATTCATTCTAGTTCGTAATTGCTTGAATAATCTTACCTCATTGGTTTCCAACAAAGCCATCTAGATTGACACTTCAACAAATTGAAAGTTCAGTTTGGAATAAAAGCTGGTGACAAAACCTGACTGCTTTGCATGGAGGCATGAGATTAATGGTTAAAATTATTGAGCTGCCATGCTTCACCTCTGTGAAACCAGAATGCAGAGTAATACCAGTCTTATTATGAGAGAGCTTATTTTGCACCTTCTCACCCCACTTCTGATACTTTTAGTTCATTCTCTTTGCTTTCTCTGGCCATAGTTTGCCCCTCTGATGGTTTATGTGGAGATGCTGTGCCTGAAACGCAGGAAACCTCTGTGCCAGCAGCGTGGCTGGCCAGGCAGGCTGGGGTGGCCGTGGTCTGCCGCCCTCCCAGGTGCACAGGTGGCGATAGTGACATGTTCTCGTAAGGATGTCAGAGAAGTGAAACCCTCAGGCCCGCTAATGTGTGCAGTGGGTTGTCTTGGGAGGAATGGTGAGTGTTTATCGGGAATGTATAATTTCCTGGTGCAAGGAGACTACTTACAGGCTATCACTGAAGATGACCACTACTCCTTTTGTCTAGGGTTCTCAATTTACCTGTGATGGTGTTTTTAAGGCTTTAAAGTAGTTACGCTCTGAATCTGCCGGTCTCTCTGCTGCTGTCATTTCCCATTGCACAGGCTTAAAAACTCCCATATGCGCACTGTTTGGGGTCGCTTTTGTGAACCTGCTGTCTGGTGGGTCTCCTTATTTTTATGCATGTGGAAGTAGCTATTTCTGAATAACCTTTTGAAAAAGTCTTAGAGAGTTAAATGTAGCTGGAAAAATCTATAGCAGACTATTGTAAGGACACAATAGAATATGGCACAAAGGAAAGACCTTCCTCCAGGGCTTTCTAACTTAATTATGTAGCAAATATGTAACTGTATCGGAGACTGTTGTTGAGCTTTTAAAAATTCTATAGAAAAGTTAATATTTTCTGTTCCATTAATAGCAGATTGGGGTTTGTGTGTGGTTGCCAGTTTTATCGGCAGGTTTATTAACTTCCTTGCTACCATAGTTATGGCTTAGAAATAGACCTTATTTTTTTTTTTTCTTTAGGGTGATTTTTGTTGGTGGTGGTGTTTTTTGTTTTTTTTAAACCAGCTTTACTTATTTACTTACAACTGTAATATCTCAAAATCCCGATTGGGGCCAGCACCCTGTTGCACCAAGTGCTGTACATTAAAGGAATGATATGTAATGTAGTAAATAAACTTGCTTGAGGCATTGATAAAGCTGAAACTTTTTTTCTTATGTATTCTGCAGTCTAGCGAGGAAACGTTAGATCTGATTCATCAAGGTAGGTACAAGCTTAATTCTAAGTAGGTGAAAAATCCCACTGATTGGCTACTCATTTGTTACGAGATAGACAAGTGCTAATATACAATGATAAATTGATGTCATAATGTACAAATTGTGCATATGCTGGTTTTGCAGGTGAATTTAAAGACTATCATACAGTTACTGTAAATAATCTGGGAAAAATTCTACTTAATCACATGAGTTATCCATACCTTTCCGGACACATTACCAGCAAAATCCCCACTTACCCAGCGGTACCAGCAGTGGGGTTTGGGATTTTCAGTGTACTGTTGAAGAGGTGTCAAGAATGAGTATACTGTCAGGGTGAAAGCTGACAGCGACGGGCAAAATAATTACTTAATTGTTAAGGAAAGAAAAAACCTAAACTGAAATTAAAGGCTGTTGTAATAGCTAGTACAGAAATGTTCATAGTACTATTTGATACATCTAAAAGCTTAGTAAGAAGGATGTTCTCAGTAGAGCTATTGTGTTCTGAGTGTGGTTTCACTTAATAAAAGTTTTACCCATTGTTAGGAGGTAAAAACAGTTTCAGGGCCCTTAAGAGAAGACGAAAGCTGGAGCTGTATGTCAGGCTTTCTGGCTTCCAGAAGTCTTTGCACTGCAAGCAAGTGCAAAGTGTGTTTTGTGGAGTGGGAACAAAGGCCTTGAAGTGGGCAGGCGATAAAGGATAAATGCCAGGAAACAGTTTTTTGCTGCATCCTCCCCTGCAAGGATCTTGGTAATAATCAGCTCTGTGAGAAGCAGATCATCTGCCCGCATTGGAAAGGGGAGTTGAGTATGTTCGAGGGAATGATAGCAAAAAATGAGTTCCCGTTACCAAGGGAATGATGATGAAAACACTCTGAGATCATTTCCCTCCTGGTAGTCACTCCAAAAGTTGTGGGTTCTAGGCTTGTAATTCAGGTCCACGAGTTGTGACTGATTTCAGACAGTTTTACCAGTTCTGCAGATTAGAGAAATATTCCCCTGACCTTTCTTGTACGTGCATGGGAGTACACACACACGTGTGTGCTCACGGGTACATTTATGTACACACAGAAAATAGAAATCAGTGGAATTCTACAGCTGCATCCAAAGTTAACAAATATGAAATTAATGAATTTCTCTTCCTTCAAGAACGAGCTTGCAAAACTTTGAATCCATAACAGTAAGGAAGGTCAGTTCTCTGTCTCTTTTTGTGTCTCTCCAGACCTGTAGCTCATGGACAAAGCAATGTCACGTTTGGCTAGAGCCAAGCACCCTTGTTCTGCCCTCATCCCCTGGCCTGGAAGGGTAGCGAGAGCTGCTCGGGCTATCTGGAGGGCTCGTTGTGGCAGATACTTACAGACCTTGTTGTCATCTGCTCTGAAGAGCTGAGACCAGCCCTCTGTAGCTGCTTGATGACCTGAGAGGTATGGAGGAGTCTGGGCAGGCTTTCTTTGTGTGAGTTGGTTTTACTGTATATTTTCGGATGAAAAGATAAAACTATAGAAGATGCAGAGGTTAAAAAGAGAACCTAGTAGCAGCTGGATTTAATGTCTCTGGTCTGAAAGTAAAATATATTTGGATTGAAAAAACATTCTGCTGCGGTTTTTACAGAATTAAGAGAAATTATTAGCTTAGGCATCTATTTCCATAGCACTGACATGCCAAGAACGCAACGTGCTGGGCATACGTTCCCTTTCGTACCAGCCTGTGTCATGTTAATCCTCTTGTCAGTGCAATTACTAGTTGTGGCCAGAATGTATGATGGTGGTGCAGCATTTTTCTTCCAGCTGTCCTGACAAGGTGATTAACTCGCACACTTGCCATGCTTAAAAGAAATGGGGCATGCGGAAATAATGGCAAAATGCTTTATTAATCGCTGTGACCATGGCATAAATGCTTCATTGAGAAATAACTATCCTGATGTTTAGAATAAGGTATTCAAAATGTCCAGGTAACCCAAAACGTTGACTTCTGCAACCACATCAGTAAGTAAACTTGTGTTGACTGTTTGCTAGTCATAGCTCAATTGATCACTGAAAATAATCACAGGCAAAGAAAATGGAAACTGATGCTCCCAAATGTAAATGCTCAGAGCAGCCACAAGAAAACCCCATTGACAAGCTTTTAGGGTAGCTGTAACCAGTGGAATCTCAGAAATGCTTGGAAACTTCAGTCATAATGACTGATATCTTAGAATTTTCAACACATATTACTTTATACCTTGTTGCCCTTAGGACCTTGCATGATGACATGACCTTAGTTTAAATCTGTTTCTATACTCTATGGTTAGTTCCCGATGTCACATTGTAACACAAACAAAGAAGTTACTCAGGGTGGTAAAGGATCTGCTCTTGTGCAGACTATATAGAAATCTAATTTTCTTTAGCATCCCGTTCTGAAATGAATAATTATATTTGATACTGTGTCTGTATTTTTCGGTATTACAGTTTACTAATACAGAAATTTGGCAAAGGTATAGATATTAAAAATAGTTCTCACCCAGGCCAAGCCATATCTCTAAAGCTGCCGCTTATCTGCAGCCTGCAATGTCTGCTTGGCCGGCGGAGTGCTGTGTGCTGTGCTGCGGCTTACGGGGACCATGCGGTGCAGAACAGGGGCACTGCAGTGGAGACCCTGGCTCTGTGACCTTCACTCGGGAGGAGGTCGCTGTTCTTTTTTTACATGGTATCTCACAAGAGCTGCACCAAATATACATAAAACAGATTTTTACTTATGTAGTGTTCTGCCTTCCATGGGAGTGAGGGTGGTTTTTCTTTTCCTTTTTCTTCTTAGCTTCTCTAAGAACCTTTGTTCTCTATAGAAAGAGGAGGAAGGGAGCAGCTTTGTAGCAGGAATAGAGAGGAGAGACTCCTGCCTGAAGACGAGCAGGATGGTGGCCAGTCACAGCGGTTCAGCTAGCCGGAGCGCTTGCTTTCTGCTTCCTAAGATTTCAAAGCTGGACTGCAGCAGTGTTAGCAGAGGGACTATTTCTGTATGCAAATACTGCTCAAGTTAGTAATGATTTCTGGGATCAGTAACCACTGGAGTCAGCAGTAACTAATTCTTTCCTTCTGAGAAGGATGTATAATCTTTTGTTACCAGTATTATGTGACTGGAGCATGGAAATCCATCTTTTGACAAGCATGGCAGTGCTTGTAAATACTGCTTGTATGAGTGTTTGTACGTGTATTTGTTTTGCATTATTATTACATAGGCTTTTTTTCAACAGCTTTTAGTGAATTACCGAGTTTTGGCAGCAATAATTGTATTTACTTGGCATATCTGTCTTTTTTAAAAAGTCCTGCTGTGTCCTTCAGAGTTTTTTGAGTTGTCATTTCTCTTTCAGTATTATATTTCTAGCTGCTTTTTAGAAATGTTGAGGTATGAACTTAATTCTCTAAAGATAGAGAGCAGTAGCGAAAGGGTGAGGTTTTTTTTCTGAAATCAGAATAGAGTAATAGTAGTGGAAAGATTTATGTGCCCTTCTCCTAAACTATATACAGGTGTTAATCTGTACCATATTGCCTGTTAATCCAGCTGCTGGCAAACCAAGAGATTGTGTGGCAGGGCTGAAGTCAGTGCTTGTGCTTCCTCCCTTGTATTGCCCTGTTTCTGCTAACTCTTCTGTTTCCCTCTCTGAACAAAAGGAGACAATTTCGAAGTGATTGATGATCATCTCCTTTTTTCTTTCATTAACTACTAACTACCGTGGAGAGCAGGCTTGTTGCTGTAACACCTGATCGCAGATGGTCAGATGAAATAAAATAGATAAGGAGAACTGGAGTCCATCAAACCAATTTATACAGTGGATTGTAGAGAGGAACAAATTGAATGCTTCAAGAAGCAATACTGGGCAATCAGAGAGTGGTGGTTTTGGTTATTTAGTAATTTATAAGCCAGTGGCCTTAACTCTTGTTTCAGGATACTGAATTGTTATCAAGGATGTATCTGAAGCTCCTGGACACTGTCATCAGGATTCCCATAAAATACATTCATTAATCTGCAAAACCTAAAGTGTGCTTATATTGATTGCCTACTCTCTAACGTCCAGTCAAGAAGTTTTCACCAATTCGTCTCTTACGTGTGCAGCATCCTCTGGAGAAGGACTTGCATTACACTGGTGGGTGTCTACACCTACTCTTCCCATCTAAGGTGAGGCTTTGAAACAGTGGAGTTCATCAGTCTGGGGGGTACTCTCATCTCCAGACAGTAATCTCTTTTGTGTAATCAACAAAAAGAAGTGCTCTGCTGTAGGGAACAGGCCAGTAGCAACGTGGGCTGCTATGTAGTGTGAAAGGGGCTAACTCTCCTCCTGCATTGTGGATGAGACAGAAAGGATCCAGTCTCATCACTTCAGCACCTAAAAATGCCTCTCCTAAAGTTCATAATTAGTGAAGTGATCTTTCATTAGATCTACACAGACATATTGTTGTATTATTCTGGAAACCCAAAAGACAACTTGTGTTTCAGAAGAATGTATCAGGAGCAGGCTGAACTTCTCAATCATTTGTCTTTGCCTAAATATGGTTTGAGCTCTTAAAACTCCAGAATTCTTTGAAAGAAAATTTCCAGGCTACCATCTGATTTTGAATCATCCAGGAAGAAAAAACTTGTAGAGGTGTTCTTTCTGTCCAACCAAATCTTACTTATTATAGTGGCAAAGTAGTAAGGGAGTGTTTAGCACTGTCTGCTTTCTTTCGGCTGGGTAATTAATCTGTTTTTGCTCCTTCACCTTCATGATGGAAACTAGTATGGAAATATCTTTCTAGGGAGCCAAATTACAAGGCAAAGTGGACCACTTTTGATGAGTTTAAGGAACATTTTCCTTCAGGCTTTCCATGGAGAGCGCTCTAGGGCCCTGCGTGTGCCATCCTGCCATCTGAGCCTTGTTAACGATTCCACTGGTCTTTCTGATCAATGAACACATTCTTTATGTGCTTCGTTATCTCCCTCTGGGATGTAATGGAGATTGGGAAGGGGGAGGGCTGTTTCACCAGCCTTTCCAGGGTGTTACCAGAAAGACGAATATAAATGTACTCATAAAATGAGAATTTCATTTTCTCACAATAACTCAAAATTCATACTAAATAAATGGTCTGTACCTTTAGAATGATTTTAATGATAATATATGGCCTAATCAAGACCATCAATAATTAGGATTTTTGCATAAAGGCAAGATATTATAAACTGGAAGATTGCTAGGAACAGCCCTGGCAGAAGTCCTGCGGTGCCTGCCTGGGCTGGGGGAGTGCTTCCTGAGCTATTCATCCCTGCCCCATGCCTACGGACCACGCTTTGGGATCAAGAGCCCTGTCTGCATCTTTCAGGGCACTGGCTAAACTGCAAAGAGCATAAAAGCTTCCCTTCACTTTTTTTTTCCTCCTTGGTGATGCTCAGTGCTTGAAAGCTGTGTGAATGTCTGAATGTGTCAGAGCCCGGTGAGGCAGCTGGGCACAGAGGGCTGATTCACGGCACCGCCGGCCCCAGCTCCGCTTTGTTGAAGTCCCTGGTGCCGATATGGAGGGAGGACAGAGTATTTTCTGTGAGGCAGGAGGGGCTGGCACAGGCTCCTTCCATTCTCCAGCTGCACCGTGTAAAACTTGTTAGCGCACTAATATAGATAGTCTAGACACATGGCAGAAAAATGGGGAAAAATCCACATTTAAATCACTTAAGGCACATCTTGCAGCTTTTTGCAACTTCCCTGAATCTGTTTCTCCCCAAACTCTCCTGTCTGTCCAAAATAACATGTCAGCTTTCCAGCCAGGCTTCCTCCTGTTCCACTGCAGCAACAGGGGGGTAAATGTATGGAGTGTCTGTCCAAAACTGGAGAGCTGGAAGGAGCTTGTGTAAATCTTTTGGGATGTGATGGTAAGAGAAGACTTGAACTACAATGCTGTATTACTGAAAATAAAATATTATCAGGTGAAAATAACTGAAGCGGTACCCTCTTTCTTTGCTTAACTTGCATGTTTTATGGAGTAGATATCTCTCACTGTTATCTTCTGCTGTCTCCAGCTGTTTATTCTTTTGCTCGTTATTTCCTGATCTTGCAAAAGCTGAAGCACATCTCTGGTGTCAGGTACTGGGAGTAGTTTCTGCCTGCGGACAGGCATCTGTGCCAGGGCTTTCAGGGTTAGGGCTGTAGGCAGGGCTGTTTTGTCTTGACCTTTGCTAGACATGCAGCTGACTCACGTTTCCAGCGGCAGTTGTAGTGTCTATAATGAGAAAATGGCCTTTGCAGTACATTTTCTTACACTATGTGGCTATTTATCCAGATTTTTTAGAAAAGGTTGCACTTGAACATCTAAATTGCATGTTGTTAGTGCACAGATTGGGGGATTTTTGTGTGTGAGACAAATTATGACCTTGACACTACTCAGTCAGTTATCTGGGGTTTTTTTACTTATTTGGGTAGTTGCACACACAGATTGGGTACACAGTGGTTTACCTAACTCTTAAATTTAGAAGATTATTGAAGTGTTAAATGAGAATCTATTTCCAAGTGCATTCTTTGTAATTAGAAATTGAGCCAGGCTTTGGTGCAGGAAAGGACTAGGGCTAGCAGGAAGCCCGTTAACATCATCTTCATGTTGACTCTTTCTGATGAACTTAATCCTTCTCCTGTTTGACTCTTCCTTGCAGTTACCAACTAACTTGGCTTCCGCGTGGTGAACTGAAGGTATCTGTGTTGAAAGGCCACAATTATCCTTTCGAATACTCTGCTTAGGGTGATGGTGTGCAGCTTCAGCACAGGTGATTTTTCATTTTCTGTAGCTGCTTTGCTACAGGGAATAGAGACACTTTCTGGCGACTGTTTCCTAATGGAAACCTCTTGGTTTGCAATTGAATTACAAAGGGGAGTTGGTGGGAGCACCGCAGTGAGCTCCAGGCACTGGGGGCCTGGTAGTGATCTTTGAAAATGAGGAAGGTCTGTGGGGCTGACGGTCCACCCAGCATGGGCCTGGCACAGGGTCCATCCCTGCTCTAACCTGTTCT
The DNA here is from genome assembly GCF_031877795.1 of Strix aluco. Lineage (NCBI taxonomy): Eukaryota > Metazoa > Chordata > Aves > Strigiformes > Strigidae > Strix > Strix aluco. The sequence goes on along the minus strand of NC_133941.1, from coordinate 11,999,238 downwards.
CCCAAATCCAACCACTGACAGATGGAAAACAGTACAGATCATTGCTTGCTCCCCACCCTTTGTCATATTGCAGGAACATGTGGAAAAATTCATCAAGGGGTGTTTGTATTCCTCAGCTGCCTTGTCCTTGGCTTAAATCTGTGTCTTAGTGCTGCCAGTGTCTCTTGCTGCAAGTCAGTCTGTAGATGACTTTTCTTATCATTACTCAGTGATGGGGAACTGCAGGAAGTGTTAAGATACAGGTCAGTTATGGCCTGTCAAAGGGAAGTTAAGGTCACTGACGGTTAGATGAAGTGCTTTGGTATTTTTTTCTGATGCATTTCAAACTTTCTTCTTTTAAGTCTGGAGAAATTGTTGACTTCAGATATCTTGCAGTTTGGAAGGCTTCCTTTTGTCTGATTTTAGCAAGTTGTGACAACTTGATTCCTACTGATGCGATGGGATTCTCTCGGCTTCACGGGTCTAAATAGGTGCTAAGGTACTTGACAGATTTCTCTTCTCCCACTTAGGAGAACTCAAATCCCATAAACAAATCAATCTCATCCAGGCTCTCTCTTCAGGGAACTGTTTATTCCATAGAATTATAGACTGGTTTGGGTTGGAAGGGACCTTAAAGACTTTCTAGTTTCCCAACCCCCTGCCACGGGCAGGGACACCTTCCACTAGCCCAGGTTGCCCAAAGCCCCGTCCAACCTGGCCTTGAACCCTTCCAGGGAGGGGGCAGCCACAGCTTCTCTGGGCACCCTGTGCCAGTGTCTCACCACCCTCACATGGAAGAATTTCTTCCTTCCATCTAATCTAAATCTGCCCTCTTTCAGTTTAAAACTGTTAGCCCTCATCCTATCCCTGCACCCCTGATAAAGAGTCCCTCCCCACCTTTCCTGTAGCCCCTTTAAGTACTGGGAGGCCACTCCAAGGTCTCCCCAGAGCCTTCTCTTCTCCAGGCTGAACACCCCCAACTCTCTCAGCCTGTCCTCACAGGGGAGGTGCTCCAGCCCCCCCATCATCTTCGTCGCCTCCTCTGGACCCGCTCAAGCAGGTCCGTGTCCTTCTGATGTTGGTGCTCCCAGAGCTGGACACAGCACTGCAGGGGGGTCTCATGAGAGCGGAGCAGAGGGGGAGAATCTCCTCCTTCGACCTGCTGGCCACACTTCTCTCGATGCAGCATGGTTGGCTTTCTGGGCTGTGAGCATGTGTTGCGGGCTCACAGTCAGTTTTCTACCTGCCAACACCCCCAAGTTGTCCTCCTCAGGGCTGCTCTCAATCCACTCCTCGCCCAGCCTGGATTTGTGCTTGCTATTGCCCCAACCCATGTGCAGGACCTTGCACTTGGCCTTGTTAATATTAAATTCAAGCACACCAGTTCAGGCAAAATCCTCAAGTAGAACAAAGCAAAGCTCTTCCCTTGCCCAGCCAAAGCCACATGTGCCTTTTTTTTCACCTGTCCCAGGTGCAGGAACCACCACTCCCCTCTGCTTGGTCTTCCCCAGCTCAGCTCGGGCTCCCCTTTCAGAAAATGTCTGATTTTTTTCTTTAAGATCCGGTAAGTTAACAAGGCTGCTTGGACATACGCTGCAGATGTACAGGCATAAACCAAAGCTTGTTGAGCTCACAGCTGCCACACTGGTTTTGCCAGTGGAAACTTCCATCCTTTGTTTTAGACTGTATCTTACAGTAGCTGTAGTGATTCTCCTTACTTTCAAATCTCAGACTCTTGTTTTCATCATTTAGAGATGTTGTTCGCTGTGTTTATAGAAAATTTATGAGATTGTGTAAAGTGAAATATCCACTGACAGGGAATTCCTTGGAAAGCTTTCATGTTTGGGGGTGGGAAATAGCACCTGCAAATCTGTCTCAAAAAGAAATGGGAAGATCAAACAATTATTACTTTGAAAGTTAAGTTCTTTATTTTTATAAATTTGTCCTGCAAAGCCTTCCCTTCCATTTTATAATTGAGCACAAACCATTCACACTCACTTTCCATAATGGAAGTGCAAATAAAGTCCACTCTAAATTGTACTGATATTGGAAGTACAGTATAAATTCATACTTTTCTGTGTAGACATATACATCATCATAATATCATTGTGGATGAGGTTTTTTGAACTCTGGTGGCCATTATTGTCAGGGCCTTTTGACAAATGTTTAATTTTAAAAGTATTTCTAGAAGTTTTGTTCTTGTATTTTTGTTTCTGTTTTGCCAGTTGGTAAACATCACAGAAGAAGATCCAGTAAAGAGACAGATGCTGTCTTAGTGGGTACACAGTTTGAATGACAAACCAAGATCAACAGATCATTATTTTTCACAGCAAGCAGAGACTAGCTGAGAGAAATGGCTGATTTTAGTGCCAACCTGTGCTGATAGCAGCCTTTGCGTTCCAGAATGCTGCACAACAGGAGAAGCTCTCTCTTGCACTATTTTGAGGTTTTGCTCTGTTTGATTGCAATTACGTCTTTTACATTCAGGACACTACCAGTTTGCTCAAAGTACTGCCATTACAAAAAGGAGGCTGATAACCTCATCAGCTCTAGTTCACATCAGGAATAATAAGTTGCATGTTGTCAAATATTTATTTTAATTTTCTGCATTTCTACCAACTTCTGGGCTCTATTCCCAGCTTCATTGAGTTGATGCTTAGAGCAGGTCAATTAAGCGTGGGCAGCATAGTCTTTTCACTCTCTTGACATCCTTTATTGTTGAACTAGTTTTACTCTATTCTAAATCTTGCTGCAAGTCAAAGTACTCTGCTGCAATTGCACATCATCTGATGTCTTCAGAAATATCACTATGTCCTCATCTTCTTAAGGAAAAAGTAGGAGATTCAGGACAGACTCATTCAGTGCTCATGGACAGCAGCTTTGAGGACTTTTCCCAACATTGCAGTGGTTCAAGGGTGTATCAGATGTTTTCTATTTATAGTCTTGTTATATATATGGATATAGTGGTACTGTGGTTCAAAATTTGTTGTGATTGTTAAATGGATTAACTTAGTAGCATGTGGAAATGCCAGATAATACTTATTTTACATTTCTGTGTTTGACTTCTGAGGTTTGAGTGGTAATTGGCTAGAGGGAAATACTTATTTCTATTTCACATTAATCATATGTTCATCATTGTCAAGTATGCTCATATGAGTGTTCTTCACATCTCTTAGTCTGATTTTCTCTTTGCCTTCACAGAGCTGTACAGCTGATGGGTGGACGCACTGTCTCAATTTTAAAAACAGTTTTTGAGTTAATTCTTCCAGATAGAACTGAAGAGTTTGCTCCAACTGCTGCTGCTGAGCAGCTGGTAAGGTGAAAGCTCTTTGAAAGCATAGTCACAACCCGACAGTAACTCACAGCTCAAAGAGCTTGCTTCTGCCTGTAAATATTTGTACTTCAGGAACTGCTTTATTGCTCTCTTGGATAGCAGACGACTTGCCTGTAAATTTTTTTACCCAGGAAGGGCTGTTTTACCTGACCGCACTTGTGTTCTGCTCATAAATACTCCAGCCACTCAGGATTGCTTAAGTTTGGGACAGTTTAATAAAAGGAGACTGTAGCACGGGACTCCATAAACCCAGCACGTTTTTCTGGACCTGCTGCACTTCTACACAGCCGCTGTTGATCTGCCCAGCACCTTTCCTGTCCTCATCCTTGTAAGTTTTCTCTGTAAACGGCGTGACCGTATAACAAAACATAAGGGTCGTCCGTGTCACTGGAGCCAACGCGGGCTGCACAGACCATTGGCAATGCACCACCAGGCATTCTCAGAGGCTGTGAACAGAGCAGCTGTGCTGCCTGGACAGTGATCGCTGAACTCATTTACTTACGGTAAGCAAAAGGATTGAGACTGATGTGTTATTTAAGAGAAAACACGCAGAGGCCTGGTTTTCAAATATAGGTGATAAATTGTATTGGCAGGTGAGGGATTTGGGCCTGCAGATTGCCATGTTGGTCCATCAGGTGATAATTTGATGGGTTAAATGGCAAGGAAAACCTGAATGTTAGAGTGTGAAGACTGTCTCTGGCAAGCGGTGCTCCCAACACCTATGGAGTAAGTCATCTCTCACGTAAGTGGCCACATGCTGGTAGAGGCCACATACATATGATGCTGCAAAAGGTCATGATTTTTCCTCAATCTCTTCATGCTTTTATTCTTTGTAAGTAAATTACATTTAATTTAAATATCCTTAAAATTTGGAATTAACCAGTAATTGCACGATCTAGTTAGGTGTGAATGTTTAGCACCAATCCCTCTTAAAGTCAATGAGCAGTCACTCACCCTCTGTCTTCTGACCTTATGCCATCGGTCCTAGAACATAATTTCCTCTAATAAATGGGTTGGAGGCAAAAAAATATGTTTACTATGGTCTTGATTCTGTAAGTGGCCAGGAGTGTGCAAGAGGATGGCCAGCTGAGATGATCTCCCATCATTGCTTGCTGAATCACTGCAGTCATTTTCAGAAAGGTCAGTTAAAACCCAGGAAAGTGAATGAAAAAATTAACTTCTTATTGTAGTTTAGATGACAGATTGTTGAAGATGTTTTGAAGAAGTCATAAATCTGGTACTGATACTTACACCTTTGAACTGGATGGTTGGGTTATATCAATATAAATCAATGGCCAGCTGGATAAATCATAAATGTCAGAAGCCTTGGAACTGGGAGGTGAAACTTCTGAGCAGCTCGTTAAGTGGGTGTGCTTACATCAAATCATCTCCAAAGCTAGTGACATGAGGTTTCAGGCCATCATGCTGTGCCCTGACTCTAGCAGATGCATTATTTTCTTCCAGTATAAAAAAAGGGACCCCCTGCTGCTGCCCTTCCTCCTTCACTGCGATCAGCCATCCCCAGGCTGAGCACTGAGCCTCCTTGCGCTCCTTCTGAATCGTATTTGTTGCTGTGGTAGCATCTCTGAGCAGAACTGCATTTGCTGAAAGTATGGAACAAACCAGTGTGTTCTCAGTCTCTGAGATACCGTGATTTCAGGCAGCAACAGGAGAAGGGTGTAAGGAAGGCTGTTCTCCTGGTCCGTGTGAGAGGAGGGTAACTCTTGTCTGGTTGGATGTGTTTGTGAACCTCTACAGGGAATTTTCATGATAGATTGACAACCTGTGAAACCATGACGTTAGTATCAAATCATCCTTGTGACCTTCGTACATCTTTCCCACTACCTGCTGCTCGGATTTCAGCATGGATATAGCAAGCAGTGTTTCTGTAGGTTGCTAGGCTTGGAAATTACTTTCTGCAAGTAATCACAGTTCAAAAATTACATGATGTTTTGAGAGAACACAGAATTTTTTAAAATAATGAGTATTTGTAAGACAATATAGTATTTCAAAAGAGAATTTGTTTTGTCACACCTCAAATACCATGAAGATGATGAAGAAAACTGACCCTGGCTTTTGGGAGAATTTTTTTTTTATTAAATATTGTAGGTTTCAAGATCAGAGGGGAGTCCTAATGCAGAATGAAGAGACTTCAAAATGGTCTAGTAGGAAGGAGATGTTTTCTAGTCTTTTCATTATGGTGCGGATCTGAATAGAAACACCCAAATCTATTTTGACATGATGATTGGAAACAAAGCTAACAGTTTCCAGAAATGTCAATCATACTTGATGAAAATTTGTTTCCCTCTGTCATCAAATTGTACCGCCCACTGAAATTAAAACCATTTTTCCTTTGGTTTGTTGGTGTGTCAAATAGAAGTACACATATAGTTGAATATCAAGCAATCTTTGTCTCTTTCAGTATTCAGTTTGAATTTCTTCAGTATTAAGATGCACTGACAGTTTTGTTGTAAATCCTCATTATAAATATGCATGCTAAAGAGTCTCAGCATGCACAGCTAGAGTCGTTACTTGTGTAGCATATTTGTTTTCTTTTTTTTTAACCTACTCTGATTCAAATGTGACTCTGTTCTTCTTACTGTTTAACTTGATTTCAGACAGTTTGAACAATATAGCCAAAGGCGCCTGTTGTAACAGAGTTGAAACCACGTCTGGAATTTTTTAGAGGAAAACCCAGCTCGGTGCCTGTCATTTAAAGGCAAAAAGTAGAGTACTTTTCCAAAGTTTACAAAAGTGTGCTGTAATCTCAGGTTAAATAAAAGATGAGTATATCTGAAAGAAGCTAGCAGCCCTGGTGAAGGGTTCACCTGTGGCAAGATGACGTCCCAGCTGGTGTTTCTCAGTCTTCGAACTCCTATGTCAGTTCTGGGCTGCTGTAAGTGACACTGATGTGGGAAACGTGGAGAACAGTGGATTTACACCTTGTCAGATGCCGGTTCAAACCATGGATCAGAAGTAATTGGGTCTTGAGATGGGCTTTTGTTGAGGAGACACAATTCTGGTGGAAAGACGCAAAATAGAGGGATGGATCTGGTACTGTGCACCAAAGAGAGGGTCGTGCTGAGAAGTGAGGTTTGTGGGAAAATAACTCCGGTGGCAGAAGGCCATAGTGTTGCTGAGGAGGTGAGGATAACCTTGAATGCGTTTCCTGAGATTAGCAGCTAGGACAAGTGTTTTTATAAAAAATGGCACCTCCTGCTGACCTTAGGAATGATGGAAAAGTTCTTCATGTGTGAATAGTACCATGTACAAATCCATGATAAGAAATGCTCTATGTTTGCTCCCACCAAGCTGTACACCTATTTCAGTATTTTGTTTTATGAGATTTGTGTTGTTGATTGATGCTGTAAAATGCATTTTCCTCATTCCCCACTAAGAGATTTCTTTCCTTCAGAAGCTTGTGTTTTTCTTTCACTTTTATTGAACCTTCTGTTTAAGTGCTTCGAATTTATTTGTTCCTTAGCATGTTCTCCTCCCAGGACAAGGCATATGACTCGTAGGGACCAGCCAGATTACTCAATCCATTTCCCCATAAGCACTGAAGGAAGAGAGGAATGAAAAGGAATCATTGTCCATGTTTTCCCCGTCTTGTGCTGTGAGGGGAGATCTGTTTTTCTGGATAGGAGGGTGGTCATCAGTATTTTCAGTACTGAAGACTTGAGTAACAATAATAAAAAGCACTGTTCTCCTACTGATTAATTTCTTCATATAGTGCTTTTTTTTTTCTTTTTAAAATAAGTTATTTTTCCAGACAGAATCAAACTCTAAACATAGTAGCTGTGCTTTTGCACAGGTCTGTTGGATGTCAAATAAGATGGCAATGAAGTAACAAGGTGCTTTAAGAGAAATGAATGCAGCTCCCAGTGAGACAGAGCACAGCAAGGAGGAGAAATTGGTTGGGGAGCATCTAGAAAAATCTGAATGTGTAAGCAGTTGAATGTAGTAATGACCTAAGGAATTGCTTATCAGCTTGGTGAATTCTGGTGTTTTGTTCAGACAAGTTGTATGTTGGCGAAGGAAATTGGGACATTAGGGCGAAGTAAATTGGCAATTCCTGTGACTGTCAGGGTAGTATTAATGGAACAGATGCCCAAATCTATCTCTGAAGTACTCGAATAGACCCTCTCCAGGTCCTGTCTTAGCTCATGATAAGGCTCAGAGGGGTTCTCTGCTCAGTGTTGTGTCACGTCCCACTCAGACGAGGGAGACAAGTGACTCAGATTCATAAATCCCCAGTGGAACGGACAACAAGTCTCTAAGTCCAAACGTTTATTAACTACCCACAATGTACTAACTGAACACACGATAATTGGCTAAGTATATAGCAAGTTGTGGCAAGCAATACAATATGCCTTGCATTTTTTAATGGGAAAGGGAAAAGAGGGACATAGAGGGAATGGGGAAATACAGATCACCGGTCTGGGTTTCTGCACTGATCCCGCCACTGAGGGTTCCAGGAGGCATCCATCTTCTTCGTCTGCATCCGTCTTCTTCGCTTCACTGCACTCTCCAGGCCCCTCCCCCCCTTTCTTCCCCCCCCCCCCCCCCCCCTTGATTTATACCCACTTTCCTTGGGTCCGTCCCCTAGGTTGACCCACATACCTATGTATCCCATATACAGGGAGGGGTAAGGTGCTTCATGGGATGATGTAATTAGCATGATCATGTTAGCCCTCGTTAGCATATTGAGGGGTGTTAACTTTAATATGCATTTCATGGATAATGAAGCAAAGTTCATTCACCGGACAGATGGCCCTTGAAATTTGGCCGGGTGCACCAGAGCAGAGCTGTCCTGTCTCCACAGGGCTCCCTCTTCCAGCTGCATCTTGTGTTATTTGGGCAACCTTATCAGCTTCGACCTCCACACTATCCACCCTGTGACTCATAGTTTTGTCTTGTGAGTGTTTGAGGCATTTCTTTGATCAGCCTCAACTCTTGCTTTCTCAGGCTGCTTTTCTTAGTTTCTCACAGGCCTGGTTTCTCGCCTCTCAGATGTTGGACAAGGGAAACGTGGGCAGGACTTTTAAAGGCACATGTAGAAGACTCCCACTTTGTAATTTATGATGGCCCTTTATGTTTTGTTCCAAATCAATAATTGCAGAAAAATAAGTCTGGTGGCATGAGCCAGATCCTTAATAGTTCCAAGTCAGCATGGCTCTGCTGAATTAAAGGACTGCAGCAGCTTTTCTGCCACTTTTGGATGTTGAGGAACATTAACAAGTTGCCTTAGTCCCCCACAATACTTCAAGGGTTAATTATTTTTTAAGTACTACAGTGTTTAATGTTTGCTGACATTTAATTGAAACAAAACCTATGGAATGAAAAGCAAGGTAACAGGAGATCTCCTTAGTCAGAATGCATGTAGGTTAGGGAGAACTTAATTTCTATATTGGAAATTGCAGCTTTGACCCTAGAGCTGAGTTAAGCTTTGCTGCTTATTTATATTAGAATGAATCAGTTTTCAATTTTGTGGATATTAAGTCTGATACTTTTCAGGTGAAGGGTTTTTTGTTTTGTTTTGTTCTGGGGGGGGTATGTGTGTGTTTGGTTTTGGTTTGTCTTTTTAAAAGGATAAGGAATTATGAGGGAATATTCTGCTAACTTTTTCAGGACTTATTCTGCTTCCTTGATGTTACTTTAAATGTAGCTTCTATGCGTTTGTAAATAAACGCATTTTCTCTTGCAAGATGTTCCTGTTACTGCCCGAATGTCTCAATATAAATTTTGATACGTGCTGCATTCAAGTCAAAAAGCATCACAAATATTATTTTCTCCCAACAATTACCAAAGGTTACTCAAAGAGCAAAGGCATTATTTAATTTAATGTTTTAGAACCATTCAAGAGAAAGCATGCTTGTTGCTTTTGAAATTGTCTGATGCTGCCTTTGCCTCCAGCCAAAGAAAAAAGGATTTAGTTCTCCTCGCAGAAGGCTACTCTCATCAGCTGTTACCACTTCATTGTTGACACTGTACCTTTGTCCTCTTCTTAGTTCAAGGATCATAAACTTTGTCAGGTTGATTACTCACCAGTTAATCTCAAATGGATTTCATTGTCTAATCTAGTTACTTGTATTTCTGTTGTACACTGCTGTGTACCTCTTGTAAGACTTTCAGCAACCTTGGTGCTGGTGATGTAAGCCTTGGAGAGAGCTATGCATGGCATTTTTAAATGTCAGAAATGACACGCGGTTGTTTCAGCTTGGACTGTCTTTGTCTCTGGCTGTCCCAGTTACAGACTAGTCCTAGTCTAGCTGCTGACTCATCGGAGTTGTTACATGTTGCTCATACAGACGTTATGAGGGAATAACATTCTGTGCTATCAGTCACTAACTTCTGTCCAAAAAGAGGCGTGGTGGGCGGGGGGGTGGGGGAAGCAATCTCTTACCCTAATTAATAGGCTCATGAAATTCTGAAGCATGCCAGGTAGCCTCAGTGGAAGATCCAGGTAACAGCAGAAGAACTGCAAATATTTATTATCATAAAGGACAAGAATATTTTAAACACAACTTCAGAACTAAGAGGTGAACAGCTAGTATTAGAATTCAGCAGAAATTAGCGTCATTTACAGGGTTGTCTGGTTATTAGTACTTCATGCAAACTGCTCTAAGAAGTTCACTACAACTGAAAATCAAGGAGAATTATACTTTCTGCTTTTTTAATGAAAAATACGTTAACTTGTGTTTCCATCTTCATTTAAATTCTGCTTTTGCTTGCTAGAGCAAATCTGTAATTATGCCATTGGTCAATTTTTCTTCAATTAATATCCTTAATTGCATTGTGATTTCATCCTTGTCAGTCAGGAGCCTGTTGTTAGAGTTGAATTCTCTTTAACGACCGGTATGTCAGGATTTTTTTTTCTTCGCATGTCACAAGACCTTTATGAGGGAAAAAACCCACCTCACTTTAAACATCTTAGCTACTTTCCTGTATAGGTATTTAAGCATTGCGTGGTGGCTGCAGAGGCTGCCGTGCTGGTGCAGTGCTGCGGTTTGTGAGTTAGGTATGAATGAGTCCCTCTTCTTTGATACTTTGCTACGTCCAGCTGTGCGTTGCAGTTATCTGAGGGTAGATGGGAATACTATACAATCATTATTTTCCTTAGAACAAAACTCCTTTGACTGTGTTAAATCAAAGCTTTCTGTGGTTGGTTGCCTGCCAGTCTCGTACGCCAGCAAATATTTTGGAATGGAGTTATTCCATCGTTGAGTTTGGGTTCGGCACCCTGCCGCGTTCTGGCTGTGTGCTCCTCCCTGTCTCCTCGCGCCCCGGCTGCACCTCCCCGTGCTGACACCCCTTGAATTCCCAGTCTCAAATGGCCCCGTCTGCCAGGTTGTCTGATAGAGGAACCAGGCCAAGTTAAACTTGGGACGATTGTCAGAAACGGGCTGTTCCAGCTTTGGATTTGAGAAAGGTCGTTTGTGCTCCCCACGGGTCTGTGTTTCCAGCTGCACCAGCGAGCGGTGAAGGATCCGAGGGCTGTCCAGGCCAGCTCTGCTGAGAGGCTTAAACTGCTTCCCACGTGGGGCTTGGAGTCTGAGCCTGAGCCTGGCTGTCTGCACTGGCTAAATGTGCTCTGGGAAGGCTTGGGAGCAGCGACATCCCAACTTTTAAAATAATTTAAAAGGCAGCTCATCTATTTGTGTAGAGACCTCCTCATGCTAGGTTCAAACTCACTCATCTCTGTGCTACAGTACCATTTGGGTGGCTTAATGAATTATTCATGTTGCTTTGTCTAGGGTCTTGATTTTCTTTTCAAGGTTATCAATACCAATAGTGCTGCCAATTGATACTACTTGGCTTAGGAGCTGTGATGAGACAAGAGCCTGAAATGCATCTAGAAATTACAAAATTACATTTTCACACACTATTGTCATAAAAATATGTTCAGAATGAGGTTAAAAAAGAGAAAGCTGAGATGGAAATATACTACGTAGCCACACATGGTTTCAGAAAGAATTCCTTGAATTATTTTATGCAGGTGTGTCACCGCTATGAGCAGCTGTGTGTCAGTAATACATTTATTCTCGGTGCTGAAAGCATCATGCCCTTAGTAAAACACAAATAAAGCGAAAAATGCCATATGAGTTTCCCCCAAAATACCTCATGCAATGTATGCTCCCTTCCTAACCGTTTGGACTTTTATTTGATATTCAGTGAAAGCTAAAGGGTTCAGCTGGCAGGAGATGCTTCAGCTCCAGAGCCGGGGGTGAAGTCCTGACAGGGGAGGCAATGTGTTGGCCATCAGTCGTTCAGTTGGGCGTGAAGAAGGACTTCATTGGGGACAGCCGGGGACGTAAATGTGCTTTGAGAGGCAGGGAGCCCTGTGAGAAATCGGCCTGCTTAGTACGTCTGTTCCTGCATGTCAGACTAATAGAATAAGAAAAGGTGGCAGAAAAATAATTGCATTCTCTTTACTAATGAAAGAGCACTTCAAGTCACTGATAGTTTTACTGGCTTAATTACTTTGCAATGGCAATATGCAGTGCCTTTGATTCGAGTTTTGTAATGGTAGTTACATGGACTTCTTAGTTCCTGGGTGAACCAGGCAATTTTTCATGCAATTACATTTGGAATGTATTTAAGTGCATAAGGAAAAGTATGGAAAGAAGAGGGAGGTAAAATAATTAGTGAGCAGGATGGGTGTGCTGGGGAGAGGTCCCAAAGGAGGCCAGAGCTGGCTTTTCAGTTCCTGCTGGTTCCTCTCGTGGTTTCAGTCCCATGGTGGCTTCAGCACCATGAGGTCTTCTGAAAACATATCCATTTATTTAGCATTAAATTTTATGTAGAAATAAAATCCCACTTGGGTGAATGGAAGAACATGAAAGAAAAAATTTTGCAACGTATTTAAACTTTATTGTTTCAGACCCCTTCTATATAGTTTGTAAAAGGTGGTCATGAAACTCCTGTTCTTGTGTTTTGGCTGAATTCTCTGAAGTCAAAGCTAAAAATCAAGGTGTATGTTCAGCTTAACAAACAGTTTTGCCTTTGCTAGTTTTACAGTTGTATGTAGAAAAATGAATTTAAATTAAGAACAACAATTTTAAAAGGTTGCATAGCTTGGTGGTCAGAAGTATGTTCCAGTGGGCTCAGGGCTGCTGTCTCTGCTTGTCCTGTGGACGTGGTCTCTGCTGCTGGGCAAGAGTGTCATGAGAAAGATGTCTTCTGTCCTCGTGGTGCTACGGGTGGTGGCAGTGGAGGAACCTGCCCGTGGGCTGGGGAGGGCCGGTTGCCCTCCAGCCCTCCTGCGCCAGGCCGGCCGTGTGTTCATCTGCCTGCATCGGATCGCGTGGCCCGTCACATGCACCACGCCGTTCAGGGCAGACACCGCTCTTGACTGGAGAAATTTCCCTTCTCCGGCACCTTACCACTGTGGAAGGGGCATCTGTTGGCTCCACATTAATGTGGTTTAATAACATTCCTTCTGAGTTTGGCTTGATACCATTTGTAATACGAGAAGCATTTCACACTTCTGAAGCCATATAATTCTGTGTGTGTGTGTGTGTGTGTACATAACACATCTGAAGCTATCATGTAGGTGATAACGTATGCTCTGCATTCAGGGCTGCAGAGCATTAGCTGTCATCTTCTTTTTAACTTGATAGTAAAGTGAGTTTGGATTAACTACTAATTCTGAAGTGACCGAAATATTCCCTTTCTAGTGACAACACTTCTCTTCTTCTTGGAGTCAAACATTTACTCCAAGCAGTAAGATGCCGTGACATCACAAGAAGGAGGGTGCAAGAATCTGAGCCGTAGCACTGCAGTAAAGCTGTCTTCAGGGCTGGTTCTTATTGTTGTAGCTATTATGGCATATTACCAGCTGGGTACACTATCTAACTTGCATTAATTATATATATGTATATATGGCTCTGTATATGGTAGCACAGAATGTGTTCTCTATAAATGCTTTTCTGTGTTCCACTATTTGCAAACATAGACTGCTAGATCTAAAAATTGTTCATAAAATATATAACCCAGAGAGAAGTACACATGATGCAATGCAGGTATTCGAGCCAACAAATTTATAATAAGGATCTATAAGGTAGACAAGAGTGATAAATGAATTAACCGTCTCTCACTTTTGCATGCAAAATGAACAGGATGTCCCAAGAGACTCTTTCAAAGGTGTCAAAAGCATTGTTGTGTTTTATGAAGGAAAGTTGATGTTTTCATGTTGGTTGGGTTTATCCTCAAGTGGTTTGTGCTGTTTAGAGAGAGAACAGCCATGCTGCATAATATGTGAACACATGACATCAGAATTATCATGTTACACTTAAAAGTTTGTGAAGTAAGGCTAAATTCAAAATTCCCTTAGATTAGTACTTACTTGTTGAGTCAGGCCCTACATGTTTTCCTCATCATTTCAAAGGCTTTGGTCAATAGAAAAATAATCAACATGTTGAATTTGGTAAGGGCAAAGTAATCATAAACAGTTATTGGAACAGAAATTATATTGACACTAGACTTTTGAAATTTTAAAATTCAAATGCATGTTTTGTGGCAATATAAAAAAACCACTGCTTTTTAGACAAGTTACTTGTTGACCCAAAATCTTAGTGTGCTCATTGACCCAAAATCTCAGTGGAACATAGAATTCTGATTTTAAATTCAAAATGTTGGGTTTTTTTCTCCTTTTAGAGCTGCAAGACAGCATGGTGCAGAGCAACTTGACATGTTCCACAACTAGACCGTTCCACAGGGTACGTCTGTCTGTCTGCAGAGATTTGAAATGGTTTGCCTTGGCTTGACGTGCCCAGACGCCGTGGGTCCTGTACGTCATTGCCAAGAGAGTGTCGTGGTGCTGGCAGCGGTGGGTGCCGAGGTGCTGGTTGTCCTGTGCACCAGCAAAACCAGCTGGAATGATCTGTGCCAAGGTAAAGCCTCATAGTTTTTTATTATTACAAGGTCAAAGATTATGCAGTGTGTCTTACTAGGCTGTAACTTTCTGTCTTGTCTGGCTTGTAATTACATATTCACTCTGAAACTGTTTTCCCACAAAGCAGGAAGGCTTTTGTTCAGCTGCTTTTTGTTAAACTGTGTGTAGAACCCAGATACAACCATGGTCTGTGCATTTCCAGTTGTTTCTTCTTTCTTTCTGTGAGTCTCAAGGCCTGTTTGAGAGAGCTGTGGTGTGGGGTGGTATCATGCCAGTAATGAAATGCTGGGTTCGAAATGAAAGGCAGTCATTCCAAAACATTTTTATTTTTAGATCCTCCTTTTCTTAGTCTTGGATGCTGTTTCCCTCTGCCCTCCTTCAGCGTGATTGCTTGCCAAGCCGTGTGAGGCAACTTAAAACTGACATCCAACCACAGCTTGAAATGTGCCTTGAAATCTGTTTTAATTAGATATGAGCCATAATAATTTAATTACAGATCCACCCACTAAATTGTCTGTTTTGAATTGTAGCAGCCACATTGTGTACGGAAACAAAAATGTTTGGAGTAGATACCTCACTGATTTCTATCAAGGGCATTCAAGCTCGGAATAAAGTACCAGAGTACTGTGACTGTTTAACCTCTAGCTTGCTAATTACCCACGTTACTTGCAAAATCTGCCAGATTTCTCTAGATGGAAGTCAGCTCTGGCTTAACTGCTTGCTCCTGGGGGATGAGGTCCCTGGTGCATCTTGCACAGGAAGCACCTGAGTGCAGGATCATGCCCGTACTGCTGGTAGGGAGTGTACGGCCAGCAATAAATGACTGGAGCTTGAGAAATGTCTCATTGCTTTGTGGACAGACCTTTCAAGTAATTATTTCCCATAAAATTGAATTAAATGTGTCACACATCTAAGATGGAGTTCTGTCCTTCAGTGTGGATATATAGAGGCTGTTGTCTGAGAGAAGTCACTGCTGGGGAATGACATCTAGGTTGCTATTCAGTCATGTGGGAACAAAGATGAGTTACTGCTCTTTAAATTTGCAATTGGCAGAAAGACTGATAGAATAATTATTACATCTTCGTCCATGTTTAATACGTAGAGTAGGCTAAATCACTTGGTAACCTGGGATCATTCAGTGGGGTGTGCTGTAATACAGCCGGAGGGACATCCAGGAGTGAAGGCTGTAGCTGAAGAAGAGAGGCTGTATCAAAGGACCAGCAACTGCAGAGGTAGGAGCAAAGAAGTCAGTTAATGGAAACTTCTTGTGCGATTCTGTTGCAAAACACCACTTACAACCCTCAGATTGATTGAATCATTCAGTCAGTCGGTCTGTCCGTCACGGATACAAACTTGTTGTTAGTGTGAGAGCAGTGGAATTGCATTGGGAGAAAATACCTGCAAATATGCCAAACTACTGTGTGAATAAACCTAAAATATGCAGTACTGGTCAAACAGGAAATATTAATTTCATTAATTCTGAATTAGCTAAAATAAGTCTTTAAATATATTCTTGAAGGGCTTTATATGTTTAAATGAGAATGTCTGCAGAAATACTGCTGTAGAAAATATTGTGGTTGACAGCACAAATTTCCATTAGTTATTGTGGCTCCTACCCATCTCATCAGCATTACGGTGTAAAGTTCCCTTTGCTAACATGCAGATTAAAGGTAATCTTCAGATTTCGAATATTTTGTATCTTCATACGCACAGATGAATAGTTTTCAGTTTGGTGATGTCTACTTATGTCTAAATCCTTGAGACGTTTGATGGGTATTTTTTCCAAAATTGTTGGACAGTTATTCTGATGAAATCCTGTTAACAGAATTTCTTAGGGCTTAGCAGTTAAAGATGGAAAGCTGTAAAATCTAAATTAATTCGGCTCTTGTTGTCCATGATATAAATTCCCATTTAAATCAGTTAAATGACATTATGAACCAGAGGGATGGGAGTACACTTACATGTGGGCAGGTACTAGAAGGCAGCTGGTGCACTGCGACGTAAGCCGAGGTATGAATGAAAACTCAAGTTGGGTTTTCAGAAAATTTTAAAGCCAAACCATTGTTGAAACGAAACTTGTCTGCAGAAGAGGAGCTGTGGGACTTGGACAGAGAGCCCATCGGTGGGAAATCAGGGAGGCTCACGCTGCTGCAGCTGGATGGCCCTTGGCACTCTGCTAACAGCTGATACCAGTTCTAGATCATTACCCTCCTCTGGAAGCTTTCTTGTGTGCTTGGGGATAAACGGCTGTTTTCTTCTGTCTTGGGCTCTGACAGAGACAGCTCCAAAGGAAGATGTCTTCCATTTTTTCAAATGGTAGTTATCAAGAAATAATTTGGCATTTTTATCATTATTTGTATGAACATTTCTTCTTAATAAAAGCTGGTTGCAAGTCAGCAGGCACCATTGTGATCGAAGGCCTAATGTTTTAAGAATTAATTTGGCCATCACCTGTTGCAGGATTGGACCGAACTGCTCCTATCAGCTGCCTCTGAAGGAGAAGGCTGAGGGATAATACTTGTCAGGTGCTTCCCTGTTTCCTTGACTACAAGATAATTTAAATGCCATCTATTTTATTGGCATTAATGAAAATATTCTGGGATACACATCTTTGCATGATATGCAGTGATTTCATCTGAATCACAGGCTGTGTTAAAACATTAGCTGTAGGGATGTAGTGTTTTGGGTACCAATCTAATCACCTCTCCAAAGGGGTGAAAATGTTTTAGAAAGACAGAGATATTAATAATGTGTATTTCTCTCTATTAAAGATCCTCAAATGGCATATTTTATTGCTTGAATATTTCCTTCCATGACACTAATATGGCACCAAGAAAATTTTTTCCCGAAAACTCAAGTATGTGTTTCTTAGCAAACACCTATAATCAGGTCACAATTTTATAAAAGGCTTTCTATTTGCATAGAATAGCATTAATTTTGCATTCTTCTATCAAGTGAAACACAGAGAAGGAACAAATAATTTATTCATGTAAACTCAACCTGCATGAATCATTTATTTACCTCTTCTCGTAATTCCACAAGTTCAGTTTTTATGCATCAAGCTGCAAATTAATCAAAATTTTCTAGGAGTTGATTTTGTCCAGAAGAAAAGTAATGATGACATAGCTTCCCCTGTATGTAAAATCATCATGTGAACTTGGGTAAAAAGTCCATATAGTTGGGGGTTTTTTTTAATTAAGTAACTATTTGAAAGAGCAGCTGTAAGAGATAGTGTTCACTGTCTTTAACCTTCAGAAAATATTATTAGCAAAGAAGAATTTTGTGTCTGACCCTATCATGTTAATCCATGAATTCAGAGCAACTCCCCTGAGTTCTTTGGAGTTTTCATCAGTGTAAATAAAACTAAACTGATGTAAGTGCTTTAATCTGCAAATGCATGTAGAAGCAGATGAGAAGTGTACTGACTTTCTTGAACTGTGCTCCATTTCCAGCATCAAAATTGAATGGAACAAATTCTGCTCCTGCTGAGCCCAGTGACAAATGACCCATTGAGTTCTACAAGTGCAGTAGTTGGCACCATTTAAAATACACTCTTATGGGTCAGTATGGTTCTGAATTAGATGCTGTTTGCTGGAGCACCTTTGGAGCTCAGGACTGCTTTTTGTATTTTGTTACTGTTATTGATGTTTTGATTAGAACTGAGAGAGACTGTTGCAGGGCAGGGAACAAGTGCTGCTTGACACTAGGCTGTATGATAGCCTATGTACTCCCTGGCTACACTCGTTCTAATGTTAGATAAGTACAAAATTTTGACCAGTGTTTTACAGAATTTTACATAGTGTCTGATGTCATGTTGATCTGTGAAATGTTTAAAAAATGCAGCATTAAACAAAAAAGTGGTATATGGCTGGCATACTGTATTAGGATAGTCATTGATTCCAACATACCCTTAAAGAGAAAAGTATTCTTTGGAAATACCTTTGGTATAGCGGTGGTTCTTTAAAATTAGCTAAAACCAACTTTGTTACCATTACAATTTCCAATCGTTAGGCATCAGAAAAGCAAGTAATGATTAGGGCTTTGCTCTTTAAAGGATTACTAATGACTGCATTGCTGGCTATCTTCACATTTACTTGTTTTTTCCTGTGTGGCTAGATGGGCAGTTTGGTTAAGTTGATATGTCAGTCAGAAACATTGCTTTTCCTAATTCAGTAAAGATTGTTTTGAATGTCAGTAATTAGTTTGCTTTGTAATTATGCCTTAACTAAAGTTTTATCACAACGTTGCCCTTATGTGAAAACAGGATCTGTCACAGGGGTTCCAGGGTGACAGCCTGGCCTCTTTTCTGAAATGATCCCTACCTGAAAGTCTGCATTTGAAATATATGCTACAATGAGAAGCTAATCATGAATAGGGCACTGTGAAATTCAGATTCGGACTTATACCTAGTTGTTTTGTAAAGTATTTGCTATGAATTAAAGAATGTAAGTAAGCAATTAATGACCTGGCCTTAAAAGTCAGCGCGTTTGGGTTCAGTTCTAAGCTTTGACAGACTTTCTGCATGAGTAGGGATGTTTGTGGGGCCTGAATATCAGATCACCATTTGTGAAAGCAAGTTGGGCACTTCTTGGTCTACTCTCTTCTCTTTAAAGCATGAAAAGAGCTGCTTTTCCAGCGGGGATGAATTCATCTTGGTGAGAGCCTCCATATCGGCTAGTAAGAAATTCAGAACCTGACTGGGCAGGGTACGGAGCAGCTTTCTACAGCTGCCCCTGCTTTGAGCTGAGGGTTGGACTAGATGGTCTCCAGAGGTCACCCTCCCTTCCTGTCTAGTGATTCAATAATACCATCAAATAATACAGTGGAAGTGCCCAGTGAAATGACAGAAAGATGCAAGGCTATGTTGTAATTGAGAATTACCCAAAGCTATCATTTTATCCTATGCTAAAAGCTTCACAATTGTAGGAAGATAATCTTAGCAGCAGTGAAAAGTAATTATTGGGTTTCCATTTTTTGCCACTATAGGCAAGGGCCTGTCAAGATCTCCATTACAGCAAACATGGTTATAAAAGCTAATCTAACCTTACATGGCAGTTATTTGCTTGGAATGAAAATCTGTTGGATTAGTACAAAGCTGTTTTGTTTTGTATTCTGGTTAACTTTTTTATTCTAGTGAGTGGATAAGCTCTTGAGCCTTTCATTGATATTTTCACGTGAACTTAGTTCAGGCCACTTAAGCAAAATGCAACTCAGAATGATAGAAATTACAGAAGTTTGTGTTTGATGGATGCGTCGTAGCTCTGTTAGCAATAACTTCTCTTAACATGGCGTGTGTTTATGTCACAGGAGTCCCTGCCGTAATTGCAATTACCATCCTCTGTTGTCAGCAGTCTAGCAGACGAGCCGCATGCTAAATATGCCTGGTGATGAAATACTTTCTCGCTCACAGAGGACATTCCTGGTACTGTGTAACTACAGTGTGGTGCCGAGTTTCCTTCTCCAGTCTGTCAGTTGAAGTGTCTCAGTATTGAGGAAGTGTTAAAAAAAACCCCAACCATTCAAAATTTATCTTGAAGAACATAGCTTTTGATCAAAAAAGTGTTCTATCCTTAGCGTCCCACCTGATTTTGTGTGTTTAGTACATGACCAGCTCATTGTTGGTTTAATCCCTTGGTCCTTTGTGAAGTTACTGTACCAGGTGGACGGGGGGGGAGCACCTACGCTGGAGAGAAGTAGGGGTGCTGCATGGCTGCGTGCACACGAGGGGGAAGGCTGGGGGCAACTGGCGCTCAACACTCTCAAACAGAAGAGCCCAACCTACCTTTCACAGCTGTTACGTATTTTTAAAAATGTTACATCCATTGGCCACACGTGCTCTTTTGTATCCTTTGTGAAGTGTTATTTTTTAAGAACAATGTAGATTTCAGTCCCTGTTGAATCTGGTTCTTTTCCAGATGTGCACAAAATTCAGAAATCTCTTGATGGACAGACACTTTCTAGTCCTAAGGTTTAAAGACTTTGCACCAATACAAAGATCATGGTGTTTATTAAAGATAATATCGTACAATCCAGGTTTTTTAAAAATTCAAGCTTATTTTCCTCACTGCTGTCAGTTGGCAGCAGAGATCTGCACCGTGAACTGGCATTTTGGTCCTGGAGGATGATGAAGGTTCATGGATCTGGCAGCATTGCTTCTACTGTGTTGCACTCCAGTGTTTTATGGTTCAGGACAAAGTATTTTTGTTCAGCGCTTTGGCACATGGAGCAGTAGAGAAGAACTGTTTTATAGATTCTACAGTTTATCAAGCTTTTCTCATCTCTTTTTAGAGTTAGGACTGAGAACAGCTTCAATAACAACATTTTCAACACTTCCTACTGCTGTTGGGTTCGAGGTGCTAAGCAAAGAGCCTTGGTGTGTGAGAGCATCTCCTGGCCAGCTGGGAGCTGCAAAATGAGTGCAAGAAAATGGAAGAAAAGTTGGTTGGATCACATCTCTGTCAGCCTGGAGGAGGGGTGCTCTGGGGCGTTTTGGGGAGGGAGCGGTGCTGGTTCTTCTGGAGTGGTGGAACAACTCCCTGGGCAGGGGTTGGGACCCCAGGGTTGCGGGCCAAAGGTTAGAGAAATGGATTCCTATCTTGGCTTGATATCTTGCCTTGCCGTGGGGCCTGTGGTGAATTACTTCACTGCTTTCTGGTGCGGTTCCACAAGTGAAAAACTGCAATTGTATCCTTTTGGGTGGCAATGGAGAAAGTTGCAGTGTTTTCAGGGCTTTTTGCATTCTGAAAAGAGGCAAGTGAGTTGGCGTACAACTCTCTCCTGATGTGACAGCTTCAGAGTTCTAGTAAACATAGATGTTTTCTCCAAAAAACATCTGGGGTCTTTTGGGAACAGCTTCTCCTTCCTTGAGTTGGAGCAGCATGGTCGTGGTCAGCAGGCTCAGCTGACTGGGACACGCTGTGCTTAGTGCCCACTGTGGACGATGTCCCCTCTGAAGGGCTTTGGTTCTGGCAGGTGGGGGACAATGGGAGGAAAACCTGAAGTGTCTGTAACATTCTCCACTAGGTTAATGGCAAAATCTTTTCCTTGCTCCAGTGTCCCAGCTATTGTACGTGGGTAATGCAAACAGTCTGATATTCTTTATGATGGTTAATTTGGTTGGTAACAAAAGCACGTTAAAGTTTATTGGATCTTCAGAAGGCCTAGTTTCAAGGGCAATTAAATATCTCATTATATCTGGTAATGTTAATTGCATTTTTAATTTTATTTGTACACTGACATTTGCTCTGGCTAAAAATAGTCTTTATAAATGGGACTGAAAAGGGGAACTAGAGATAGATATGTAGAAGCTTGTGAAATATAAGTAAGGGAGGAGTTTGGAGATACCTGTCTCGGAAACAAAGCTGCCTATAGTGATGGGCCTTTCTGTTAAGTTCAAAGTGTTGGTTGTTCAGAAAAAAAAAAAAAAAGCATTTAAAAATGTAATTAAACATCCAAGCCACATTATGGTTACTTAGATTTTAATATGGCTAACATCTTGTTTGGGTAGAGGAGCTCAAAACCAGTAACTATTTAAATCCATCAATATGCCTTGAATTGACATCATCAGGCTCTTCCTCCTCCTCTGGAAAGGTGTTGTTTGTTATTGAAGCTTTAAAGTTTTAGATTTCACCAGTATGATTAAAATCTTGCAGATCTTACAGGGGAGAATGATTTCTGTTCCCATCTATATACTTCTGTAAAAGAAAAAAAAAAAAAAAAGCTGAGTTACTAATGCTTGGTAGACTCGAATTTAAAAGGAAAAACTTTTGTAATCTATTTAAAAACCACAAGGACAACATGAAACAGAAGAAGATGCAAACTTGAAAATAATTTATTTGCTTTCTGAATAATTAAAAAATCAGTGTGAAGTACATGATAATGCATGTCAGTACTCAGCTTGTTGGCTATGCTAATTTATTCAGTGTATTATAGTTGGCAATTAATGTTCTTCTCCTAACAGTATGCCAATTAAATATTCCTGCATTTTATTAGTCATTTCTCTTAGTCAGTTCTCCTTGAAGATAAACATTACAGTGCAGTTTTCACAAGCACACAGGTAATCCACGTGCTGTTCAGATATGAATAGGAGCAGTATTCTCCCTGGGATGGCTGGTGGAAACAGCTTTTGAAAGGTGAATACTGATAATTCACAGGGGAAATAGCATAAGGCCCACTACATCACCCAGTGTGTTCATTTGCAAACATTTAAATTACACATCTTGTGCAGACACTGGTGCTTATCCTTTCCACGAATGTTAACGCAGTTGCTGGCTGCCTTCACTTTCACGGTCTTGTGTGTAGTTTATTCAGTGAGTCTTGGCGAGTCTGTTCTTCCTCTTGGAGCAGTTATCCCATCTTATAACATATCCAGATACGGGGTATTTTCAGATGGCACAGATATTTCTTCTAATACGTGTTTTGTAGATGAGCATTAAGCTCTGCTGGTATCTAGGGGCAAATTAAAGCCTCTGATAGATGGGATAATTTTTTCTCCAAAGTCACCAACAATGAATTGGAAAATGAGCACTGAAGCGGATTTCTTAATAAGGCAGCATGTTGAAGTAACAGGTGGTTTTAATGATTGTTTTCTGCCTTGACTTGCAAAATGATTCATCAATTGCCAGAAATATTCCTGAAGATGTTCCTGTTAGATTAAGAATGTGGCTTGATGTTGTATCAGCATACATGTTCTCAATCTCTCTCCAAAGAAAATGGCACAATTTCTGACTCCTGTCGTCATCAGTGACCTTTGATTGTTGCAGTAGGAGTGCAAGAGGTACGCCTGGTCTCGCTTTGGAATAGTTCAACCTTTTGCATATATCAGGCACTCAGTTTAATAGCTTTATCTCAGCAACATCTTGAAAGTATAATGAAAAATGACTTTTCTCTTGTTGCTGTTTGATAGCTTTGAAGCTTGCATTTTGAAGCTGTGTTGAATGTAATAGGCTTTTCACTGGATAAACTTTAAGAAAAGTTGTTCTTTCTCTAGGAAAGGGAATTGTACTGCTTTGCATCAGTGCTGAGAGGTCCTGCAGTCAACGTTCTCCTCTTTCGAAGTGGTGGAGTGAAAGGGGGCTTTATGGGAGCATGACAATAATCTTAATTGACAAAAATCATTTTACTGTCAACAGAATATTACTCCTAATCTGCTTTTTCTGTTTCGTTTAGGGATTTCTATTTCTTTTTAAGGATTAATGCAAATCACACTTAATTACAGATTTTGTAGGTGGAGGCTAGTCCTTTTGATACATTAAGCAGTGTCGGATTTACTCTTTCACATAATCCTTAGGCTCCCATCTATGAAACTGTGTGAAACAGATTTAGGGAACGTGTTCAAAATGAGTTTCAAAGTTCTTGCTGAACCAGTTTCTGGAAGACACTGTGTATTTCCGTTGTAACTGCCAGCATGGTTCTCAATGGTAAGACTCACTAATGTTAAATAACCTAAACTGTGATTGTGTTAAAGAAAACCAGGGAAGTGATCAGCAATTAAAGTAGCTGAAATATTTAAAATGAGCTTTGTCCATAGAAGTCAATTAAAACGTCACTAGAGAAAGACAAATGCCATGCTGGAAGATTTATTATCTCAGCAGATCTAGTGTTAGAAACATGAGCAATTCATCTGCTATCAAACATGTCCAAAATAGCAGTTAAAATGATTGAAACACAGATAAGTTAAGTAAGTTTTAGCTGACTAATTAACTGTAATTTCTTAAAATCTAAATAATGGAGCTCGTCAAGGAAGTGCCAGTGTCACCGGTAGAATAGGCAGCTGTCGCAGGTTTTGTGGGGCCGTGACTGATTTCTGAGGGGCCTGTACTAAAAATGGGGCATCTTAGATGTTCAGTAATTTAGTTTTGTGCACAGGATAAACTAATAATATTAAATAGCAATTAAAAAATCTTTGTGTGGATGCAGAGGAACATCGTGAAGACATTTAAAGAACAAAAAACATTGTCAAAAAGAGAATTGTGTACTTTGCATCAACAGGCTTGTTCAGTTAAGGAATGAGATCTGTTGGCTTTGTGCCAAGGCATACAGCATCATTTATTGCAGAAATTCAACCCAAACCCTGAAAAGCTAATTGTGTATCTTGGACCTTGTGATTCATGCTAAAAATACTGCTTTTTAACACGTACTTTTTCTAATGGGAAACACACTGTCTGGCAAAAAGATCCTTCCGCAGTTTGTTCCTTAAACCAACTAATGAAGGAGGAAGCACATCATATACATTCCTTAAGAGATGTTGTTCCCTATTCCTTTTATGGCAATTTAGAATATATGTAAGTAAATAAATATGTATGTGTGTCTGATAGCATAGCATTTAAGGCTTTGATCTCGCAGCTAATTTATGGGGAAACAGTGAAACGACATGTAACTAAAGGACTGATTGTTTTAATTGCTCTGCAGCGGTAACGCCTCGAGCTAGAGCCAGATAAATTCTGTCTCCCTTCAGTGTGTAAGAACTGTAGCAGGTACAGCGAGCTGCTTTCTTGCTGTCAGTGCAGCAAATTCTGCTTTTGGTTCAAGGTTGCAAACAGATACTTAAGTATGTTACTTACTAGGGGTGTTAAGTTATATCCAAATATGCCTTACACCTGCATGTTGGTCATCAAATTTATTGCACACAATACCTAAAAAACTAATGTACAACTGCTTTGTATTGTCAATTAGAGAAAAAGTAGTTGTGTTCAGGGAGGATTTTTGAGGAAATGGAGAAATTATGCTGCTTTGGTACAAATTTGTTGAGCCACAATTTGTAGCATGTTAGTGTGAGGATAAAATTTAGGAAAGCAAATCTAAGTGCTCTGTAAAAGAAGTTAAGACTAATTTCTTACTCTGAATTGGAATAACGTACTTAATACTATATAAATATTTCTAACTAAATGGAAGATTTTATAGAGCATTAAAAATTTATAGCACATCAACTCCCTTAAAAATGCGTTTCCTTTCTTTCTACTCCTGTACATTTTAGTCAGCTTGTCATTGACTGTGACTGGTTTATTATGGCCCTCTTATTTCTGAGCAGTCATTAAGTTTAAGTGAATGCATTTGTGGTGGCTGCTGTGTGATGACTGTTTTACTCTGTAAATAGACTATAAATTATGTATGGAGAATTTATGAATTAATCTATAGTATATATCTCATACTCATAAATATTGTACAGTACCTTGCAGTCTCTTTATAACTTGCTGGTGGAGATCTTTAAGTGCAAGGTTTTTCATGCTGTTCTCTTGTATCAGAAATAAGTAGTTTTGATTTTCTACAGCACTGTTTTCGTTCATCTTTCAGTACTGCACTTTGCAGTGTGCAGAGCAAAATTGTCAAATGTGTATAATGGAGCAAGGGACATGCCTTGCCTCACCTTTCTGTTTCAGAATGGAGATAAATCATGAGTTTCATACCTGTGGAGCTATTTTTCTTTCACCTGGGTCCTCTGAATAATACACATTTTCCTGAGGCAGCTAATTATGGGGTGAGATTAATATGGTAACAGATTGTAACCGCAACTGAAGATCTCAGTAACTAGCTATTAAAACACTCTACATGTCTGTTGAGTGCAACACTAAAAACCTTCTGTTCACTGAAAATAAGCGTTGGATGCAGTGGTATATGTGAAGGAGTATTTATTACAGGTAGGTTGGTGATACTTCAAAAAAACCCCAGTAGCCAATGTTTAGGTAGCCTCTGCATCAATTAATTTTCTCTTCAGTTAATTGGGCTAAGATACTTGTAGACTGTAACCTTTTAAGAAGCAATTTAGGAGCAACTGGTGATCTCCAGAATAAATTTCCATGCAGCATTCAGTGCAGTATCTGCTGTGATAATGCCCTGTGTAGGTTACAGGTCTGCTGTGGTTTGTAATCATTGCTGAAGTACAAGTCAGTAGCTGGCCTGGAAACTGTTATTCAAATGCCCTGAAAGAAAATAGCAAGAAAATACTTTCCCTGTGACGTTTTCAGTTTTGTGTGATGTGATGCTGGTCCTGCCGTCTGTTCCGTTCCAGAGCTGAGGCTCGGCCCAGGAAGCGGTGCTTGCAGTGACTTGATGACTGGTACCTTGCAGATGAGAAACTGAGGCAGAGAAATTGAAAGAGCTTTGTGAAAATTTGTGGAAGAGCCAAGAATGGATTTTTAGTTTCTTGTTACTGTGCTTTGGCTGAAAGGTGAAGCTCCCACTCCGCATAGTACAATTCGCATACTCCACAACTGAGTTCTTTTAGTAAGACTGTTAATTAGAGGAAAATATTGAATAAATATGCCCATAGAAATACATTCTAGTCAAAACTGAAGGAAAATATTGGAATAATCCACTTTCTTGTAATTTCTGGTGTTCAGCCCCTTAATGAATCATTTTAGTGTCGCATCTTGGAAATACCTTGTTAGTCCATTTCTCTTCTGATCCTTCGCCATCTGCCAGACATCGATATTTCCACCCCCCATATGTTCTGGGCCACAGATCACCACAGCATTGCCTTCTGTACTTGTGCAATGGTGGTAGTAGTGATCTCAGATTCCGTAGTGGGCAGTAGTATGAAATTGCCCATAAATAAGCCCAGTTCTCCGAATGAGACTGGTAGTTGTTCTGTGTTCTTCTTTCCATTCCAAAGGTTGACTCTGTGAAAGCAGCAGTAAAAAGTACATGGTTTATTGTAGAATTGTGCATTAATGGTGATGTTTTGCGGTGATTTTATTTTCTAGTGAATTATTGTTAGAAAAATAGTGGGTAGACTTCAATTCACTTTGCTGCAAATACAGTAACTCTCTAGGTAGCTTCTGGGACTTTATGCTCATGTCTGAGAGTAAAATTCAAACTATATTTAGAAATATATAAAGGAAATTATTTATCCTGTATGAAAGTATTGCATATTGAGGTATGTCAGAAAAAATAACTAATTTGGGGATTGTGGAAACAGCAAATATTGGAAATAAAGCTAGAAGGAACACAAGATACTCTCTGACTTTTGCTGGGTGGGCGTACTTTGTTACAGTTTCTTCAGCTGATCTGCCAGGATGGAAACTAGGACCAAAGGGATGTGGCTCTGCAAGAACATTTCACTTTGGTGGTATTTTCTCTTGTTTGTCTCAGTACCCGTACAAAAAATGAGTGATTTGGTGATATTCCCATGATGGATGGGTAGAGCTCATCGGATGTGTTTCTCACACTCCATCTCTTCCTGACAACCTGTGTTTTCCTATCTATTTCTTTTTGTTGGCTGTGTACTCGCCAGCTCTGTGGGGCTTTCCTAATTCTTCATACTCCAGAGTTTGTCATCAGTCTGACAGTTCTTAGTTAGAAGATATTTCATTTATCCCATGTAGCAGAAATGCTCTACGCTCTGCAGGGGCCACTGCTGTGTCAGTCAGTGAGTGGAGCGGGAGCAGGGGGGGTGCAGAGCTCTGCAAGGAGGCTGCTGGGGTGGCAGGATGGGTCCCCCAGCATCCAGCCAGCACAGGAGCTCTCCTGCCTGTCAGCACATGAAATAGGAGGGCAGGAGGCATGCATTTTGGGGGAGCCGTATGTGTGAGAACCATAATGTGCATGTCACTGTACTCTTCCATCATCACAGTAATGTGCAAAGTCCCTCTAGGGATGCATATTGTAGTAAGTGTATTGATGCATGCGAGGTTACATATTCATGAGTATCGCTGTAAAGATTTATCATACCCTTGACTCGCTCAGAAAGTTAGTTGTTGAAAATGGAGCAAGGCGGGTATTAGTAATACCATTGATTTTTTTTTTTTTTTTTAAGATTTATTTTTTCTTTAGCACTGGTAACTGAGTCTCTCAGAGGGATGTGGTTTGGTGGTGGTGTTAGCAATGACTGTGTGTTCAAGTCCATATACTTCCAGTATAGAATTTCTGGAACGTATACAACAGTGGGGTTTTCTTCTGGTGGATGGTATAACCTTTTGAATTTGGGACTTCTTTAAATCAAGCTCCTCATTCTGCAGTAATGCCTTGATTGTTCTTTATACTCATTTAAATTCCAGCTGTAAAACTGATCTTTGTAGTGCTTTTCTCAGTGTGGTGAATTAACCATTAGTGCATAATGCAGGAAAATGCTTCTTGAAATGCAGGGATTTTTTTTTTTTTAATAGCCATTAAGCAAGAAAAGAAAGTGCAAAAGGCAATTTTTGTGCCTTGGGGATGGGTCTTCAGTTCTGTTGAAGAAGATGGCTTCTGGTAGGACCTAACCGTCTTGTCAGGAGACCCTGTTATTCTGACTGTGCAAATAAAATGTGATGTGCTTTGTGAGATTTGCACTAGGACTCGAGTAAACTTTCATATAAATGTAACTGAGGCAAATTTGTCTGTTTTGCTTTCAGCTTACTAAACAAATCCTTCGGTTGTTTGCAGAAAGCAATACTTGTGCTTCCAGCATGTCTGTTTACTAAGAAATAATAAACGCTTCTGGGTAGGTTTATCTTGCCATACAATTCTCCAGGTGCCCTTTTTTTTCATATAATTGGGATCTTATGATACCTTAATTTCTAAAATCTTATATATCCTGAAAAATAAATGCTTGTCTAGAAGTTCTGCAATGGACAGATTGAATCACCAGTGAAAAGTGATCAGAAATGGCAAATCAGTACTTTTTTTAGCCAGACTTGGGGGGAGGGGCTGGGCGCATCCAAGACCGATTTTCCCTGTACATTGTAAAATGAACGGACCTGTACCAGACCCAATGCAGTGCTGTTAGAAGGTAATACAGAGCAGTCGCTCTTCATACTGCAGAACAAATGGGAACAGCAGAGAATGACAGAGAGGAGTGAGCATCCGTTTTCAGCTCTGTGCCTCGAGACATTTGGGAGAGGGATGGCTGGAAAAATGCATAACCTCAAGCTGAAACACAGTTTTCCATTAATTCCTTCAATCAAGCTTTAAACTACATTTCCAACCTATAAGAAAAATTTATTTCAGCTTTTTAAAAAACTTTAAATAAATATTCTAAAAATTGAACGTCTCCTTAGAGACCCGTGGAGAATAAAAATGTTAGCTTCTAGTTTTAAAATTCTTACTGATTCTAATTGAACTATAGCTATTTTCCAGAGTACAAGTCAAAACAGAGCCATCAGCTTCATGTAGTGATATTAGAGAGAGGTTGAAATGGAGGAGAACATAGAGATTGGATAGAGAGCATGAACCTAGATTTCTATCTTGAGGCTAAGAATTTTCAGAAATTCTTCCACTGTTAGAAAAAATTGGGGGATTAAAAGGGTCCATACATACTGCATGAGAATTTATCCACCGGGATTAGCGCATGTAACTTTGGACGTCAGCCAGTATTGTGTATTTGGAAATTGGCCTGTTATTGGTCTAGGAGAAAAATGACTGCTCAACCCTGAAAAAGTGTTTGATGAATCTCGAAGCATGTTGAAAGTTTTAAAAAAAATATATAAATTGTAGTCTAGTATTGATGAAATACTGCATTTTCTAGTATTCTGTTTTTTTTCTGTAAAACTTACAATAATGGTTCAAGGCCACGCTTTATACAGAATTGCATTTCTAGCAAAGAGGTGGGTTGGGCTGTGCTCAGAGACCACTGTAGTACGTTATCAGAGCCACTCTGATGGTAATAAAGATTTTAGCTCTGCCTTTTCCATCGTGATTTTGTTGGCATCTTCAGAAGATAATGTTAGAGGAAAAAGGTTTCAACAAGCTTCAGTCCAGAAAGAGAATAAATAGCTTGCTTTCGTTACACGCTTGTTCTTTCAGTCTCCCTGTTGCCCTGCAGCTGGAGAAAGCTTGAAGGTTGGAATTAAAAAACAGGTGCATGTTGAGTGAATATGACTTGGGAAAATAGCAAATAGGATGTTCTCAGGGTCTTTCCTGACCCTAGACTGAAGCAAAAGAAGCAATAAAACACAATTAAATCATGTATTGATTTGTGTATCAGCGAGGAGTTTTGTCTTGAGCTACAAGCATGACTTCAGACTCATTTCTCTTGTAATTCAACATAAAGAGAAACAGATGTTTTTATAAAACTGGCATTCTGTTTTTAATGCAATCATACATTTAAAATGTTATTTCATTAAACAGCACTTTTAATAATAATAATAATGTCATGAATAATTTAAAAAGAGATTATTTCTCATTTTCAGGGAATATGAAGGAGAGGTTATTCATATCCTAGGCTTTTGTTAAAATGGAGTGGATTACTGTGGATGACAAGTTCCAGACAGCCCAGAAGGCTAAAGGTCTCTCTGTATTTATAGAACAAATGCATCAGTTCGAGCTTCCCCGCAGAGTCCCATCCGGGTCCCCAGGGGTGTTGCGGAGGCAAGTGAGTCAGTCTGTAACGCGTCTGCTGAGAGGCAGCGGGAGCCCCTCTTTCCGGGGTGCCATGCTGCCACAAGACTTGCTTTTCAAGGCCTAGAAGAGTGTTCATGGGGCACAGCATATGCTTCCAGCCATCCGGTGGCTGCTTCCACCATTGTGAGTATGTAGTGTTTGCCGTGTCAGGTATGTGGGAGCATGATTTAATCAATCTGCCAGGCCTCCCTGTATCTGTATTTCAACCATCGTTCTCCGTACCAAAGACTTTTTAACTGTTTGGCTTGCTTGATCACAGCACGTTTCACATTCATGGATTACCTGTGCAATAGCATCCATGGTTAAGTCCACCCCTCGGTCACGAGCCCATCTATATGTTGCATCTCTTCCCTGATGGCCTGAGGAGTCATGGGCCCAGCGAGCCAGAAATTGTTCACCCTTATGTTGTCCAGATCTACTTGAGCCACTGTAATCTCAGCAGCTTGATCCTCCTGTTGGTTTATGTTCTTCAGTGGCCCGGCTCTTAGGTACATGAGCCATCTACATGACATACTTCCACAACCAAGTTCTCTCCCCGAGCAGCAATATCTTGCCATAATTCAGCAGCCCAGACGGGTTTGCCTGTGCGCTGCCAGTTGCTCTGTTTCCACTGCTGTAACCACCCCCACAGGGCATTTGCCACCATTCATGGTCAGTATAGAGGTAGAGCACTGGCCACTTTTCTCGCTCAGCGATATCCAAGGCCAGCTGGATGGCTTTCACCTCTGTGAACTGACCCGCTTTACCTTCTCCTTCAGCAGTTTCAGTGACCCGTCATGTGGGGCTCCACACAGCCACCTTTTTTTCCTGCAGTGTGACAGGATCCATTGGTAAACAGGGCATATTGCTTCTCATTATCTGGTAGCTTAGTATATGGTGGGGCCTCTTCAGCACATGTCACCTCCTCCTCGGGTGACATTCCTAAATCTTTGCCTTCTGGGCAGTTTGTGATCCCAGTATTCCTGGGCAGCTGGGTTTTCCTGTTTGAGCCTGTTGTGAGATCAGTGCAATCCATTTACTCCCCGTGGCATCAGTTGCATGGTGTGTAGGGGGGACCCTGCCTGAGACCATCCAGCCAGGCCCCAGCAGTCGGGGTGCCAGGAGGAGCTGTGCTTCAGTGCCAGCCACTTCTGAAGCAGCTCAAACCCCTTCATATGCTGCCAAGATCTCTTTGTCAGTTGGAGTATAGTGGGCCTCAGATCCTCTGTATCCCCGACTCCAAAATGGGGGTGCTCACCGAATGGGCTGAGCCCATCCTTTAATTTCACAGATTACAAGAGAGATGAAACCACAAATTTTCAGTTAGCCCTAATACAAAGCAATATCGTACGTAAACTATTTTTCTGTCCAATTAACCAGCTCTTAGATCATCCATCACCAAGTGCTTGCTTTTAATAGCAGCAGTAGTTGATCAGCTGCCAAACAACTTGGGAAGAGAATGAACTGCCGGAGCTGCAAGAACTATTTCTGGAGGTGAAACCTAATGCCAAGCTTGATGCCAATTCCAGTGATGAAATCAAAAGACTTCTGCTGGCCTCAGTGCATTTTGTATCAGGCTACAGGGTCTGAAAATGCTAGAGCAAGGAAAACCACTAGCAGGTAATTCCTGGCCCTGCTCCTGGGCGTGATTAGTACTGGTGGCAGCTGCAAAACTGGAACAGTGGAACAGTGTTTGACTCTTCTGTTAATGGTAGTTAATGGCCAGTCTTACACGCTTTGCCCTGGGGTAATGGTGTGAAGTGGTGAGTCCGCAGGGTCCTGACTCCTGCGGAAACACAGCTACACTGAATCTGGATGTGGTGTTGGAAATGCATTCACCCAATCTGTGCCTTCCACAGACAGATAAGAGTGTAAGAGAGCTGGACATAAGGTGACTCCTTTTTCTTCTGATAAAGTTTTTGAAAAAATATTATTGTGTTGTGGAGACATTTGCACTGTATTGCTGAGAAAGAGGCAGTGCTGAGTTTAGTCATGTTTGCCCACTTACACAGAAATTTAAACTGCATGATCTTTCCTTGCTGCAAGACTGTTGTGAAGCTGGTGTTGGTCTGGTGACCATCTCTGAGGCACGGTCACATTTTCAGATGGCAGTAATGCGTCACTGATGCAATTCAAGTCTCTCCAACAGAAGATGAGGGAATTACCCTGTTCAATATCAGAGCTCTAATAACAATTTGGAGAAATGTGGGGTTCTTGAATGAGGGCCTGGGGCTGGGAGGTAAAAATCTTTTCATAAGCAGAGGATCTAAAGGAATATAATGTTTCTGACTTTTAAATTGTTTTATCCCATAGTGTCTTGCCATGTGTACTAGGGAGGAATACAAGGCAAGCTGTGGAGAACGATGGGCTTTCCATGGCTGCAGAAAAAAACCATTTTTTTCTTCTGAAGTATTTTCTGAAATATTCTGAAGTATTTTCTTTCTGAAATACTTCAAAGTTGACATAGCATTTGGCAACAATGAATGCTTTCTTCTTGGCATGTTTCTTATCCATAGCACACTCATTTAATGAAGCCTACGCATCGCCTTCTCTTTTTGAACTTGATAGTTTGGACAAATTCAGCCCAATCTGTGTTTGGCATTAGAAGATGAATTCTCAGGTGATAAAGTTTTTCAGAACGAAACCGTGCTTCCCTTGGCCTAAACCCAACCCGTAATGCAGCCGGGGGTGGATGACTATGCAGAGGTGAAGAGCAGGCCGATGGACCGGGCCTCCCCACAGCACAATGTGCTGTGGGTGACTGCTGAGCTGCGGCGTGCAGCCTGCCTGCTCCTCCCCGGCAGCTCCGTGACCCACCGGAGGGTCTGTGCCAGCGGGGAAGGAGCGTGTCCTTTCCATGCCCCTCCACAGCACCCGCCCCAGCCCCAACATTTGGTTGTGCTGTCCGATAACACACACAGCCCTCTGCTTGGTGGCACAGAAAGCAGAGAATCACTCACAAGTGTGTATTTTTTAGCCTGCGTTTAGTCCTCTTCTGCTTTGGGGGACATCAGTGTGATGAGGCTTAATGTGTTTACTCTATGATGAGAGGGTTTGTTTTATAGTCCTTAAAATGAAGACTCTTTGAGGTACACTTTTAATCCAACATCGCTTTACTCCAGGGAGAGAAATCTAACATTTTACCACCAGACTTCTTGCTATTTAGCATACTATTTTCTGCAGCTCAGAAAGTAAAATCTGAAGGTGGCAGACAGAGAGATGGAAGCATATGGTAAACCAAATAAAATACTATTTAAGGTTAGTGTGAAACAGATAGGACAGACAGTTGTCCTGGGATTCTAGCAATTCTCTGTACTGGAAATTCTATAAAAACTTTCCCTTTTAGAGGAATATAAAATACAAGTTGATGGCACAGGAATTTCTTTGTGCATATTTTTATATATATTCTACACATGCAAATGACTTACTGAATATAAAAATATGGATTGGTAGAATATTTGCTTGTGTTACCCAGCGTTGGCCAAGAAGTGCTGGTGATCTGCACTACTCCAGAAAAGGCATATTGATGGAATGGCAACACTTTAATTTAAAATACTTTTACTTCTTGAAAACTTCAGTCAGTTTATAAATACCACATTAAATTTGGTCCATACTTATGTTTCTAATCATTCTTAATGAACCTTGGTAATAGAAAAGTTCTCCGTTATAGCATTGTTGAAATTATTTAAAAAAAGGACACTGTTCCCTCTTCTCTTACGGTTTAAAAATAACTCCTGTGTAGTCTGCTAGCTTCCCCCTCACTAAGTTATGTCAGGATATTTTTGCTGCAGGTGCTACTGGTTTTGGCTTTTGGGACCACTGCTTCAGTCTCTTATGTTTCTTAAATAATAAATAAATAATTGTTAGTTGATAGCTAAATTGAGTGGTGTCATTGGGAGAAGTAACTTGCAAATCACATCGGTTGTCTCTGAACTGAGCTGCAGTCAGTGTAGTCATGCTGTTGTTACAAATACCACGTCCCCAAGTGTTTAGCTCATCATATGTGATGGTAAATTATTCCACTTGCACAATTGCAGGTGCCTCCAGGGAGTAACAATGATAGGATGAGCGGCTGCTCATACAGATAATACTGAAATTGTGAAAAATATTAAATGCATATGATAAAATCTTGATGCCTACTCTTTGAGATAAAAGCAGCCAGTATAATGATGAGGCTATTCTTTTTCTTCACAACCTATTTTTATTGTCAAAAAAGAAATGAAATAATAAAACTTAGATTCCACTCGTATTTATTTAGAAATGTTACATTGCTGTACTCTTTTCTTCTATAATTTTCTGTCTGCTTATTCAAGAGCTCTTTGTCTCTGATCTAGAGTAACCTAGATATTTCTTGGCTTCATTGACTATGTCTCACTTAGGATCTTACCTAGAAAAAAATGTTCTCTTGTTTTATATTTCAGCTTCTTCCATTCTTTATTCTTTATGTTAACTGTAATTTATAATCTAAAACATTTGCAGATTGCTTTGTGTGAAAGATGCCATTCAAAATGCCTGTATTCTTTCTAGCATGTTCCATGTGCTCTTTTATGAGGATGATGCTGAAGTTAAATTCAAGGCCAGGTTGGACAGAGCTTTGAGCAACCTGGGGTAATGGGAGGTGTCCCTGTCTGTGGCAGGGGGGTTGGAATGGATGATCTTCAAGGGTCCCTTCCAACCCAAACCAGTCTGTGGTTTGGTGATTTAATGACTGGTTTGGGGCATGTTTCCCTGCCAGCAGCATAGGAGCTCCAGTAACACAGGCCATTTGCTTCTCTCTGCACCCACATAGTCACGCAGCACAACTTGGCTCTTTCTAGAATAACTGATTTTGCTTCATCTCATTGGTTTAACCCATTGCAAAAGAGTCTGATCTCTGAATAGTCATAATTAACTAGAAACCTTATAAGCTTTGATCAAGATCAACAATCTTATTTTAATTTGCAAGCATATTTTTGATGCAAAAGTTCTTTTTTGCCCCTTTTTGATTAAATATACCTCTTTTCACTTCTTTTTGCTGGTCTGCTGTATGTTGGAGGAAGATTAAGCCTCCAGTTTCCATCCTGACATTTAATCTTTACTTATCTCATGCTAATTTCATCAGCTTTAACAAAATTATCTTATTTCCCCCCATGCTGATAGACAGTGGAGGCACTTCAAATTATTAAAAAAAAAAAAAGGAAAAAAAAAAAGAAAAAACTGATGACCTTTAATTAACTTTATTCTGCTAAATTTTACATTGAAATGATTTGTGTAAGCCACAGGGTTTCACTTGCTATAGATGTGGAAACTGGCCGCTGTTAAATTGTTTCTACATCATCAAACAAAGCAACTTGAATGGATAAAGTAGAAATAGATTCTAGGTGAGTCCCAAGGATATTATAATGAAAGTATGTCTTATATTTCCTGGATTGTTTTCTAGATGTGTAAATACATTGAGAGTTTTGTTGTAATTATACAAGATTATGAAAAGATGGAAATGTTGCTGTTCAACCCAGCAGAGGAATGGTAATGTGTAAGGTCAGAGAGAGATGGAATAGCAACAAAGAGCAGAAAAATTGAACTGCTGCATTTTACCAATGGAACTGGTTGCTCTGCTGAGATGGGGAGAGAGTGCCTGGAATTCAGTGCAGGGCTTGTCCACAGGGCTGGTGTGCAAGATTGACTAGTGATATTGTGCACCATTAACTTCAACAAAGAAACAACTTCTGTAAAAGCACTGCTTTCTGTTAATTAAGCTGCTTTGCACCCTAGGAACAGTGAATCCTTAGCTGCTCATATTCCCCCAAGGACACGGAGCTGTTTGTGATCTCTGGGGATGCTGGAGATAAAGGGCTCTTTATTTTTCAGGGTTAGATTCATCTGATTGTTTCAAGTAAAAGATTAAAAAATCATGAACAGGCTCTGAAGTCAAATAGAAAAATGAAGCAGTTGTGTTGTCTGTAGTATCCTTCTCTCATAATGAGTAGGATTAAATTTACACAGGCCCTTCGCTAGGCTTTCATTTTAATGATGGCCAGATGCTCCCAGTGTTACAAGCTTTGTTATGACCAGCAGCACCTAAAAACTTGCCATATGTATTGCTGAGTATTATGTACCTAGTTTTGATGATTGACTTTCAGCCATTTCTATAGCTCATTTGCTTGTAGCTCAAGTCAGCCTTCAGCGTGTTGTAGACAATGCAGAAAACTTCAGAGCAAAACCCATTACAGTTGTAAACATTTAAATGCTTAGTTTCACAGTTCACTGATCTCAGGCAACCAGCTGCTCGTTTTCATCTGCCTTTTTCTTTTGTTCTGTATTTGCTCTGGATTGGGAGTGACTTTTGTATTGATTGAGTCCGATCGGGTAGAATTTTTACTTTTAAATTTTAACTAAAAGTTTAAGATGACTTCAGTATTTTTTAATGGGATTCTTGTCAATTATACTGAATTATTTATAAAGTAGTTCAGACTAAAAAGAATTCCCCGTGGGAATTTCTAGTGTTTTCAGCAGATTTCCAGTCTGCTGTTTCATTAAGCCATGGATCCAGTGAACAAACAAAAGGTTGTTGCCCCTTCCTTAGGAAGCCACGTGTTTAACAAAGCCTTGTGTTCATTCACTACTGCCTGTTTTACCAAGGCCCAAACTCCATGAGTCAGGGGGTGAATACCAAGTTCACTATCTTCTTTTTCCTATGGGCCTTTAATCGCTAAAGGTCAATTGATTTGAGCATAATTCTCACTTGATCTGAAAACAGATGCCTCAAAGTCCAGGCCTTCTTCCAAATAGCCTGATCCTGTAAGGTCCTGAGCTAAATAAAGAGAAGGTAATGAAATCTATAATAAAAAAGACCTAAATTGTGCCACATCTTGGCATGTGCCTGCGCATCTTGGAGGCTGAATGTGGCAGACTCTCACCGCTCTGTCCCCAGCACTGTGAGCTGTGTCAGCACTCACTGGTGTCACATGCCCTCCCAGCTCATACTGGGAAGGAAGTTTTTGTTCAGCCTGAAGCTGTTTTTACCCCTCCCCGGGGGCGGAGGCATCGAAAAGCTGAAGAATACCACTCTGGAGGAAGGATCCTGCCTTTAGGCTTCAGATTCCTTTCTGCCCTTTGGCAGGTCCATACCTGGTAGGGTGTAAGGGGCCTCCTGTTGGGTCTTTTGTAGTGCTAATATAGTAATATACAGCCAGAAACCGTGTTCTTCACGGCAAAGTTACAGGGGAGGCTCTGCACCTGGAGTTTGCAGTGGCTGTGATTGCTCCAGGGTGGTGGTGAAAGAAATTCTCTATTAAATGTGCAGCAAGATTATAAAAAAAAAAATAATCATGATATCATGAAAATTGCATACTTCTATTAGATGCACCCAGCTTTAAGCACAGCTCTTTCTCCTCCCCCCCGCCCCCGCCCCCATGATCTTTCTCTTTGTTTTCAGATTGTTTCAATAACCATTGGGATGTAGCGATGTCTCTTAATTGCAATGGGTTTGCAGTTTTGAAGATCTGTGGAGCTGATGGGTCAACACAGCGCTCCATCAAAATGTCAGTGCAGCAGAATTATAGGATCAGTTCAGTAACACAATCATATGTCCCCATCTATCATGTATTATTACCTTTAAGGTGCAAAAGGAGGAGGCCTAAAGGACCTGACAGTATGTGTATCCCTTTAATTAGAAAGTTATCTCAGTGTCTGTTCCTGTGATATGCCAAGCCCGACTCCCACACACTAAACAACCAGTGACGTGAGTGTAGGGTGCCTTTCCCCTGCGGATTTCTTGCATGGAAACGACTAATGTATTGTCCTGATTCACAGTCACAGCAGAGAAACCTGACGGTGGTTATATAAACTGAAGATTATATTATAAATTATAAATTATAATTATAATTTATATATGAATAATTTCATTATATATGAAAAATTATGTAATTTATAAATGAAATAGTGGTAGTGACACAAAAATAAATGTTAATCTTCTGTTGGATAGTTCTGTCTGATCTTTATGATGCACAAACTTCCCATCACTGTTGGAAGAGCCAAAATGAGAAGGCACCACAAATGGGATGCAGATGCAAGACCTTGAAAAAATGCCACGTAAACATTCTCCGAGTGTTTAGACAACAGAGTTGATTTTACTTTGCAGGTAATAAATCCTGTCTTGACCCAACACATTTTGGCATTATTATTGGAATGTTCTTAATGACAGAGCCAGGCTACTGGTCCCTTTAGCTGCCTGGGAAGACACTGGATGGGCATTGGCATAAAGCTGAACGGGCAGCTCTTGTTGATGCTGGTGCGAGCGAGAGCACTCCGATCTGTAACAGGGTAGCTTTGTTGTAGGGTGTTTGCAGGACAGAAATGACTTACATTATAATTATTTTCTTCTGCCCAACCGCGTGGGATATGGTATCAATACAACATCTTCACTGTCATTCAAGTTTGCAAGCAGCATCCAGGGAGTGCGGTGTGATCGCTTTGGGCAGCTGCCTTCTGTTAGCTGCTGATTGTCAAACCCCTGTCCTGTAACAAGCGATGGTTTAGTCTGAGGTTACTCAGCCTGTGCCTCAATGCCAAGGACAGGTGATGGGCAGCACTTGTGTTTGTGCACTGCATGGATTGTGCACGGGGATGTCTGTGCATCCACGTGCCGCTGCATTGCATGTATATTGTGTGTTTGTGTGCTGAGGCTATGAATTGTTTTCTTCTTTGGCAAAACCCACTGGATTCTTCATGTATAGGACATACAAATCCTTAATATGTGGGGAAGTTTATTTGTTTATGTTGCTACAATAGTGTATTTTTTTGTTAGTCCACTAGTGGTGCTGTGAAGGAGGGAAATGGGGTTTCTCTTTGCAACTTTCAGTTAGGGTTTTTTGGGTATTATGTCATGTCGGGGGCTGTGCAAGGCCGTATTCCTTTTATACATCTCTTCTTTTAGACTCTTTTGAGCTCTGTACCACTTAAATATAACAGAGAGCAGCCAACTGCCCACACAGCAGCGAGAGAGATGGGGAATTCAGGAGCACGTGCGAGGTTTTGTTGGGAGCTTGGCAGTCTTCCAGAACAGCAAGTGTGAGTCTTTTCCCCCTTTACATTTGTTGGTAACCAAGAGGTTTGGCAGGAAAAGCCAAACAACAGTAGTTCCAAATCTCCTGACCAGTTAACTGTTATTTTATTGATCAGATAAAAAGTTCCAGCAAGTATGCAAAAAAAGCTTACAGAAAATGAGATGAAGACAAAAGTCCAATTTATTTGCTGCTACATCCGTGTACAGCAATTGAATTTTAAGTGGAATTTCTCACTCTTGTACCAAATGTCTGCAGCATCCATTTTTTTATTGAAAAGGAGATAAACCCCAACCTGTTTCAGGTGGAAGAAGGAAAGTTCAAAAGACGCTGCACATGTATGTGGATTGGGAAGCGCAGCGGTTTGAGCAAGTGGAGTGAGTAACCTTGGCTTTGGCATGACGTTGTGGGCAAGGGAGAGGGATGGCCACAGGCTGGTGCTGCAGCAGCGGGCAGGGGAGGAGGGCGGGAGCCTGGCAGCGAGTGAGGAGCGAGGCAGAGTGGGTTTGGCAGCCTGCCTGGGTGGGCGAGAGATGGGGAGATAGTCTTGACAGCCACACAGAAAGCCCGCTCCTGCTTCCCCTAAAACGGCTGCAATTAAACCGTGCTCTGCGGCACTGCTACGAAAGCCCTCTGAGCGCTGAAGTTTTGCTGTACAGGACTCCCATTCTGAACAGAGTATTTTGGTAATTAAAACCAGCTCTGATGTGGTTATATATTTGAGTTGATACCTCTGCATTAGGATTGCAGTGTGTAGCAGGAGCGTGCTTCTGGAGTGAATCTGCTGCTCCAGTGGGTGTGCAGGAGGCGGCACGAGCGCCTGGACTGAGCTCCTTTTGCACGGCGCTGAACGGGACCTGTGCTCCAGGAGCACGGCTAATGTGCTGCAGCCACTTACGGCCAGTCTGCAGGTCAAAGGTAGCACCAGTTTGGAGAAAAAGCCCTTTGAAATGCGTGTGTCAGGGGTGGCAGGACCTCAGCACCAACTGCACCACTCTACAAATCCCCTCCTGGTCTGTGCTGCTGGCTGCTATGGACAAAAGCCAGTGATGTGCATGGGTGAACTCGCTGTTTTTCTCTCCGGTGTCAAGGCTTTGCAAGGGCAAAGCCTGAAGGCAGATGCAGTTTAAATGATCGGCAGCACTTGAATGCAAAGCCAGCTCTGCTGGTATCGTTTGGGGCTGGGGCAGGGAGGGTTGTGCTGAGGCTGTGGCCCTCCCACTCCCCCAAAAGGCTGCCTTGCTGGGATCTCAGCACATGCTGTTATGACTTCTGTATTCAGCAGTAAATAGCAGCAGAGCTTGATATTGAGTACCTAGGAAATGATCCTCAAAGAACTTTCTTGACTAATGTCTTATTCATGTGTCAATATCCCTGTGCAACCTCCGCATTTTTCCTGAGAGTCCCAATTACTTGGACTGTGCCTTGAAATCTTTTTCATAAATTACAGTCACACACAAAAACAAGTTAAGAAAAATATCTTCAGCATTCATTGATTGTCACTGTAAACTAAGAACAGGGCAATGCAACAATCGAACCAAATCAAAAAAGTTTGTCTCTGTTTTGGATTTGAGTTAACCAAACCAATACAAAAAATATAAATCTTGATAACACAAAGCGAAGATCCTCAGGAGGTGGCTGTCAGTTTGATAGTAAACCACAGCCAAATAATGTTAACACGTGGCACAAAACTCCTATAAAAATAGCTGATTGCTAGAGCTTGTTTTCACCAATCCTTTCACATTTACTATCATCAGGATTAAAAATAAACTTGAATATTTTATGACTGATATCATCGTTATGCTCCTAAACAAGATGAGTTGTTATCTTTCTATTTTGGAAAAAGGACATAAAGCAGTAGCTGTTTTCTGGAATCCTCATCTTGATACAGGAGTGCTGCTTTAATATTTTTCGATATGAAACCCATTTAGGTGTGAGTACAGACTGCTATACATTGTGCAGGCCTCCTTTATATTTAAGTATTTTGAAAATAAATTTCATTTGGAAGTGGTGAGCCTATTTAATGAATACTCTTTCAGTCAGTTGAAGTTGTATGTGTGTAAGATATGTATAGTTTTAAGTTCTTCGCTCACATTTACACTATTTATTTTTTCCTCGCTAAGTAAATCTACAAATAATATTGCTTCGTATTATTAAGTTTTAAAAAAGCCCCAAGCCCCTAGTAATTGTTTGAAAGGTAGCAGGAAATTAATTAGGCTGCCATAGCCAGCTTTTCCCCTGTCATTTGTATTGCTAATATGAACAACTGAGGATGATGTGCCTTCATTTCATAACGCTCTTTCATCTATGTTACTTAATTCATACATTTCTTGGCTACAGAACTCTGTGCAGAATAATAATATGATAAGGATATGTGAATAGAGTGAGGAAAGCGAGCAGATGAAGTAAATGATAGCGTCATGGTGCAAGGTCATGTCTCTGAGGTGTGATAAAATGTGCAAAGATCTGAAATACAAAAGAATTTGGAGGCTGAAGGAGAGACAAAGCATCAGCCCTTCCTAACGTACAGACTTAGAGCATGGGAACAAAAAGCTTGTGTGGATGTATTTGTATCCTGAAAGTGAAAGGAGGTGGGATACATGCTCACCTGGGGAGATGGAGAGTGGGCAAAAAAATACCCTGTAGAGAAGGTGGTGGTGACTATGGACCAGAGCTCACAGCCGGCTCTGCTGTCATCCCTATGGATGGTGTACCCGAGCTGAGACTCTGAGAGTGGTTTAAGGATAATGATACAGATGATGGTGGAAGACAGCATGAGAGAGAAAGCACAAAGGTGGCTTTGGTAAAGGAAATCAAAGTGTTTCTTTTCTGCAGGAGTTTTGGGATTTGATTTTTTTCCCCCTAATTCTGGATTCCAGCAGACTCTCAAAACCAGTAGTCCCAGCAGAGTGCTGGCATCTTTCCAAAACCAAAGCACAAGTCTTACACAGTGCCGTAGTGTTAAGGAT
Source organism: Strix aluco (assembly GCF_031877795.1). Lineage (NCBI taxonomy): Eukaryota > Metazoa > Chordata > Aves > Strigiformes > Strigidae > Strix > Strix aluco. The sequence continues at coordinate 11,956,722 of NC_133941.1, read as the reverse complement.
TTGAGGGAAGTGTGGCTCGACATCTGGCAGGGCTCCTGCTCAGCCTATCTGAATAATAATTCTTGGCCATATCATTATAGCTACATTTTAATGATTTTCATGAAGGTCTAGGCTTAATTTATCTCATACTGGGCTTTTCTGAACTATTACTCTTCATGCAACTTCTATAAATTACTAATTATATTTTCTTTAGCACAGAAATGTCAATGAACTAATTATTCAAAATAATGTGATTAGGAACAGTTTCTTTGGCAAAACATGTATTCTGCAGGGCTACAAGAAATACCATGTCTCAGTTTGGCTCCATAGAACTGATGAATAGTCGAAATTTTTTATTAATTTAGATGTGAAATGTTGCAGGAATCTGACACAGAAGTGAAGCTGTGCATCATAATAATCAAAATGGGGTTGTATGTATTGGGTCTCCTAGAGATTTTGCTAAAAATGGGGCTAGGCTTCAAAATAAACAGTTGAAATCTTAGATGCCTGAGCATTTTGATTTTATTTTTCCCTTTCCCATACCATGGGCTGCAAAGTAAATGTTGTTGCAGCTATTTCTGTAGGTTATGAACTGTAAAACCTTTGTTTTCCTTGCACAACAGGTGAGACACGGGAAGATTTCCCTCCTGTTGCAGGTTAATTAAACTGTCAAGCTTCAAGCTGTGACACAAATACGCATGTGTGCTTCCCATTTGTGCCAGCCAGGTGGGAAGGGCAGCGTTGCCCCGCGCAGGCTGGCCCTGGAAAACCCTTAGTCGTGGGCTCGGCTGCATTTGTCACAACGTGTGCAGAGGTCTGGAGCAGAGACTGCGGCCTGCGGACTTGGGGGTTTGGGAAGTAAAATTAAGCAAAAACCTGAAACTTGTTAAGGATAAAGAAATTTCGGTAGGCTCTGCCCGCTCCACGTGTCACTAAGGGCAGGGACTGCTGGGGACACATGTGCTGTGATGGGAGCTGCTCCCCAGCCCCAGCTTTGGTGTAAGGCTGGGATTCGTGCCAGGCAGAACTTCTGCAATTAACAGCTGCTCTGATTGCTCTGCTTTCCCCTCGTATTTCTCTGTTTTTCACTGTTTCCTGTCTTGGGGAAAAATTTTTGGCAGGTCAGATGGATCCTGGTGGTGGCTCTGGCAAGGGTACAGCTCAGGTGGTCCCTGGTAACAGCTCAGTGCCAGGCAGCAGCATCCCACATAGAGAGGCCAAAGCTTGTCAGGAGGGGCTTCTTAATACTCGTACTTGAACAGTGGGTTAGTTGTGTCAAGGTCTTTCATTGTTTTTCCAGCTCTTGATAGAATTCTGTAGTGGAGTAAGCCCTTTCAGGAGTGGTATGTAATATTTAGTATTTATGAATATTTGTAAGAGCCCCCAGTTCCAAAGGGCTGTTTTTCTTATGCAGATGATCTTCTGCTGGGATAGGTCTGGCTGGTCTGCAATGTTCCTTCAATATTCCTGACTTTAAAATGTCTGGAAAAATTGAGGCCAACGTGAGCTGGGATTTTCACTTTCTTCCTGCTTGGATTATTGCTTCACTAGACTAAGAAAATAATATCTATAAACCCTTTTCTTCCGTGAAGAACAATGTACAGGATAGCTCTGGTACAGATGGGGAATGAAGGAGGAGGAGATGAAATTGAAGTTCTGATAGATTTTGCTGTTGTATTTATCTTTTTTTAAAAACAACATAACAGAAATCCCATTTTCCCAGGATTAATCACCACTCGTCTTCAAATGGGGCTTGAAAGGGAGATAATCCTATTCTGGTCCCTAGAGAGTAATACTGTGAACCCTAAAATGCAAAATGTAATGGGACTTTCAAAAATATACTTGTACTCATTGACTTGCATGAACAAAATGTGCTTGCTTAGTCTGAAAAAGAATTTGTCTTCAAGTTGGTTTTCTTTGTGGTAGGTGATGCTTCTGGTAAGATAGTATTAGAGAGAATATATTACTTGAGGCAAAAGTGTTCGAGTGATTTGTTAGCACCTTTCCAGTGGTTTTTGAAACTTGGGATCTCGAATTGGCTTTGAAAAAGGAATCTGAACAATTACTTAGATACTGAAAAATCTCTTTTAGAAAATATTGCCCAATAACTGTTCTTATCTCCCTTGTTCCTGTAGCTTTTGGGGAAGGCAAATGCTGAAATGGAAGTTATACCTGTGCTCTTAACTAACTCTTCACCTCCTCTGCTGTGGCATTTCTCTACTCACTCTAATCTGAGTTTGCAGAGTTTCCCAGCATGTTTCTACAGAAGGGCCTGGTCAGTAAACGTGGCCCTTGCCTTCCCCTCGGTCCCTTCCCTTTCACCGCATCTCTCAGATCACACCATCTAGTCTGTCTTTTGAGGTGGCTGAGCCTAAATTTTACCTGCCTTTCCTATTCTTTTCCTGGTTTTCTCCTGTATCTGCTCACTGTTTGCTTTCACTTCTTTTTCTGTCTCATCTTTCCTCTTCCTTTGCTGCAAGTCACTGGTGGGGAAAAAAAATGAGTGGAGAGCACCCTCCAGGAGATTTGTCATCATGCCAGCATTGTCTGGCGCTTGGTTTTGCAGCCTGTTCCAGAAGAAACGGATTTGTGGTCTTACAGGCTTCAGCCTTGAAGTTCATAGCTACATAGTTGTGAGGAGAAGTGTTCTGAAAGCAAGCTGGGCCATTTAAGGCTGCTGTCTTTAAAAAAACAGGAAAAAATGTAAGGGAGAGGCTACTGTGCATGCACAGATCAGTGTGAGTTCGCTAGGTATGCCGAATGTGCCTGGGACCCATCCAGTTAAATTATCCAGGCTGGTTTCTGGATGATTTTCAACGCTGATACCATGCTGTCAGAGGCTTTTGGAATGCCCAGGGTCTGTCCTGTTGCAGAATAAACTTCCAACTTTGAATTTCTTGCAGCGTTCTGCAGGAAACTAGTTCAGTGATTACAGCGTCAAGTGATACATGATCTGTGTATGCTGCTGCTAGGGATGTTAGTGTAAATTGGTTTATTTGATTGGACTGTGCTTCACTTCTCAGTAATGGTCTGGCTTTTTCATCCCAATAAATTAGAAACCGTGCCAGGATTGCTGCTGCTTTCTTGTTTTTGAGGGTAGCAATATTAAATATATCAGTTGCAGCTTCTGCTATATCAAAGTTCCCTTGTTAGAAAAAAAGAAGTTGTGTTTAAATTAAAACTTTTAAAATAATTACTGTATACTTTGGTTATTTAATTTAATTTTGTATATAAAATAAGATTCTTACAAAAAGATAGTTCTTAAAAAGAACTGGTGCATGTGCCAAGGTTAACTTGGGTGAATGGGAATGTGGATGGTAACCCGAGTTCATGAGGTACAGTGCTCTTCCTGAGCTTTACTGGCACACCAGCAGGAAGAATTTACCTTGTGTTCGAAAATGCTGTGTTGCTAAAGTTAGCAATGTGTCATTAGATACTCATGTAACATGTTTTTATCTTACAGCTGATTACTGTAACTGCTTATATTTTTTTTCATACCTTGAAGAGCCCTTCTGACACTTGCAGTTTGGTGGGATACCCCAGAGGCCAGCACAAACAGCTCATCTCTGCCGCTGCCTTGCACGCAGCCTTCACAGCTCTCAACCACCACCTCTGCTTGTGTCGGTTGTGTGAGAGGGTGAGCTCTGCACCCTCTGCCCCTCACCCCGAGGGTGAGCTCTGCACCCTCCATGTCCTCACCCAGGGGGTGAGTTCTGCACCCTCTGCCCCTCACCCCGAGGGTGAGCTCTGCACCCTCCATGTCCTCACCCAGGGGGTGAGTTCTGCACCCTCTGCCCCTCACCCCGAGGGTGAGCTCTGCACCCTCCATGTCCTCACCCAGGGGGTGAGTTCTGCACCCTCTGCCCCTCACCCCGAGGGTGAGCTCTGCACCCTCCATGTCCTCACCCAGGGGGTGAGTTCTGCACCCTCTGCCCCTCACCCAGAGGGTGAGCTCTGCACCCTCCATGTCCTCATCCAGGGGGTGAGTTCTGCACCCTCTGCCCCTCACCCAGAGGGTGAGCTCTGCACCCTCCATGTCCTCACCCAGGGGGTGGGTTCTGCACCCTCTGCCCCTCACCCCGAGGGTGAGCTCTGCACTCTCTGCCCCTCACCACCCTTGCTGATCACAGAACCCCACTCCTGACTCCATCCCGAGTGGAATCCTTTGCCCCACACATGTATGTCCCAGTCATGCACTTGGGTCATTTCTGTAGCAGTCACACAGTCTCCAGAATACTGGACCAGTAACCCCCCATATCTCGTCCAAACTCTTGCCACTCTGTTATGAAGCTTTTTAATATGTGTTTTTCCTTACCTTAAACCTACAAAGACTCATTAAAAGCAAAATAACCTTTAGAGGCATCAAGGGAGTATATCAGGCATCCAAAAACTGTACAATTATTCAGTTAGAGGCTAAATTTTCCAAATGACAGTCTATGCTAGTCAGTTTTATTCCCAATTACTGCCAAAAAAATCTATTTATAGGATGGTTGCTCCCAATCAAGGGAAGAGATGAAACGTCGGAGAATATAAAGAATGGAGGAAAACAGTCGAGATACACTGATAATTAATGCCTGAAGGGAAAGCAATTCACCGTGCATGGTATTCTCATTCAGTCAACTGCATTTCAACAAATTTAACAAATATGTGTACTATATACTGATTGCAACTACAAAGCAGAAGCAAATGCTGTTTTGCGGTGACTTTTTTTTTTAAAGCAAGATCGTACAAAGATTGTCCCACATTAAGTTCAGGCTGTTTTTACATGTCTTGTGAAAATACTGTAAAAGCTTTAGTATCATAGAGATTGCTCAACTAGTTAGCACATGCTTTAAGATATTAACTGTGGAAAAGAGAATATAACAGTAGGTTTCCACAGATAAAAGCACACAAAATAAGGAAATACCATTGCTTATACACCAAAAGTGATACGGACTTGGCAGTGCTGAACACAGTGTGTATTTTATATAATGCAGAACTCAGAATGTAAGCTACAATATATATGGAGCATATTTTATTGGAGAAAAATGGAAAAATAATACTGGTTATGGTGCCTCCATGTTTATGTTTTCTGTCCTTCTGTGGTTTTCTCTTGGCATCTTTCCTGACTGTATCTGTTTGCTTATTTGCAAGAAATGGGGAAGGTCTGTGCCATTTTTTCACACTTGTCTTATCTCAGTTAGATTCACTCTCTTTTATTTGAAGCTAATTAGTACTTTTGAATTTCTTGAAGCCTGGAGATAGTTTTACAGACCATTAGTTTGCAGGATGCCACCTTATCTGTTTGTCTTGACCTGGAAATGTTTTTCCCATACCGATCCCCACCCCCAAGATTAAATAAAAATACATATTTGAGCTAAGCAAGTACTATTTCCCATTTATATTCAATACAAAGTTTCATTTAGATGTTCAAAAATGATTCAGGAGAGATGGAAAATGTGTCAGCTTGACTGCAGAGAGCAGCAGGATTTTATTATATTGTCCCAAGAGCGACTCAGTGAAAGCGCTGTAAATTGCACCCTCTTTCACTTGCTGTTTTTCTTTCTCTACGTTCAAAAACCCCCCAAGCTCCCCCAAGCCATGGTCGTGCTTGTCTCCAGAAGCAAATTGTTTCCATGTCTGTTGCGGTGGCTGCATTACATGAAGCCCTTGCGCTTTCCCCTGGCAGGTGCTGTGGGCAAGGGGGCTGCAGGGTGTCCCCCCCTCCTGCAGGAGCACCACTCATGCTCTGGGGAGGGAAGAAACCTTAGTCTTCCCATCTGTCCTGCCCCGATGAATACTGGGTGGGACTTTTATAACCCATGGAAAAAGATGGGAGGAGTTTTTTCATCCCTTACCAGCTGCAGCAGACCTGCAATACCCTGGGCTTCTGTACCCAGGGCTGGGTGCCAGCGTGACACCCGTGGGGAACGCTGCAGCTGTCTCCCAGCGCAGTGTCTGCTGGAGCAGCTGTGGGGTGCTGGGGCTGCTGTGCCTTTACCGGCGTGTCGGTGTGTCCATGGACGTTACACCAGCTTCGCGTGAACAGCAGTATATAAATGCACCAGATCAGCATGTGGGGGAAGTAACTATTTCTCTTTTATTCCAACTTCACCGGTGGTCGGAGGCCAGCAGCTCGGCTCTTGGGAGGCTGCAAACCCCAACCGGCAGCGGGGAAGTGTGCAGCAAGCCCCGTGGGTTCTGGAGGAATTAGCAATAACTGTTTAGATGCATCTGGAATATTCTTTCTCCCTTATTTTCTCTTTGAAAGCTCATAAACCTACAAAGAGGCTGAACAGAGGTTTTTTTAAGAATGGGAGTAGTGGACTAAGCGGCCTTGTCTTGTTCTTGTATGTTGTCACTGAAACCAATGGACATCGGTGTACAGTGGTCTCTGAACTGAGGTAGTTTTATATCCTGTTGGCCTTTGGCTTAGCATCACTGTGTATGTCTGAAATCCTGTCTATGTATTTGCAGGATTGAGGCCATGACCATGACGGTCTCCAAAGTACTTCGGCTTGGTGTGAGCGAAGAGGCTGTTGTACCTTGTAGGCCAGGTGGTCAGGGACCTGCTCACAACCAGAGGCATCGGGGGGCTGGTTCCCCTCCCCGTCCTCAGTGTGACCCGCTGCTCCCAGCACCCAGGCACCGCGTTGTGCAGCACTATGGATTTATGTCTTCTGTCTCACAATAAACGTTACGTTTGCACATTAAATTGCAGTTACGCCTGGGGAGACCTGAAACTGTAATGCTTAACGTCGGTTGTTTGTGTCCTGTATTGAACCTTCATTCTTTATGGAAGAGGTGAAAGCTTTTATCTCAACTTCTGTGGAGCAGTAATAATAACTTGCTGTAAGCCTGGCTGACCCAAGTGCCACTGTTAGCTCGGGAAAACGAGATAAAGGGTATAAATCCACCTCCCTGAGTTTTTACAGCAAGTGTGGTTTTGGTTTTCTCCGTAACTTTCCTCCTCCTGCATGTTGGCATATGTGCAGCAAGTGTGTTTTTCTAATTAATGCCTAACATATTTTATTTTTTTATCTAATTGATATAGTTTTGATAACTGTGGAGGCTTGTGGAAATTCTTACTTAGTTTAAAACAACATCCTTTCATAGCAGAACAATGGGGCTTCTGGTGTGGGTATGTTGCCTTCAAATTCTGCATGTTCCTCATCACAGAATTGCTCAGTGTCTGGGTGATTGTAGTAGATGCAAGTGGTTTTGTTCATGATGTAACCAGTTTCCAAAAATAGTTCTGCTGGTTTGTGTGACACCATGTCAGAAAAACAGCAGTTCAAATAATTTTTTACAATGTTACGATGCAGTCACCTGTAATATAAAAACAAACAACAAAAAAGTCAAAGTGTTTTCAGTGGTACTTTGTAATACCTTGACTAAAATCAACAGAAGGGCAAGAGCTTCTTATTTCACTATGAAGCCTTTATTATCCTTTTTTGAAAGTAATTCCTGTAGTGCATCCTCATAAGCTGTGGGTTTTATAGGTCAGCATGGCTCATCCCTCAGCTACATAAGGATAATTAATTGCTATCTGAAATGCAAAGTCTCTTCTGTCAACACTGCGAAGTACAATCACCGTGTAAAATTTCTGCAGATGTTGAGTAGTGCTGCTGGCACTCAGATGGCGTGAGCATTGGTGTTCCCTGCCATGATTTCTTTACATCCTGTCTGCTTACGGTGCCTATCGTATGGGCTTCCTGGGTTAGGCTTTGGGCTGTCCTTTCACCAGTATACACTGGGGTTTGCATTTTCTCCCTCACAACTGAGTGTAAATTTTGTTGTCCATTGAGTAGATCTACCCAAAATGCCATCGAAGGGCCTGAGGTGCTGGCGGCCGGGCTGGGACCTCAGCGGGCAGCAGCCTCTGCCTGCCCGGAGCTCAGCTGTGCACCGGGAGCATCAGTATGTGCCGTTGCCTACCCAGCCTTGGCCACCGCCGTGGAAGAACGTGTAAAGAAAACGGGGGTGATTTCTTATGAAAAAGCAAGAAGTGTTTTGTTGAATCGTTCCTGACAGGGTGACTGTTGTGGTGCGGTAATGTTTCTAATGACAGCAGATGCTTTTTCACTGAGACTCTCCCCAGGAGGGGATGCCAGAGGATAGATAATTGGACATACTGGAACCACTTAGAAACTTTTATATCGTTTTATATTCATTGAAAAGATAATGACTGTTTCTGTCTTGAAGTGACCTAAAAACTGTAGAAAGACTATATGCAAAAGTATGTTAAAGTTGAGTCCTGTCTGCCTCCTGTGTGAGCTGGTAGATGTTTGTCAGAGGGTTCAGTATAAATTTGGTATAAACTTACGTGTATGCCTAGTTGCATACTAATTGTGTGTATTAATGCCTTTATATTCTGAACAAGAGCATTGCATTTTACAAAAAGTGGAATTTTTTAAGAAGAAATTCAAAATAGTTGAGATCTGGAGTGGCTCAAGAGCAAGCCAGAGCCTCAGTCACTGGCAAGACCCACTCTCCCTGGGCACGTGGACCTCTGATACCGGACAGTGTTGAATATCCTGCCTCTGTCATGGGACCGCATCGAACATTCAGTCACCCCCTTTCTCCCAGTTATGGTAATTTTAGCTTTGTCTCCTCCTTCATGGTTGCAGTTATTGAATTAGGAGTTATTTGCCATCTGGCACATACTTAGTTCACTTCATTGTAGTGTTAATATTTTTAGCAGCCAAAATCAGAATGATTTTTCTTTTGTCAATGAGAAGTGAAAGGTAAGAAGAAGAATGTGCTGCTGAAGATGGGGATGCTGTGAAAGTGTGATATGAGGAGATCTGGGTGGATCTGCTCCAACACATTTGATATAGTTATTTGCTTTGCTTTGTCTGCCGATCTGTGGACAAATGCCGTTTCAGGCAGCTACTGGTTCTCTGGCATTAACCTAACTGCTAGTGAATATTTTTTCTGTATCTCTAAAATGACATTTTGTTGGAAATGGCAAGAGCTGATTTGTGCAAGACTGTGGCTGAGATAGCGGACAGCTTTGCAAATCAAAATTCAGGCTCATTAGGCAGAGGGTGCCCTTGAATTACGCCTGTTATTTTGGTAGCCAGACACCATAGCGCTTGTGCCTGATGGCAGGTTGAGTTACTGTCTGACTTCTATAAAGGCAAGAAATCCACCAGATTGCAAACCTGTTTGGGAAATTTTCCTTGAAGATCCATCACGATCAAAAGGTACTGATTTTGTACCTCAGTCAGTTGAAAAATCTTGCCGTTGGAGTGAGTGTGTATAAATGCCAATTTAGGCTGTTTCTAGAACTGTGCAGCTCTGCTAATGCCTTTGTGTAAGTGTGGGATTCCTAATACGGGTGTCCGGCAGGAATTTTTGTACATTTTTTTATTTAGGTGTTGTTTTTTTTTTACTTACACTTTATGGAGATGAAAATGTTTTAAATTTATGGTGTAATTAAATCTCTTGTAAATAGTATAGTGAAACTTTATAACTCCCTTCAGCTGGGTGGTTTATTGATCATTTGTCTCCAGGAGATGTTAATTGCTGATGCGATTTTCAGTTAGGTGAGATCCTGTCTATTATGTGTCTCAGTTCCAGTGCAGGCTCATGTTTGTTCCATATTTTCTTGTGTAATTGTAATGGATTTTTTTCATAAAAAGTCATTTTGTACCTAGGGCACTGAACCTTAATGATATTTATACATGCCAGCTCTTCTTTTAAAATGCCAACTCAATATATAATGTTTAGTTCTTTTTGTGATTTTTAGATGTTACTTAATAGAAAATCTGATAAAAATACTGCACAGAAACCTTGTACAGAAGCAGCAATATGTTTTTTGTGTGTGTGATAATGTATGTACACACAGATATATATACACACATATATGAAGAGTTGTTTGTCTTCTCAGATGGTGGATGTTCTTACACGTTGATCATTAAACATTTGAAGATCCCACTACATCTGCTTTTCTCCTGGTATGTCTCTCTCCTTTAGTGACTGCTTTGTCTTTGCCCAAGCTATCTATTAAATTAGACTTTAGTGATGTATATGATGATTATATATTCTGTAGCACTATAGTCTATCTGTAGTATAAGTATAGAGTGCTATATATAATGTATGTATATAGTGCTAAGCTATATATATTATATAAAAAAATACACATGGTATAGCATCTATATTACGATATTCTGCAGTGCGTATACCATAAACTTCAGTAATGTCCTGTCACTCTGTACACGTACAAATAATAGTGCAGTGAGTAGGAAATCTGCCTGAGCCTCTTCAAAACCTCGTAGCTCTGGGACTGCGGATGGTACAATCCCGTGAAATAAAATGAGGTAATGGACTAAAGACAACGACCAGGAGTGTATCACGGGGTGTGGAGACACTTTCCTTCTGCGTAGATGTAGCTGAAAGTAGAGACCTTTGTAGCTGATAAAAAGGCTGTGACAAAGGTTATTTTTTTTCCTCTGGGGAGAGATTTAAAAGGAAAGAAATTTTATGGAAGATGTGTGGATAATGTCAGTGGATGTCTTTACAAAATGTTATGGAGCCCCTGTAAATAGTTCTGTCAGGGCTTCACAGAAAAATGTGGCTCTCAGCATTTCTAAAACACTTTATAGATTATAGGAACAAATGACTTTGCTATGGGAGAATTGGCTCATGATCCATCCAGCGCCCTGCTTGTGCCTTGCTTCACACATGGCAGATACAGGGCTGGATCTCCTCACTTAGGTTTCAGTCATGATGTGAATAGAAAGGAAGGGTAAATAAATCTACAAATGTGAAGGAATGAATGCTTATTAATTTCTGTATATCAGCTGGTGGCTAACGCTGTCATTGCATTTCTGCAAGTGCTGTTTAATAAGGAAAAATGCTAACTTTCTCCATCCCTCTCTTCCGTTCTGTCATAGTATAAGTGGCACATACAAGAGAGGAGAGGAAGAAAAATATGCGAAGTCAAGCCAGTATTATTGTACTAGAGCACTTTTCCTCCTACCTCACATGCCAGGAATACGTATATGTGATTTATTGCTATTTTGCATGGATGAACACCATCTTCTCGTGCAGAATTGCAATTAAAGCAGGCAGAATCTCATCAGTCATCCAGCCATGTTTTCATGACATGTACAGCTTGCAAGTCAAACACTGAAATCTTTATTTAAGCAAAATTGTCCTTTGTCACAGTGCAAATTGTGTATGAGTAAGGAGTTAATTGCACAGTTGCTAATTCTAATGAGGTGCCATATTAAGGAAGAAGCTGTCACAGTAGGACCGACATCAGCATGATTTTACATTTTGGTGGGTGTTTGTTTAAGTGGTAACAAACATGTTGGTATTCTGCACATACAGGTGTGCAGCCCACTCCACCATGAGTTTGTCACAGTGCATTTATATTAATAAAAGTGTGAACAGTAGTAAAACTTAGGAAAATTGAAATTACAAATGAGATTTATTACTCAGGGACATTAAAAAAAAATACACGACTGGATCTGCTTCGCCAAGGACACCAGCATTTGTCCATCACACGTACTTTCTAATTCAGGTTTTATGTCTTTCAAAAGTTTCTTCAAGCCTTGCTTAGTTGCACTTACTTGAACCTAATACAGAAATGAGTGCTGAAATTTATGTCTGCTGCTGTGCAGGAAGACAGACAAGAAGGTCCTAGCCCTTCTGGCCCTAACTTCCATCAATATACATTAATCTGTTCTTCAGTATGCTGTTGATGTCCAGAATAAATGATACCTATTCCTCCCTTATGTTATTACTCTTAGTACTGAACTATAGGTAACACAACCCCACTTGAATGTTTTTGGCATGAGTACGTTTCCTTTCCTTAGCCTTTCTTTCTGATTGCATTCTCTACTCCTTTGCTTGTTTTGATTTCTTTTCCTTAGCAGGAAGAGGTTCAAATTATATTTTTTGCTTGGGGGATCAAAACTGCAGAGGACTCCAGGTACATATGCAGGGATAGATATGGGTTGCTGAAATGTAACATCCCCCTGAGCGCTCATGCTGGCTTTTTTCTATTTGCTGTCACCCGCAGTTCTTTTTCCATGTCTGTCTTTGTCTCTGAAGTTCCTTGTATCAAATACACAGCATTTTGTAGCAGTCTTTCCCAAATGCTGTAGTATTTTCAAGATATGTGAGGGTGTCTGGGAATTACATAACACTACGTTTTGTATTAAATAGTACTAATATAAGAGTGGGATTTGGGAAGCTTTTAGATGTCTTAATTCGGTTGACTGTGAATGCAATGGGACAGGAATTACGCCAGTGGTTTGTTCTTGAGTCTACTCTTGTGAGACACCTCGTAATCCTTGCATGTGGTAAATTCCAGGATCACAGGATGAGTAACCACAGTTTTGATAACTCCTGAGCTTTCTGTTGTTTCATTTGTCTTCATAGCCCTTGCTGTGCTGTGCCAAGCCACTGGTGCAAGTGCTCTTCATCGTGTACCTTAGTCACAGAAATGTGTCTTCCCTGCCTTGTGCCCTGTATAGACAGGTGTCTATAGGCAAGTGTCAGGACTTGGGCCAGTATCCGTATTTAATTTTCTTTGTGATCCCATCTCTAATAGATGTGGCACGTACTGAATCTTCGAAGAATTACACTGCTTGGAGATGCAGTTTCTGCTCATTCAGAATCTAGCTACAGGAAACGCTGTTCTCTCATCATAGTCACATTATTCTTGAATGGTAGATGGTTCAGATGGAAATACCCTCCTGTTTATACATTCATTGGTAGATAAGCAAGGAGATTGTTTTCCTTGTGTATTGACCAGTTTGGGTAGCATTACCAAACCCCGGGTCAGTATTAATTGGTTTTGCTGTAGAGCATGTCACATTGTATAAGCCTTGCCATGAAAAGACAATGTTTTCTCCCGAAACTCTGTCTGCATAGATGTGGCAAATCCTCAGCAGAAAACAACTGAAATCAGCTTTGTCTTGTTGTTTGTGTGCCACCTGCTTATCTGGAGAGATTAAAGGAATGAAAGAGGTGAGCACTGGGGAAGCAAAACCGTTGAAGAACACAATCTGTCTAATTAAACAAAAAGATCAAGATGTGATTCGATTTCAGTATGTGACTGTCTGCATAGGAGAAAGTATTGGATACTAAAGTGCTCTTTAATCTAGGGGACAAAAGCATAAATCAGCATACAGAGTGGCTGCAGGTAAAGCCACTATGATTGAACCAACAAGTTTTAATGGTGGAATGATTAATAACTGAAACAAATTACCAAGCAACGTGGGAAATTCTCCATTTCTTGATATCTTCTGGTCAAGCCTGGATACTTTCAATGTGTGGTTCAAACAAAAACGAGTTAGAACTGTCAGCACAGGTTAAGTATGGTGCTACTGGATGTCAGGTTGGGAGGCCTCCTCCCAGATGACACGCTCTTCATTCGGCAAGCGTTGCCCAAACAGCCAAGTGTGTCTTGCCCGGCATCCTCAGCCTGAGCCGGGGCCACCTGCAGAGAGGGAGGGAAGACCCTGAAGTGCTTGTCACACACCCTGGTGTTTTACACTTGAGGTATGAGATGGAAGGAAAGGGTCCAGCAGAGCTGGCTTTGGGATTTCAAGCACAGCAGAGCAATGATGCAATCACTTCACATCCACAGGGGCAGGGATAAAGCCCATTGGCCAAGATGCTTAAACAAAAGCACTGTCATTTTTCCATGTCACTGTGTTATTGGCTCTATCCTGTATTTAGTCAATTTGGAACTTGTCACTAATTTTTCATAAGAAGATGCAACTTTGCTCCCTAATAGCCGCTTGACTCCTTTTCATCCCCAGTGAGCCTATTTGCATTGTGTGCTTGGAAGACTCTATTTCTGCTAAATGGAGAGGTAGTCGTAGTTACGAGACAGCTGTGGTTCATCACTGGCAGAACTTTAGATCATTAATAATATAAGCTCATGCCCCCCATCTATCAATCAGTTAGCTTTTCAAATAAAATTATAAGAAATCTGCTTAGCTCAATGTAGTTGGAGTAAATCAGGGACATCTATACACTTGCTGAAGATTGAGAGGCTGGAGGTTTTCCAGACTTCATCTTCTGGATGAATTGTTGAGGATTTATTTGCCCTTTTATTTCTTGACAGCTATTGCTTTTATTCATGGCAGAGGTTAGAACAATTGCACAGAACTATTTGAAAAAATATTAAAATTAATGATTTTATGTGTAAACTCCTTTTCCCCACTCTGAACATTAAGGGATAAGAAAATGAAGAAGCTCTTCTCTTTGAGGCAATGAGACCTCAGAGGTCTTGCCTGTCTCTCTTCAAAAGAAGAATGGAGGTGGTTTCCAGAAAAACTGAGCTTCTGAATCAACTTGTGCTCTGTAATGGTTGTGCTTTAGGAGCTTCAGAAGGACAAGAAGTTTGCATGCCTGCCTCTGAGGTCAGTATGTGCAGCAGAAGAAAGTAAAGAAACACTTGGGATAAAGGTGTTGGAGAATATTAGGGCTCTTTAGATGAGGAAACCTGAAATATTATTAACCCTTTAATAACATTTATTCAGTGGCTTCTGCCACCAAATGCTGATAGTTTCTATGCAGACTTCACTATATAGATAAGAAAACTTGTTATTAAATACTGGAGTACTCTTGTTTTGCATATGACTTGAATTATTAAATAGCTTGTTGATGATTTGCTGTAGGCAAAATAGTCAAAGTATGTATTTTATCTGTGATGCTCATTTGACCTCTGCTATTAGGCTTTTGTTTGCTTACTGGATAAATGTGAGTGTAGAATCAAGTGAAAAATTTGCAAAGCTGCTCTGTTTTCAGTGTGTCAGAGGAGAAAAAGGCTCCTTGCCTTTATTGACATAAGGTCATGTTCTTTATGCCGGGATAACTAGAGTGTTTGTCTTGCTGCACATCTCTAATAGAGACAGTCCTTTTTACCACGACAGAGTGGTGCCTTTAGCCTGACGCCCACCAGTGCTGAGTTGAAGTAGAATTATGGGCTGTCTTTTATAGGGAATCAGTCAACATGCAGTAGCTGCCCAGTAGTCAAAATGTATTTTGATCAAACACAGGGAATGGGGCAATGAACAGAAGTAGGGAATGATATAAAAAATTCGTTCACACAACCTTTGTCTGAGACTTATATTCAGAATGTTTTTTCTAGAATTTCTTTGCTCAGAGTATGAATTTATTGTAATTACATTAATAAAATTGGCTATCGGCATGAGTGACTTATGGATAATGTTTTCATTTAGCTTTTTGTTTCTACTTGACAGCCAAAGATTAGCTTAGATCTTGACAAAACAAAAAATAGGCAGTGGTTCATGCAAGGAAAAATAAAATAAATACAGTTTTGTTAAAATTTTGAAAAGGTGAAAAAAAACCAGGAGACGAGAACAGGAAAGGACTAGAAAGAAATAATGTGCACCTGCACATGGTTTGTAATATATTTTTTTGGTACATTTTCTGCTGCTTTTTTCCTAGTCTCTGTCTATCAACACAGTCTCCTCATATAAATTCTCAGACAGTTCAAGAAGGCTGTGGAAAAGAACTGTAACCTATAGAAGAAGTACAGTTCTTACTGACTTTACGAAGATAAGGATCTGAGACCCTGTGTAAGTTCAATTCATACAGTTACGTGAAGGAGAATGAATCACTGGGGAAAGCAAACTAACTGAAAACTCTTTTGAGATGGGATTTTCAAATTGTTCCAAAGGAAAGTAGGTGTCCAGACTCCATTAAAATATAACCGAAGCTGGAACATAACTCTCCCAGTCTTTTCTGATAAACTTAGTTCAGAAAAAGTTCATTGTGGCTGATAGCCTTGAACATTCATAGTTCCACTATCAGCTTCAGCCTTGACATGAAAGAACTTGGAAGCCACGGAAACCACTTCTCTAGCATTAGTCCCATGGGACGTGTGACAGCAAAACTTCACACAAGGGGAGGATAGGGAGCAGTACAATAACTGCTAACGACATCATTTTCCACAAAACCAATTTTAATCTGCTGTTTAGGGACTTGCAAATGGCCTTAAATAGCTCTTGCCGCTAAAGAAGCTCATTGGAAGTGCTGTTCAGCAACGCACTTAAACATCTGCACCTTCGTTTAATTGTTCTCCAAGATATGTTTAGGTCAATCTTCAAAAGTTGCTGTGTCTAATGTTTCTGCTCCCCCCTTCAGTAGTAGAGGAGGAGTAGAGGGGGGAACAGCTGTGTGCTCTCCCAGGCTTCACTCTCAGACTAAGCGTTGTTCAGTAATTGTACAAATACGAGGCTGTGCAGATGCTCATACTGTGATTTTCCTCCTTTCTTGTGTATTTTGATCAGCAGAACGTTAGGCTGTGGTTTAGTCTGCAGTTTGTATAGATTATGACACGGTCTTCTAAAATATAGTACTGGGGTTCAACTTTGTTTCCTACAAAAACTGACAGAAGTTTGCAAAACTGATGATAGGAGTCAAACCAGTGAGATGATACTGTCAGTAATAAATTTATTAATGCCTTTTTCTACAAAGCCATGTCAAAACAACCATGTTTTTGTTCAGCAAAGGAGAGAGAAGCAGTAAAATTGATGTTGATCTGCTGTATGTATGTAAACCATTCTGGGGAGATAGAAACCGGTAAGGCAGAGTGGAAGTAGAGATGTACTCCCACTTGCGTTTTGTTTTTCCTGCCAGTGATTACATGGTGGAAGACATCTCTGCTGCCACTTTTGTACATTTTTTTTGTTTCTGCTGATTTCCGTCAGAATGAATTCTTGCCTACACACGCAGAGATATCCTCATAAACCATAAGGGGCTTTATAAAGTAGTTACAACCGAGTGTTACATCTGTGTGTCACAAATGGCTGTGATGTACTAAAGCATTGCTGTAGATACTGGTTTGGTGTAGGACCAGCTCCTTGAACAGAAGTTCATTATTTCCCTTAATAAACCTCTGGGGAATATCTAGAGTATTTTTCCAGAAATTGGGGAAGATTTCTTCTAGAGACATTTTCTTCCTAGAAATCAGGAGCATTTTGTTATTCCATTTATGGAACGTTAAATATTATGTCCACGTTTTGTGACCTTAATCTTCAGCTTATTCCCAGGCTTGGTAGTTTATTAATTGTGGTGCAGGAGGTACATCCTACTGGCTAGCTCACCAACAGGGTAATGTTAGCAGTATTCCCATCCCACCCTCATTTAAACAAAAGAAGTATTTCTGTTGCCATGGATCATCCGAGAGAGAGTGTGCCTAGCGTACAGGAGGGGAGGACAGGGGAGGGGAAACTGCAAATGGTGGTCTGAGAAGCAGTGGGCTGGGTAAGGAGACTGGACCTGGCTGCTTGCTGGGTGTGGCGGGCTGGGACTTGGAGAGTTAGGAGAGAAGAACAGGAAAGGCTCAGCAAGCACAGGAGTGGACTGTGGCCGGGGTGGGAGGGTATGTAAAAGTGGTCCCTTAAGCATGCTTGTCAAGTCCAGAACCTAGCTTTGCTGCATCTTGCTGGTTTTCTGCCTTTTTTTGGCTGTGGAACCTGCTGACCAATGCCCCATCTCTCTCCAGTGCTCATCTGGTGTTAGCAGGTACTGCATCGACTTTCATATGAGCATGGATGTCTCAGTTCTGCTGTGATTCCTGTCAGTACTGATACAGATAGAAAGTCTGTTCTGCAGTTTTTTATAAGCCATTGCGTGTATATTATCTATAAACCATGTAGTACACAGAAATCAAGCAAAAAGGAATTACCCAGTGATCAAAGTCGCACTGGAAGAGGATGCCAGTGGTGTTCTGGGTTAGCGTGGTTTCTCCATGGTTCGCTAATGCATGTGTGTTGTATGTGATCCTCCCATTGCAGCATTGCATCACAACTTTTCTAAGTGGGTTCGTTCCCAACAGACCTGCCTGTGGTATAAATCAAGTCTGTATGGAAAAGGGGACTGCTCTCGTGCCAGCTGGGCCTCCGCTTCTTACCTCAAAGCTGAAAGATGCACAGGGAGTGAGGCTGGAAAGCGTGGGACAAGGATGCTGTGAAGTTTCAGGCAGGTGAATGCTGCTGTCTAGAAATGGATCCTGGCCTCCCACTGACAAGAGCTCCTCTGGGATGTGAGACAAGTCAGAAAAACTTGGTCTCTATAAACAATATAAATTATATCTTCCTTGTTGCCTACATAGAGGTGTCATGGCAGCTGTGTTTGAACATAAAATACTCTGGAAAACTCAGGGTCCAGAGAAATGAAATTAGGCACCCAAACCTCTTGGCTTTAATCTACTTATACAGTTCTCCTTTTCCTGCAGTAATGTTTTGAAGCTGAACTCAGTTGCGTGTTTGCAGAGTGTTTTAATAGTGTACACTGAAGAGCACCAGCCCCCGAGGGATGGTTTGCTGCAAATGAGGCACTGGAGAGCTCTGTGGAGCAGCAAGGAGAGAACAAAATATTGAGCAGTTGACTCCTGAAGTGGAGAGGGCACACTTCTTCTCTGGAAAATGTCAGCTAAGGACTGTGACGGTGCAGGGATGCAGCAGGTACATCTGGGTTTACTGAAGGCCCAGGGGATGCCACCTCAAGGACACAGGTGACCAGAGCCCCCCCATCCACTCGACATCATGTCCTGCGTGGGGAGAGATGCTCTGCAGCCTTTGCTGTTAGGGCTGCATCCAGCCCTAGTCACAGGGGGCTGTCTGGCTCTGTTAGTGTGCTCCTGATCAAATTCAGAGGAAATTGGGTAATTCTTCTGTTTTGGTGATATGACAACAAAGGCAAGGGCTGAGGATGTTCGTGTTGCTCTGTGAGGAACAGGGTCTCTTTCCTCCCGTGGGAAGGCTCAGAGTTGAGGCACTGCATCTTTCATTTGGCATCTAGGCACAGCACAAATCTCTTAAGAGCCACCCCAACAACCTGCTGTACCTTTTGACAGAAATAGGTGACGACGTGTTTATTTTTTAGCAAAAGGTAAACATGCATCCATAATCTGTTACTGGTTACGGGCTGTGACTTCCAGAGGTGCGTGGCATGGCAGCCTCGGTATGTAGCCATGTGAATGATGTGTCGCCGTTTAAACCTCGAACGCGTGGATTGGGGTTGTTTCTTTCTAAAGCATTTATTCCAGGCTGCAGCAGCTGGCTGTACATCTGTATTCTCTGGGTGTGCTTGCGTTTGCAGTGAAAGACAAACATGTAATTGAGTATAGGATGTAGAATCCTTTTTTTTTATTATTATTATAGAGAACTCTTCAAATGGAGTATGAAGGATAAAAGGGTAATTTCACACCTGAAACCAAAAAAATTAGTTATGAACACTTTTTCGTGTTCATGTTTTAGAGGTATGGGTTTATAAATGATCTGAATTATTAGGTTGCACTTAGTTGTTAGACACACTGCAGAGTCTTTGGGGTTGTTCACATTAAATTATCTTGTTCAAAACTGAAAGTAGTCAATACACCAGTGATCTTTCTTCTTTGTTCCCCACCCTGATCTTTTCTGATACATTAATTCTTGCTTGTAATCAAGTCCAGCAGAATAGGCTGCAGTAGGAAAAGCTGTTTAAAAATCCTGCCAAGAACTTTTACTCCAGTTCTGAGCAGAAACCTGGAACTGCAGTTTTTAAAGATGTAGACCTTCTTTAGATCAGTGCAAATCAGTAACTCCACTGAGGATGACAGAATTTAAATCCCATCCTCCCCACCCTTATAACTGAGATAAAAATTGTGGTTTCAAGTGATTTTTGAAAAAAACCCATGTTATAAAATTCCACAGAAAATGTTTCACAGCTGCTCAGAATTTAAGGAAAGTTAATACTTCCAGATGCACTCGAGAAAAATCTCATTTACCTGATTTTGCAGCTAATGTACCACTAAAGTTAATGAGATGTAAGCTCTTAAGTCATTTAGTTGCTTTTGAAAATTTTACTTAATGATCAATTCCAGATTTTCCAAAGTATTTATTTTCAGGTATTTCAAAAACTGTTGTTATGACTCTTTTATTATGATTCAGCATTCCTTTGGTCTACTTTACATAAATATACAACAGTACAAATTTTATGGTAAATCTCCTTTACCTTACTAGAAAGAAAAATCAGTCTTTTGTTGCTTTCATACCAGTAGAAAAAAATAACAGAGGTCATAATGTGCTCACAAATAAGGGCTGATAGAGAACTGGAGCAGAGAGACATGGGAAGACATTTAGGGTTTTGCTAAGTGGAAGTGAAAGTTCTGTGCATTAGCAGTGAATGGGGAGGCGGCTGGGTAGCACGGAAGCACTGTCTGCTGCAATCGCATCCTTGATCTGACTCTTCCTGACAGTCAACAGCAATTGAGGGCTCTGAAGGGAACCGGCTGAAAGAAAAACAGGGTAAGAATTGGGTGAAGGGAGAATGACTGGTGGGGAGGCAGGTAGCTGCGAAGTTAAATACAAATTAGAAGTCCTTTAGTGTAATCTCTTCTGATGTCATGATGACCAAGGCTGTAAAGGATCTGCCCTTGAATGGCAGAAGGGCATGGGGCAGGATGAGACCGGGGAAGGGCTGACTACAGAGCAAACGTACCAAGGGGTGGGTGGATAAATGCTCTCGAATGTAAAAAATCACAATAGTTGGAAAGAGCAGAAAGGAGATTAAACGGTTGACAGTTCAGGGGAAACACAAAACATGACACTGCACAGAAATGTTATCTAGAGGAGTTGGTCGTGGTAGTGTCTTTTTTGTAGGGGCACAGTGCCGGTATTTTAACAAGGGCCATGTGTAACAGCATTTGCTATCTCCAGCTCAGGCACTCAGGGTTTTCCTGAAGAAAGAAGCTCAATGGTAGCACGTTCACCTTGCCCTTTGGTCTTGGGGTTTCCATAGCTGTGGGCATGGGGGCTGCAGTGGTTGTGCTGTTGGCACGGTGAGCGTGAGAAGGCAAATTCCAGTTGCAGCAGAAATTTGTGATGTTCATTTGGGCGGTGGGTTGTGGTGCAGGATCACAGTGTAACAAACAGCTACTCCCAGTGCGTTGGATGGGTTATGAAACAGCTCCTCCAGCACCAATCCCACGTCCCTGTGTGCTTTTCCACCAGGGCTTGCCCATCGTGCACATGTCCATCGCGAGGCTTTGCAGGGTGCTGAGACGATTAGAGATATGTCCCGAGTGAACCGTCCTGTTCCCATACAGGGTGCATCAGCTGAGGTGGAGATGTTGCAGAAGTAGCCCCCAGCTGCTTATCCCACTTAATTTCGGGAATTTCATTGCAGTGGTTTGTCCTCAGTCTCGTTTTCAAGGTTGCCAGCACAAAGCAAAAGGAGTTGCCTAATTGGAACTCAAAAAGATGCTCCTTTTATCACCTACGTCTCAGCTTGTCAGTGGCAGTAGGGCCACTGGATCTCAGGTTTGCTGACCTATTTCCACTTTTAACCCATTTATGAAACCAGTGCTCCAAACTGTTGGCCTTTTCTCTTCATAACCTTCTTTTAGTAACTAAATGAGTACATATTCATTAGGCAGAGCTGGAAGGCAGATCGTAGCTCTGTGAGAGTATCCATGTATTTGTGCACTTTATTCCAAGACCATGTCCAGTATGAGTCTTGGTCCATGGGTGAAAATATCCTCTCTTGATCCAATAGGATGTTATGATTTAGGTGAGGAAATGAAAAGTGGATTTAGCTGGAATACTGCATACCACACTTGAGTGAGCTATTTACTCTTCAGGGGACTGAAATATTTTATTATTAGGCCACCAACTGGAAGTAACACTGCAGAAGTTTAGTTGGGTATGAAATATCTACTCTTACATAGCATTTCTAAACTGTTAGCCAAATGAAAGATAACGTTTTTTCACATACTGTTTCGAAGTGGCCAGTCTCAATCTGTGATTCTGAGCAAACAGGGGCTGTGTTTTCATCGTCAGTGAATAGTAGATGCAAATACATTTTGAAGGCAATTAGGCAGAGTATTTTTATTTTTGCTCACAATAAACTGCAAGCACAAAATTGCTAGCACAAGTTTGAAGGTTATTTACTAAGATTATATGTCACATATGATTAATCTCTTACCTACTTTTTTTCTCTTATTAGCAAAATTTTAAATTTCTAGGGGATCTGTACGGCTTTCTAAGGGATCAGATTACAAGGCTGAAAATAGTTATGACTGGTGTGCAGAATATATTGCAGTAACTAGGTGGTTCTTGCTGCTCAGCTGTTCTCAGGTAATGTGCATCTCTCTCCCAGCATCCCAGCAACATCAGCCACCCTGAAATACTGTGGATCAGCGCATCCTGGAGAAATGTATGGCTGTCATATGGCCACTTTCTCCTGCTGTTCTTCACCAGCATTGCTCTAATAAGATAATGAATGACATCAAACTGCCAAACAGATCTGCAGGGAACAAAAGGCTTGTTGTTTCCCCAGTGGAAAGGAACATGTTAAACATTGCTTTCCTTCCTGTGCCCCCCCACTGCTGTTGGCGGTTGCTGATCAAACTGTTGAGTGCTGCTTTGTCCTCCTCCGTGGCCACAGGTCCCTGCCACCTTCCTTTTTGCCAGTGCTTCTGAAACTGCCCGAACTGCAGGAGATAGCCAGGTGAAAACACATCCAGCCACACACACATACAGAGCAAAGGTCTCGGTGTGGTCTGTCTGCACCAGCAGACACTGGTCGGTATGAGCATGTTCAGAAGGCAAACAGATCTCAGAGTTGTGTGTAATTGAGGATGGGAGGTGGGGACAGGGTGGAGGAAGAGCAGGATCGCTGTTCTGGAGGGCAGCCCCGTGCTTAGGTTAGCTCACAGCGAACAATGAACCAGCACCTTGGACCCAAAGTGATGCGTTTTTCCACAGGTCTGATGGGAGGCTCAGGTAGAGCACCGTGGGCTTCACGGGATCTTTATTACTGAGTATTTATGCTATAGCTCTACAAGTGCTGCAGGAAGCTGAGGAGATGATGAAGGGGGCTCACGCTGCACCATCTGACACCTGTTCAATTAATTATTTTCTAAAGATGATTTTATGATGTCATGCAAGTTGGAAGCCATAATTTTGCTGTCAGCCCTGTCCTCAGTGTCCTTTCCTCTGGAAAAAATAGAGTGAATCTTCACAGCAAAAGAGATCTCAGTTTTAATACACCACGCCTGCTATAATAATAGAGGCGGTTTTAAGGTTAGAATAGCATATAGACAAGATGATAATTATTGCTCTGAAGTTCTTCTGGAGAAGAAGGCAAGAGGAAATTTTCCATTAACATCAGAAACAAATACAGGAGAAGGTGACAAATAAATGCTTCCACCATGTTACTTCTCCATGATCAAAAGACACTTGCCTAATCCCAACATCTAATTGTCACATGATTAAAAATGTATGAGATTTCATGAACATATAAAAGATTGTGTACAGCAGCATAAGTACTTGATTTAAATGCATAATTAATTGCTTCACTCAGCTTTATGTTGAAATGCAAGATCAACAAGGCAGGCATCTAAGAGACGTACTGAAGTTTTTGCACCAAAGCAGCTTATTAGTGAAACTATGC
Source organism: Strix aluco (assembly GCF_031877795.1). Taxonomy (NCBI): domain Eukaryota; kingdom Metazoa; phylum Chordata; class Aves; order Strigiformes; family Strigidae; genus Strix; species Strix aluco. The sequence continues at coordinate 11,933,328 of NC_133941.1, read as the reverse complement.
TGATAACTTTTCCACTTTTAGACAGCTGGCTGAAGGGCAAAAAGAAGCTATCTGTAAATCTGGGGGGTGGTCTTCGATATATTTGAGATGCTACCGAGTTAAAAAACTTCAAACAACCCCAAAACACAGGCACATCCATTATTTCAATAATTAACTTTTACTTACCAAGAATGTATTTGGTATGCAAAAACATTTTAAAAGTTGCACATTGATAGTGGTCATAAAGTGTAGAAAATCCTGTGCTTGCTGATTAGGTATCTAGTGTAAGTGTAACCATGTACCTCACCAGAAACCCACCCTGCTTGTGACTCGTGTGCAGTCCCTGCAGAGAACTTCCATGGATTCAGAAAAGACAAGGTACAAAGCTTCTGTAGGTTTGACTGTAAATTATGCATTTATATTATACGCAGTGCACACATAGAAACACCACTGCTTTCTGAGAGTTTGCACTTTTACCATATTAATTCAGTAAAATCCTTAAGAGTACTGGTTAATTGTAAAGAATACAGTTCAGTATTGGACCCAAACATTACTCTCTAGTTATTTTTAGCTATCTTAATTTCTGCTTTAGAAGGAACATTAATCCAATTCACTTTTTTTTTTTTTTTCCCCCCAGTATATGCCAGGATTCAACTGTTTTATTTCAGTTTGGTAGCACCGAGTTGTTTTTGTCCTAACTGATTGTAATGACAGCTAAATGTCAGCTTCATTTATATCTTAGCTCAGAATACAAACAGAAAAGTATACAAAAAGGAAGATGTTTTGTTATACACTCTGTGAATTATTTTTGCTGTGTACCTTATGCCAAACAGTTTTGATTCTGCATGTGACTTACAGTCCAAAAGCCATAGCGATACATTTTTCTGATTAAATTATTTTCAATATTTTGCATCTAGTGCAGAAAAAACACTATTAAAATAAATGCATACCAAAAAAAGTGGAACTTTGTTGAAACGTAATTCCATCAAGAAAAAAACCACAATATTTTTATATAACATTTTGGATATATTTTATGTCAAAACATGATCACCAGTCAAACTAGTGACATCTAAACCCAATACATTATTGTGACTTCTAAAATAAAAAATCAGAACAAAACTAAATTTATTATAGCTTTGCCTTCATTAAACACCATGTGTTGGTGGTTTAAACACAACAAAACTCTAGTATTCTTCAAAAGTGTCTACTAAATATAATAAAAAGAGTAAGAGAACAATTAACATTTAGTCTGTTACATTAAAAAATTGGATGTACATATTTCTATTGCCTGTTAGCTTTACCTAAGTCTTTTCAACTACTACAAAAATAAAAAGAAAAAAAGAAAACTCATTGTTCAAAGTCAAAAACATTCAGATCAGTTGATACAACGTTACAGTACAGTCAACTAACATCATTCAAGGTCTCCTTTTCTCCGTGTACGAGTCCTTAGACCAGTGTTACAAACCCAGTTCAATGCAGTTTCAAAACTGTATGTTAGCTTTGCAAGATACTGTACTCTACTGATGGCTTCAGAAGAATGGGGTTGTGCTACTTTTGAATCACAGGGTAACCCCAGCCTCTCATTAATTTTATTCAGCACTGTAGTTAGAACAGCATTAAGTTTAGCACAATAACTAAAAAAAGGAAAAAAAAAAAAAAAAAAAGAATTGGAAGCTAGGTGAAGCTGCCATTTGTGTCAAACAATTGCGATACGCTATACTAAAAAATTCTGAAATATCCACCTGTCCTCACCGCTCTGCCACAAACTAGCAAAGTCAAAAATACAAAAGTCTTCAACTTCTCGTTTTTGCAGAATAAAGCAAAAAAGTCTTTGTGCTCCTTACTACCAGAAGCAAAATATCCTCTGAGTTACCACATGTAATAGCTTCTGGATGTGTCGACTTGGGTTGGCTTGGTCTCTGCAGAACCATCCTTGTCTTTTTCACTGTCACCTTCCCAGAGATTAATAAGTGGTGGGTAGAGCTCATTCAGTGGGATTGAAGAGGTCTTTTGCATATATTTTTTCAAGGAGTGGTGGTAGTTCTTTCTCTTAAATCTTTTTGCAATATAAACAGAAATGGAGGCGAGGCTAATGACAGCAAACATGGATCCCATTACTGCTGCGAGGGCAGTGCTGGTTTCTTGGTCTGAAATATCTAGTGCAAAAGCTGCATTTTTTGTTGTAACGTTAACACAGGACTTCTGTGTTTGCTGATGGATACTTGACACCGTTAGACACACTTCATAATCTGTGGATGGTTGTAAATGCGTGAGGTTATATTCATGTACATCAACCGGGACCCTAGCAGTGTACGTAATGTGAGGGTTGTCAATCTTCATAGTGGCTGACGACCATTTTAAATTGGAAGTCATGACATTGGAATTAACTTTCCAGGAAACTAAGATTGAATGTGATTCAGCTTGCTTAACGTAGATTTTCAGAACCTGGGTACCATCCAAAAGGGTTCCGTTCACCCGGATAGTAGCGACCCTTGTGTCAGCCCCTTCGATGTTTTGAGCAACACAGGTGTATCTCCCAGAGTCTTCAACCTGGATGTTAGAGATTTCCAAGGTGCCTTCACTACTCAGCTTGTATTTGTCAGAGAGACTTTCGACAGTTACTTTATTGCCGAGAGGAGTAACCCAGTAAATTTCTGGCTCAGGTTCTGCCATGGCCCGACAATCTAAAAACACTGTCATGCCAATGTCCAAGTTTAAGTGATTTGGAAAGGTCTCATGAGAGATCATTGGAAGACATTGTTCATTTGAATCCTGTATTAACACTTCCTTCACCTGCTGTCCTCTGTATTCTGGAGGCATAGCGCAAAACATGGAGAGAGGTTCCATGAAACGGATATTGGTTTTGTTTGAGTTGATCCAGTGAATGACACAGTCGCACCTGAGTGGGTTACTGTGGATACTGATCTCACGCAGGTTTGGAAGGGATTCCACTGTCTTTTGGTAGACTGCATTCAAGGCATTGTTGTTGAGCATCAAGCTCTCCAGGGCAGGAACATTGCGAAATGCCAAACGATGTATGTAAGACAGCTTTGGGTTGTTGGTGGCTTCGAGCTTTGTAAGTTCAGGCAGGTTGTCCAGCGCATACCTATCAACAGAAACGAGTTCTCCCATATTATTGATTCCAAGCTCTTTCAATCTGAGCATGTTTTTAAAATCACCTTCTTGAATTTTATGAATCGGATTTTTGTTGAGATCCAGGAATTTTAAATTTGGAACTTTCTCAAGTGCAAGCTGAGGAACTTTTACCAATTTGTTGTCATAGAAGGAAAGACTTTCAAGACTATCCAAGCCTACCAAGGCATTGCCAGGAATGTCTGTGAGATACATACCTGCCAAAACTAGACTCCTTAAATTTGAGAGCGGTTTGAAATTCATATCTAGTATTCCAATCACTGGATTTTCTCCAATCATGAGGATCTCTAAGTTAGGAGTAGAATCAAACCAACGGCTGTCAATAACCTTTAATTTGTTGGAGTTGAGATGTAATCTCAGAAGGTTCTTCAGGCCAGAGAATGCGTTTGCAGAAATGCTGCTGATCTGGTTGTGATTTATATATAGCTCCTGAAGATTGCAAAGGTCTTGCAAGCAGTAGTCAGTCATCTCCGTTATCTGGTTTTCCTCCAGGTGCAAAGTAGTAAGTTGAGTGAGATTTGAGAGCCCCACATCTTTGATACTTGTGAAGTTATTTTGTGAAAAATCCAATTCTGTTAAATTAAACAGCTGTTGGAGTTCATCTGTGGTCTTTGCAATGTTGTTGCTTTGTAACAGAAGGACTTGAGTGTCACTGGAAAGGTTGCTGGGGATTTTTGTTAATCGAAGGTCATTGCAGTCAACTGTTGTGGCTTCCCTGTACGTTGACTGTGGTGTAAACCATGGCCTGATTTCACATACACAAAGCTGTGGACATTCGTTACTCTGTATGGAAGACTCAGTTAATGAATTCATTAACAATTCTAGCACCAACTGGCAAACAGTTAAAACAACTCTGACCTTTGCCATGCTGGCCAGCTAGTGAGTTCAGCGCCCCAGCCCCTCAAAATGACAACAGATTGAGAAGGTAATTTTTTATCAGGCAGGAAATGTAAAGCTTAAAGTTTAAGGTGAAAGGCTTGGACATCCAGAAGGTGAAAGATGATTTTCTGAGTTTAGAGAAGACAAGAAATGGTCTGAAGGCTCTTGGCTGCTTCTCTGTGTTCCAGAATCTTCTGCAAATCAGTGTCTGAAGATGTTCCTGAAAACAGATTAGGGTATATGTTATGCTCATGTACAGTTCATATATTATTTAATTTCTCCATCCTTTAAAGAAAAATATCTGAAAACAATCATTATTTGAACATTCATCTCTCTTATAAAAATCCTGGTCTGGTATAGTTAAGTTATGTAGGGTTTGGAACTCTCTTCTACTTGAGAAGATTCTCGGATAGTTCCCAAGTGAGTAGCTGTAACAGTGTATGGAATAATCTGAAAATAAAACTTCAGAAACCTTTCAGTTTTACTCTGCAATATTTGTTTGAATGGCTTGAGAAATGCTAAAGATGAAGGGTATGCTTGCGAGTGCAGCTGGGTCTCCATGGAGTGTTCAGAGCATAATCCCGATGGGAGTCAGGGTGCCAGAGCTGTCCCCCGGGCTTGGATTTCAGGTGTGTGGAACTGAGGCTCAGGAAGATGTTGGTTTATAAGTTTCAAGCTAAACGCATATGAACTCTGCCCAAATTCATCCGAGTTAATCAAATTGGTTCCAGATAACAGCTTAGATTTAATCCAGCTAAGCACCAAACAATTACAGTAAATTTAATTAAGCGAACGTACTGTCCTTATTTTAGCTGTCTGTACTGCATTGTGCATCATATGTGAAGTGTTTATCACAATTCCAAATTACTGTGAAAACAACACAATTTGTATCTTTTTAGCCTGAAGTTATTCATGCAAGAGTATGTTTTAATTAACCTGACAGTGTCCAGTGTACTTCAGAAAAATCTGTTGTGTCATGGGTCTTTAAACACATATTCAAGGAAAATCTAAGCTCTCAGCAAAATCTTCCTCATTCTCACTTTATTGAAAAAGTAAGCTGTGGGAAACTGTTATCTGCAAACCTATCTATTACTACTGCTGGAAAAAGCACGGATACAGTTTTGAGAGTTTCTGTATGTGTAAAAATGTACAATTTGGGGCCTGTGCTGTTACATACAACAGCCAGTCTTCAAGTTCAGAAGTGTGTTGCTTTGGTGATGCTGCATGAACTGATTTTCTCCAGCTTGTGGTGATTTCACATGCCTAGCTGTGTTTCTCTGGGCTTGTTATGCACATTGATATTAGCAGGTAAAGTACACCTTTACAGTATTTCACAGTGAAGGTTAAACAGGTTAGAGCATGTGTTCAACAAGCTTTGAATTAAATACAAAGCGTACACGAGCAAGGCATGTGACAAATCTGAGTTAAGGATTTAAAGAGCAGACCTCTTGAAATTCAAGGCGACACTGTTAAATGTCAGGCTCTAATGATTGCAGTTGAGACTTCTCAGACAAACGTTTTGTCTTTTTACTAAATATAACTAAAATAATCAAGTTGCACTGTATCTGCGACAGAGCACATAACAATGATAAAATGTAATAGGAGAAAACAGGAAATAGCATCTTTTTCCATTAGAACATAGTAAAGCCTCAACCTAGTCAAAGCCCACAAAAGATATTACCATATGAAATAATAAAACTAAATACAGCTTTTAAAAATAGTTCTAAAATAGTAATCTAGATGGTGGTGACAGAAATGCCATTTATATAACACTTTTACTTCAAAATCTTGTCAACATATTAAATAATGAAATGACAGTATTTTATTTCAGATTTTGATATAATGCTATAAGTAGAACACACCAAATAGCATTTTTATTTTGGCATGCTGTTATTTGCTTTGTGGTTGTATTCTGGAGGAAGGGAAACAGGAATGTTAGCCAGAAAGCATTTGAGCCTGTTGAGTTAGATTTTTCTCTCTGGTAGCTGAGACTTGAATGAGAGATGAGAAGACTGTGCTGAAGGGGGAAAAGCCAGATGTAGAGCAAACATTCCTTCTCAAATAACTTTCAACTGATGGAAGAATTGAATAAGACATTAACTGCATTAACAAAAATAAATCTTAACGGCACCGTAATAGTAAGAAATATATTAACATAGAGTGATGAGGAGGCTGGCATAAACTGAGTTATGCTGACTTTAATGGATGCTTCTCTCAATAACAACCCATTTGTAGCTGACCCAAACTAGACAGTTCTAGGAATATTGATGACATCCAAAGTTTAATTGATTTAATTCCAGATTTTTCAAATTACGGTATTTGCCAGGTAATAATGCAGGCAGTGATTTAATCCGGTAACCATTTCAGACAGGTCCTGGAGCTTCTTTGAGCTGCCATTACACAGGGCTGCTCCTTCACGCAGGGAGAGGTCTCTGGTTCAGCTTTGCAGCCTCGGCTCAGTGAGGCACGAAAGGGAGCGGCACGTCCGGGGCAACAGCCTGCACCAAACCAGATGGCGCTACAAGAGGCAGTATTGCTCCAAACGTTCAGGCCTTCAGAGTCTCTCCTGTAACTTTTTCCTAAGTAAATGAAGACGAAGAAGTCCGTGCCTTATAAAGCTGTGGGCCCTAATGATGTTTTAGTACTCATTTAGCTCTGATGTAGTTATATGAATCATGTAATACTTTAAAAATGAAACTGCCCGAAAAAGACTTCAAAGCTTCTTTTAAAATATGTTGGAGCACATCTAGATTTTGAAAAAAATTCGAATTCGATCCTTCCTTTGTTGAATATTTATATCCTCTTACTTGCACATTACATTTATTTCATCCTTGGTAAGAAGGCATTTCTGGTTTTATTGAGTTCTGGGTTTATGATCACTGTAGACATACGATTTTACAAGTTACTAGTGACACTTTCTCTTCTCTAGCTATTTTCTACTGCAAATGGATTTAATTTTCTTTAACTGGAAAATGTTCTTTAGAAATGACCTGCACATTACTGTCTCCAATCTCCCCCAGCCCAGGACAGCTTGGATGAAGCTATAAATGAAAATCCAGTGTAATCAAAAAGTAAATTCTGATCGGCTCCACAGGCCCCAGTCCACTTTAGTGCTGTGTTTATGTGAAGGGCAGCCCAGAGGCCACAGCATGAGGGAAAAGCCAAGCCATGGACTTCCGCTTTAGCTGCTGCTTATGCTATAAAACCCCATCTATTGCTCTGATAAAAAATAAAGAGGCAGCCGTTACCAGTGCGGAAGTGCACTGCAGCTTTTCGTATCACTAAAGAGCTACTGCTGCTTCTGTTCTGCTGTTTATGTTTGTGAGATGTTTCTTGTGTTTGTAAGAAGCTGCTGGCTCTGAACGGTCACCGACAGCCGTCCCTTTGCCCCTGGATGTCTCAGCTTTCTAATCTTCACAGTATTGGCAGGACCGGTCCCAGACACCTCTGTGACATTTAGTGTCCAAAGGAATAAAATAACACCAAATTTATTGCTGGAAGACTATGTTTCTCGAATGTTAGACTCTTCTCCAGTTCTGAAGTCCTATCTAGAATTATAATCACATCTTTCTAAATAAAAACCAGACAAGATACATACATAGGAATTTTTTTTTTTTGTGTATAAGCTGGAGGACAACCAGGTTTTGGAAACAAAATCTGTAACAGTATGTTCCAGAATAATCACCAAACTCACATGGATAAACTGGGGATGGCTCATGGGAAAGTTCCCAGCTCTCACTGGAATCAGTGAGACTGAATTGAAAAAAATTTGAGTGTTAGTGTGGGCCCCTTTCCTGCTAGGCAACTCGGCATTTTGCCCAGTGAGATCCTTTCTGTATTGTTATTTTTTTTAAATATAAAACTAATACAGTATGTCCCTGGTAGCCAAGTGCAGTCCAAGCGAAAGACAAGTCAGAGGATCACTTCAAAAGATTTTGGCTTTTGAAGGTCGGGGAATGTTTCTTAAAGAAACCCCAGATCCAGAACAGGGGCAGAGCAGTGGCTCCAGACTTTCTGGATTAAGGGAGAATATGAGTCCTCAAAACCTCTGTTAGGACAGAGTCATATCACAAAATCTTTTTTTTCTGAAAATGGTTTTTAATATGGATCATATGATTGATGGCACTTCTTTTAATTCTGTGTTAAAAATGTCTTTTAAAAATACTGGGTAAGGAAACTTCCCCTAAACAATAAGAGGGTATTATACCTTCTTTTGGGAGATACTGAGCTTGTAAAGGATAACTTTTCGCATTCTCTGCCTGGCCTCTCATTTATTAAATTCATATTTTCTAGTGTACCGAACCACTACAACAGTCATAACAGCTGTTAATTTGATATCAATAGAAATAATGGTTAATTTTATGCGAGAGATATGGAGGGAATTATTTTACTAAGGGCTAAATAAATGCATTTTCCATAGCACCTCTCGATACCCAGTGCATTAAGAAACCACATGTCTGTCAGCAAGCAAACCCACAATGGCTCTCTGGGATATTAACTTGTTCATGTTTCTTGTGGGTAGAAAACATAACCATCATTCCTGTGTCTCCCATCTGGAAATGCACTGGGGAGGTTTGTATAAGGCTTCCCTTTCTAGCTAGGTTGTGAAAACTGTTTAATACTGAGAGTTTGTTTGGCCCAAGAAATCGTAATGGTGGCTATTTGGTTATGGAGCAGAAGATCCTTCACTTATTTCAGCTTTCCTGGAGAAAGAGGTGTGTGCTGGCAGCTGTGGCCTTGCTGATGGCTGTCAAGGGTTTATCTAGTTGTTCAGGCAATCCGAAGAAAAAGTGTGTTTAAGTCCACAATGCAGTAGAGGAGAATATGGAGGGACAATCGTGAAATAAACTGTTCATTAAAAGTGTTCATAGTTAACTTGCCAACTAGAAAAAAATAGATACTAAACACTTCTTCTTGGTAAGAGGAAGACAAAATGTTGTCACTTCCTTGACAGCTGTATTAATGGTCACTATTAAAAATTGCTGAAAAAAGAAACAATATAGTTTGTACATGGTTGTTTGGATGTCTGTTTTGAAACAGCAATACTACCACAGAAAATCTTCTCTCTCCACAGTTAAGTAGTTCATTCTTGTGGATTTTCTTTTATATTGCAAGTAGCATCAGCACAGATTTTGGTTGGCAGCCATATGTACTAAATGCGCCTAGGTGAAAGTTTGAGGGATCAGATACATGAAGAAAATTACCTCGGGCTAAGACAAGCAATTTATTTTGCACTTGCTGTGAGCCAGAAGCACATACTGATCCACAGTACCTACCCATCTCTCCACAGAAACATTTTCATATACTGAGCCTAAGTAATGTAGCTAGTCTTTCGGAAAATTGTCTGTTGTGCTAATGTTCTGCTAATGACTCATGCAGCTTTCTTGTTTCCCCATCATCCTTGTTTGTGAAACTACTGCCATATAAACACCCTCCGTCATCAGTCATCAGTCAGTTCGGGAAGACTTGTCTGGGCTGCTGCATCCTGGATTCAGGTGGGTCATTAGGAAAGTGCACGTTAGACAGCCCAGCGCCCGTGCCCAGGGATTGGGAGCGCACTGCAGTGACCGAGTATTAGTGCCAAGACATAAGAACTGGTGAAACTTCAGCTAGAACACAGGGATCAAGAAAACCAAATTCAGACCGGGATCACTACAAAGTGTTACTCTGACTATGGAGTATGGACTGGAAGGAAGAGCCTGTTTAGACAGGGGACACAGAGAGCTCGGCTTGGTTGGTCTGGCAAAGATCAGGCCCGAAGAGCTACTTATGCTAGAAGCAAGCCTGGGGATGAACTGGCCCAGCATGCGCTCAGGTTCCATTCATTACAGTCAGGTTAAGACAATTTGACAAGTTTAAGAAAAGGGTATTGTGTGTATGATGGAGGTAAGAAGTTGCCTTGCTTTGAGCTTCAGTAGGGCCTTTGCAGTTCTATATCCACCCATTTTCTATAGAGAAAACTGAGCTATTGGTGCCACACCACAGGTGAACAATAACCTTTGACAGCGCTTTAGGAGAGAGAGGCATCTAAGTACTGCCACAGGAATATGTACGTGCACCCGCTAAATCACAGAAGCAAGCACAACACAAAACCTGGTCTAAAACATTGTGTTAGTGAAAATCAGGGCTTACTCCAGTCAAGAGCATCAGTGACCTTGTACATCCTAGAGGAAGAAGCTGGACTTGGACTTTGGGTTTAATAACCAGGATATTTACAGCTAACCTACAGAATGGGCTCCTTCCCCAGGAATCAAATTTACAAGTGCAATCCTATCTATTTAGAAAAATATTGAGGAATCATGCCTGATACTAAGCCTTTTATATTGAGGTTTTTAAAGTCTCCAATGTCATCAGGAAATAAGCTATTTACAAGCCTGAATTATGTAAAATACAGAAAAGTCAAGCTGAAAATGATGCAAGTCAGTTGAAGGAGCATACCAAAATCTGAAAATGGGAGCTTGTTATTAAAAGCAAAGACAAAAGCAAGGGCCTTATAGGACATGTAATAATGGTATAAAGCTTCAAAACACATCCTCAGGGATTTATAATATTTAAGGTTTGGGGTTTTCTTCCCTGCAAATGATGTCTACTTCTTCTTGTCTGTACACACATTCCATCAAAATAAAGTCAGTCTTTAATTTTAGGGAAAGCTGTGGTGAGAATGCAATTTGCTGTATTTCAAGACAACGTTAGCATGCTTTATCTGTGTTCCTTTGAAAAATACTAGTCTTATCTCCACAGAAGAAATGCAAAGAGCATCCTATTCATAATGCCTGCACTGCAGAAAGAGCATATTAAATCGCTGAAATTTCTAATTTATTGGGGTTTATTCTTAAGACTTGCATCTGATACAATGTTTTTCATTAAAATATTGAAATAAATTTGAAGGAGAGAGAAAAAGTATTTTCATTCATCCACTGATCTTGAGTACAAGGGGCTAGATACCATGCAGAGTACAGCTACTGTATATTGATGGCCCATCAAATCGACCATGGAATTGCAACCCAGCTTCTGTCATCTGTTTGAAAAATCTCTTTTGAAAATTACCATTAACAAGTCATATTAGAAACATCAGGAATAATAACTGCTTTCCAAACAGTAGGTGGTCAAATTATATAGTCTGTCTTTTCTTTAGGAAAGAAAAAAATCTCATAAAACCATTTAAAGCCTTGAGAAGGTCCTGCCCATGGGTCAGGGCAATCCCAAGCACAAATCCAGGCTGGGCGAGGAGTGGATTGAGAGCAGCCCTGTGAAGAAGGACTTGGGGGTGTTGGTGGGTAGAAAACTGACTGTGAGCCAGCAACGTGCTCACAGCCCAGAAAGCCAACCGTGTCCTGGGCTGCATCAAGAGAAGTGTGGCCAGCAGGTCGAGAGAGGGGATTCTCCCCCTCTACTCCACTCTCATGAGACCCCCCCTGCAGTGCTGTGTCCAGCTCTGGGGGCACCAACATCAGAAGGACATGGACCTGCTCGAGTGGGACCAGAAGAGGCCACGAAGATGATGGGGGGGCTGGAGCACCTCCCCTGTGAGGACAGGCTGAGAGAGTTGGGGGTGTTCAGCCTGGAGAAGAGTTAGTGGAACATGGCGGGGGGTGGGAACTAGAAAGTCTTTAAGGTCCCTTCCAACCCCAACCATTCTGTAATTCAATGCTTCTATGAAAATCTAAAAGGCAAGATATGTTTGTACAGTAGTAATATTCTTATATTAGAAACCCAATTTATTTACTTTCTTACTATGTTTATTTTCATAAAATAGATTAATCTTGGAACAATATGGGCAGTTCTTCTATTGCCCATGACTCTAGTTCTCACATCCTGCTATACAGGGTCTGCCCCTGTTCACTATGAAGGCAGTAGTAAAGCTTTTATTTCATTCAATGGAGAAGAATCATGTCTGTGATTATTATCCTCATTCCACATAATTGCCAGATAAAATTATTTGACTAGATCAGCTTTTCTGAAAGCCACCAAATAACTTCCACTTTCAGGTTAAAAGACCTTCCTTGCAGCTCTTCTCTTCTGCACCGAAATGCAGGACAGCTGCCTGCAGTTGGTGGAGGACAAACCACCAGGGAAATCCTTTAATTTCCACCTGTACATGCTGTAATGCATTCACAGCCTTCTGTACACTTTAGATGCAAGGGAGAATTTAAACTTAATTGGTTTTAGCTTGTACAGTGTCTAAAATTTACAGAGCATAACTAATTTTGGAAGACCTGTTCCAAGTATTTTTTGCATTTAGTGTATCTGCTGGCTGAAGAATGAGATAGGACCAAGACTAGAGAAATACTGCTGCATCTTCTAATCATATTTAAAGAACAGAAGTGGACTTCAGTCTTGGCATACTTGGGATCTCAGAACCACGTGGAAGGATCTGAACATCTTATTACCCATGGGGGCACCTACCTCACAAGGATTTCATACTAGAACAACTCAGATAATCTCTGCTTCTCACTATCTATCAGTAAAGTTCAAATAAAAATTAAAAAAAAAAAGAAAAATAGCTCTAAAAGAAGAACAAGGGCATTAAGAGATTGGGTTGGATTTTGGAGTAGAACTTCCTTTTTGGTTTTTGACTACTCTGACAACCAAGGCAGCTTGGCTAGTGGAAGCAAAGTGTTAATAATAATGAAATAAGAATCACATGAGAAATATTTTTAACCACAAGAAATATGGATGCCAGAACGCCACAGGATTTTCATGAAGCAACAGAATATCCTCCTCTTCTTTTTGCTGACTGGCTTTCTGGCAGTATGATTATTTTGCTTCCTACGCAGTTCTAGATCAAACTCCAGTTTTATGAGTCAGTCAGGATCCCCCACAGTTGGGAAAGACCCCGGTGTGTAAGTAGTTGTTACTACCATAAAGGATGCCAAAAAATCCTGTGCTAGAAATGGTATCCAATAAATAAAAACTGAAATGAGTCAGGATCTCAGTATGCGTTTAGAAAAATCAACATAATAGCACTGCCTGTAGGAAATGCATCGGACTTGCCGCTATAAAAAATTATATGTACACTTGTGTGCATATGTATATGTAATAAGCCAGCCTCAATTGTTTTATCTTGAAGCAAGAAAAAAAGAGAGTTCTTCTGGGCCTTGTTACACTCTACTGTGATAATTCTGTTTCCTGTGGCTGTACTATGTGTTTAGTTTTCAATTATTAGTGATTAAGTATTAAACTGTATTTTACTGTTAGCCTACATCTATATGCAGTTTATACATGCTTACACAGGTTTCAGCCCTTAGAATAAGACAGACTTTTACTGATATTTTTTCCTTGGAGTTATATGCTTGCAAGATCAGATTCTCTGTTTCTGAACTACATTTACATATTTAATAAAACCATATATTGAATTGACTGATATGGAGACACCTTACTGTTCACTCAAGACTGTGAACATACCAGTAACAAAATAAATGGATTTATCATGGCAGGTGCTGAGATCTAATATGAAGGCTGTTAGCACCAAGACAAAGATTTGGAACTCAACCAAGTCAAGTTGGGATAGAAGTAATTCCATTAAGTGGCCACAGATTTGGTTTTGGTACTACTTTGAACTAAGGCTTTACTCTGATCTAAGAAAACAGTGATTTTCTCTCCAGTTAGATAGCTGTATTACAGGACCCTCCTCTACACCTTTTCTCAAGTCTTTCTGTACTTTTAAATGGGCTTCTATGTGAAATTTTTTTGTTTTTCTGAAGACTTCCTTCTTCCATTCACAACTGAAAACCCAACGTACCATTACACTGTACTTAGAAAATACATGGTTTATAGAGTATGTTTCCCATCATTATTTCATTCCTAAATTGTTTAAGTAGTATTACTTGGAACATAGAGCAGGTGAGCTGCTCTGTGTCATCAGGAATGGAAGATTCATTCAGCTGAGAATGGTGAAAATGTTAATAGCCTGTATTTAGCTAGTTCTCTATCTCAAGTATGACTTAAATTTTGAGACTAACTTTGTTTCATGCAGAAAACAGATCACAATCTTGCTTTGAGAAGTTCATGAGATGGAGAGAGAAAGAGAGAAAAAATACCTCATATTTAATGTATTTGTATTTTTAAGAATAGACCTATAAATTGTTCCTTTAGCTTTAGTCCTCAGTCTTGTCATGGCAAAGTCAGCACTTTTTCCACAGATGGGTTTTTCATAAGTGCTTGCAAAATACAGAGGTACTAAAATTGCTGCCTATTGCAGAAAACACAGGAGAAGTTATTTCCCTCAAAATTTTAAGTTATTGATGCTTTATAGATAAGGTCTTTACCTAATTAAGGTGATTCATTCAGGCACAGTAATGCTTAATTTGTATATACTAACTTGTTTTACTTAAAGGGGGCAGAAAGATAAAACATATTTGCCAATGAATTTATGAAGAACACTTACCTGGTTTTATTCGGTGCCTTATACTATGATGAAGCCATTTTAAAGACCTGTTTTCAAGCAGCTATTTAAAACCTTACTTTTGCAACTGGTTCACTTAACTGGCTGTTCATCTATGAGTAAAATAAGTTATTTTTGCAATGCATTTACAAGTCACTGAGATGCCTATTATGAATGGTGGATCTCTGTAACTATCAATATTTACTCTACTTCTGCTAGAGTGATGGATCATTTGTAATTTAGAAATTTAGCAAGGCCAATCAGTAGCTCATCTGCATCCTGGTAATTATATGCAGCACAGTAGCAAGGTATGCATTTACTAGGTATTTTTGGACTTGTTTAATCAAATAAATCATATGATGCATGAAATAACACAAAATGTAGGATTCATTATATCAATGATAAACACTTTCAAATTACAAAAAGGCAATCCAAGCTTTGATTGATACTTTATAAAAAAAAGTAAAATGCTCAATAATTCTCTCCGAGTAACTTTTATGTGTTTTGTAGAAGTTACTTGGTCTGATTATTCACCATCTTGCTGACCAACTCCTGAAAACTACAGAAAACCTGGGCTTGGTCCAAGTGGCCCAAGTCTTTTGGCCCACATGCAAACATGAGAGTTGTGAGTGCCCAGGGAGCTGAGCTGGCATTGCACCGCCCATCCTGGAAGCGGAGGTACCCTGCACATGGCTCGTCATGCTGCTGCAGTTGGGGGTTAGCGAGGAGCTTAGTGTGAATCCAATTTTTACATAAAGCCAAACTCCAAAGACTGCATTTTGCTTGATGACTCAAGTCATATTGACTGTACAAAACTAGTTATAAGTCAAATAAAAATAAGCATTGAGGAGTATATGATATATCAAACTCCAGTATGGAAGAGAAACCCAGGGAACATTTCCCATGAACTGAAGCAGCACCTAGTCTTCTCCAAACCCTTGACTGACTCTGATAAAATAAGGCTTTAAAACCTGACTCTGGTAAAATAAGGCCTGGTGACCTCTAGTGAAATTCTCCAATGAAGGGGACAAAGACGGCAGTTAGAGATGGAGATCTGGGTCAACTGCATTGTCAGTGGTGGGCTTTCTCCAGTTTTGAAAGGAATTTATGGAACACAGGGGAATCCTGTTTTGATCTTACAACATCTTCGGTATTGATTATGTGTATACGAAACCAGAACTTGGTATTTCTGGAAGATAATGCTCAACACGCACACAAGGAGTGTCAAATGGACACACCAGACATCCTCACAGGTCTCCTCTGTCCCAGTGTCACTTATGCCATTTTTCAGTCCTGCACTTGACTTTCAGACCTCCTGCTTGTCTATAAAAGCAACTCTTAAGATGGAGCCAGTGACTCCAAGCTGACCATGCTGGTCTCAGAAGTGGGACATGCCCAGTCAGGCCTGGGGGCCCTTTGGGACCTCCCCACTGGTGGTCCCCAGGGAAATGGGGCTGCACCAGCCAGGCTGGGACTCCAGCTGCCAGCAGGACAGCCAGCAATGGCTCCCACCCACAGTGGTAGAGAAACAAGCTGTGGGTAGGTCCTGCTCTAGTCCTGTTCCTGGAGCATCGTGGCATGAAGAGCAGCACACACCCTGACACCTGCCTGGGGTTTTGCTCCCCTCCAACGCAAGAAGAGCCCTGTCCACACAAGCCGCTCGCCATTACCCATCCCTGTTCCCTCCCTGCCTCACGGGACGTCACTGGATGCAGATGAGGGGCTGCACCTCCCCAGCACTCACCAAGCATTGATGGAGCAGCCATGTGGGCCCCCACTGAGGCATTTGCCACCGCTGGAGTAACCAGCGAGAGACAAAACTCTGCCAGATTACCTCGAGGGAGGCTTGGCTTCAAAAAGCAGTTGGGACTCCTGCTCTAATCAAAGCTGACGGATGCATAAAGTGCTGGAATCACCAGAGTTTGTTAAATTAAATACCTGGAAATGAGATGCTGACAATCTCTAAAATTTCTAAATAAACCCTGTAAGTAATCTTTGCCTCCAGTGTTAAATGGACCACTTCAGTTTGTGAAGCAGCCAAGGAAAATACTGTCCTGTGCTACCAGAGAGGACTAAAGGGCAACACCTTAGGAGAGAGACTTATGTAGCAAGACCACAGTACCCAATAAAGTAAGGAAAAGAGCTGTTTCGCTATGGCACTTTTATAACTTCTGTGCATTCTCAATACAGCATCCTGTTAAATATTTCAAGACCATTACTTACAATTGCTTTGCCCTGTCATTCTTTAAGTTAAAAAGAAAAGAAAAAAGCAGTAGGTATCTACTCCATCTCAAACACTTGATCTTCAGAAACTGTGCTCCGGGTCCCATTCTTTTGATAATTCAGCCAGCTGGAAAGTCAAGAAGATGCTGGCTTGTATCACCAAATTAAGATCTTATGAATTAGAAGTGAAGTTAGAAAAACATTTTGCAGTAGAATTTAAGAGCATAGACTAATTCTCTTCCCACTGATGCCAAAGACTTCTGCTGTCTTCAACAGGAGGAAAATTAGGCCAATACAAAATAGGCCAACCCACTGTTTGCCTTCAGTGCGATATGTAGAAAAATGAAAGACAACCTCTGAATAGCAAAACAAAATTCAAATAAAGTAGCAGGGCTTTAAGCAGCAGTGAATAAGAGAATGTGGTTTAGAAGAACTTTAATCTTGAACCTGCATGGAGGCATGTTCTGTTCCTGACCTTATAAAGTCCATTAGTGGAGGACTTAATTACTCAGCTACAGGAAAACAATGAGACTGGAAAAATCATCAACTAACTCAAGTACATCCTCAGTAGACTGTTTCTTATCAAAGTAGTCCTTTGATTTCTCTTTGCAGAATTTAAGCACTCTGAGTCTTAGAGAAACACCATTATTTCCTAGTTTTATGACATACCAACAAATCGGTTTCTGAGCCAGCTCCATGATTTTCTTTACTCTTGCCCATCTTTCTTCCTGTTGTAGGTACATGTTAGTTGTAGAGACTAAACTGAGTAAGGGGATATTTTTCAGTGCGCTTTCTTGGATTTCTGCAGATGCTCCTGACAAGCAGGCATGGTGGGGGCTGGCTCCTGCCTGCCTCTCTGCTCCCCCAGGGACCAAAAGGCATTGCCGACCAGCATAAAAAACTGTTTCAACTCAGAAGTTGTGTTTTGCATAGACCTTGCTGTGCTGCAAGTTTTTTTTAAGACAGACATGTTTTGTATTTGCCATAGCAGTTAAGGCCTGATCCTGCTAATCACTTAACTGCTCCTGACTGGAGCCTGGAATTTACGATTCCTGGGAGCATCATGCCATCTCCCACGACGGCCCTTCCAACAGGGAGAAGATGCAAAAGTCAGCTGTCATGAGGCTGAAATGCAGGTTCCCCCTCAATTAGCATTATATAAACAGATAGGAGGAGAAATGGATTTATGCGCTTCCAAAAACTTTACATAGATTTTCTTCAGTTCTCTGTCTACAAAATGTCTGCCAGGAAAAAAATCTGGAGCTTGGCAGGATGAAGCCTCACACGTGTATTGTTCGTGTAACTATGGTAACCTACAAATGCCACCAGTGTTTCCATTTCATACACAAATGAGGGGACAGCTGTGGAGACCACATGTCTGCCAATGGAATAATATATGTGAACTAGGATGGCTTGGTCAGAAAATTACAACTCATTTATATTAATCAGGGCTTCAAAGAACAGTCACCTCCATAGTTACAAAGTGTGCAGTAAAAGAAAGTGATTTTTATTTCTGAAAATGTTTGGCTCTTCAGTAAACATCTTCAGCATCTTGCTACTTTGCTGGTTGAAAAAAAAAATAAAATAAATGCCATTAACAACCAGTGTTCTTCTATGAACGTCACTTAACTTTTTTTTTTTCTTTGATTTTTTTTTTTTCTGATGCCTGAGCCTAGTCTGAGACTGACACAAAAGCCCGACCTGGGACCAGGCATGCTCCAAGGCATTCGCCTGGGGAAGCAGCAGTTGCAAGAGAGACAGAAATAACGTGGCATAGAGCTCTAACCCATGTACCAAAGTGAAAAAACCTTCTTATACTCTTTGATATCATTAACAGGAATAAAAGCTTCAAAACAATTCACACAAGAAATTTTAAAAAATAATCAAAAACTATTGTTTAAATGAACTTGGAGTTTATATCATCTCTCGCAACAACAACAACTCCTCTATAGACTTGATAATGCAAATAAATTACCTTTTCAGTAAATATTAAACTATGCAAGCTGCAGTACCAGTAATACTTGACTGGGGTTATGATTCATCCAAGGTGCTCTAAGTGTCCCTACAAAAAAAAAAAAAAAAACACACACCAACAATCAAGAGCTGGTAGCTGCCGCCTGCCTTGGCAGCAGCAGCAGCCTGCTGACAGACGGATGCAGCAGGAATACAGCACACCGATTAGCAAAAGTTTTCCCTGGCTTCTGCAGTGCCACGATACTGTATCGGAGTATAACAAAAGGCTGCAGCATTACCTCCGCGGGGGCTGCCGCCTCCGCCACCGAGCCACCGCGCGTCCCATCCCGGCAGCAGCCAGCCCTTCTTCCAACACCGAGGAGGACTTCGTGTCTGTTCACGATACCGCGATGAAAACTTTACCTAATGCTTATTTAAGTGATAGCACTCCTTCCACGAGTTGGAATCAAACGCACAGATGAGTGGTTTTAAACCAGGGCTTCCTAGCCTGCAGGCTGGATCCGCGCCTACACAGTTGTCTGAGCCCTGGTAAATGAGACTGAACAGAAGTTTCTTTTCGCAGCGTAAGTTTGGGTGCGCTCGGCATTATTCATGGCAATAAAACCCCCACAGTTTCACAGTTAACGTTGAAAAGTTTTTATCCTTTTATAATCTCTACAACTTCATACAAAAACACTCCTTTAATAATCAGTATGTCTGTTGAGGTAAACAGAAAATACTCAATAATCACCACAGTAACTGGTCTGTTAAAGTCCCAAATGCCTACTAGGATATTTAATTTTATAGGGACCACATAAAATTTTATTCAGGTAACTTTTCACCTATCAAGGCACAAGTTAAGCTGTAGCTCTTATGAAGCCTGGGCTTCATCTTTCGGGGCCATGGCATGACAGAGCAGGGCAGGGGGGAAGCTTGCCCGGCCTCGGGGCGCACCAGGGGCAGGAGCCCAACATCACAAACCCCTACTTGTAACTGTGTCATCTGGGAAGCTTCGTGTGATGGTTCTTCCTTTCTCGCCATGAGTCTGTCCTTTCAATTCATTTAAATGCCAGCTTGCAAGACTTTGGGGTGTACTTTGGTAGGAGCCCTCAACCAACAGTCTCCGTGGCTTCGGGCACTTAAAGCGTCTCTGGGATCACAACACGTACATGCGGCTCCGTGAAGGGTTTATAGTCTAGAAATGTCTAGTTCGTTTTCTAGGGATCCTTTAAGTCCGTTAGGAAAAGGCTTAAAGGCTCACAAACTAGTTTTTAGCGAAGAGATTCATTACTTGGGAACCGTCGCGCAGCTCCAGGACAAAAATATAATCACCCAGTGCGTGATCTCTCGCCTCTGGCCAACGTTATTTTCTACTTTGAGTTGGATTCCGCTACTTTTCCTTCCACCGCCTGGTGGGAAAAACGCACCGAACCGGCACTAAATAACTCGGGGAAAGCTGTAAAATAGCGGGTCAGCATCTGCAGGGCTCCTGCCGGCCCGGCCGCGCCCCCGCCCCGACGGGCCGCGCAGGGCTTGGGGGGAGGGGCGGGGAGCCCCCGCGGGGCCCTTTGTCCCGCTCCGCGGCCGCGCAGGGAGGGCGCCAGGCTGCGTATCTTTTACGCAGGACCCCCTCCGCGTATCTTTTAAGCAACGGGTTCCACCCCCCCTCAAAAAAAAAAAAAATCATCTCACCAACCCCAGGAAGGAACGCGAGGGCTCCGCGGGGGCTCCGCGGCCCCGCCGGGTGCTAAATGTCCCCGAGCCGCGGTGACACAGGTGGGCAGCGGCCGGGCCGCCCCCGAGGGGCGTTTGGCCCCCAGCAGAGGGTGGCGGAGCCGCCGGCCCCGCGCAGCCCCGCGCACACTGCGCCTTTATGCCGCTTTCTGAAGGGCTATTGTTACCCTGAAGCCTCCTTGTCTTTTCCAATCCCTCCGGGTGAATGGGGGAGGCGAGACAGCTGCCGGGAATCGCTCCCCATTCGCATGCAAATCCCCGGCTCGGGCCGCTGGCAGCTCCGCCGCGCAGCCGGCACCGGCTCCGCGCCCCCCCGCGCAGGTACGCGGCCGGGTACCCGCACCGGGCGCTCCGCAAAAAAGCGGCGATTAACGGTAGAACTAAACCGGGGAGGAGCAGAGAGAAACAGAAAAGGGTGGGGGGGAAATGTGTGATGCTGCAGCCCCCACTGCTCCGCGCAAACACCGCGTCTCGCCCGGAGGTGCGAGCCGAAAGCCGCCCCCCTCCCCCCCCGCACCCCACGGTGCGGTACGAAACCGCCGCCCGCCCCCCAAAACCTCGCTGCGCGTTGGGACTGTCCCGCGGAGCGAGGGGAGGGTGGCACGGCTGCTACCGTAAACTTTCCTTCTTTCCAGCCCCGTGAAGACCGCACCGGACCCCCAGGGACCACCCCCCCCCGGCGGAGGCACTTACCGGCAACCGGGAAGCTCTCGCCCGCGGCGGCCGCTATGCGGGAAGCAGCACATTCGCTGCTGCTGCTACCGCGGTTCTACCGCGCCGAGGTGCGGAGTGAGGCGGCTTGAAAAAGGGGGGGAAAGGGAGGGGGTGGGGGGGATGCGGTGCCGGTGCCCGCCGCCCGCTCTGTGCCGCCGCCGGCGCGCACCTGGGTAGGCGCCGGCGGTCAGCTGACGGGCTGCGCTCCCATTGGTCGGTTCGGCACCATCTGCGCGGGGCGGGGCGGGGGGGCGGGGCCCCGCCCTCCAGCGCCCCGCCCTCCAGCGCCCCGCCCCCCCGCCCCGCCCCGCGGAAGACAGCGCAGGTCCCGCGGTGCCGGTTTGGGGGGGAGTCCTGTTTCCTCGCCTCAGTGTAGGCTCCCGTGTTGCTAATTTCTTCATCATTAGGTTTCAGAGTTAACAGCTCCTGGAAAAGAAGCTATTGAAAGTTATGCACACTAAAAAGGGCGGGGGGGGGGTGTCATCACTGCCACCATTTGGCTAACCTAACAAAGAAAAATGTCACGGTCGTGACACGTACCACCGTATCCTAAGGCAGAGCGTGGACCTGACGGGGAACGCTGCCAGGTAACATTCCCCCTACTCTTTGAATCCTGTTTCCAAATTTTTTCCATGTTTCAGTAAAACTGACACGAAGGATCAAGGTGTAACTCCAAAGCACTGTGGTGTTTTATGGGCCTCCCGGGACTCAAATGTTTGATTTTCTGTCCTCTGTAGAGAGGCAAACCTCCGGCTGCAGAGATGGGGCAGTGCAGTGCTGCTCGCAAGGGCAACTGCTGGCCTGTGGCTGCGTGCTGTGCCCACAGCTGAGTGTGGGGCATGGCCAACCCAGGGAAATTATTGGTACATAAATCAGAATTATTTGCTGAGATTACATTCGCATATCCTCTATGGCTGCTTGAATAAGAGATTGATGAATTAGCTCGGAGGAGAACAGGCTACAACTTCAACCCTAAGAGAGGCTACGACTTCAATCCGAAGAGTCATTTGAGCCTGAAATTCAAGGATTTAAAGGTGTCTGTGTAAGCTCTCAGGTGTGTTCAGCTTCCCGTTCACTACCGGTTTGCCATCTTATCTCTTTTCCCAGTTATCTGGAGTTGCTGACTTGCACCCTGCCCTATGTTTTCCCATCCTAACCTCAGTCCCTACTCACTCGGCTGGGGGAGTTCCCCGCGGGCCCTGGGGTGTTTCTGAGCCAGCTGTCGGAGGGTCTCTCTCTACGGTGAAGCCCTCAAGGGGGGCTGTCATCAGGGGCTTCCCCCGGGGAACCACAGCCCAGCACACACCGACAGGGAAGGGCGCACTGCCCACGGAAGTACAGGCGCTCTGAGTATGTGTCCTCTGCCTGACGCCTCGCGTCAGATGTTAAGAACAATTAGTCTGTGTTAGACAAGGAGTTCCTGGCTGGACTCGACGCCAAAGGCCAGCTGAAGTTTTGGCAGCGGTGTAAAAGTCAGTGGTATTTTCGTCATACCTTTAAATCTTTATTCCCTATTTTTTTAATTTGTTTAACCAACGGAAGGGAAAGCTGTCGCAGGAGGATGCTGTACTGCCTCCTCCCTTGTGCCCTTCATTACCATAACGGGAATTCCCACACCTCCACAGGCAGCCCTCATGCTTCTATCGACAATCACCCCAACAAATCAAGCAGCCTACGAGGACACAGGATCATTTTCACCCTTGT
This sequence comes from Strix aluco, assembly GCF_031877795.1. Lineage (NCBI taxonomy): Eukaryota > Metazoa > Chordata > Aves > Strigiformes > Strigidae > Strix > Strix aluco. Next base: position 11,910,605 of record NC_133941.1, on the reverse strand, counting down.
GCCCTGCACGAAGCCGTCGCAGTCACGTAGGCAGAGTTTGCTGAGCACAGTCTGGGTGGAAAGGTGCTGGTGTCCGAGGCAGGCTGAGCGCAGCACCTCCTCCTGCATATAGCAAAGTGATACCTTCTCAGGAAATGGTTTTAAAAATGGGTTTAACAATTTTTAGTGGGGAAGACCCTTAAGATGAGTTAACAATAAGTTAAATACGTTACAAATATGCTCTTTAGTTAAGGCTTCAGATTTCCTCTTGAGGCAATGAATTTTTTTCTGAAAGTCCAAAAGGTCATTTGGATAACATTAAAAGTGGAGTCTTTCATATTTAAGGAAATTGAATTTTCAGAAGGAACTCATGAATGTCATCCAAAAGCCACTTTTCTTCCACAGAGTCTGTTCTCATCAGTCCGGATGTTACTTTTCCATCTATCTCTTATTCCTGATGTGGAAGTAATGTAATAGCGGATGCTTCTTGGAAAATCTGCTGTGCTGTGAATGGCTTCAGTTCTTTGCTGTTCCAGGGCAGGAAATTTATTTTCACCTTCTCAGTGGAGCAGATCCGTCCTTTCACATAGTATTAGTTACATGCAATCATCATGCTCCTCTCTGCAAATATTTCTTTTGCCACACCGAGGGAGAAAGGATCGGCAGCCCCTACACAGCCGTGTCTCTCGTGGCCTTTTAACGGGTGTTAGTGTTTTGAGGGAGTGGTCTGTGCTTTATTTTTCACACGCGCTGACAATGTTGTGGATTGTGAGGCTTGTCTACGTTTTTGGGAGGGGTGCTGAACTCGTCCTGTATGCGTACAGCCGCAGAAGAGAGCTGTAGTAAGAAGAAGTTTGTTAGGGGAAAAGTGTTTTCATATTTAATTTTCATGTCATTTAAATGATGCTGTCTCTGTTCCAGGCTTTCACTATTTTAAATTACACGCACAAACAGGCCCCTCTCTCTGCCAAGATTCATAAGGAACTGGTGGAACGATCACAAATAAGCTTTTAAACCAGAGCCCACACCTTTGAACCCCAAAACAAGCCAGAGTGGTTGCCATGGGCTTGTGCTCGCTGGTTGCGGAGCCCTTGTGGGCCCTCTTCTCCAGGGCTACAGGGACAAGCGTCACCCCGCGCCACCTCCCCTCTGTGGGGCAGGGATGGGGCTGCTGTGGCTGGGGAGCAAAGGGGAGAGGTGGGCGCCATGCGGAGAGCTCAGCCCTCGCCACAGCCGCTGGCTGGCGCGTGTGGAGCCGCGGTTGCCAGGCTGCTGAGCTGCCAGCCCTCTCTGCCTGCATGGCCATGCACGCATCACTCCGGCAGCTGCAGCGGCTCCAGCGCTGCTGGCCAAGCTCTTGAAACTCATCGCGGCCACGGAAGGGAAACCTTGGGCAGGGGATTTGGGGTGTTCCTGCTGGGGAAATCGGGGGGGCTGGAGTTGCTGACCTGTCTGGTGAAGTGCAGAGTCAAGGAGATGGGGTTTGGGGGCAGGGGCAGGATTGAGCCCTGGCGTGGCTGATGGTGGCTGTAATGTATGAGGGAGAGAAGGTGTGATGAGCACTTGAGGGGAAATTCTCTCTTAAGAGAGTTATGCTCTCGAAATACTCATTTTTTAATAAGTGAGACAAGTTCTGTAGGTAGATTTAAAGCGCTGAAAAGTTGTTACTGCTGTGCGGTGGCAAACAGTCCCCCTGGCTCGGTGTGGAGCATCCATCCTGCATGGGACTGGGCCGAGTATCAGGGCCCTGTTCCCCACTGTCACCTCTTTAACTCCTGGTACTTTGCTGCGGGGTGTCAGATGCAGCCGGGGAGCAGAGGTGCAACCCCACAGCAACCAGGGATGTACAGTTGCACCTGGACATTAGTCAAAGCCAAATATCCACAAAATTACCTGGGTTGGAAGAGCACCTGGCCTGAGGACTAGCAGGTACAATTATCCGATCGACACACAAGCTGTATGCTGAGCTCAGATACTGGGTCCTGTGAAGTTTGTCTTGTTACAGAAGTTGTTCATTAGTAGATAAATCCCATTACCGATCTTTGACCTCGAAGGTTTTTCTTGCAGCGCAGCTGGGACGCTTGCCGTGCATAGAGAAGCAAGGCAGGATTTGTGGAGGCTGTGGGGGACTGTGTGGTCCCGAAGTGCACACAGTTTGTCTCCTGCAGTGCGCTCATCTGGCCATGAGGCTGCTTTGGGGTGGTGAGGTTACAGGAGGCCCTGCACATCCATATAATTAACTCCCACCTCATCAGGCTGCCTGACAGGGTCAGGATTTTGGGAGTGCTGCAAAACTTCATCATTTTGTAGGGATACTGATTGGTAGTTCCTGTCTTAAAATTCAAGCTTCTAAAATGATAGTAAGAAAACGTCAGCTTCATTTAAAAAAAGAAAAAAGTTTCATTCCTTCTGATCACGTAGAAAAGCTACGGCATAAACCTGATGGACCTAAAACCTATGTGCAGACAAAAAAGGAGGCAAAAGATAGTAAGCATTAAAATTTTACAATCTTAAGCTGTCTTTGTTTCTAAGCAGTTTTCACAACATTAAAACGTTAGGAATGAGAATAGTGTTGAGATGGAAATTAAAAAATCTTTCACTCCTACAGACTACAAATGAATATTTTTGTGCTGTAAAGATAGCAGAAGTTGGGTTTTTTTCCCAGCCTGGTATATGTCAGGTAGCAACAGCTCCAGGAGTAGCTGCTGCAGGACCTCTTGGACTAAGGGGAAGGTTTATGCTGAAGGAGAAGGGAAGCAGATTTTCCCCTTTGCATCATCTCCCATGAAGTGCTCGAGGTACAATCTCTGCAAATGCTTTCCCATCAGCAATAGTCAGGCAGAACTGAGTACTCTCTCAAACACTCCTGCTCAAGTGGCCTTAGAAAGAAGCTCCCAGGAAAAAATGAGATTTCCCACCATTTGGGCTGAACACGGTCCTTGATTGCCTCTTTGTTCTCATCTTCTCTACTTCCATGCCCTCTGGCTTCAGCCCCTTATTCCTCTGTTCTCTTTGCATTCAGCTGCTTTCCTGGTTCATCTCCATCTCCAAAAGTGTTGTGAAACGAGTGTGGCGTTTGCTGCCATCACCGTATTCATTCCCCCTGTTTACTGCCCCACGCCTGTTTGTGCCAGCAGCTCTGGGACAGAGACCCGTCTGCTGATTAGTATCTGGATAGGGCTGGGCATTTCAGGGACCAGACCTTTAAACCTTTAAAAGGATCTAAATAACTTACCTTGCATAATAATAATAAAACCCCACAGCCCTTGGTGACCTGTCACACATGTCACTGCCTTTTTTCTCTGAAGCAGACATCCTACCATTAAGCTGCTTAACATCCTGAGCGCAGGCATAATCCATTGCCCTGAACTATGCTGTAGGACGCTAATGTGTTCTCTAAAGAGGTACAGGCTGGGAAGTGGGATCAAGTGGGAATGGCAGGTAGAAGGGACACCACCAAAAAGAAAAGAGAATTGCTACGGGGCAGGTGAAAAATCTGTTGCCCTATGTCCTGACAGTAATAGCTCCTAATCGATATGAGACTGAAATAAGACCATAAATATTAGTTGGCATTTTTGGGAGAGAAGTATGATTATTGCTGAAGACTTATTTGTGAGTTAAGTGGAAAAAGAGGTATTATAGTTTGCATTTTGTGCCAACAGGTTTCTTAGCTTAGATGACACTTTTTGTTAGCGAGATGAAACACTGCTAGGCTTTCTTTTCACCCAGAATTTCAGATGCTGTGCATTTATTTTCAAAATTGCATGAGTGTGCTGGATTTATTCAGAAAGGTACCAGCACTGCACATGCAAATTACCAGTGAGTAACTGTGTAAGCCAATGACCAATTACATCAATAACTGGTTATTTGCATAATGCATCCCCAATTATGCATGCAGATATAATAATTGCATGCACAAATGGTGTAAGTGATTGCAGGTGCAAAAGTGTGGATGCGATCATGTGTATACGGACTACAAAAAGCAACTCGGTGGGAACAGCAATCGCACCAGTCACCATGGTGCTGCTATACAAAACCTGAGAATTTAAGTCTTTGTTTTGGCCTAGAAGGATCCTTCTACCTGCTAATTGGAATTGCATTTTTTTTTCACAAGAAATAAACCATCTCTTCAGTAGGAAGGATTGTTGTGGTTCACCCTTCCTTTTATTGAGAATTGTCTATATGTTGACAAATGAGAACATCTGGATGTCTTTATGTTGGGAATTCTGTAATAAGGAGCTAAAATGACACCAGGCAATGGTTTTAAAGCAGGTCAGTCATTTCACACGCTATTCCATCTCACTTCTCTTATGTATTATTAATTGTGAAGCTTTTCCTTTTGGTTAATGTATCTTTTCCCAAATGATCTGTCGTGTGAATGTTTCATGAAGAGGGACTCTAATCTCATTTCATTATTTTACTAGGAACCCCCCGAAGCTTCTTAGAAAGCCAGAGCACCTTAAAAACAATTGAAGAGTTTCATTGCAAGCATATAATTTGTATTTGCTCCAAGAGTAAAAGTGATAACATGCAGAACACGAAAGCCCTGTCCACTGGATCCCTGTCAAGTGTTAATGGATGAACATCCGTGAAAACACTTCTTTGCATCTTCTGATACGCAAAGTGACACACTGTATTCAGTCAGTCAAAGACCTGCTGCTCTCAGCTCTCCCGGTGTAGAGGTCATACATAGACAGGGCTGAGTGTGCAGGTCTCACGGAGGTAGGCCTGACTCAGGTTTGAAGAGTCGAGTTTACATTTCCGTATGAACAGGATGTGAACTAATTGTTTCTGTCTCTGGAAGAAAGGTTGGAGTCTTGTTGTCTAATTCAAGGAGCTGAATCAGCCGACATTTCATTTTATGCTGTCTCAAACATGTTTGAGATATGCTTCTCCTTTACCAGGATAATAAAGTGATTTGCATAGAAAAACCTGTTACAACACTCAGCAGAAATACCAAAATGAAGAGCTGCCTTAGATTTTACACGCAGCAGAGGAGTGGTGTGACAGAGGAGTGCCCTGGGGATGTGTCCTGCGCAACTCTGCTGCTACCGGGGCAGGTGACCATCCTCTCTGAATGTGGCAGTGACCAGGCTCTGGGTGGAGGGACACTGCGTTGGAATCCCAGACTAGTAGCTGAGGCGTTAAAGGACTGGTAACACAACCCATGCTGTAAATACACACAAGGACTGGTGTTATTCATTGACTCCTGTTACTGCAATGGAGTCTGAGTTCCTTCTGGTTTCCAGGCATGAGAAGGAATGCGGCTCCTGCGCTCCTTCTCGCTCCTGTTAATGCCACTGACTTGGGTTTGCCAGGTCTGTCTGCAGCCCCCTCCCCCAACAGAAATAGCTCTTGGGCTCATTTCAGAGTCGCCTGCATTCCAAATAACGTAATTAAGTATTCCATCCCACCTAGTTCAGCTGCTGCTTTTGGTATGCCCAGCTTAAAACCATCCTTCTACCCCCTCTTCTCCCCCTTAGTTCTCTACTGAGAATATTTTGGCCATGTCAAAGAATTCAATATTTCTTTGTAAGTGTATTTTATTCCTGTGGCTTGTTTGTTAAAAACCTTCTTAGTGAAATTAACTTTGAAATTCATGGACCTGATGAGATATTGAGCTGACATCTGTAGATCTGAAGAGATCTGTAGATTCTCTCTCTATTAGAGAGAAATCCCCAATGGGATGTTACTTGGCCAAAACTAAGATCATTTTTTTGCTCAATATTTCTGTGTATTAACATCTGAATATAGCATCTTAATTATTGCTGTTTGGGCTCTTTTTCCCGATTAGTGTGAAATAAATGAAAATACTCTGCAGTATGTAAACTGTAGGGGAACCCTTTAACTTTCAAATGGGTAGCGATACAAAATCTTGACTGTATGTTTGCTGTATAACAGCATGTTTAAAAAAACTCAAAGACCAAATGCATCCTTTATTGCTTTCCGTCTAGCTCGGAGACAAAGGTTTCTGCTCAGCAGGAAGCAGGTATTTGGGGTTGGTGCCCAGGCTGGAGCCCTGGGCAGAGGTTTGCGCTGGTGTGAGGGCTGGTGCCCGTGGGAGGAGCTGGGTCTGTGCAGGTTGTGTGGGGAAGACTGAACCCGGTGCCGCCTTCGCATCCTGCGGGGAGAAGTTGTGCGTGTCTGTCTGGCGCTTGTTAGTAAGACCGAGCACTCAGTCTGCTTGGAAAGCGTGAAGGTAAAGCAGGTCGCTTTATCCTTCCCACGTGTGGGGAAGGAGCTGAGGCTGCTGTAAATTACAGGCTGCATTTTACTCAATGAATCTGTGATCCACAACAAAAATCTTGTACTTGTCACCCAATACAAATGCCAATTTTGGGACCTATACACTGTATTAATGAATTATGATCTTGTGTGTGTGTGTTGGGGGGCTGGGCAGCATTCTTTTATAGCAGGTACAGTGATATCACTATTTTTAAATGAAATAATCTTAATTTTAAATTCAAATGTCGTCTAGTTTTAGTGTTAAAAGACTTCATACAACTGTGGTGTAAGATGATATGTTCTTTATGACAAAAGAAGAGGAGAAAGATAGGTAGAAATAAAGATGCTGCATCATTTTTGGTTGAGCATATGTTGACTAAACTAACTAAATCCTGGAGATTCAGCTTCCCCCAGAGCCAGGCTGTGATTCTGAGGTGTCTGCAGAGAAGATCTCTTATGTTTCAACCTTGCATGTCAAAAGGAAAAGAGTGCTCCTGAGACGGTGCTGGCAAAGGTGCTGTGGTTGCATCACTACTCTGAAAGGCCTATAGGGATGAAGTACAAAGCATATAAGGTATAACAAAGGCCAGTAACAGCATTTCATAGAAAACCTGCTGTCTCTGTGTAGGTGATAGATACCTCTTGCTGTGGCTGTGCTGCTTCATCTCTGCGGCGGAGAGTTTCTCCTTTGTGAGTACGGCTGGGTGACAGCGCCTCACGGGAGAGCGGCGATGGATGCTGCACCACAGGTCACACACGCCCGCCTCGGGTGCAGACAAAGCAGTACCCAGTGTCTCGGGCTCCTGGGTTTGGTAACTGGGCAAAGGGTGAACACAGAGGAAGATGACAGAGAAGTGACCTTGCACTTTTCCTCTAGAGTTATGATTCAGAAGGTGTCGGTTCAGTTGCTGAGTCTATTACAGACATGGGCATGGCCTCGGCCAAGCCGTTAAACTATTCCTCTCTGTGAAACAGGGATTCGCAGACTCTGAATTTCCCTCTTTTGCCTGTTGTGGTTGTAGTCCCCACAGACAGGGAGGAGGCACCGAGAGCAGTCTGAGAACTGTATTTTGCATGCCTTAGCTGAACTGTAGCTCTATTAATACTGAGATAAATATAATTTAAATTCAGTTTGACCTTAAGTGGCAGCTGTGACAAAGCATGGCATGTCTGAGGTCTGGATGCAATTATTTGGAATTGCTAAACACCATACTTCATTCATGACCTTCGGATTCCACTGGAGCCAGAGGAGGTCCCTGATTTTAACTTCTGAACTGCAAATCACCCCTTTGGAAAGAGACTTCAGAAGCTATTATAATCACAGAGAATATTTTAAAGTGTGTAGAAGCAATAAGCAAAATATTTATTTTACGCACTTGTCTGCATTTAATCCATAAATCTGTCTACTACAATAGTGTTTTACTGGTGTAGATGAGGCAAGTAAGCTGAGATCATAGCAGACATGTCCTATAAGGCTTTACAGAAAATCATTGCTTTTTAATCCCTTTATCCCTGTTATTTCTTACCACTGTGAAAATCCAGTGGCAGGGGAAGCTGGCACAGTGTAGGACAGATGCATAATATGTAATGCGAAGCAGGCAAAAATCCTTCTGTTTGTATAAGACTCCAAACACATTATAAATGTCAATGTTAGTGCTATATGTCGCACATAAATAAAAATAACTTATCAATATTCAACCAAGTATTATACATCTTAGGGATGACCTCATTATATGTGCTGTCTTGGTATCAATGGCAAATCTTCTAATTAGAGTTAGCCAAAAGACTTGAACGGGACTAGTTTATGAAAAGCAGGTACCACCCAAGTGGCTACTTGGGTATAAAAGTGAGTTGTGTACTGCATGCTATAGAGCACCTCATCCCAAGCCTTTAATTTTGTTTTATTTTTTGCAATATTTATTCCCTGCATAAATACTGAAAACATGCTTAGACAGTGGAATTGAGCTCAAATGTCCAGAGGTCATCCAGAAATATTCAGGTGCATGATTGCTTCCTTGATCTTCCTATTAAAGCATCCTCCTGTCTGTAGTACAGATTTAATCAGCTGAGCTCCATCCTCTAACGCTGCGAGGTCCAGGACCCCTGGAAGTTGGCTGGTCATAGCACCGTTTGAGACTGTTTGTACTACAAGGGTGAGAATGGATTTAGTTAAAGTGCAGGAGAAAGGCTTGCAGTGTTGCAGTGTGCCTAGAGGTTGGGAAAGGGGGAATACTTTATAAGAATTTTGAAAAGGAACATTTAAAGATGAACTTGGCAGTAGGTGCAGTGCTGTCTGTGAAAGATTTGTATGAGTAGTAACAGCAGCAGTTTTGTCCCAAAGTAAATCATGCTGATTTCAGGACATCTCTTCTGGCTGGTACCCAGCAAGGACAGAACCTCTGTGGAACACCCAACCACCTTCTCGTTGCTTTAGGACGTATGTAGAGCACAGTGATGAGAATGCCCCCAATCCTTTGAATTATAAAGATCAAAATTCGTGTGTTTCTCTCCTGCCCTCTCACAAGGGAGGACATTGGGCTGATGGGGTTTTCCAACATGCTGAGTGTAATTCGATTCCTGTTGGAATCACAAGTTTTATGGTATACTCAATACAAGTACCACAGGGCCGGAGCTCTGATCGCCATGGTACCTGATGGCCCATGACATTTGCAGCGGCACAGCCTGGTCCTTGCCCACTGGCCCCACATCCCCCTGGTCCATCCCCTTCTCCGCTGCAGGACACCAGCACGCCCGGCCCTCCTGCTCCCCCCTCACTGTGCTTTCTTACAATGAGGCTGTTGCTATTTGTTTATGCAGTTGAGGGCTGCAAATTTTAGCTAATAAATGCATGCACAACCTCTTCCCCATGTTATTAACCATGGAGGAACAAAGCCTTCTGAACCTTATTCTTCCTTTCTTGCCCTGTTAAAATGCTGTATGATTCTCATGGCAGCTTTGCCAGAGCAGCTCACAGGCTGGTCACAGGCTGCAGCACAGGTCTTCCAAAATGCCGGCTGCAGGGACATAACCCCAGATGGATAAATTAGAATATATCTGATCTTTTAATCTAGGCCAAGAGAACATATGGACCATCAAAGCAGAGTCAATTTAAGATTTTGACAACAAAAATATGGGTTCTTTCAGCCATAATAATTTAAAACAATGGTTCATTTTTCTGCTGTTTCTGACATTCAGTAGAAATTGCGGGAGAGTGACAGGTTCTCGGGCTGTTCTCATCCAAATTTAAAAACATCTGCCTTAGGAAATGACTTTGTACCTAACCTATGAGCAGTTTTCCAATTATTTTACTAAATAAATACAAGTATTCTGTAAAAAACAGCTGCTACTCTTAGAAGATATTTTTCCATAGGTACACTCAAAGAGAATGTGTTGCTTTTAGGTAAATATTCCAGGAATACACACAAAGAGCAGAGCTGAAGAGCTGCAATGCTGCAACCCAGAGCAGGAGGACCCCTCAGCGTGTGGTGATGGGCCCTGGCTCTCCCCCTGCCCCCTGGCCAGTCATGGCTCCAGCAGCATCCTGTGGCCCCTCCAGCTGCTGCAGTCCTTAAAGTTTTATTTTTAGTTTTTTCTTTAAAGGGAGACAGTTTACACTCCGTCAGTGACTTTGATGTTTGCATTTTAGCATCCCACCATGCGTGTTAGAGGCAGAGGCTCTGATATTACCTCTGTTTTGCTTATGGAGAACAAACACCTCCAGAGCAGAGCCTGCCTTTGGCCAACCTCAGATAAGAGTTTGTGGCAGGGCTGAGAGATGGACCCAAAGTTTTTGAGTTGCCAGTCAGGACTGGTTAATCACACAGCCCTGCTAGTCTTCAAGATATGTTTAAAGTTTTTTTAGTTCTAAGACGGTACTGTGGAAACGTGCTGCTAATGCTGGTGGTGACAGATGAACAGACCTTCCTCCCTCTAGACTGACCTGTCTGTGGCTTCCACACAGAGCTCTTACAAGCCCAGGAGAGACGGCTGCTGACCAAAGCCAACAGCTGGATTTGTGTGCGGTGCTGTGGGGGTGGGACTGCCTGTTGTCCCTGGGAGAGTCAGCAGGTACCCCCACATCAGGTACCTGTGACTTGACAAAATCTAGCCAGGTGCTGTACCAAAACCCCATACCTTTGCTTTGAAAATCCACACAAGGACCCCGACAGCCTCCTGGAGACCTGTTTGCCCATGAGGAGTGCTGGAGCACAGGCCAAGGTGAAATCCAATAGAATAGTAAAATATGAGTGAAAAGGCTGACTTTCCTGTGGATTTTTTAAGCATTTAATAGAACTTAATAGAGCATTATCTCTTTCGCTAAGAAATGATAAGATGTCTGTAAGAGCGGCTTCTGTAGACCCTGCTCCTATAAAATCTAATTGGTTTCATATCTATTAAATTCTAAAGGCCTTTCTTTAAAATTGTGGGGGTTTTTAAAAAATCAAATAATAGATTTATTCTTGATGTCTTGGGCACATTATTGCAGTAACCTCATCCTTGGACCACAACTTTGGCAGAACACATACATCCATAATGAGGGACTACGTGTTCTGTGGAGTTTTTATTACAAAAGAAAATGAACAAGTATGTTAGGAAGAAAGGGGGAAAATAGAGGAGACTGCTTTTTTGGCAAAGCTTTATATTACAGATCTCATTTCTCTGGTTGCAGCTGCCTTTAGGCACCTATTTCAGTGAGCTGCTATATTATGCTTAACTGTAGACGCTTCCCAAATTTGCTCTTCGGTGAAACAGGCGTTTGTGCAGGTTCCCCATAAAAATGACTGATTTGGGTTTTACCAAGATACCTGGCACTTCTCCATTATAAGAAAGGATTACATTTTTAGAGAGATTTATCAAGATGGGAGTAGTGAAACAAACATTTTAAATGTCCAGTTTAATCCTCTCTCTTCCCCCAGACAAGCCTATATGGGGGCAGGATTTTTAGCTGTTCTGAAATGAAAGCTTCCTGAAAGAAATATATTTCCCTGTGGGACTACCCAGCTTTCAGTCCTGCTTCTGTGGGAAGGTAAGAGAGCTCTGTTTTCATTTACTATTTATGAGATATGCATTCATATTGCCAAGTGACCATAGGATTCTGTGCTCTTAAGAATCTGCAAATGAGATGAAGCTCATTATTTTTTAATGCAAAAAGGATTATTGCGATCTTAGTGCAGGGATATGTAACCTCAGATATGTGTCTTGCTGTGGGATATATATTGAGGCTTTTGCTTTAGGAAGCCGGTAAAGTACACACAGTATTTTCTAGTCATTCTGTTCAGCATAGAGAAGCAGTATTTATTAGAAATAACACTAAAGGGGATTTTTTTTTTAATTGCAGACCATGACTTGTAGGGACTTGCCCTCCTCTTTGTGTGCATTTTACTTTACAACGTTGAGATAAATGCAGAGGCATGTTTTCAAAATAAAGCTTCTCCTTAATAAGAGAAGATTCATTATTACCCACTCCTGTCTCCAGGCACAAGAGTTGGTCTCCTGGTCCTAAGGGAGAGCAAAGTCTGATAATCAAGTAATCCCTTGTTAATTTTTCCCCCAGTAAATTAGGATTTACTTTATAGGATCATGTTATTGGGTATCAAGCCGTGGGCCTGCTCTAGCAGTGACAGGCACTTTGGTGGTTCTGCCGATGAAGGTCGTTGTGTGTGTGTCTGGTGCCTGGGAGTCTCTGATCGGGGACATGGGGCACAATATCTCAGGAGGAAAACCAAGCAGTGAGAGAGCTGCAAAAAAGACATTAAATCTGCTTACTGCTCACACAGTTACAATAAGCAATGCCAGAAGGAAACCTGTTGGCTGTGCCTTTGGTGTTTGCCTGGCACCAAAGCTGTGGGTTGCTCCCTCTAGTGATGGCGGGACCAGTGCCTGTCCTGTGCCTGCCTGGTCCTCCTCACCATGGGACATTTATACTGCCAGTGCCGTTGTCGTTACATCCTGCAGATGGGATCCTCTCCAATTCTTGGGGTCACTGCGTAGGTTACTTCGAAGCAGGGTCAACACATGGAGTTGTACAGAGAATTGTTGGTGGAGGGCAGCTCAAATACACCCCTAAGTGTCCGCGCTCCTCTGTGCCCCCTCTGTGTAGTCCCCTTCAGTATTTCCATCTGCTACATTAAAATAGTGCTGCAAAACAAATACAGAAATGGGCAGAAGTGAGGAGGTTGAAGAGAGAAGACAGTTTGGACATGGTTATTAACCGGAAAAGCTGGATTTTCACTGCTGCTTATTACTATACAGAAACTATACCTTGGTTTTGCATGCTCATATGGTCCTTATTTAAAATACCTTGTTAGTAGTTAATGTATTCTCGCAGCAGTTCACAGGATAACTGGAGAAATAGCACATGAGCTTCCTGGGTTTACTTCTGCCTTCCAGGTGTGCCCAGCTCGACATGTTGGCTCCTGGCTAGCTCTGGGTCAGGCAGAGAGCCAGGGTGTGCTCTGGGATCGCCTGCCCGCCCATTGGCACCCACCTGGACAACGGGGACTCTCACAAATTCTGTCTTTCTCCACTTATCCCCTGTAGCCTCTGCCCAGGTGTTCTTCAAACACAAATTTGCCTCTCTCCTCTCACTCCTGGCTGCTTTGCTGATGCTGGCCGTGCTGTGAGCCTGGCCTCTGCCACGCAGCCCCACGGGTCAGGTCGCACACAAGTTTTGTGCACAGCTTGAATAATTTTCAGGCCTATCTATCTGAGACAGAACTGTCACCAGGTAGAAAAGGCATTAGGCTTTCAGGAGAAGGTACCCGTTTAACAACATGCCAAAGACAGTTCAAGCTACTACAGAAAATAGTAAATTTAACATAAATATCAGAGCTTTGCTGTATGGGGAAAGCATCAAAGGGCATTAAGCAAGGAACCAAGTGTCGAGCACTTTACGCAGCTCTGGGGCCTGACATCCCGGCTCCCTGCAGCAGCCTGGGCTCTGCAGGGGGAAGGCCCAGGCCAGCTGAGATACCCCCTTGCACATCGCAGCCACCAGCCACCGCTTTCTCTCCGGGGCAGAACAGGGTAAAGGAAGGCAGCATTTATCAAAACGCCCTTAGGGAATTTGGTGGCCAGCTCCCAGAAAACAGAGGCACTTACAGCCCTTAGGTGCCTTTTACGACCCCAGACTAATTTCCTTCACTGTGTTCTTGCTCTTTTGAGTTCATGCTCCACAAATGCCGTAATTGCAAGCATTTGTTTTGAACCGTACAAGCCTGAGCTCCAGAGCAAGTTTTATTTACTGCAATTATATCTGGCAGGTAATTTCTAGTAAACTCAGGAAAATGATAAACCTCTCACTAAATTCATGAACAGAAAAATAGGGCAAATTGATCAAATAAGCTGTTTCCTACATAATAAAAAAATTATTATGTGCATAACATCCTGGAACAAAAATAGCTGTGATGAAACCATAAAGACAAACAGGAACTTGCTAGAGGCATCTGTGCAGAGTTTTTACATTTGGGTTCACTCCTAGCAAAGAGCCCAGAAATCTGCTTAACCCCAAAATATAAATTACCTGTTGCTGGTGGTGGAGCTGCTTGCACATGCGCTCGTACCTTGAGCCTGCCCTGCCAGAAGAGTGCTGGGTTATTCTGAGATGCAGCCTTTGAAAGCTGGAGCCCCATCCCTGCCCTTCTCGTTGCTGACTGAAGAGCAGCCTCCTTATGGGAGCAGAGAGTCTCGCTTCCTTTCCATATTTATTGAAAGTGGAACCAGACAAAGTGTTCAAAATACAATATGTGAGATTTGTTCCACATCTCGTTTAACCAAATGTATGATGTCACTGAATCTAAATTTCAAATTGCTGAATTCAGGTATTGGGTTTTTCTAAAATGAGCTTTTAATAATTATTGAGCGTTTTCATCTCTGCTATGTAGCTTAATTTACATTAAAAATTTGGATTTCATCTTAAATTCTCAATCTAGCAGTGTTAACACCTCTCTCAGATAAGTAAACGATTGCTAGAAATTAGGTCTGGGCTTCGATGCCGCAGCTGATTAACATCATATAAGGACAATTAACAGCATTTTTAGGAGCGGATAGGAAGAAATTATCATAGGCAGTTGAAACTATAAAGAGAATTTTAGGGAGGTATGTAATTAGGCAAATGAGGCTCGGGTAGTAGCTTTAATGTACCTACCCTGCTGAAAGGCATTTATGGATTCCTTAAGGACCATATAGGTTCTTTAAAGACTATAGTTTTACATTCCTTCTGAAAGATATATTTACAAAACAATTTAAATATCCAATTCATTCCATATTAACATCATACCAATTCTAAGTGGTCTGGCATTGCCAAGAAGATTAATGGGAGCTTCCCTGCCTGAACTCTGAAATTCTTTCTCGTTTGAGTTTGAGTAAGGGGAAAAGGCAGCTTAGGAAATGAGAGCGTGGATTTAGACAGGTTAAAGAAAGCTTACAGCAGAACTGGATCTTTTCAATTCCCACAGTAATATCTATCTGCATTCCCTTCTGATGCCATTTTTAAAAACCATTCACAGGGCAGTGGTTGAAGGAGCTGCCACAGGGCTAGGAAGGCCCTGTAAAATAATACGAACATAGCTTTAGCTTTCCCATTTTCCAACTTAAAGCATCATTATGTATGACCTCGTGTCACTTTATGCTTCATTATCAATCATCATGTGAGGCCTGAGGAAAGCTTTATCTGCAGCCTAGGTTGTGAAGAATGGCAGTAAATGGAAAATGAGAAACGGTTGCTTATCCTTCGTGGGAAATGCTCTCCTTTGAAACCTCTGCTGTGCTCTCCAGACTCTGTGCGTTAGCTTAGAGAGAGAATAATATTACTCAGAGGTGCATATTTTCCTCGTCATTTGGAATAATGGTAACTAGGAGTGACATGCTGCGAGGTGGAAATTATCCATCATATGGCATCTCCGTCCTCTTCCCAGTGCACCGCTGGTTAGTCTGGGCCCAAAGTGATTCCAGTTGCTGCAGTGCTGGTTTCTGCTTGCACTGAAACAAGGAAAATCAGGAGATATGTCATTTTGGAGGGGCTCGCCCATTCTCTGGGACTGTTGGGTTTGCTCTGCCCACCCAGTGTCAGCCTGGCTGCGGAGCAGCTCTCAGTGCCTGTGCGGCAGTGGGGGGTACGTGGTGTCTACGTGGTGGCCATGTGGTGTCTACGTGGTGTCTACGTGGTGGCTACGTGATGGCTACATGGCAGCAAGTGCCACTTTGCCAGGCTGGTGGTGCACAGGTTTGAGGGTTTCTTTCTCCTTCCTGCCATCTCCCTGGCATGGTTTCCTCTCCGAGTTTGACTGGTACTTGATTCCTGTGAGTTTCCCAAACAAAGAAGAGCAATTACAGTCTCTGATTAAAAAGCCTGGGCAGCATGGTGTGTGCAAATCAAGATAACCATTTATCTGCACTCTTCCCTCTCTGCCCACGGGGGCTTAGACTCAGCCTCCATTCAGGTTGCAGAAATATTTGCTTTTGCTGCAATTGCAGCGTGGGATGGCGAGAGGGGGTGAGGGGGTGGCAGGGGCAGGGGATGGCTGTGGGTCTGCCAGGCATGATAAGGGCTTGAGGCTGGGGAGGGGGAGCTGCGGCGCTGGCCCATCCCTTGCACATGATGTGTTTTTGCAGGGCATAGGTTGACAGTGACAGCCAGAGTGACCATTGCTCTCTGAGGCTTCAGGCTGAGGGCAGCCCAGGTGGGAGGCTGCCCTTCCCTATGTCCCACCCCACAGGGCACCTGCCACGGCTCCAGATCACCCTGGCAAGGTAAACCAGATAGATGTGGTTTATTTCAAGGGGAGCGCTCTCAACACAATACTGCTGGGGCTATCAACACTGCTATCCTTCCTTGGGCACTAAAATAAATTAGCAAGTGCACTTGGCTAGAAGAAAAATATCTTCAGTGTCACCCTTAAAAAATGCTGCTCTCCTCTGGCCCTGCGAGGCTGTTTGGAAGGTAGTGTGTATTGTGTAACTCGCCTATATACTTCATATATATATACTTAACATGCCTTGGGAAGGATGTCCTTGATTAGCATAAAGTGCAAGACTGAATGGATCAGAATACGAAACCCATCTGTTCTCAAGTGAGGCTCTTGGAGGTGTGCGTCGGGGCTTGCAGCAGGAACCCAGCAGGGAATGTGCTGCCAATACCCGGTCCTGAGGGCAGTGCAGTGCTCATCTGTGTGGCGGAGGGCAGGGTTGTGCTTGCTGCTTTCATCTTCCCTGTGGCTGGAGAAGTGGTGCAGCTGCTGAGCCTCTGGGCAGGACAGATTGAATGTCTGACGGACTCCTCCACTTCTTCACACCTTCTGAGATCTTGTAGAGGACTATGCTCTGTGCCACAGCAGCTGAGAAGGCCACAGTGTTGGCCAGGTTGGCCAGGCACCAGTGAGCCCCAGTTAGTTGTTCTCCCAGTTTGATCCATCACCTTGAGGTTACAATGCCTGAGATGTATGGGCTGTATGTTCACGTGGGTCCAGAGGCAGCTGTGATTCTCCTGGCACTCAAATCAAAGCACCTGCCTCCCATCAAAACAGTAGCCCTTTGGGTTTTTAACTCACCTCGACAGAACATCATGGCCTTGTGTGATAAATATGATACTGGAGGAAGCTTCTGGGAACCACCACCTTAAATCTGTCTTTTATGACTTTTACGTACTTCACATATTTTCCAGTATTTCTACATATACTGAATAGTGTCATACAGCATTAAGTGTGTCTCTTACCGGCTTACTACAAGCTCTGTCCTTTTAAATGCTTGACCAAATTCATTTTGAAATAAATTCCATGTGTATTGCTGAAGTTTATTCTGCTGGTGAACCATTGAACAGAAATCCTTTAACTGTCCTGAAACTTCAAATAAATCTTTTCTTCTTTTAAAATAACCTTTGAAAAGTTTTTCATCAAAATGAGAGAAATAGCAAGAATAATAGATGTTGTAGGATTTGTATCCAGTATAGTTTCCTGCTTCGCCAAATGCTTTTGGAAATGCTGATTGATTTGTAACAAAGCTTGAAATGTCACCAGGAGGAATGAATGAAAAATACACTACTCTAATGTATGTTGAGGCTGAAATTGACTCAAAGTTTTAACCTTTAGAAATGCTTTTTCCTTTTTTTGCCTTTTTAACTTTTCACAGCAGTCAAATAGTTGGAAAGATAACTGGGAACAAAATGCACATAGAAGAAATTAATAAATTATGCTCTTATTTTTGGCACATTTACAAGAGAGATGCGTCAAAGTTCCAATGACAAAAGAGAGGACTGCTCTACTTAAAATAAAACCTGAGGGATGCCACACAGCTATGTTCTGAAGGGTATGTGGCCTGGCTGCATTTTGCAGGTCATTTTCTTGAGAGGGGGAACAATTCCCACCTGCCCCCCCAGGCAGGCTGCTGTGCACCCCCAGAGCCTGTGGAAAGTGCCTCTGCTGGAGCCTTTACGATTAAAATAGGCAGGGTGATGTGATGGTGCGGGGGCTTTGTGGCAGGATGGGCTCATCGAGTCTTGGTCAGTGGTTGAAACCTGGCTGGGAGACCGGGAGCAAACGCCTGGCGGGGTTTCCTTCCCAGCTGGTTTTGTTGGTTCAACTGTAAGTACAGTATATCAGAGAGCTGGATGTATGTTTGTGGATGAATAATAAGGGCTTTGCCTGCTCTAGAATTTGCAGTAATTGAAACTGCAATATTAGGTAAATATTGTTGGAAATCTGGCCAGTTTTGATCTAGCAAGAAGACCCGTCAGTGACATTAAGGCTGCTCCCAGGACACCAGCTCGTCTGCGTTTTGTCCTCACTCCCTTTTCTCACTGGTTGTGTTCCAGTCTTCACAGCACTCAACCTTTTTCATTCTTCAGGTTAGAAATGTGTGGTGCCTTCTAGGGTTTGCTGCTGTTTTTTTTTTTTTCCTGATGAATTTACTCACTGGAGTATAAAAAATAATACAAAAAGCCTCGGGACCTATCTCACTGAAATTAGTCTGTGATTGCTTCTGGCTGGTGGAAGATTTACAGCAGCTGGAGCTGCAGCGTTGGGGATACTATTCGTGACTCTTTGGGCCTCGTTCTCCCCTGCCTCCTTCCTTCAGTAACCGCTGATATTTGGGCAGTGCAAAAGCCAAAGGGGAACCGAGCAGTAAGCTGTAACTGCATGTATCTTCTAGTCACTGAGAACTAGCTTTGTGCAAGCATACGTTGGTGCATTGTCCTCCCTGTGTCAGCAGTAGCCGTGAGGTTACATCATAGGTTACATACCACATAAATGTGGTATTAGATCTTTGCGCAGGATTTTGTGGGAGGAAACCAGGGCCCTTTGCTTCATCCAACTCCCTCTCCCGCTGTACCAAGGGCTGTGCCCTGCACCATGATGATGGCATGATGGTGAGGAGAGGAGGGCAAGCAAGAGGTTCTGAGCAAAACCATGTCCTCATGCTCATGTGATGGCTTACAGGTAACATGAGAAAAAACAAAAAAAAGCAGGTTCTCAAGTTCCAGTTCATGCCTGTGTTGAAAGTTGCTGCCCCATCAGAGACAGAGGAACTAAACCCCTTACTGTAGTGTGCCTCTGACCGCCTAGGGCAGGAGGGAGCTGCGCTGCAACGGATGAAACTCCTGCAAAAGGTCTGGCTTGATCTTGGGTCTGTAATTGTAGGGCTCCCCCACCTTATTTCTGGATTTTTTTTTAATCAGAAAAAGGCTCAAAATGAATCCATCTATCTCATTTCAGCTTCATGATATGTTTGTTCAACATGAAAAAATCAATGTTGAACGAGAATTTTGTGGGGAAGGAGAAGATCTGTGGAGATTACATTTCTATTTCAGTGCAATTTCATGTTTTACTGCTGCATAGACCAGCTAGTTAATAAGGTATCCTTGAATAGGAGGTCCGTATTATATTTATTGCTGTGCTGGTATGTAAAAATCAATCCTTGCAATTTTTATTGGTGACCACATGCTATCTTTGGTATCATTATCATTGTGTCTGTGGTTGATTGACAGCAGCCAATAATCAAAAGCATTTTTGTCATTCTGATCCCTCATCAAAATACAGAGGGCAGGGAGTGTCCTTGTGCCTAATGCTCTGCTCTGGCGCTTAGATGATTCCTCAGAGCTGTTGATGAAGAAACTTGCTTGGCATTGAGTGGGGATGCAGCTGGGATGGCAATGGAAGGGCTCTGCTGTGGTAGAGCATTGCCTTTGTCCAAGACTCCTTCTCCACTGATAAAACTATCCCTTTGGTTTTAATGAAATCCCTTCTGCCTAGAAGTGAACAGGAGCCCAGTGAAGCACCTGGCAGTAATTCTTCCCCTGAGTTTTATTGGGATAATAGGCCCTTAATGATCGTTTTGTACTTGGCTGGGGAAAGGTGATAAGGAGAGGGGAGAAAAGCATCCTTTGGAGAAGCAGCACACAGGTATCCAGGATCTCTGTTTAAGCTTTTTATCAGATCTGGAGAATGAAAAAGCGATGACTTCAGTGAAATTTGAGCGTGATAATCTTGAAAATCTGAGTGGGGTGGAAGCAGACTGCTGGAAGGAGATCAGTCCTGGGCTTCCCGGACACCTTGGCTGAGAGATTTCAGGAGAAACCAACGGAGCTCCTCAGTAAGCCACAGGGCTGGCTGCAAGGGCTTGATCTTTCATGTTTTGCAGTCTCTATGACTTAAGTTAGTTATAACACTTGATTACTGATTTAGGTTTCAGCATCTGATGAAAAAGGTTTGATTACTGAATTTGAACTCAGATTAATTTAGTTGGGGCACCAAAACTAATGACATTTACATGAACTAGCTTTAGATATCAAAATCTAAGTATGACATATGATCTCCACCATGCCTGTAATATGAAATACCTTCTATATGTATTAGACCTATAGAAACTCAGTTTAGTATGTAGTGTTCATGCAAAAAAAAATTGCTTTTTTCTGCATACATTAAATTTCTCTTCCCTTGACTGACTCTGCATGTTAGTCTCATGACTGCTTTACAGATTTTTGAATTAATGCTGAAATTACTCATTTGGTTAGTAGAAGCATCTGTTTCAGTATTTTATCCTCGTCTGGTATTTCTTCATTATATATGGGATGGTGCACTAGAAAGGCACTTGAGATACAGGTTATAAAAATACCACAAAGGCACAGAAAACATTTGTTGGAAGAGTGCTCTGTGAATTCGTCTGCATTTCTTTTAGACAAGATCACATATAGACGGGTAATATTTATTATTGCTTCTTTCCAGGGCCACAGGAATTGTTGCTGGTAGCTGGTTCTGGCATGGTTGTGGGTCAGAGCATTACAGCTTTGATCAGTGGGGTCTGGGTTCAGAAAATGGGGAGCAGGAAACCTTGATTCCCCAGGGACCATAGAGCTGGGCTAAATAAGCTTGGGCTGTCCAAAGGAGGAAGGTCTTAAGTCAGTTCTAAGTCCTTCAGGGCTCACTGGGCAGCGGTGGCAGCAGTGGAGGGAGTCGGTGTGAGCTACCAGAGGAGGTGGATGACTTCAGCTCCCAGTGAGCCCTGGCAGGGCTGGGGGGCATGGCGAGACGGCACCCCCCGACTACTGACGGACAATCCTCTGCTGTAAGGGAATCCTGCAGTTCAGTGGGGACCAAGATTCTGCTTATGAAATCGGACAACTGGAGACAGAGGGTTTTGGGTGGGGATTCAGCGATGTAGGTCGAGGGTTGGTACCCATGTGGGCGAGGGGGTTATGCTCAGTTCGGGGCAGGGGGGAGGCTGTGTTAGGGACTATACGATCATCACAGCTCCAGGCTTAGAAACCAGTTTCTTGGCTGACCATGGGAAGCCTTCAGTTAAGATTAAATCTTGTGTCCCTAGAGCCAAAAGCTTATACTGAATTTTATGTGAGCTGTAAATCACTGGGCTATCGTTAGGGCTAAGGTTAGGTTTCGGGTTAGGGTTCAGACGAGCATTCACAGGAACCCATTTTACTCTTGATCCTCTAAATCCCTGCTGGGGATAAAAGGCTTATAGTTAGTTATCAAATGATAGTGCTGGCTCCCTCAGCTGTTTTTAAGCCCAGGTTTGGTGCAGATGTTAGGTGAATTTTCAGAGGAACAAAGTGCTCAAGAACTTGATTCATGAGTGGATCTTGGCCCACATTTTATAGGTCTTCAAGGAACCACCAGAAAACCATTTTTTCCTGCTCTCTGTTTTGAAGCCTAACCCTATGGTATGTGAACTGTTGGCATAAACTCAACTCGGAAGGAAATATGAACCATTTGTCAAGGAAAGTAGCAGCACATATTTTAGCCCTACAGCCCTGCAGGCTTTCAGATATTACCCAATAAAACAAGCTAGTCCACTCTTTGAAGTGGAAACCCCAAACCCAATTTTAAGTCTGCTTTCTCCTTAGAGTTCACCCTATACCTTTTCTCCTTCTGGAAGACATCCTAGCCCCAGGAGCCTTGTCTGGCTGGATGATAATCCTGCCCGTATTGCCCCTTTCTGAAGTGGAGCCCTAAGCGAAGCCCAAAGTCCCTGCAGTTCAAGCCTGCCAAGCTCCCCACCAGGAATGTCCTTCTGCCCACTCCCCACATTCTCCTGTGCTGCAGCTTTGCTCCTGCTCATCCTTGGTGCCTCACAGTAATGACACGCTTTGCATTTGTTCGAGGAGAGGCAGTTGGGTGCAGGAAATGGGGGAGAGAAGAAGAAAGAGGAAGGAAACAGGAGAAATGTGAGAACAAAGGCTGGAAGGAATTTCTGGGGGATTTCTCATGTTTCCCAACCTCCTGTGGTGCTCCACATCTCCTTGAAGATGCAGACTTCACAGCTGAGAGCCACTGATCTTCGCAGTCTGAGGATTTCTTGGCTTGAAATTCTGATCTGGGCCAAATTCCAAGCGTTTACTAATTTAGATTAGTAAATGTAACAGAAATTAAAGATGAAGATGTATTATCAGAGTCTTTAGCTTCTGTGTAGTATTGGTGCATGCCTATGATTTTGTCATTACATCAGTTCTTGAGAAGTAGAAATTACTTTCAGTAATTTAATTCTTACTCTATCTTATTGCATTCTTGTGTTGCTTCCTTGACCCTGTGTCTCTTCACCGAGTTATAATAGGTTTTTACACATTTTCCTTGAGTATCTATGTCTTCAGGAATAACAAATAACTGAATGGCATATCCATTTTCTTTCACTCATAACCAAACATGAGAACTGGGTTTACATATGCAGTCGTAGAGCTTAAGTCTAGACAGGACCATCTGATGGTCTGTTCTGAGCTCACCTCTGTCACAGGTTGTACATTTCTGCCTTCTGCCCTTGTATTGACTGCCATAGCTTGAATTTGGCTAAAACAAATCTTAAGTGAAGGCATCTGGCTTCCATTTGGAGTCTGCAAAGGATGGACAATGTTCTACTTTCCAAAGTGATTTGCTAATTACTAGCATTGACAAGTATTTATGCTTTATTTGTGGTTTGAGTTTATCCATCTTCTGGCATTTCAGATACTGTTTCCTGTTACTCCTTCATTTGGTGTTTTCTCCAGGAAAACACTAACTTCAGTAATGGAGACCTCTCCTTCTCTCCACGCCGAGCCAGACTACCCACACCCAGGCTTTTCTCTCCTCACCTGGAAGATGTTCTCTCCAGCCATGGTGGCCACCTTGTGCTGTATTTCCACACTTTCCCCAGTTTTCTCATTTGTTTTGAAACACACGGATAGGAGAACCGTGGAGAGTGTGCCGGCGCTGCAGCCGGAGGGGGATCACTGCCTGCAGGCCAGTGCTTTGGGGGTACGTGCTGGGACACAGGCAGGATGACCGGGAGGCAGTCACTCTTTTAAAGCATCTTTTAAAGTAAACAGGATTTTTTACCCAGAAAGCACTAACTGTCATTCATTTGGTTTATTCCATGCCAGTTTGGTTTGGTTCAAAGCCAAATACTCTCACCAAATTTTTTTTTGAGGGGGTTGATGTTTTAATAATCTTGACAGTTGGTTTGTGTGTCAGGTATAGATGATAAAAAAGGGCCTGGCTTACATGCTGTCCTTAACTAGCCTCTTCTGTTGCCACCATCAAAGGCAGAATAGTGTGCTGGATGGGCTACTGGTCCAATCCAGAAGAACTTTTCTTGTATTCTCATTCTAGGATCTGAAACTTGCATTCTAATAACTTCATGAAGTACTATGGCTTCCTCCACAACAGCTTGTTCCAGCTTGCCCAAGGACTATGATGTTCATTTTGGCCAGGTTTGCTCAAGGCCTGCTTTGCATACTGCCTTTCATCAAGCATAACATAGCATCTCACTTAATTAAAAGTATACACTCCAGTGCCAGTGTTCGAGCAGAGCTGAGTTCATATCCTGAGTTCTGCTTCAAAGGAAATCATCATGGGAAATCATGTAGTTTGTATCACTGTTCTTTATGTAATGGTTAATACCAGTGATTATTATAGAGCAGCAAAACATCTCTTATATTCTGTCCTTTAAATAAAAAGATTTAAAGATTACCAGCCCGTTAAAAATCATCCTCTCTTTTAGAAAGTAAATAAAGGCTCATACCTTTTGCTGTACAGTTCAGAATGGGGTATTTGATGCTTCAAAGTTTTTCAAGAAATTCTACTGTAACATGTCATTAAGTACTTTTCCATCACGAGTAAGAGTATCACCAACGTGAGTGTTACCCAGGATTACCCTGTAATCCCCAGGGACAGACTGCCATACCTGCAGAAACCCCGATGCCGTGCCGAGTCCTAAAGGTATTGATTCAGCACTTCGATGCAGTGTGTGTGCTAGAGTGTCCTTTTTAGTGTGGCATTAAATCCCAGCTGTTTGTTGTAAGTCTGACACAGCTCACGCACTTCTTCAACCCAGGCAGCGTCCATGTTCCTGCAGAACCAGACCCACCTCCTGCCCCCAAAGTCCCTGTCAGTCTGAGAGTCCCCAGGGCTTTCCCTCTGTACTGGGTAGGTGACATGCCTGCGTCTGGTGGGGAGGCTGGTGGCCAGTCACACTTGCATATTTTCTATTTTTCTACCTGAAGACTACATGGGCAACATCACACCTGGCAGCTGGCATTGCAGCCAGTCACATAGTTAAAAGGATTATGCATTTGCATTTGTTTCTGAGACGTATCTGATTCTCCATGACACAACTTCGCAGGGTGAGTGTCCCTCAGCTGAACCGCTGGCATCCTCTTCTGCCTGTAACTCTGCCTCTCCTTTGGCTGCCCATGGAAATAACTCGTGTGTGGCAAGAGCACGGGAGTGATGCTGACAGCATCCCTGAGAAGTCAGACACACAGGATTCTCAGGGGTTTTTCAATAGCCACATTTCTTGTGAAAAGTAACTTTTTTTCTGACTGTTCCCAAGTGATTTTTAGATGATGGGAAGCCTAGGTGTGTTTAAATGCTATTTGTAAAAATGGTCCTGCTAGCATCTACATGTATGACACCTGTGAAGTTTCCTCCCACGTGCTCATGCTGCAGACCTGATGGTGGATGCTTTATCCTGAAACCCCAAATGATCTGCGGCCTGGGCTGAATTCTTCACCTCTAACACCTGGTGCATATTAAGCAAACCCTTAAGCAATTAAGGGTGCCTGCACCCTTACAGCTTGCAGGACAGCTCTGAGACCCGGCAGAGCAGACCCTCAGCTGGTGTGAGTTATAACCCCTGCAGCTTTATCTTCAGCTTCTGCTGGGTGTTGGAGGGTGCTTGACTTCATTATCTTCTGCTGTCTGGCCAAGTGATGATGCAGTCGAGAGATGTTGTGGAACCCCTTTGTCCTTCTTCTTGCATGCTGAGGTGCTGTCTCTTCAAAAGCAGCCAGCTGATATTGCAGTTTAGGTAAGACTTAAAGCAGCTGAAGGTTACTGTATTTTCACTGTGTGATCTTGCTGATAATAAGCAAAACAAGTTTGGGGTCTTTTTTTTGACACCGAAAGGGCTGCCTAGAAAAACAAGAGCATGGTATTAAAAATAGCTACAGGGAATCTGCTGTGCTCCTTGCAGCTTCTGTATTGTTATGCTATTAATAATGTGCTTCAGACATCCATAGAGCTTCCACTCCTTGCTCTAGCAGGTGCCAAGAACCAATAGATAACCCAGTGTTAGCAAACCTGTGCTGCCCTGCAAAGCCTTAATAGGGACCTGCATATTTATATGACAACAGATAAGTATGTTTCTACCAAGGATTTCATGCAAATGAAGGGTAATTCTGCTGTAACACTGTCAGATCATTACAATTTTCTGGTTTAATAACTCCTTAAGGGGGCTTTAAAATCCCAAGATAAATTTTGGGTGAAAGCTGTGTGTTACAGGTGCCTGTTCTTCTTTGGGCTGTGTTTGCACCCCAAGCCAACAAACTGCCGTTGGGAAAGGTGGGGTTGTGCCCTGCCAGGCTACGCTTTCACAGTCTGCAGCAATCCTTCTGGAGATGTCTCGGCAAGCTGTCCCTGAGTGTAAAATCGCAGCGTACGCTGTGCTGCGCTGTTCTTGGTCTGTGTGTATGTAATCATTTTGGTTAAGTAGAGGAAGTAATATTCTATTCATTTAAATATTGTAACATCTGACATAGCTGCAATGCTCTGATATTAATGGCTCACTTGAGGCCAATTCTTCTACTCGGAGGGCCTCTTCCATTGCAAATTCATCATACAGGCATTGAGTTATCATTCACTTTTTTTCATGAAGGACAGATATTGATATTCTCCCAAGATTTGAAAATAGATCCCCTTATCAGCACTGCCTAGCATACAGGCTGTGTGCAGAAGCAATACCGTATGACTGAGAGGCCCCACTGAGAGGTAGCATCAGAGGCGTCCACTTTCCCATAGAGCAGTCATTGGAATGCTCGGATGTTACATCTTCAGCCTATAAAGCTGGAATTTTGTTGAGTTTTGTGTTCCTCATTCCCTGTGTCTAGCAGGATACGTGTTTTAGTCTGGGTAATGCAAGCTCTCATGCTTTGAAATAGCTTGAATGCTAATTGGAGACAAGGACAGATGTTTCTGAGTAGCCCAAGGCATTGCTGGTGGGGTGAGGAGGACCAGGACAAGAGCTGCTCCTGGGCTGCAGAGCTGGGCTTAACTCACAGCTCTTCTCCAGGTCCCAGTGAGACTTTGAGCAAGTTGCTGAGACTTGTGCCTCTATTTTTCATGGCTAAAATGCACAAAATAGCATCTCTCTTTTCATGTGCTAATGAGGAATGCAGTGGGACAGAAACACTTTTTAGGATTTTCTTACCTGGGTAATGCAGCAGGTGCTTTGCTGTCGTTGAGGTCTCGGCTGCAGCATGGCAGCGGTGCCATCCTGCAGTCTGCTGCCAGCCTCCCAGGCCTTCCCAAACCACACAGATACCAATGAAAATACAGACTGAAACACTGTTCCTGCTCAGCCATGGCTGAAATTGCATATGAAATGTGAAAACCTTCTGGTCTGACAGCTTCTCCCAGGCTGCGAGCACGGCTTCCAGCCGCACCGCTTCGGAGCCGGACATGCCCTAGGCGACAGTCTCCTGAAGCCTGTATCCCAGGCTAATAGAAAATGCAAGGCAAGATATCATAGCCTGTATGGTTTTTGAGAAGTCCAAGAACACTTTCTTCTGGTAGCATCCCAGCTTTGCTTAAGGAAGTATCTAGTAAGCGCCAGTAAAATTAATGAACTGCTTTTTGCTGGTGGGTTTCCAGTGATGGGTGATTTGGAGTAGCAATGAACACACGGTCTTGGTGCTGCCAACTGAGGTCTGAGCATTATTATGTAGGGCAGAACTGATTGATTTCCTTGTCTAAATTATTTGCAAGCTTAGTCATTACTTTTGTAGCTGATAATTTCACTGGAGCTTGGGACCTGCCATATTATGGCTTATAAAAGTTTAACTATCAGTGAACTCTTGGGCAATAAATCACAATGGTGCTGTATTGCTCTTAAAACTTCCCTGAAACACATGGTTGAAGCACCAGGAGAAGCGCAGAGGATTGCAGGGTGTGGCATTTAACACTGAGATTCACATCCTGATCCAGTACAACCCTTACGCATGGGTCTGATTTTAAGCTTGCCCTATTAAAGCTGCATCCTGCGGCGCTTTGCGAGGTTCAAATCCTACTTTGCAGATGATCTGGTGGTTACTTTTCTACAGGCATTTTTCTGCTGGTCCCAAACATTTACAGTGAGGCCCCTGTTGACTCTCTCGGATGAGAGCACTGAGCTTGCCAGCGATTGCCCAAGGGCCTCGTGGTTGCCCTCAACAAGCATGAGCAGCAACAGGAACTGTCTCCTCGGGGGCATGGGTGGGTTTTAGGTTGGGTTTCAATAGAGCTGTACCAAGGCAAGCTTCCAGTGTTGGTTGTTTCTTTTTTTTTAAAATTTATACTTGGCTATTTTTCTGTTTTTCACTTCAGAAAGCCATGTAGCTGTCTGCAGAGTGCCGTGAAATTATTTGAAGTGTGAGACAACAGAGCCTGGACTGGTCTGTAGGTGATATATTTATTTAATAATACATATATATCTAATTTCAGAGACTGCAGTTTTGTACTGAGCATTATATTGTGAAGCATGTGGCTGCTGTGCTGGGGTTTGGGTCAGGTTTTGGGGTGTTTGTTTAGTTCTGATTTTTGGTTTTAGTATCTTAGCTAGGCTTTAACTAGTGGTGGGTAAGGTTACACATTCATTTAAACGCAAGGCATGCTTAAGGCTAGAATTACCTGAAATAGCTTTCATGTGGTGTGACTGTAAGCTGCTCAGATCACACTTGATTTCTGCTGTTTTGAGAAGCTCCCTTTACAGGTAGTTAAAACTACTCGGCAGAAAAATGGAAATTTAAAAAGTCAGTGATCAATGTAACTGGGTTCCCTAATTTTGTAGGGCACTGTAGGTGTGTTAATACCTACAGTCCCTTGTGGTGACCTACCTTCTCGTTAATGGAAATGCTCAGGATACTGCGCATTTCATCTTGGGCAAAAGCAGGTTTTTCATGCACAGAACAGTCCAGGGCCCCCTGTTACACAGCCCCTGCAAACCTCTCCTGACCCTCTTACTGTAATCAACAGATACTTTTTGTTAGTTTTAATTGTTGAGAGAAGGGAGTAGAAATAAAATGCAACTAAATGGTATTCTGTAGTCTGATAAATAGTTTTTGTGCTTAGGCTGGTAATTTTTGGTTATGGTTTTACAAACCTACATTTCAGAGGTGCTTACCTACATAGACAGTACAAGAAAGCATCGTTAGTTTTAAGAAAGTGGGTTTCCTTCTGACAGCTGATCTGGAATCAGCACCTTGCAGGCTGATAGGAGCAAAGGGGGGGATGCCATTCATTTCTTCAGAAGTTATTGCAGTATGTCAAAAAAAGCACTATTTTTTCATAGCATACGGAGTGGTACATGCCTTCCTTTATAACATGACCTATATAAAGTCAGTGTCAAAGCTATCATTGTTACATGCTGGAGGTTCTGCGTTTCTGGGCTTATTCAGAAAAAAAAATAATCCAGTTTTTAATATCAGACTTGTATGAACATGGAGAGCAGAATCCAGCCCCATCAGCCTTCCTTGTTCTGTGAGGATGTGGATCAGCTCCTCTCAGTAATGCCCTGCTAATGAGGTTCCATGCCACAATAATTGTAAGAGCTGGGCTTATTTTTATCATGGCAAAAATAATAATAATTTTTTTAAAAGTTTGATGCTGGTGCCAGCAATAGATGCCCAGAGCCTGGCAAGGGGTCACAGGGCAGCAGGAGAGCACCTGAAGAGCAGCAGAAAGGAATTTCAGCTAGTAAGTCAGCTTCATCAGGGCCCAACTTAAATGTCTCTGTGCAAATGCATGTAGTGTGGGAGACCTGCGCACACCTGCAGGGCTGCAATCTTATTGGCATCATGGAGATGTGGTAGGATGGCTTCTGTGACTGGAGTGTTGGGATGAAAGGACACAGGCTCTTTAGGGAGGGACAGGTGGGGAATTGTCCTCTATGTCAGTGACCAGCTGGAGAGTGTGGAGCTCTGCCTGGGGATGGGTGAGGAGCCAACCAAGAGCTTGTGGGTCAGGATTAAAGGCAGGGCAGGGAAAGGAGATGTTGTAGTGGTGGTCTGCTATAGCCAACTGTGTCCTGGGCTGCATCAAGAGAAGT
The DNA here is from genome assembly GCF_031877795.1 of Strix aluco. Lineage (NCBI taxonomy): Eukaryota > Metazoa > Chordata > Aves > Strigiformes > Strigidae > Strix > Strix aluco. The sequence continues at coordinate 11,881,343 of NC_133941.1, read as the reverse complement.
GTGGCCAGCAGGTCGAGGGAGGGGATTCTCCCCCTCTACTCCACTTTTGTGAGACCTGCCCCCCCCCCCCCCCCCCCACCCCGCAGTGCTGTGTCCAGCTCTGGGGCCACCAACATCAGAAGGACATTGACCTGCTCGAGTGGGTCCAGAGGAGGCCATGAAGATGATGGGGGGGTCTGGAGCACCTCCCCTGTGAGGACAGGCTGAGAGAGTTGAGGGTGTTCAGCCTGGAGAAGAGAAGGCTCTGGGGAGACCTTGGAGTGGCCTCCCAGTACTTAAAGGGGCTACAGGAAAGGTGGGGAGGGACTCTTTATCAGGGGTGCAGGGATAGGATGAGGGGTAACAGTTTTAAACTGAAAGAGGGCAGATTTAGATTAGATATAAGGAAGAAATTCTTCCCTGTGAGGGTGGTGAGACACTGGCACAGGTTGCCCAGAGAAGCTGTGGCTGCCCCCTCCCTGGAAGGGTTCAAGGCCAGGTTGGACGGGGCTTTGGGCAACCTGGTCTAGTGGAAGATGTCCCTGCCCATGGCAGGGGGGTGGGACTGGATGATCTTTAAGGTCCCTTCTGACCCAAATCATTCTGTGATTTGATGATGAAAGACTAATAAAAAGAAAAATAGTAGCTGTTAAAATTCTGCCATTATTGTTCATCTGTCAGCTCTGAGCTGTCTTCCTTACCCATCTCTCCTATTTCTCCATTCTGGTTAGAGCTATAAGACCCAATTTATTAAACTGCAAGTCTGTAGTAAACATCATTGATAATCATGTCCTGCCAACACCAGCTGAAAGCTACTAATGGTTCAAAACCTCCTGACTTTATAGAGCAATTTTCCATATGTAGTGCATTCTGCCTGCTCCTTGAGGAGAGCGCAGATTTATACCAGCATATGGTCATCTGGAAAGCAGCTTTTTGATCATAAGAGTCTGAAATGGGAACTGCTGGTAGCGTTTCTGCAGGACTTTGACACAGGCCTTAATAGCCAAGAGGCTCAAGTCTGAGGTGTGCTGGAGGTGAATGTGGCACAGGAGTCTTGTTTGGGTTGTGACTTCAGCAAACACTTCACCTCCAGCTCTTCTGTCTGTAAACTGGGTCCCCTCCAAGGGCCAGGATGGTCTGGAGAGGCAGGAATGGCAGTTTGGGGTGATAAAGTGGCTGTTAATTGTGTATGTGCTTGTGCATACCCACACACCTAATGTGGTTAGAAATGGCTTTCTGTCATTGCCAAGTTCATAGTGTCATTGAAATGTCTGTGTGGCAGCACTTGTCAATGCTGTACGCCACAGAGCGGTCGGAGGGATGGTGATGGTGGGAAGGTAATGGTGGGCTGGAGGGGGCAGCCTGAGCACCGAAAGGGAGGGGGAGGAATCATGACAGCAGTGTGTGAAGGCAGCAATAAATGAGCATCAGCTGCAGGTTGCAGAACAGAGGTTCCCACCTCTGCTGGGGTTGGGGCATACGTCCTGCTGGTGATACCGTCCTTCCTCAGCACTGCCGGGTGACAAGCATCTGCCCGTGCGTCGGTCCCGTCACGGTGCTCTGCTCCACTGCAGGCTATAGCGTGTCACCTCGGGCACTGGGTACCGCTTAACTTGCAGCTTACAACTGCATCTTTCCAATTGCTGTATCTTTATTAGCATAGAGGATTTCTCCTGACAATTTGATGATGCTGATTCAGCTCTAGTCTAGAGGAAGCCTGTTTGTTCTCTGTCCAGAGCAGATTTACTCATCAGGAGGTAGGGAAGTTTTTGATGGACAAAGGCTATTTCTGGTCAGGAACTGACTTCCAGAGAGCTTTGCCAGGCCTGCCAAACCACTGGGAAACGCGCTAAAAATGCAAAGGGTATTTTCCCGCATTTATTTCTGTGTGTTCAAAGGGAGAGAAAATCATCAGAAACTTGAAAGTTAGCATGTTTTCTTACCACCCACAGAAATACTCTTTAATATTACAGTTTATTGTGTAAATTACCAGCATGAGAGATGACGGGGGAACCTGCAGCTAAACTCCCTCACGAGGCTTTGCAGCGTCCGTAAATCTTTTGAATTGTACTCTCCAAGCTTATGATGTATTTAGAGCCCCTTGAGCAAATTACAGATTTGCATTAATTCCCTATAATTTCCTATATAAGCACACAGTTGTTATTCACTCTGTTTTATTATAAAAATGCTTCAATATATATATAGAGAGAGGGAATTAAACGGTGCTAATTAACTTCAATTCTGGTAGTGGTTCTGGGTGGGTCTAATTTCACTTATGTTGAGAAAACCAACCCTTCCTTTCCCTTTCCTGATTCTTGTATAATATTACCATTTAACCACACGCATAGGGTTCACAACAAATTCATCACCATTCTTCTGCCTTAACTCCTTCAGTTCTGTCTTGGTCTTAGAGACAGTTTGTGCATCTTTGTGTTAGTTGGAGTTACTGGAGGCACTTATGTTCATCCTGGTATGACATAGTCATACAGAGCTTTGAAATACTTTTAGCTCTTTCTCTGCTCTTCCTGTTCGATCTACATAATTAAAGGAGTTGAAATCTGCAAAGATGGACATCAAATCAACCCAGAGAGATAAAGATGTCTACTTGTATTTATTTCTCCTGCAAGATACATTCTTTATAAATCCTTTATGGCACATTAAATATTGACTCTTCCTTGTCTCAGTGAACAAAATAATTGTGCATCACTGAATTTCTCCTTCCAAAGAGCAGAATGGATTGCTGTGGCACTTTACTCAATATTTAATTAAATTCAGTTTTTTGAAAAATAGAGAAAAACTCATTCTGATATATGAGGAAGCCAGGAACTTCAAACCTGCAGTTGGTTTAACAGCAGCAAACAGTTTCTTCAACGATGCTCTATGAAGCGTGGCTAACACAGGCTATTAGGAAAGATAGTTAGGAAATGCATCAATATTTAGAAACCATGACTGCAGAATCTCATTTTAAAAACCCCTGCCTAAAGACAATAAAAGTGTATTGTTGAAATTAACAAGTCTGGATCTTAATGAAAGCATTAACCTTGCTTTGATTGCGAGTGCTCGTTAGCCATGGCACAGCCCTTGTTTTATGGGCCAGCACTTAGCATGCGAGGAATGCTTCATGCTTGCCTGTGGTAATTCCCTCGGACGGCCAGGAAGCGCCAGCCTCTCGCAGTAGGAGGTTTGCTGAACTCAAAGCCCTTCAGAAGGAAAGAAAAGGTAATTTTCTAGTGTTTGAAGGAAAATGTGAAAGCGTACTGCATGCTGTAGCTCTAAGTCACTTTAGAGTGCGGGTTGAAAAATCACTGGTCTAGAGAAAATGGAGAATTCCAATGAAGGTTCAGCAGGTGTAGTATACTTAGAGAAAAGTTAAGTAAGAGGACCCACACTTTTAATAGAAAGTTTGCCACTCTTGCCATCCTCTCCTTTGGACTGTGTGTGTGGTGGCGTGCTTTGCTAGTGTTCTTGAGGACGCCATCTTCCTTGGAGAAGGTAAGCCAAGGGCCCCATAGTTGGGGCAGCAGATGTTAATATTTGCAGTAGTATCTAGCCCTGGAGATGACAGTCTCCAGCAGAGGCAGCTTTATCCTTGGAAGCAGAGCTTATATTCTGCAGAGGACAGAGCTGGGAAGCTTGAGTGGTCATTCAGTCATCCTAGTTAAGTACCAGGCAGCTGGAAGCAGCGATATGGCTCCTCTTGTCACCTGAAGCACTACAGTACAGGTTCCCTCCCACCACTCGATGCAATTTGATTAAAACACATTGCAGGTAGTGTGCTGGCAGTGGGGCTATTTAGTAGGGGTCTGTTATGAACATCATCTGTTCAGTATGAAGGTAAAAAAGTTAACCAACGTCATTTCCACGTAGACCATAAAACGGCATCAAGGTGTCTTCCAATGGATAATCCAACTGATACTTCAGAAATGCTTTGTTGGTGTGAGGGAGTACATGGGACTTTGGAGAGAGAAATGGCAGCTTTAAAATGATCATGATAAATGCCTGCCATCATAGGCTTAGCTTTCATCTCGTATAAATAAGGTCAGTCTTTTTGTGGTAGATTTAACACAGGATTGAAAAAGAAATGAAATGTGTCAGTTTTATCATATCCCAACACATTTCTGAAAGTGTTTAAACAGAGTGAAATACATAATAAGGTATATTATTGAATTAAAATGGGGTTTTTCCTCTTTCTTAGTGAGTCTTGAATTAAAATAAAATTAATAAAAAAAGGAAGAAATATTACCAGCATTCAGTCTTCTGAAAATTGTGTCTCGGGACCTAACAAAACACAAGATTAACTTAAGTCCCAATATTTTAGAATTTAATTAAATTTTGTCTCAGGAAAAGGTGGGAATCAGCCTCTGGGGTATACCTGGGTAGTGCTTTGAAACTTCTTTCTTTCACTGCAAAAGCCTTAAATATGTGAAGAGAGAGCTAAGACACTGCAGAAATAAAATCCCCTCAGGGCCAGGACCCACGAGGGTGTCACTGCTGACCAAAGCTGGGAGGCATCAGCATTGGGAAAGTGTTGGCTCCTGTTAAAACTGAAATCTCTGGTGTGGCTAAAAGCAATTAATCATTCAGTATGGTTGCTCATCTATTTGGCTGAGATATTTGGGAGTTCTGGTTGTGATTCACAGCCTCTGTGCTCGGCAGTGTGTGGGTATAGATCAAAAAGGTGGCCCAAGGGCCTGAGGAGGAACAGTACGACCCTTGCGTTAGTTTTTGAAGCCTTCTCCTCATTTACTGACCAACAGATGTTTCCAAGAGAGGATGTAGGTAGCCCCAGGTCTCTGGTGGCTTCCCCACAGCCCCATGTGTGCGGGGGCCGGCGGTGCTCCTGCCTGCCTGGCCAGGACACTTGACAGCCACAGAACCTGCTCATGCAGTCAGAGGAGAAACCCAGAGGTGTCGACAGGGATGTTGTGCCAAAATGCGACACGTTGTGGCTCATGGTGCTGTGTGATTTGATGTGACGTGGTGTGCGCTCTGTGTGGCTCCTGTGAACGCTGGTGGTGAAGACATCAGTGATGCAGAATACTGAAAAAAGAAAAAGATAAAACTTAAATGAATTTTTAGATTGAGAATACTGTTTTGAAATGAGGGAGAATACTTAGGCAAGAGATGCCATCAACATTGATGCACTTTCATCCCAAAACAGCTTTGTCAAAGCAGTAGATTAAACCTCCCCCCTTTCAACAAAGCTTTTAGCCATCTCTGACTTAACATCCATGTTCTCTACTTAGGACCCGTCGTACCTTTTCTGACAGTTAAATCTGTGGGTCACGGTGGGTATAATGTGGAAATGTTGCGTTGAGGTTGTGCTCACACCCTACAGCCGATGATGTGTTTGACCCCTGACAGCCCGGATGGGGCTCTCGGACCTGCCGCAAGGTGAGTGCATCCCCACTCAGCACTTAAATAAAAATCTGCTCCTCACTTCCAGCAGCGTTGGTTTATGGTACTGTGGCATTCAATCGTGGTGTTTACGGAGAACAGGGAATGCCATTTTTAATAAACTATCATACTTCCCTAATATATTAAATTGTTAAAAGAATTAACCTAACTTTCTGCAAAATGTGTTTTAAAACAAATTTTATGCCTGCAATACTGGCATATACTGAAATCTATGGGGAAGAACTCAATAAAATGCTGGCAGCCTGGGGATTTATTATTTATGTAATTTTTGAAGGTTTTCATCTTTCTGGAGCCTGTAAGCAGATGGGCTTATAACATTTGATTTCCCCGGATCCTAATTAAAGCTGGGAACATTGAAGTTAAGAAATTAAGTGACCATTACTTAATTTTTCTCCCATTAAGATTTTTTTCTTTTTTCACTCTCTCCAAGACTGTGCTGACTTTTCATTTACTTTGACAGCATTTTGCAGTCATAATGTGATTCAGAGGGAGTCTGAAGCAGCGTTTGGATTGACACACCATTTCTAAAAGTGTACATGTCAGATTGCCTCATGTGATATATTCTCAGTGGCTGTGGCCACGATGGCGTTGTGTCAGTGGGTGCTGGCATGATGGCAGTGTTGGGCACTGCACAGCCATGTCTTCTTCTGTCCTCTTCACCCCTGAGAGGCAGGAATGGGCCATTGCGCCTCTGTAGGTGGAAGAGATGGAAGGGCAGGATGGATGTTTTTAATGAGGTTCGCAGAGATGCAAGATCCCTCATGTCTCCATGCTTCCCCCTGCATTTGGTGTATGCTGACTTTATATCACACTATATGTTCACTACTGTTGCTCACCAGGTACATTAGGTGTCTGTTGAAACTGTTCACAGCCTGGTAAATAAAAGAACACCAACAAACCAACCCAAAACCCAGCAGATTAATGCCATTACTTCTACACGTAACATATCCTTGGACGTGACACTGAGTTTCAGATCCCACCAGTCTTGCTGATGCAGAGTAACCCACTTATCGTGCCAACCCAAGTGTATCTTGGGGTTTAACACTTGCTGATGAGTATAGCTTTACATTTATATGACATTGGCAACGATGACCCAGCAATAATCAAAGTCTGACATGTTAATAATTACAGCATGGCTGTTTCAACACTGTGGGGGCTTCTTCTGCTGTTCTTCTGGAGAAAGGCTTACAGGTGTGGGCTGGACCCAGCTGCAACACGGACTTACACCATGTTTTTATAGTCCCAAATCCACTTCTGCATTCCTTACAAGACAGAGACTCAAGCCAGTAGAACAGCAGAGGTTTCTGCAAGCAGATGTGATGCTAAAAAATGAAATGTGCAAACCAGGTCTCCCCAGCACAAAAGGCAGAGCAGGTTACTGCTGAGAAATGGCTTTTGTAGAAGGTGTTTACTGGGTGCTGGGTTTTGCTTTCTAGCAGCACGGCACTCATGTTGCAATGTGTTATTGTATAGCCTGCAAGGAACTCCCGGAGAGGTATTTTTAAAATTAAGTGGTAAAATGTAATTGTATTTCCAGCTGTTTTTCCTAGTGAGGGGTTTTGAAATGGCACAAAGCATTTCTGTGAGTGTTAGAAATGGCCTGGGTTTTCTAATGAGGTTGTCAGGTATGTGTGCTCCCAATCTGATCCCGCTCAGACTCATGGCTACCTCGCTTAGATGTTTCTTCCCTGCTGTTAAATTGTTCTGGGCTTCTCACAGCTGCAGACGCAGTCATGGTCATGGCTCTGTGCCACTGAAACTGGAGCAACACAAGATCAAGATGTGGGCGGGGAGGCAGAGACCGCATTGGAAACTGGGATGAATTAATTGCTACCATTAAGAAAGGGAATTATACAACCACACTAATGAAACTCATGGTTCAGGCCACAAGCTGATTGCTTTAAGAAGGTCAACGAGAAATGCCTTACCCAGATACTCTATTGCTCCACTGGCTGGCCCTACACTGGGGTACTGGGTTGTACTGGAGTCATTCGAATGTGGAGATCAGAACAATTGTGTCTGGAGTTGTTAAGTGAGTGGTAGATATAATATATTGTTTGCTGGGTCTCTGCCATCCTCTCGCTTTTCCTTTCATCATGGTTTAATAGCCCTGTGTCCCAGCGTGCTGGTTACCCACCGGCTGATGGGCAGCAGCCGCCTCGAGCTGCACAAGACTGAGGCTCTTGGGCTGGATGCTGCCACACCGTCAAAACGGAATCAAGGCACGCTGGGATGGCCATAATTATTGCTGGTAATTTAGCAGGTACACTGCAACATGTATAAAATAAAGCCACTTTTGACGTTGGTATGGTAAGATGACTGAAATGAGGTGGTTGGTTAGAAAGGCATAAATCAAGCCTAGAAATGTACTGTCACCTTCTGGGAGATTTAGAGTTTATATGAGTATTTCCCATCTGCCTTGGGAGTGATCTGCTCTTGTTTTAAATTTTCATATGTTAGAAACAGAAGAATTTGGGGACTTTATTTAAAGGACAAAATGAACTGCTAAGCATTTAGACACTGAGAGAAAGCGTGAATCTTTTAAGGAGCTACAGTAAGTTGTATGTAGTGAGTAGTCCCACGCAGTTTTATATATATTTTAGTGCTTCAAAATGGCTAATTTTCCAAAGATGAGGAAAATTGCAAGCAAAATTGATCAAGACAAAAAATGTAGAGGTAAACATGTGAATGAGATTTGGAAGTGTCTCTTACAAAGAGTTTTATTAGACGATTAAAAAGACTGTGATGCCACAGCCTGGAAGCACAACAGGTTTTGCTAAAAGTCTTCTCTAGCTCAGAGCATGAAAAAGGCAGTTATTAGATATAAAAATAATAAGGGAAAAAAGAAGACATAGAAACTTGCGTGCATTCAAAATTTCCAAGCATGGAAAAGAAGGGAAGTGAAATAAATCAGTTTAGGCTCCTCCATTAAGGAACTCACCAGGAGCTGTTGAGTTTTTTCGCTGGGTATGATGACTTTGAACAAGTTTGCTAAAGCTAACAAACTTTCTGAAGGCTCTAAGCCCGTAAATATTGTTGTGTGTTCAGAAGGGCAGGTGGGTGGCCTAGCCTGTGACTGCCACTTACCCGCCTGTGAATCTTTTCAAAGTCAATATGAATTTGGCTAATGAAGAAGAAGAATAAATTTCACTGTGATAGATGGTTTCTATTGCATTTAGCTGTATATAGAGGGGGGGTTTTTGTTATTATTTAGGCCTTTAATTCAGCGTGATGTGTAGGTAATATGGGTATTGCTATATTCTAGTAGTTCCACCATATGATCTGCCCTTCAGCTGTTTGAATTCCCAATATCTTGGTCATGTTTTCTACATCTTTTTCCTACTTTCTGGCTGCCCTGTAACTGCTCAAACACAGCGAGCTGCTCCCAGCGCTTTCAGAGCACATCTGATGCCCTTTGATACCAGCTCTCTAAACAAGAGCTAATGTCAGTACTCATGGAGATCTACATCTCAGGCACCATAAATTCAGCTGAAATATGTAGAAGTGAGGAAAGTGAAGGAAAAAAACCCTCTTTCCTGTCCTTAGCCTGGCTGTTTATCTTTGGATGCCCAGTGCACCTCCCTGCATTGTTTTTTTGGTGGAATATTGGAGGCAGAAATTCTGCCATGGGGCAGATAGGGGTCTTTCAGCTGTCCTTGCACTTAGAGTAACATGCAGGAGCAGTTGGGTATCAGCTGCCCAAAGCATTGCTCAGGGAGGAGAGTGAGTGCTTCAATACGTGTCTCTGCACAGGCTCTACCTGCAAAGGCAGGCAGACCTGTGGGCTTTTATGTGCAAGCTGATGCACGGACGGCCGTTGTTTGGAGAGGGCTAATGGAGCCACCTCTAATTATAGACTTACCATAACTGCTTTTCCATGCATCCTCTGTTTCAACTGTGAAGCAAACCCCGTCAGCCAGCCAGGAGAGCAGTGACCTTGTGCTGTGCATATGGTGTTTCCAGGGATGCTCACAGGTTCAGGTGAGGGAACCCGATGGTACCAGGAGTCTTCTCTGCAGCAGTTTCTCTTTCTCCTCAACAAGGAAGAAAACAGATATGTAACATCTGTGTTAATCTGCCAGGAAACAGAGCAGATCTGTCATGCCTCCCTGCAAACCTTGCCTACCAAGAAGAATTATTTCTAATGTGTCCCTCCTCACTCTCTGTGAGAGGATTTTAAATTTTTTTTTTATTTAGAATTCTTAAAATGTGTAAGTCTTTGCAGCACAGAAAATTCAGTTATGGATTCCAATATCCTCGCTCCCCGCTGACAGTATGGTGTAGAGGCACTGGGAGATGCTGAGCTGATGCAGTGGTTCAGGACAGACTGCAAATACTGATCCTCTCCCAAGATAAAATGATGTGAGCCTGTGCAGCTCTGGATAGTGGTACAGGGTTTTCACTGTTGCAGAGGAGCACAGTAAGGGCTGGGCTGTGCCATCAGGAGCAAGAGGGGTTCTGCTTCCCTGTGGCTGACGATGTATTTTTGAAGTTTCTGAATGTGCACTTAAAGTTTTTAGCTGTGTGTGAAAAACTGAGAATTCTTCAACCTGTGGAAATAGATGGGTCTGGGACCGGCCTGTCTCAGTGGCCCACATCCCTCTGAGACGTGGGTGCTGACACTCCTGGTCCCTCGGCATTTCCAGTTCTGCAAAAACACTGAGTCTTGGTGCAAATATCCAGCACAGTTCAGGTCTTCTGCTCCTTGGCGCTGACCATAATTTGGAGCGTTGTGTACAATGTGTGCCAGGCAGGAAGGGGAGCTGGTAAAGCAGAGGCCGTTTGAGAACGGTTCCTTGGGGCGTGGGGTCAGCCTGGGCAGCCCAGCTGGCAGCTAATGGCGGTCAGGTCATTTACCAGCTTGGAGCTTAATTAGAGCAATGGTGTGATGGGTGCTGGCATGCTGTGTGATTGCTTTACTTTTTGGGTTTGTTTGTCTTATCCCAGTCTTCAGGAAATACATGTTCCCTTATTGGCAGCCTGTGTTTGAGGGCCTTCGAGGGACAGAGCATCAGCTTATTGCAGCTGATCGTGAGAATCGGATTATTATTAATTATAACATCATTTATGTAGGTTACCTTCCAGTATTCATTTCAACACTGTTCCAGAGTAATAAGTCACAATCAGTGTTATTCCTGCCCCAGGACAGTCTGTTCTGCTCCAGGACAAAATGCCCTGACACAACACGAGGGCATTGCAGATGTCACCTGCAGCGGGGAAACGCTTGTTATTTGCTACCACTGGCCGCCTGGCTGGTAGGACTGGTGAAATGGTGAGCAGATGTGTTCGAGTCTTCTGGTAATTTCTTGGGAAATTAGGAAGAGTGATAGGGAGGGCCTCAAAATTTATTTCTGTGTACCCCTAAAATGGCTTACTGGGGTGCTGCTGTGAGGCTGGCCAGGACACCGGGGTCACCCAGACAGTGGGCATCAGCCTGAGACCGGCGTGTGCTTCCTGTGGGGACCAAATTTGTGGGGACCAGCTTGCTCTGGTCAAAGTCTCTCCTGGCTTTGTTATCTAAATACTGCTGCCTCTGCATGTTTTTAAAAACAAACAAACAAACAAAAAAAAACAAAACAAAACAAAAAACCAAAAAAAACCCCAAAACAAACAAACAAACAAAAAACCCCAAAAAAACCCCACAAGCAAAGCAAAAGCCCCAGGCAAACCCCCTGACTGAAAGCAAGGCAGGCTGCAATGGCAACTGGACCTGAAAGACATCTTGCCCCAGCCACCACCATCCCTGCAGGGAAGGGAGGATGGTCTGGAATGGAAAACATTAAATAAAGTTTAATCCGCTACAAATGTACCCGGTCTTGGTTAATTTGCAAGTAGCCAGAGAAATGTAAAAACAAACAACAGTACCCTAGCAAGCCTATTGCTGCTTAAATGTGTTTCTTTTTTTCCCCAGTTGTCAGGTTATTTTCCCAAGTAGCACAGGGCTGTGAGCTTTTCATGCCCTGTTTCAGGTACTGGGTGCACACACAAGCACTGGCTGCTTCCAGGGACACTTCCCATCAGGATCCCGTTTTGTAGAGATGCCACCAGTGCTTCAGCGCTTGAGAAGCTGCCTGTGCTTGCAACATCCGAACCATCTGCAGCAGATTAACTTCCTCTGGCTTCTCTAAATCTCTCCTTCCTGTGATCTCCCAGCATCATTTACAAAACCCCAATTTATGCCCTCAAGGTTGACCTTTAAGCCTTTCTTACCTTAGTTGAACTTGCAGCATCTGAATCTGTTTACAAGGCTTTGCTTTCAACATAGCCGGGTATTAGAGACTGAATTTTCACCATATGGCCCTTCCTTCTCAGCCACATCTTCAAGAAATTGCTTGCAGGTGCAGGGATCTCACTCTGAGGCTTTTTCCAACATCATTGTGACCCCAGTGAATATTTTTATTGACTATTTTTCTCTTTTCTCTGCGGCTATCAGCTGTTGTGCTGACTTCCACTTTTTTTTCCTGTGCATTCAGAGACTTGCCTTACTATTACAGAAAAATCAAACAGGTACAGTAATGGCTCAGGTCAGAAATATTCCATTGCATGACCTTTGCAAATCCTCTTTACTCGTGGGTTTTATGTGATAAATTAATGCTTTAGTGAGAAATGGCCTCAAAGTAGACATATTAAATAGCACTTGTTTTTGACCTGTGGCATCCTCAAGTCAAGAGTTTTCCAGACTTTCTTGCACGCATTTCTAGTTATTCACGGGGTTTGCAGCTGATACATTTCTATTCATTTGGGTATATTAGAGGAGCAGCCACAGTATTCTCAAGCATGAGATTCAGCCTTTGCTTGCCTTTTCTGAATACAGATGATCTGGGATCTGTGGCCAACAGCAGTGGGGGTCTGGCCCGGCAGGTGTGTGACTGGTCAGCCTCTGCTGTCATCAAGGCTGTGGGGTGGGTTTTTGCCCCCCCATTACTTGGTATCTAGATGTCTGTACCCCCTTTCTTCTCTAGAGATGTGCTTCCATGTGAATTTGAAAGCCAAGTTAGACTGTCTGTTTTGCGATACTAACAGCTGTACTTTGCCCTGTATATATCCTTACTCCCCAGAGCAGGGAGTGAGAATAATCTCCCGGTCCTTAACAAGGATGAAGATGTGCATGAGGGCGATGATAGACTGCTCAATGGAAATGAGTCCAGGGCAATGGAAATTACAATACCCACGGCAGGAGAAGGGCCTTGAGATCTTAATATGACATTATCAGGCAGCCCAGGCAATCCCAGTTGTGGATTATTGAGAGTTGTCCCATGAATTTTAAGTGTAATTCCAGGGATTTTTAATGAATCCACATCTGTCAGAGGTGCTACCCTGTAATCAGAGAGTTATCACAGGTTATTCCCTTTTACAGGTATTCCCTTTTAAAGAGGGAGAAGTGGCAGCTTCAGGTCAGTGGTCTGCAAAGTATTAGAGAGGCTGAAGGAGAGAGTTGCGGTCATAGAGGCAAACAGACAGTGAAATACGCTGTTATTACTATTGCATTGCAATCTAATTTGGTGTCTTTTTTTATAAAAGATTGCTTTTTTTTAGACAATAATAATGGTTGGATGTGATCTGTCTGGATTTAAGCAGAACATCTGACACAGAGGAAATGATTATTTAAAGTTGATACAATGGCAATTAATATTAAAACTGTAAAGGAGAGAAGGAGCTGGTTGAAGGAAAGCCTCTGCGTTCTGTATGCCAGGGAGTGACTGGGTGGGTGGCACAGTGGGGTTAGGGTATGTGCTCACTGAGCTTCCAAAAGGAAAATTCACAGTACTAAGGAGGTCTAGATGTGATATGGGGAGAATTAGCTGACAGTATTGATTAGTGTAATAGAAGTGAGAGGAAACTGGATAGCATAAAATGCAAAATAATGAGTTTATAGCAACACTTTCCTATCACCGGGGGACTTGTCATCTAGGAATGACAGGGAGGGAAGAAGATCTGATTTATAATGGTTGTAGGATGAGGTATGTGTCCCACCTGTGAAAAGACTGTGATTTATTTTTTGAGGATGCATTAGGTAAGGCATCTTTAGTAAAGACTCGACAAGGTTACAGCTGCTGTGCAAGGCCTTGGTGTGACCTGATATAGAATATTTTGTGCAGTTCCAGGAATTATGTTCTAAAAGATGAAATTATTTGGATCAGGTGCAGAAAAGGGCTTCTGGGATGAAAAGATGAGTGTAGGATCTTTCTTGTAAATTGTATTACAGGAGCTTGTCTCGTCAAGCCTGATAAGATGGAGGTTGAGAGTGGATAGGCTGACTCTTTATAAGTGCGCTTGGGAGTAAGAGCCAAGGAGGATGAATGTTTTCTTAAATTAAAGGAAGACATGGGTTCACTATTAAATGAGCTATAAGTTGAAAATTAATATTTAGATAGAAAATTAGCAGGTGATAAGGTGACTGCCAGCCATTCAAGGAGTAAAGTTTTTCAGACTAGTAGTAGGGAAGAGGGAGCATAGCACACATCTGAACAGTTGAGAACATGAACTTTGTTAGCACCTCATCTTCTTCATATTTGTGGAATCTGAGTCTGTTTGTCTCTCTGCCAGTTTCTGCTCATTTTTCATCTTCCATTCCCACTGGATTTATTCTTGCAGTCCTTTCTCTGCTCCTTTCCTTTCTACAAAGCATAATATAAGTGCTATCATACTCTTGAGTCAGAGCTTTGGAAACCAAACGTTTTGGTAAATGTGGAATTAAAGCAGAATTAATTTATTTTGCCCTAAATGCTATATTAACTTTTCATTTATTTATATATTATAGCAAATGGACTCTAACTAGAGATTTATGTGTCTCCTGGAAGACCGTTTTGATACAGTTTATTGAAATAAACTGGAAAAATTACAGAGATGCCTCTTTTAACTTGTGGCCTGAAATTAAAATGAAATGATCAGCGTATTGGCTAATTAAGAGAAGACATTTGTAATTTAAGCTTTAGTATTCAGTATAACTGTAAGTCACAGGGTAAGGATGATAGTTAAAACAACATTATGAGAAACTGACATTTTCATTCTGGTGATGAAGTTGTGAAAATGAATCAACCAATTTAAAGTTTAACGATGTTGTCAGTGTGGCCGAGTGTACGCTCTCCACTGGCAGCATAGTGCCATTCGAATGTAAAGCTGCTTTAAACAGGAGTTAATTTGGACTTTTATTCAGCAATTCAGTTGAAAGGGGCTATTATTTGATATCACTTCAACCTGAAATGAGTGCCAGTTCAACTAGCAGGGAGTGAATTAAATTTGATTGCAATAATGCACATAAAAAGCCCGTGTAAAACCAAAAGTTAAATGCCCTTTTACTGGGGTGAGAACTGTTAGTTTTGCAGAAGGAGTTGTAAAATCCTGCATAAAAGTGTGTGGGGGGAAGTTTTCTTTACAGCCTGCATTATCCAGTGCTGTGCTGCGGCAGCCTGGCCTTGGGCAGGGAGACACTGATCGGGCTGATGGTTTTTCTGGGCCACATTTCCATGGGCTGTGCTGGCACTGAAGATGTCTCGAAGCTGCAGGAGACTTTCTTGCCAGAAGTAGCCTGTATGTTCTTGCTCCACACCCACTGCAGATGTGACTTTAACACTGGTAGACCAGGCAGTGAGCCCAGTGCTCTCCCCGGTGCTCCCATCTGAGGCCCTCCCTGTGCGTTCAGTGCTGCACCGAGAGCTGGCTCCACAATGTCCTCTGCCATCATCTCTGGTTTAAAGTTTTTAACCCAGGTACAGCCATTTCCAAGCCTTTTACTTTGGAGCACAGTCGTCATGGTGCTTAAAGCAAAATCAGGGGCTGGGGACAGGATGGATGACCTGCAGGATGGCTTCAGAGCACTAATGAGCTTTGTCCTCCCCAAGATCTGACTTGACGTGGAAAATGGCAAAGAGAGGCCAGAAGTGTCTCTGTGTCAGGGTAATCCCATGGCATGTGAGCCTGTGTCCACACTGAATTCCTTCTGCTTTGTCCGGTCTCATCAGGAGAGGTGTTATTTGAGCAGTAGCACTGAGGTTTTTTCTGGTCAAATTAAACCCAGAAGATGGTTTCACTGGAGCACTCACAGTCAATCGCTGGAGCTGTTGTTTTTAAAAGAATGAAATTATTCAATTAAGTCAAATAACTAAAAGGAAAACAAGGAAATGACAGTTTATTTATAAATGACTTGTGAGCATAAAAAGAGGCTACATTTGTTGACCGAATTATTCATGATGAATTATTTGCTCAGCCCTGGTTAGTAACAGATTTACAATAATTTCATCTCTCTTTTTCTGTATTACTCTGTTCATCCAGATAGCTGTTTCCTCTGTGGATATTATATTAAAATCTTTATGTACAGTAAACACCACTTCTTATTGCAGGCATCTATCTTGAAAGCAAAAGTTAAAAAAAATAAAAAAGGAAAGGAAAACGCACCATGAAGATTGATTTCTTTTATATTTATTGAGTTAAAACTTGCAGACTTGCATTGAAACGGGGTCTCATTTATCATCAGACTTGGTTGCATCTTTAAATAACCCCCTTTTTATCGAAATATGTTCACAACATAATTTATGAAAGTAGCAATTTGGCAGATTGAACTATATTTTTCTGAATTGAATCTCTGTTCTCTCTGATTTACTATTTAATAACTAAAGCATATCTGCTAGTGAGCTAGATAGAAATGACAACTCTTCTATGTGGGCTGATTAGGGGAAGAAAATCCTGCAGGCAAGTAATATCTTAGTTTTCAAAGGATGCTTTTAAGCTATTCAATTCTTTTTCCTCTTTGAAATTTTTATAATAGTTTCAACAACCTTGAATTAACAAATGTAAATTAGTGTTTTAAATCACACTTCTTAAATACTTACCTGGATAACTTCAGAGAAGTGAGTTCTGAATTCTTACAAATAGATATTTCTAGAGAAGATCCACAACTCAATGATCTCTTCAGCATTGCAATACATGTATAAAATATTTTGTTTGAAATAAAATATTTGTACTGCAGAAGTAAGGCCCAGGTTTGGCTTGTTATCTAAAGATGTGTCTAACAAAATATATTTGTAGCACTATTGTCTTGAATCAGACTTAAGAATTATCTTATTTAAAAAAAAAAAAAGGAGGAAAAGTCTCTCTAATGAAGCTCACAAATTACTACTTTTTTTAAAAGAAAATACATTACTTATCTCTTACAGATCTGATGGGTTAAGGGACTTTGATGCGACTGCTGAGCTGGATAGCTATATATGCAAAAGCTAAAACAAGACATGATTGCTGCCCAAAACAAACCAAAATGAATCTCATCAGAGTTTTAATTGAATTGAGTTTGAATAAGTTGGTGTTCAGTATTTGTGGTTTTGACGTGTGTCCGTACTGTGGGGCTGCCATGGGACTGCTGCTGCACCATTCTCCTGGGAAGCCCCTGGGCTCCGGGGTGATGCTGAACAAATACTAAAGAGACATGGAGGGAACAAACAAGAAGGATTTTCTTGCGCTATTTCTGGCTGGTTGAACATTCATAGCCCTGGCTACAAAAGCACGGCTTGATGTTTCTGGCTGCCATTACGGCCTTGTGCCTTGAAAAGAATATTCTGATTTTGTGGTAGTACAAGTCTGACAGGGTAAACCTTTGGCTGAGAGGTTGCCCCATCTCCTCAGCTGCTCAAGTGCTCATCATGCTTTGGCGGGGGAGATGTGCCTGTGGCCAGGAGCTGCCTGTCCTTTGCAGGCACATCGATCCACTTTTCACCATCAGTGCTGTCTAAGTAAATAGAAAAGTCTCATGTGGCTTTATCTTCCTCCAGCTTGGGTTTTGGCAGGGTCACCACGGGCAGCCGGTGTCCTGTGCACAGGCGGGTCCTCTTGGAGGTTTCTGCTGCTGGAGATCTGGTCTGGGAGAAGGGAATTGCAGCTGTGCTTAAAGCTGTTGGGATGGTTTGGACACGTATTATCTACCTGCTTTCTGCCAGCTTGGGCTTAATTCAAACTGCAAGATTAAATGTGCTTACTTATATAATTATATAGCATTTTAAAGTGTAGGAAGAGTCATAGCACAGGAAGACTCACAGCAGCATTAAAGAACAAAAAACCCTTTGGCTTTTCCATTAAGCCAAAAAAAAACCCAGAAAAAAAACCCCAACAAATTCTGATTTGCTTAATGCACAGTTACCACCTGCCCAACACTCACGCCTTCCCGGCTGGGTATATTCTGGTAACAGTTAAACAGCTTTCATCTTTCCTTTTATTGCTAGTATATTGGCAGCGTGGAGGTTTGGCATAAATATTTGGATGCAATTAGAATAAAGCAATATTGAATTGTTTTAGTGGGAAATCAAAATCCTTCACTTAAGGAGAAACCTCTCCCTTCAAAAGCAGCTCCCCTTGCCCTCCTGCGCCAGCCTTGACGTGAGGTATCAATTGCAGTCTGCTGGGGAATGAGGAATAGCTTTTAAATTTTGTTGGGGATTTTTTTTTCCCCCTTAATTGTGCTTATTCCTGTCTTCCTCCAGCACTTAATTGATTTCTGCGTCCTTGCAGCATCTTCTTCCAGGCCTGAAGGGCACCAGGGTGGCATCTTCCCTCTCTTCCATGGCTTAGATGGAGTCCTAATAGGCAAGAGCGATTTGGCTTAAACAGTTGCAGAGCTGTGTTTTGGAAGATGTGAAGAGTAATTAACTGGCAATTTATAATGTGTTAATTAAATGTGGTGATCATTTCATGCTATTGCAGTCTGTAATAATGCATGTGTGCCTTGGTAGGCAGAGATTTATGGTCTCTCTGGGAAGGGCCACAGGCCCTTTCTCGAATGCGGTAGATCACTGGGGTTGGACTCGCTTTTGAGAGCAATTGCAGGGTTTGGGCTGGTGAGAAATTGGAGGATTGACGTGTGTGTGCGTGGGGGAAGCCTGGCCAGCTCTGACAGTTTTAATTTTTAGTCTTTCCAAGGGATTTAGCCCAAGGGGCAGGTGCAGAGCTTGCCACCCTGGGGCTGGGTCCTTAGGGTGTGGCTGCGGCTCCACTCGCTCCCCGAGGAGGGGAGTGGGCCAGCCTGGCTCTGGGGGGGTTCCAGGCTGTGCGGTGGCATTTCACGGCTGGTGCTCTGGCGCTGGTGTGCCGGTTGCAGTCTCGCAGGCCACGAGTCCCCCAGGCTCAGTGCAGGGTGTCCTCCTGCAGATAGAAATGGAGAGTTCGTGCTGCTGGCATCCACCAAGCTGCACCGGTCCAAAATTAAGGTAAGTAAAGCAAGGACAAGAAAGAAGCAGATGCATGGAGGGAAGAGGGGATGACATAAACAAGTGGCCTCCTGCTTCTGCTGACCACTGGTGCAGCTCTGACAGCTGACTGCCTTATGCAGCCTATTTTTGCATCCTCAGGCATGTGTGCTCTCTCTTTTAAAAAAAACCCAATAAAATAAAAAATAGCTCTTCCCAAGAATCCTGGGACAGGTGAAAAATATAATCCCCAGACCAAATGGCCAACAAAGATGTCTGTTGAAGGAAAGCTTAAAATAAAGCTGTTGCTGGGGAGAAATGAAAGCTTAGGGTTGGCAAGTGTAACAAGACTTGTAATATGTAATTAAAATCAAATTTATCAAGACTAGCACTCATTACATGGGGTTTGGGGTTTTTTCCAAACTCCTGGAACTATGAAGTTCTTGGAGAACTTCAGTGATCAATAACCCATTACAATAGTGACACAAACTCTGAACCTAATTACCAGCAACAGTGCAGTAGAGCTTACCTAATGAGTTATAAGAATTATTGAAATGGGCAAAAGTGTGTGGGGTTAATATCGTCTTTTTTATATATTTTTTTTCTATGTATCTTGAGTGCCAACAGAATTCAGGTTAAAAAGGAGGATAATTAAACTTGTCTTTTATCAAATCTCAAACTGCAAGCACAGCATCTATTTTTCACTGCTTAGATAAAATTCTGATTTTCTGGAATATAAGAAGCCACCTTGTTTTATTAGCACAGCTCCTAAACCTTGCTGCATTTCATTCTTAATGAAGCATACAAATGTACAGGGTTTTTTTTTTTTCTTTCTCCTTAAAATGGTTCTGTATATAGGTACTTACTTTTTCCCCTTGGATTAAAGTGAGTCTGTGCTGCTGGAATCTGGAAATTCCAGAATTACAACTTGCTTATGTTCTGTTGCCTGTTATGGGCTTTGGATCAGCTTTAACATCCATCTAAATCAGGTGTTGGAAGTAAGAATGGCTCTGTCCTCTGGCTCCACAGGGGAACAATCTGCCCTCCTCTGAGCTCTCGGACAGATGCACATATTGGCAGGACAGAAAAATGCTCTAAGGTTAATGCATCTTGTAGTTCACATTGTGGTAACTTTGTTGTTTCATGAACGTTAGGTTCAGAAATATTTTACTTACGGATGTGTTGTCTTCCTTAGCATTTCAGTATGTGTAAGTCATATATTTGGGGAGAACAGTGAACACAAGTCTGGGCTTACTGTGACTTAGTGGTCAGAAACCAGATACAATAAATATCTGGCTGTTGACAGCTTGTTTGTGATTTGCTGGCTGATGCATACTGGAGTCTTCTGCTCTAATTAAGTTTTTCTCTGCAGTAGTCAACTCAGTAGCCAGTTGGCTACCTGTGGGCAAAGGATGGAAAACCAGTGTTCAGACTGAAGCAGTTTTACTCTTCTTACTGACAATTTTTACCAGGGCTGGATGGCTCACTGGAAAAGAGGGGAGCATGAGCTCCCCCAGAAGAGCATCTCCTGTTGTGGCTGGCAGAGGCAGAATGGGCGCTCAGAGGCACCGCTCAGCTTTGTCCTGTTCTTGCCTGCGAATGCAGGAACCACCAGCGCTGTCTTTCTTTTACCCATGTACTAAATACCTATAAATACATTCCTTCCTGAAAGACATCCAGTCTTGATTCTAAAACATGTAGTGATGGTGGACTCACTGCTGCTCAGCTGAGTGTTAGCCAAGGTGATTAAGTTCATTTGGACGTTCTGATTTGAATTTTTCGGCATCCAGTCACTTATTCCTCTTGCACCTTTCAGTGTGAGATTGAAGAACCCTCCAGTGCTGTTTTTTCTTGAAAATACTCAAGGCCATATACTGCAATCAAGCCATCTCTCAGTTGTTCCTCGCTAAACTAGGTTGAACTTTTTTCATTTTCTCTCTGCCAGCCCTCGAACCCTTTTCTGGTATTTTCAGTTGTTCTTCAGGTTTTTCTTAAACAATGAGGAAGAGGAATGAATGCTCCGCTGTAGTGGCATTGGTGTCTTTAATGCTACATACAGGTCCCCATCTCTGCTCCCCGAGGGACCCTCCAGCGCGCAGCAGTAGCCTTGCCCTGGGAGATGACTTGGATTGAAGACAGGGAGGCCTCCGCAGGTCATGCATGGGAGTGTATTTCTATATATATATATACATAATGATATTTAGAGATGCATCCATAAACTGTCTAGGTACCCACTGTATGTGACTGAGTCCATTAAAATGAACCTGTAGCTGACTTCCCCAAAATGTTAAACCAGGGAAATTTCTTGAATTCAGCCCTTTAGACCAGGAACTTGGGAGCTTTGTATTTGTAAGAAGGCAAAAAATTCCACCCAATTTTAGCTATCAAAGCTGAATTTGGCTTCTAAGGTTCATTTAATCACTACAATGGCTTAGTTAGAGAGAACACTGCAGAAAGGTAATTTATCTTTATTTGTCAGCTCCCCAGGGCTGAGTTCTTTTGAAGGGCAAAAGTGAATAGGAGGTAAGAATAAATTGTAAGCTGTCCAATTTTTGACCTGTGACTTCTTGCAGACATTGTGTTTTGGGAGTTTTTGAACAGTGGTGTCAGGAGACCATCGGTGAAACCTCTAAGGTGTTGCCAGCCTGTGATTTGGCTGAGCCTGTGAAATGCTGTAGCGATTTATACATTTTAACCAAGGAAAATGTGTACAAGATTTAAAGGGGACAAGAATGAGTGGAGTTCTCAGCAGATCTTCATAGTTATGGTGAGGCAAATTAATTTGAGCAATATGAATTGGTTCGATGAAACTACGTTTCACGCCGTTTTAACGGCACAAACCTCATCTAACGCCCACCAAAGTCAATAGAAAGACTCCTATTGATTTCAAAGGGGCTTGAATCTTATTTAATGAAAGCTTCACTAAAGACAACTTGCACGTGTCCTGACTAATGTTGTAAGGGAAGATGCTTCCTGCTGTGCATTGAAAAATGGGTTACTTCTGTGATTAATGCTGATTGCTAGGAAAGCTGTCCTTGCGCTAGGGCATTGGTACGCGTGGACAGAGTGCTTCATCTCAAAGGGTCACAAAATCGCCTGTCAGTTACAGGAGTTAATTGACATGTAAATCCCCACTAATAAAGTAATAAATAATTAAAAAATTACATCTGGGAATGGACTTGTTAACATTTCTAGTAATAACTCTGCTCACTTGTATTGTGCTCCATGTTTGGTTTTGTGGTTGCATTGTCTTGCTCTGGTGCCTCTTTCCAGGTTCTGGTCCAAGCACTTTACTCATCATATTTTTTCTATTTGGCTCTTAAATTGAAACATCTGAATCCAAAGTTCTAAAAGTGCATTTTCCAGTCCCACTGTAGACAAAGCTAAAACCTTGACAGGCCAATGGTAGAAATCTTCTAAGAACAGTCATTCTTCATAGGGCTTGATCTTAGCTGCCAGAGAGAAGTAACTAATGAGCATTAGCAGTTTGGCTAGAAGCTGGTATTGTGGCGATGAAAATCAGGTAGGTTTTACCATTCTGTCAGCAGATGAAATCACGCTTGTTCACAGGATACAGCATTGACGTGATTTAACCACCCTCAAAGCTGCTGGACTTAGTTGTCACAGCCGGATTTAGCAGTGAGGTGGTTAATGCACTTCAGCTATCTCACCCCAAAACTTTCTACCTTTATTTATAGTGAAGCCAGACAGTTCTAAATTTCTCACACCAAGTCAAATGCCACCTATATCTCATCTACTGCAGGAACTCAGAGAATTAACTAGACTCATATATAGAGCATATAAATTGATGTCAGAGCTCTTAATGTTTTGGGTAGTCCTTATGTGCCACCGTTTCATTATAAGATGAGTCAAAAAATAATTTTTGGCCTCCCCATAAAGTGTATCTAGATATATATGTGGGAAAACTTTATCTTAAAATTTACCTGTATTATGACTTGACAAAATGCAGTGAACTAATGCTTACTAGAGAAGTTATTTTAAATACAAACTCCTGAACTTAGCCTTATTTTTGATAAATATCATTGATCACATATGGCATATCTTTGATTGTCCTTAACAGAAATTATTAAAGATGCATAAGCAAAAATTGTTTTTCCAAAACAGTAGGAGAAACTTGGCTATAATGATAATCCTAATACTTCGAACTAGAATATTAGGCTTTGATCAGAGACAGTGTCTTGCAGTTAGCGTTCACACATTTTGCTCTTTCACATTATGGCATTTATTTTCCATTCCCTCATTGCACTTCCAACAGTTCAGTTTGGTTAATGGGGCTTAAGAGGTAAAAGTCATCTTGAATCTGTTTTCTTAAAGAAGAATATTCAGACGGTAAATCTGGCTTTTTAGCTATTATAATTGCTGTGGATTTTTAGTTCCCTTTTTCATTTTTCTCTTTGTATTTCATACTCTGCTGCCCTTGTTAATTTTTTACCAAGGTATCTTGATTTACCAGATATACAGCTAAGCAAGTTGACCTCATGTATATGGTGACAGGAGAATACAAGCAGAAGAGGACAAGTAGTGTGCAGCAGCATTTGTTTCCAGCACGTGGTCAATGACAAATTTATGGTGGATGCATGGTTTATATTGCCCGTTAAAGCCGTATTCATCCATGGTGGTGAGCAGACAGCACACACAAATTTCCAGTTTAACAAGATTCAACTTCATTCACTTTTATGTGAATTCTCTGTGCCTTCTGCTCCAGCCTGGAGGTGTTGGGGAGCTTCTGCAGCTGCCACCGTGCACGACAGAGCAGCAGCAGCAGTAGGGATAAGATGTGAAAACTGAGATAGGTTGAAAGCCCTTTGGGAAGCTGGGACAGTAATTAAAGCTGGCAGTAATTAAGCATGTCCTAGCTCAGGGAAGAGGAAGATCCACTGCAATCAGCAGAGGCTCTTGGGTCTCCCACCTGGTGGGTAACGCAGGATGGGACCCAGAGGGAGCCAGCGCTCGTGCCCAGATGCAGGCCGTGTAACTGTCCTTCCCCCTTCTTCTGGTGGAGAAAGTGGCTGGAACAGAGCTGGGCACAGCTCAAGGTGCCCAGCAGTCAGACCTTCTGGTTGATTTTTTGCCTTGGATATTCTCAGTTTTCACCCGTAAATTCGGATTATGGCTGAGGAAGCCTGACAGAACAGGAGGCACCAGCACAACCCCGTGCCAGGGCTGCCCTTAGCAGCCTTCACGCCGTGCCGCAGGCTCTTCCACCTGCAAGTACTCATCAGGATTTTCTGCTCTGTACTTGGGCACTGCACAAAAGTAGAGACCTGAAGAGATTTGAGGATGTTCTGTAGAACAAGAATAGCTGATAGGTTCTATATGTATAGGCATAAAGTGAGCTGTTCTCTACTTCTATCAGTCTCCTAGCTTTAGGCAGACTGTAGTAAATTAGCCACAACACAGTCACAAAATAATGCCAATTGGCTGTCTTTTTAGTAAAATTTTCTTTTCTGTCCTTCCTTGTCTTTACCATAAATTTGAGGAGTTTTAAGTGAGGGTAAAAAGCTGCAGGCGCCAAGGCAGTTCTGGGTATGGCCCCAGAGAGGATCAGCAGCAAGGGGGCTTGGGGCTTGCACCATCCCCGAACACCTCAGCCCTTTTCAGCCACAGCTATTAAATTGTTCCAGAAATAAAGATCTTTGTTCCAAAACCCATTTTAGGTTGCTAAGTGACAGCAGCATGCTTGCCTTTTGTGTTACTTACTGGGTTAGCTCCTAAAATCAAGGAAGCGAATAGTTAAAGACATGATAAAATTCAGAGTGCCAGGTACTAAACACATTATTCTTGCTCAGGGGAGAGGAAATGCACGTTTCTGCTCACACAAAGGCCAGACCTCCATCTTGGGGCAGGAACACTGGCGAGGAGGGGGTAGTTGAGCCCTTCGAAGCTGCATGTGCTGACCATGTCCCTTCCAGCAAGGGGATGCTCTGGAGGGGAGAGCTGGGAGATCATGCATTTATCAGGCTGCGCACTTGCCTTTTCCCTCTGAAAATGTACAGCCTGTGGTGGAAGTTGCTCAGAAACATTTTCCGATGTCCTGCTGCTGTTTTTCACTTTTGCTTCACTCACAGAAAACCAGGTATCATTATAAATGACGGTATTTCTAAATGATGCACCTATTTCTCCCTCTAAAGTGCCTCTTAAACATAAAAATCTAGGTCTGTTTCATTTTCTTTCTCTAGTATGACTTTCTCTAGAGATAGAAAGATAGAAACGAACATTTAAGAAGTGCAATAATAATAAAAAACAAAATCCAAAAGCAGCTTTCAAATTAGGCCTTATTTAAAACAATGTGCCATCGTTCCCATGGTCCCTAGCATGGAGAGTAGCAATTTGGAGCTGAATTATTTTGCCTTTGGGAACATCCTGGTTGTAGCGTGGTCTTTTGGTCTGGAGAGAGAAAATCAAGTGGGTGACACCTCAGCCCTTGCCTTGAATTTGGTACGATGATTTAATCATCTTAGTGCGTAGGGAAAAATAAACTGTGCCAGATAAGCATTGAGAGCTGCACAGTGCCTCCCTGGAGGAAGGGACTAGAGTTGAGAGGGACTAAAATAAGGTTTCTTAATAAAAGCTCATTAACAGTGCCTGCATCGCTGGTCCCAGCATTAACTATGACAAATATGTGTATTTCATGATCACAGGAAAGTGCTATTCAAATATAAATAATTCCTTCTGTACAGCATACTTGAAAAAAAAATTGTCAGATATTTTCAGTCAACAGCAGTTGGCTTTGCAAAACTGCTCATCAGCTGTGATAAGCTATTAGGGGAATGTTTATGGACACATCAAAAATAAACTCCAAAAAGCATCCATCATCTTTATTGCCCCTTTCCAAAGCGAAAGGGTTTATTTTGTTGCTGGAAGAGTTTGCAAAGGACTGATTGAAATTGGGTAAGATGGAGAGAATTGACAGGGTTTAGTGTTTTTCCAGACATGACATCAGGGTTTGATACAAGGGATGAGAGATAATTCATGTTCCTGTAGTACTGAAAAATATCTGCAGAGTCTCCACACCACAGAATTCTCTGAATTGCAGGAATAATCTGATGCTTTATGTTACTTTGGTTTAATATAGGGCTTAACACCCCACTCCTCCCCCTGAAAAAATAAATTTTAGCACCTATAAGGTCAATACACCTCAAAACCATTTGCAAAGGAAAGGGGCTTTGTCATTTTGGCAGCAGTTGGGATATTCTGGGTTGGTTTCCGAAAGTTTACAGAGTTTGTTTGTGTCTGAAGGCAGAGATGCTCGGTGGTGTGGGCAGCCACAGTCAAGGTGTGCCCAGATGGGTTTTATTTTAATCACTTTGTTTATTATAACTAGTGCTCTTAGAAACCCTGCATTTTATAAAAATACTGTTGATCTGTTCTCTGCAAGTCATTAAGTGCTCTGGAGTGCAGGAACAGAAAAGGTAACAAAAATACCAATGTATTCTGCGAAGGTGCTTGGGCTGTGCTGTTACACCTCGTACGGCTTTAAAAATTCATGTTCCACAGGCAGTAGGAAGTTGCTTAAAACCCAAAAAAGCTACAAAAATTGAAATGAAACTTTTAAATAACAGTCATATTGTAGGTATGTGCTGCAATCCATTGTGCCTTACCTGATGTGGTAATTACTACCGTTACAGAACATTTTAATTACAACAGTGAGTCAAACTTCTGCATCTCATGAAAGCTCCTGACTACAAAAACTATATTATATATGCACAGATACAGTTTTTCTACTAATATTTTCCTTCCTTTGTATTTAGTTGTTAACAGAGGCCGATTGCTGCTGTCACATCCCCTACTTGTTTAAAAGTTTCAAGATTTTTCCATCCTTGTGTGGAAAACAGGAACATTTTCTTTGTAGACTTATTAGATTATCAATGGACTCTCATTTTAGAAACTTGCATTTAAAATCTAACTGGGCAGAGAAACTATTTGATATAGTGATTCTGCAAGCTGAGAGTGAGAAGACTGCAAATTCGAGTCATTTAGCAGATTTACAAATGTTTTCTCAGGGTGAGATGAGAAATAATGCTGGTCTTTAAAGGAGAACTTGGAGAACATGACTGTAAACAGCTTTTCAAAGCTGGTGAGTGCTAGCCTGAAACAGTGGATTTTTAAATGAAATTATACACCCCCCTCTGTTCTTCAGTTGCTTCTAAAAACAACAATGTAGAAGATAAATCAAAATTAATTTTACACACTGTGGGAAGTTCTTACTGGGAAGCTTGTGTAAAGCCCTGTGCATTCAAGATTCACTCTTTCAGGTTTTCTTTTTTTGCTGCACATTTTGCTGAGAAATTAAGTGATAATAGCCATTTTCAATAACTGTCCTTTTGGTTTCATCCTGGGCTACTCATAATTTTTGCTGCAAGTATCTTGCTCTTGCTCACAGCCTCAGTCTCCCTCTCCTCACACACCCAGCACTGCCTTTACAAACCCATTACCACCCTAAAATCACATCTAAATGCGATTTCACAGCCCAGTCTTAACTCGGCATCAAAATCGCAGGTAGTCACGGAGAGGAGCCGCTAGATGAGCCACGACAATGATGTTCATTGAACGTCAGCTGCAGCCTGGGGTGCTGTGAAGGTCCGATGGCAGCGAGCGTCTATGGGGCTGCACAGGGAGAAGAGCAGAGATAAGGTGAACTATTAGCGTTAGCCTGAACGGAGATGGTACAATATTTATACTGAATATTTATAACCTGGTATTCATGAGCCTGTGCTTGTTCTAAGAGCGCTAGTATATACCCACAGGTATTTTCCTTTGATGTTTCTTTAGTCTTCAAGATCAAAATCAACCTTGTGGCTAAAAACATTCTTTACAAAAAGGGCTCAGCCATCTGTGAAAAATAGTTGGATTTCTCTAATCTGCATTGTGGGTGCTCAGCCACCCCCAAACGAGGCACCCTGTGTGAGCACCTTTCCTTATTAAAAACACTGCCCAAGAAGGATGTGATGGATACCTGGTTTGCATTTTAAAAAGCTATTTTTTGGCATGAAAACCCCAGAGCTGTTGCTCCATTTGCCTCCTTGGTGTGCAGGTGTTTGGGTAGGTCCGTAGTGAAGGTAGGGGAGCCCCTAAAAGAGTGTGTTGCCATCAGCCATGTGTACAACCTGCGTGTGCTTTAGGAGCTCTTGGCAGAAAATGAGGCTGTGAACGATTTGGTGGCAGCATGTGTGGAAGGAATGAGAGGACACCACTTCCAGGAAGCAGGTGATGAAAGGAGAGGGGGGTGATAGCATGTATGTAGGAAGAAATAAAGCCTAAATGTTATGCCCTCACGTACAGCCAGGACAATAATTCCAGGAGACTGCTGAAAAGCAGGGACACTTCTGGCCATTGCGCATTATTATTTATTTATGACTTGCTGCTTTATTGACATGGAAAACAGTTTTGGAGAGCAGCTGATACAGGTTTTGCAGTTTAAATTTTAGCTGCATGGGGTTGGTGTGTGATGAGAATCTCACCTGATGGGCTGTAAAATATGCCTTTATTATTCTTTTCTTTGTTACTTCTCTGGAAGGTTCAAATTGTGCTTGGGAAAATGAAGAACAAAAATATGCACAATGACTAGATTAACTACCTGGCAATTACACTAGAGCTTTTTTCAGGATCACTAAGGCAAAATTAGTTCCTTAAAACATGCCTCAAACCCAGAAATTTCTTTACGATGAAATTAATGAAATGGTTGACAAAACGGAATTGTTAAATCCATCCTCTTATTAAACCCATCACGCCACCATGAAATAAAGATTTATAGTCGTGTTATGTGAACCAGATCCCTGGCTTTTGTGGCTTTACTAGAGAAAGCATTGTGTTCAAAATCCATAGCAGGAGGGGACATATAGTGGACCTATTTTCTGTGAAAATTAGGTGCAGCACATGAGTGTTTGTTTGAAAGCAGACCATTTCCATTAAACATTATCGTCTGCTTTAATGGAAAAGCAGCAAATAATTATTTTGGTTTGGGTTTTAAATTTCTGTTCCTTGTACCAGTACAAAGTAAAGGTTTTGGGTTTGGGGCCTTTGAAATGAAAACTGTTGCAATCTGTTTCTCATTTGTTCTTTGTACTCTTGCAGTTCTTGGAAGTAGGAAAGATTTGGGATATGAGAATGAGGCAGAGATACCAGATGAGTTCATGACGTGTGTAGATCACTGACTTTTCCTTTCTGCCTCCTGATGTGGAGCAGCGAAGCCTGATTCTCTCCTTTCTGAAAGCAAACCTGGTTGTGGTCCTGCCTACAGCAGCACAAACCAGCACAGAGCTGGGGCACTCCCCTGCCTGACCATACGGCACTGGACCCTGGCAGCATCCCTCCTGCCCACCCTGCCATCAGGAGTTCTGTCCCAAAGCGCTGGGCACTGCCAGTGGCACAGGGGGCAACGAAGTCTCACTCAAATTCCTATTTTTGGCTGAAAGTTTCCAAGCTGTGTTAGGAGTTTGTCCAATTCTCTGCATAGCCTAGGTGCCTTTGGCAATCACATTAGTAAAAATTAAGGAGGATGTCTCTGGAGCATAGGGAAAAACAGAGAGTAAACGGCTCTATATTTTAGAGGCTGTATTATTGTAATGTTTTCCCAGAGTGAAAATCTCACTTAAAGGTTCATGGGAACATCTTTTTCTTAAACACAAGTTCTTACTTTAGGTTTTACTGGTGGTATTAAAAATATGTGTAGGAATGATAACACTTTGTAGTTGTATAGTAGCTATTAACCAGAAAAATCTCGATTTGAATGCTTATCGTTTGCAGATACAGAAATTGTACCACCTGCTGCTGAAAAAAAATGAAGCATCAATGAATATTATGGGAACTGCTCTATGACAGCTTCTAGTAGGGGAAGGCTTTTCAGCAGCTGCTTACGAAGCAGAGTACAATACCATTTAAGATCACTAGGAGACAGGACCTCAGTTTTGCACCTTGATAGGAACAGGTCCAAAAGTATGTTAAAAAAAGCAGAAAACAAATCTTTACTGCCAATTTTCTATGAATGGGATGCTTGCCAGGCTCACGTTCACACTGGTGCTGCTGCTGTTGTGTTTGGTTTCTTTTTGGAAAGCAGTTACTTCTATCTCACTTGTCTTCCATTGTCCCATTTAAATAACTTTTACACAGGTATTGTTTCTGCAGCTTTGCAGCAGAAACCGTAGGTGCCCGTTGTGCCAAACAGGAATTGCCAGGATGGTGACTCCCTCTGCACTCCCTTCACATCACCAGTTGCTCTTAGAGTTTCTGATTTTCTTCTGCATCATCCTGAAAAATGCTTCAGGCTTGTCAAGCAAACGGCTCCTCGGAGCGCTTTAATGCATTTTCAAAGTAATACACTGCTAATTAACGCGTAAACTCCTTGCCACCATTAATAAGATAAATCGGTGTTTTCTTGATTCTTATGCATGGTTTATGGTAATTTTAAGCCCTACAGAAAGTGGCAGTTTCCATGAACAAATGTGGATAATTAGTTGTAGATAGTTATTATGCAAATTTAGTAATCTGCACCTTTGAATGGAAGTGGATGAGCAGGTTGAGCATAATGCCCAAATTTTGGATGCAAATGGAAAAGCTGTTACGGTGTAACCTGCCCAGGTTGCCCATGCTGCAGATCAGCTGCAGATATTCATTTAGGGAATCACCCCCAAAAATCAGCCCAACCTTTTCTCCCTCCCCAGGTGCAAGTGTGGTCGGGGTTGAGGGGCTTGCGAGTACGCCCGGCCATTCCCAACAGGCACTTCCCCGCTCGCAGTTATAAACGAGTAAGCCACGCTTCCAGAGGGGAGATGCTAACTGCGCGGCGCTGACAGGATGAGGGTTAATGTTCTGTGTAATTATAGAGACGAGCTCTCTAACTAGCTGTACGGCACCGCTCTCGCAGCTGCGGGCTGTGCCGCAGAGCTTGACTCCTACCTTTTAATTTAAAAGTATGTCTGGGGCAATAAATGGATCAAACCTGCCATGGGGCTGCGATAGCAACTCACAGGGCGTGCTCGTTCTGGGCGGCTCGCTTAATTAGCGACTTCAGCCGAGGGGTGAGAGATTGTGGGGGCTCTCATGCTGTGCTGCCCTGATTTTGGGGGCCTGTCTGGGGTTTGTCAGAGTCTCTTTGTGCTCAAAGACCAATTCTTCAAGCAGAGCGCCGAGAGTGGTGTGGCCAGACTGGAAGAAGGATTTGCGGCTCGCGTAGAGGCTGTGTCTGAAATAACTGTGCTGCGTTTCAAAGCATGTGCTTTGGCATCACTGCTTGCTCTTACTGCCTGGGAAGGGCTGGTGGGCAATCCTGTTGTGGCTTTTTTTTTTTTACCAAAACCTCACTTCAGTGAAACTGAAAGATTTGGGCGAGTATTGATTTTTCAAGGTTTATTTAGAAAAATCCTGACTGTTTAGATAGTATTCAATTTTAATGGTTTTATCCACATCTCTTCATTTAGGTTTGTTTTGAAATATTTTTTTAAAATGGATATGCAAGTACTTTCGACAGACTGAAATGGAAAGAAGTGTTTTGGGTTACAAGAGTAGAACATTCAAACAAACCCCCAATTTTTTTTTTTCCTTTTCAGAGTTCACCACAGGACACCTCATGTATCTGCTCCATTTTGAAGCTAAACTTCCCGTTAGATGTAAAATCCAGGTCCTGAGCATCATTCTGGCGCTACCAGCGATGGCAGCCACCGCTGTGGAGAGGCTGAGGGGAGAGCGTGGTGGCTCATGATGCAGACCTGCACCCCAGTGCTGCTTCTGGAACCCACTGGGCTGGGGCAGGGGGTGACACCGGCCAGGCTGGTCGGTCCCCCCAGGAGGAGAGCTCACTGCCAATGCTGGTCGAGGTAAGTATGTTCTTATAGACCAATTTCTTTTGTATCAGTTGGAATTTTGTTCATCTGGGCTGTCTCAGCTTCATCATTGCTTCAAGTAATTAAGAGCTGACAATTAACATTGAACCAAGTAATATATAGCAATGTGTTTTAGATATATTTTCTCTATGAGACACTTCTACTCCTGTTGCCACACAGTTTGTGATTTCCAGTGATTCAGGTTTTCTATTCCCACGTCTCAGCTTCCGCTGCTCAAAACTCCTCTCAAGCTGCCAGAGCAGTTGCTGGTCGGTACCAAAACCTGCGCTGCTCTGGCAGCTGTAGCCCGGGCAGGGGTGTGTAACCACATGCCCACTCTGCCCCCCAGTCCGCTGCAGGCACGAGCTCTCCTTCCAGCAGAGCAGGCTTCCAGAGGGCTGTGTTCTTACGTGAATATTTTGTGAATGTAACTTTGAAGCGGACATCCCTTGTTCTCCCTTGGTATTCAGCGAAAACCTTGATACCCCAAAAAACCTGAGGTCTGGCCACTGCGTCCCAAGGAGGGGTGACTTGCTGGGCCTAGCTTGTTCATGGGTGGACCGAAGTCAGCCCATGCGCCCATTGCTCCCTGCCGGGCCGTGCTGGGGCTCTGGCTGCCCTTGCACCAGCCCAGCCACTGGGCCGGAGGCCTGGAGCCGGGCTCTGAGCTGAGCCAGGGTTATAAACCGCACACACGTGCTCTTCAGTTGGGGAAACTCATACACAGGGGACGTTTGTTGCGTTGTCTGCAAGAATAAATATAACGAATGAAAATCTTTGATGTTAAGGGAAAACAGGCTTTGTCCTTGACAGCCGGGTTTGGACTTGGCTTCCCTGCAGTGCGGTACCTGGAAATGGAGCAGGACCTGCAAGTGCAGACAAACGCAGCCTGGGATCCGCTTGGCTTTCCCGGCAAACCCCAGGGGCATCCTGGGATGCAGGCCTGCTCCCAGATCACTCCCACCTCTGCCCAGGGCTTGGGGGAGAGCGGCCCCTCCGCTCCCTGCAATGCGCGTCAGGGTCCATGCCGGCACTGACTTCATGAATACTGAATAAAAATGCCTTATGATGTTTTCTCTCGAAACGAAAGGGAAATCAGATGGATGTAGGATACAAATGAGGGCAGCACATCATAGGCTCTTGTTTCTCTGAAGGAGGACAGAGCAAGTTATATTTACATTATGAGACACGTGCCCTGACTATCAATATTTTGAAGCTTCTACACAGACGCACTGAAATCCCCACCTGAACTTCGTAAAACTGTATTATCACTCAATCTTTTGATTATCATTGAGGAAAAAACCCCGCATTTCCATAACAATAGCACTTAATGACCAGAAATGGTGAAAATTCAAGGTCTAATTTTATACATGGAAATAAAGATACGACTTCTCTGCTGAAATATTTGAAACTTGTTTTAAGAAAAGATGTTGGTGAAGAACAGATGGCTGCCTCCTGCCATACATATTCATGAGTGCATTTATTTCATTATGTCTTCCCCTAGGAAACTCAGCGCTTCAGCTTTTATAAGTTTGCCTGGCCATCAAATTGAGCAGTCAGAAGCCCTCTGTCAAAGCGCTGTTGCTGTAGAAATTGGAGAAAGTATGTGAAAGGCTTTAGCACTTTTGTCTTGACTTTTATCACCGAAACACCTGTTGTTTCGGGATCAAAAGCAGAGATTTTTATCAGATGTGATGTATGTTGTCTTTGGGTGGATAAAGTGACATGTTCATTTTAACTAAATTACTTCTACCTTAATTTTGTGACATCCTTGGGCAGTGCTGCTTAATAACTTTTAGAGGGCTGTGGCCTACAGGCTCAGCATGTGGCAGGAGCTCCCAGTGCAACCCAGAGCTGCCAAAACCTCTTTTGGGGAAATAAATTGTGTGATTCTCTGTTTGATATATTAATTGCCCAGGATAAATTTTACAAAGCAGCAATCGCTTAGATCACAAAGGGAAATAAAACATACAGATAGAACTACAAATACAATCTGAAGTGTCTTTTCACATAGGAAAATGTTGTTAAGCACTAGTGAAAGATAGAAGTGTTTCGAGGATTATTTTTAATCTACTTTCAAGGCTTCCATGTGAAATCTGTGATTTGTAAGTTTTACCCAAAGAGAAATTTTTTTTTTTTGCCCCTGTTTTGTCCCTTTCCCAGTAACATCTAATTACTTATGAGAGGACACATGCTGCTCCCTCTGAACACTGCCTGCATTTGGCTCTGAGGGCCTCAGGAGCACTCGAGGGTAGCTCCTCAGGGTTTGCACGCTGCCACAAGCTTCCTCCACCCCGACGGGCAGAGCGTCCTCTGGGAAGGCTGACGACCACAAGGTCTGGCTGGCAGCACTGCCTTGGTGGGGGGCCCAGTGTCCTGTCATCAATCCGCCAATGGGAGACTGTCCGCAGGCACCAGGGCTCTGGGTCGGTCCAGGGATGGGGAGACTCTTGGTCTGAGTGAGCGCACATGAGGGACTGACCGACAGCAGGGCCTGTGTCCCTTGGACTTTCTTAGCCTTGCATTCATGACCTACCTCTTTTTTTTTTTTTTTTTAAGGCAAGTTTAGCAGCTGGTCCTTTGATTTGCAAAACGAGGCTTAGTTGTAAAGAATAGGCCAAGACGAAGGGGATTCTGTAGGTTTGGGACTTGAAATTGCTTTTATCTTCCTCTTTTTGTAACTTCATTCCTTTCTTTTGGGCCAGAAGTATTTTTGTACGCTCTTCAAAAGCAGGGCTGCCGTTGTTACTTGGGCTCCAAAGAGACAGAAAACTGAGCGCCTTAAATGTGCTATTTAAATTCAGATCTTTTGCAAAGCTTAGAGGGAGAAAAGTTTTTAAAAAGTTTCCTACTTGGACATAATCGGTCATTAGCAGGGTAAACCATAGAAATGCTCTTTTGGGGAGCTTTGCTGAGGCCAAATGAAATTACAGCTGGTGTAACGCACCAGTTTAAGCTGTCAACTGTTTAAACACAGACAAAATTTGACCATGACAATAAAGAGTCTCCAGTATTCTATATTTTTTTGAAGTAAAAAATATGGTTTTCTAGAAGTAAAAAATATGGTTAATATTCTCCCATTTGGTTTACATGATAAAGAGTACAGTTTAATTAAATAAAATGAGCACAACTGCAATTTTTTTGCATTATGGAAATGTCATTTCAGCATGCAGTTCCTGAAGGGTACTCGAAGGATCATTTAATTTTAAAATTATTGTAGCCTTGAAATAACTTAAAAGGCACTAATATATGTAATCAAAAGAGGTAGCTGGTAATAGAGAAATAAATCATTCATGCATATAAATAGCAGAGCTCCAGTGAGTGTGTAAAGCCAACAGGGAAAATACTTAGGACTAAATAGTTTCCTCTGGTCCCTTTCTGCCCATGTCAGTGGAGCTAAAAGACCTGATCTGTTTTGTCAAAGGCCAAATTTGCACTTTATATGTATACCCTGTATCAAGGTGTACTGTCAAATATCTATACGCCTATCCTCATGCATAATTTGTGCATATATTATCCACACAGATTACGTGTTAAGTGTTTCCTGATCTGAGGAGTTCACCGCCTCTCTAAATGTCAGAATTCAGGTTGCCTGAACAGTCTTAATTTTACCCTTTCATCTTACCCACTGAATGAGAAATAACAAAGAACAAAAAGTCATATGTGGTCATGCAATTAAACCGTCTTTGCTGAGACTGAGCGGAAGCAGTTCTTTTCTTTTTGGTATTTCTTAATTTATGAGCTTACCTGACTTTGCTGTATAAATAATGTACTTTTAGCAGTGCCTTTTGTGGGTTTGTTTTTTCTTGTTTGTTTGTGGTTTTTTTTTTTTTTTTTTAAAGGTGTGGAAAAGCACAGTTTAGCATATGCAATAGCAGGAATGGGCTTGGTTTACACCCTGGGCATTTTGTACTGGAAGCAGGGGCCGGTACCGCTGCCAGAGTGTTGCTGCCGCATCCAAGCGAGCCCTAACGATGGCACCGCTCCGTATTCCTGCAGGTGCCGGGGTGGGACATGGTAAAACCAATCTCCTTTGAACTAATGCCTAGTAGTTTCAGAAAAACATATTTCTGTTGGTTCTTTTTAATTGTTGTTTTATTTTTTACTTGTTTTATTTTTCAATATAACTGTACAACAGGATTTCTCCCAGCAGTCTGTCACAAACAGCTGGGGCTTGTGTTGTGCTCCCAGCTATTCCAAGGCAATTGAAGTTCGCATCAAGTGCACTTTACGTGCACTTAAACACCTGAAACATTCAAAACCTATAAATCTTTTGACAAAGCACCCACCACAAACTTGGGTTTTGTGCTCTGAAGTACTACATTTCCATCTGTAATTTGCAAAATCTCTTGGGGCGCAGAATGGTGGATCTCAGCTGGGTTACGACTGGAAAAACCCCTCTCCAGGGGTCAGGAGTTTGTCCAGGCTCTGTGGCTACGAGCAGGGCTTGCTCCCTCTGGCCAAGGGAAGGAAGAACCAATTTCTTGGCAATATGCCTCAGGGGGTCATGTCCCTGGGATATTCCCCCTTTTTGCTGACATACCTTCCTTGTGACAGCCAGTATTTGTTTTTTCTTGATATTCGTGGTTATAAACTACCTGGAGCAATTCATCACATAAAATGAGGCAGTGGGGCGATGCTCCCCATAGAAGGAAGCAGAGACAAAGAAAACTAATTTGACAAAATGTGGTAATGCCATATCTGCCTTGGATATTTTGCCAATTATCTGGAGGGTCAATTTGCTAATTGATTGAGCACAGATAGTCAACCCTGTCATAGTTTTTTTAGAAACTGCCTGTTCTAGGTTATCTCTACTCCTTGAATGAAGTTATTAAGTTAATTCAAAGATTTTCAAAGTGATTTAATGAAAAATTAATTTCTAAAAAAAAGAAAGATGGCAGGTCATAAATATAAGATACTTTCCATCTGTTCATGGTGCATGACTCAGTGCTACTTGCATACACCTGGATAAAAGATGAATAACCTGAAAATCGTGCCAGAAGAGCTTTTTAGCTGGTTGGGATCAGGCAGGCAGGCCAAGGTCATTTAGGATTCCTGTATAATATCAGCTTGTTAGAAGTGATATTTTTGTGGTATAACTATATCCCTGGGAGCATTAATATGAACGAGTAAGACTGAGGAAAAAGCTCCAGTGGCATGAAATACCTACTCGATCAAATGCACTGGAAATTAAAGATTTTGATGTTCTGTTGGTGCCGGAATCTGGATTTAATGTGCTCTGGGTGCGCGCTGGGGCTTTCCCCCAGTCATGCATCTGCCAGGACCATTGCTGGAGCCAGGCACCCACCCAGCCTCGAGGTGCTGGATCAGCTTATCTGTTATCAGTTATCTGCTAGAAAAGGCACTTTCATTGTTCAGTGTGTTCTTTTTTCTGCCCTATAGATAATTCCATTTGGTTCCATACAGGGCTGTTTCTGGGGTTTGGTGTTTATTCTGAGCCCAGGTTTGATTAGGAGGATTGGGTGGTATGAGAAACCCAGGCTCTTGCAGGTGCTCAAAGAGGTGCTGAAGTAGAAAAGCAAAAAACCTGACTTGTAGAGAAGCAGCACTTTCTGCTGGTACCCAGCAAAGTGTAGTTCTGCATTTCATTTCTTTGGAAAGCAGAAGGCAAATCCATGATATTATTTGATAGGAAAAAGATTTGGGGAAAATGCACAAGGACATTTTAGGAAAAAAGCAAAGAATTGGGTAACTACTGATGCTATAGTGTGCAGCTTTATTTTACTACCTTGTGTGACACAAGTAATATCCAGTAAGAGGCTATATAAACCTTGCCTTTGGTTGAAAAAAGATTTTTTTAGATAATATTTTTGCAAGGAGTTTACCGCCAATTTCAGTGTGTGTCAAAAAAACCCAAAAAACATCAGCTTTAAAATTCATTACTTTGTATATTTTAGTTTTCCTTTGTTTCCTCAGACTGTTAGGGAACCAGTGCTGGTTTGTATCCTGCATTACATTTTGCAATCTCTGTATATCATTCCAGGTTACAATTACAGCTGTCATCGTGTTGACTCTCAGCCCCATTTAGTTTTGCATCCTCTCACTTAGCTGTGTCCGGGGTGATTGCAGGGCAAGTGTCATCTGTGTCTGCCCAGCTTTCAGAGCAAGAGGCCACTAAACTGGGAAATGGCCTTAAAAAAAATCCCAACCCAGTGTGAATTGAGGCTGGTAAGTGCTTCTGAGAGGCAGCAAGTTCCATATTAGAGTTGCATTGAAAAGCTTTCCTGGCACACTCTTACGGAGAAGAAAATCTCTGTTCCCTAGCTGGGAAGGGAAATTGCCTTGAGAAATGTGGATTTCAGTGGTTGTAAGTAGCAGTAATAATAATAATAGTAATAATGATAGTGATGGGAATAATAATAACAATGGTAGTGATGATAATCATGAGGAAAATAGTTACGAAGATATGCAGTACATTGGTACAGAATACAGGGGTACACAATACAGGCTGTGGGTGCCATGGACAGAGCAGGGTTTCAGCTTCCTGTCCTCTGCTAAAGCTCTGCAATATCTCAGTGGTTTCTAAATCTTTAGAGGGAAGGTACAATTCTCTGTTCTCTTATTTTTAAATACACAGCAGTTGGTTTAACGAGGAAGTGATTTCATAGGTGGAAATCAAGTAATTCCGTAAAAGAGCTGAAGTAGGTTGTTTCCTGTATATCCATCTTGTTTCTTAAAGCAGCATTCCCAAATTTGGGGATGATGTTATAAAATCCCAAGGCTGTGGATGTCACTACAACCTGGTCTCGGTGATCAGCCCTTTTTCTGGGCTCTTCAGTGAATGATGTTTACTTCCTTACAGCAAACAAACCCGACGCAAACCTGTCTCAGAAACCTTTTGCTAGACTTCATCTCTCTATTTGAAGATGGATGTGTAGCAGGTCCTGTGCTGTGTCCCTCCAAAGTGTGGGAAGATGTTATTCTTGCTGGCATACTGTGTGTGGGAGAGTGGAGAAGAAAACAGCAGAAAAGCAGAAATGATATTTCAAGCTAACGAATCTTTAAAAAGACATCTGTGATTAAACAGATGTGGTTTAAATAATTTAAATTCACCGCATCCCTTAATGTAGAAATGGTAAAAATCTGGAAGTACTATAAGTTTTCCAAAAGTCTAGAAGAAAGATGCTTTAAGGTGAGTTTGGTTTGGTGTAACAGGAGAAGTGGTGCTGGCTGCTTCTGTCAAGCATTGGTCTGAAAAACAGTTACTAGTGTGTGTTGGCAGTCATCAGGAAAAAGTTATGCTGTGTAAATTTTAAGAGTTTTAAATTTAGCTAATTGGTTTGCCACTCCTGTTCCCCTCTCTTGAGACAAAAATGAAAACCACGTGCAGGGAAGTGACCTTTTCAGTGTGGTGGAATTCAATTGAAAGAGGTTTTGTGCATTTTTGTTAATTTTCTAGATGCCCTAGTGTTGTGTTAATGTTTCTTGTAAGG
The DNA here is from genome assembly GCF_031877795.1 of Strix aluco. NCBI lineage: Eukaryota > Metazoa > Chordata > Aves > Strigiformes > Strigidae > Strix > Strix aluco. The sequence goes on along the minus strand of NC_133941.1, from coordinate 11,842,484 downwards.
GAAAAGATGACTAAAACCCTGTTAGCCCTGGAATGCAACACCTTGAGCATGTCTGCAGCAATCTTCATGTCTTTGTGGGCTCAGGAGGAGATTTGTACATCACATGGGTGTTTTGTCTCTGGTCCTCATGACCCAAGAAAAAATGGTGGGTGTGCACTATCACGGATGAAAATTAAGTGAACGTACATTTAATGTCATGTTTTGAAGAGCTTGACTAGCAGAAATGTTCATTGCTAAATGTTGTTTCTGCTTTCTCTGCAAGAAATACAGCTGTTTATCGAGGTCACCTGGTTTAACCTGTAAGTGTTAACCGTGTAATATGTAATTGCTTAAACCATCCCTTCTTACAGCATCAGCCTTTGAAATCAATGTCAAGTGCATAGACTTTAAATGCCTGACGTAAGCTGTACGACCAAGGTCAGGAAATAAGTACTGATCTCTTGTGGCACGCAGATCCTTTCTGATTTTCCTGTTTGGCACCTCCAAATATGCACTTCCCACGTCTCTTCAGGCAGCAGGCATGGTTTATTGGGATTTCACCAGTTTTTTGGTCCTTGGACTGGGACGGCTCTGCCCAGCACAAGCAGTGCCATTGGTTACAGCACGGAGCACTGCAGGCTGTGATTTCTCCATTGTTCGAGGGAATGGCCTCTGCAGACTTCCCATGTCTCATCCCAGGAAATTAGTGAATAAAATCATCTGATCAGTGAAGTTTTCAGTAAGAAAAGCTTTAAAGAGACACTATTAAGTGTTTCTCTATGGAAAATGAGAAAGGGTGAGTGCCTTGCTGTTGGCTTTATTACCACTGCCATTTCAGCTCTGTCACAGTAAAAATAAAAGCAGGCTTTTGGCACTGAATCCTCATTTACAGGGCAATAAAATTTCAGGGAAAAGTAGCAGTGCTTCATAAAAATACAAACAAAGCAAGTACCTTTTCTTAGTGTATGTCCAGCAATCGGAGATTATTTGAAAGGTGGTGGTGAGAAGTGCAGGATGGTTACTTTCCGACTGGTAAAACAAAAATCAATGGACATGAAATGAATTAGTATAGGTGGAAGTTTTTCACTCATGGCACTGCAGAAGGTTTTCAGTGCAGAATTTTCTGAAGAAACTTTTCATCTTATGCTGATGGTTTTTATTCTCTTAATTTAGTTTTTGGTAATGTCAGTGTTTAACTGTACCCATGTTTTTTCATTAGACAGCTAATGGGGACTGTTTATGGAGCACTATCAAACACCTTTTAGATCAGGTTATGTTCTTCAGCAGAGCGTGGCTGTGGCTGAGCTTGGATGGAGACACAGCCTTGTCCAAGAGGTCCTGCAGCCCAGTCTGATGAAAAATAGAGGAATTGCTGCTGACAGATTTAATTTCTGCCAACGGCATTGCTGCTGTAGCTTCACAGAGGGTGGAAACGCAGAGGGAGTGCACTTTGCAGGTCAGGCCACCTGGGAAGGACCTTGCAGGTGGGAGCACCCGCTCGAGCAAGGTGTCCACGCAGGGATAAAACATGCAAACTCTGCTTAGAAGGATGTGAACTGTGTGTTGCCCGTGCACTGGGGCTTGCAAACTGCAGTTCCTATTGGATAACTCGGACGTGGCAGGGCCAGATTTTGCAGCTTAAGAATTCAGGCCTCAGAAGTGGTGTTTTACCCCATGGAGCGGTGCAGGGCTGAGCTGAGGGGGCCCTTCAGAGCAGGCGGCGCATAGGGCCCATGGTACGGGTGTTTCCCACTGGGGGTGGGTTACTGTTTCTGTCCGGGGATCTTACAGGCTGCAGCAGGTGGGATTTTACAAGTCCTTTGAGATCCCAGATAATTTCCTTTTTTTTTTTTTTTTTGGTAAGCAATACAATAGAAAAAAATTGAGTAAAAAGAAATAAAAACAATCTATAATGTTACATATCAATGTAATATGGGTTTCCCTTGCAGGACCACAGATGAGGTCAAAACCCCGCATAAAATCATGGAAATATACACAAATACAGATTTTAGTATGTCAACAATGTGGTATTCATGAGAGAAACGATCCTAAAATGCAAGTGCTCACAGAACCCATCAGCCAGCTTCCCACAAAGCCATTTTATTTCCCATTTTATCATCATTTTCACGATGCTTCTCCCATCAAACGGGAGGGGTTTGGTTAAAGCAGCATTAGCTGTTTCATTCTGTGTCAGTCATGCAAAGGTTTTCCACAGTTTTAATGCAAACTTCTTATAATAAAATCAAGCAAGTAACATTTACATATGATAGGCTCTATTTTGTCTGGTATTGCCTTGATCCTTAGATTAAAACCTCAAAAATAACAACAACAAAGGTGTTTAAAGGAGAAACAGAGAGAGTCTCATGCCCTAATTCTTCGGGACTTGAGCCTCTCCCTATTTCTCTCGCGGATTATTTCTGTAATGCTTGGAGATGTGGGAGTGAGTTGGGGTATTTAGGTAAGAGACGGAGTGTTTCCTTGCTGAAATTTGCCCGGGCAGTCAGAGGTTCGTATCACAGTTTTGCATACCCAGCTTTGAAATGAGTTTTCTGTTCATGAAAGCTGCACAAGAGGGTGAATGACATACAGGATGCCACCACACTAACAAAACGTGCTCTCTGCCAGATTATGTATTTTTTTGGCAACAAATATCAGATGGCAGAATTGCCTCTCCATCACCATCCCACCATACCTAGATCTTGCCAAGTGACCACAGGTCACCAGACACGTGGGGCATCTCTGGTGTCCTGTGGCCCTGCGGAGTTCTGCACGTTGCATGGTGTCATGAGGTGGTGGTTGACGACAGTCTAGGTCAGTTCTAGCTGTAGTTGGGCTGTTGAGGCAGGCTGTACCTCCAAGCCCTGTTGGGCCATGCCGAGTGGTGTGCATGGCACCCTGGCACCTCTGATGCCGAGGGCACCGCCGGACCATGCTGGAGCTGACAGAGGGTGGGACAGGAGCCCACGCAGGCTTGTCTATGGGAATGCACTTCCTGAGCCGGATAAACCCCTGGATGCATTCATCCACGTAACTCATTTTGTGTTCCTAGCAAGATTAGACCACGGTGGAGTGTTTCGTATTAGAGCTGTTCTTCCAATACATACTCATATTCATCTGGGGAGCATTTGCAAATGATTGAACATTTTAATCTTTTTCTGGCATTTTCTCACATGTATTCCAGTAATGTGCATATGGTAACAGCAAGTGGACTATGACCCAAAAGGGATTTATGGGTTGTGGAACGATGCATCCCTGCTGTAATTTCTTTCTCGTGTTCATCTTCTCCTGCCGTATCCTCATCTAACTTCATACTGGGGTATTCCACAGCGTCATTTATAGCAGCATGGTTCCTAGAGGCTCCCTCCCCTGGCCCGAGCCCAGCTGTGTGCTTCAGCAGGAGCTTCACAAGAGACACTGCTATTAATACAAACGTAAATCCTTCTCCGTGGGTAGTCAGCATGTATCTGTGCGGTTCGTGGGCATATTCTGCATAGTGCTACTGGCTCTGTGTGTGTATAAATGCAAAGGAAATGGTGCCTTAGCATGGAAGGACCAATACGATGTTCCCTTCACAGCCACACTTTAAATTGTGGTTTCCCAATTGGGTAGCTTTATGCTAAGCAATGGTGCGTTTGCTCGGGAGGAATCCCTGCTGGTAACGGGTGACTCTTTGGGCAGTTGGTAGAACATCTGAATTTAATTTGAATTTCTCTTAGCGTGTCCACAGAGCAAGCGGTCAAACAGCCCCATCCATTGTGATAAACCTTGCATTCCTCTAACCTGCTCTGTGCAGCCTCATCCCAACACTCCTCCGTGGTCCCAGGGCATGGGCTGCAGTGCCACCAGAAGAGCTAATCCCAAGGAATTCCAATTCAGACAAAAGGTTCGTGCTTGTAAAGGCTGAGTTTATGTGTTGTGGTATTGAATCCTTCCTGAATTGTTCCTGGTTGGGCAGGGAATCATCAGCTGCCTGGAACACAGCATAGCAGGGCCGGCGCTGCTTGGTGTCCCTTCTGGTACCGCAAGGCCTGGGTTGTGTTTGCCTCAGTGGCAGGGTTGGACCATGCTGGCCGTTGCGTGAGAGGCAGTCATCTGCTGTATTTTGTGAGTCATTCTCTTTCCACTCTAAATCAATTTTCTCAACAGTTTTTCTTTCCCAGTGGTAATAATTTTACCTCTGTATCATTTTCTACTGCAGACATCAATCCTAAGCCACCTTCGCACAAGTGTGTGTCTCTAGAAAATGCATTTAACTGTTGCAGTCGGGTTACGTCTCCCTCCAGCCGGTGTCAGACCCACCTTTGGGTTCCTCTGCTGAACGCAGCACAGCCTCAGGACCAGAGCCTGCCTAGATCAAATATTGTAGGGTTTCTAGTTCCTTGTTCTCCTAGTGTCTTGTTCCCAAAGACTGCAAAGGCAAATTGCTTGTTTGCAAAGGCTGAGACTGCTGCCTCTCAAAGGGTTTTGTTTTATTTTGTTTTTTTGAGGCAGTCAGCAAGAACAGCTGGTTCTGCTCTTAATTCAGTGGATAAAAGGGTCTACTTCATAAACCTGTGTATGTTACCCCCTTGCTTAGTCCTCATGGCACCAGTGTGCACGCTGTAAGCTGTGACACTCAGTACGTGTGGTTCATCCATGGGGCCTTTCCTTGAAGATCTGGCTGATGACCTTCTAACACTTGCTATGGGAATATGGTTGGATTTGTGCTTGGTTTTAACTTCATTGGCAGAGACAATGATAATAACTGGTGGCTTCCTTCCTGCAAAATGACACACTGAAAAAGGGATAGAGAGTAACTTGCTTTAAAATTCAAAACAGCAATCTTTCTGCAGTCCAACAAAATGATTAACTATCTCTGCTTACATTGAATAATTGCAAGCTTTCCTTCATGCTCCCATCTTTGTATTGTTCTACTGAATATCAGCTGATATATCTTTACTATCATGACACTTTTTCTTGATGCACAATTAGAATTATAACACCTTTTACGTTATCCTCTGAAAGCATTCAATATAATTAAAAAGCCAGACTTCCTTTGAAATAACAAAGTTCTGGCTCTTCATCACGGCAAGTAATGGTGTTACAGAATGAATTGTTTTTAAGGCAAATTATGCTGCAGGTTGGGCTGTACATCAGGCTGTAGAAGTAGGACACATTCGTTATTTGTTGTCACTTTTCCTTTTGTGCCTCATGCAGATTTGTCTTGCATTTCCAGCAGTGGAGAGGGAAACCTTGATTTAAGAAACTGTGTTTCAGTAAAATGAAAACACTTCATGATCTGTTGGTGTAAGGCTGTCACCTTTCTTCTTGAGTTGTTCTGTTGCCTTTGGTATGATTTCAGGCAGAGAAATGGATTCGTTATTGGTAAGGGTGACAAATGCAGCCCATGCGATCCTGCACGGCCCCTGTGGAGGCAGCTGGCTCCTGCTGGGGTGCAGGGCTGGACTGGCAATAAGTGAAATCAGCCAGGTCCCAAAGCCCAGCGTTAGTCCTAACCTGTCATAGTCCTGTAAAATGTGATGTCATATGAGTGTTTCAGCTTCCACTTAAAGATAAAATCAAGTTTCTGTTCCTTGCAGTTGGGGGGGGGGGGAAGGTGGCTCAGAATTCCAAAGAGAGATAAAGATGATATAACTAATTGAAAAAGAATAAAAACGTCTTGTGGTGGTTAAAGCAATCTTAGAATTTGCGAGGGCTGGGAGGAAAGCAGACTTGTGCCTAGATTTTGGCTGCCTAGGGTTGGCTGATGCGGCATGCCTTGGGTACCATTTTACAGCTTCTGCCTATATGTCAAAGTCTTAGTGAAATGAGGTTGAGGTCCAATTTTAAGTCCCGAAAGTCTTTATCATTAATAAGGCAGCATTTATTAGGTGGTTCCACACTAATAGGGATTTTCATGTTTCTACCCTGTTTTTACAGCCCTTAAAAATATTTCTTAAAACTAGAACATGTTATCACCATTAATGTAAAATACTGACAAGAATATGTAGCATGATTCTGCTGTATAACATTTCTTACAAGGCACAGACTCAGAAAACATGAAAATCTGTGTACAAGAAAACGCACGAAGCTTTTCCTCAAGGTTGCGGTGAAGAGCACGCTCCTGGCGCAGGGCTGTTGCATGCCCTGCGTGCAGCCCAGGCGAGCAGCCTTCCCGCGCAGGGTGACCCCTGCTCGCCGCGGGCTTTACATGCAGAGAAATAGCTTATACAACGACCTTAAAGCTGTTGACCTTCAGGGCATGGTGGAAGGCGGGTGTAGGCGCTTTTCTGTTGTTGTATGAGAGCGCACTATAAGCGCTGGAAGAAGTGGGAGGATAGATGTGAATGTTTTTTGTTCTTCCCTGGAGCACTGCTGTTTGGGTTCAGAGGGGCGGCAGGCGCCGTGCTGGAGGTGGGCATTGCTGTATTTAGAGTTTGTCCCTGGAATCTGTTCAGGATGATCAGGCATGCTTATGTGCATCTTATCTGGGAATCAAAACAAATGAAAAGAGAATTGAGGCACCATTGAGATGTTGGATTTTTTAATTTTTTCTTTTCATATAAGGAAGCAAATCCTATCTTACTGTTCTGGCATAATGGATATAAATAAATCTCAGTGTATTGTGCTCAGAAATCTGGCCTGGTACTTTTTGTCTGATACGGATACTTAGGTTTTCTCTTTATTTTCAATTATGTGATAAAGGAGAAGCCGACCTTTGTGTCTGCCTTCCAACACGCTTTTCATTCATGCTATTTGTTAGAGCTGCAAGGGGAAAGTTTTGGGTGGAGCTGATGAAATATATTTTGCTGCAGTATTAGCTGGCTGATAATTTAACTTTTCTTATTACATTATGCTGCTAAGCAACATTTTCACGGATTATAAGTTTCCTTTTTTGTATGGGTGCCTGGAGAGTGTGTACAGTCTTTATAATATGCTTTAAATCTAAATAAAAAGTTAAGTATATAGCACTCTAAGTCTTCATAGCACTTTAATAGATTTATTTAATCATCCTTTATGAGCTAGGCTAGCAGTTACTGCCTCCTTGTTACCGAGGGGGGAAAAGATATATCAGGAGCCTGAGTGACTCGCTTTGGTCAGGAGAAATGTCACCGAAGCAGGAGAGCTCCCAGTCACGCTGTTCTCAGGTGGGACAATCTCCAGAGCTTTAATCACTCCAGTTTTGCATTAGTCCTCACCTGGTTCGGTGCAAACATTGGTGTCCCCTCCGCCTACCCGGGGCTCGGGCTATAAGTGCGTAACGCAGCATCATGCAGGGGCCGGGTTTGTGGTACGTAAAAACCGCAGTCGCGGGTCTGCACTGATTTTCTTCATCGCAGGATCTGACTCACAGTTTGCAAGATCTGTCAGAATAAATTAGCTGCTAATTTATCACCTAGTCAGGTGAGTCCTGAATAGGTTTGGAGATCCAGTTCACATCGTGCATATTTCCTACCTGATTCATACAAAATACTTAGCGGTCCTGCATACCAATGACCGCAGTTACCTGGGCAGGGTTATTTAATAACCTCATAAAAAAAAAATGGAAACAGATACTTAATGAATCAAAGTGCACTCAGATTGAATGATCAGAAATTCCTAGTTCATCATCAGAAAGGAAACTAATTAAATTACCATTCAGCTTTTATGGGGGCCTTGGGATAGTAAGCTAAACTAAGTCCCTTCAATCACTTTTTTCATTAGATGGGACAGGCATATTCAAGGTTAGTGAAGATAAATGCAATGTTCTTTGCCTACTCTTGAAATTATAGTATTTAAATAGTGTTTTATGCTTCATCACCTAATACTAAACCTGAGGTATACTGGTAAGAAGCAGCCATGGCAGAGAAAGCTTAACAGACAGGTGCACAGAACAAAGGCAAAAATCATGGAATACCTGAATCAAGATTTAAAAGATTTTTCATTTAATTACTATTTAAATTTCTAATTGGATTTTGCCATAAGGATTAAGGTAGATACGCGATACTGGAAGGTGAGACACTAATTCCTGTGTTGACTTTGGTCCTTCAGAATGCCACGAATGGCCGTGCTGCAGGCACTGCCTGTCATTAAGCGTGGCGTGTGGATGTCCTGACGACTCCGAAGGCCATCGAACAGTTCCAATAGCTAAAGAGGAAAAAATTGTTCTTGCATGTTTTGTTGAAAGTATAGGATATTAGTAGCAAAAGAGCAAATTCCTTTTTTTTTGGCAGCTCTGTGTCCTTAGGAGACATCAGCATGGCTTTGTGGTGACAGAGCTTCAGCAGGTAGGTCAGGTCCTCGTGCACGGGAAGTGCCTCTGCTCCCCGCCAAGGCTGTCAGTGTTCAGGTTATCATGCAGCAGGTACTGCCTGTCTTTGACTTTTTTCTTCTTTCTTCTTTCTTTTTTTTTAATCCCTGTCAGTTATTTTAATGGTGAAGGAAATGTTTTGTCAGGGGTTCTAAATTTAATATATTGGGTGTCAGCTCCTGCTGAGCCATGAGAAGGCAGAGGAGATGCTCCATCTTCCCTGCCTCCCTGTGCCACCTCCCATCCCTGGTGCTCAGCACCCCTCGGCCCCAGTGGGCATCTCAGCTGCTTGATGGTGTAGCTCTCTTGCCAGTGCAGAGGCATTTTCCCTTACTTAGAGAAGTAGCTACTCATCACCGTGACATTTTTGAGAGGTAGTGCTGCTATTTCATGGATAGGAAACAAAGATACTGTAAACCCAGGAGGTGCTTGCAAAACGGAAGGGAAATCTCACAGTGCTTCAAAGCCAGAAGTAAATACAATTCTGAAATACATAACAACCCCTGTAGAGAAGAAAGAGTAATAAATCTTAGTTTAAGCATGGGTCTAAATATTTTGGTGTTCTTTTTTTTTTTTTTTTTAAAAAAAGGCAAACCTTTACAGGCTCACAAAAGTAACAAAAGATCCCAGTGATATCCCTTCAGTTCACTAGAAGGGAGGATTTTCAGAAGTTAAATCCTTTCACTTTCTTTCTTAGCTTTTTAACATCCATACCAAAGCTTTCTGACACCCAGAACTTATTTGAAAAACACAGCTGCAGGATTTCAAAGCAGGTCACAATCAAGTCAAAATAATCTAACTATAAAATCTGGAGTCTTTTCATTCACTCTGAGGTTTTCCCATGTACAACTAATGGAGATACTGGAGAGAGATAAGGTCATTTCAATTGCTTGTTAAATTGGTGCAACTTTACTTACAAGAATAATAAGTAGCCTTCTGTGATGAATGATCAACTGTAACAATATTTGCTAGCTAAAGCCCACAGAGCCTTGAAGTGTTCCTGATTTGTTTTCTAGTAATATTGGTAATTATGTTTACTTTGCCAGTTGGGATCATATCATCATACGAAAATCTTCACTTTCATTGAAATAATTAGTACATTTCCAGATACTTTGATATAGCTAACATTTTTCTCTAAAAGCCTGAGAATACATAGAAGACAAGAAATGAGCATAATTATATTATTTTTCAATTTAAATATTTTTAGATCATTATCAACATGGGGGGGTGGCACATGATTTTGAAGTAGAGCAGAATGGGCCTTGCTGAGTTACAGAGGAAAATACTGTCTCATTTTCTTCAAGTACTGGGAAAAGACCTGCAGGGAAACTCTGGAGTGGGGCTGTCAGTTGGAGCCTTCCTCACCTCCAAGACGTCCTTCCCAGCTCACCCCCTCTCATGAGCGACGCTGCTGCCTCGCACCCGTGATTTCTAGGGAGGTTTCCATCATGTAGGAATAAGGAGGGTGCCCAGGAGCTGCAGCTTGGCTCACTGTTTGCTCTGGAGGTGATGTCTTTTTTTTTTGTCTGCCTGGGAGGGATTTTGGAAGGTTTTTTCCACATTTTGTTGCTTTGTTACCAGAGCAAAGTAGTTACCAAACTCCGCCTGTGGAGTTTGAATGAGCCCATCAGTTTCTTTTTGGTGACCAAAAACTGAAGACAGTTTTGGGGGATGAGGGATTATCCATGATAATCCATTAAGCAAACTTCCCACTCACTTCTTGCAGTGGGGAGAAACTCTCTTTGGACGCACTTTCAAGTATCTGGTTATAAAATAGGATTTGTGTAGCCTCACTTCTGCAATTGCTTGCTTTAATGATGTAGTTCATGTTTCCATAGTTTTCAACCATCTTCAGTGGTAACGAGCAGGCAGCAATTAGCAATCAGTTAGCTCAGCAATTTCTGGGAGAAGGGCCTTTTGCCCTCCTCCCTGGGGGGATGCTGTACATTTTTTCTTCACAGAAATGGGCAGATTCTGCTTTGAAACATCCCACAGACTGTGTGGCTCTCGGGATTTACGGCAAGGACATAGCTGCAGCCCGTATGCTCCCCCAGCTGCTCCAGGTGCTCACTCTGGCCCCTCTGGGAGGGTTTATGGCCAACAACTGTCTCTGCTGACCAACCAGAGCCACAGTTGGGTAGCACCGATGGACACTCAAAACCTCAGCTGGGGTAGGAGATGGGGCCATGAAGCTGTGTTAACCCCTCCTAGGCTGCCTGGGGCGCAGGGGTCTGCAGCGGCTCTGTTGATCCCCAGCTCCCAAGCTGTCTCCCATCTCCAGCTGCAGGCTGGGTGCCTGGCCAGTTACCAGCTCTATAAATCTTCCTTGCTGAAGGGCACTGACATGTTGGGTTTCCTTCATGTGCTAAGTAAGTGGATTCCTGCATCCCTTTGGATACTGAGATTATACCAAGGGGCCAATGTGCACAAGCAGAATAAAACCTCATCAGAATGTAGGAAATGAGGAGAGGCATTCCAGCTGGTGATCCCTCCATGGTTGTGCCAGCATTGGGCTTGTCTGAGGACACGGAATCTCATTAGTTTCTCGTGGCTCATTGAAGCAAAATTTTGCTTCATGATCTAATTTCTCACATGGCTGGTGTTTGCCCTGTATTGCTGAGGTCTGGCTTTGCTTAATTTTAGTGGAAAATGGTAGCAATAGACATTAAAGCATCCATGATGAGTAGAATGGCTTTTTCCTAGTTTGATATGTTCTTAATTTCATAGAGTAGTAGTTCATTATGGCAGTTCACAGAGGCCGAAAAATGATGATTTCTGTATTACTGGTGCTGTGGTGGTGCCAAAAACATAATCACGGTCCAGGAATACACTATTAAAATCATGAAACAAAAATGTATTGATACAGATTTAAAAAAATAACTTGGCTCTTAGTCTAATGGAGTTTCTGTAGTGGAAAAGAAGAAACAACAAGTAATACCCAGGAACAAATCCAAGGGGGTGAAAGTAACAGATCTACATCCCAGCAGGCCCTAAAACAGACTTCTTCAAATTAACCTTCTAATCTGCATTGCAGCTTTCATGTTTAATATTAGCTGAGGCCAAGGGGGCACAGCAGCCTCAAATTCTAATCCAAAATAATCTCTTTCATGTTCAGTGTGATCTTACTCCCAGTTACTGACTTCAGAGCCAGGTCTACGATGAATTAATTGCAGAATGGCTAAAATGTCTGGTGATTTTTGTAGTTGCCTTCCACCGTAGCTTGAGGCTATGGCTTGCGTCTTAGGCTTTTGATCATGTACTGATTATTTTGTCATTATTTTGTGAATCCTCCAGTATTCTACTGGAAGGCCAGATTAGACTAATTAAGATATGCAGAATGAAAAGTGAACAGGTAGCAGAAGTGTCCAAAGAAATGATACTGTAAACGAGTGATGATGGCAATGCCACTGTTAAGAGTCATGGTTCACTATTTTTGTTTCAAGGCACCGAGTCAGGTTTTGGGAGAAAATAATACCATAAAACTGCAGTATTAGAAAATGGTCTGTAGATGCATTTTGCGAGGTGGTAGTGCCATATTAAGTTACGTTATTATTAATGATACAGATGTAGGTGAAAACACTTGTCCATTTTATGCAAATAATTTTGAAGACAACTTATCCACAAGATTTTGTAGGATAAATATTACCATGTATGCTGCTCTACAGGATGAAAGAAAACTCAGTCCAGATGAAACTCTCAGGCTGGTATCAAGGTTAAACTAAAGCTTGATGTTGCATATTCAAGAGGAGAAGCGGTATGGTGAGAGGCCAGTATGTGTCTGCCCCTGCAGTGCGAGCAAATGATTGTTTTGAACCTCCTCTGGGTGAGTGGGAAATGTTTGTCTTGGACTTGTTGGTATCTCTCCTACGTGTATGTAACTTGTGTTGCGTTGGAAAACAAACCGAGAGGTGGTCAGTGCCTCAAGAGCTGCAGCCTCGATAGGTGAGGAGGACCTTTTAGAGAGGTAAAAGAGAGATTAAGACTTTGATCCCCCAACGGTTTTTAGAGGTGCCTTACGCAGTGCTGAATTCATTAGGTCTGTTCCCAGACTCCAAGGGGAAGGAAAAGACTTCGCTGGGACAGGCTAATCTGTGAGTTGTACCAAGATTGCAGAGACCCTAAAAATGAATGTAAATGTTCTGAGATCTCGTGCAGTGTCTTCATGAAGCTTTCAAACCCAGCTGGCACTTGATGTGACAGTTGGCCTGCAGGTAACTGATAGAGGTGATTATGTGGGAACTTCATCTGTAAAGGACATGGTGAAAAAGAGAATAGCTTGGGTACATATTGCCAATGGATTTCAATCTATGTGTATGATTTTATATGAAAGTGATACAGGTATTAAGAAATTATATTTGGAATTGTAGGAGCAGTCCTCACCAGTACACTCACATTTTTATGTCTTTTCTTTAGTGAATTCAGAGTGATTCCCAGACAGGTGTTACACAGAGAGCAAGGTCTTCTAAAGTCTTTGGCAAGCTAACAATTACAAAAATAAAGGAAGTGTAGGTTTGGGGAGCTGTCAAAAGAATGCTGATTCTCCCTGTGCCTGAATCCCTCATTGCACTGTCAGTTTAGTTCATGTTATTGCAGGGAGGCAATATTGATGCAGACCATCCCCAGTGACTTTTTATGATGTGCAAGGACTTTGTTCTTTCTTTGTCCTTTGTGACTGTGAAAGCAAGGGTTGAGCTCTGAACACAAAGGTCCTATTGCTCTTTCCTCCTGCTGCTCAAGTTTGAGTGAAAGCAAAACAACAAATAAGAGACTGGGAGAAAGCTTTAGAACATGTAAAAATAATCCCTGGGGAACTCTGCTACAAAACAGATGCTGCCCTTGGAAAGATCAATGAGATCATTGATTAAGGGATTAAAACAAGGCTGTTGTGTTAACTGACTCAGAAAGAAATTTTGGTTGGGCAATGGAAAGAGAAGCCTAACAAGAGGTGTCAAAATAGGAGTATTCTGGGAAATGTGTGGGCCTGGGGGGCTGGAGAAAGGGACTGACCATGGACAGGTGCTGGTGGCTGGCAGAGCCCTGCCATGAGTTTTGGAGAAAGGCTGAGGACAACATTAGGTGATGTGCTGAAAAGCTGCAGCAGATTAAAAGTGTTTGTTGTGTTGTTATCTGCTCGCCGAGCACAGTCAGCTCTTCTGCCTGTGTATCTGATGGTGCCAAGTGCCGTGTGTGCGGTGGAGAAAATAATTCAGCACAGCAGCCCCATAATTTTTCTAATGTAAGTCTGGTTTTAATAACCGGAAACTCCCAATGGCATTTGTGCTCCAACAACCACTGAGATTTCATCCCCTGTGCTTCATGGACCTCCAGGGAAGGCTGCTGATACCAGCAGTGGACGTGGCTTGGGCTGATCATATTCAAACCTCAATAGAATAGCTTAGTTGGAAGGGACCTACAGTGATCATCTAGTCCAACTGGAACTATGTAGACCTTGTCACTTTTTCTTTGGTAATTACAAAAATGGCTTTGAAGGACATTCTGTCCAAAATATTTCCCTCCCACAGTATAATTTTCTTCCAGGTCTTTTACTTCTTTCCAGCCTTGCAAGGATACAAAAAGAAAAATAAAAATTGAATTCAAACATTCCCTAAATAAATTGCAACAGTAAGACATTTTGAAGAAATAAAGATGTTCCTCTTTAAGACCTGGAGACTGGAAGTTATCTAGAAACACACATTTTGAACACAAAAGCCTTGGGTGTTTCCCCCCCCCCACCTGCTCTCAGAGGAGCCGGGGAGAGAGGAGATGCTCTGGGCAGTTAAAGGGTGAAGGATGCTGTTTGGAAACGCAGAGTTTTCCCTTGGGTTGCTGCTGCCTGTGCCTTCAGTGCCAGGAACAATAAGGAAAGTAGACAATACTTTAAACGGTTGTGTGGTAGAAGTGCCTTATTTTATTTTATTTACCATTCAGAAAAGATATTTGCAGGAGAGTAAAACTGTTTAGGAGTCAAATTCTCCTTGACAGAAGCCAGCTGAAATCTTTTTGTTTGTTTAACTTGGAGGAATGGAAGCAACAAGGCTCCCTTACATCCTGTGCTACGACTATTGTCACTTCTACAATAGGAAAAAAAAAAATTAGCACACTGAAATTTCAATTGAATTGCCAAAATACTCTTTCAACAGATCACTTCTATGTGAAGGATACCTGGAAATTATTCTGCTGGCAATTGATTTGCAGTCAGACCCCAATCGAGATGAAGAGGGAGATGCCCAAGAGGGAGTTTGAACAGTTGTTATATGTTACAGAAGCACATGAGTATGAAGTGTGCTGTACGACCCTTTCGGAGGGTATTTTATAAGGAGATCCTGGTGTGAGTGACCTGTTGAATAGCTCACTAATAGGCACAGTCCTGAGGTGGTTTCCATTAGAGCTGCCCCAGGGATGTCAGTGTGCATCACTGGAGAGTATGGTCCGCCGTGCAAGGCAGCGTTGTCTGCCCCGGAACTGGTGTGTGACGGGGTCTGTGAATCACTGGGGTCCAAGGACATGAGTAAACACCGTTAGACCAGGTTCATGATAATTCTAATTTCCATTCCAAAGGCTCACCTAGAAGAAAGCTTTGTATTTCAACAAATTGGGCTCTTGGATCCAGTTCCTAAAACACATACACATCTTACTTTATTATCTGGGGCATAGTTTAAAGCAAAACTTTCACCTTTTCTAACATTAAGGCAAGTTGGAAAAAAGCCTTTCCTTTGCATATACAAAGTGGAATTGACCATAGACCTGGTGCATTGTGACTCTTCTGTGCTTTTATTTTTAAAAAAAGACACTTTAGGTAGGTTTGGGTTCTGACTGATGTCACTCTTAGCAGGAGACTTTTTTTGTTTCGCTGAAAAATTTCATATTACACTGAACCCTTTTTTATACGAAAAGTTTTGAATACGTCACCCGTGTCTAAAATACACTTAAAATACAACTTCCTTGTCTGACTCATGGTGCTGCAGAAGTGTCACCTCCCTGGTAGGTGGCACCCGGCTGCTCCATGGTTGTGTCTGCACAGCTTTCCTCACTCTGCCTCTGCTCCTTTGCCAAAATCTTGGCGGACTCTCCAGACCACGTCCTGTGCTGTGGGTGACAGGACGCAGCTTTAGGGAAAAAAAGGGGGAAGTCCCTGCCATAACTGACGCTAAAACAGCTTCACCACTGTCCACCTGGCTCTGCAGGGGGAGAAATGCTTCCCTCATGGTTTAATGATATTTAAATGACTCAAATGGTTTCAGTAAATGAATGCATTACAGAGATCATGTTTGAGAAACTGCAATAAAGCATAATGGAGGTAACAGTTTATTAGTTTCATAAATGTCACCTTGTTATTAACAACACAGGTAAAGGTAGTTTTACAAGGAATTGCATTATGATCTGGCCTGTGCAATATTGCATGTGCTGAGCACTATGTTTGGAAACACTAATTTTAATGTACTGTACTCTTATACTACTGTGCAGTACTGCCCACGAGCCGGCTAAGGGCAGCCACATTTTCCCAGCTGTAATCTGTAGGGAGCTTACTGGTGTGCCTGGCAAGACTGGCTCCTGCTCCAGTTGCATGGAGGGGCAGCTAAAGCACATTGCATGTCCTTATATCCCGCTCTGTACCATAAAGCGTTGCCGTAATTAAGCCAGGGAAGCGATGTGATCACTCCCTGGAGAGGAGGCCAGGCAGCATTTAAGCAGCCGCTGCTTGGGAAGGAGGGCTGTAGGTTCTCGTGCCATCGGCTGTTCTGCCTGCGGAACTTGAATGTGAATGTACTGGTATGTAGAAGTCTTGAGCACAACTATCATAAGGACAAGTAGATCTCAAACTGTTTAATCACTTATTGAGAACCTTGTGTGCAATACAGCACTGGCTTGCAAGGAAGCCTTGCTGGGAGCTGGCTGGGTACGTGCAGTTTGAACTGGCCTCTGCTGGCACTGAGCTGAGCCTTTAAGGAGGTTTAGCCCTCAGTAGAGAATAGCTCTCTGATGCCTTTGCTGGGCTTTTTAATGTTGGAGCTCTGCCAAAGTATAATCCCAAAGTGGGAGGTGTGGCAGTAGCTGTGTCTTGAGGAGGTGAAGGTTGTAAGTGGTTGCGCCATACTCCGAGCGAAGCATTCACTTTACTCTGCTGCCCCAGAAAGACATTCAGGGGCCAAAAAGACATGGCCCTGGTTTTCACCCTTGCTCCTCTGCAGAGACTAGTGGTGCTGGAGGTATTGGCCTGCCTTTGAGAGACCTCAGTTGTGTAAAAAACATCTGTGCACGCTCTTTTTCCCTTGCTCTGAGTGAAGCCCTCTTTTCAGCTTTGCCTAGGAGAGGCACACTTGAAATATCACAAGTCATTACATTAATTAGCTAATGTCTAAAAAGTGCTTTGAAGAGGAACAACATTAAATAAATAGGAAGTAGTGTTAATATTATTTTTAATAAATGTAAGAGCACATTCCATAATGAAGACTTGTGTGATGAAGTATGTTTCACTGTGTATCATTTTCCCTCATCCCTTAACAACAGAAGAATTAAGTCTTTCTCATGATTTCAAGATTAGTCTTTAGGCACTGTGGTGAGCTCAGACTTTTATTTCCCTCAAAAATAGGTTAAAAATTGTATTCAAGCATTTTTGTACTTCAGGAAGATGAAGGAGGGTGACATGACAATAACCTCCACCATATACCCTCCCCTCAGATACATAATGGGGCTGGAGAAGCCTTTCTAAAGAACCACTCCAGCTCTGTATTGAAATTCTGTCAAACTCCCTTGGAGTAAGATACAAAGGTGGATAAAGAAATCTGGATCACAGTGATAAGCTCCTGAAGTGAAGACCAGGCACAATAGAGTGAAAAGCAGTAATGTTATCTGAGTACATTATTTTAATTGAAAAGCAAAATGTCCTTACATTTCTTGGGAACAGATTGTGTCACGGACTGTAAGCGAATACAAAAAATGAGGGCTTGTCACCATCTCCATGTATAGTCTATATTGCCTCATTGAAGTCAATAGGATTTTTTCACTTATTTAAATTAGACTTTGAATTTCACTTCTCAATTTTCAGCATTTTGATTTAAGTGAGGGCTGCTGTTTCTGCATTGGCCATCTTTGCCTTGAAAGATGGTCGTGAGATGCACTTGCTAACTTCTGCTCAGCACATTTTTGGAAGAGAAGTTGCAGACAGTAGATAGCTCAGTCTTTGGAGAGATCTGCTTGAATTGGAGGTCTTCCAAAAAGCTGTTTTGTTGGTGCTAAGTGGCCTCTGTCAGCCCTGGCTTGGCTCTTCCTCCTCGTTGCAAGTTGGTTACAGCAGCGTCCGTGCTGGGGCAGTGCTGGAGCAGAGCATCTTGTGCCCAGCACCCCCATGGCACCGTGTCCCAGGTCGTGCAGTACAGAGAAAAGTCCCTTGCTGGGTTAAAGAAGTTTCTCATAGCAGTATGTTTCCTGAAGCCAGACAGGCACAGGAAGGGCACAGGGGCTTTCTCAGAGTGCTCGTGTCCTTCGCAGGCACTGCTGGAAGGAGGAACTGCTGCTCTTGCCCAAAGCACGGAAGAAATCACAGTCTGGTCTGATGCATTATAAAAATGTCTCTTATGTATTTAGCATTTTCGTGGCAACAAACCATGGAGCACTTTATGTAGCACATGCATGTCATTATTTTGTTCAGTGAAATATGTTATGAGAAGATCCACTGTGTATGTCAATAAGGCAACGAGTGAGAAGAGGGTTTGGGTTTGATTTTTAATCACTGGAATAATTTTCCAACAGCAGCTATCAAGAAAACCTGTGCTTTCTTGCTTAATATTTTCCAAAAAATATTAGTTTTATTTTTTCTGGTTGTTTTTTTCTCTCTCCTCTTTTCCTCTTTATTCCATTTCCTATAAGATGTCAAAAATAAATCTACTTTCCAAATAATGACTTGAAATTTTGAAGAAATATTTTTCCCCAAAAAATTTTATCTTTCAGGAGAGATATGTTGATGTCTTTGTGGGAGAATGAGGAGGACAGAGGAGTTCTATAAGCGATGGCGTGGTTTGGTGTCAGTCTCTGTGGACCTGCCTGGCACACCATGTATTCCATCATGCCCATCATTCTTCTTGTAGCGTCTTTGTTCTTGCCCTCTAGGATTGTTGCTGAATTTATCTCTTTACAGAAAGAGCAACTGCAGACAAAATGCTGTAAGGATGAAGAGGACTGCTTGGGGAGGGGAGGCAATGGCAGAGGGCTAGGATCCTCCATCCCCCCGGCCCTGGCAGGGGCCTGCTTTGCCCACACTTTTCAGAGAGCCGAAGCTCCGTCGGAGGTCATCCTCCCAAAAGCCAGGCACCTCAAGAATCAGTGTATATATATATATATGTATATGTGGCCTGAAGAATCAAATCAGTGGCTCAAACTGTTGCTCACAGCACCAAAGGTTACAGTTGTTTCAAATAATACTGTATTATGCCCCATAAATTCAGTAAGGTGACCCAAGAGTGTTCATTAGAATTTATTTTAGCCGCACTTATTGTCACTTAACAGACTAAACAAGAACTGATGGCTCTTCAAGCAGTAATAGTAAATTATAGTTACGGTGAACACAAATGCCTCATTACATCTAGTCAAGGTCTATTTCCCCTTTATAGCAATAACTGTAGGAAAGCATTGTTTTTAATTTATGAATAAGGATGCACAGGAATCTTCGCTTTCCTATTTACATAAACACGATAGACAATTAATCTTCTGTAAAGTAACCAGAGTGATATTTAAAGCATACAGACTCCTTCCAGAACACATTCCAAAATGCCTATGGGGTATCCATATCGTAGGGTGTTTTAATGATAATCTGTTACATAGATGAGTACCAACAGCAGGAAAATAGACAATTTATTTCTTTTTTCCTTAAGTCTAATTTTATGCTATATGATCCTTTCAGTGAAAACTGATGCATGGATTTTTATTTGCTGAACTATTGGGGTGAAAGTTATGTCAGAGTAATAGGACTAGCTAAGGTAGCAAAATATGATGAATTTTTATTGCAGTATTACTTGTCTCATCTCTATGTGAAATGTTCTTACGATTTCTCAAAAAATCTTTTATGCTAATGTTGCAGTATAACTAAGGGAGCGATGGAGAAAAATTGAACTTGTGTAAGTGTCAAGATTAGTCCTGACTGATAAGCATCTGTTGGTTTTAATAGTTTACTGTGTTCTTGATACATTACCTACTTATGTTCTGCTTAAGAGCCATATGACCCACACAGATTTTTATATGCATTATAGACAAAACCAGAGGGAAGTGCAGCCTGAATGGGGAGAGACGCAAATGCAGATAACCCAGTGAAGGCTGATACTCAAGGCCCTTTTTTTCGTTTCATTCTTCTCAAAAAGGCTAATTGTGTTCTATAGATATTTAATTAATTTTAACAAATGGACAAGCAAGCAGGTCAGCATAGAAAAGGAACAAATTAAAGAGTATTTAGATGCTGTAAATATTCTGAGATCAGTAACAGTTCTATAAATTTTTGCAGAAATGGGCAACTTTGGCCAAAAATCTTATTTCTCAAGCTGTTGCATGAGCCAGAAATAAAATGAATGTGGTTTTCAGGGCTCATAGCAAAGCTTCTGTGTTCCTGAGGAGGCAGGGAGAAGATATTTGCCTGTACTATATAGAATGCATTTCACCTTAATGTCCTTGAGCAATAACAGAAACAAACTCCGAGATGTTAAAACAAAAATCATATTTGCACATACTGACTGTGTTTCAAGAAGAAACTAATTTTTGCAATAATTTCTTCTGCTTTCCCCTAAAGGTTTGTGTTTTTCAGATCAGACTTCTGGCTTGATCCTCTCCACATTTACAACCTATTTTATTGTTGCTGCAAGAGATAAATTTTGGATACTGCCCACATGAAATATCTGATACTATTTTTTGATTCCTTGGACATGGCACAGTTGTTCTTTGCCCTCTCTAGGACTTTTAAGATCAGTAACTCAATGTATCTTTCAGGGCATAGCTATTTTTTGAGATGAATTAACTTCCAAACATTACAGTGAACTGATCTTTTCACATGGAGACTCTTGCTGTATCTCATCCAACAGAAAGTAATAAAATGTGGAGATCATAATAAATAAAATGCAAAAATTGTAGGTAAAATGTAAATTATACACATGCTATATTAAGAGGGGCTTGGTGACTTGCTGCCAGTTGGTGGATTTGATCCTTTTCTCATAAAAGATTTTGGCAGTAAAAAGTTAGGAGTTCTTGTCAGCTCTTTGAGTAATTAGAGAAAAATTGCCTTTTGGCATTTTGTGGTTCCGATTTTAACATGTAGTTTTACAACTTGATGTTAGCTTTGCCTAAAGCAATGATATCAGTGAAAAGTAGCCTGTGGATTCCATTTGGAAATCAAAATGAAAGGATTTGATCATATTTTTTTAACTCAAGAGTTTTCCAAGTTGATGTTCTTTTAGAACTGAATTATTTTTCATAATTTTACAAATTTGCTGTCTTTATTCTGGATGGTGATCTCGTCATTTTGACTGGTGCCGTTGACATGACAATTTCTTGTTATTTCTTTTGGTAACTGAAAAGTTTTAAAAAGTTCATGTTTCCAGAGGAATAGTGCTGTATAAAGGCATTTACAACGTGTCCAACCCCTCTCTGGTGGTGTTCCCAACATTCACCTGTGTCCTTGGGAAAAACCTTCATCACTGCCCTGGCCCCGTTCTAGCTCAGTCGGTGGCAACTTCTCTGTGCACACCACGGCTGAGCATTTTTTAAAGTTTTCGTATGATTTATGAAAAAAACAGTGAAACTGATTCAACAAATGTGCTATCCATTAAAAAAAGCAATCAATAGCAGAAAAAAAAAAAAAGAGAAAATACATGGAAATGCTTTAATTTATTTGTTCTACTTGCTGGTTACATTAGTGTTACGTGCAGTCACGCAAGGTACAAAATTAACAAACAAATGTCACTTTGTCCTGAAAATAATGTCCTGGAAATGAAATGTTTCCTGACAAGCGAATATTCAGTGCATCAGCATTTAAGCTTTTGAGGGAAGGGAGGGAAGGTTCACAAAATACTTTTTTGAATACCAAAACAACCCCCAACTTTTGGTACTTTTTTTTTAGAGTTAGACCGAATTGCTATCTTTGTATCCTGGAATTAAATGAATGCAAATGATTGTTTTGCTTTTCTTAATAACTACAAATAATTCCAATTAATTCAGACTATCATAATTCACTCTGCTTCACGCAGAAGCCTTCTGACGCTGCAGGATGCATTACACGCCAGAGCTTTCAGCCTGGTATTGATTGATTCTTTGCAGTGGACCTTAAAAATCCATTAAGGAAGAAGTTAGAAGATGTGAATTAATTCTAAATCCTTTGTTGGTATGTGCAGCTGAAGAAAGCCTTTTCAAAACCATTAATCATAACTCAAAATAGACTGCTAACTTTAAAATAAACTTTACAGTAAATTGGAGGACAAATCCAAGTAAGGTATTTAAATTGACTGTCCCAATGCGCGCTAAGAGTTTTCTCAAGTGTTTTACTGAATGTTTCTTCAATGTTTTTCAATTCACATTGTTCTGATAAGAATATGTTGACATGCAGCCATCTGTGCCAGAAATGAAGAAGATGATTGCTATTTAATAGATAAGATATGTCACCAGTTCGGAGGCATCTGAAAAGCAAAAACAATAAGGCTTGCCATCTCCTTCAAGGTAACACCACTAATCAGGCAAAACTCAATTCAGAACAGAAAAAAACCCCTCCTTCTGGAATCCTCACTCATTATTAATTATTAGAATTAATTTGTATTGAGTAGTTTATACACCCGCTGCTCCCAACAACATCCTAATCTTAGAAATGAAATTACAAAAAGTTTAAATTTAAACTGAAACACAATAGGAATGGTGCCTGAAGAGCTAGGTGGTATTAAATAGATACAGAGAAACCTTGACTGAAAGAATAGCTGCAGATTTATTCAAATTCAACTCTACTTACATACTTTGTATTTACTAAACTGTGTGAACCAATCTGTTACTGGTTTCTCTGTGTGCGCAGGAGGAGCCCACAGCCCGATCTGCCTTTTCTGGTGCGTCCCTGAGAAGTCTCTCCGAACGGTCGATGGCATTGTGGCCACTCCAGTGGCCCCAGGTTTTCATGTGCGGTGTTGGGTTCCTCCTGGCCTGCTGCCTCAGTCGTCCGAAACCTCCCATCTGCTGTCGGTTTGTCCTTAAATCACGTGCATTTATCAGTCCTGTGCGATCGAGGTGTAAGGGAGCGGGACCGAAGTATCCCAGTTCCCGTGTGGTGGCACTTCATTGTGTTTGAGCTTCATTGCGTCCCCGCTGTTCAGTGCTGTGTCATTTCAGGGCTGATGGTTTGACACTGCTTAAAACATAGAGCTTTGGTAAAAAAAAATATTTTGGCAATTTTCCCTTTCTCTCCTAATTGTGTATCCTGCTGAGGCTGGGCTTGGCTTTGTCACTGCAGTTACTATTCAAGGTTTATGCCAAGGACATTTCAGTAAAAGGCAGATCCAGCACTGGTGGCAGAGTTGCATCGTTTCTGAAATGGAGTGGTTAAATCTGGTTAATTGGTTAAATTTTTCTTTCCCCTACTTCTATAGTCTGATCAGCCCTGGAGAATAGGACTGTTGTCATAACAACTAGGAAGAGCTGTGGATCACCATGGTACACAGAAGTATTTTTCCTAAAATTGTAAATTCTTTCCTGGTGAGGAAAATCAGGAACAGCATTTGCAAAAACTTGAAGGTGAACTTGAGAAAACACCGAAAATATTTTCATCCTTCCCCAAAGGTCCCATATACAGTAGTAAATTGCTAACATAATTGAAATGAAACTGGTGAGCTGTGTAATAAAGATTAATCCTTCCCCACTCCAAGAACACGCAGTACCTGAGACAACTGCTCTCATTTGAGACATGTAACATCGAAGCACCACAGTTAATTTCCAGGTGGTTACTAAATTCATTAGTGCTTTATGTCAGTTCGAGAATAAATTTGCATGTTGATTATATATATTAAAAAAATGCAAAGAAGTTTGAAGCACAGTTGGGCAGTGTGGGCTGGTCTGGGTGGGGTGTTGCTGAGCCCTTCGCTAATAAGTGATGGGTTCTTATCTAAAGGTATAGAAAGTTTGAAGAACATCTTAATGCATGTTTGGAAGCAGTTACTAAGCTACGCAACTGGTGAGTTAAGAAAAGTTACTTTGAAGAATTTTACAGCAAACGCGGTGTTGGAAAGAGGAGAATCGATTTCCCGTCTCGTTATACCGATGTCTGTTCCCATCTTGTTATCCTGGTGCAGCACCCTGTGTCTGATGGATGGTCCTGGCCTTGCTGGTGGGCAAGGCAGCGCAGAATGGGACCAAACGCCCTGCAACGCTGGGGCAGTCGGTCCCATAGGCAGCTCAGAAGTGCAAGAGGCAAAAATGAAGTGTTTGTCTTGTACTGGGACACCTCTATAGCTTCCAACCCTGCAGGCATCCCCAAATATGTGTCTTTAATCACGGGAAACTGTCAGATAAACAGACGTGCACGCTCATTTCCCTACGAGTATCTTGTATCGCTAGTCAAAACTTCGGTGTGTTTGGCCCGAAATACTTGTACTGATGGGACTGAAGTAAGGGACTTCTTTTAATAGTTTGGGTCAAGCTTGCGTAGGCTGTAATAGGTGTTGTGGGCCTTATCCAGGAGCCACTATTGATTGCGGTAGTTGTTCGATCAGGACACGCACTGAATGCAGATTGTCATGACCAACAGAGCCCCTGAAGTTTTATGTTCTACAATAGGTAGGAGCCTACAGTTTTTATCCCCTAACAGAGTGTTTCACACCGATCATTAATTAGAATTATTTTTATATATATTCTATATATATATATAAAATTTGAAATGTCATTCTGTGAACTGTATCAAAAGCTAAATTTTCTATTAGTGATTTTTTTTAAAAAATAATGTTCTTGATTTGGAAAACATGCAGTGAGCTTTAAAGAGCACCAGATAGCACCAATTATAACACAGCATCAATTGTACCTTTATATTAAAAATGATAGGACTGTTATGCCAAACTTCATTATTTCTTCAGAGATTTGCTTTCCTTAATTTGCATAGAACTGTTCTGGTTAAAAATTGCCAGTCACAGAAGTACCTTGGTGATTTGTTTTGTAGCAGTCGTCGTTTCTTCTAATGAGAATATATTTTATGCAAAGGTATCTTTTTATTTATTCTAAGTGTGCTCTTTATTTTATTGATTGCTTGTATCTTAGTGTATTCAATTAGAAAACTGTATATCCTGCTGTGTTATAACTGTTGGTAATTTAGCTGCTGTACTACATTTCTGTTCATGCAGGTCTAGTTAGGGAATGACGATGTGTGGATTCTTCTAATCTGGAACAATTTTGTGCAGCTGGAATAAGTTCTGCTCTAGAGAAGCTTAAGTCTCAAATCTCAGAGATCTTATAATCAAAGGACAATGTTACTGTGCAACGGACAGAGCTGAGTATAGAAATCTACAGCGTTTGGGAGTGCTCTAACCTCTTTCTAGCAATTGTTGTCAATAGCATTCATTTATAACAACAATTAAATGAACAAAAATGAATAAATGTAAGGAATGCTCTATGAGAAGTCAACCAGAACTAAGCAGAACACCTTAAATTGAGGAGGTCTTACTCTGCCCATTTCACAGGCCACTGTTCTTCTCTAACTTCTCTAATTCTCTTAGTAAATAGATGAGAAATTACATAGTTACATCAAAGGTCACCTTTTATTCACAGTTATCTTTTAGCTTCCAAAGTAACTGCCTGAAGTCAAAAATCGTCTGCACTGCTTGTCTTTGGGTATGACACTACGCACCTCAAATAGTGAGGAATCACACTGGCTTTTTTTAGCCACATCAAAAAAAATCTTAGGCGCCTTCCACATGATTGATGTTGCATTACCACTGACGTATGCCAAGGTAAAGTCCAAATATATTGCTGAGTGGCAGGAACAGACCCCAGGAATGTCTCCATCTGTCCTTCCTGTAGATCCGTTGGGTGCGGTGGAAGCTTGCAGCCACTGCTGGGCAGGACAGTCCTTGAGGCAGCGAGGTCAGGAAGCAATGGCTGCAACACCACTGAAATTCTTGAGGGAAGTGAGCAAGATGATTTGTAGAGCATAATTAATTTGACAAATGCCACCTTTCTTTCTTTTTTTGTATATTGCCTTTGAATAAATGGCCCGTTTCTCCTATATGTTTGACATTTGCAACTTCTGCTTCCCAGCAGGTTCTCTGGGAGCGGGAGCTGTAGGTGCACGCACTGTACCAGCCACATGGCCGGCTGCAGGGAACAGCCCTCCGTCTGCGTCACTCTTTAGAGCATTTATTTTAGCAGTAGTATTAGAGGTTTTTATTTAGTGTTTGACCAACCAAAGGCCAAACAACAGACACTGTTTCAGTTGGGTCTGGTCACCGTGTCGTACTGCACAGTGGCATTTGGCCCCGTTCATCTCAAAGAAAGGATGAATATCTCCATTTAACAGGATTGCTCATCTTGCCACAGCAGGGAAGCATGTGCTGCGGGCATTCCCTTCCCACCCACGGGTCTACCTCCCTGTGCGCTGCATCGTGTCCTGCCAGCGAGGAGAGCTGCTGCACAAATCCAGCGGGGAGGGTGGTTACACAAGAGCTGCATTGCAGCATGCTGCACCAGCTCAGCCAGGAGCATCTGCCAGCAGCACCTCATCTAACAGCACTCCAGGCTCTCAACAGTGCATTTCCATCACCCGGAACAGGAGCTCTCAGGAAAGGTGTTGCCCAATATAACCATTTGCAACAGGTTGTTAACACCAATGGGGCTTTTTTGGCTTCTTTTTTTTTAACTTGGCTATAAATACTCTGATGAATTGTTAATGCAAATGCAGAATTCTGATTTAAAGCAGCAGCAACTGGATTTGTCCTCAAAGTTTTGTGAATTCCCTGATGGGTTTCGTAGCACATCCACCACTAACGATTTTTCAAATTCTTTTTACAGTGCATGTGGTCTGTTTTTCTGGTTGATAATGGGTATTGACTATTTCCTTCACTTTTTTGTTTATTAGCTTCCAGTCATAAAATTTGTACAGACAGTTGCTTATGGTGCGACCTTTACAAGTGCATCCCAGTAGTCTGCCCATTGTCCTAGAAAACTGTCTCCTGTGAAGCTCTATAGTTGTTATTTAAACTGAGCTTTTTATAGACTTGCAATGTAATCTGCATTTCCCAATACTGAATGCATTTAGAAAGTGCTCTATGCTGAAAGCAAATTGCCTTTGTTTTTGAAGCTCAGGGACCTGCTTTCTCATGCCTTGCAAAGCCAAGCAAGTTGCTGTGGTCCATATTCTCAGCAGAGCTCAGCAGACCAGGCTCTCACTTGGATTCCTCGTCGGGAGCTGGATGTTAACAGCTGGTGAGTCTGTTTACAAGTTGGAATATATTTCTCCCATAAGCTTTAATACCTTCTAACCCCGATCGATCTTCACTAAAGGAACCGGGAATGGCCTGAGCAGCATCTGCCTGCGCACTGTGGTGCTCCAGCACGCAGGTAAGGCCCAGCACACAGCTGGGGGACTTGCAGCTGGCCAGATGTTCACAGAGGGAGGAGAGGTGTCACCGGCTGCTCTTGAAAACACACACAGGGTGAGCCTTACCTGCAGGCTTGGTGCCAGCAACCACCTCTGCAGTCACTGGCTTATGAGCTTCTCTCCCGACTCATAAAACCAGTGAGCACCTTCTTCAGGGAACCCAGACCTCTGGCATTTGATGTTTTTTCCTTAAAAGGCATTTTTTTAAAGGCTAAAACTGAAGTTTATGGGGTTATTGTGCTTGACAATTAAAAAAAAAAACACTTTACTTTTTGAAGTAAAATTGTTCCCACTAAAATCTAAAATTTGTTATAAAAGAGAAAAAAATGTGGAATTGAGCGAAGCAGCCTGATTATTGGTATTCTGAGACATGCCAGTTTAAAGCCTTTTCACACTGATTTTTTTTTGGTAATTCTCCAAGTGCAGTCCTACCAGTGTTTATTAAATGTCCAAAAATACAAAACAGGGACATAAAGTGCAAAATAAACCTATGGCAGGTTTTAATCTCTCAATTTCACCTTTCTTTTGAGAAATATGGGAAACACAAATGAAAATGTTTAGAACGATATTGGCAAAGTATAAATAATCACAAGATACACAGAGATCCTAAAGAAATAATTTGCATGATTTTATGTCAAGTTTTGAAGGTTATTGTGACGAATTGGAAGTGTTCTTTGGACACTTGCATTGATTGGTAGGAGATTTTGTGCTGTAATGCAGATGGCACTATGAATATACAATGTTATTTCATATTGCTGCACTGACAGCTCAAATAAAATGGTGAAGACAGAAAAAATGCAATGCTTACTTTCAGGGCCAAATTTTTACTTAGTTGGAAAGTTGAGTTTGGATCATTGCTTCAACGGTTTCATTATCCCGTGCACTGGGTGAGAGGTTCATCCTTTCTCTGCTTTTCCACCAACCATTAAATAATTAAGAGATGAAAATAACATTCAGTATTAAATGATAGTAAACTGGGGACACCAGCAAAGGAAGATTGCAGTTCTTTAGGCATAGTATGGAGTGTTGATACTCCATTTGTTGGGCTGCATTTTTACTGACTTGGATCTCTCTTTCCACATTAGAAACATGAACCAGAATATTCCATATTTCAGTATGGGATTAGTGGTGAACATGCCCCCTGCCCATACACTAGAGAAACTTCTACAGTTTGGTCTACTAAATATTTCTGAACCTAAAATACTTTTTTTTCCCTTGTGCCCTCCCATGGCCCCTCAGCAGAAGTACCTTTACTTTTTCCATAATGCTCTTTCTGTGCCTTATGTAGAAGAGAAGATAACGGGTTCCTCTGCCCACGGTGAAGATGTTCTGCTGGAGGCGTATTACAGACCTTCTGAGCGGAGCTTTCTTCTCCGTTACTGCTTCCCGTTACAAAGCTTTGCTCTGAATTAGTTAAACCTCTGAGTCAGAGGAATAATGAGTAGTTCTCAATAGCATTAAAAGCCAGAGAGTACCCAGGGCGACTTGCGTGAAGCAATGCGCTTTGCACTAAAGCGCCGGATTTGTCTTTTTCCAAGATGGTCTATCACTTCAGACGCTGTTGTCTTCAAAATGGAAAGGATTTTGCTCAGAAGTGCTCACACCTCAAAAGTCTGTAATTGCCTCCTGCATTAAAGCGGTGCTTCAGCAGCCCGACTGTCTTAGTCCAACCACTTTTCACACATGGTTGTCTTGAAAATGCAATAGAGCTTCAGCTATTTGACTCCATCTGACTTGCAATCCTCGTCTTATCATCTAAGGGGACACCAGCTGAGATTATTGTGTTAGCGTTCTCTGGCTAACACTGGACTCATTTCAAAATCCCTCTGCGATATTTTATAGCTCATAGGCAAAAGGCAGTGCTTGCTGGAAGGGTGACATCTTTTCATTTCCTCTTAGAAGGAGGTCAAGTGAGTAATTTGCACAAAATCCCCCAACGACTGTGGGTATTTATGCCACTTTTCGTCAACTGGAAACTAAGGGTGGCTTAACTTTTATGTTTAACATATAATGAGGTATTGATCTAGTGGCAAGAGTTGCTCCCTGGGCGCTGTCCTCCAAACTTTTTATTTCTTTATATTCAACAATCAGGTACAAAATATTTCACATACGGTAAAAAAGCAAAATTGTCTCCAGGAGGATAATGGGCCTCTCTCTTCCCTGAGATTAAGGACAGAGATTTAACAAAAAACAGTGAAGTAAATTTGACTTGGATTTTTTGTCTGGTTTGTGAAAAAGTTAGCACAGGTCATATTTAAATGATCTTAAAAATAGGATATTTATATTAAAAAAAAAACCAAAAATGAGCTGCCTTCCCTCTGAAGGCTCTGTCGGTATAGATCCCTGCAGCTGTGCTAGCCAACAGTTGCTGAAGGCTTACAGTTAACTTCAACTATTTATAATTCAGAAATTATAACCAGACCCTTGCTGAATAAATCCTGAACTTTAGAATCGGGATATGGGCTGGCAGAAGGTTTTTGTTTGGGGTGTACAAAGCCCATCACAGCAGCTCTCCTTAGGGCAGGATGAGCTGGAGATGCTGTGGAAGGATCACACCATGTCCCTCCTCTCCTCTTCTTCTGCAAAGTGCATCTGACGCAATGTTGGAGTTGGCTGTGCACCACCAAAATAGCACAATAACTCCAGAAGCCATTCTTGCTTCTCTGAGGCTGAATTTCAGATTTTCCTTGAATGCAGCGTATGCCTGCATTGTGTACTGCTACAGGCTGTGTCTTAATAATCCTGAAAAAAAAATTGGAAATACGTAGGTGGTTCTTTATTTCTTTGCTTTTAATAAAAAGTCTGCAGCGCTGCTTGGGAAGGTCAAGTCTGTTTGACACTGCCAGGATGCTGGTATTCTTGGAACAGCCATCTGTTCAGAGCACAGTGAAAAATTGGTTTGTGACTGCCCAAAGTCACTTTAGCTCATGAATAAAATTTAAAAAAAAAAAAAAAAAGTACACCAGTATTTTACCACTTACAATAAAGAAATTACCATTTGGAAAAATTAGTGTTTATGACTTGATGAGTGATGGTTTGCTAGTGATCTGATTTAGGTATTACTGGCCAAAAGGAGGACATGGAAATTGAGCCTGTGGGACTGTCGCTGTGTGACCAAAAAGATCTTGGTCAACAGATCAGCTGTAATGAGTTGCCCAAGGGCACAGGGGAGGGAGGTCAGGGACTCACCGTGGTGAGCCACACTGACTGACAGAGCTTGAGATAAGAAAATAAATAACCTGTATACTCCACTCTTATCCAAGGCAGAAACTGGTTTGTAGATTATTTACCCTTTCTCTCTGCTACATTAATACATTTTATGAAATTGTGAAACCTTTGGCAGACTGAGAGTCTTTTTTCCATTACTTTGTTTCTTTCTTTTTTCTCCTGGCAACTTCAGTATTTCCTCTTCACTTCTCTGTCTTCTTCTTTATGTTTTTTACCAGCTGCTGCATTTTCATCTCTGTTTCTGCTCCTTCCCTTAAGGCATGATCCAAAAATATGATCCAGTGACTTCTGCAGTTTTTGTATTTTGCTGGTTGGTCCCAAAATGTGCTATGTTTTCATAATTAAGTGTTACAAGCCACATACTTGCTTTTCTCTGTTTCTTCTTTGCTAATTTGAGATTGTATTGCTGCTTAAATTAGTGAAAATACTTTTCCCTTGAATATGGTGTTGATTAGTGTATGTGTCTTCCAGGTAGGCTGTGGCTTACCTGGTACTGCAGCGCTCATCGCTGAGATGCTCTACACCACTCTTTGGGACCGTACTTCATGATACAGTGAGTAGAAAATCCCAGATAAAATATCAGAGCCTTTGTGTGATGATGTTGCTCAGAAGGGCTAAATACTGTTCCTGCTGCTATATATAGAGAGAGCGGCTGGGCTGGGCTGGGGCAGTAGTGGTGCTTGGTGCCAGAGGGCTCGAGGGCTGCCTGCGACGGCCTCCTGCCCGATGGGATGTCTGAGCATGGAGATGTGCAGTAACAAACTGCTGATATTTCCTTACGGAGGGCTGGACGGCAGCTGAGCGAAGAGTTTGCAGACAGGGAAGTTCTTACTGGTTGCCATGAAATGGGAGTCCATTGCAGTAACATGAAAATAAGAAGCTTTGGTAAGATATTGTACATGGCAGGCTGCTGAAAATTATTAAAATTACAAAAAAGTTTTCTGGGGTGGAAAGTTTCATTAAAAGTTGCATCTCTGAGTTCAGTCTCAATTTAATAAGAGATAACATCTCCAGTTTCTTAAAATTTAATTTGATAGTTTATGAAGAAAATAATTAAAGCATATTGTGGCATCAGTCATCTTTTATTTCATAGAAAGTCTATAAAAAAGTACCATTCATACCACAGCGAGACTTTATATTGGCCTGCAAACTTCATTTGTTCTTATTGACACAACATCCACTAATCCAAAGTAAATGGGAAGGAAATGACCGAAATTTTTTTTTTAATAAAGGGTAATCTTGACCTTGAGGCTACGTAAAGTGAAAGTTGGTGGAAAGTTTGGGCAAGTTGCAGCTTTGTGGGGAAAGAAGGTGTTTCTAGTACTTAGTACTAAACTGGTATTACCTGTCTCTGGAACATAAACAGATAAACCAAGGGTTTCTGGGTCCCTTACTCATATCAGATACTGTATTGGTGCACTGACAGTTACACTGTGTGATGTGGAGGATAATACCAAATAATACCACTCTGCCTGTGGTTTCCATGCCATGATCACTAGTTAATGTCTCCTCTTAGTCACGGCTCACTTGAGGGCAGGTGAGCAAAACTTAACCCCATGTCTGTTCTTCAGTGGTCTCAGCCCAGAATCCTGAATGATGAAAAGTTTTAACACCGGGGACCTTATCCCCTCTTGTCAGACTCCCATTACCTCTGCTCACTGACTTTCCTAGCACAGTTTTGCTTTGGGGATAAGCAGGAGAGGAGACGCATCCTCTCGTCACTTATTTTCCTGGGAATCCAAAGCTGGAGCATCTTCTATTTGACATAAAACTTGGCCCTTCCCAGGTCTCTGTCTCCTATTCTGACCAGAAAATTTTCAGCAAGGCTTCATCTTCATGCCATAACAATAGGTTTCAGAGAATGTTTTGAAGATTTGATCTGCCTCTGGAATGGTTTTAATCAAA
Organism: Strix aluco; assembly: GCF_031877795.1. Taxonomy (NCBI): domain Eukaryota; kingdom Metazoa; phylum Chordata; class Aves; order Strigiformes; family Strigidae; genus Strix; species Strix aluco. Next base: position 11,810,511 of record NC_133941.1, on the reverse strand, counting down.
CTATTTTTTTCTGTCACTTTTTGGACACTTTACAGTTTTCAGTAACTGACTTGAATCAAGTCCATAAGTATGTCTAACATGCCAAAAATAGATTAATCTTGAGCCTCTATTACAATTACCGCTTTGGATTTCTGTATCACTTACCACTTAAGTGGTTTACAAGCAATTACAGACTAAGTCTTCCAGAGCCTCTTGGAAGGAGCATTTCCTACTGGACTTTACATAGAGAAATGGAGCATCAGGGAGGATCAGATCCTTGTCCGCAATGTGCTGAACTCCAGCACCCACCTCCCTGAAGCACAGAAGGGACGTTGCTCCGCTGGTAATCGGGCTTCAAAAGTCTCACCCAAGGTAATGTAGCAGCAGGGGCAGAAAAGGAGAATCCAGATTGCCTGTGTTCGGTCCTGTCCTTGAATGCAAGTTTGGTTTAGTCAGGTTGATGCACTGCTGCTGACAAGCTTGATTCTGTTCTTGGAGGATGCTGGTAAGGGTTAGAAGCCCTTAAGCCAGGTAGATGGAAAGGCTAGTAGGTGCTCAAGTCATTGCTCATGTAAAACCAGCATCTGATGAGAAAGATTAGTTACGTGTTTGGGAAGCTGCCTGCATAAGGCACAGTTAATCCGTTCCTCATGGCTTCTTATTTCTGAGCAGATTTGCTGTGAATAAGGGAACCTGGTGCCATTTCATCTGTAGTCTTTCCTTTGTTATTACCTTGAGAAACAGATAATACGAACATTAAATGAAGAATTACCTGAGGATTGTGTTCAATAAAGTAGCTGGGACTCTCACAGCAATCAGAAATAGATACAAGGGTCTTTACATACATGTTTTCGTAGCCATTTTTTTGGACTTAAGTAGTTATTTTGTTTAGATGCATGGAAATTAGTTTGGTGAATAGTCTCCTGCTATGTTAGGATTCCTTTAGACCATGTACATTGGAGGTTTGATGTGAGCACCAGGTCCACTCTGGTTATTTTAGCTGGGCACCAGGAGGGCAGCGGTGTGGCCATGCCCCGTCTCCTGGCACAGGACATGCTGTGGCACCAGGACCTGAGCGGGACAGCCACAGTTTTGCGTTCCCTAAGCTGTGAGACAAAGCGAGAGCCAGCTCCGGTCCAGCGGAGTAAAATGGCTGAACAGCAACTCACCTGCTCAGCTCAGCACTGGGAGAGCTGTGCCTTTGGCTTTTGCTGGAAGGACCATAAATGAATTCACTGTGCCACTTCTGCTGGTGATATTACTGGTTTAATTAAATAAGAGCTTGGGCTAAGGAGGGTGCTGGCTAGATTAGTGAGGTCGGTATAGTTGGAGAAGCAAAACCAGGCAGAGGAGCCTGTAGAGGTGCATGGAGTGGAAACGGGAGTGTATGCAATAAAGTATAGAGCATGTGGTTAATCCACATTATGGGTGGAGAGTGGGAAACAGGCTCTGCAGTGCATACATGTGGCTGTTGCACAAAAATCAGACAATATTAATTTAAACAGTATTGAACAACAGTAATTTTTAAAACAGCAGGATTTTGCTAATCTGATAAGAATAAATTGAAACATGGCATTACCATCTCTGCTGTCAACCCTTAATGCCAAAATGCAGAAGGAATATCAGGAGGACCTGAAAACCTCGGTTCCTCCCGGAGGAGAGCTGATGAAGGAATTTGAGTGAACGTTTGCTGAGCTGTGCTAGCCCTGTGGGGGTCCTGCTGCAAGAGCCGAGGGCAGGACTGATGCCAGCAGTGAGATACTGCATGATTTTCAGAGCAGATCTTCAGTAGGGCAGTTCCAGTTATTTCTGTTTCCGAACTTGCGTTACCAACAACGATGTTCAAAATGTGATGTTTCACAGTCATGAAGAGGTACAGCATTATTCTACCTTTTCTGCTCAGAAAATTACAATATGCAGCACTGTAAGACTGAATAAGCGAAATACTGTTGAAAAGACATCTTATTTTTCCTCCTAGGTTGCTTAATTAATTTCTTTCAACTTTTTATACTGTTTGATGAATGTTATTTCAAACTACTGTCAAAGGGAATGTGAGGAGGGAAAAATGAGCCACCTACATACTGCTTCTAATTCAATTGTATCTCCCTTGAAAAACAGAGAATTAATAAAAATAGGTGTTAGCCCATATGCTTGACAGAGAACATTTAGAATTGTCAGGCATGTTTCTAGTCTAATTATCCTTGTTGGGCCATTTTGTAAACCAAAAAATTCTGTAAGTTAAATAAAATCCAGAGACAGGCCAGGATATTTGAAGCTCCACTTTCAAACCACCAAAACAGTACTTGTTCTTGTTTGTGGTGTTACCTTCTACCCGTAGACCTTTCATGCCATATTCCCATGGAAAGAAAAATGAACACACCTGGTAATATTATGAATTTGGTTTGTCTGAAGGTTAATAGACATCTGCATGAGGAAGTCTAATGAAACTGGACAACTGTACAATGTTTTGTGTGTAGAAGAAAGCCTTCAGGTGGAATTACATGGACAGGTTTTCATGTCCCTTTATTATCATGATTAAACTGAAAGGGTAAATACTTGTTGTTGATAATGCTTTAGATTCTGTTAGTGTTTGGAGGCATCTTATCTTAGGCCAACACAAAAACAATATCCTCTGAAGTGATCACAGTGCAAACAGTTATGAAAGGAAAAGGGATGATTCTGTCTATTTTAAAAGATTAAAAATACAGCTACCTTAGTTATCAGTAGGGAATGGAGGTGGCTGGGGTTGGTGGCTGCGGGATTTTGTGCACAGGAACCCTGACATGCCACTGTGTGTCAAGATACAAGATCAGGTTATTAGAAATTACTCTAATTAGGAAGATTCTTGGGCTGGGGACCCCAGTTTAGAGCTTTCAGGAAAGTCAGTATACACTAGCTATTCAGCTGCTGGTTGCACACAGTTAATATACTCAACTTAGGCATAGTGCTGCTTCCAGCTGGGCTTGCTGGGGCATTTCCAGCCCTCACAATGCTGAGTGAATAATTTACAGGTGAAGTTTGTCTTTTTCTCACATTTATATTTCCCGTTTCAAACATCTTTGCTGAAAAATATATCAAAGAAAGCCTTTTTCTTTAGTTCTTTTCTGAGGAGGCCATAGGAAAAGTTTCGGCTGCCTAATTGGAGGTTCCCAGAATCAACTTTCTCCTGCGAATACACACCAATCTAAAGTATCTGTTTTGTGAATATTTACTGTAACTCGAGTGAGTTACTTCTTAAAAACTTTCTGTACTGATGAATGTCTCTCCCAGGAAAGTTCCCTTTTCAATATTTGTGGAAAACACACAAAGGACAAAGACATTTGCAAATGCATTTGAATATTCATTATGCCTATTTTAATATTCACCTATTTTGTACTCATGTGAATGCAGCGTGTCTGTTTTAAGGTAGCATATGTCTCTGGTGATTTGTTTTGTTATCGGAAACATTAATATTGGGAAAAACTAGGGCAAGATGTGGCCATCAGAAATCCTACTGCATGGCTGCGGCCTTAACTAAACTCACAGATCATGGAGGCTGGCTTTCTTCCCCAGCTGTGTGGCACAAATAATGAATATTATGGTCCAATGTACCCAGTGTGTGAATGTTGGAAGGGCCACCATGACCCCGCAGGTGCCCCAGGAGCCAAGCTGGGGCTGTATGGGATGTGTTTGGAAATGTCCTTCCTTTGGCATATCACTTCTCATCACACTCAGTGGACTCATATCCCAAGGTGTTTAAAGGAAGGTGAAGACGAAAAGCACTTTGGACCCAGTCAGAAAGAAATTAATTTTCCATTTGAAACCAGTGCTGCTGAAAAGCATTCCCTCTCTTCTCTGCTCAGCACGCAGCATCCAGCGCTTCTCTCCATTCATCTGGTGCCTGTCGACAGCTCTTCAAATTGTCTTATGGGGAAATTTCCTCCTACATGTTATTTGAACATTTTTTTTTCCCTATCCTGATAAATGATGTTGCCAGCAAAGATTACTTCTTTTCAGGGCTGGCAAACACTATTTCTTACCTGATGGCTTATTGGGAATACAATTGGAAAAAACATGATAACATTTTAAAAAAGCATGATGGAATAAAGGGAGAAGAGAGATTTTTATCTCCCACTTAGTAGTTGCAGACAGAGGAAGTTACTACTCTGATTATCTCCGGAGTCTGCAATTTTTCTTAGTGGACCTGGTGATGTAAGTACTTAGCTGAAAAGTGTGAGTGTCATGGGCCACTGGCTTCCCAAGGTCGCTGTGCTGGCACATGGAGGAAGGTCCCCACCATCACCCTGTGAGGGGAGGGTGCTGTCCCTTCCGATGGAGAGGTGGAGGAGATGGCTTCTGCCCATCTGACAGTGGGGGGGGGGAGCCCCGCACCTCAAACTTCGGTTTTTTTATGTGCCATGTGCTTGGTTCCTGTAGAAGCAAAGTCTTCCCATTTGTCTTCTTTTTGAAGGCACAGACGTTCTGACCTCTGAAGTGCCCGCACTGCTCCTCAGTGTGCTTTCAGATTGCGTGACCCAGTGTGATGCTAACTAACACCGTGCTGCCTCCTCTGATGGTTTTGGTGCAGTAGCTGTAAGCTGCTAAATAAGAGCTGCTTTGGTAGGTACAGGAGTGGCATTTTGCATACCTGAGATTTTTTCAGATCCTCTCTAGACCTAAGCTTAGTTGTAGTTTAGTTTGTTTGAAAATAATGAGAATTGCATTGGTCAAACAATCTGCATTTTTATAATCTCTATTAAATAACTATTTTCTTGTAGGTGCTGTTGGTCTTCAAGATGGTGAGCAAAGTCAATGGAAGTAAGGTACAGTAGTTCAAACCCAAGTGGAAATACCCACAGCAAAAGTGATTTTTCCCAAACCAATAGAAACTTTTAAAATTAGCTCACTTTATGCCAGTTCTTCTGTGTTTGGGGGCATGTGGGATGGTGGGGGTGGTATGGCACTTGTGTTAACTGGCACAAAATCAGTAGTGAAAGTTAAGCAATTTTTCTACATGCTTTGTCTTCTAAGCAGAATTTCTTAATTATTTATAGAGCCCTGATTTGCTATCGATGGAGGAAGAGATATATACTGTGATCTTTTTCTGGAGATGTCATATGCACCCTCCAAAAATAATAACCTTTTCAGCATCAGATAATTCATCCACTGTTTCAAAGTATAATCTCAAAATCTCAATACCTTGTTTCATTTCTTACTCAATTATGTCAATAATTCCTTAATCTACTGTTATACTTCCTTATTCATGTATTCATTGAACTGTACTTGGAAATACCTTGTTGAAGAAGTTATTTTATTACTGAGTATAATTGCAGAATAGTACCTATATATTGGGGGATGGAGCAGGAAAAGTTACTCATCAAGTTTATTAAAACTCATCAGGAAGTCAGCATAAAACACCCTAAAAATTTTGATTTCCAAAACCAGCTGAGTGCCTCTTCCCCAGAGTCTGCCCAGTTGAAGAAGTAACCAGCCACATGGACGACTGAAAATCTCACATATTCTGGCCCCAAACATGGACAAGAGAATATACTTCTTCCTGTGCCAGGCGGTGCGGGCGAGGAGATGCACAGTGCTGTACCTCTTAGCTTAGTCCTGTGTGGGTAATATAAATATATACATGTTTTCTGGTTTTCATGTTGGATCCTCAGTGGGGGAGCCGGGAGGAGGAGGAGAACAGCTGTGCATCTGAACTGACTTCTGACAAATCAGCACATTGAGCTTGGACACCATTCTGACTTTCAGAATTTCAGGGGAGAGCAATCAGTCCTGACAAGAGCTCTCTTTAGGACTTTTAGATTGTGTTTATTCTCCCTCTCTCTTATTTCAATTACTTAAACATTTATATAATTTAAAAATTTATTTCAGTGCAGCTATAGACCAGATTCTATATTTTCTTTGCTATGTAGCCCATAACTAAGAAAGTGACAACTTCTTTATTATAGGATGAAAGCATATCCAAGAAATATACTGTCAGTGGTGTCAAGAGGAATGTGGCATGCTGCACCATTTCTGAGCGTTAATACTTTCATTTATTTTAAAATAGTTTGCAGAGCAGCCGATACCTGGCATGTAGACTGTGCACCATTACATCAAATTGGATAAATGTCTGAAAGAGTTTCTGGAATTACTGTACCATTCAAACCCTGTACTGTCACTGTAAGGCAAGAGAAGAAACATATGCTATTAAAATTTTTCTTAGAAGAGGCAGTTCACTTGCCCATGCACTGTTTGCATGGAACTTTACTCTGGTAAATTTAGGGTACGTGGTATTCTGCATAGCGGTGAAGCGTATCCTTAAGTCTCACTGAAATATAGAAGACAACAGGGATTACAAGTCTTTCCTGAGGAGCCAGAACAGAACCCATTAACGTATTGCAAGTCATGCAATTCAATGGCCCTGAAAGTATAATTTGATTGTAATTCAGGAGGTTACTAAAAGGAAATCCATACTAGGCTGTGAGATAAGCAAAAGCGAGAAGTGTATTTACTACGAGTGGTTAAATGTGAGGTGTGTGAGTCCCTTATCTCTTTTGTCTGCAGTTTATCACCACTGAGGGCAAGTGAAAGGGGAATAATATCTAGTTCACAAGAGAAGATTGGATTAAGCTTTCCCAAAACTCTTACAGGAGTTATTTCCTTTTCACTCTCATCTGGTTTAGCCTAACTCCTTCGGGCTATTTCCAAATCTGTAAAGGAGAAGGTCTTGGTATGTGGGAGAGAGGGGAGGATGACCAGCGCGTTCCTTCTTTGTGGAGGAAATTGCCTTTGACTGCTGTGAAGTAATTAGGAGACCTACGAAGTCCTAGCTGAGTGCAGGACTTCTCTTGCTGTGGAGCTTTCTTCTTCAGATTCCTTTTTACTGTGCAAACTTATTGCTCTGTAATGGGTGTCTCTTATAGGTGTTTATTAGAATCGTTATTTATTAGAAGAGACCTGGGTGCTCTCATAGCTGGCTGTGGTTATACTCACTGCCCTTGTCTACAGCTCTAGTTACTTCAACTCAGTTTATGCATGTGAAATAGCTAATGAAATACTGGAGCAGATTGAGGTGGTTGAGTTTATATACTATGATACTGAATTTTTTTTATGTTCTCTCTTCATTATTGTGTACAATCTTGGCATAAGCCCTTTCTAAAATATACCTAAATGAAAGGTAGATGCAAGTGTAACACAGAGCAATGCTCCCTTGGCTGCAGACAAGCATGTGAGGATGCCTCGTGCTGAATGCACGGTCTGTCCAAGGTGAAAGTACAGGCAGCGACACCGAGAGAAACAACGCAGACACCTGCCATGTACATGCGTGAGACGACACCACTAGATAAAAATTACTCAGAGTGATAATATAGAGCACCACATGATGGTGTTTCCAATTAACTTTTATTGTATGAATCCTTAACTTTTCCCTTAACTTTTATTTTTGGAATCAAGAGGGAAAAGGCAGCCAGTGTCTCTCTGCAGAATTCTACCTGGCTCACTCTGTGACTTGGAAATAACCCTGTATTTTATTTCTGTGTGAGAAGGGCTTCCGCAGCAGCAGAGTACAGGGTGAGCTTGGTCCCACTCTGGTGCAGGGGAAGGATGCTGCTGCTTCTGATACGGTGAAATCCAGCCTCTGTCAGCACCTCCGTTCCACTGCATTATATTAATTTTAGTAGAAATGATGCAGTCTGGGTGCAAGGTGGTTCTCAATCATAAGTATTAGTTTGGGCAGGGTGGGTAATCCAAGCGAAGGCTGATTATACAGAGGAGATGATTTTGTGCTTCCTAAATCGTTAGTGCCCAGATACTGCAATTTTTTCTTAGCCTTTTTCAAATATATCATAATTTGCTTTACATGCATGTGTGTGAAAAAGAGAATGCACTTACAGAATATTATGTTTTACTATTCCAGTGGCAGCTTAACTTAGAAGAAGTGATCAGAAATAGACACTCATCACTTTCCAGCTAATACCACGCTGTTTGCAAATGGAACAGGAGAAAATCTCTGCATCTCGAAGGCTCTGACAGGTAACTGCGAGGAAGTTTATAACAGCCCTTGGAGCTGAAATGAAGGGCAGCTTTCCATGCTTTTTCATTTTGAGGAGGCAGGCAGTGACTTTTTCTTGCTCACTAATGGACAGTGCTGATCAGCACAGCGTCTTCCCATTCGTGTCGGACCTTTGATTTTCAAGGACTACATGGTTCTTTTTCTAACAATTTCCTTATTTCTCTCTGGTTACTATTGGAACTGCTGCATCTTCTTTGAGCTCCTGGGCACTATGAGACATCTCCTGGATGTTGAATCTTGTCATTTTTGATAAATCTCTGTGAACCACAGAGCTCAGCTGAAAGTGCACCTCAGCATCCTGAAGTGCCAGTTTAATCTATTTCTAGCATTGGAAAAAAAGAGGGGAAAGCGAAAACCTCACGGCTTTATACCAGTAATAACGATGGGAACGAATTGGCTTTCAGAAAATAATTTAATCCCTGGAGTATTGGAGATGGCTTTTGAGCATCATGTTTAACAGAGCCTGAGGTAGGGGAAGTGTCCTGTTGTTGTGGCTTATATTAAAAAAAAAAACCAAAACATTTTTCTTCTAAAAGTTCATTAAACTGTAGTTTTATTTTACTGTTTTCCAGACTGAAACTGCAAGTGGAACAGTCTTCTCTTGGAAATCCTGAGGATTGTTTTTGCCTTAGCATCGTCAGATCACTTCTTGTGTATGTGCCCTTCATATCCTGTTATCTGAGTTTGTGATCTGGAGGGACAGAGTATTAATCATGGTGGTGGGGAGGCCAGTGGCAGTTCTTTTTAAGAGATGATTGATTACTCACTAGTAGAGCTAGAGGAAGCTTTTAAAGACAAAAATGGGTGCTGGCTATGTATTTGCCATTGGAAAGCCAGCAAAATTAGGTCTCTGTGTCTTAGTCTTTGAAATTTCCCTCTGGATTCACCAGGGTAAGCGGACAAATTTCACTACTGCTTTCATAATTCCATCTGGGTTAAGACAGTCCTTACTGCAGCAGTTGCCATCAAATGAAATGTCAGACGAATGCCAGGGAAGATGAGAATTGAAATTTGGATGCCACGTCTGCCTGGTTTCCAGGATCAGAGAGAGTTTATTTCCTCACAGGTGTTGATCAGCAGCTTCACTGGCTCTGGACAGGCTCCAGCTCTCCACGAGTCTGTGGATGGACTTCCTGGATGGCACCATGGGCTGATGGTAGACAGGTCTGTAGTTGTGTGTCTGCAGGAAAATGGTAAAACCCATCCTGTTTCAGTCTCCTCGCTTTCTCAGGCCAGCAAAATTCATACTTATTATAGGCTGCTTAAGGTGTTCCAGGACAAGCCCCTTCTTTTCACATATTTTTGCTTGTGGATTCCCTCTGTGCCTGGACATCTCTTTTTTGTGTTTTTGGGAATCACTGGTTCAAATTAAAACTATTCAGTATGATGTCTTGTCAAGTTTCACGCCCTTCAAAACAGCAGTCCTGTTTTAATGTTTGGGTTGCTTTAGGTTTCTCTCCAAATACCATTAATTATCTAGAAAATGTGCAAGTGTATCTGTAAGTATATAGAGTCCACAGAGGTACATGTAAATGTATCTGTAAGTGTTTTGAGGCCAGGTATTAGGAATAAACAGGATGACCACCTGTTTAGCATTCATCTGCCTAAACTACCATTTTCATTTGTACTGTGGCTGGGACGTATAAATCAATGCCCACAAAATAAAATTACTTTGTCTAATAATCCTTTGTGCCAGGGTTAGCAATAGTTCATTAGTCTTGCTTTGCATCTGCCAATGAAAGGTGCAGTTGAGAAAGAGAGAGCTCACGGAAAGGAGTATATTCTGTATGGGAAGGAGATGTCTTCCACTTTGGCCACCCTTTCTCTTCTTTTGATTGTAGGCTGCCTGGTGTGGTTGCAGTGTACACACAGCTTTTTTACTCTTGAAACAGCTTAGAGGATGGTATATGGTTTCATTTATTCCTGAAGAGCCCAAAAGGGCTCTCAAGTCTCTGAGCTATATGAAAACGCATGTGTGAGAAACTTTCAACAATGGGATCAATAATTATTTCAGCTGTCCTTTGGGTTTTGCCACTCATCCAAAAGGCACTTGTGCAAAGGCAAGTTGTCCCTTCCTGGCTAGAAATCAGTGTGCCTCTGACCAAGGTGACAGCATCGTACATGCTGACTAATGAGTGTCCCTTCCTGGGCCATCTAGGTGCTCCTCACTCATTACCCCGGTTTATGTAGCTTGACATGAGAGGTTGGTGTTGCCCCAGCAAGGTGGCATGGCTTCAGGTGATGATATTTTACTCACATAATTTGCCAAGTTCATCTTAGCAGCATTTTGTGATCTGGTTCCTCTCGATTGTGTCACTAAACTCTGCACAACATGCCAGAGACAATGTATGTAGCACTTCTGTGTCAAAGTTGACCAAACAAAACTTCAGCACACCCTTGGTAGTTTCAGCTTTTAATCAAATAATTAGAACTCTGCGTAGTGTGACTAGGAGGTTAGCAAATAAATTATGTCACTAATTAGATATCACATAATTAGTTGATGGCTCCTGGGATGCCACTTGATTTCTTTCACCACAATCATTATATAGTTACAACAAGTTTTACTAATGATCAACATGCAGTAGTTTCAAAATTTATCAAACCAGTAGATGTTGAGTGGTGGAGCAAAACACCTGCATCACCAGGCTGTTTGGAAGTCCTGGCCTCTGCAGCAGTGGTGTACAGGACAGGAGCCTTGGCTGGCTGTACTTGGTTGGGTATAAACGAGATTTCTGGTCATGGAGGGACTTCTCAGTGTCTTGGAGGTTGAGCTAGGAGGTGCAGTAGCACAGTTGCGCCCATCATCCTGCAGCTGAGAAACCTCTGCAGGCTGGAGCTGGGTATGTAGCTGGAGTCTGGAGCTGCACAATGACCCTACGGTTAGGGAACATGTCAGTTCAGCACATCTAAGATAGGCAAAGAGTTTATGTAGCCCCATAAAGCGACTGCAAAGACCTGAAGGGATATGTAAAGTTTATTCTGAAAAAAGTGAGACAAAACCCTCTGGCCTTCTGATACTCTAGAAACAAGTTTTTGAACATAGATGTACCATGTTAAGTAGACCCAGTGAAAACTTGTGACTGAAAAACTATTTTGTCAGCATATTATTTCAATCGATGGTTCATGAAAACATTTTGATTTCTTCAGATTTCCCTGTTAGAAAAACATCAATCACATTTTTGAGTATTTCTAGTGCAAGAAAATACTTCTTCCAATTTATTTTATTTCCTTTTCCTTTTTGCACAGGAAAAAGAACAGAAGATTGAAAAGTTATAATGTCTTCAGAATATAAAAACATTTTCTCATATCCTTTGTTTCACAATGTACTGCTGAAAATGACAAATGAAAAAAAAAATTTGCAAATTGAAAAAAATAATTTAGTTTGAAATTTTTCACAAGACACGTTTGCCTTTTTTGAAAAGTCACTTTTATTCATATGTAAGTTAGAAAAGTGATCTGATATTGCTAGGCTACAGTTGAACAAAAAAGATTTGTATATAAAGGACTGAATGATTTTAAACTTCTTGTGTTATGGTATTTTTTATCAATATTTTATCATAAGAAGTCAGTGCAGTGACTTTGAGTCTGGCTTTGCTGGTGCAGGTAAGCTGTCTCTCTGTTCAAGTGTCATTCTTCAATGGTTTTCTCTGCTGATAAAAGTTAGCAAGGGGAATGAAAAGGGACAAATGCTCATAGCTATCCAGAAAAACAAGGAGAGAATGAAAGAATTGTAGTTGTTTTTGAAACGACATCTCCTCCCTTCTGCCTGCAGCCCTAAGTGTGTGTCCCGCATGTCATGCACCCACTGAGTCTGAGATGCCGAGATGCGTCGCCCTGGGCAGGTATTGCCCGCGACCGCCTTCTCCTGTGATTGCCTAGTTTGGATGTTGCAGAGCAAAAAGTAGTTCCGTTACCAGGTGATGCTCTGGGCTTATGAGGAATGCTTGGAAATCTGTATTCATGAGAGTTAATGATCGGCAATTTCTAAGCTTTCCCCTGCTTCAGGCCAAGTGCAGATGTTATTCAGAAAGATTATCCAGTAGAGTCAGCTTAAATTTAGCTTTCTTCAACTGTCCTAGATTTTTTTGAATAAAAACTCTCCAGTGTCCTCACACCACCAAAAATGACCAGTACTGTCTCCAGAGCTGCAGCATAGTGCTACGTGGTCGGCTGACAGCAACTGCAGCAACAGGCAAGACTAAGCAATGGGAAAACAGGACAGTTAGAAGGTGAGAGGATATTTGGCACATTTATCCACTGTCTGCTCCTGGTGAAGCTCTTCCAAAGCCTGACTGGAGCTCTGACTGTCACACGGTGTTTGAAGACCCGATCCAAGAAATGACTCAGGGCCCATCTGTGTTGCCAGATAACTTCATTCTGTTGTTTGCTCCTGGTCTTCACTGTCTGACTGTCCATGCTAAGATGCTGTTTTGAAACGAGCCAGCTAGTTCCCTCCAAGAGGAAGCTCTCCAGGGCTGCTGCCATGGATGCAATGCATATTCTCATCATCATGCTGTCTCACGGCTCCAGTGAGCTGTGAAACATCCCTGGTATCAGCTCAGCTATCTGGGACCGACGTCACTGTTCTGCCCTAGGATTGCCGGTCGGGTCCCAGTGGGTGTGAGTGCAGATGAGGCCATCTCATGCAGGAGGGAACTAGTCCTGAGCCATGCCCTTAAATCCTGTAGGCCAAAGAGGGAGAAAATTGTTCAGGGTTGGACTGATGAGTGTACAGCGGGGGTGGTTTCTCTGACTGTGCAGCCCATTGCAGGGAGTTGCCTTAGTTGTGAGTAACACATGGTGTTAGTAATAATTTAAAATTTACAGCATACTGTGACAGTAACTTTGTATGGGAATCCACAGCTATATTACTTTTTTCTAGCTTTATCAACAAATATAGCCTTTCTTAACGGCCTTTCTATCCTTTTGCCTTGCGATTTATTTTTGAATGTGTTATAAATAGTCAGTGGTCTAGATTGGGTCAGTTCCCTAGGGAAATAAGTGCATGCCACTTATATATTAGAGGTTAAATTTTTCCCTGCCTTATACTCACTGAGTACAGCGTTAGGGGAGGTGTAAGGCAGGAAAGAATTTGATACTGTGTACAGAAAGTAATTTAAAGAATTAAAGAAATTGCATTTTTAGAAACCTTGTTATAAGGTCTATTTATTTTGTCAAATGACCAGTAATTAATTTTACAGAAGACGTTAAAGAGAGTAAACTCTAAACTCTCTGCTCTGACTTGGACTTTGACATTAAAAGTACAAGGCTTGAGTGTAGCAGGCTTTCAAAGGTACACTCGGTGTTGGCTGAGTGACGTGTTGTGGTGAAAGAGGTGGCAGGATGGGGGAGAGAGCTGTGTGCTTCCCTTAAACCAGGCAGCGAAGGAGCCAGGAGCGGTCTGGCCATGCCGCTGCCGAGCATAGCACAAGCTGATTTCTTGTATCAGAAGCTGGCCAGTGTGCCTTGCTGGTATGGCACCTTTCTTTTTATGCCTCTAGTCCTCCAAAGGTTACAAAGATGGATTCTCCCTGCAGGGTGGAAGACAAAGTATGAGGGATACATGTAATTATATGGCAATTCAGCTGTTTTTTCCAGAAATGCTAACTGACAGCTAGTCATCCGGCACAAGCCACTGTGTTTCTTCTTCTCTGACATCTGCTGTGGTTGCCCTCTTGCCTGCCTACTGGTGGTAGAATTGTCCTTTTCCCAATGCTGCTAAGATTCCTGGACAACTGAACACCATTGTGCCACTGCTGGACCAGCGTCACAGGCTGCTGAGAAGATGTGACCTGGAGGAGATGGGTATAAATGCTGACTCCCTGCAGGTTACCCACCCACTGACACTTTGGTTTAGCTCCTCACTCAGAAATCTCTCTTGATTCTAATAAAGAAACCAAAACAAAGTGAGGTTTGAAGAAAAGGTAATCTGTCTCATGCATGGGTGAGACAAAATCCTTCTCATTTGATGTGGGAATTGTACTCCAAAATTTACAGCAGAAGACTCATTCTCATGATGCATGTAATGTAATTTATTCCTTTCCATAATGAAAAATGTTTTGATAGAGGTGAAAAAACCTTCAACCTATTTTGACCCTATGGAAGGTCGAAAGAAAAGTCTGACTTAACACTGCCGTTTTTTGGAAGGATGCTATTCTTACTTTGGTTTAACAATCCAGCATAGAAGAAAACAGCCTGACTTGAGCCAAAGAGAAGAGCAGAGTGAGTGAATAATGACAGCACAGATCAGCAGTAAAGAAGCAGTCTGCTGCAGCACCTGTACAGAAAGCCCGAGGCCAGTGAGGAAAGTGGCAGAAAGATTGCAGTGGGAAATGGCGTGGGGAGCACCATATGCACTGTGCACCGAACGGCTGAGAGCAGCACTTTAAGCTAGCCGAGAGATGGGGGAAATGTCTCTGTCCTTGAGTAAGGGCAAAGAGAGGAATTTTTGAAGACGGACAATTCAAGACCATACTTCTAATGTTAGGCAAGTGCAGGTTTGCTTTTATTTAAGCTAGAGTGTGTTGATGCTAACAAGGCACTGTGGGTGTTCACAGGGATGCAGTGTGCGGACAGGAACCTAGCATGGCCATTGGGTATTTCTTTAGATGAGAAATGAGGATTGATATGGTTGCATGAAGTTTACAATACAAGCAATCCATTAGTCAATCCAGTAAATTAACCGCTTTGAATGCAAATTAGGGAGAGCTGCTGTTTTGCTTTGTTTGCTGTGCTCTTGTTTTAGATAGGATTTGTTGCAGAAATTGTTTAAAGCGGGAATATAGTTGACTAACATTCTCAAAATAGCCTCCACTATTACTATTAGGTTGTTTACAATTAATGGAATGCTCGATTTTTCTACTAGATGTATTTTCTTCCTAATTTTGAATTTCCCTAATCTGCTGATTCTGTTCCTCTTGGGATAAAAGAGAAGAAAATGTATTGTGTGAAATCAATCCAGGTCATTAAAGCCATCGCACAGGATGAAGGGTTAAGGTTCATTCACCAAATCAGGCAGACAGTATGTTACTGTCTTTTCTGTGGGGTTTTTCCCTACTTTTCATTTTAAATGAATACCACTGGAAGCTGAAGGATGGGCCACTTACCTGACTTGTTTTGGTACCTAAGTGAGGGGGACAATTCATGGCAGAGGGTCCCGGAGATGTTGGACAGATAACCCCCTGGGCAGAGATGGCAGCTTCCCAGGATTTCGGTCTGGATGAACTTACTTCCTCCTTCAGGTCTCTTCCTTTAATAAAAACATAAAATGAGGTCTTTTGAATGACCTAGGTGTTTGATTTCTGTTTTGGCTTTGTCAGTATATTGTGTTGTGAGCTTAGAGTTGAAAGTCAGTGTGAGTTTGCTGCTGACATCAGTGGGGGTAGGAAGCAGCCAGGTTCCCCTGACATTAAGGGCATTGGCATCCCAGAGCCAGGCAGGACATGAGGGCTCAGCTGGAAAAGCTCTACCGGAGTCCCACAGCTTTACAATCCATTTACTGGTGGCTGCAAGATGTTTTGCATAGATTCCTTTTCTTCTTACCTAAATGTGGACACACACAGATCAATCAATGGAGCTTGAAAATCTTCCTGGTTCTTAAATGAACATTCTGCTTCATTAGTCCTTTTATGTGTTTTGCACAGAATGAGCCAACACCAAGAAAGTACCTTATTGTGGATGATCAGAAACACCTTCTTTCCCCTTGTTTTTCAAAAGGCAGTGCACATAAACTGGATGATGTCTGTACACAGAGTTGTCATTTTCCATATATAACCAAGGTGTCAGGCAGCTCATTATTTCATCACGTTTAGGAGAAAAATCAGTGTCAACAACCAAGGCTTGTGACTGTCATTGGTTTTGTTAAAAAGCAAAAATGTTTGATCTTTTGAGGAATGAAAAAATACCAGCTCCTGTATTTTTTTAAATACTTTGCGCTTGGTCTTATCTAAAAGCATCAAAAAGTGAAAAATCTAATGTGACATTATACGTTCTAGTGGCCCCTAATAGCCAGTCACTCCACCAATTTTTCTAACTTTATCTTTAATCTACTACTCCCAAACTAATTAATGACTGAATGCCTTTGGACTGATTTTCATTTTGTCTTGAGTTATTGTGACATCTTTACTACAAATTCTTTTTCAGTCTAATTAAATTCCTGCAGCATAAATGTCATTATTAATATCATCACCTTTGGTAGACTAACTTTGCTTTGGTCTCCTGATAACTGTGTGTTGTAGACTAACTCCCTTTCTTCCTGGTTAATATTTGAAAAGTTTGGCTGGAAGTAAGAACATCTCGAGGCTTAGCATAGACAGAGAATCCATTAATATAAATATATTAATTCAAATTGATGGGGTTTTATTAAAAAATCCACTAGTTATGCTATTATATTAGTTTTCAGAAGAATATTTCAAAACTAATTTAAAACTTTTCTTCTTATCTTCAAAAATCATTCCTGGATGCTAAGAATTCTAATAATTTGAGGATTAGAAGTAATTCCCACTTATATGTCAAAAATTTCCAATCAAATCATTAATGCAGGTGGAAGGGAGACTCACGAAAATAATTTATATGGGACAGCAGAGGACTGCGAAAAATGAGTATTCATTTCCTCAACCCAAAAGAAGGTTTTCTGCAGGCTCTCTGCAGAGGACAGGACACCATCCCAGGAATGGGGGGAGCTCAACATAGGACGAGTAGATGAGTCCTTTTGTCCATAGCAGGTAAATATGAAAAAGAACTGCCATGAAAAAAAGAACTGATATGAAAATTTCATGATCTATCCATTAGTTGGGCTAGCATTGTCTTGATAACTTTTTGTTAATCATGAATTTAATAATGATCTTTTTAGCTCTCAATCCATCAATCAGTATACAGCAATTTTCTGAAGGGCACAGGTAACAGTGAATTACCTTTTGTGGGAGGTGTATTAGGAGTAAATCAACAAATTGATTCCTAGTCTAAAAAACTGATTAATTTATTAAGGTGAAGTTTTGATCGTTTTGATGAGCATTAGTGGTATTAGAATTGCAAGTCCAGACATCCAGAACAATCTATTAAGTTAATAGGCAGTGAGAGTTTGAGATTGATTGCTGTAATCACAGCATGAACGCCGAAATTTGTTTTGTAGATATAGATAACTGGGCCAGATTCTGGCACAACTGCAGAGATGTGTTACTACAAAATCTGTCTGCTTAAATTCTGATGAACTAAAAAGGAGAATACAATGCTATTCAAAAAGGGTGAGACTCTTACAATTTGACTCTAATAAAAGAGTTCTAAATTCTTCTTCACAAGCCCATATGAGTTTAGACAAGCCTAAATAAGTATAGAAAGTATGCTTATGTGAGTATCGGTGTAAGTATATAAGTACATAACTTTGTATTGGCTCTACAGCACAACCTACATCAACCCCTTGGGAAGCCACGGTGCGCAGTAGCATCACAGTCTGTATCGGAATGATATAATTAATGAGGTCTCTAATCTTCAAATGGAAGCAGACAGAAGTAGAAGGCTTGCTGCTGCTGGGAAATCCTCCTTCCCACCCTGTATCCGTGGCAGCAAACCTCTGCCAACCCAGGGGTGCTTGGGGGGGTTCGGCTGGTGTTGCGGGCAGAGGCCGTGCCTGCTAAGCAGCCCTGTAACAGGTGGCCAAAAGCTCGCCGAAGACTGATTAAATTGCTAAGTTAATATATTGAAGAAAGTGCACTTTAATAATTAAATTGCTCCAATGCAATTGCTACATTCTACTGTTTTTCTCTTTGCACTCCTGCTTATATGTTGACTATCCTTGAAGAAGTCCACACTTCCAGAGCTTCCTTGGTGCTCCCTGAATTTTATAGGTAAGCCCCTGATGCCGTTCCTTTCTCTGTCATCATGAGACCCAAAGGGAGAGGGGTGTCTCACGTGCATTCAAAAGCCTGGTCCTGAGCTGTCAGGTGAGGCTGACAGTCCCAACACATCCCCTCAGCTCTGAAATCCTCTGGTCCAATTTTAAACATGGTGTGGTGGCTTATCTGCTAAATAAAATCTAAATGAGAAATGTTGATATTTAATGAAATATAAGTTTGGGGCTTTCACATAAGAAAGCTGCTGTCACTGCTTTAATTTATTAGGGGAGAGTTATGTGCAGATGGTATATACAGAGTTATGTCCTGACTGTACTCCAAAGTAAGTTGATTTGTGGTTTAATGACTTTTATCAAAATGAAATAAGCATTTGATCTTTGGATTTGATCTGGCTATATCTGCAGCTGCTACACCACTACAGCAATTACTTCCAAACTGGGCTTTTTGCCCAGGCAAATGGAGTTTGTCCTTGTTTCATGTCTCACTGACTGTCCTCGTAATACACACAGTGGTACTGTAGGGTTTTTTCTTCCTCTAAATTTGATAGGTGTGAAAGTAAGAGAGTAATTCCCTTTTTTAGTATCAGTGTTGTTTTATTATAATACATTCGCTACCACTGGTTAATTTTATCTTGAAGCTGCTCCTATCTAAAATTTAGTATAAGAATGTATAATTTTCTCCACATAATCCTGCTATGCCCTTTTTATAGAGAACCAAGAAATTCATTTATGAATTCTAAATCTTGGAACCCTCGTGGTAATCTTCACATCTGTCTGTGTAGTTTAAGGATGAAGTTGTAGCAATACATTGTACACTCATGCTGGACTAAATCCACTCCTAATGTATTTCCATGGAAGGCAGTAGAGTTATACGAGGAGTAAATTTACCCCCTTGTATCCATCTCTGAAAGACTGCTCTTTTCCACTACTGGCTAATTAATTGCTTACAGAACGAAATTGTAGAGTGTTAAGATTAGCAGTTCTTTTTTCTAGGACAATACTTCTTTCTTTATTTACTGTTCAGGACAAGATTCCCCCAAGCTCAGCTCCAAAAGCTCCTGGTGAGAGATCATTGTTAAGATTAACAGTTCTTAGGGCTTGGTGCTGCCAGCTGTGACTGTCATGAGTAGTCCCAGCTCATGCCAGCTGCATTTTTGGCCAGAGTGTAGGAGACAGCAGCTAATTCAATGGCTTGCAGCCAGCTCACCTGGGTGAGGACTAAGGGAAGAAAGCTGCTGGTTTGCGGTATCCAGTGTGTTCTCTGAATAAGGCGGTGCTGGATGAGGATGCTCTGGAAACAACCTAGGTTTGCAGCGAACAGATCTGAAGGCTGCAGATTCACAATGGCAAGGAGATGCAGTTGCAAAGAATTACAAAATGGTTTCAAGATTTTTGTTCTCCCCTTGTTTACAGTCACGCTGAGAGAAAGCGCACCGCACTTTTTATGGCTGGAAGATAGATTTTAAATTGTCTTTTTGGCAGGATATTTCTTAGAGATATGTGATAAAAATGAAAATAACTGGAACGTGACTGGTGAATGAGTTGTCTGTAGATTTGCAATCCTACCAGAAACTCCAAGAGAACACGGTTCATCATGAGAGCTCTGGAAGGTTTTTCCTGTGCCAGGGCTGCTGCTGCGTCTTTAGCAAATCAAACTACTTGCACAGTACTTGCTTCTTAATCCAGGAAAATTAAAACCACCAGTGATAGCTGCATTGTCTAGCCATCTGCTCTCCCAGGTGCTCCCACGCCTGATCAGAGATGAAGTGATGTGACCTAGAATCCTACTGCATATCTGGGATCATTCCCAGCACAGTCCCAAGCTTCAATCTTCTGCATGACATCAGATGAAGTAAACATCAAGATTTGATGCGAGAGCATATGTCCATTGCATAATTCATTAGAGTTCTTCTCTGGAACTATTTTTAGATATCTTTCAAACAGAACTGGAGGGTGAGGATTATTCAGGAAAAAAAGAGAAGAAAATTATGGGGGTTTTCAGAAACATGTCTAGGTACTTCTGGGACTGAAGGCAAATTTAGCCATTCACCTCTGTGTGTTTGGTTTTTAAATAATTATTGCCATCTTGGACAGTTCCACAGTCCTTCACGGCAGCTTGGCTGTGAGGTGGTGTAAATCTGCTAGCGGCACAGGAAACCTGCTCCTTTTTTACTTACCACTGCTGCTAAAACCTCTGTCGGGTCAGACAACATAATTCTTCCCTCACACCAACTTCAGAGCTGTATCACTCCATTGCCTTGAGTGTGATTGTTCCTGATTTCCAAACACGAGGCACATTCAAAACTATTTACCTTCTGTTTTACAATGTATCTAACACCAAGTGTTGGGACGTAGCAGACAGAGTAGATGGTTAGCCTGCCCAGGCTGTGCAAAATGCCTCGTAACTGCAAATCATTGCAGCGATTACAGCTTGTTCTCTTGTGTCAGCAAGAAAATGTGAAATGCATTCAGCTTGTGTGGGACACCTGGGATGTTCCTGTGTTCTTAAATGCAGGCAGTGCATGCCCCTTTTTCCTTGCCTCATTTCACCTGACACACGCAGGATGAGTGGTTTTGCTGTAAGAAAGTATAAAAAAAAAAAAAAAAAACCACAACAAAAACCCCCAACCCCAAAACCATATTGTACAGTATAAGTCACTGAAAAGAAATGGAAGGAGGAGCTATTTTGAGGGCTTTTATATCTTCCTTATTGCTAGGAGACTGCTTCCCATGCGTGCGGTGCTCTTCAGGCTCTCAGCAGCTGCCTTATTTCTACAGCAGCGTTGAGGGCAATTTACGGAGCAGCTTTGTACGAGAGAAGGAGAAGCAAAGTTGGATGGGAGCTGATTTTCATTTTTCAGTCTTTCTGAGACAAAGGCGAGAGTACGTGGGAGACAACTGCAGGTGCCAAGGAGAGTGTCATGCCTGGAATGTCAGGGATCTTGGGCTGACCTCGGTCCGTTACTCAGGTTTCAGGACAGCCATGGCTTGCTCTCTGCTAAGAGCTGTGTGATTATGTAATTATACCACATTTGGCTTAAATTTGTAGTGCTAGGGAAGCCACTAGTGCAAAAATGTAGTATTGCCAAGCACAGAGCCAAGTTTCGGCTTGTCCCTGATGGTCAGTCCATGAGCTGTGTGGGAACTTACACCATCAAGTACCAGTGCAGATGCTCAAGGCAGCCTTCAGGTGAAAGTGTGAGCAGTTGCCAGACCCACCACTCATGACTCCACTGTATAAAATTTTAAATTCTGAGTAAAAATTATTCTCTGGGAACCACAGTTTTAATAAGGCACCGGAAGTAAGCTGATTGAGATTGGGATTGTAAATGGACAGATCTCCTAGGGTTGCAGTCACGGGTGAGTAAAGCCTAGAAAAAAATCAAATCTAAGATCATGAGAACATGCGAATTTATCATCTAGAAGGGAGTTACTGAGACAACTGTACAATATCTCTTACCGTATTTTTCACACTATTGCCAGATGGCCAGGAATGGGATCCCCCCACGTTCTCCTTCTAGTCTGAGAAGACAAGAAAATAAACAAGGAAAATGTCTGTGATGGTATTAGTTGGCTGCCTGATAAGGTGAGTCATTGCTTTTGATTGCTGAAATAATTAGGACTGCTTTCTAATTTGATTACCATGTTAACCCTTCCTGCTCTGTTCAGTCCTGCCCCAGAGATGTCAGTCAGCCTTTTAGTTTCTGCTGCTCCCTCGTGCTCCCTGCTTGTGACTAATGCCAAGTTTGGGGACAGTAGCCAACTGTCAGGTGCTTTCAGCACCGTGCTGTATCAATGGACTAACGGACTCCAGCAGATGTAAACAGGATGTCAGAAAACCTTTATTCAACAAAAATTAATACTCAGAGGAGCCATATCCAGCGGGTCCCAAAGGCAGGCCAGATGGTCACTGTTGGCACGGGCTGCCAGCTTGTGGCCAGCCAGCAGCCTCACCCCAGGGATTCCCACTTGGTGCCTTCACAGCAGTGTGGTGACGTGGTCATGTGATTCTGGAGGTTTCCCTTCTTAATTGTAATTGTGAGAAGCCGGGAGCTATTTGTAAGTGCTGACTCCCATGAGTAGCCGTGGAGCGTGTGGCTGTGCTTCTCCTCCTCCACCACATCCAGGAGTGAGTAGTCCCTTGTCAGGCTTTCGTCTCTTGCCATGACAACAAAGCTGTCACACAGTGAAGTTCTGATCAGATGTTGCCAGCAAACCGCACGTGTTTGCCCACACGCTTTTGATCAGGGACTGGTCCCTGTCACTGCTTTGTGGCTGGCTGGACTTTGAAAGCAGCTTTGATCTATCTGTGCCAATGAAACGGAGTTGTTTGAAGTCTTTGATCCTTTCTGTGGGCAAACTGTGCCCTGGAAACTTGATGGGTTTGGGATATTTCTGAGTATTTCTTCCATTTTAAGAGTCATGAAAAGTGAGATTTGGCAGCTCTTCCCATTGGCTTGTGTTGTCTGAGTAGACTCAGGCGAGGGCATTTTACACCAGTTATACTGGTATAGAAACTCATCCTGCTGTTGCTCCCATCCTGTGAGTTATCAAGACTCAGTTGCGCTCCAGCTACAGGACAAGTCTGTGTAAAGAATTACAGGAAAAGGAACATGGGGCAGAAATCTTCAGGTGTGGTCTTGAAAAGGATGGAAATTTTGGCAGAAAAAGATGGACATGTTAAAAAAATATTCCTGCATGTTCTTTTGACAGGCACAGGCTCCTCAGATGAGATGAGCCCATGGGGTCTGCCCATGCATGCATGGGGTGCCCTGCACTCCGGATTTATTTCAGAGGTGCTTGGCACACTGTACCATCCCATGCTCCCCAAAATCCCTGGCTTCATGCTGTATGCATGTTCTGTGCATACACATTGATTTTTAAACTGTAGTATGCTGCGTTTCCTACCTAGATGGTGTACCAAAGCAATTTTGTTCCTTAGCAAATAAAGCGAATAACTGGGTAAGTATAAATGTGTTTCTTAATAGCCTTGTTTGTGACAAAATTGCGAACTAAATCTTCACACGACATAGGGCTGCAAGTATTCGAGTCACATTCGGACAGCAAAGCCCACTGCACACAGCTTTAATTACAATATTTCTCTCAAACACAGTCTTTCTCTCATGTTTTTCTGAACATTGTTTAAAGAACTGATGAAAGGGCTGAAAACTTTTCAAACTTTCCTTTTCTTAGGGTCTCTTCAGCTCAGTCTTTCATCACACAGTCAATAAACAGTTGAAAAGGACTCTTCTGAACTGCAGCAGGAGGGAGGAGGAAGAGGGGAAATTAATGATATCACCAAATTGAAACTCTTTCAAGTTCACTTTAATTGCAGAGGGCACAGGGAGCTCATTCAGTTTTGAATTCTCTGATCTCTTGTTCTCCCCAAAGGGCCCAGTCTCCCTCTCCTCCCACGTTGCACGCGATTTTCCTGGAGCGTTGAGCCCAGCAGAGTGAAATGGGGTGGACGCCCGGCTCCTTCCTTGGGGCTCCTCTGCTGCAATGGGATTTCAGCGGTGGAGCCACAGCCCAGGCTGCCCGTGGGTCGGTAGAGCAGCTCTCCTGCAAGCCCCAAGGTCTTTCTCTGGGTAACGAAACTAGAGAGGGTCTTCATAGCAGGCAGAATAAGTAAATGTTGTCCACAAGCTCCAAGCAGCCCTTGCGCCCACCTCTGAGTACCCTCTATCTTTCTAAACCTTGGCTCTAATGCCGTCTCCTCCGCTATTCTCCTCACTTTCCATCTGCACTCCTGCTTATAACTGGGACTGCAGCAATGCTTCCCCCAGGACCCTCACCTTCCCATGCTGCACCCTCATTTTAGGTAGGGCTCTGTGGGCGCTTCACCCTCCCATGGTCCCACACCAGGGCTGGTCCACCTTCATCGCCTGACCTTCGCCTTTGACCTCTTCTTCACAATAACATAGGGATAAAGTCAGACATCCTCTAGACAAAGCTCTTATTGCCTGATTTGAAGTTCTGTGCTCTTTTGTGCAGCCCTGGGGTGCCCAAGCTTTGACCAGACCCCGCTCAGCTGCTGGGGTGCCCTGGCCTCACCCTGGTGGTCATGCTGCCATTGGTGTGCAGCACCCACCGTGCAGGGATGTTCCTTACTCATTTAGGAACCTGGTAAGCTGTTCTCCATATTTTTTATCTTTCAGACAGAAAAATAAAGGTTTTAGAGCACAATGGAGAGGATGTGGGAGGTTACATTGCATTTAGTTAGGTTTATTGTATTTAAGCTAGATAATGAAGACTGGTGTGCACACAGAAGCATTTTGCCATTATTTTAAGAGTCTGTTCTAAATAGTTGGCTTCCTTAGGAAGAAATTATGACACTTTTTGAAACCTTGTAATTACCATATTTGTTAGAAATGTCCTTACATGCTATCTTTCCATCTTGTCAGTCCCAGTTAAACCCAGACTGCTGGCTCGGTGGCTTGCTCGCCCATCTCTGAGATGTTAAGAGAGAGCTACGTATCCAAGCAGTCCAAAGTTAAAAGATAAAACAATGAAAACCCCAAGACTGTCTGAATATTGCCACTGCCCACTGAGGAACTTCTCAACTAAATGCACTGAGCATGCCTGGCCATCTTTGTCTTATGGGAAGTATCAATGCCACAGGCTGAAAACTGCTCAAAGTGCCATTGCCACCATTGAAAAGCCTGAGGATTATAGTTGCAACAGGTCCATGGACAGAAACATGAAATATAAAGCTTTAAATTCAAGTCACACTGGTAAGTATAACAAATAAAGAGACCAAATTCCCTTAAAAATGGGATTACAGAGGCTGTGGGGAAGAAATATTTTGAAGGAAGTTAAAGAGGAGTTAATCTGCTTTTATGTAATTTGTTTCCCTATTCTTCCTGAACTGGCTTGCTTTGGAGACAGCTGCTTTCAAGGTTTACAGCCGTGCATATGGTTAGGAGGGCTGGAATTGGCAGCCGATTGCCTGACAGAATAATGGCTAACTGGAAAAATAGCTGGGTATATAATTTACAAATGATACGACCACATCAAAATCAGTGAAACACAAACTATTCATTTTTACAGTCTCCAGATTGCTGTCTGTTGTGATCTGTTCCTCCTGATTGCTCCCCCGTCGTGCTGCTGATCACCTCTCCTCCCACCAGCACCCGTGGCAGGGAGCACAACGATGAGCTGCAGCACTGGGTAAGATGCAGATCTCAGTTTCTGGAGATTTGTGTGTTTTAGATACGGGCGGGAGCCAAAGCATCGGTACCACCAGGTGCGTGTCTATGCAGAACGTGGGTCTGCACATCAGCGCTGGGGGGGGTGCCCTGAGGCCTGTAACCCGTAACTGGTTCCTCTCCCAGCCACCTCCTGGGCCTCCAGCCCTGAGGGATCTCCTGGGGCTCGGGCAGCCCAGCAGGTCTCAGACCTCCAGCTCTCAAAGCTGTCCTTGCTCTGAAAGGAACCAAACAGCCCTTGGTTGGTATATTCCCAAATTTTGAAATGTGGTTTGAACCCAAACTGGCTAAGGTGAAGCAATCACAAAACCATCAATAAGACTGGTGAAGCCACCGAGTTTGGTTGCACCAACAGTATTTAACCTTCTGCAGATATCCTTGTTTTTCCTGTTGGAGAACTGTCCGAAAAAAGTTGCCCTTCAGAAAATGAGTGCTTTTCTGAATGTACTGTTACTTTAAATCTGGGCAGAACTTCTTCATGCTGTTTTTCTCCCTTAGTTTTTCTCAGTGGGGGAAATGACAGCAAAAAAGGTGAGAGAGTGGGAACCATGAAATGCAGACATGGAATCTGGAAAAGGGGGCTTTTTCTAAAAACTGGAAATATCTCATCTCCAAATAAATGGCTTTCTGTACAAATATCCATTTATTGTGAACCTACCAGTTCTTATTTTCTCATTGGGAAAAAACCAAAAGTGTTTCTTAAGCCTTCTGATCCTCTCCCCAAAAAAATAGAGATGTGGCAAAACCCAAGGGCACTGGGAGGTGATTTGTGTTGTGACACACAGGGACTGTATCCGTTCATTCCTGAGATTACAAATGGAGGAGGCTTCTTTCCTCACAAATGCCCATGTTAACCTTGAGGTGATCTGTATAATCCATCCTACACCATGTGTTGAAAAGTGTCCATGTTTGAGAAACAAATGCCAGTCTTATTGAGGCATTAGTCTCAGTTGTATTCTGCCCCAGGGCTGAAGATTTTATTAGGCTCAACTCTTCTCAGCTCCTCCCGACTTTATCCCTCCGTTTGTTATCCCTCACTTAGGGAATTCAGCTGGCCAGCGTGAACTGCCTTGATGTTTTCTTGTCGCAAATTCATGACTTCACCAGGTATGCAGTGTGTTACATTTGAAATATATTCTGCATGGGTTGGAGAGGGTCACGCCACTGTTGAACCTCTCAGAAGAGCCCAAGCAGCACACAGGCTGGTGTGGAGCACTGATAATATTGATTTCTCCAGCTGCATTGTGTTACAGAGTGTGGCCTTGCAAAGGAGGAAATTACTCCAGCGGTCGCAGCAAGTGTAAAAACTGCCATGTCATTTAACAGACGTGGTGCCAGGGCTTTTATAGAGTGTAATCCAACTCTTTCGAAATTCTGCTGAAGGATGCTTGAGCTAACAAGGCTCTGTGCTTTCTGATGAAGCAAGCCATGTACATTAGCTTTATTGTCAAGACATAGTGCAGAGCATTTATTGCTTTTGGCTCATGTACAGTGTAGGATCATTCTGTGAGTTTACACAAGACTGTCTATTTGTAGTTGAAAGTGAATTATTTGCTCATTAGTGGTTCAGAAAGGTCTGCTTGCTCCTGCAATGCGAGACAACTCAGGCTTCTCTGTGTGACAAAACACGCTTGCTTTAGCCTGTGCTCAACAGACTCAGAGCACCTTCAAGGTGGTCCAGAGGACATGGGATTAGGAAATCTGCAACTATTGTTAGAAAAATGTTCATCTCTTTTTCCTTTTTGTTGCTCTTACTTGCAGCACCGCCATCCCACTCTGAGGTCTGTGCGTGCCAGAGGAGGGAGGTGGGGGCAGCAAGCAGCGATGCTCTGGTCAGCCTCAGCCTCGCCTGTCGCTTGGTGTTCCTCAGCGTATCAGTTCTGGTGAGCTCAGCCTAGGTTCCAGTAGCCTCCCATGATCTCAGATTTTATACTTGCTTTGTACCTCTGAGAAAGAGTTCTCTGAATCAGAAAACATGGCAGATGGCAGCTCGTGAGAAGAAAACAGCTCTTCAGTGCCAGATTTAAGCAAGTATGTAAGTTTTCTTCATAGTAAAAAAAAAAGGCAACAGTGCTATTTCAAAGGGAAATAGGAATATGGTTAATACTCCCCTGAGTTGGCCCCAGGCATTTGAACCCCAGTAGGTTAAAATTCCTTAGGTTTGGTCAGGACAGTGCACCACAGCGTGGCCCACCCAGCCGCTTATGTCCTTTGGCTGCAGCGTAAGTGGCTGCACCCGGGATGGGGCTGGTGGCACTGCCGAGGCACCAACAACCCTGAGCCAGGCCGAGAGGGGGGCGCTGTCAGCTGAAACCTGCACCCTGCCTTTTCTGCTGGTCCCTGGGGACACCACGCAAGCTCCGTCAAATCGCAAAGGTGATTTTCGGAGTGTTTAGCAGAATCTTAGGCTTTTGGGAAAGGGGATGAATTTTCCACTGACCCATATTTATTTGTTTCATGAAACCGCAGCAGTGCAACATTATAGTCTTTTGTCCTACCTTTATTTCTGAAAGGAAATACTTATTAGGCTTTGAAGAGGAATATCACAGAAGCCAGTGCTGTACAGTAGGCTTAGCATATTTTGCCTCTGCTGGCTGTAGCAATTGCTGCTCACCTTTTTCCTAAAGAGTCATTTCTTATCACTGCCAACCTCCAGGTACTGATAGAGAAACAGGGACAGACTGCTCTGCCTCAACATGGGCAAATTTTGGATTTTCAGTTAGTTTTTTCTGGCGTGATTTATGTCATACAAGGGTAGAATATTTAGAAATATGGAAACAGTATTGTTTTAGTGAGCTGCAGCAATCTGCTACTGCCAGCCTCATCAGCTGAGTGATGAATGCAGGAAACCATTGCCTAGATGTGGGCAGCTGTGTGGACATGGAAATCAATGGCTGTTCAAGGTGTGGATTACTGCAGGGGCAGCTTAATTGTGTGTAGACAGGTGAAATGCTGGGTACAGACTTGAGACACGTTTTGCATCACTCTGACTTCAGTGGAAGGAAACTATTTTATAGCAGAGACTGAAAACTCTGGTGGGAAAAGCTGTAGATGATGACCTTAGAGCCTGGTGTCTGTTCACTGTGCCACTGACGCGTAGAACCATGGTTTTGAGTTCCACTTCCTCTCTGTTTTATCTGTTTGAACCTCTGGGGACAAGGATTAGTCTTTACTTTGAGATTTTAATATTCAAGGATAGATTAAGACAACAGCATCCTGATGTTAGATGACCATTAAATACTAAATTCTGTAAAATCCTCCAGCAGCATTAGTCCAATCAAGCCCTAAATCCTAAAAGCTTTGTACTTTCTCCAAATAATGATACCACAGTATCACCTTTGAAGCCATGTTCTTTGTTAATCAATAAATAAGCAATTCCTGGATATGTCAACTGGAGAAGTTCTAGCTGGATTAGTTGTGGCCCTCCCTTGGCCAAGCCATAAGTGAAAAGCAGATTCTCGTGGCTGAGTTACAAAACCACTAAACAAAATGGAAATGTTGATGTTCATTATTGATTTTATTCTTTGCTGCCATGGAATGGTGCTAGTGGGAGCTGTTGTAATCAGATTACTTTAAAACTTACTTACAGAAGGAAGTGCTTAATTTATCCCCCCCTTTTTCTTTTCCTAAAGCGATACTATATCAAGGTATCTACTATGTTTCTTGCAGAACAGCCCTTCTCTTTTTGGTTTTCTCATGGTGTTTGTGTAATTCATTTCTTATCACTCCCTATGATCTTTTTTTAAAAAATTGGCATGTGTTTTATCTCCTATAATCACTCATATTCTTTATGGAATAGAATAGACAATGATTGTTGAAGATATAAATGTTTCTGATTTCTGGAAATAGCTATCAAAAACTACAGTTACTAAACATTCATCTAAAACTCCCTGTGCTGTCAAGTCACAGTTATGTGCCTGTAAGCCTGTATGTCTTTAGGATTCAAGTCAGAGAGGCTGATACCGGTTTAACTGAGAATCTGGTAAATGCTGCATTTTGAGTGATATATCCTCTCATAATCTGTGAGGTTAAATGGTTTTTCTGATTTGATTCTTTACTGCCTTCCCCGTTTTGCATCAGATCAAATAGGGTGTGAAATGATAGGAAGGCCAAATGGTGCATTTGCCTGCCCACCCTCCGCTCGTTCGTAGCAGCGTGAGTGATTGCAGCGAGCACAACAGAGAAAGAGTAATTAGGCTTTAATTGCCCCTGATTAGTCATATGTAGTGTACCAATATTAGTGGCAATTTCAGTGGGCAGAGTGTCTGGGGAAGCCATCCCCCATCATTAATCGAAGGTGTTTGTGGGGCTGGCAGCTGCAGTTCACCAAACTGCTGGGTTTCTTCCAGCGTGAGAGCAAACCCAGCGCCACAGCAGCCAGTCAGAGCTGTCACAGGTGGGACCTGCACAGTGTTTCCCCCACCTTCTCGCCGTGTTCTGCTCAAAGACCCGTGCTCACATTGATGTCGAATCTTGCTCTCCATCCTCTTTAGCCCGTGGGTGATACCTGAGCCTGAGGGACACAAAGCCTTTGGACCAGGAGGAGCTATGGCTGTGGTTGGCCCTGCCACCATCCCTCCCCTGCCAAAAGTACACCAGCTCCTTGTGAAAACACCCTGCCGTTGGTGGCTGCTTGACACAGGGATCACCTGCTTCTCATGAACCCAGCAATTCCCACCAGTCTCCCCCTGGCCACCACTAACTGCCTTTGAAAGGAGCGAGGAGCTTTTGCTGACTTAGCTGGATGGCAGCAAGTCTTGATACCTGCCTCTCACAGCCTGGCTCATGGGTTTATAATGATGTATTTACTCTAGCACCCAGAGTAAATGAATTATATTAAGCCTCTGCAAATGGTCATAAATATGATAGTCTGTGTGAACTGAGGCAATTGCCTGCTTTATATATGTGTTTATCTTCACTGCATTGCATACACAATGTGCATTATGTCAAAAAGATGATAAAAAGAGGCCATAATGCTCCTGAACTGTATAAGTCTTTTTAGTTTATGACTGAGGCTTGGAGTTATCTTATGCAAAGTTAGCTGCAGCAGGTTTAGTATAAATTAACATAGTTACAAAATGTCAAGGAGCATTAATTGATAATTTCTGAGGCCTACCTTGCTAAATACCAATTCAGTTCTGAAACCTGTCTCTGGAAGTTTAATATATGAAAAATAATGCTTATTCATGAATGGCTTATGTAACTTGGAATTAATCACAAGGCAGCTCGAGCTAGCTGTTACAGATGGTCTTTTTATAAAATGAGGTGCCAAAAATAAAGGTTTCCAGCCCCACAAGGGAACTTCTGGGCTGGGTATTCAGCACTTTGGAAAACCAGGCCACATCATCTTGTGTGTAAATAATGACTTACTAACCTAATTCTGGACCCACTTTTGAAAGAGAACTGGCCTATATAAAAGCATTTAACTTCAGCAACTTCTGCATTTTGAATGAGTGTGGCAGAAATGCAGCGTACCCCCCAGCCCACCCGCTCCCCTGCCATTTTCCTCATCTGGAAAACAGAGATGACACTGAATATCTCCATTTAAAAAAGGTGAAACAAGCTAAGGTTTCTTTATTTTAACAATTAGGAAAGTGTTGGTGAGTTCCTTTGCTTGCCCTACAGCTGGAGGAGCATCACAGCTGGCAGTAGTCAGTGTAATGGGCCAGTTCAGAGGTGCCCAGATGAATACTAATTGTTGATTAACATAGGCCTGGGTTATAAAAAAACCCATCTTCTCTCTTCAGTGCTTTTTGTCAGGCACTAGGAAAGTGTTGATGTCTCTGTGAGAAGGTTACCTGCTCCTCTCTCTCCAGCTTATGCTGCTCTGGGCAGTAAGTGCGGTCAGCTCAGCACTGCAGCATGCCCATTTTCAGAGCTCCTGGGAACCCTATTGCCTGCCTAAACAAAGTTAAGTAAGGCTGAAGGATGAGATTTTAAAGCATTTATTGATTTTTCTTTAATATTTTGTTATTTCTTTTCCATCAATACAATATTTACTTTATCTAGTGCACCGCAGTATAAGTATATTCCCAGAAAATGATGCACATAATGTTATTTTCATATATGGGCATATAGATATAAAATGAAAGATTGCCTGTAACTCACTTAAAATAAGTAAGAACACCATCTAGGAAGCTCTGCTGTACGAGCTCAGCACTCTGCAGCTGTCTGCGCCCTGGTTCCCGGGGTGGGGAAGGGCAGTCCTTTCCCATGCATGGCATGGAGGGTGGGTTTCCTTAGCATCAGGGGAGGTTTGCAGCATTTGGGGCCCTAGAGCTGTGCAGTAATGGGTTTCTATGGCAACTGGCTGGTAAAGCCAGGGAGGGGGGGGGATGAAAACCTGCCCCTGATGTACCTGCAGCTTTTACCTATTTTTTTTTTTTACCAAATAGACCATGGTTTCATGGTTTTCCTCTTCTCTTTTTTGCATTGCTGCTGTTGCAACAGTTTATCTTCCCATCCTCTGCTGCTCACAAATGTCTTGAATCTCTGTGAAGGGCCGTAGAGCCCTGGGAGCATTTGCCCATGGGTGCTCTCTTCAAATCTCCTTGTGTACTTTGTAACCATGACTTGTTGCTTGCTTGGGCTTTTTTCCTTTTTGTTGTGGTGTGGGTTTGTTTTTTTTTTTTTTCCTACTTTCAACAGCAACACTGAAATCTTAGGAGGTGTTTCCTGCCCATTCTGGTGCCACAGATGCTGGCTGTCCTCTCCTGGCAGTGGGAGGCAAGCTGCGGTGGCTGGTGACAGTGGCAGAGCGAGCACACCATTGTGATTCCAGGGGAGTTGCACCAGCTGGAGCCCCTCAAGGATTTGGGGGAGCAAGGCAGGCAGGTGTGTGGTCCTAGCCGGGCAGAAATAGTGTTGAGCTGCAGCATACACAGACATGCAAACTGCTCCTTCCCATGTACCTGCAACATTCCCGCCACCATCATCCCCCATACTACGCCACAACGTTTTAGATACAATACCAGTAATCACTTGGTCTTCTCTTGCTTGAAACTTTAAAAAAAATGCTTTAACCAATCTGCGAAACAACTGCTTCAAATTAAATTTTGTGATAAAAACAAATGAAGCGTAATTGAGAAGAGACAAGAGAAACTTGCCCTGGAAACAGAAGGATAAGAAATTCACTGTGACAATGGTGCAATGTATATTGTTCCTCCACGGTGCACCAAATGTCCCTGCTGTCAGGCTGCACTGTTATTGTGAGTCCTAAAACATGTCTTTCCCCTTCCGTGTGAGACCGCTCCTCTAAGATCTTACGCATGCTAATGAAAGAATTAGGCTCAGTTACCAGGAATTAAGCAAAAACGTACTGATGCGTATTCCTGGAGATACTGCTGAAAGAAGATGTATTTTACAGAGATGCTCCCATGCTTGATGCAGATGTGAATGTTGCAGAGCGTGCAACCTGTCTCTAGTAGGTTGCTTGACCATGAAATTGCCCGTGAAATGGGAATCTATTGTTTATCATGCTAATTAGTAACCCGAAAAGTTTATTTAAAGGTCACCGGAAAGCAGTGAGAAATATCATAGTGTGCTAATGGAGGAAAACTTAAGAAGCCATAGGGAGTTTGGATTATTTAGTAGAATATTATTCCTAATATTTAAGATACTTTCTGAGATGTTCATTAAATTAATAAGGGAGATGAAGGAATGTTTTAATATAACAGTGTGAAACGAGCCTTCAGAATTTATTTTATTCATAGATTTTTTTCATCAAAGGTCCTATAATGATTAATTTTCAAACTTACAGGTTTTAATAGCAAAATAAGAAATAATAGTTCCAAAGTTCCTTTGAAATACTTAATAAAATACTGTTCTTTAAAGCACTAGATAGCTTTCAAATGCCACTAATACTTCAAAGAACCGTATTCTTTACATATTTCCATACAGTATTTCTATTCAGTGTTCTGCACTCTGCACAGCTGACTCACTTTATGTAGCACAGAAATATTTTCAGATGGGCAAAATCAAAGTATTGTTATACTGCAACAGAACACTGGACTGAAAAGTTGTACTGAGTACTTGATAGTGTACAAGTTTAAATGCAAGTTAATTTGATGTTACAGAAGGTTCCTTGGCCTTCCACATTCCAGGACAAACTTGAAAAAAAAAAGATCTGTAGCTATCAGATGTAATAGTTGTAGCTGTTCATTGTTTTATACCCTGGACCTCTGGAGGAGGAGCAGCACAGCGGGTTACTGGGACACAAGCAAAGTGAGAAAGATCCTTCCTCAGTCATGTCCAGTAAGGAGCGAGTAAGTTAAAGCTGGTTTTGTCTGTTGAGTGGAAGAATTGGCAGTTAAGGTAGGATAACTTAAGCAGTCACCACCATGGGTGGAGGAGGAGAGGCTTCTCCTGCAAGCACAGTCCAACAGGCTGAAGGACAGCGGCCTGATACAGGGCTGATGCAGATGCACAGGAGGACCCCCAATCCAAATATTTCTTGTAGGAAAATATACATCTTTCCCCACAGACAAGAGATGTATTCATGTCAAGTCAAAGGTGCATAAAAACAGAGGTGCCAACCTGGTGCGTGCCAAAGTGCCCCCTTAGTGCAGAGAGAGAGAGAGAAGTTCCTCCTTGGATGCTGTAACACAAAAGAGCAGGATTTGGCCCCTTCTAGGTGCCCAGGGAGGCAAAGGGTAGTGCTGAACAGCAGCTGGGATCGCATGCTTCAGTCCCCTTACAGGAAGGCTACTAATTGTAAATTCAAGCATGCAAGGGTTTAATTGGCAGCAGGTGTCATGAGAAATTTCTCTCTGATCTGGGCAGGGGGTAACTTTGTGTGTTTTCCTGTACTGTTCTCTTCTTACCATTGTTCATTAGAACATAAAATGAGCCTCTACGTGAAGAAATGGGATGAATAATTTTGCTGCTGTTGGAAAAGAAAAAAAAAGTGCAAGTCTTCAAAGGGGATAAATTGTTAATTAGGAAATTACTACATGAAAAAATATGATTGTGGAGGTCAGAGAGTTTTTAAAAGCTAGCCTGTAGTTCTACAACCTACCCGCAGCAAAGGGTTATATATAATCTGCCCCAGCAATTTATTCAGGTTCCTCATCTGCTTGCACTGTAGGAAAATGAGTGAATTTAGGCAATTAGTAGAGCTGGCGATTGCCAGGGCCCTCCTGGTCATCACCAGCTCCTCATCCGCTTGTGGCTGACCTTTTCACTCCATCCCCAGGCGCAGGTCTTGGCCTGGGAGATCTACGTGTGTTATCCAGAGCAGGAGGTCCTGCCACCATCACTGCTCCTCGCTACGCTGGCAGAGGAGTGGGAGGCAATGCAGATCCTAAAGAAATGTTTTAATTAGGGGGCTGGTCCCTGTGGAGAGCAAATGGAGAAGGCTACTCTTTAGAAGGTGATTCCCCCACTGCCCCCAAGATCTAGATTGCTTTCTTTCTGTTGTCCTTGCAGAGACTACAGGAGAGTGGTTTCCCTCAGGGACCGATACGGACAATGTTTGCTCTGCTTGCAAAGTGAACAGGCTTGCTTTGTGTGGCGCACGAGGAGCGTCCATGAAGGGGATTACTGCTGAGAACTAGTGCTCTGCAAGTCATGCTTGAGTTTGCTCTCTGTCTACATGGACAAATCCTGATAAGGTCACTAATGAGCTAGCCCTGAGCATGAAGAAACTAATCTGATCAGTCTGGTACTAGTTTGCAGTATTAAACCCAGCATCACAACAGGAACTGCCAAGTTAGAGAGGAATGGTTTAAAATCCAGTGACTCTTACGAATTCTTAGGACACATACAAAATACATCATTTCATCATTTCAGTATGTGAAAGAAAAGTTATCACACCACCGTAGTAATGGCAAAGCAAACGGAGCAGTCAGCAATAGTGAACTACTTGGTAAGTGCCAAAGTTGGCTGAAGGGGCTGTTCCAGTAGATGTGGCTTCTTTACAGGAGTTTCTGATGCAATAGATGATGCCACTACATGTGGTTTCTTGATGTGGGAGGAAAAAATGTTGGTATTTGGAGTCATAAAATAGTGTGGCTTTAGGAGTTTTGCCATCACCCTCACAGGAGCTGAGACACAAGCAGTAACTGGGAATACCTATACAGCATTTACATTGATGAAAATGGACAGTGGACCTTTTGGGTTTATTTAAAGAAAAAAAAAAAGGCATTGCCTGTAGCCTTGCGTGCCTTTGCAAGCATAAGGCTGCCAGCCCACACACCCCATAAAAAAGCCAACGCTTTGTTTTAAATTAGCACCCAATTTCTTGCCAAAGGAAACAGAAGAAGCAAGCCAGTCATCTGAGTTTCTCTGTCTCTGATCTCCCAACAGGCCACTTCAGCTGAGTATCAAAAAACAAATGCCTGTAAGGAAGGACATTTATTCAGTGCAGAAGAAACACTTCTTATGCGCATCTGCTGAACAGTAAGTCTTGACTAACCATCCAAGAAATGAGAGATCCTTGTGCTTTTTGCATGCCTTCTGTTAAAGAAAGGCTGTACATCTTTGATAGATATAGAAAATAGAAACAATGCTCAAATACCATTTCATGGCATTCTTCAGTTTTCCTTTTTTCTGTAAATATCATTGTTAGCGCTTGTGAAAAGTCATTAGCAATGAGTCCATTGCATCCCAAGACATTAAGGACAGGTTTTATTTATTTTCCTTGTACTAAAACAGTTTCTTAACAGTATTATGGAAATCTTTACATTTTGATTTCAATCCTAAAGTAATTAAGGACAAATTACAGATCGATGCAATGACATTTTTCTTGTTAATTAATTCTCTAGAAGGGTGCTTAGAGGAGCCACTCCTTTGAACAAGTATGTTGAACAAGGTCTTTATCTCCTGAAACAGCAGAAACTCACTGTTGGTCTTTGCTCAGTCTCTATGGTTTTTTTGGACCATGCCAGTGCATATTGATACAGTGAAGTAGAAGCAAATGTGATTGACTGAAGTGTAGAGGAAGCTGTAATGAGCATTTCCAATTTTGATGGCTGTCCTTGATGTCGTGCTTGTCAGTCTTTTCCAAGCCTAGCCAAGTGATTCCTCTCATGGAGAGCTTGCAGAGGCCATTTCCCAAGCAGCAGAAGAGGTAGCTTTCCATCTGTATAGGTTTATTTTCCTTTATTGCAGTAAAAGGAGCATGCACTCAAGTGGAATTTGAAGTCACCGACAGAAAATAAGGCAGCAAGATCACATGAAGGCAACTGGAGGAACTGTAAAGGCGTAAGCAATGGATGGAATAGTAATGAGGGAGTTAGGTAAAAGACAGGGAATATGTAGCACTTTGAAGAGCAAAAGATAAGCAAAGCAAAACGTCCAGTGAATGTCCTGGTGACAGTATCCCAGCAACAATAAATTCTACTTGTGATAGGGCAGGCTGAGAAAAAGCCAGGGACTGACGGTTTTCTAATCTCCTGCCAAAAAAAACTGGTCACTGGTACCACTGCATAATGTTGAGTGTAATGTGTAAAACTCATATAGGTATGTATGACTTCTATGCAGCAGCTACTGCCAAGAAAATTATTCAGAGATAGAAGTTGACAGACAGTACCGATGATCTGTGTTAGAACTCTTTGCAGAGGTATGTCGGCTGCGAGAATTAATTTGACTTCCAGTTCAGGTGGAAGATGCTGACAAAGAAGTCATATTGCTGGATGGGCAATTTGGGGGTTCTGTTTTCTGCACAGAAGCAATGTTGGCCTCTTAGCTTATCTGCTACCAAGAAAAAGGAATGGGATGGCTGGTTGCCACGTGAATCACTTTATCAAATTAACAGGGTCTTATGGACTAAAATAAATGTGAATTTCCTGTGGATGAGGATCTGTGTGGCAGTAAAGGGTATCAAATAGAAGAAGATTTGCGCATTTGTTGAGGAATAGGAGAAATGAGGCTCATGCAGGTATACTTGAGTATTCTGCCAGTGTAAGGAAAGGAACTGATAAATAGTCAGATGCCTCAGAAAAGCCTGAATGAAGGAATAATAGCCATCAGTACTGAAAGACATTGAATTAGATGGATTCCCACTTCTAGAAACTTCTGTGTTTATTATCGATGACACTGAAAGTTTTATTTCTTTCCTTTTCATATGTCTCCAGTGACCTGGTTAGTATTTCAAAGTGCAAAGGCAGGTGGTGGAAAGATTCTGGAAGGAAAGCGAAAAATCACGTAAACAAGCTAGAACAGCAGCTGTGCACTGGCAAGGAGTGTAAAGAAAAGAAAGAAAAACTGGAGATAATCCTAAATGACAAAGACTTTGTTTTCCTAGTTATCGCTAAAACGTGATGGAAAGAGTCTCGGGAAATGCCAAGTCACTATTTCCACAGGTTTTCTAAATATCTGAGCTTTTTTTCCTTATCTAATATCCTAGACCTGACTTTAAAGGTACCCGAACACCAAGAGGTTCTGGTTAGCATATAGAAAATTCCCTGCTCCCCTGTCCCAACCCTTGCACATCTGTCAAATTGGAAAATTCTGTGCTGTATCCTCTGGCGAGGGATGCTGAAATGATTGCAGTGGGTTCTCACAGGGGGAGGGAGGCAATGTGCAGGTGAGTATTTCAGGTTACTCCATGGTGAAATTGTCTCCGGCAATGAATCATTTTTGGACTTTCTAAAGGTCATTTTAAGTTCCCCTGAACTTTTAAAGTTGGCTATTTAATAAAATAAAAAGAGCAAAATATTAATGCAGATAACTGTCAGTTGGGCAAGAGACCCTGAGAAACGCTCTGGCGGGTCGTGCCACTTCAGTGACAGCTTTGGAGAAGAGAGAGCAGTCAGGAGCACTGCCTTCCCCGATGATCGTCTGAAATTGAAACACCGTCTCTCCCTCTTCCAGTATATTTAAGTGGAAGTTCATTGCCCTGCTGGGCACCCACATTTTATAACTGACCTCTGGGAAGTAACTAAGCCAATCTTCTGTCTCTACTTCTATAAATTAAAGTCCAAAGACTGGTGATCTGGACTGGCTGAAGGTGGTTACTTTTTGAGTGGAAGAGACCAGGCTGAGACATGCTCCTTTTTTTTTCTAGGACTTCCTTAGGGGCAGCTCTGGATGCTTTTAAAGTGATTTGTGGAGCTGATGAGGTGCTGTTGTGCTGATCATCGCTCTTCTTGGATGTTTGGTTCTCTGCAGGTACCAGATCTTAAACCCCCAGCTGTACCGAAGGAGGGATGGGTGGAGGCTGTGCTTGGTGGAAGTGGAGACTCCCGTGATGGAGAAGGCTGCTGGCTCGTGGCTTCAGGTACCAGGAGGGAAGCTCTGGCTCCACCTGAAGATTTGCAGCTCAGGAGTAGAGTCAGTGCCCCAACAGCGATGAGCACCCACACTGGCACAGCCCAAGCCCCACGGCAGCACCAGGAGGGTCAGGGTCAGCGGGCAGACAACACGGGCACTGCCAGAGGGAGCAAGGCTAAAAGAAGAAAGGGAAAGGTACACACAAGTACAGTTCTACATGTATCAAAAAACTGTAATTTAAAGCAGCAGAACAATGTTTTCCTTTGTTAGAACAATTTCAATTCCAGGTCTGTAGATTTATTTTTTTTTCTTCTTCTCCAAATCTGCAATCTGTGCCAGAAATGAGAAATGGGTTGGTTTTTCAATGGTGCTGTGCTCCAGGTCAGCTTGATAACATGGGAAATGGCAGGCTAATGACAGTTTAACACCAATTAAGAGACCACTTTATAATAGATTAGCATTCTGAGTCTGTTCAATTGGTAATTACAATAATTAACTCTCTGAGCTTGCATGCACTTTTGAACAGAAATTTGGTACCTTTGTTTACGCTGAAGAAGGCAATGCACAGAGCAGGCATGGATCATCTGAAGTGTTATAGTCAGGATGGTTAAGTGTACTAAATCTGGGCTTGCTCTTGAAATGTGCTTGCAGGTGACATCCTCCCAGGTGGAGGTGACTATATAAATGACTATTTCAGTCTTAGCTGAGCACAGCTGCAAGCAGAGACTGAGATTTAACATGTTACTGTGGTTCAGATAAGGTATTTGTGCTGCAGAACAGCTCTCTTCATCCTTGCTTCAGGATCCCTGGTCTCAAACTGATGGATTTCCCACCTACTCAGGACAGCTATTTTCAACATTTAGCAGTCATAGCTGAAGTCAGATTCCCAAATATGTCCTTTCCTGTTGAGAACACTAACAGTGCAAAGTGTTTGGTAAGAGGCAGCTCCATACTGATGCTTATAGTGAGATGCTCAAAAGAGCTCAACATCCAGTGTGACTGTGCCCTGAATTCTTTGGGAAAGTTTCATTTGGCCCTCAGTGCTTCAGGAAATGCAAGTGCTGCTGCCATAGTGTTTCCTGTAAATGGTTTATGGAAGGCTGCAGGCACCCACATGTGATGGTGGTTATCTATGGGACCAGAGAAGTCAGTAGGACAGACCTGCTGGCTCTGGGAACATGGGGACCTTGTCTTGGTGGGTCAAACGTGCAAGATCTCCTTTGTAATTCTTAGGTTCTGTTGACTTTATGCGTCTCATTTAATTTTGTTGACCTCCTCTCTTAAATACTGTGAAATCTCCTTATGAGAAATGCACAAGGTGAGCTCTTTTTATGGTTATTTTTTAAATACTCAGGCAGTGGTCAGAGCTAACACAGCAGGGGACCTTTGCAAATGCAGACTGTTTGGGTATTTCTTCAATCCTTCACAAATTAATAAACCATTTGATGAATGTGACACCAACCCTGGAAAGCAGCGGTCCAAATCCCACTTCCTCTGGAGAATGGATTTCAGTATCATATATTTCAGGATCTGTCCTGGTAACAGGGAAGAAGAGGCTTAAAAGAAAAACTGGATTTTTCAACTAAGTGTATTGTTTGGATTGTAGGGCTGGATTGGTTTTGTCATGCCATGCTGTACCAGAATAATTGGATGTATGCACGGTGCAGCAGCAACCCTGGGTGACAGTGGGTTTGTCAAGGAGCTAAACAAGATGCCTGAAAGCAGAGACTGCAGTTAAAAATTGTCCTCACCTTCCTTTACCCCAGCAGAGCTCATGTCCCCGGTTCTTGACATTTCACAAGATCCCACACACAGTGAACATCACTGTTCTCACCTTGTTTGAAAACGATCTAATGGAACAATAAGGAGATGAAATCATAAAGATAAGGGACATTAATGATGCTACAGTTGTAAATAAAGAAGTCCTGACTTTTCCCAGTAATGGCTCGCTGGGGTTTAAGTATTATGAGGGACCACGCTGTGATCTGCACTGTCGCAGTGGGGTGTCCCTGCCTGTAGAAGTCCCGACAGCGGAGAAGATCAGGTGGATCCCTCAGAGGAACATCCCTGTGGATAAAGTCCTCAAGTGTGTCTGGGTATCGCCTTGCCCCAGCACTGTGAGTCCTTCCAGAGGAGGCTGGGGCGAGGCAGAGATGCTAAACCAGCTTTAACTGCTGCCTCTTGCTTGAGCCTGGCGGGCTTGGGGCTGCAACTGGGGGCCCATAATAACGTTGCAGCTCCCTGGAGAGCAACAGGGCTGGCTAAAGAGAGAGAAAAGCTGCTTTATCACAGGGGACTTTGACTAGATGGCTTATATTTCTACTACTAAAAGGTGCCCCAACTTCCTAAAATCTATTGATGAGATTCTTAAATTCATGAATCCTTCTGGAAAAGTTGCATGTTTGACAATCTTGACAGAAAAAGATGGAGTTAGCATACAACACAACTTGGTCACTAAGGGATTAAAGTAAAAAATCGATGACGTGTTTATAGGGTGCCTTAAAAGACACCATTTCATAAGGCTGAAAGCAATTTCAGGCTAAATCAGGTGGGAAAAAGAATTTGACAGAAAAATGGGAGTAATTAGGAAAGTTGACTAGCAGTTCAAAATTCCTCGATCAAGGAGGATAGCTGCTGCTTTGAGAAACCTATGCCTTGTTCAGAAAATTAGAAATTTGTTTCCCTTCGACATTACCAAAGAACAACTTTTTTTTCTTCTCCTGCCTGTTACAGGGTGTTCAGTTTTGTCACTTGCTGCTCAACAGAAGGTAAAACCCTCTGCTGATCCACTTAAAATATAAATAAGTTGTGCAATGCACTCTGTGGGGCGTGTAACAGATGTTTGAGAGCACAGCTGCTAGGCGTCCTTATTGTTAGTCACTCACAGCTTTTTCGAGTCTAATATCTCTCGATGGTTATATTAAAGAACATTTTCTATCCCCAGCATGCCTTGGATGAGCTGCTCAGCTCGGGGTGTCTCCCCGTTCCCTGGCCGGGGACCTCCTGCCCTTGGCACTGCTGCCTGTCCTGGGGGGAAACCTGTTCCCTTTGACTTTGACATGTCTCACTGATTGAGGAATCAGGTTGATGGGCTGTAAAAAGCACCACTTTTAGTTGTCCTCAACAAGACTGATTGCTGACACAGAGGTGATAAAACAGTTAATGAAACGATGGGATCTTCAGAGATGCATCAACTCTTCCCTCCCCAAAGGAGGTGGTCGGCCAGGTCCTTGACTCGGGTGAGCAAAGGCAGCAGAGCTGCCACAGATCAGGCTTGCAAGACTTTAACTCTTGCAAATAATACCTTTTTTGCTGTTTTCTATGCCATATATCAAATATTACAATTGGTTTGGGTTTGTGTCCCAGTGATTGTAAAAGGAGGACAGATTTCAGACTCTCAGAGAGTCCTTGTCTGTGATGGAAAGCCTGCAGACAAGACTGTGTTTCTAACAAACGTCTTCATAATACTTAACATTCAATAGAGTAAAAGGAGAATAATGAGCACTGCAGCTATCCCAGGTTAGTAATTACCACCGTCATTATTAATTTTCCAGAGCAATCTCGTCAAATGAATCATTATTATCTCAATTCCTTAGCCAGGACTGATTGATTCTTTCTCCCTGTTGTGACTAATTTCATATAATGTCTGAGTACAATATAGAACTATAGAGCCACTGTAGTTCTAATTCAGAATAATGCTAAATAACCAAATCCCTTGCCTACAGCTCTGTTTAGATCTGTTGCTTTACACCACTTAATTGAAATAAATACCCCAATCCTGTCACTCCCCACTCTCCATCACAGTCACCGGAATTCCACTGGAGACAGGGATTTATGTCAGCCCGGGATCTGGCCTGCCCTTTTGATGTTATATCTATGTTGGCACCAACCAGGAGCTTCACAGCACCTTGCAGAAGCAGCATGGCATAGTCTGAATAAGTGTTGATAATCTTCAGCATTTCATAATGTTCATTTCAACCATTTTCGAGGAAGGAATATATTGGTTAGTCTGGTTATGTGGCTTTTTTTTTGGAGGAGAGGCTAAACGTGATGGTTTTCCAGCTCTGTTTGGTTAGCTTTCTGTTTGCAGTCTTCTGTCAGCAGACCTGAGTATGAAGAAGTTCACTGCAAGACAAGGAGAAGGATCTCTGTGGGGATGGTAGTATGTTTCTTGCTTCTACTTAAATGATGAGGTAGATGAGGTAGAACGATTACTTTTCCTTTAAAAAAATTGGAAACCCACTTCTTGCATTTTTCTTGAGCTGGAGGGGAGGAAGGGAGAAGGAGGCAGCAGCTCTTTTACAACTTTGACCTTTTTGTCTCCCAGACTTCAAACACGATCAGAGTGAAGAGGGAAGAGAGTAGACTATAAACCCAGGAACAGCAAGCGGAGAGGCTGTAGGTACCCTTAGCATTGGACTTTTTCTTTTTTTTTTTTTTTTGACTAGCTAGATATGATGGTTTAATCCTGAACTGACAGCTAGAAATCTCGGTCTGCGTTGGTGGGGAAGGCTCATGTGTGGCTTTGTCGGTGCAGACAGCACAAGCAATGTGCATCAGTTACAGCTGCACGGGCGTTAAGGCCCCGTAGTGCTGCCAGGCCCCTCTGGACAAGGGGCAGAGGTGCGAGGAGGCCGCGATGCCGTGCTGCGTCTCGCCCTGCCAGCACTGCCAGGCCGTATGTTCATGGCTTAAACTCTGCAAGCAGCTCCCCAGCTAAATTTTACACACATTCAGCAAGCAGGAGCAGGGCTGGTAGGCTGGGGGTTTCATGCTCAAGCTCTGCTACATGTGAAGCAGCAGCGAGGCTGTTCACTTCATCCCGTGGGCCGAGTGACCTTTATTCCAGGCCGTGCTCGGAGAGGAGGGGTGGGGAGCTCCGAGTCGCGGCTCTCAGCCTGCCTCAGCTTTGCGTTCCCCAAGCCAGCCCCTTCCCCAGCGGCAGGCGCGTCCCGATGCCCGGCTGGCGTGTGTCTGTGCTGACATTTCAGGATATCGGTGTGGGTTGCTCTGGACTGGATTGGGGGAATTAGAAATATTGAAGTGGACAGTAAATATATGAGGATATATTGCAACATTTCAGTATCTTGGCCATCTAGCACTCATTTATTTCTACTGGTCGTTTGCTGAGGCAGTTCCACTCGGGTCCATTACTGCTGAATTAAAAAATACACTTTCATAGCCCATGAAAGCAAAACTTGACTGTGTACCCTGCACCCCACTGATATATTTGTGTATTTAAATCCATCAGGAGTGTTTGTTGCACCAGGGATTGATTTGGCCCACAGGATTCAACCAGTGGAACTGTCATATCTCAGCATTCATGAACAGCCTTTTGCTGCTTGGGGAAACTGGGCAGTGAAACTTGTACCGGGTGCTTTGCCAGCACCTCCCCCTCGAACTGGGCTGGATCAGGCTGTGCCAATTCCAGGGCTTTTGTGATCTCTGGAGACCTCGTGTTTCTCTCCTGACCCCAGCCCCATCCTTGTTCTTGCTTCAGGTACAGCCATCCCTGTGTCATCTTCTCCCCTAATTGGGTGTATCCTGTCCTATTCTTCAAGGTGCATCGCATAAAAGCTGTAAAATGTATATTAAAATTTTATGATTTCCAGATTTTAATAGGAATACTTCATAATATTAGTGCCATCTTCTTGGAAACATGTCTCTAATGTAAATTTCTGCTTTTTCTGATGTTCCTCCCAGCCATACAGATTCAGTCAGCAAGAAGAAACTAAGGTGATAGTTTTACATACTATTTTTTCTTATTTACAGTAAATAATAATACACTGCTTATAGTAATTATCACCCAAGATGTTTACTAGGTTTGAGATGCTGAAATTAAAGCAAAGCAAACCTTGAAGTAATGAGAGGGTCCTTTCAGGCACGTGGAGTCTGCTGCTGAAGCCAGTGGTGGTACCTCCTCCGTTTGCAAGAGACGAGCACAGAGCTGGTGAAGCAGTGGTTGCCCCAGAGCAGGAGCTGACTTGCGTCTAAACCTTTCCTGCATATGACTAGTTCAGCTGAAATCAGTGAAAAGAAAGTCTGCTTAAAGGATGTGTTTGTAGGGACAACAGGCTGAGGATTGTAGTAACCTGTCTCAGTTAAAAAAAAAAAAAACAAAACCAACAAAAAATCCCCCCAAAAACACAGTTGTGATATTATAACAATCTGAACATAAGTTAAACTAAATGCAACTTCTTGCATATAACCAAGCTTGGAGATAAATCTCCATGTTTTTATAATAAATGTAACTTTATGGCAATCACCATATGCTACCTCTAGTCCTGTTTTGAGTATAAATCATAACAAGTGTGTATCCTAAAATGCTTTATTGTCTTTTTATGGCCACATACGGCTGCTGTTCCTTCCATTTGTGATTATTTTTTTTAATGATTCCCCCTAGAACCTAAAAAATAATTAAAACTAATGAATACTCTGCAGTGACAGTAAGGGAATGAGCATATTGCATCTATTCTCACTTCCCAGATCTGATCAAAAGCAAGTGTCGAGCTGTGAAGTTGTGACACTGACATTTTGTACTGAGCTTTCGACCACCTCCTGAGACCAAACGATGACTTTGGGGAAGATCATGAATTAGAGTTTTCATTGTTTCACGAGAATAGTGCTGAGAGGGTAGAATTAAAATTAGTTGAAGTCA
The DNA here is from genome assembly GCF_031877795.1 of Strix aluco. Lineage (NCBI taxonomy): Eukaryota > Metazoa > Chordata > Aves > Strigiformes > Strigidae > Strix > Strix aluco. Next base: position 11,765,560 of record NC_133941.1, on the reverse strand, counting down.
CAATGCTTATTTCTTAGCAGAGTCTTTTTAAAAAATTAACCTAACATGTAAAAGACTTTAAGATGAACAGGTTTTTTTTTTCCTTTGTCCTTGCCCCTGGCTTCAAGATGTGATATATTCTACGTACTAGGACTGGCCACACTATTTGTTCCAACCAAATCTTGTTAAGAGCACAGCCCCTTTTTATTTAAAAACCTGCAAGCCATATGTGTGTTTGGATACCCAGGTTGGTGTAACTTGCTCAGGGAGCTGCGGTTCCTCAAGTCAGCAGGAGGCAGCTGCTGACCCCCATGCCTCTGACGGTCCTGCCCTGTCGGAGCATCTCTGGGGCTACAATAATGGTAACCTGGACTTCAAATCCAGAGCTGTGACTGAAAGCAAGAATGCTGCCTTGTAAACATGGGTTTATCTGCCCTCCAGAAACATGCGGGTTTGATTTTTTTTTTCTTCTTTTTCTCCAGTGCACTTGGTTTTTGAGCTTCTGCATGTGTTTTGCATGGGAGCTCAACCAGCTTTTAGCATTTCTTAAAAACCTCTAAAGTTCACTTCTCAAAACTAATATTTATCTGTAAAGGATGTAAAGTGTGTGTGTGTGGTGTTGCTGTGCATCTCTCTGCCACTCTCTGGACTTCCTGCAGCTCACAGTGGCTTTGAAATGAAGCTTAAGGGGAATAATTGACAACAAAGTGCTAGACAGGGGTTAAAGTGTCATTACCGCAGGAGGAAACCTTCAAAGATTCCATTCAGCGGGGGCCTGGCCAGGGCTGCAGCCCGTGGGGACTGATGAAAAGCAAGCTCCCCAGGCAGCTCTTTGCACGCTGTCACCTACCTTCATTCATATATATGCATGCATATGAGCACATGGTGGTTTGAATTTATTGTGAATTTTGTGTGTCTGTTTTGCAGGCCAGGATCAACATTGGCTTCCCCAAACTATCTCCTCCTTCTTCTTCTTTGTGCTGGAGCAGACCTGCAGCCACACAGTGGAGCAGGGTCTGGGCTCTGCAGCACCAGCCTTTCTGACCACTAGACTTCTTGGCCAGTTACATCAATAAATACTGTTCTTCTTCTAGAACAGGTTTAGTTACAAAAATAAGCAAATAATGGATAATAAGAAAGTAGCATCATCTGCATAACTGATGGGGGAATAAGTTACCCTACATTTTAGAAGTCAGTGGTAGAGCCACAGAATTGAATCCCAGCCTTGTGAATTCCACTTTGACATCTTAAGCTTGATACCATTGCTTACTCTTTTATGCCTTATATTGATTCATTTCTAGTTGAGTTTTAACTATTTAAGTAACTTGCTTTACAAGCAAGATAAAAACAGCTTTAGGAAAGCATTTTTTAATTTCCAAAGGTATTTATTAATTGATTCCAAAGGGAGAACCAGTTATAGTTAAAAACCAGAAATGTGTAAGATCAAAGGGTCATTGAAGTCAATGTAAAGATACTGCCGGGTGGTCAAATTTTGCTGTCCTGACTCCTTTTTTAAAGAAAACTTTGATGACCATAAAGTTGCCATTTTCTGTACTAAATTCTCTGTGAACTTCCCCTCGTACAGTTGTACAGTATCATGAGTTAAAGTGAACCAAATCTAAACTGTTGTGGCATATAAAAACAGCAAACAAAGGAAGACAGCTTTTTCCCTAACCCCCTGAGATTTATTCTGACAGTTTGCAACTAGATGAAATGGATAATGGAAGTCCCTTGTCACAATAACTCAGTTTAAATGTATTGTCAGATTAATAGACTCAGTTATCCACTCTTCCAAGGAGAAAAATGACTTGTGGTTTCAAATCATGCCCTCACTCATGGCATCCCATCAAATTAACCAAACAGGCCAAATTTAGACTCCCAGCAGAAGCCAGGCATTTTATGCATTGTGTCATAAAAATGAGTTTATTTCTTTATTTTTAATGCCAGCCAAATGATTTCCAGTTGCCACAGCAACATCTGTCAGTGTCTGCGCAGCTGATCATGGCCATGAAACCCCGTCCCAGTGCCATCCTGCTGGCTCAGCCTTGGATTGCAGGAGGTGTCGGGAGGTGGGGTGCCACGGGGCGATGCACGTCCCTTGCCCCGTGCCCGGGGAGGTTGGTTCTCACCCCATCCATCTGCTACGGTGACTGCAGCTGAGCCGAGCACCCAAGTGAAGGTGTGCGAGTCAGCTAATTGAGCTACTGCTTAAATAGGGTGATAAAAACCACTCTTAAAAGGACTTCGGGGCTGTATTTTCTGCTGCCTTAGATTGATACAGAGGAGTGGGAGTTTACAGCTGGCAGAAACTCGGCTTGCTGACTTTCTGCAGAGTTTGTAAAGCATTCTGCAGGATTTACCCTAGCTGGGTCACAAAAATACCTGCGGGAAGGCTCTCCCTGTCCTTCCAGTTCCAGGCAGAAAGCATGTTAGACCGTGTCTATTCGTACTCTCTTCTTTCGCTAAATAATCTCACAAGATAATTTCACTCTCTTTTCAAGGTCATGACTAGGTTCAGAGTTGCAGAAGAAAAAAGCCCTCACTGGTATGTGTCCAGGCAGGGCATTCACGGGCCGTAGGAACTACAGCAAATCATTGAGGAAAAGGATAATTTCAGTATAAATGAAGCAGCCCCTTTTTCCTGCCCTTGGCTGTGTTTTTTCAGCAACAGGAATCACGGAGAGTTGGGTCGATGTCCTGGCTGTGGTGTGCCGGAAGTGGGGTGCGTGTGAGGGCCCTTTGCAGCAGCAGGACTGGGAGCAGTGGAGACACTGGGAGCCAGGGCTGCCCTGGCAGTGCAGTCCCCCTGGCTCCAGCAGTCCATCATTGCACAGCACATCTGTGTGGCTGCTGTCGCATCTTTACGTGGGGTTGGCTGGGGGTTTTCGGGGAAGTTTTGATATTCCGGTTTGCATGTTGTCAAAAAGCAGCTCTGAATTTGCAGGCCATCCATCTGTCACATGTGGCACTGCATTTAAGAAGCGGGGTCATTTATTAACACGTGTGGAGTGAATTATCCTGGTTTACATCTGGAGAGTGGCAAATTGTTGGATTTAATAGCTGTAAGTTCCTCTGATCTGCAATCACCGTCTGCTGGATTTTTTGATCTGACAAAGCATTGTGTGCAGGACTGCAAGGATCCTTCCCCAGCCTCTCTAGGGGAATCCTGCTGTCAGGCTGCAAATGTACGGTGCACGAAATGTGTAATTTTGAAGTCTAAACCTCTGAAAGCTCGCAACACTCTGAGGGAGCAGTTTACCTTCAAAGTCGCCTCTCTGCCTATACTTACCACCTCTTGTGATTTAGCAATACCGCTCACGTGTCCTCCACAGAAAGTCATAAGGTTTACTTTCTAAAAATCTCATCTTCTTCTCTTAATTAGGCATTTTCACACAATGAACCATATGGGAGTCAATGAAAAAGGTGTTGATGTGCAGTGCAGCCTGGCCCTGTGGATGCTGATTGATAAAGCTGGCAGATGGGTAGATCATCAGCTTTGAGGACTGGATTTTCTTCTAAAACTATCAAATAAATAAGACAGGCAGAAGAACTAAATGGCAAGGAGGGTGTGCAGTGCAGCTCCTTTCCCATGTTACCAGAGATTGTTCAGGTCAGTGGTGTTTCCACCTCAGTATTTCCTTCTCTGTGATTTTTTTAAGCCTATTTTTACTAATGCCAGCTGCTACTTGCCCCCTAAATATGACTGCATTTAAGTGGTTGACCCTGAGAAACTGAAATGATGCCCAGCTCAGTGCCTGAGCATGAAAGTTCATAAATATAGTTCATAAGAAAAAAATAGTGGTTAAACTAAAGGAGTTTAGTATTCAGACTAGATATAAGGAAGAAAATTTTACGATGAGGGTGGTGAAATACAGGCACAGGTTTCCCAGAGAGGTGGTAGATGCCCCCTCCCTGGAAACATTCAAGGTCATGTTGGACGGTACTCTGAGCAACCTGGTCTCGTTGAAGATGTCCCTGCACGTTGCGGGGGGGTTGGACTAGATGACCTTTAAAGGTCCCTTCCAACCCGAACCATTCTATGATTTGATGATAAATCATGGGATTTTTTTAACTAGCTTAGCCTTTGCTCTTAAAATCTTTCCTTTCCTTTCCTGTTTTCCATCCTAGCTGATGTGGTAGGCCTCCTCTTTCTTCTGCTTCCCACAAAGCCTCCATTTTTCATTTTGTCTTGTCTTTGCACATCTCTGTCTTTCATTTTCTTCAAGAACATAGATACTGCACCACTAGTTTGGCCTTTTCACAGAATTACAGAATCATCAATGTCGGAAAAGACCTTGAAGATCATCCAGTCCAACCATTAACCTAACACTGACAGCTCCCAACTACACCATATCCCTCAGCGCTATGTTGACCCAACTCTTAAACACCTCCAGGGATGGGGACTCCACCACTGCCCTGGGCAGCCCATTCCAACACCCAACAACCCCTTCTGGAAAGAAATACTTCCTAATATCCAGTCTGAACCTTCCCTGGTGCAACTTGAGGCCATTCCCTCTTGTTCTATCGCTTATTCCTTGGTTAAAGAGACTCATCCCCAGCTCTCTGCAACCTCCTTTCAGGTAGTTGTAGAGGGCGATGAGGTCTCCCCTCAGCCTCCTCTTCTCCAGACTAAACAACCCCAGTTCTCTCAGCCGTTCCTCGTATGACATGTGCTCCAGACCCTGCACCAGCTTCGTTGCCCTTCTCTGGACACGCTCGAGTAATTCAATGTCGTTTTTGTAGTGAGGGGCCCAAAACTGAACACAGTAATCGAGGTGCGGCCTCACCAGTGCTGAGTACAGGGGTAAGATCCCTTCCCTGTCCCTGCTGGCCACGCTATTGCTGATACAAGCCAGGATACCCTTGGCCTTCTTGGCCACCTGGGCACACTGCTGGCTCATGTTCAGCCAGCTGTCAATCAACACCCCCAGGTCCCTCTCTGACTGGCAGCTCTCCAGCCACTCCTCCCCAAGCCTGTAGCGCTGCTGGGGGTTGTTGTGGCCAAAGTGCAGCACCCGGCATTTGGCCTTATTGAAACTCCTCCAGTTGGCCTTAGCCCATCGCTCCAGCCTGTCCAGGTCTCTCTGCAGAGCCTCCCTACCCTCGAGCAGATCAACACTCCCACCCAACTTGGTGTCATCTGCAAACTTACTGAGGGGGCACTCAACCCCCTTGTGTAGATCATCAATAAAGATGTTAAACAGGAGTGGCCCCAAAACCGAGCCCTGGGGGGCACCACTCATGACCGGCAGCCAACCGGATTTAACTCCATTCACCACCACTCTTTGGGCCCGGCCATCCAGCCAGTTTTTCACCCAGTGAAGCGTGTGCCCATCCAAGCCGCGAGCAGCCAGTTTCACCAGGAGAATGCTGTGGGAAACGGTGTCAAAGGCTTTCCTAAAGTCAAGGTAGACAACATCCACAGCCTTTCCCTCATCCAATAAGCAGGTCACCCTGTCGTAGAAGGAGATCAGGTTTGTCAAGCAGGACCTGCCTTTCATAAACCCATGCTGATGGACTGATCATCTGGTTGTCCTGCATGTGTTGTATGATGGTACTCAGGATGAGCTGCTCCATCAGCTTCCCGGGCACCGAAGTCAGGCTGACAGGCCTGTAATTTCCCGGATCATCCTTCTGACCCTTCTTATATATGGGCGTCACGTTGGCCAATTTCCAGTCTGTCGGGACCTCCCCGGTCAGCCAGGACTGCTGGTAAATGATGGAAAGCCGCTTGGCGAGCACCCTAGCCAGCTCCTTCAGCACCCTCGGGTGTATCCCATCCGGTCCCATAGACTTGTGTGTGTCTGTGATGCAGCAGGTCACTGACTATCTCCTCCTGGATTGTGGGGGGGGTCGTTCTCCCAGTCTCTGTCTTCTGGCTGAGGAGGCTGGATTCCCTCAGTACAACTAGTCTTGTTATTAAAGACTGAGGCAAAGAAGGCATTAAGCACCTCAGCCTTTTCCTCATCACTTGTTACCATGTTTCCTCCTGCATCTAGCAGGGGATGGAGGCTCTCCCTGGTCTTTCTTTTGCTGTTGACATACTTAGAGAAACATTTCTTGTTATCCTTGATTGCTGAAGCCCTTCTGCCACGCCGTGCCCTGTTTGCCCGTCCTGTTGCCGCGCTCCTGGTCGCTCATGCTCCCCGGGGGCTGCTCTTGTATGTGAGGGCCGTTGGGTGTCGTCACTCCAGGCTTTGCCCACTCTGAGTCCCCCCTGCCCTCGCTCCCAGCTCACTCTTCCTGCTCAGAGGGGAGGCGGCTTGAGGCTCTCCCTCTTCCCTGGGCTTCTCCCTTCTCTGCTGTCGGTTTTGCTGCGGGTTTTTTGATGCTTTCAGGAGGGTCCCCCACCACTATCCTCTTCTTCAGAGCCCATCTCCTCTCTCTGCAAAGTAGCCCAGAATTGTTACAGAGATTTGGTCTGTGATCTGAATTCCTATGTGAAATTATACACACATTGATTTAGGAAAGCACTTGAAGAGCACACGGTCAACAGCAGGTTTTGGGTTGAGTGTTGTCCCACACCAGGCTGTTGAAAATATGCCTTCTCCTCTGAAATGTGTAGGTTGTTGTGTCTTTTCTGTAAAACTTCCCCTAGAACCGTTCATTACCAGGAATGTCTGGAAGGGTTCTCCACATGGTTGTGTGGAAATTGAAACCCACAGCATAAAGAGACGCAGAAACATTTGTGTGACCCTCCCTTGAGTAGCAAAATTGCTGAGCATAGCATATCCTTGAAGCACGTGGGAACTCTTTTATTTTAAACTGTAACCATGAAATAGGAAAAAAGCCTAGTGAAGCAAAAGCTTCTGCCTTTTTATTTTTGCTCTTAACATGTAAAAATGAAAGCACCTGCTGGGATCGTTAAAATGTCTTTTTATTTTCCTAAATCACCAAGGTAGGATTTGAATTATTTACTCGGTAAACTTGAGGCTACATTAATTTCCATTCTCCAATTTTTTGTAACCAATTTCTTGTGCATTATCTTTGGAGCTGTTTCCCACCCACCTTTTGTTCGGTGCCCACTATGGCTTCCTGAGCAGGGTCCCTCCCCTTGGTGACTGCAGGGGTTTCGTGAACTTCAAAAGCAACCTGAAATGTCAGCCACACGCAGCCTTTCTGCAGCCGCTAAATTATGGAACAGAATACAGCAGATCAAACAGTTCAGAATTACTCACTTGTGGGTCTTTGCTTGGTAAAGCAATAAAAATCTCTGCATTTCTTCTTTGGTAATATGTGGGGTGGTTGTTTTACATGCTCGAGAGTAATGTTATCGGGGTGTGGGGGTGTGTACGTAATTTTTTTTTTTTAAGCTAGGCACTTCAATCAAAGCTTCATTCTACTGTAAACCCAATTAGCTTCAGTCTGCCAAGTCAGCTTGGCTCTCTGCAAGAATGTATGTAAGGCTATGAATAATTGCTAAACTCAGTTTTCTTTCTATCTAAGAAATGCCACGAGGCGTTTGTTACCGCTAGATAAACCCTCTGCACTTGTCTCTGAGGTTCCGGCTGAAGACACCCGTTCAAAAATCATAAATGTGTTTGAATAGTATTCTGTGTGTGAAGAGGCTCAGTAAAAAGCGAGTGCTTTCTTTGCTTTGGAGCAGAAGGTTGCTGAACCCAGATCCTGAGCTCCTCCAAACGCTCAGGGATTTTGCCATTAGCTTTAGTGGGAGCAGGACAGAGAATTTACATAGCTTTATTGCATGTGGCTGCAGAATAAGCCCATTCCTGTAGGAAAACAGTAGCAGGGCTGTGCCCTGTGTCATACAAGAGGAAAGGTTAGAAAATGAAATGCTCCATCAAAACCTGTGGAAAATGGGTCACCTACTTTGTGCGAGGAAGTGCACAGGATGCTCTTGCTGCATTTTAATATGCCACGTGCTGGTTTCTAGCAGTTTGAACATGGTTTCACAGCCAGGGCGATATCATGTGAGAATATCAGGCCGTGCTGGTGTACAGGGTGTTGGTTAACCAACATCCCGGGCTGGGGGGAGACAGCCAGCAGGCTGGGCTGTTAGGGATGATATTGGAGGTGTCCATGGGACTCAGCTGCACAACCCACCCAAACTCACATGGAGAGGGGGGACATGCAGGGAGCTGTTGGCATCACCTGCTGTGAATTGCTTCCAGGGCTTCTTCCCATCACTAAGGTATGTGCTGTAGTTCCTCTTGCTTTTGGCCAGTTGGTGAATATAGGATGTATTTCCTAAGATAAGAAAGGTTGGCCATGGTGATATAGTCAGTTGGTTTAAACAGAACATGACTTCATCATCTGCAGTGGGTTCCCCCTTAAATATTTACTGGCTTTCCACTGTGCGTGCATAATATCCCTATTTTTCCTTCTCCACCTATAGGCCACCTAAAGAGTTGTCAGAGGGTGGTGAGTCATCTGTCTAACTTGAGTTGAGAGTCCCTTCTCATTTTTGAAATTGGACTGTGATTTCTGTTAGCGTTTCTCAAGGATGATCATATTCCAATGGCATCTTGAAGACTCTCCAACTGTTTTCTTTGAAAAAAAATTCTTTGAAATTTATTTTCCTTCAAGTCTAAGGTTCAGACAGTGATATAATATTCCGTGTGATGGCCATTGGTAGCGAGCTGTGTGACAAGATTTTGATGCTTCAGGGAAAAGGTTGGATGTTTTGTAAGATTTGAAAACGTTCAGATTTTTATTACTGAAGTGTTAAATGATGTGTATTTACACTGACACACATATATAGGCTGCATTTTTTTTCCAGATACAGCATTATATAAAGCATCACAACATTATTATATTTGTCTTGTGTAATGTCTGCTCAAAGTAATATGTTTGCACTAAGACTGAAAAATTTAGATATGAAAATATTTCCAATGCTACAGGGGAAGATACGATTTTGACTAATTTTATTATAGCAGGTACATAAGTGAACGCCTGTTTTGACAACTACGAACTAAGTTGCACAAAGTAGGAGTGACAGTGTGATTCCCAGCAGCAGAAGTCAGTGCCACACTGGTTTGTCAGAGCTTCAGCTTCCCTTTCCCTACATGAATGACGGTGGTGTCTATTGTCCCCTGTACACAGTGATCTGTCAACAACTACTTTCTCAATTACTTCTAGTGTGTATGTGGGGGTGGCACGGGGGAGCAGGCTATACCTGATAATAGTATATTATCAACAGTGGAAGGTTTCATTTTCTTTAAATAGAAACCATGTCTGAATAGCAGCAAGACTCCCAGACACTGTGAAATCTAGAGGGAAATTTTAGTCTTAGCTCCTTCTGTGGGATTAGCTAAAAAACACATGTATGTCCCATTTCTTTTGAAAAATGTATTGACAGATTGATAACTACTACTCCTGTATCTGGGTGTGAACAATATAGAGCCCAGAAAGACTGGGTGGTCCTCTAGCAACTCTTCCAAACAACATAAAGCACCAGATAGTGTATAGGAGTAGGGGGGCAGCCCTCAGAAAGAGCTGTGAGTTCTCCTCAGCCAATGGAGGACTTGTCCCAGGCAGCTCTTACTCGGTAGTTGTTTGTTGCTGTTAGGGCATTAAAAACACAGGTTAACGTGATGAGTAGTAATTCAGCATCCTGATTCAGTTGGATCCTGCCAGGGCTTGAGGACATGACCACACAGTGTTTGCACTGTCAGTCCTTGGATCCTCACTTCTTGCTGGCCAGACCTCGTCCTTTTTTTTTCCCGGGGCACCTGTTGTTCATGTTAGTCCTTGGTCCTGATGGCATCCAAGTAGGTGTGATTTATCTGAAAAGAAATAATAGATGTATTAAACTTGGTAGTTAGTATGTATTGGGAAATGCCGTTGTTACACAAGGGGGTTTTCTGTTTGGTGTGGATGCAAATTATTTTAACTAAAAGAGGAGGAACGTCAGCGTCCCCTTACAAGCTATCAAGAGCAGCAAAAATTGTCAAAGGACTATGTTGGGGGGTACAAAAAAATGGTCATGCTGCTTCTTCCTGATTTCATTAGTAACCGTTTTGGTATGTTCATTACCCAAGGACATTATCACAAATTGTATTTTGACCTGGGTGATTATGCCGTTGACTAAAATGTCAATGATAGTGCATAAAGCACAGTCAAGAAATTAGGGATAATTTCAGTAGCTGTTAATGAACTACCGCCTTGCTTAGCCGATAGAGTCTTCAGAGAAAGGAAAGATAAAGAGATTTTGTCTTTTCCAGTCTTTATACTCCCAGTAATATTACTGTTATCGATCAGGTGCAAGAGAAGTTTTACTCCCATTTATTTTAATTTCTGGCTGATTACAGAGTCTCTGTGTGCAAACTCCGTGCATCTTGGCTGAGATGCTCAGGGCACGCATCCAGGGGAGCCGATGGGAGCCCGTCCAGGGCTGGCTGCTCGGAGCTACGGGAAGAGCTACACAGAGGCAGCCGCGGGCCATGCTCCCCTGCAAAACCCAGGGGCAGGGCTCCGTCTCCTTCAGCATTTTCTTGAGGCTTTATACTTATTTCCTGTTTACAACTCACTGCTTAGGATGATTTTTTATAACTTTTTGCTATTACAAAGATACTAGGAGCCTAACTCAAGTTTGTGGTGGGAATCGGTGGGATGCGCGTCTTGGCAGAATTTGCCATGCTTATCTCAGCATTTTGTAACTGAAGAGAGCTCTGGAATGGAAGAACATGTGGAAGCTATTTTAGAAGATTTATATATACGTATATATATATATATGGTGCTTTAAATGCAATTAGGGAGATTCAGCTAAAGGTTTTACATTAGCTCATTAAAGCATGGCAGCTGTAACTGATCCTCCTGGCAATGAACTGCAGTTTGCTAAATGAGGAGAGGCCACATAGCTGCCTGCTCCTGGTGTGTCTCGGGACTGGAGTATTCTGGGAGGGGGTAGCAGACGGGCCCCTTCAAGGAATCCCACTGATTTCTTCAGATGGATTTAGCAGCATGATATTTGATATAATCAATATATAGAATATTGTTGTTGTTTCTAGTCCAACAAATGACTCGAGCAGAGGGAACAACACAGCACATGCAGCCATAGATTTGTGCAGAGGAATTCTGGCAACTGGACCAGCAATTGTAGCCAAAGAAAAAAGTGTGGTTTTTTTCACTTCATTTGAATGTTCAAGCATGTGCTGTAATTTTTGGGTTTGTTAGAAGTGATATGGAGGTACTTTGCAGTATGCAAAACCTCCATGTGCTGCTCCAGGCTTTGTCTGTGGCATCCATGATCCTCTTGGGAGGCAGAGCTTAATGTGGCACCACAGAAATCATAGAATCATAGAGTCATAGAATCATTTAGGTTGGAAAAGACTTTTTAAGATCGTCAAGTTCAACTGTTAATGAATTAAATGGAAACATCGAGGCAGCTTGGAGCTCTCGGGGAGTCTCTGGGAGTGTGGCAGTGGCACCGGGGTGGTTGGTTCTGCAGCAGCCCTGAGCCATGGGAGAGTTGAATCCGACAGAGCTGGTGCAGGAGCCCACGGGAGGGCTTCAGCTGGGGGCTCAGGGCTAGCCAAGTGGAACAGACACACTGTGGCCACTCGTCACTTCTGATGGCTCAGCTCCACTCAGCTGCAGCTTAGGGCCAATTAAATTTATGAATCCTATTTGTAGCTCATGTTCCTCCTTATATAATCCTCATTTGCTTCAAATGAGCAGAGAGTGTGCCCCTGAGATTCTAAACATACCTCTTTATTAAAGTTTAAACAGAAATTGTTACCTACACCTACAGAAGCTAAACTTAGCACTAATATATGAAATGAGATGAAGAGAATCCCTTTAAATCCCCTACCAGGTGTTAGATAACATGGCACTGTGAAGAGAGGCAGAGAAGGTGGCTGCATAGTGTTATGAACATCAGCATTAATGATCTATTGTATTTATTTCTCCAGTAAGCAGAAGTAGATTAAAAACAAAAATGCAGAAGTTAATTGGGTGATTGCACAGCAATCCGTCTCTGCTTTTGTTCTCCGCTCCCCGGGAAGCCGTGCACTGCCAGAGTGACAGTTGTGAATAACAGCACGCAGCTGGGGCAGCGTCTTTCTTACCGGCTGCATCGAACAGAGGGAATGAAAACAATTTTAATGAAGCCTTGTCCTGTTAAAATCTCGGGGAGCCAGCAGCCAGCAGTGGCCTGGCTGGAGCAGTCCTGCCAGCCCGAGGATGCAGGCTGCAGGACCTCTCCTCTCCTCTCCTCTCCTCTCCTCTCCTCTCCTCTCCTCTCCTCTCCTCTCCTCTCCTCTCCTCTCCTCTCCTCTCCTCTCCTCTCCTCTCCTCTCCTCTCCTCTCCTCTCCTCTCCTCTCCTCTCCTCTCCTCTCCGGCCTCCCTCTGCCCTCAGGAGAGGCTCAGAGAGTGTTTTGAGAACAGTTTTAGAGCTGATAAAGGCAATTGGAAATCATGTGTAATCACTGCTTTGCTGCACGACATGTCTCTCACGCTGCTGAGGTTGCTGGATGCCGGGTCGGGGCATCGGTCTCACCAGCCAGCTCCGAGATTCCTTTCACAGCCTTGTGGTTCATCTTCCAAGGATATTCCCATACAACCCAAAGCATGAGAGAAACCAGATTGTTTAAGGTGTTGACGATTTTAATGAGCCAAACTGAAAAATGTTCAGGTTATCTAATAAGCGCACAGTTAAAGAACACAAGGAGGAGGGAAAGGCAGCAGCCACTTCACAGTTCAGGAAACACTGGGTTTCATTGCCATCGTGACCATGGCACACCTCTCTGAAATCAATGCAAGTCAATTCTGCCTCGGAGTGATAGATTGCTTTGAGATCTCAGCAGCATTTTTCTCCAAATTGAGAAATGGATGAGGGTCTTACAAATTATGAAAGCCCTAGATTCAATGCACGTTAATTTTCTAGCATATTTTCTATGCCATTGTGGGAGCCATAGACAGAAATTAAGAAGATCAGAAGTTATCTGTGGAGTTTCTGCACTGGGAGAAGCAGGCCTGGGAAAAACCAGTGGTGTGGGGGAGCTGGGACTTTCTTTTAGGAGCTTTTGGAGATCTACTTTAGCAAGGTATTTTCTACCCTTTCTCTAGTCCAGTTGAAAGCTGGCTGTATGTGTGTAGAAGGCAAATTCCCTACTACCAGGAGCAGCTCTCCCTGCAAAAATTGTTAAGGTGAATTAAGTTGCAGGAGTATATATGGGAAAAGATTTGCTTTTCCTCTAAGGAATACTAGGATATTTGTCAATTCCTCTCCATTAGAAACCTAACACATTCAGAGGTAAAGATGAAAAGTGAAGATCAGATGAAAGGATGGAAATTATCATTCAGGTAACCCAGCTACCTTAACGCTGTCACCATGGAGATCCCCGATTATCTTCTGCTCTTTGCATGCAAAGTGCGGAGAAACACTGGATTCATAATTGGCATCATATTTCTCTGGGTATATTAAGCTCGCCTGTGGAATAATGCTCATCAGGTCCTGAATGGTTTCAGATAACTAGCAGTAATATATTGAATCAGATGATTCGATATTATGATTTTCAGTCCAGGGATTATCTGATGTGTTGCCATGCACAGTGTGCAAGCATGGAGGTGACTGTAACTGCTGGAAGTGAAGTTCAGGCATTCTGGGATTTGTGGCTACTGAGAAGAAAACTGTGGTTTTGATTGATGAATGAAGTAGCATAATATTCTGCTGTGGCTTACTCTATATTACTTGTATTTTCAGATTCCTGTACTCCAACTCTGATTTTCCTGGATTTCTGACTTGGAAAATATCTTTGCGTGGCCGTACTGGCTCAGAAGGTGTGTGGACCCAGCCTTTACTTTTTTTTTTTCTGGTCAACACATGTGGATTCAACCAAATATTTTGCACAAGAAATACAATTAGATGTAGCTTTTTAGGTTGTCATTAGCATCTGCCTTCAATGCATTAAGTAGCTGTCTTTGGTGAATTCAGCTGGTGCGCTTCCTCCTTTTCCCATCCAGCTTGTTTCCGGGCTGACAGCAGAGAGGTGTCACGCTTGTGGCTGTAGCTTTAAATTAAATCAAAATTTGTCTTTTATCCTCTTGTGTCCCTAAAACAATTTAGTCCTACTGTAATTATTAGCATTCTCATTAAGAACAGTTTAGCTAAAAATCAAGACACAAAGACGCAGTGACTTCATCAAAGCAACGCAAATCCAGATAAAGCTAGGTTTCTAATTCAACTTCTATGCTTTGAAATAAATCCTCAGAGCATCAATTACTATATCTGTTGTAAAGCAATTACTATCAGCCTCCATTGCTCCCCTTTACACATTTTAATTTAATTATTATTTTTGCTTTAAAATATAGGGTAAGGAATTTTACAGTTCCTCAAGAAGAACTAAAGCAGACAACAACAAAAAAATTCTGTAAAAGCAGAAATTGCTTTCTTTTGTAATCAGGTTGATTAGACTCATGTATAATCATACACAGCAGGTGGGAAGATTAACATTTCACTAATTCCTAGTGGTCATTACTGCAAGGAAATTTAATCTGCAGAGTTCACAAGGATTGGAATTGCATGCTGGTAAAGCTCATTTAAAAGACAGAGCAAAAACAACACAACTTTATATTCTGGAATCCAGTTTTACTCAAAACTATTCTGGCCTCCAGGCAATACGCTTACACCCAGTATCTTCTACTTAATTGAAAAATAGATTTGTATTGATCATGACCACTTAACAAGCACATTCAGAACCCGTTTCTGTTCTCAGTTACTGTGGTGGGGAATACAGGCAGACCCTCAGCGGCTTAAGCTGCTTGATAAGATAGCTATTTTTACAGCAAATGTATATTTTCTGTGTGGGGGCTGTATTAGTACACAGCACTAATAGATTCAGTTCTCATATTTGGATCAATTCAGAATAATTCTGCTGAAGTTGAACAAGTTTTTGACTTTTTATATGAAAACAAAATGTGGCATAATTATTATGATCAGATTCTGCTTCACTAACCAGGACGTGGGTCTTTTTAAATTCAGAACTCCAAAATAAAAGACCAGCAACTTGCAGCATGAAAGTTATGGTCATCTGCTGCTCCTGAACCTACACCTCTGATCTCTGGACTTCTGGTTCTACCGGCAGGAGACTTTCCATCAACATTCAGTGGAACAGCTCAGGGTGCTCTGTGGCTAAGCTGGAAAAGCTTGAAGGAATCTTGGATGGGTAGGGATGACTACTCTGCCTTTTCACTTGTGTGGGGCCTAACTGAGATTTAGCTGTTTTCTGTCTCATGTGAGCAAGAGCAAAGGGAGATGAAAAAGCAAAAGGCAAGACAGTGGTAAGTCTAAAATTAAGAGTGTTACTGAACAGGAGATGGAAGCAGACCCTGAGTTTAGCAGGGTAAGCAGCACACTCCTCTTCCTTCACCTAGGACTGACTCCTTGTGCTGCATCACCTGGGAGATCCCAATGGGATAAACACATCAGGAAGTTGGAGTAGAAAGATGGGGAGGAAAAGTGTAAACCGGGCATGTTGTACTCTCTGTACTTGGACAAATCATGATGACATATGGCCCTGCCATCACAAAACAAGTAGTCCATGACCAAGTGCCTAGCTTTTTAACGTCGTCACTGGTTGACATTGCTTTGAAGACATCTCCTAAACAAGCATCTCATGCATTGATACCCACTAAAAAGCCTTTTGTATCTGCCTCAGAACATTGCCCACATGAGAAGTCGGGAGGTGGGACCTGTGTCGAACCCATGGAGCTGTTGTGGACCAAGGAGGTCTGGGGGACAAGGGGGAAGGTGCCACCGCAGGGCAGAGCTGCCTCAGCTCCACAGCTGTCCCTCCAGCGGGAGCGTGTCCTGCTGCTCTGCACAGAGGATTTCCTCTGCTCACCCTCTAAATACTGGGACTGCAGCGACTCTCCTGTTGAGATCATTAAGCTCATTTTCTTACCTAATGCTTTAAGGGCAAAAATACACTCCTTTGATCTATGCAGTTAAAAGTATAGTTGAGCTATATTGTTTAAAAAATTATTAAAAATGACCAGATGGCACAGTAGCTGGATTTGGCTGGTTTAGAATAGGGTATTACTCTGACGCAGATAACAACGTATCTCTCCAAATAAAACAAGTGGCCACTGAGCATATGTTTTATTGAACATCTGAGATGTGTATTGTGATAATTATGATGATATTACAATGGTATAATGCTGGTGTCCTTTATCTACAGAAAGCTTCGGTGAGTCTGAGCCCCAGTGGGACTGGTGATGCTTTCTTGTCCCTTGCAGGCCCATGAGCTTGCACAAAACTGTGGCTGAAGCTCAAACCTCAGGCCCAGCCCTGCTGCTCAGCCAAAGTTATGCTAAGCTCAGGATTACTGAAGTTGTAATGGGGGTAAACAAAATCAAAATAAACTCCTGCTATTGCAAGAGTTACTTCACTTGATTTTAAAACTCTGGGTGCAGAATTACAGCCACAAAATATGTAGCATGAATCAAAGCAAGTTAAGTGCAGCTAAACTAGGTTAATAGTGGTGTAGATGATGTTTTAAAAATCAGGAACAGCTAAAAATCTGACTGATGTTAATGCTGTATTAGCCTGATAAAGGGACTGATTTTGTAAGTCAGTCTTCAATCAGTGCCTGTCTCAACCCTCGAATGCAGCCTACTCTTCAAAAAGAGCTTAGCATTCTGGTTTAATTGTGGCCAAAATACAAAGTAATACATTCAAATAATTGTGTGTATGCACAGAACTCAATTCCCACTGCCATTCATAGTTTGAAAATGTTATTGAGGTTGAGGTGATAGAGTCACTGAGCAGAGCCAGAGGGTTTGCCCCTGTGAGGTGCCAGGTAAGCCCCTGTGGGAGAACTTACATCCCATGTAAAATTAGGTAGCTTGAACCCGGGATGGCGGCTCAGGGGTGAAATGGTGGGGTGACCCGCCTGGACTAATGGGGTGCCCTGACCTACCACAGGGGGATGGTTCCCTCGCTCCTGCCCTTGAGTCTGGCATCCAGACCCCGTGCCCGAAGTTAGGCATGTCCCATCTTTGGGTTGAAAAAGATGGACAGGAGCCTTGTGGGGCTGCAGGAGGAAGCAAGTGAAGAGTGGACAGGAAGGCATCAAGGGACTGTCACTAGCAAAGATAACAAAATTAACAAGTAAACTAAGAGGCAAGTTAGAACATCAATATGCACAGTAATAAGTGACAATGAATCACCAGAGATCTGTTGCTTTAATGATGCTGTTGTAGAAATGATGGCCCTGAGCTATTTCAGGCCACGTATACTGAATTTTGGCTGATGCTTATCAGTTTATATGCAAGAAAATTTATAGCATGCAACCTAAATGAAACAGTCCTTTGGACAAGAAGAAATGGATTGCAGGTGCAAACAAGCATGAAATGAAAATCTACTAATGAGTTTCCATTAGCAGCTAAATACATAATCGAATAATTTTTAGCCAACATAGAGCAATGAGAAAATCAATTTATTCCTCATAAGTACTACTATATGGATTGATGCTCTAGTACATCTAAAGCTGGTTTTGTTAAGTGAAAGCTGAGCTTCGGATTCAGTTAAAGCTCAGCTAATAGCAGCAGAACATGGGCTTGCTTTTACTGAATATGAATGGAATATATTTTCTTTGGAAACCCTAAATAACATAAGGTAAAATGAGGTATTAGTTAATATGGAGTATTTCCATCTGAAAGCTAGAGGCTAAAATATTTCAGAAAGATGGACTAGCACTGGCACATCTGAATTTACTTATGAATATCCGTTAATGAAGTAAGCATTGTTCTTCATCTGCTCTTGAAGCAATGGTATCCTCAATTTCCTTTCTTTTTGCCTTAAACAGCCTCTAACCTGAGCTTTGTTTGCATGGTGTTTCCACACCTTATTCAACAGTGGTAAGTATTTCTCCACCAGATGTCAAGGCTCTCACAGCCATACACATAAACAAAGTAGCTTTGAAAAGCTGGTGTGAAGGTGTTGGTGGGGATTCTGCAGCAGAAGACACACTTTGGTGTTAAAGAGGCAGTGCTTCAGCACTGTGTACAAGAACAGCAAAACTGTGTGTTTCTGTCGTTAGTGCATGTGAATGAAATTTATACGGAGAAACTGGGTAGTATGTACAGCACAAATACGCTGATGTTTCTTCCAGGCCAGATCCTTCACCTTTACTTCCAGCGAGGTATGTGTCCCGTGGACCTCATGGGGCTGCTCATGGAGGACATACCGTTCCACAGAATGGAGCTCAAAGTGGGCATGGTGTGGCCTCCACCATCTGGTGGTTTTAATTATGGAGAGGTAAGTGGTTTCTACTGCATCCCCTTAGAGGCACAACCCTGTGAGCTGAAAGCACTCAGTACTTTTCAGGGCAAGATACTGAAATCAAGAGGAATTTAAAATGGGATAGGCTTGGGGACTGACATTAATCACAGCATTTTAAGGCTCAATAGATTATGAGTCTGATTATTTACCAAATCAGAAGTCAAAGGAATACTACTACCAGTACTACTACTACTACTAATAATAATAATAATAATAAAGGAGAAAACTAAATACCTTTTAGCACCCTTTTCCAAGGAGGAATTCATTATGATATCTCAGCCTTACTAAGTTTTAAAACCACTGATTGATGTGATGAGGATCCTAGATCAGAAGTAGTTACTCAATCGGTACAGATTTCAGTGGACATTATTTCTCAGTGGATCTTATACATGGAAGTTGAAACTTATATTAAGCTGAAAAACAAATGGACTTGCCTGGACACATAATACTTCTAGACAAGCTTTCAATAAATGCATGGCTGCATATAAATCTCCCATTTTAGCATGACAAATACATCCCCTCATAACAGAAACTCGAGCAAACTCTGCATGGAAATATTCTGGCTGGTGGCAGTCCAAATGAGGAAGAGGCTGGAGCACAATCAAGCTAATCATCATGTTAAATCTCTCCTGTTTGGTGACCAGCTCACTGACAGCACCTTGCTCCACAAACGGCCGTGTTGAATTCGATGGACAGCTTGTATTCACATAGCGCTCTGCATTTGATGGGATCCCTATAGGATCTGCAAATTTGTCAAACTGAAATATAGTCCATTCACTACTGAAGTCGGCTTCCTCCAGCGTGGAAAGCACATAACTCTGCAGGACAGCAGCTTAGAGCAGGGAGTGATGAACAACGCGCTATGGAAACCGTGAAGGGGAATTGGGGCAGGTGCAGTGCAATGAGCTAACTTGACATTTGGTAGGAATGTGGGAGTTTTTACCAGCCAATTTCTGAAAAATACAATGTGGCATCTCTCGTGTATTCAGAATTTCAGGTGTGGGTTTCTTCTGAAGGCAGAGCCTCTAGCTTTAGGCACCTGTCAGATCCACAGGCTGTAAGGCAGCGGGAAAAAATCTCTTTTGACCCCAAAAAAGATGTACGAGAAATGAATAAATGCTGTTTCCAATATGAGAAGAGGTTACTGCCTTTAGTCTTGATCATACCGCTGCCACAGAGTATGTCTTAATTAAGTGATGGCAGTGAGAACGTGGGGTCTCCGGTGAGCTGCTGCCTGTGGCCATGTGTCTTCCGCATGCTCCTTATCCTCGCGTTGCCACTGCAGCCCCTTTGCCCACATACAGATGCACAAAGATGGGTATAAAAGTAGTTCTCAAATCCATGGAGATTGCCGTTCTCAGCCCCATGCTCAGGATATTTCCTACTGAATTACTGTAACTTACTGCAGAACAAATGCCTGATAGAAAATCATCAGGAAAGACATATTTTTTTATGGTCTTTACCAGTTATTATTGTAGCAATGATGGCTTTCAGGGAACTGGAGATGGCTCTGTCAGAGGTGGTAATGGCACTTCTGAGCTGTTGATTACCTCCACATTGTGCCATTTCACCACATTTGATAAAGACATCTCCATTCTCTGAAAGCCATCGGTGATTCAGTGATAGTACAAAAATCAAATTGGATTCCAGGTGCTTTCTCTGGCATCCTGTGGTTAAAACAGGGCGTCCCCATGCCGTACAGAGTGAGAGGATTTGTTTACAAAGATGCAATATAAAACACTTTTCAAAATACCTTGTTTTCTTAAGAACCTGTTTATATCTGTGAACTGTAAACCACAGTGAGACATAAATTATTGGATGCTGTCTGGATATGGGTGAAATTTCTGAGGCTCATTTAACTTCATTTGTCTGAGAAAATGCCTGCATTTTGGACCCAGTCTCAGGGCAGTTTCCTGTTGACTCCAGCTGGCATTGTGTCAGACTTTAGTGTGCTCTACAGCAGGCAAACAAGAAAACAAAAGTATTTCTATGACTTTCTCCAGAACTGTCAATGCTGGGGTAATTTGGAGATACTTGCAAGGTCTCCCAGAATGCGCCTGCGTGGCTGCTCTGTGCAGATAAGTGATGGCAGGCAAGAAACAAGGAACACAAGTAAGCAAAAATATTAGTTAATTCCCAAATAAGGATTGTCAAAGCGTTAGAAATGTCTACACAGCCTATCTAGCTCCACCTTGGAGAGCCAGCTAAAGCATATCTTCCTCCCTATCTTCCTTTAAAACTCTAAATGAGAAACAAATACAATTTTTATAACCTTATATAACCGCTGCCATAACCCTGTGTATCAGCCAGCATCCTTTATCTCTCACCGGCTGGAAATCTCACATTTTCATTGCCCGGAATCACCAGATGCATTCATCAAACATGACAAATGCCTCCAAAACACTAAATCACACCATTAGATCTCAATGGGCTACATGATCTTAAAGGTCTTTTCCAGCCTAAATGATTCTATGATTCTATAGTCATTGTCATAACGACAATAAATTTGAATATATGTGTGTTCCAGACTCAAATACCTACAGCTCCTACCAGGGCTGAAAAACTGCAGGGGGAAAACCAAATCCTAAATTAAATTTAAGAGTTTTTCAGTCCCTCAAAAATTTGATAAACTCATGAATTTTCGTGAGGCTTTCTGATTTATTTTTAGAAAAAAAGTATTCTTTTTCTACCCACAGGGATGATTCATGGAGTAAGAGACATTTTCCAAGAATAAGGTTATATCTTAGTAAGTACAAAAATGTAGGGAAAGACTGTTTACTGCTCTCCTGGGGAGCTGCCAGTTCCGTGGCCCTGCCCCTGCATTGCTCCCTGATGCTCCTGTGTCCCAGAGGACCGGTGCCTGCCCCAGGGTGGCACTGGAAGGGGTTGGCAATATCTTTATAGCTTCCAGGAGAAGAGAAATGCAGCAGAGCATCCTCCTCCCTGCTGTGTTTGATGGGACCCTGCACCTGAAAGGCAGCGGCAGGAAAACACTGAAGTCATCGCAGGTCAAACTTTGGTATCACATAAAAAAAGGAGAAGCTGAGCTATGGACATGTGAACCAGTTGCCCTAAGGATCCCATATATTAACTGACCTGTGAGAAGCATGTCTTTTCTGCAGTGGAAGCCAGGCAGTGCAAGGTAACTTGATAACCTTAATTAAAGAGATTCTCATTCTCCTTCTTTGGAGCCAGTTGAGGCTAGCAAAGTGGTACTACCTCAGATAACCTTATTTTATCCAGGAGCACAAGGAAGCAGATTATAGCTCACTGTATAGTAAACTGTTTTTACTTCCACGGAGCCAGTACTCCATGGTCAGAGTTTAAACAGACTTTAAAACGTGTTCAGTAGGAGTTGCGTGAATGTAAACACTTCCTCTTCAATGTTTATAAACCAAATTCAAAAGCCTTGTGTTTGTATGTAGGATTGTGACATGGACATGTAGGAAGTCTTTGTTTTCAGTCCATGCATGAAACTCGATTTTTTTAAAAGTATTTTTATGTACTATGTGCATACACAAAGACATTGTCTCAAAAGCAAGTATGCCATTTGCTGCTATGCAGTCATACAGCATTTTCTTAGATCTCTGCTGAGTGCTATTTATTGCATTTTTCATTTTAAGTCAGGTCAAAAAGGAGACTTGCCTGGTATTTTTCACTGTGTTTTTGCCACCCAGTTCCCTCTGAATCTGAGTACGTGGTTTTGCTGTAAAAAATATGCTGATTTTGCAAGAATGCAAAACCTGTGCTGATGTTAGTGGGAGTTGTGTATCTGGAATGATTAAAGACCAAAGTCAGTGATATAACTGCATGGTATTGGCCTGGGATCTGGGAAATGAGTACTCTTGGCTCTGCAACTGTATCTTCTTAATAAGGGGCAACTTAAGGTGACCAAAAATCCAATCCTGCTGATCTTTTTCACCATGAACTTCTAAATTCACCTCCTGGAAGCTGCCCAGTTTGACCTTTAGAGCTGTGACAAACATCTAGGTAAGAAGGCAGGTCTCCAGCCTGTCCTCACCTCTGAGCTGATGTACCTGGACCAGACTGTCCACCGGCAGCAACAGCCTTGTCCTCACCTCTGGGCTCCCAGGTCCTCACTGTGTTACTTCTGCTTCCGTGGCTCCTCGGGAGAGCCGAGCTCCCAGAGAGACCCCCTGCAAGAAGAGCTTTCTCAGGTACTATGGTAAGAAGGATCTATTAAATTGCTATGGCTGTAAATAACTTCCACTACTATTTATCCCAAACATCATCTGATTTACTCCAGTGATAAATCCAATGTTCTGTATAAACATTTATTTCCTTGACAACCTAGTTTTCCATTAGAAAAATGCCCAAACCTGGGATCTATTATGGCAATTGTCAGGTAAAAATTCAGCTTGTGTGGACTCACGCTGTTTAGCATATATACCCAAACAGTGAGAAAACGGCATGTGTCACAAACCCACAACTGCATTTTTATACTGTGAGAGCCATGGGGGATGCACACGGTGACAGGAAACCAGGTTCTTTTCAGCCCTTTGTCGTATTCAGAGTGTTAACAGGGCCAAGATTAAATTATCTGAAATGTTTTCCAGTGGTAAGGACTCTTGAAGTAATGATTCTTGCAGACTAATTTCCCCCAAAACAATTTTTTAACCCACTATTTGTTACAGTTTTACCTGTCAAGCTAAAGAGAGGTGTCAGGAAGTTAAACCTGTTTGCATGAGGCTTATTTGATGTGTAAAGCAGGCAGGAGCCTGGCAGGGGAGGATTTTCCTAGCTGAGAATTACAAAAGAACATCTTGGTTTTAGAGACAAGTTCAGAGGTAAGCTTGTAACATCAGCCAGGCACCGTACCACGATCAGCACAAAGCCTCGGCACAGGCTTAGCAAGGATGTCTGCTGGCATCCTCAACATCACAGAGAAGGTTGCTTCAGGTTTCAGTTTTTAGGACTGAGCTTTCCTCATTTCGTTATGATCAGACATTGGGTGCTGAGGGTCTGCAGCCTCTGGTTGTGTCCATGGGCCAAAGAACCTCCCCATAAGCCACAACCTGCAGCTGGAGCTTCAGGCACTCTGGTAGCACAGGCAGGATATAATTCACAAACATCCTCAAAGGCTCCTGTGCCACCAGAAAACAGGGGACAGGTCCAAGCAGGCTCTCCCCTCTTTCTCCTTTGCTGGCAGTGGCTCAGGAGGAGAAGACATGAAGCGTATGTGCATGGGGAATGCTCCAGACCTGCTTGAATGCAATTACCTCTGTGGTGCTTCATCAGCGGTTTCCATATAAAGAGTATTTTGGAAGGAGCAGAAAAACGCTTTGTGCAATTGAAAAATATCAAAAAGGATTTGGTTTGGTAGAATGTAAATAACTAAATGACCAAATCAGCTTCCTCTTCTTGGAAGAGATCCATAACACAGATGCTGGTGGGTATATTGTCTTTTGAATGGCTCTGTCCTGTTCCTGCCTCAGCCGCCTGTACCTCCCGCTCTGCCATGACACTGCTGCCTGCATTGCCACACTCAATTTGTCCAAATAATGGTCTTTCGAAGAATAGTGCCCCTTTACTCAAGGTTGAGAAATGGCTGAATCAGTGAAAGCAGTGCTTGGAAGTTTTCCTGGGAAGTTACTGTCTCAAGTACTGGTCAGGACCTCATCCAGCTCAGCCCGTTAGAAATGCTGACATGGCAAACCCCGCTGGTGAGATTTCAGGCTGTAGCCTTTCCCGTTAAAAACCCCACAAATAACCTCCCCTGCTGTAGAATGAAATATGAACCTGTACTTTTTCTGATTTCCACAAGTAAACCCATTAACCTCTGGATGCAAAGCTGCTTTCCGCGTCGGCAGCCATCCAGCCCAGATACAATTTTCAAGCAAAATTGTCATTAATGTGATAGTGCATGTGAATGACAGGTTTGTGTAGCTGTGGTTAACAAGACTGCTTTCACTCAGATGGGCCCAGAGCATTAAATCTGTATTCTGGGTACGTTTGGTCCAGAGTAGATGTGCTGTAGTCCACGTCAGATGCTGCAAATGCAAACCTATACTACTATTTTCATTAAAATCAAATCTAGATCTTAACAAAGCAGCTATATTTTTAGCATCTAACTTGTTCTGTTAAAAAAATCATTTATTTTAAAAATTAATAATGCTAATAGTCATTTAATTATGTGAAATGCTCACACTTACTGCTTTGACTTTTTCCATGGGCATGTGTCATTAAAAGGAAAGGATGTTACTGGTCAAAGCCCAGTTCAAACCCAGCCACTGTTGATGAGATACAGCTTTTCACCTGAGCAAAACAGTCCGCCTTGCAGGAGCTCCAAGGGCAAAAATTAAATTATTTTTGAATCAAAACCATGGATCAGCTACTGTCATTTGTCTATTCTTTCTGTTGGCGCCAAAAGGAATCTGCTCTTTCTGCCTCTGCAAAGACACACGATCGGAGTATTCACTGAACATCCAGTTTTGCTTGAACTTTTGTGCTTAGCAATATATAAGAGGTTGAGAAATGCTGAGAAATAGGGCATTAAGTGTAGGGCACTTCATCCATCCAGTTAGGGGCACAGGAGAAACTTAAGTCCGCTTGGTCTTTAATCTCGTTGAATCCTTCAGGCTGGTGTGGACCTCGCAGGGGTTAGCTGTAGCTGGGTGTGCCTTTCGACCAACCCACCCCTGTGTGAGCTTGGTTTGGTACCCAGCGTGTGGTACCGAGGGACAATCCCTGCTTTTGCAAACAGGCACCTGGCATCTGTGAAGCAGATCTCTCTAGAATTGCCTTCACATGGTATTGGGGGACTTCTGATCTCGTTGGGTATTGCGTGGAATTGCGTGAGAACAAAATGTAGCGCAAATAAATAATGACATGAGAGATAGCAGGGTGGTATGGGTTAAGGAGGCAGGATTTGGAGTGGGAGAAAAAAATTTCAATTTTTCCAATCCAGCTCACTAGTCCCCTGTGTGCAGACTAATTTTGGAGATAATTGTTACATGACTTCCTGAATATAATCTATTGTTATCTGTGCCCTGCAAAATAAAGCCGTGTCTAATTCTGGATAACCACAGGGGTGATTTCATAGTTACACTGAAATGAGAATAAGGACTTGTTAATGATCTTTAAAGATCACATCATTTAATTCCGTGCTGTTGGTAGTTAAACCAAACTAGTCACAAAGGGGTCTGTGATCCTTCCAGTGCAGGCCCCTGTTAATTCCAACGGCAGGGAGAAAGGAAGATGCCTCTGGTCACACATCTCCCCTTGGCGTGCCGGTATCAAAGACAAAGCATGGGATAATTTGCTATTTCACGTGCGTAACTGCTCCACAACCTGGAGCAAAGGGTTTAAAGGGCAAATCCTTCTGCTGCGAGTGCTGCTGAAGTGCTGAGAGCCTCTGGCTCTCCAGCCAGTGCGTGTGTGACATGTCCTGATGTGGGAGGAAATCACCAGCCAGAAAATGCTCATTCTCCAATGAGACAGTGAGGAAATGTGGGAGCTGATGGGCATTTGGTGGGGTGGAGGTAAAAAAACCCACTGTGGAAAAGTACCAACATCTCAGGAGGTAATTCTGCTATTTTTCCTGTTTTCCAGTGTTTTCCTGGCTTCAGGTGTGATTCTCCACTTTAATGAAACCTTTGGGTTAGCTTATGGAGAGACAACTCACCTGAAGGAGCGATCACATTTATCTGTGGTTTCCAGTAAAAAAGAAGAAGGGAACAATCAGTTCTCCCCTCCAAAAACAGGTCCCGAGAGCTCATTAGATTGAAATAATATGATGAAGAGCTAAAGTTCACCCAACAAAGTAAGGTAAATTATTTTCAGCTTACTGGAAATGACTAATGGATTTAGATAAAATTTGTCAAATAGTGAACAAAAAGGAAAGGAAATGATCAGAAAAAACAACAACTTTGAAAGATGTTGCTGACTTTTGTTTTCAAAATGGTGCTTTCATTTCATGGTTAGCTAAAAAAAGCCATCTTGGAGGCTTTAAAGGACTGTGAAGCTTAACTGGGCTGGACAGAAGCTACTAAGTCGTCTTGAAATAAGTTTTTCAAATGTTTAGTCAATGAAACTTTTTTGGCGGGGTGGGTGAACCCAAAAATATATTTTGATGCCTTTTTACTTTACTTGCTTTGGCTACAAAGTGAAAAAAAAAAATCTCAGATTTTTCAGAGACCATCAAACTGGTCCCACCTGCACCAGCAGTTCAGAATTTACTATCAACATAACCAGCTTAAAGGTAAAACTCACTTATGAGCTTTTTTTTTTTAGTCCTGCTCCCTTTTTTTTGAAGCCTAAGAGGCACATAAAATGTAATTCTCAGCAGAAGGACGGTAATTGGGAGAAAATGTAATAGATGGTCCACATTTCTTTTTGAAGTTCCCATTGATCAGTGTTGCTGAGACTATTTTTCTAATCCATAACTCAGAAACATGAAAGAATTGTCACTGTATTCTTTGGGTGTATGTGGTTCACCTCCTAAGAAAATAGACTCTGGACTCCCAAGTAGCCTTTATTCAGGTTTTTCTTACAAGATGGTGTAAAATGGGAAAGAATTAGGACCCCAGTTGTAGTATTTTCTTGAATACAATTTTTCCTGATGTTAACCAAAACAGTAGTGGGTTTATGATTTCTTTTTTATGTCTGAATTTTGTGTAAGAAAACTACATCTAATACCTTCCACTCAAAGAATGTGCTTTCAGCCAGTCAAGGATTAATTAGGAGACGATTACCCCACCTCCTCTCCACCGGAGAGGCAGCTTGTGTTCAAAACCCAAACCCTTCACAAATTGGGGAAAAACCATCTGTCCAAGCAATGCTTAAGAAAGAGATTTTTTTTTTAATTAGTTGAATCTACATGTAATAACTTGTTTTCATAATGAAGCTAGTTAGTAGGATGAATTTTCATGCCCCTAATTGACACAGCTATGATGGCAAACCTGCCAAAGTAGCTCTGGCCACAGCTGTTGGAAAGATGAGAGAGTTACAGCCGGATGCTTAACCAGCACCGGGACCATGGACACGGAAACCTCTCTGGGATCGTGTCCTGGTGTTCAAGGTGCCGCTTGTACTGAGAAGACAGTTTCTCTGTCAGGCACTGCCAGGTCTTGATCTCTTTGCATTTTGGTATCTCAACTGAAAAACAACCTTCCTTGGCAGGAGTTTCCAAAGAAAAAATATTTAAGACTTCAAGGAACTTGCATACAGCGCTGCTGGGGCCACATAAGTACCTGATATGGGGGAAACCCTGTCACAGAGAGGGCTGCTGGCTTGGAAAAAACTTCTGGCGGCCAGAAACAAAACTGAATCTATGACACAGAAGTTTTCATATTCTAATGCCCTTCCCTTGTCTTAAACATAGAGCAAAATGGGCTCCCCATGCCTACTGCTCAAAGGCAAAAACACCAGGAGGCAGGTACTCAGGTTCCTGGCTACATTTTAATAAGAGAGAGAGGGAAAAACTATACTTGTGAGTGAGGAAATTATGATCCAGAATTCAGAATAAGACTAATTAATGAGTAGAGTTGTAAAGAAAATGAATTTTTCAAGGACTGAAAAAACATATTTAGAGCTGCAGTCTGGAACCTGCAGGCTGAGCAACTGCAAACATGATGTATCTGCTCACATCAGATTTATCAGAATTTTGTTCATTAGCTACTTCTAAAATACCTTTTGCAGCTGATCTGATATTAGTGATGTGGTTTGTACCTCCCACCCCTAGAAGTTCTCCAAGGTTGTGTACAACAACCCTCCCTGTGAGGGGAGAGCAGTGATGGGTGAGGGCGAGCCCGCCTGCGCAGAGCCATGGGATGCTGCTCTCCAGAAGGAGCGATGCTTTCCACAGTTTTGTCCTGGTTTGAAGAAAAAAGAAGGAAAATGGACATTTCCTATGTGATGACTTGTACCAAACTGTCTTCAAATAGCAGGGTTTTTTTAAGACTCACGTATTTGTAATGTTTTGCCCTGTTGCTGCCCTGCTACATACCCCTATTTTGACATTCTTTTTGTGCCAAGCACACTGATTACCACTCAGGGACTGACTAATAATTATTCATATCGGCCTTTTGCATGTTTTTGGTATCTATTTTTGCCCAGAAATCTCCTCCTCCATATAGGAATACTATAAAATCCTTCTCCATGGTCAGACACCTCAGGACAAGCCGTGGTCATTGTGTAAGTGCAGAGCACAATCCGAATGGAAATGAAAATTAAATATATATGACAAGCAGGTATTTAGATGAACCTAGATTTGTTAATGGATCATCTCAACCTTTGAACTAAATTAAATGTTGCTTTCATCTATTTTTAAAGAAATGTCTATTTTTGGTTTGTAGATGCCCTGCTCCATCTGTTCTTTAGCTGGTTTTTACTTAATTTTAAATATAGCACCTGCTGGCTGTGTTTGTACAAAGCATGTATGCTTTTTATGCCACCATAGATGAAGATTCACACAAACCTATCAGCAAATGCATGGCCTAAAAGGTAGATTGACAAGCAATTACCTCCAGGTCTCTTTTGAAAGTCGAGTCCTCTGTATTTAGTGATGATTGATATTAATTATGTGGTGCTGGCACATTTTGCACCATTGCACTTACAAGATGGATTTTCAGACCTGCTTCTTCCAGTGCCCCTCTGCAGCCTCACACACGGCAGCTTTCATCAGCATTTATGTATGGTTGAGCAGCCACGACGGGAGCCAGTCACGGGGCTCTTGGTGGTTGCTCCCCTTGGAGCAGCTCGTGGGTGTCTTGTTCTCACTCAGAGTCTGAAAATCAGGGACTGGGAAACCAAAATCATGACTTTGCTTCTGGCCCTGTGCTAATGACGGGCAATCTGAATAGTCGGACGCAGCACAGAAAAATCAGGGGAAAGCTGATCAAGGTTGAACATAGATAAAGCACGTTTGGATCTTACAGTCAGGAAAGAGAGGGAGAGGGATATTATATTTCTCTGAGCTTTCAGGTTGCCTTGCTGTCTCCAAGCAAGATGACAGAGGATGTCTTGTAAATATTTAAAGAGGGAATTGGACCCACCCTGTGCGGTGCTACGCTGTGTAAAGACTGGCAGCAATCTTCCAATGTTTAAATATGTCAATTCTGAAACTGTAGCTAAAACGGCTACTCCTGTCATGGAGGCATTGGGGGGGGGGGGGGGGTTATGGGGGGGGGGTGTAATCAATATGTGACAGTCTAATGCCATATAACATCTGTGTGTTATTTCTGGAATGCTGGTTAACTTCATTAGTGGAAGCTGTTCAGACAAAAACGCAGCAGGGTTTTCACAGGGATGACAAGGTGCTGTCAGCAGAGGCCAGTGTATTTCTAACATATATTTGTTTGTCTTCTCTTACAGGTATTTGTCTTTATTTTTTTCGTACTTTTGAAGGTTGCTGCATGGCGGCACAGGTGTAACTGCTCTTCTGTCCATGGTGGATAGTCACATTAAGTATTACTTCCTGGCTGGAATAGTCCCCATAGAATAATCTGTAAGGTGTTTTTCACACGTTACTTTGCAGAAACAGGGAGGCAGCTTCCTATACGTTCTCACAGAGGATGGCATCACTTCCACCATAGTGAGCAGCAAGGCTGAACACGCTGGGAAAAAATGCTACAGGCCTTTCTTATCTTCCCAGGCCTGTGCTGCACTACTGATGGGCAGAGCTGACAGTGAGCTTGCCTTTTCTTTTGCTCCCATCAGTGTGAAATCAGTGCTTTTTGGTGAAATCCCAGTACATTGTTCTGTATTTCCCATGCAAGGGTGGTGCAGGGACACAAACATGCCTTTGAACTTGCATTCCTGCTTTTCTGCCATCTCTCCTCGTGCTGGCCATGGACTCAGCCCCTCAGGAGAAGGAAGCCCTTTGCTCCTGTTGCAGGAGTGGCATTTCATAAGTGATAGGACAAGAGGTAATGGCCTCAAGTTGTGCCAGGGAAGGTTTAGACTAGATATTAGGAAGCATTTCTTTACAGAACGGGTTGTTGGGCGTTGGAATGGGCTGCCCAGGGAGGTGGTGGAGTCCCCATCCCTGGAGGTGTTCAAGAGGCACGTTGACATAGCACTTAGAGATATGGTGTAGTTGGGAACTGTCAGTGCTAGGTTAACGGTCGGACTAGATGATCTTCAAGATCCCTTCCAACCTAGATGATTCTGTGATTCTGTGTGATTCTGTGATTTCCACAGCTGCAAAGTTGTGTTTCCAATGTGGCTCCGTATGTATTTTATTTCAGCCAATCTGATTCTTATTATGGGTTTTTTTTGTTTCTGCAGATTCTTCACCCAAAATAGTCACCAGTAGGGGTTTAAATGATAGGAAACAACTGAGTGGCTGGCCGGCGGAATGGGATCTCCTGGCCACCCTTGCTCTACATGTGCTGCCATGGAGCTGCGTACAAGCAATTGAAATTGCATCACCACTTCTGTTTCTGTTGCAGGGGAACTGTGGAGGCAGCTTTCCCCAACAGTCACTGCTGGCAGAAAGACCATGGGCTTGTCATATGCCTGCAAGGACATGGGCTGCGTGATGAGGGCTGGGGTTGGTCCTTTGCGGCATTCCCAGCCCTCCTCTGCGAGCCTCAGGCTGGGGAAGGGCGGAGGAGGGAGGTGGGACATGGGAAGACGGCGAGAGCCTGTGGATGGTGGGCTGGCGAGGGAGGTGGAACGGGGAGTGTGGGAAAGTAGGAAGGGAAATAAGAACAGAAAATGAGAAGAAGAAATGAGAGAAAAAAGACTGTGAAATGTAGCACCTGAATAAGAGAAAGATATTTGCCTATTCTTTGCTCTTTAGGGTGGATGTATATCATGGGTTTGTCTCCACTGGGTGTAACAGGTATTGGCATTTGACTTCTGATGAAGGTTTAGTGGCCTCAGCCCCTTGCAGGCAGGATGAGGGTACAGAGGCATAGCCGTTGGGGTGGCTCCCTGTGCTCGGGCATCCCTTGCTCTGCAGCTGCTCCTGCACTCAGAGCCAGAGGAAAAACTCCCATTGTAAAACCCAGTCTGGGAGACGTATGTATACTTGCAGTTTACCACGAGTACGTATTGATTAGGGCGACGATGTCATTTTGTTTTGTGCTGAACAATCCAGCGTTTGGAATTGAGACCTGTCAGGAGCCAAATGACTTAGCAGAGCAAATTGAAAAGAACAGGGCTATAAATTGCAAGGGAATTCACTTCGTGGTTAACACTCGAGCGTGCTGTGAGAAACAGGACTGTACACAAACTGCCCTGCCATGCAAATCCCAATCAATGTGCTGACAAAGTATCCTGCTGAACCCTGGTGTCTCACTCAATATTTCTTAAAATAGACATAATTTAGGAGGCATGAGAAGGCATATATTTTCACCTTAAGTGAGGCACAGATGGGAGGTATTGTGGAAATAATAAGGAGTGTATGGATGAGCTTTGTAGCAGCCTTACTGCATTTATTTCATATATATACTGCTAAACCGTGTTTAAATGGCTGTAACTGAAAAAGGACCTGCTTGATATGTATAACACCATTTCCCTTCTCCAGTATGTATTCTGAAAAGTCAGTACAGTATTTTTTCTTAAGTATAAATCCAGGAACTGCCAGAAAACTAGGTCAATACATTTATGCAGGAAACTAGTAAACCCCACCATGTTGAGTTCACCTCAGTGTGCCGGTCACAAACCCCATGCCAGAGTCGGTCATTGCGCAGCATCTCCACCCTGCCACGGGCTCCTGAGCCTTTCCAGGAGCCCCGCATCTCTTTGTGCACTTCAGTGCTGACCACCAAACTCTGCCTGAAGGTCTTCCTCAGCATCTTGGGTGTCTTGGGCTGGATTATCGTCCCTTCCAACTCTCTGTACAGCCTTCTCTGCGGTTGTCACCCAGCTCAGCTTCCAACCACCACCTGCTCCTTTGTGCTTAAGCAGAAGATGGTGGTTGGAGAGATACTAAGGTTGCAAAAGACATTGGCCAAAGTGTTTTAATGTCTTATATCGTTGCTGTTTAGTCTTGGGCAATTAGAAAAATCAGGAAAAACGAGCAAACGCTCACAGAGATATTTGATGTGCAAAAGGAACCTATAAAGTATTTGGAATGGTACTGATGTCGGTTGGGCTGATGGTCATTACAAGTAGTTCTGAGCAAGGAGGAGGGTTTATTGCAAAGCTAAAGCAAAGGAGGGTATATTGCAAAGCTGAAGCAAGGTAGCTTTGGACACTGTTTGTTAGCGCAGCCATGCAGCACGGCAGCCAGCTTTTACAAAACTCCTTCCTGACAGCAAGGCAAGCATCGAAGAAGCAGCATCACAGTATCATTAAATTTACAATACTAATGGGAGTGAGAGCAAAGGAGTTACAGTTTAATGGAGGGGACTTTCAAATGCAGTAGATAAAATTTCAAGAATTATTTAGATTTCTGTAAAACTTTGTTATCCCAGATTACGCTTCCTTAAATTAGAGATGATCTTTCTAAACAGTGTGACTGTATCACGTTTCATGTCCTTTATGTTGGAGGGGACCCGTGAGTAGTCTGAAGCTGTAATTCTCACTTTTGCTCAGCCCTGGGAGGGAGCCGGCTCTGCTGGGGGGGATTCGTGCTCACCACACTCATCGGCACTCCCCGGCCCACCACCACGTGTACTGGGAATTTGGGGGAGGTTTGGACGTGGGGGTGAAAAACACGAAATGTAAGGAGGAATTTGGACTGACACTTGACAACTTTTCTGTTTTGTAAATTCTAGAGGAATTTGAATTGCATGATATGTTTTCACTTGCAAATGCTTCAGATTTGTTATTTTTCCCTTTTCCACACATTTTAAGCTTATAGCATTGCATAATCTTTTTTTCTCTGTCCCTGCAGAGGAATGAGCAGATAGCAATATCTCTATTCCTGCAACAGCAGTCTATTTCTGACTGAAGACAAAATAATCCAAAAGATGTTAATAGTTTTAATTTCCAGTTGTGTGAGAGCTGATGCTTCTGGAAAGGTGTGATCTTTAAACCTGTAGTAAACTCAGATGTCTCTCAGCAGAGCTCTGTGGGAGCTCCCTGTCTGTTACGGAGCAAAACATTGAAGCTACAAGATTGTTCTGAAATACAGTGCTTTGTGGAAGAGCAACTGGAGAAAAATAAGCAGATGTTAAACTGAAAGGACTGCAGTGCAATTCAGTCCTGGGCTGGTTTATGCTAAGAAAGGGCAGGAGAAGCCAAATGTTTAAGGAGGGCTGGAAGGGAATATTAGACAACAGCAGGAGATGTTTAGATAAACAATAAACAACCTGCTGAGTGCAAGGATTAAGATATCAGTGGGAGAGAGACATAAAAAGAAATGAAGGAGAAAAAAAAGATTGTAATAATATGCTGAAAGGATCTGGTCCTCAACGTGTGCAAACTGGATGAACTTCCTTGCAGTCAGGGATCACCAGCTCATGGGACTGGCCCCAGCTCCCAGGGCAGGTAACAAGCCTGCGGCCAGCAAGGAGTTTCTCCAAACTGGTAGTTAGAAAACAAGTAAAACTGAAACTCAAAAATGTTACGGTGGGGAGGAAGAGAGAAGGAAATGCGCATTTTTTTTCTTAATGCCAGCTGGTGTCTTGTCTTTCATGGAAGAGGAGGAGGAGGAAGAGGAGGAGGTGAAAGAAGAGGAGGAGGAGGAGGAGGGTGGCTCTTCCGTGGGAGAGGAGGAGGATGGAAAGTTGCTGAGGAAACGATTATATTTCCTGGCATGAGGTGATGGGGGAATTTGATCATCTCTCTGCAAAAATGTCTTTGCAAAAATTCTGTGCTATCCTGGTAAAAAAAACAGTCGGGAGAGTTGGGTTCTTTGCTCTCATAAAATGAGTGAGGCCTCTGAAGGTCCTTTGAGGCGACGCGCGGTTAGCGTAGCATCTCCGCTTTGCATCCAGCCCGCTGTGCGATACGTCGCAAGCAGTGACAGAGCAGTTATTATACAGGGACACTTCTCTGTTATTTTCTTTCCTTCCCCCCTTTTTTTTTTTTTCATTACACTCCACTGCTGGAAATACTCCTAGGATACTGAAAATAAACAACATCTCTTTTCCTACCATTTACCAAACACTGTTTCTAATTTACGGAAAGCTCTGCCCACCTCGGGAGCGAGGAAACCCGGCGATGCCACCTGCACCATCTGGTGGCTGCCTCACTTCTGCTCTTCGGGCTCTCTGCAATCATGTTAAAAAGCTTTTCAGTGGGAAAAGCAACATTTCCACCTTCTTCCACTGATTTAAGCTTTCATGTTAATGGCACACATTTTCCTTTCCACTGTGTGCACTATAAATCCAGTTTTAGCTTTGTGCGATGTTCATTGGGCTCTGTGGGCTATTGTGGAGTTATTCCACTGTTGCTGAGAGAATTTGGATCCCTTCCTATTATTTGTCTTTATTCTAGGGAATAAACACGCCAGCATTTTCTGCAGATGTGCCTCCTCTACCCAAAAAATCCCCCACAGCACCAGAAAACAGTACAGGAACGAAAGACGGAGGTGGAAACGTATTCTGAAAATGCTATGCTGGCTTTTCTGAAATGACAATTTTGACATTTTGCATTTACATTATCAAAACCATTGTGTGTGTCCTTTGGGGAGCAAAGCCGTGGGGTGGTGGGTTTGCTGGGGGTGCCCAGCAGGGCTGCTCGGCCATCCCTGCTCCTCAGCTACTGGGGTAGTTGCTGTTCTTGACCTTCTTTGTCCAGAAAATTCCTCCCAGTTGACACTCTCGCTCCCCTCTTGTGTTTTATTTAGAGAAATTAAACTGCTATTCCAGTGTCCTGTGATGAATGTGATCCGGTTGCCGAATTTAACGTACCCTTGGATAACATTTAAATATGTAACGGCAAACCAAGCTGTGATAAAGCTCTCACAATGAGTCGAGAGCAAGCTCATTTACAAAAGAATTTCAGTAGGAATTAAAATAAAATTTCCATTTTCCACAGTTACATTCTGATTCTAGTTGTCATTAACTTACTCAAAAAAACATTTGGTATTTCAAACTTTAGTAAATCATTGTGTCTTCCAATTAACTTTCATACTCCAGACAACATAATGTGACTAATTTCATTCAACTCTGTTGTTTAATAAACATCTAAACAATTCTTTATTTCTGAGTCACAAAGAAACATGCAGTTATATTATATTCTGCACGCTGTAATGGGCAAAAGGAAAATTACTGAAGAGAAATGCATCTTGGTTCTTTCGTTTATCAGCTTTGGAGAAGTGATGCTGTGTGAGTGATGGGCACAGCCAGGGAATTAGCTGGCCCTCCCCATCACACACGTGGCATTAGATGCAAGGAGAAAGTATTGCGCTCTCATACCAAGCCTCGGGATTTTTGGCTGCCTAAGCAGAGGCACTGCAGGGGTCAGCTGGATGCTTAGCAGCCCGGAGGGTGCAGTGGATGTAGCGGTGACTCTAAGGTATGATTATTTCCATCAAAGAGACAAGTTAGGGGAGCTGGGACACTGGAACAGCAGTCGGAGACGGGCTGGCAGAACCACACTGGTCTGGGATCAGCTGTGTGCACACACAGCGAGCCAGGCTAGATTTAAGTAATAAGACCTATTAAAGTGATGTGAGCTAAACAATACTATTTCAGTAATTGAACTGTGATGTTAAATTATTCACTATTTAAAAATTGAGAGGACATGAGTGTAGGGGTGCAGTTCTGATCCCCATGTCCCAGCAGACGCTGCTGCAGCACAGCCATAGGCAGGCATGGAGAAGGGCAGTGTACCTGAACAGAGCTTTTCTCACTAATGCTTTTTCATTAAAACGGGCATGGTTTTAAAACTGGCAGTTTTTACAAGGTGGTCAGCACATGCATGAATTTTTCTGCTGGTGTAATTGCAGAGGGCTCTGTGTGCTCACGGGGAGATGTGGTCCCGCACGGCTGCTGTGCCTCTGCAGGAGAGTGCTGAGTGCTGGTAGATGACCTGTAAAAAAATTACTAGCATTGAAGAAATGTCATTCTTCCTGACTTCATGTTGAATATTCTCTCCAAAAGAGTTTGAGCAGACATCTGATCAGGGAGGCGAAAGACTGCTGTGTAACTTATCAAACTGATCTCACTTGAGTCTGAAATTTCAGCATCTGTGGCCTTTCCAGCGAGCAGAGCCACTGAGATGAAATGTGCTAAATCCATTCCAATAACTAGGGTCTTTAAGGAACACAAGCTCCTCAAGGGATTCCTGCAGCAGAGAAGCAAAAAGACTCAATTCTTTGACCACTTTGCTAATTACTGGCCTAGAGCCAGGCTGTGGCATGTGGACCCCGATCTCTGAGATGGAGGATTTCTGTGGTTGGCATCACCGAACTGCCAGGAGCATCAGTCTGAACACACTGTGAAAAACCTTCTGGGCCATTTTATGCCTAACAGCAAAAACGTGTGTATGTTCATAAACTACAGTACTGCCTGAGTTGTGGGAAGACATCTACAGAGGCAGTGCTGTAGCAGAACGCAAGCAGGCCATATTGGAAAAAATAAGGAGTTAGTTTAGTGGTAAATGCTCTGATGTTTTTCTCAAATGTAAGTGTTTGCAGAGCCATTAAAAGCTATGTTTAATCTCTGCTCCATTTGCAATCTGATATGCATTATGCTTCTTCCACAAGGAGTGAGTGCAGTTAATGGCATTGGATGACTCTGCCTTCTCTCTCGGGGAGGCTGGACGAGGTCTCCTCGTCTGGGACTGCTCTGCTGGGGGACTCTGGAGACATCTCTGAATCCTAAGCACAGGGCTAAATGCTGTTACCCGTTTGTGTGTACTAAACTTGCATGTCAGCATTTGTGACTGAATGAAAACTTCCCTGAATTAGTAATGACATTTGTATTTTTAAGGGACTTGAGCTCAGGCAGCATTTTAAAAAATGAATCATGATTTTAGGTGATTTCTTTCTGCATGAATGCTCAGAACTGCCTGAAAATTGTCTGTTAAAGCTGCTTCAACTTGTCTCTAATGGAGGTGCTCACACTCACTAAACTGTTTGGCAAACACTGGCTGTAGTGTCTCATCCTCCTGATTATGTTCCCTATTTGCATTTCCTTGGATATAAACGGAAAAAGCAAATCAGCAATGGACAGCACAGTTAGAGCAGGAATAACCAAACTGGGATAGAGAAATAATCGCGGGTCTGGCAGTGCACCACCAGACACCGAGCCAGGCCCTGCGCCTCAGAGCATCCCGCAGCTGCCCGGGGATCCCGGTGCCGCTCAGGCAGGGTGGGAGCGGCCGCAGGAGCAGGGTGGCTCGGGCCGGTCCCTGACTCGCTCCCCATCAGGTCTCTCCTGGGGATGCGCTGATGGAAGCAAGCAGTCCAGCTCCGCACGGCTCAGGTGCTTTGGGATTTTCCAGTTTTGTCCTTTTCATTTATTTCCTCAGAAGGTTGTAAGCCAAGGTTTGATATTTTAACATTTGGCCTAATATTAACTAGGGAAATACAGCAGGTGCACTTCATCATATTAAAGATAGAAGCAATCTCTAACAGTCTGTTATTAATGTGGGTAGATTGACTGAAAACATTTTGCTTCAGTGGCTCTTAAGAAATTCACAGTTCATTTCCAGTCATTAAAATAATGAGGTGCTGTGCTCGAACTGCTCCGCTCAGGGCACAGCCCTAGGGCTGACCCCAGCGTGAGCGAGGAGGTGAGCTTGCCACGTATCCCCTCCTCGCCGGGCCAGTGTTCGCCCATGCTCACCCCTTGCAGCCCTGGGGGTGCTGAACCCCAACAGCAGCCCAATGGAACCCAGGGCAAGGCAGGGCTTGAGTAGGACTTAATGCTTCGATGGCTTTGAGGAGCTGAGCCCATGGCCCTGCAAATAAAAGCACATGAATAACCTGCTCATGCTGGCCCATTTGTTTTAATGAGACTGCTCCTATAATAAAGATGCTTCCATAAATAAGTGATTATAGGATTGAGACAAAAACAATCACTAAGGATTAGATGTAGCTCATGGGATCAAGAGAAGTCCTTAGTTTTATTGCAGGCAAGGGAAAAAAGTCTATTCTTCTTTGCTGGATCGCATTATGTATCACCTTCACTACATAAAGAGGTCTTGGAAAATGTGAGTTAGCCTGGGGAGGCCCTGTTACACTGTCCAAGTGATATAAGGATGTGAGGTAGAAGGAGCTCTATAATTGCACTTTTCTTTCTATACTATTTTTTTCAACTAGTTCTTAATCTAAAAGTCTGTTATCTTTTTTGAAAAAGCAAAGAGACGTTCTCATAATTCTGGTGTTAGGTAGCAGTATCTTGAAGGTATTTCTGTAAATACACTTGAACTGTATAGAAGGCAGCTCGAGGCGAATTGCCGAGGGTGTGCAAAGCTTTTCTCTGCATCTGCAGTTTGGACCTAGGTGAGGTTTATAGTGGTAGAAGGGCTGGAGAGTTTTGTACAGGTTTGGAATGGGATACTGGAGTCAGGTCAGTACAGCCACAGTGCAGAGGGACCTCAGGCACAGCCGCCTGCGCTGCAGCCGTCGCCACCCGAGGGTGTGCAGAGCTGCAGTCACGGCCCGCTGGTGAACTGGGCACAGCAGCAGGACTTGCACCAGGATCTCCAAAAATTAAGGATGCACCAAAATGACTCTTTGCCACTTTGAATTTTCCTCTCCACCGCAGGGCCGAGGTGTGGGGGAAGCGCAGCCTGGTTTTAGCTCGTCTGTACCGGTGTGGCTGCTTGTCGTGTTCAGCTGGTCCTGCCGACCCAGAACCAGACGTGAACTGCGGTGAAAAAGCTGTTTGCTACGTGACAACACAGGATCTAGTATGATGGTGTCCATGCCTTCGGCGGGAGCCTGTAAACATTACTGTCATCCTAAACATAGTGAAAATAAAGATGTAAATGGACCTTTCAGATAACCTTCGTTTCAGTAATCTAGGAATGGAAAATAATAGTAATAATATTAGTAATAATAATAATCATCATCATCCACTCACTTTAATGGGATCTGAAGAGATGTTTGGGTAAGTTTTCTTTCACTATTCCCTATTTCACTATTTAGCTCTGATAAATATCACTCATTGGAGTTTTAGAAAAATAGATTGTGTGGTAGTGATAGGAAAATAAGAAGCAATAAAAATGGCTGTTGAGAGACTTTTACGACAATGAGGGAATTTTCCGAACAGCTATAGTCAAGTACATATGAACACGAACAAATAATACTGAATAAATTTATATTAGATTATTCCCTAATTATAAAGATTATTTAAAAGACAAAGTTATAGAATAATATACACTGGAAGATGTATCTATTTCCAAAGTCCCTGAAACCATACTTAAAACTTCAGAGTTATTAGTCACCTTTAACACAGTTCTCATCAACTGCAGTGTAAGCCTTAGAGCTGACACTTCAGATAAGCACATGATGTAGTTCAGCCCTAAAACCCTTAACAGAAAATACATCAGGACTTACTGTAAAATTTCATGGAGGATTAGAGAAAATATTAAGTCAATAGTTCTTTAGTTATATGGAGCTTTTAAGGTAATCAATACTTTCCAGCCATATTAGTGCCTACGATGATGAAAGACGACATTAATATCCAACCCTTCTTTTTTTGGTGTATTTATGTGTATCCTTTCTTTAGTCAGTCCTGCTGGAATCAATAGCAACACAAAGAATATGGTTATTTTAAAAATGTCATCAATATTGATTTGCTTATTACTGCCAGTTTCAAGTGGAACTTGATTTCAGGAAAAAATTTACTTTTTCATACAAAAGAATTACCAATCACCTTAAAACTTTGGAGTACCACCTGACTTTGCTTATGGTGATTTTCACATTGAGCAGTGTGCTAATGCAGCAAAAGCTGTTTTAGGATTAATAAATCCTAAAAATAGGATTAATAGGATTGATTCTAAGAATTCTTTAGAGTTACATGGCATTTTATGCCCTCAAAGCATTGCACAGGTGTTAATTAAATTTAATTGATATCATTCAGTCCTGAACTTATATGCATGCAGTTATTAATGATTTAATTATTTTGTCAATGGAATAGATTCTTTGCCTTTTATTCTGTTTTGAAACATTGAGACAGTCATCCTACATACAGTCTTTAGGCTCAATCCCTTTTATTCAGACGACTCAGGAATATGGCCGGTCAAATGACAAAATTTCTGATCCTTTGCAACAGCAGTGTTCTTGAACACACTTTCTTTTGTCTCCCACTAATCATCTGCTGGCTTTCTTCTGTACTTCTCAGGTAGGAATTTGCTTTAAAATTCTGGTGATATCTCAGTGTTCGTCTCTGCACATCTAGGACCTTGTTTGTGAGCTGCTCATTTCCCTGGTCATGCAGTTCCCCGAACCGCTGATTTATTTGACTGACTGCAGCTTACAGTTTCAACGAGTCCGACCACAACAGAAACATTACAAACGTGGCTGTATCTCTTTGCCTGTGATTGCCTTCACTCCAGGAACTAGTCAGGAGTAAGTACTCGGGGCAGAAACTTCCCATAAAGAAATAAACCCCACGTGCCCCAGGAACATCAGCCTGTACCTGCTGGTTCTGCCTCTGGTAAACGATACCCTAATGTAGTCGTTCTCAACCTCACAACGGGGGGCCGTGATGTCATCACAGGGGGTCCATGAAGGTTTTCTAGCTTTTGTTTGCATGTGACTTTTGTAGGCATGTGTTGTATTAATGGTTCCATGTGGTTGCAGTTTCGGTGCTAGTATGGTTGATGGGACCCACTTTAGGTGGTTTTTCTTTTAAAGACATTTTCTTAATCCAACAGCCCTCTTTAGGGCCACAACAGGGCTGAAGTCTGTTCCTCCAAGTGGTGGCCCTGGACCCGTAAACAAAAATATACGGTGACCGAACACAGACAAACAAGGGGGGAGGTGAGAAGAATTGTAAAAACTTCATCAAATTTTAATGCAAAAATTGGCATCAAATTTGGAATTAGCACGTTAAAATACCATAAAATGGGCCATCTGAGCAAGAAGAGTGTTGATGCTATTATTTTAAATTCATATGGAATCATTGCAATAAAGATACCATAATAAGGGTGTGTGCATTAACAGATTAACTTATTTCCTCTTCTCTCCAAATTTGAAGACCCTTCATGAGAAAATTGAAATACATATTTGATGCAGTCTAGTGCTTTAAATCTTGAATTAAGCCTCGGTGGTCTGCAGCCACAAGAGGAATTTAAGGGGGTCCGTGGTGAAGGAAAGGTTGAGAACCCCTGCCCTAATGCATAATGGGAACTAACACTTTCTCTACCTCTGCTCTTGCCTTGATGCAAGGGTTTGAGGTGGGCATCACCAGGACTGCTGCACCCCTCTCTCCCTGCCTTTCCTGCGTGACAGAGCCCTGTGTTGGATGCAGTATTCTAGATGTGGTCCAAGAAGTGCTGCATAAAGTGGGGTAAGTGTTTCCATCGAGCTGTCCTCTTGTTAATACAGCTTAGGATGGTGCTGGCTGTTGCTGCCAGGGCTCACTGCTGGCTCTGGCTCGGCTTGCTGGCTCCCAGGGCATCCTCAGCAGGGCTGTTCCCCAGCCTGAGTTACTGCAAGGGGTTACTCCTTCCCAGGCGCTGGGCTTTCATGTTTTCTGGTTGAGCTTGGAAGTTTATGGTCAGTCCGTTCTTCCAGCCTGTTTAGGTCTCTCTGAATTGAAAGCACATCGACTAGTCCCCCTGATTTGATGCCATCTGCAAACCTGACAAGAATGCCTCCTCCAGGCTGCTGCTAAAGGTGTTACACAGGACAAACTTGCAGATGGAAAGGAAGGCTTGCCTAGCAGCTTCAGAGAGCATGACTTCGTCAAAGCACTGTAATAATTTAAATTAATGTCTCCATTGAATGGCATCCTTTAGCTCTTTTGTAATTAACAAAATCATAAACACTGTCATCTAATTTAGTCAAGAGTGGCTGTGAGATCTGCCGTGTTTGCTGTATATATGTTACAGACAATATGTGTCAGGGATAACTAACAGCAGGTCTGTTGAATGTAGCAGCTTCCTTTGAACGTGACTTTTGCAAGCCATTGTTTCCAGTGAAGTGCAGGGTTTATTTGCATGCAGTGATTGTTCAGCTTCCAAGTGAGTGCCAATGAATGAAGAGTGGATACATTTAACTGATTATGGAATGCAGAACTGCATTATTTTGGCTAGATTTAAATAACATTGGACTACAATTTTAATCTTGTTTCCAACCCCCTTATACGTTCTGATGGACTTAGGAACCCAGACTCCTGCAGCCGTTGCCAGTTGGAACTTCCCTTGGAAATTAGCTTCCAGATGCCTTAAGATCAGCAAAGCTATTTCACATACAGCTTTCACATACAATTTGCCCCTTTCTGACCCATTCTAAGGCAGCTGGAAGAAGGTCTCTTACTACAGCCAGGTTTGAAAATGAAAGAAGCTCCTCCTTAAAGATATCCCTGAAACCACTGCTTTTAGAAGCTCTTGTTGGGAAATGTTGCAAAACTACTCCCAAAAATAAAATGGTTGGAAAGAGCGAGAGAGTGGATGCACTATGAAACCACTGAACCATTTACGCTAAAACCAGTTACTCCAGCGGGTCTTAGCACGAGGCATAAAGCACGTGATCTGAAGTAAATCAGCTGCAGTGCGCTTGGAGCGTTTCCGACATGGAAACCTATGAATTATCATCAGCTTTCTAAACCTGTGTTCCTGGCTGCCAGTGTTAACATCCTATTGTGTCTCTGGACTGCTTATGCAGAAAGTTCCTTTCTCTTATGAACAGTAAACATCTCTGAAATGTAATGGGGAAGGCGTCTCCATTGCAATATTGATTCTCGTTCCTCTCACTGTCGTGGCTGGTCTGGGCTGAATACAATTAGATGTGATCCATGCACTCGGGGGAAACAAGGCTT
This sequence comes from Strix aluco, assembly GCF_031877795.1. Taxonomy (NCBI): domain Eukaryota; kingdom Metazoa; phylum Chordata; class Aves; order Strigiformes; family Strigidae; genus Strix; species Strix aluco. The sequence continues at coordinate 11,722,530 of NC_133941.1, read as the reverse complement.
CTTTTCTCTAACTAAGCCTTCTTCAACTCCTAATAAATAGAGCATTAAAAGGGAATTATTCCATTTTGCATTTTATAAAATGTCTAGTATTCTTCCATTTCAGTGTCAGACCCTAATGATCAAGTCAGTGAAAACATTTCTAGTCAGGCTTCTTTTTATTCCAGTCCCTACTTATCTGGAGGAAGAACAAAACATAAAGAAACCACAGAAAACACAGCATTTAGCTGACCTTCCACAATACATCATTTGTATAGCTTTCTCTCCATCTTTCCAAAAGGCCATTTAGCTTAATAGTTTCTTCCATTTTTCATTTCCTTATGTTACAGATGCTGGGGGGATGATTTTCAAAAGAACAATGGAATGACATTTTACCTGACTTTGGAAATGAATTCACAGCAGTGGTTTAGCTGTCTCACGCCTTTTGTGCCTTAGACTTGCCTTCCATAGTATGGAATGGGTGGCAAGATACTTTAACAAAACAATAGAAAATTTAAAATGAGCGAATACATACAATTTTCTATCCTACTATGATTTTCTAAAGCCCTTAGTAAATTGTTTATATGTCTGTATTTGTAATAAAAGATTGACTAATTGAATTTTCAGAAATTTAGGCAAATTAGACTAGATATTAGGAAGCATTTCTTTCCAGAAGGGGTTGTTGGGCATTGGAATGGGCTGCCCAGGGCAGTGGTGGAGTCCCCATCCCTGGAGGTGTTTAAGAGTCGCGTTGACATAGCGCTGAGGGATATGGTGTAGTTGGAAACTGTCAGTGTTAGGTTAATGGTTGGACTGGATGATCTTCAAGGTCCTTTCCAACCTAGATGATTCTGTGATTCTGTGAAAGACAAAATCAACTGGCCTCCATTCCAGTTTGTTTGCCTAAATGCCAAAAATAATGTACAAAATACATTATTTAAAAAACACTGAAGAAAACATGCGTAGCTGTATGATACATACTCAGATTATATATTTAAGCTCTGTAAGAACATACAATATTCAGTTTACAGGAAATTGAATGAAAAAGGGGCAAAAACTGGTATTGACCTGAAAATTTCGACTGGAGTTTATGTCCTGGTTTTGGCCAGGATAGAGTTAGCTAGAGTTAGAGGGAGCATAGCAAGAGGGCTGGGCCCGGATTGGTCATTGGAATATTCCATACCATGTGACGTCATGCTCAGCATATAGGTGGACACGGGCTCTCTCACGGCTCATTTCAGTTTCACTTTCCTGGTGAGCGCAGTGGGATTTCTGGTGTGGTCGGGATCGCTGCTGGGGGCAGGCTGCGTACCGGTCACCTGTAGGTGTGAGCCACTGCTGTATCTTACCCATTTGGACTTACTATCGTTACTGTTGTTTTGTTACTAATTTTTTTTTTATTCAACCTACAAATTTCTTTTTTTTTTGTCCCTCCCCTATTTCACCGGGGGACAGGGGGTGGGAGTGGGGGTGGGTAAGTAAATGACTGGCCACATAGTGATTGGCTACTGGCCGAGTTCAAACCACGACAGTTTATAATCTGTATCTCAGTTGTTACTAGTCTTATTTGCCATTGATAATGATAGGTCAGTAAATGAAGGTTAGTTCCTTGTGGAAGAGTTTGTTGGCTTCTTCAGGGTCTTAAAACTTGTGAAGCATGAACTCAATGATAAATTTTGAGGAGGTATTAGTGTTTTAAAATGTAGAGCTTACGGTGATTTAGAACATTGTAGAAAATCAACTGTTTTGTGAATGGCCACAAAATTGCTGAAAATCTCCTTAAATACTCAGCCATTGAAGGAAATTAATCCTGAGTGGGACTTCAGTAGTAGAACATCTACTTTGATGAATATTTTATGCTTGATAGATAGTGATATTCAACTAGTAACATTAGTAACCTTACTATTTACAGGTAATTATCCCTATAAATGAGCTGTGATGGTTTGAAAACATCTGTTTCCTTTTTGTAATCAGTGTACATCTGCCCTTAAACAAGGTGAAAATTTGGTGTGATAACTCTGAGGACTGAAATGCTATTTTTTTCTGCAGTGCTACATTCTCTGCAGTTAGATAACAGCTTAAAATCTGATTACTGCACTTTTATGTATCACTGAGTATATTATTAGAATGTGTTTCCTTAATCTCTCTATTTATCTGATATTTTAGGCATTAAATGAATCATAGGGTTGATATGTATTTTTTAAGAATTGTTTTGTACTTTTGCGTATGAAATCCTTTGATGGAGACATCCTTTCAAGGAGCTTTGCCATACCTACTCCTCCTTGGAGCCTCAGACCCACGTTGTGTACATCCACCCACATGTTCGGCCAGACCTTTGCTAACACACACAGCCTGCCCTCTGAGTGCACAAACACAATGAGACTCTCAACTGAGAGCTAATTTGATGCCAGCTGAATATTCAGCTAGTACTCTGAAACTACTGGTAATCAAATACCTGAAACATCTTGTTCAGCGTGAGAATTTCCATTTTTCAGAAGGTGTATTTCCCTCCCATTCCCAGCGGAGGTTTTCACCGTCACTTGATCTGAAGTCCTTTAAAGCCGTTAGTTCAGCGTTTCACTAGGAGTCTTTCAGGTAGAGGAATCCTCTTAATGTGACAGTTATGCTAGTAAAGAGAAAATACTACTCTATAAGTAGTTTTGTACATGAGAGAGGTTATCTGACAGAGGTTTCCTTATCCATACAGTTGGCAGCAAGATCCCTTTTTTCCTTCCAACAGAGACGAAACTGGCAGCTGGATGGATTTTAAACGTGGGGCAGCAGGGGAATGTGAACCCCTCTCCAAGGCTGTAACTACCCTCCCAAAGGGACTCGGCTGTACCAGCGGGACACAGTCACAGGTTTTCATGCTGGGAAATGCCGTGAGAGCAAGACTGGGATTGTCATCAATCCGCACAGCTGAAACTGGTGTGTGACATGAAGGTGGCAGCTCTGACACGAGCCTATAGACTGGTATGAGCTCAATATAGCTGGCATGTTCGAGTTGTAAGGCCAGATTCTCTGTGATTTTCCAGCTCTTTCATGCCTCCCATGTTCTTCAAAGTGGCTGAAAAGCAGTTAGAGAGTTTCCTGCAATTTCTTTCAGAGTGTGAACATTCTGAAGCATCACACCAGGAGATGGTAAAGAACATGTCAAGGCAGATAGAAAGTACAGCCAGTCTCGCTACGCCTAATGCACCATTACCTACGCTCTAACCTGTGTGAGGGTCAAGGACAATGGAAATCCTGCAAAAGCAAGAGCAAAATGAGAACTGCAAAAGAATAAGAGCATGTCTAGGGTACCTGCTCCTGTGGTCCAGAGAGTTTGTTCAGCAGAGCTTGGCATTTATGTCCATTATATGTAGTTTATGTCCATTACATTGTAGCATGCTTTTTTTTCCACTGTCTTTGCAGTGCAACCACCTTTGGATTGGAGTGATGCAATACTAAAAAAAAGTTAGGGAATGAAGTTAACAATATAACTTTCAGCCTAAGAAATGGAGAAAACCTAAGCTGGCTACAAAGAAAGTGTACTCAGTCTCTACTACATTTCAGTACTTTGTGATGGAAAAACCTCAGAAAGGTCTTGGTTTCAAAGCCTTTGCCATGTCTCTTTCACTCTTTGTCAATTTTAGCTCTGACTCAGTGATACATTTTCACTGCCCTCATCTGCTGAGGTTACCTGCCTTCTTCCCCAAGACAAACTGCAGCCGTGTGAAGCCAGCAAAAGCCTCAAACAGAATCAAGAATGTTTTCCCCAAGATTAAGGACAATACTGTTGTAAATGTCGCCGTATTAACTTCTCTGAACCTTCCTGAGTGCTGAGTGATTTTCCTGCATGGAGAACAGAATTAACATGCTCTTTTCACCAGTGCAAGAAAGATAGTACTTTTAACTTATACTTAGTACTCTGTATTTTAAACTTAAGTCAGATTTATTAACTACTTGCCTCTATCTAAATGTATATAAAACCAATTACATTATTTTATGTAATATATGGAAACAATTTATTTGTCTACATTGGTTAATATATGTATAAAACTGACACTGCTCACACTGTGAGTAGGGATTACTGAAGTGAGCTCTGCATAAACTCCTGTTCAGACAGGGCTAGTTAGATCTTCAGCAATACTGTCTAGACATAATATACATCGACCTTTTTGTTAAGATGGGTGCTGACAGATCTGATAAGAATAATGGAGAAAGAAAAATAAATGTTATAGATAGTAAGACTCAATGGAGTTACTTGTTTATGCTGGTTAAAGATACTGCCAGCTAATTAACACAAAGACAACCAAAAATGTTGGTACGGAACAGCTTAAAGGCAAGATCAGACCCTTATCTCTGATCAATCTTCTTTGCAGCTTGCACCAGCTGTGGATACATCAGGTCTGTGCTAACCTCCATCTGCAAGCTATGGACACGTCTCAGGGTGGCCCAGGAGCAGTGCAAGCCACAGTGGTTTCCAGAGCAGGTTAAGGATGCCCTAACAGAATTTCTTTCAAGCTCGCAGATCAGCATACTGTAACGGGAGCCCTGCTCAACACCACCGCTGCTTTCCCACTGGCGCTTCTGACAGGCTCTTTAAAGTGCAGTTCCCCACAGCCGCAGAAGGGAGTGTTTGGAGCAGCTCAGGATCTGGCTTTAGGGCCCATCTTTAATTTACGTTGTTAACTGTAAAACTGCCCATCGACGACACTGATTTACAGCTTTATTTGTAAGAGCAGCAGTCACAGAGGAACAGGTCTTGGCCCCTTTTCTCAGAAGGGTACGCGCATCTCTAAGCTGTCTGAAAGCTCCGGATTTATGTAGAGGCAATACTCCTAAAGGCTACCTAAAGGACGTGGGGTCTCTTTGACGTGGTATACCCTTCCAGCGAGCGGTGCCTGAAATGGAGTTTTCCTCACCGTCTATTCTCTTTATTGAACCAAATTTCTGTTTATAGTCGCATTTGCTTTCTATCCCATGCTGTCTGTCACTTGTGTTGAATATGGGCTTTGCACACATGCCAAATAGTTTGTTACTTGGCGAGAGTTCACTGGCAAGAGAATTTGCTTCTACGCATAGTAATAGGCATGTTTGGCTAATAGGCTCTTTGTCTAAAAGCCTTTTGCATATTCAGAGCTGCTCATTTGTCACGCTAGCCTGACCTAGGCAGCAAATATTAAAAAAAGAGTCGTAAATACGCCCTGTTCTTACTAGAATGCCAGCTGAAGCAAGCATTAGCTGTTTCATGATAGTCATCTGCTGCTCTTTAACTTCACAAGCGTTGTCCAACCACACTTATTTCTAGAACAGTTCTCCTGTCCATCACTGATTTTTTTGCTTTTGGAATTGCCTTACTCCATTGTCTGTGTTCTCTTAAGAGTACATTTAATATTGAAATGGACAACTCTGATGATGTAGTAGTTTGGGGATGGCAAATTTGATAACCTGGTACATGCAAAGCTGACAGCTTAGGATCTGTCCTGGTTTTACAATTAAAAGAAGGAATTTTTCCCTATCTGCTGGGTGTGTGTACCAGGGTCTTCGACTGGAAGTACTGCTCACTTGAATGCCATGTTCCCTGCATCAGCGGGCCTGCATTACCTGGCACGTCTTCCTAATTTGTGCAAAAAAGTTGTCGTAAATTCAACTGGTAACTTGAAAAGGCAGGAATTTCCTTGGGCATGTGCAGATGGCAAGTGTCTTTAGTGTGGGGACTGCCTGGTTGTTGGTATGAAAATGCCTTCATGTATTTTTTGTAACTGGCTTTTTCCATGTCTAAAGTATAGATTTTGCCCTGTAACTGCTTTCTTACTGTCAGTATTTAATAAATCGTCTAAAGGTTGAGAGTCACTTTTTATTTTGAAATACTTAGACATATTGCTTTGTTCTGCCTCGAACTAGTGGGTTTGGGTGTATAACAAGCCAATTTATTGGCAGAGTAAAAATCAATGGCATACATACACAGGACCTTTCCTATTTTAATTAGACTATACAGACTACTTTTTAAACAGAAGTCAAACCAGCATGTTGCAGAAACACACAAAAACCTAATTTAAAGGGATTAGGTCAGAGAACAAACTTTTTCATTGTTTGCTGTGAATCCTGTAAAAATAGAAATCCCAAAGCTAACAGTGCAGCACAGCTGACTGATTAATTCTCACAAAGAAACAAAATCTGCAAAAGTGTATGTTACAGCACCATCTAGTGCTTCTTATCCCAGCAATGTAGTAAATCAATTTAATTTTCCACTTAATTCAAGCATGTAGGTGGAGAAGAGGGAGTGCATTGGAGTGCATTGGCTGCTTATACATTCTCACAACTTCTTTTCTCTCAACTAGCGCTGAGATAGAAGGGAGCTGAGGGATGGAGATGAGCTTGGGCATTTTACATGGTGAAGATTTCGTCAGTATAGCTGCTGCTAATTCCTGTTCTTTTATGCTCTTACCAGTCACATAGCTTTTCCTCCTGAGGACAGTAGGGAAGTGGACACAGGAGTGCAGATGCTGAGAAAATGGGAGGAAAAGAAGTACTGCAATTAAATAGCAAACTGACCTAACGGTATAGTGGGGGGGGGGGGGGAGGGTAGAGACGTATTTTTGGTAGAGCATATATTCTGTTCTGTGTGTATGAACAACTGGCAGGTGGGAGGTTGGTGTTTGCTTACAAACACTTTTTGTGGAGAACTGCACCCGTACTTAATGCACTTGTCTCAGGTAACCAGCACCCAAGCCTTTGCTTTCTGCATCCCAGGTATGACCCTCAGCAATGCCAAATGAAATTCTAACTATTGCTACATTAATACCCTTTACATTGCTGTCCTTTTTGGTGTATTTTTCTTCTAGAAAGGTGATTAACATCCCCTGACTCCAAACTATTAAGAGGTTAACCAACAGCAACTTTGCAATTAGCCACTATTCCCAACCATCAATTGCAAGATACAAAAGAGACAATATGAATTTGGGCATTAAATCCCACAAGGTCTGGTGGCATGGTAGTTAAATTCTGTTTCTAAATCAGTGTTCTTACAAATAAGGCCCATAAAAACTCATCACAGCTGGCTGTATCTTTGACTGCTAAAAAGAAAAAAGCCCTTCATCGTATCAAAGTGCTCCGACTTCATCTAAATTACAGTAATTTGCTCTACTCACAGACAGATTGGCACTGACCAGATTAACTAACATACTTTGGGTTATACATATACTTGCCCTCACCAAATTTAATAAAATAACTTGGAATTTACACAGTTGCTCTTCAGCCTGCAACCTGCTGCTTTCTGTCTTTAACCCGACCCAGGGTTAATACTGCTGGAAGAATAGGAGATGGCTTCCAGTGATTCCAGTCTGAGTTTGGGAACACACCGCATGCCGGGATGGATTACAGTGTGAAATTAATGACTCTCACCCTCTTCAAGCTAAAGACTGCCTTTTGTGATAACAAATGTAAATATTTATATGTTTAATGTATTTTCTAGCAGGTTTAGGTTAAAAACATAAAAATGAATCATACCTTAGCATATTTAATAAACATCCTGACAGTAACATGTAACCTAAAAGAAGTCACATATGTCAAGAAAAATCTTCACAGTGTCTTCACTACGCCCCTGTAGGAAAGGCTGGTGGATAGTAATGTCTGTAATTTATAGTCAGAGACTAAATTAGAGTTAATGCCCAATTTGGGATTTTGGATTTAGATTTAAGGCACTAGCTAGAGTTGTATGTGCTGGACACAAATATAGCTCTTAGCAGTATAAGGTCATAAAGAGATGCTGTATCATCCAAAATAAGAACTAGAGAACTCCAGTACTCATCATTTATTATGATTATTACTGTATTTACTGTTTCCTAAAAGAAACCCCAGCTCCTTCAGTCATGTGAATTATTTGAGAATCTCAGTAGCCATTAAAAAATAAGTTCCATCCCTCAAATCCACAGAAACAAGCTTAAAAGTGTGACTCAGATGTACCCCCAGCAATTAAATAAAAAAACCAACAGAAATCAAAATAGATTAGTATATCAAAAGAAGCCAAAAATATTTAGCATAATGGTTTTTAATGAAACCCCAGGGTTTGGAGAAGAAGTGGCTCATATTTTTTTAATCCTTCAGTTTGCCAGACTGCAATCCAGCCTGACAACAAAAACATTTGATTTTTTTATTATGGTATATGTAACAGATACAATACCCTGGAATTATGTATATTATACTGAGATAATGCAGAAAAATTTATGGAATCATAATTTAATCATTTAAGTGATTATTGTATTCTTATAAATGCTTAATCATCACATGCATGTTTGTGATACGTTCCTTGTTTGGCAAATGTGATACTGATTGTTGCTCTGAAGACATATGCAGTTCAGTATAGATAGTATTTTGAAATTTCCCATCATGGTAGGGAAATTAGACTGCTATTTATCTTTAAAATGTGTTCCACTAAAACACTTTAATTTTGAAAATAAAATTAGTATTTTGCTTGCTGGCTAATCATTGGTTTCCTCTGTCACTCGTCCAAGGAGATTATTGCTGAGCTGAAACTGGACATATTAAAGAGACAACAGGAAGTACAGAATTTTGCCCTGTGAAAAAGGCCTTATTTGGGAGAAAACAAACAGGGCTGACATACTGAGGAACCGTGAAATGCTTGGGAGCACTGTATGGGATTTAGTGATTTGTAACAGTCTCCAAAGAATGCCAACAGCAATAAAAAGTAAGCATTTCAATACAAAGGGAGAAATCCCAGAGCCATGATCTGACAGGTTGGGTGGTTTGGGGTTTTTTTTTAAAGGGGAAGGTAATGATAATAAATGGTGAGATAGAGCATTTGTGTGAGAGTTGGGCAGTGCAGAGGCTGCCCCACCGAACTGACTTTTTTGGGGTGTATCAACTGTGTTTGTATCCCACCAGAAAGCAGAACATCCCATGAACCATTTCTGGCTATCACACCAACCTCACGTCAGGACAACACTTTGCCATGTTAGCCAACAACAAGTCTCAACCATTTTCGTTTAGCAGTGCTACAAAAGTTTGGGGGGTTTTTTTTGGTCAGTAAAAATTAGTTTTACTAAAATTTCAGTTCTCAGAGAGCAAACCACTACTTGTGCACCAGCAAGGCACAGTAAGTGTCACACAGAGCACACCTGAGGTTTGGCACTACAGAAGACATTAAGCCATGGACACACCTCAACTACTCTGCCAGCCACCCAGGTGTTTTTCTGAGGCACGAGTCCCGCAGTAGTACCGCTTTTGAGGTGGTTATTTTTAAAGCCTGTGCCAAGCGTTCATGCAGTGGTGGGCCTGAGGAGGGGAGCTGTGGTTATGCAGTAGAGGTGACGACGGGTCGGTGGGACAGGCTGGATCTTCAGCTGCGAGAAGCTGACCAGTGAGGCCCAGCAGTGTCCATCGCGCACTGGTACCACATCTGTCCCACAAATAACACAGGTTACTTCAACCCTCCTGTGCCTCAGCCTGGCTCCCCCGCTCTGCTCCTGCTCACATCTCTGCCATCAGTGAGATCCGGCCTCCCTCAGGAATTTCTGCTGGGACTGCACATAACTAATCGTTGTGTTTATAGCTTCGAGCTATTTACCCAAAAGGTGATCCACCACGGATTTTATTCACGTCCCTCCCCTCTCCCAGATCTCTGAGGGGCCTCAGGCATGAAGGGCTTTAGGGAGAAGCAGCAGGTGGAGCCCGGGGAGGCTCCGGCGTGTCCACCGAGGCGAGGCAGCACCTGGGGGCCCAAGGGACACACACGGCCTCATCCTCTGCCACCCCCCGAGCCCCGGGGGGTCCCTCCCTGAGGCGACACGGTGCCGCCCGGAGCAGCGCTGAAGACCCGTCGCGGGCCCCCGCGCCCGTCCCTCCCGCAGGGCCTGAGGGCTGATATAAGGGCGCTGGGAGTCGGGGCGGCTGGTGCGAAGCCCTGAGGGCCGGAGGACAGGCCCGGCCCCACCTGCAGCTCCCAGGGAGGCGCCGCTAGAGGCCGCCGGGCTGCCGTTCCCGGGCTCGAACCGGCGGCAGCGGCTCCTCCTCCCGCCTTCTCCTCCTCCTCCTCCTCCTCCCAGGCTCCTCTCCGGGTAAACAGCGATGGCCGCCGAGGAAGGAGGCGGCGAGCCCCATAACAACATGGGGAACCACCTACAGCTGGTGCCCGGTAATGGCCGCGGCCGGCTGAAGGCGCGGGGGGAGCCGGCGGGGCGCCGGGCCGGGCGTGAGGCGCCGGGCCTCGGTGTGTGGGCGGGATCGGGGGGAAGGGGCGGCCGGGAGGGCTGTGGGGCGGCGGGGGGTTGGTGGGGAGGGGGCGTGAGGCTGTGTGGGGAGCGGGGAGTCCCTGCTCCGGCCTGGGCGGGCGGAGTGGGGCGGAGGGGGAGGCTGCGGGGAGCAAGGGAGCGCGGGGGGGCCCGGGCGGCGGTGCTGGGGCGGCCTTTCGGTGGGCGGGAGGCGGCGCAGGGCTGATGGAGCTGCAGCCAGCCCACGGCCTCTGACTCTGGGGCTGGCAGGTTGGTGGCTGGCAGCCCGGGCTGGCTGAGCCCGTAATTGTGCGGTGGAAGAAGAGATAGTCAGTCGGTGTTGAGGCACAGGGGTGAAACATGCTGTGAAGTTCCCACCAAAGTGGGCAAAACACAGACACTCTTCTCTGTAAATTTGGACCTCTCTAAAACCAAACAAAGTCTGAGAAAAATGTGTGTTTTTAGAAAGTCTCCACCCGATTTAAACGCCCTCTAATGCCATTAATAAAGCAGGGAAGCAGTGCACAGGGCTTGAGTGCAGCGTTGGCTTCCACACGCTGTCCAGGCTTCTGCAGTGTTTGTGCTGGAGTTTGTAGAGCAGCCGGGCTTGTCTGTCCACGTACACTAGCGTAACTCCGCATGTGGGTACCTATTGCATAATAACGTGCGTTTTTTTCTGGTTTAGCATATAGTGCCTGCAAACTGACAGGAGATCGTATGGTTTTGGAAGCAGCTCGTGCTAAACTGGAAAGAACATTATTTCAGAATAAGCTTGCAGAGGAGAACGTAGCAGTACATCCTGCCAGGAACTGATGTAATTTCCTATATCAGGAAACTCTATGAGCGTTTTATGCCAGTATATTTAAAATAATATGAAAATATTTCCTGAATATTTTAGGAAATACAGCCTTAATATTTTCTTCCGCGTTCCTGTTTTTTTAAAATGAGGTTCGTATTTCCTCATTTCTGCACAGAGGTGTTGAGAGTAGATCTCGTAGTGTTAGTGGGTCAGCACGAGCATCTGGGAACATCTAACCTGCCACGAAAGAAATGTGAGCCTTGGCACGCAGCGTGCCTTCAGCACTTGCCTTTCCCTTGTTTCTGTGTACTGGAGGTCTTGCTAATCTTGAAATAAAATAATCAACAAACAGAAATGTATAGTTAAGGGTGTAAAAGATGCAGTTTCTTTTGCCTTCCATCTCCTGCTCCTGTAGTGTGATCGAGGAGGAGAGTCAAGACGGTGGTGTTTTTTCGACATTCACATGGTGCTGCTGCAGTAAAATGAGTCATCGTTCCTCCCTGCCACCACACAGCAGCTAGCGTGCGTTTTTGGCAAGACCGAGCAAAAGTTTGCAGGGCACAGTTCTTTCTAATCAACTGCTGTTAATTCCCTTTGTGTTCAGAAAAACAAGTGAAATGGCCTCACGCTAAAAGGCCATTAAAACTGCTAATGATTGATGCAACTTGATGAGAGTACATGCAAACCAGAATATAATTTTTGTTTAAGTCAGCTTCCCTCCCCCACTCTGTGCTGCCACCCCAGAACCAAACAAAAACTTCCTACTCTTTCCCTCCATCAAGCTAACCAAAATGCTGGCTATTTTGTACATTTTAAATGTTTTGGAATTGTCTGTGGTTGGGGTTCCTAACTGAATATAATGGAAGAGAAATTTCATGTAGAAATTGACTATTTTTTGCAGTAATTAGGAAGATGATGTCTATTGCTTTAAGTTCTGTAATTAGAGAAAACACCAGAGAGCCTGTAACCTCCTTTCTTGTCATGCTGGATCATTTCTTGAGATAAATACAATATAGGATGGATCCATAACATCAGTGTGTTGTGCTGTGCATCCTACAGAGAGGGTTCTGTAAACTGTGCAATAATTTTTTTTAAAAAAAAGTGAAGCAGCAAGAAGACCATTGACTAAACATTTTGTGAAGAATACATTTAACAAATGTGTCTGAAGGCCGAAGAGGAAAGGAAAAGGTTCTCTAAATGTAGCTTATAATGTCTTCTTCATTGTTCTCTTGTCCTCCCACTCTCAGAAATAGTAAGATCTTGGTAAAGAGGGCGGTGGTGCTCCCATTTCTGAAGGAAGACTCCTTTTGTAAGATTTGCTACAGTACATTTCAGATAAGATAATCACTCCACCTTCTAAATTTTCAACTCTAAATTATTTCTTGAGATACTAATTGCAAAGGCAGGCAAGTAGATAGACTATTGTAAAGGTATTTTTATGTCTATCTTGTAATGTAATAGCTTTCAAGATGTAAATGATGTTTTTCAGCACCATTGGGATTATCCATTACCCAGCAGCTATTGGTGTAAGAATCCTGCAGATTGGTTTGCAAAGTTTATGATAACATCTATTTTAGAAACAGCATGTGTATAAATACTGTTTGTGTTAAAAGAAATGGGATCAAGTAATACAGTTACAAACGTGTGATAGTTACATTGCATTTGTTTTGGGTGAGTATTATGCAGGCATATTTTGTATGGTAATGCACAGAACAGTCTGTGAAAACAGCATTTTAGAGATGGATATACTTTTAAATTATCTTCACTATGTTTTTTTAATGTATTTTAAAATATCTATACAGATTTTGTACAGATAAATGCACTATTTACGTTTCGAAAAAAAACCATACTGATAACTGTCCTCCTGCCTGAAAGTAGTTTTAGGACTGACACCTGGAACTGAGAAATGAGAGGAAAGTAGTGGGTTTTAAATACTATTTCATACCTGAAATCCTTTGCAGAGTCATTGTTTGCCTTCTTAGTAGTTGCCTTTGCAGGGTTTGTGCATGTCAAGGATTTGTGCATGTTTGGTATGCACACAGGAGAGGCTGACAGCAGTAAAATTGTCTAAAATACCAGAAAGAATCTTTGCATGAATACAGAGCTTCAGATTGCTTTTAACTCGCTTGCTTTATGTGTGAAGTTATATTGTTCAGGTTTGTGCTACTTCAAATGCTGCATTCAGCAGCCTACAAGAAATTAAGTTATCTGGCATCCCTGTGTACAGACAGAAGACGTTTAGAATTGAGATAAGGAAGTGCTACTGTAGTGAAAATCGGAACTGGCGGACTTTGTTTATTATTTTCTTCCACAAAAAGTTGTTCTTGCCTTTCAGAAATAAATTACCAGCTTTCAACCCTTTCTATAGAATGGTGATTTTGCTGTAACAGCAAGAAAATTATTTTCACAAGTTTACACATACAAAAGTTACTTCCCCGTGAAAGGCTGTAGCCTGGGAATATTGAATGTGTGATTCTCTGATTTTTCTCAGTATCTTAGTCTTTGCTGATTGATTTCTACACAATATTCTGTATGTGTTTATTAGCAGAGAGCGAGGAAGAGGATGACAATGAAATGGATGTTGAAGATCAAGATAGTAAAGAAGCTGAAAAGCCAAACATCATTAATTTTGATACCAGTTTGCCAACATCACACGTGGTACGGCTTTTACACATCGTCCATTAAATACGTCTTGAAGAGATTTTGATTGTTTTTGTGTAATTCTATTGTAATATCTTTAAGCCAAAGACCTAGTTTTAGTCTGTGCTTGTAAATCACCAAAACCTTTTATACTACTGTCATTTCCTTACTTATTGTTTTCAGTATTTAGGTTCTGATATGGAAGAATTTCATGGAAGAACGGTGCATGATGATGACAGCTGTCAGGTGATTCCAGTGTTGCCCCACGTGATGGTGATGTTGATTCCTGGACAGACGTTACCTCTTCAGCTTTTTCACCCTCAAGAGGTTAGCATGGTGCGGAATTTAATTCAGAAAGACAGAACATTTGCTGTTCTTGCATACAGGTAAAATATACAAGTGGGTTTACTGATAGCATGCAGCATGTATTTTTAGCTCAATTTCTTTGGATACTAAATCAAAAGCAGATGGTTGCATCAGTTCTGTGGTGAATAACATAAGTTGTGGTTTGAAATTGTTTGACAAAAATTGTCTTCCAGTACATAATGAAAAAGGCTTTCATGTCCTACTGGTTAGCTGCTTGACAGTATCACATGTTTGTGTAGAGAAACAGTAGGTGTTGATCTGCTGCCTTGTTTGAGCATCCTTTTGATTTCAGTAACTGTTTGAATGCACTGCTCCATCTTAAAGAATAAGCCTTGATCTGAAATGTAAAAATCAGATTCTTATTCTGAGAACTGTATTGTTGTAAAGGTATATTTGCTTGGTTTGTGTGTGAATTTAACAAACACAGACAAATGCTTCACAATAGAGTTGAGAGACAGGAGGTGATAGAAAAGCGGAAAAGAGAAAGGCTAATCTGTGCCAAAAGAAGTTGGGAGTGTTCCTCTCTCTTTCCCCCCAAATTTACTATGGTTTAATTATGTGGGAGGTGGGAATAGTTATTTTTATAAAGTCAATCTAAAGAATTTTGGTACTTTCAGTATCTGCATTTCAGATGCAGATACATTGGTGATCCCTGTGTTCCTAGAATTTCATCTCTAGACCCTAAAATAAAACCAAGTCAACTGGCAAAAACCTCCAACCAAACAAAACATTAGAAGTTGCTTTTAAAATGGAAAAATAATGGTTGTGATTAGTTGAAGATATTTTACAAAATTTACTTTTTTGATAAGACTTAATTATGTACAGTCAGTGCAGGTAGACTAACTTGTGACATGTGAATGAGCAGTACTGTTTGGAGGGTAGGTAACCTTTTTAATTCTGTTACTTTTAGTAATGTACGTGAAAGGGAAGCACATTTTGGAACAACAGCAGAAATCTATGCCTACAGAGAAGAGCAGGAGTATGGAATTGAAACAGTCAAAGTGAAAGCAATAGGAAGACAGAGGTTCAAGGTGCTTGAAATAAGAACCCAGTCAGATGGGTAAGAAAATTGCGTATTTATTTCTACATGTTCCAAATCTTGTTTCACCAAAACATTTACATTTTACTGCAGGTGCATCTGCCCTTTCAGTCACACAATTGACTAATTACTGTAGATATTAACTGAATGCTTAATCAGTAGCTTCTCCGGTTATTAAGGACTTCTGACATTTCCTGTTCTAAGACTGATGTTTTAGTAGTTAATAACTTTGCTATAAAGTTCTCTAAAGAATATCTACTTGTAGTTTGATTTGATGTGTATGAGAAAACATCTGTCAAAATGACTTTGTTTCTGAAAGTTAAGTCAGGAAGAAGATGTTGATTTGCCTGCATTCTAAGTTCTAAAACTTTATTTCAAAATCTCTCACATCCCTGTTTCAAACCAGATGTGAAGTGAGAGGATTCAGTGTCAGGTGTGTGCCTTCTGTTGTCTTGTGGAAAACCTCCCTGAGAGCAACCAGTTTCCATTCATTTGAAAAATTGTAACTTTCATTTTCTGAAAGGAGACCTTCCTAGAGATGGTCTGCATTAGACGTGTTCCACTTCATAACTTTATGTGCAATTGCAGCTCTGAAAGGCTGCAGGCAAGAGTCTGACACTACAGCTAATAACAGTTTGCTGCCTGATTTTTGTACTTTGAGTGTTCTTTACCTACTGAGACTCAAGAGTGTGCAGAAAGAGTCAGCTGCATGATTCAGATACGGAGAGGACAGTAACTGCCCAGAGGGGTGGTGGTGTTCATGAGAAGCTTCCCATGGAAGGGGAGGACTGGAGTCTGGTAATAATAATGGAGAAACAAGTCACTTCTCTTGTTCATTTTTTCCTTTGTAAACCATAAAAGCACACTGAGATTTGTGGATAAATATTTGAATATGAAAATAGGTTCTTGATTTTTGCTAACCACAAGCAGCCCATCATTTTCATTTTCTCAGATACTAAATCTTGTTTATTTTAACCATTGTCACAGTTTAGTACATACTTCAGCAAGTCTTACCTCTTCCTTTCTGACTGTTCGCTGATATTTCACTGATAGAAATGTGCTACTTCTCCTGTTACTGGTTGACAGTTCTTTTCATGTGCTTGTCAAACACACTCAAATCAGCTTTGATAGGAGTATTCTCTTCTATATTCTCATCCTGTTCTTTTCCAGTGTGATACCTGTGATATTTAGAGGCTCCTCTTTCAGCCAGTTTTATCATATTACGAAATTAATACCTTTGTCCATTTATAAAGGTGACCAAGACCCTTAACATTTAGTTAAGAGTGTGCCACGTCTTCTGTCATTTTCAAGTTGTTCTTGACATCATGCTCTGCACCATGCATTGCATCGTGAGCCGCTGTCAACGTTGCTGTCCAGAGGCTCCAGATACTGATCCTGTGAGCATGTGATGATTCTTAGCATGATTGCTAGAGGTTTTTGTAATCTTTTCTACAAGGCCTATAGCATCTTACTCCAAATCTGTAGATCTAAAGCTAATCATCTGTATTCTGCTGTTGTTCAGTATAATGGCATTGCTTTAGAAAGAGGCCGAGGGGAAGGTCTGAGCACAGGATTTTCATGTACTTTTATGACCTGCAGCTGAAGAAATGAAGAATACATGTGATACTTGCTATTTCTCGCTATCAAACGTTTGGTAACAAATAACATGTTCCAAATTTTGCAGCTTTTGCTTGAACACAAGATGGCAGTATGTGGACAACTACAGTAACAGCAGCTTTGTTACTGAGAATTCAGTATCCAGAAGCAGTTAAGATGTACAGTGATTTTTGTTGTGGTGTTAAAGCATTTTATTATGATGATTTTGTATCTGCTGACTAGCAGAGATCACTTTTACACAGCATGTTCACAAGTTTCATTCATAAATACAAATTTTTAAATGTATGCAAGAAGGTGAGATCAGTTTTTCTCACCGTGGCAAGCTCTATATTTGTTGGAATCACTTAAACTGTGCAGAGTTACTCTACTTTCAAATACTGCACATATTGTGGGTTTGGGGAGTGATGAGTAAACTTGAACTTCTTAGTACTGGCCATGCTCTTTGGAGTCTATGTTCTTCAGTTCATTCTGAGGAGATGATCCCTGCAGGTTAGGAGACACCCCCCCCCACTCCTGTGCCAGTGTTCTGATTGTGAATGAGCCTGTAGCTTGACAGTTCACTACCACTTTTGTCTCTACATCAGAGGGATGTAAGAAGGGAATGTGACATAAGAAGAATGTAATGTTCCATCTATACAAAGAAAACACTTTCATTAAGACCATGTTCCTAATTTTCATTTATTCAAGGCAGTTAACAAAAATAAGTATTACCGGTCTAAAATAATTTTTTGATAAAGAGGGAAAAATATTTAGCTTCTTAGCAAGAAGAAAATTCCCATAGTTCTCGGTGAAACACTGATTACTAAGTGCTTCTGGCAGAACATCGTTTTTATAATTGATAGTAAGTTAACAGAGTTCGGTGTTGCCCCTGTAGATAAAATTGGAAAATTGTAATGACGTGCATCTCAATATTTCAGGACTTCTGATGCATAACACTATTAAAATGCAAAGTCTTTTCTGCTAGACAGTATTCTCAGTAGCCACATAACTGTTGCTGAACTCTTTGTGGAATAGGTGACCTGGTTGATGCTAGGATATTAAAAGATGATCAGAGTCTGTATCCTATTTCTGCTGATTTTGAACTCTAGCCTAGCACATATGGTTTTGTGGTTTCAAGATAGCAAACTGCATTTCAGCTAAACTTTCTTTCTGATATGCAATAGCTGACTGTTAGTTTACGGCAGAAGTAACTTGAGGAAACAAAAATCTAAAAATACAGTGCTGAGATGGTAGAATATTCTGCTGTTTTAGCCACTGCCAATCTGTCTTTAATTCTGCTGTCACCATCCCAGCAGATATCAAGTGCTCTAAAATACAAGGACAGCCTGTTGTATCCCATGGAAAAGGTAGCTAACTGAGAGGTGGGGAAAAAAAAAAAAACAAACACCAAAACAACAAAGAAATTTTGCTGAAAAAGTTAAAGCAGTGATCTGTATACCAGTACAAAAAATAAACAGCTAAATCTGCTTTTTAAAGGGAAAATAGAGATTGCTTCTGTCTTCAATTTAGGTAGACCAAAGTCCAGTCAGCACAGTGGCTTTAATAATTTAGCCAAGAGCATGAGATAATCTGTCTTCTAGGATAGTATGTGTTTGGTTTGCTACAGATATGCTGTATGTTCCCTAAGGTAATCTGATTTACATTAGTACAACTTTCAAAATCTGGTGAAATGTTTTGCTGCTTAAATTCTATAGTACTATGTAGTGATTAGATCTATTACACATACCTATGTTTTTCTAAGCAGTAAAATCCATTTTTTTATATACTCTTGTATATGTGTGTATATCTTATCCTTTTTTTTTTTCTTTGCTTTTATCAGAATCCAGCAGGCTAAAGTACAAATCCTTCCTGAGCGAGTGCTGCCTTCAACAATGTCAGCAGTACAGCTGCAGTCTCTCAGCCGATGCCATATATTTCCGTCTTCGAAACCTACAGCATGGCAAGACCAAGCTATACATCAATGGTGGCAGAAATATCAAAAGGTTAGAAGCTAGTTGTGGGATTTTGGTTTTGTTTTGTTGGGGTTTTTTCAAATTTTTGATGTTATTTTGAAAATCAATATAAAATTCCACCCTTTCATCTTTAGAAGAGGATGTACAACTAGGATGCTAGATACTAACCTCTCCTGCTTTTGTCGCATTTTGTGTG
Source organism: Strix aluco (assembly GCF_031877795.1). Taxonomy (NCBI): domain Eukaryota; kingdom Metazoa; phylum Chordata; class Aves; order Strigiformes; family Strigidae; genus Strix; species Strix aluco. The sequence continues at coordinate 11,703,731 of NC_133941.1, read as the reverse complement.
ATTGTTTATCAGCATCAACAATGGGGAAATGCATGTTTGGTATTAGTTCTCTTTGGTTTTAATTACACTATTATTAGATTAATAATTTGGATAATAATACATTACATAATTCATATTATTACAATTATTTTTTTACATAAACACCTCAGAGTGCTGGTTGATAAAGCTTGTAGATGATGAAGTGTTGGTGGAAAAAACAGTTTATAGAATTTAATTTATAGGCAGGTCAAAGAAGCATCTTTTACTGATGTGGCTTTGACAATAAAAATATTGGCAATCAGTGTTGACAGTGCCAATGCTCTTGCTTTGTACTTGTCATAATGGTTTGGTTTGGAAAGTAAGGAGGCTTTTGTAACTTTTTTGTGACTGATTTGCGTGGAAGAGGTTTTTAAAGAGCAGAGTTGGTTTGGAGGTAACTCACAAATTTCAGCCTTGAAATGGGAGACCTGTGACATCTTAGTTGTTTGGAATCACAATTCTGTTTGCTACTTTTGCTTTAAAACCTGCATCAGTTAAAGGATTAACTTCTGTACCTGCAGTTACTTGTTTACAGAAAATGTGGATCTGTGTTAGAATGACAGACTCAAGGGTTTTTTTAACTCAGTCAAATACTCCCACGCAGGTGATTGTTGGCTAACAACTAGGCTGCACATTATAGTCTTGAGCATGCTTTATGTTGCACTTTCATCTTGTAAACTTTTATATAACACATATCTAAAGTTCTTGCTAACTTTTGTGTTTAGTCATTATCTTTGTCAGATCACAGTATTTCTATGTAATCCATTTATTCTGGCCAATTGCATGTGTATTTCAAAGTTTGTTTTTTGATTTATTGGTATTTGTTCAATGGATGTACCTTCTGGGATACCTAATATGTAATTCCCCCCCCCCCTTTTTTTTCCTTTATTTTTCCTTTTTTTTTTTTTTTTTTGTAAACTGAGTTTAGAAACTTTTTCTTAAATCTTATTATGGTACTTAAGGTGACAAGATAGGAAAGGGTCATAGAAATCTCTAATTTTTTTTATGCACTCTGCATATGTTGACATAGTAGTTATTAGTGGAAGACGGTGCTTTTACACACAAAGTGGGTAAATTAGCAGTTCCATGGTCGTATAAATTTTACTTCCTAGAGCTTTTATTATAAGTATGCAGACTTTACACTTCTTTAGAGAGCTTCCAGAATTTTATTTACTTGACTCTGATTTAAAAAAAACCCACCAAAAAAACAAAACAAACAAAAAAAGGTAGAGGAGAAATAATCATTATCAGGGTGTTGGTGTTGTCATTAGGGAATTAGGTTCTACTTTCGTATTTTTGCTTCACTGACACAAATTCTGTCTTTGCTTGTTTACGTTATTTTTGCATCACTGCAGCTGTGACAGTACTTGAAATCAGCAGGGAATTCACACTGAGATCGTAGGACAGAATTTTCCTGAGTCCTAAGTGGCTGATGCCATGCCTAAGCCTCAAACTTCTGCATTTCTCAGGGGAATAATGAGGTGTGATTTGTGCGAGAGACAGCTGTGCTGTTTAAAAGGTGCTAAAAGATGCCTTTATACAAGTGAATGTGCACTTCTATCAATATACAGCGTTTTCCTTTAGGAGTCTGAAATAAAATGTACTGTCAAAAGGATAATTTTGCTGGAATAAATTATATTTCCCATGATAAGTCCCATGCTAGCGTATCGTACCAGCATAGTTACACCTCAAAAGCCTTTCAAGTGTAAACCTAGCTCTTTCTTGGGCACAGTGCAGGCTTTTCAAAGACCAACTGTCATTAACAGTGGACAAATATGCAAAGCAAGGTTAATGGGACAAGAGTTAGCACTGAGGTCGGTAGGAGAGGATGCAGTGAAACAGGGCAACCTGGCTCTTCTGGAAAAACTAAAATTGTGGCTTGCTTATTTATTTGTTATTTAATTCACCATTTCAGTCAGTGGCCTATAAAAGGAAAGATACCTTGAAGTTTCTGTATCGGTAGAGATCTTTGGAACTACCTCCAGAAATTAATATAGAATCCTGGTAACTCTCCTCGTTGTCAGATGCAGTTTGGACTTTTTTCTTCAGTGGATTTGAACTCTGTACCCTTACCCCCCCCCCCCCCCAAAAAAAAACCCCAAAAAACCCCCAAAAAAAAAACCAACCCAAAAAACAAACAAAAAGCCTCATTAAACAAAGAGCTATTGATTCTCAGAGTTCTTGAACAAGTTCATCTGAATTAACAAGCCCAGAAACACTCTGCTAGGGGGGGCAGGGGCAGAAATCCCTTTCAGAGACTGATTCTGTGTGATGATAGCTGAAGTGCAGTGCACCCGCTGTAAGAAAACATGTTTTGCAGACAGAGATGCAGAACCAGAGTAAGTCCCATTGCCCTGTTGATCTCAGTCACTCTGTTGATGTCAGTAGAACTGTGACTGTTTTCAATATGGTGGCCTGTACCTCTGTATGACTAATATAATGAAAAATGTCAGAATGTCAGAAAATGGAAGTTGCATTTTTAAGAACAGTTTAAGAACAGTTCCATACATAAGAGCTGTTCCATACAAGAGCTGACCCTGTGTTAGAAAATATACTTGCTAATTAAATCAGTAACTTGAGTTTTGGTGATCCTGAATTCTGTCTTCAAAGTACCATTTATTTGCTGTGGATTTTAGTCTCTATTGCCTGATTTTTCTCATTTGTAAAATAAGGATAGTTGCCCTCAAAGGGAAAATTGGTTTAATTTGCAAGTATTTACAGTACAACTTGAGATTCTCTTTTGGAAAGCAATGTGGTTATGTAGTATACTGCTTTTTAGATTTTTATTAACTTAAACCTATAAATTTAAGTATTCTGAAGTCATTTTAGAGAATTGGTTAACTAAGCAAATAACCTTACACTGCTGGAAATCTGGTGGTTAAGGAATGCAGTTGTAATCTAGGTTTCTTGTCTGTAGGATACACACAAACTGCACGCAAGCTGAAGATTTTTTTAGAGGTGATATTGGTGGCCACTTATATTTTGTTCCTCCAATGTGCTCTGTATTGTTGTATAGATATTTCCGTACACAATTCAAATGAACACGTTAGTCACATTCACAGTGAAGTATGATACAGTAGCACGGGCCACTCCTATTAGTAAAATTTGTGTTTTGAAAGAATACCCTTCAATAAAAACTATTGAGACCTTCAGGGGATTTTTTTTTTCTTCTGTTTTTGTTTTTCTCCTCCACATTTGTTTCTTACTCAGTGCTCCATTTGGGTCTGAATTTTTCTTCATAGGATGTTGTTAGAAGGATATTGTACAATATTTTTTTCACTGTCTGTGAAGTTACAGTAAACCTGGTTTTAATAGCTTTTCAGTAGGCTGGCACGAGCACTGATGTTCAGTAAACATTTCTGCAAATGTGATTTCCATTAATAATAGATACCATAACTAGAGAGAATAACAATATGCGATTAAACACTAAGATCGCCTAACTTTTCTTAATCAGTAATTGTTCTGCTGTGAGAAAGCATCCTCTGGAACTCCTAACTTGCGTGTTGGTATTTTTAGTTAGGTTTTAAACAGATTAGTTTTCCATTTAAGAAATATTATCATATATCCATTGAATTTGTATGTCAGCGTAAAATACCTGATACGGCCCATTAATCTCCTTCTTTCATTTTGTTTATTATACATTTGGCTAAATTGATATGAATAGTTCAATCACCTCGCATTGTGGTTTGTTGTGGTTTCTAAAGTAGCAACAGTTGGTGGAGACTAAGGAACAAATGTGCTGTCTCATAGTACTTAGAGTTTTTGAACTGTCTAAATTTCAAATAGATGCTCTTTTGAAAGGCATAACTTCTTATTACTAAGCATTAGAAATTCTTTCAATGCTGAGACAGGTTTTCTAAGAAAATCCATATATTGTCTGTCTTGTACGGAAGTCTTAGCTCTCAGTGCATTTGAGAAGTGGTTTGGAAGCTTCACATTTAAGTACTGGTCCTGATGGTCATAATTTGATGTATCTTTAAATAATCAGGTTATCTCTCCTCAGTTTTATTTGTTTGAACAAGAACTCTCCCTAATGTTAAAGAATATAATTTGTGATTTTGGTTTTAGAGGAAGTTCCACTGTGCAAGTTTGACATCTTGGCCTCCCTGGCTCTACTCTCTATATGATGCTGTAAGTTCACCCTATGTATTACTAAATAATCTACAATTAGTTTTGTATGTTTTAATATCTAATTACTGTATAATGTAAAAGATTTAATTTTGTTGGCTCGTAAGTTACATTTTAAAGATGTGTATAGTTTTTCCTTTACCATGAAAAGAGCAGGAAGGGCTTCCCCCTCTATAGTTCCCTTGTGCAAGAGCGTGTGTCTGGGGTGGATAACAGAGGGTCAGGTTCCTGCTATGTTACCTCAGAGCAAAAACTCGATCCTCTGTCCCACAGGCTCTGGGTCAGTTCCTAAACACCAGGGTGCTGGATAGTCTAAGGGCTGTCTTTCCTGTTGGAGTTGGTTTACTCTTTAAAAAGTACATATTTCTTTACGTACATATGTGTGTGTATATATATTTATATATACGTATATATAAGTAGGTGGTGTAAGAGAGGCAGGAGTAGGGAGGAGCCTAGTCCTCATCTTGTTCGTGCAGTTCTAGAACTTGAACGGTTGTCTCCTTATCTCAGCTGAGAGTTATAACCACCATGGGCCATTGGTTCATTTTGGCCCCTTTCCCATCCTATTTTGCTCTTAGTTTAAAGTATGTAGATACAAAATGAGTCTGTAAGTACTGTAAGTCTTAAAAGCTAACGTCCACTTAGGGAAAATAGCTTACTCTACATTTTGCTTCCTTTTTTTTTTTTTTCCTAAGAAAACAGAAATACCTATGTATTTAAATTAGGCTTTTCTTCTAACAAAAGGAAACCTTGATGGAAAGAGTCAAGAGGCAGCTACATGAATGGGATGAAAATCTTAAAGATGAATCTCTTCCAACAAACCCAATAGGTATGATGATGTTGAGCTTATGAACTCAAATTTTGGGTTTAGGTGTTTTTTTAAGTTCCTAAGAAAATAAGGCTTAGATTGTAGTTGATCCCTTGCTTCCAGTTTCCAATAAATTTTGGTGGTTGACTTTGACAAAAGGATGATAGAGCTTCTAAAGACAGGAACATCCTCCAACTGTGCCAAAAGACATTCAGTAAAAGAAGTAGAACTGTATTGTGCTCCATGGTGGGAGGAATGTGATGTGTTTCCTAAGAAAACAAGAGCCAAAACTGTACTAGATTTTAAAAACTATTATTACATAAGTCTAAGTGTTAGTATGTATAATCTCTTTGTTCTTACTTCTTACTACCTCTTATCCGACATGAGGGAAAATAGCACCAGTAACCTGATCACAGAAAGCTGGGATCAGATTTCATGCCCTAGCAGACATTGGGGTTATGCCCCACTGAACAAGTCTCTTCTCTCTGCAGGTCTCTGGTATCTACTAAGACGGAAATTTCAGTTGAAGCCTTTCTAAGGCAAAAAACATTCTTTCCTGTGTAGACTCTCAGATGCCTAATAAAAGGGAAATTCAAACTGCAACCTTCAATTAAAGTAATTTAAGCACCAAATGCAGGTCTGGGCTCAACAGTTTTGATGTACATGGAACTCTTGTTTCTGATTTGCCTAAAGTAGTGGTTGCAAGTACTACCCAGCTGCTTTGCCCGGAGTGCTACTTAGACTAAGGGCCGTATATGGAAAGCATGTGAAATATCTGAAAACAAATCCAGTACTTTTTTGGCACTTCTTTTTCTCATGATTCACAGCACACTGATATTTTGCTGACTTTAATTTTCAGCGTTTGAGTTCTTTTAGAGGCTGTGAGGAATGGGATGATTTCCATCTTAGCAAGGTTTTTGTTAGCAAAGTTAAAGAATGGCTACAGTGAAGTCCACTACCGTTTGTGCCTCTTAATACCCAATTGAAGTTGCTGCCTGAGAATTTATTATCCCATTAAAATATTTTTTTTAAAAAAACGCCTAAGTGTGTCTTCTTGACTGAATATTTTTGGATCTAATTTTGGTCTTTATTCAAATGTGGAAAAAAAAACCCTTCCAAAACCTCTAAAAGTGAGAATATACAGAGTATGTCTTTTTCCCTCTCAAAATAGAACAGTAAAGAATACTTTCTTAGTACTAACATAAGTTATATATCTTGGTTGTAATTTATGAAGGAGGTCTGTGTTTGTTTCTTTTTTCTTTAATTTTTTCTTCTCTCATAAAAACATGTCTGTCTTTTTTGAAAAAAAAAAAAATGAGGAAGTGCAAGCATAATGATTACCACCAGTGGTGGGAAACTCATTAATTCACCATCGAATTGGAAGCCTGTATCTGACAGTGTTCTCCAGGGATCTGTTCTGGTTTTGGAATCCATTACCTTACCAGCATTGTTCAGTCTCCATCATTGGTGTTCTTCAAGTGGGGATTAGACAAGTATCTTAGAGGTTTTACCTGTATGTGATGCAGCCTTAGGGCAGAAGGATGTACCAAGATGACCTCTAAAAGTCTAGTATAAACCTAAGTTTTAGCACTCTTATCTGTAACTGAGCAGAAATAATAGGTTTCACTTCTCTCTAAAATTCTAACAGGCCTGGTACTTTCTCATTTCTAGATTTTTCTTACAGAGTTGCTGCTTGCCTGCCAATTGATGATGCATTACGTATACAGTTGCTTAAAATAGGTAGTGCTGTTCAGCGGCTGCGGTGTGAATTAGATATTATGAACAAAGTGAGTATTTTCTTGTCATTAAATTGTTCTCACAAAAAAAAAATAGGAGTAACTTACAATCTGTAACAAAAGTGTATGAGATTTCCAAATAATGCTTTTAGAGAGTGAATTTGGATGTTCTATTTATTTCTTCCTTCCCCTTTAAAAATTTGCTTAGGAAAGAAAGCGCTCTCTCAATACTAGACTTATTTCTGGCAGCAGGCAAGAAACATATCACATTTGCTTTTGTTAGAAATCGTATTTGAACACCTCACAGCATCTCTTTAGCCAAGAGATGGTGCTAGAAGTCCAGTGTTGCTCATAAGCGTCTTAAGAATATCATAACCCCATACTGACAGTATAATACACCACAGTCAAGTAGCATTGTGCCATGAAAACTCATGGATTTTGTAACAAAAGAGAAATCTTTGTAGTATTGAGCTATTGAGTATAAATCTAAGTATTGGGCTGAAAGGGTTTTTGCAAAAATGTGTATTAACTGGTTAGGCAAAAATGTGTATTAACTTTTTAGGATGTTCAAAAACTTTTCTTCCCTTCTTTCCATTGCCATAAACATGTAATGCTCTAAATGTAGGACATTAAAGTTTTACTTTTACATAGTACATTTCTTTATAATATATACTTTCTACTGTAAGTAATATTATATATTATAACTGATAATGCAGCTAAGTGTCAGTCAACCTCATGTTGAATTGACTGTTTTAGGAACAGCGTTTGCAACATCTCCGACAGCAGTTCAGATTGCTGTTCTCTTTTCAAAGAGAAAATGCTGAAAAGAGCCATTAGTATAAATGCAAGATTTAACTGTAAACTTGTTTATGTGTTTGACAGTGGTAGCTGGAATATTTACTATTCAATTCATGAATGGAAAGACAAATTACTATTTTTGTTAATACATTCATATTGCAAAGAATAGCTCTATACATCCTGATTGACCCTTGCCTTGCTGGTTTTAAGCTTGCTGGCAGTGGAAATTTTGCCTGTTTGCCTTAAAAGTACTGCCTGTTTCTGGAGAAAAGAGAACCAGAATATTATTTTAATACCGTTCCTCTTCCCAAAGTTCATGCACCAAAAATCTAAAGGGGAATATACAGAGAAAAGGAGACAGAAAACGTCTCTTCCAAATTCTGAGACAAAAATGGACAGGTTTTCATGTGAGGCTCTAATCAGTTTAAACTGCATTTGTGTTTCCTGACTCAGAAACTCTGAAAATATTCTGGTATTCAGATGCCACTAAGAACTGTTCATGTTCAGTACATTGTATATTTTCTATAAATCCCAAAGACACAGGAGGACCTAAGTTACCCTCATAAAATATAAGGTAAAGTTGATTTTTAGCCTACACCAGAAGGTTTTTTTCTTCATCAACATGTGACATTCTGTGAATGTGTTTAACTGTTCTGTATTAGTGTGAGAATGGTAAGTGCATTATGGGTTTTTGCAATTTTTTAGCAACACTTATTTTGGTCAGACCCACTCTTTCTAGGCCAGAGTTCTTTAATAAGAAGGGGTGCTCTGGCAACATAGCATGTATTGGGGGGTACTTGAGAAGGATGGACTGAACGTGTTTCACTGTTCAGAATGAAATTTCCAGTAATACAACGGATTGTAAGACCTGATCCATTTTCTTATGTCTCTGATAACAGTGAATTATATTGCACTTTTAATAGCTTTTCCTGTTAATAAAGACAGTTAACTGTTTCTGTGCTTATTTTTAAAGGAATGTACTCACTCACAGGTATAACACTTCTGTGAACTCTGCTTGAGTGCTAATTGTAGTAATTACGTTTAGAAATGGAGGGATGGAATTAAGTAGCTGTCTAAATTGGCTTCCGAGAGGGATATAGGAGCATTAGATTATAATTTATGAGTAAGAATGATTTAAAAGAGTGAGCGATAGTAGATGTTAAGGGTTCACTGGTAGGAGAGGAAGGCCAAGTGAGTTCTAGGAAGCAAAATGAACTGATGTATGATAAATAGTATCAGTGTAGTAGAGCAATCTTCCTCCCTCAAGTCTCCAAGGTCAGTAGACAGTGTGGTGAAAGTGTGGGGCAGAACCAGTGTCACCTACAAGGAAGGAACTGGAGGAAGTTGAAATGCAACAACAAGCCCAGAGGATCTGAGTAGAGGAAAGGAGAGAGTAAAGGCTGACATAAGCCTGTGTGGTATCACACAAGTGGGGTGCAGGAGTCGGAGCTCAGGGAGACTCAGAAGCACAAGCTGGGATTTACTCCAGGTTTGAAAAGGATATACACTCACACAGGGACTTGTCCAAGTGAAGATCCCAGGCACAGCATTTTGTTCCAAAATACAGTGGATCATTTTTTGGGTAATTTCACATGCATTACCCTTAAAAAGAGGTAGAAGTAATGCACCGCCTCAAAATTAATGGTAGTGTTCTGCTAAGCTGATTTAAATGCTTATTTTCTGGGCAGTGTCAGTGATGAATTGTTTCATTGTACTTTCTAGAAGTTGTAGAAGAGAAATTAATCTATTATAATCTTTAAGAGAAAGATCAATACGTCTTACATATTTTGTGAGGAAATTAAAACCATTGATCTGAAGTACTGTCAAATTTTAGAAAGACTTAATGAATGCATTTGTACTCATCTACCTTTTCTGTGTTGTATTTTAGAAGAGCAAAGGTTTTTTCTAAATTAGCTCTTAGAGACCTTAGAAGGTTGACTCATTTATTATCTTTGTGTAGTCAGGTCCTCTTCTGTGTGTAGATATTGGGGGGGGGCGGGGAAGTATATAAAACCATTTTGTCTTTCAGATAACAATGTTTACCATAAATGAGTAAAATGCATAGAAAAATATTTATCCTTTGATAGAAAGAGAAAACGTAAGTGACTCCTGCCCAGATAAACAAAAGAATTGGTACAAATTCTGTTCTGAGGGAAGGAGAGAGGCATTTTTATTATTTGCCACTGTGCTGACAAGCGTCTGGAAATGAATGAAATTACCTTTTTTGTTTTTCTTTTCAAGTGTACATCTCTTTGTTGTAAGCAATGCCAAGATACAGAAATAACTACCAAGAATGAAATATTCAGGTGAGTTTATTGCTGTTAATCTTTGGGAGGTTCTTAATCAGAAACATTGTCATGGCAAAACAGGTTAAGCTAGGTTATTTCTTATAACTACTGTGTTTTCCACAGCTCTAATAAAATTTAAGTAAATATTTATAGGGAATTTTCTTTATAGAACAAACAGGTTAACTTGAGCTTTTTTATTAAAAAGTTAAACCTGAACATCACCATGTATATTGTAACAGCAGTTAGTGTGAAAGGCCGTGTTACGCCTCCTAGTCTAGCACCTTGCCACTGAAGAATATGCACTCTGTGGTGACTTTTGAAATATAAATTTGTTACACAGAATTTTTTGTCCTATTATTTCTGAATAAAGCTCGTGAGATCCCAGATTTTATTTCTCAGCACTTTGTCCCGACTTCAGTGTGTCAACAAGCTTCAACAGCAGATTAAAATAGGTGGTATAGATAGGCTCCCAGGGTGTTGTCATGTAAGGAGATTGCCTGTTTGTCATTAAGCATTGTGATACTTCTTTTATTTTAAGAATATATGGTTTAATCCTAATAAATGCACTAGGCAGTATGTTCCCATTATATATTTGACCTATACGATATCTGCCATGTTCAATGATGATAAGACTATACACTTTCTAAATAATTGCTGCTTCTGGCAGTCTTGTCACTATTTTGATCTAGTATAACTAATATCTGTCCATCACCTATGATAATGTGAGGGTTAAAAGATGTCTTGGTGTAACAAAGCAAGACTCCGCACAGTTTTCCTTTATCAGTGTGATAGAAGCTGATGTGGTAATTAAAAGCCATTTCTTACCTTCTAATCAAATAATGGATTCCAGAAACCATGATCCCTGCCGTGTCGATATAATGTACTTTAACAGAAGAATGATGAGAAGTTAGTGTAACAAATTAACATTTTTGATTACTTTTAAAGTTAGATTTAAAAGTAGCAATATAGATGGCTTTACTGGAAATTGCTGTTCAGAAGCAGCAGGTAAATTATGAGTCTATCATGTACTTTTATACTGAGCTGTAGGGTTTTGAGGGAAAGATTAATAATTGCCTTAAGTGAGGTAGTCTTCATGGCATCCTGTCAGCTATCCTCCGAGTAACTCGTCCCCTTTAACAAGCAGCTGGCGAGGTTCATCGGAATACAAGAATGTTTTAATCCTTACTTGTGATAATCTCTTCTTAAATACCTTTTCTGAAGTAGGGTCATAATAAGTAGGAAAACAGGAGTAATTTATGTCAGTGAGGAATACATTGGATTTATAACACTGGACACTTAAATTTCTTCGATTCTGAAAAAATTTGACTAATGATATTTTACATTAATATCTATTTTCTTCCAATTTTTAATAATATAATTAAAGATGCTTCTTTCTCTGCAGCCTAAAGTGGTTCTTTTGCTATGGAAAATAGTTTTAAGCATGGTTTGCAGTTTTTCCTCTGTTTACATTTGACAGCGTTTAGTTTTGTTTCCTCCTTGAACTCTGACAAAATTATTAATCGTCTGTTGCAGTTTATCCTTATGTGGACCCATGGCAGCATATGTGAATCCTCATGGGTACATCCATGAAACCCTTACTGTATATAAAGCCTGCAACTTGAATCTCAGTGGACGACCATCGACAGAGCACAGCTGGTTTCCTGGGTAATAACAGTTAAAGAAATCTTACTAGTAAATGGCAGGAATTTGGTTGTAAATGCATTCCTGTGATGGTGGAATAGTAAATATATGATTATTTTTTTTTTTGAAACATACATCATCATTTTGTTCATGTGAAAAACAGGGAAGTAGACTTAGACTTTTTCAAAATACAGAATAAAATGAAAAATTCAGATAAAATGTTTTTTGAATTTCTCTTTAATTTTTTTAAAATGTGGATTGTGTATAGTTTCTTTGTGTATATACACAAATTCTTTGTGTATAGTTTTGTATAAGCTACAACTAAAATCACAATTACTGTTTCCACGCAGCTTTCTTTGATCATAAAGTAAATAAAGTGCAAATGAAAACCAGAATATATAAATGCAGTTATTCTACTGAAATACTTTTTTAGATTTAAAACCTGAATATGTTAGATGAATCTAAAAATTACTAACATTTGTATTAATCTGATTACCTTTGATTTTATTTTTTTTTTAATTAGTCTGTCTCTCTGAAACAGTAGCAGAATTAACAGTCAAGATGTAAAAGTTTGCCTAATAATGACAGGTCTTGCATCAAAACGTCACTCTGGTAGCTTAAATTTAGTTTTTGTGGCTAGATAAGCTAGATAAACTCATTAGAAGTTTGAGTATTTAAATCTTAAAAATACGTGAAATGACAAACTATTTGAATTTTAGTTTCACAAAATTATTCTTTAAATATGTTTTCACCAAATCATTCTTTTGTGTGGTCCCTTCTGTGCCAGAGTGTCAAAAACTGTTTTTCTGTCCCTTTGGCTGTCATGTCCTCCTCTAAAGCAGCATAAAATAATATGTGGCTGTATCTGTAGCCAGTCCAAGGTTTTTGACTAAAGCATGTACACATTTACTCTTCCATTTTCTCCTGTTGATCATGGGGGGTGGTTTCTGGCTTATCACATCCCATTGAGGAGTGACTTGGAGGGTTTACAGCATATCTGTCACAAGACATGCATGCTTTAAGACTCCCTGAAGAAAACTTGTGGCTTATAATATCTGGAGTTGATTTTTCTCATCCTTATGTGTTTTCTCATCTCTTTTCTTCTGTGAGGGTTTTGAAATATTCATGTTCTGCCTTTTAAAACTGTTAAAGAAAAGCTCCGTTGCTTTGGAAAATGCAGTTCCCTGTTAATCTAGGAGCAGTGCAAAAATCACTTTTATTTCCCTTAAGTAACTTACTCTCTGAGAACCATTTTCTGACTTTTCTTTAACGCACACCGCATTTTATCCTACTGTTGAATGTGCTAATAAAGTGCTTTAGTTTGTTTCTCTATTTGAAGACTGATTTTATTTAATTATTTTTAGATCTGTGGGGTTTTTAGGTGGGAGCTGGGTGCCTTGATTCCCAAAGATTCTTTGAAAATCTAGCTTCAGACTAGTATTACCTTCTTACCTGATGAGTGAGCTGTGTTCCAGTATTTTTAAAAATGTCTTTTCCTTACATGTGGGAATCAACCTTCTATTTTGTTTTTGGTAGGTACGCCTGGACTATAGCCCAGTGCAGAATCTGTGGGAACCATATGGGATGGAAGTTCACAGCTACCAAAAAGGATATGTCACCTCAGAAATTCTGGGGATTGACACGGTCTGCTCTCCTGCCACGGATTCCAGAAACAGAGGACGACTCAGGCCAGGATAGATCGCCGTTGCTCTGCCTGTAATCTGGTAACCTGCTGTGGAGATGAACAGGCAGTAGTCTGTCTCTTAAATGCATCTGCTCAGTTCTGCTTCTGATGCTTACTTAAACTTAAAAAAACCCAAGAACCCACACCCACACACTAAAACCCACCAAACAAGCAGGCTCGCTACATTTGGGTTTGGTGTACATCCACATTACTGTTGTTCGAGGCACATGGAGAACTGAAGGCTGAATCTTTAAAATGACAGCTGAGGAGAGGAGGTGGCATGAGACACCAAGAGATTGATCTGATCCATCTGGACAGACTTGAGACTGAACTTTCTCCTTCCTTGCATAACTTCAGAACATGTTTACTGCTATCAACTTGCAGTTAAAGAAGGTGGGGGGAAACTAAAATTACAAATAAGCAGAGTATAATTTATGCAATATATGTATGATGGTAGATACCAGTTACTTGCTGCAGAGTATTTTCCATAATATACTTAAAAGTGTTTTTGCTGAGGACCCCTGTTTCTAATTATGTGGAATACTTCAAACTTTACGCTCGTGCTGTTTCTTAGATATTTGCTAAATAACCACCGAAGAGGGTACAAGACCGAAGTGTTTCTTCTGACTGCTCCTGTGTTGGTAATGTCAGTGGCAGTGCTGTAGCTGGCAGAAGTGTTCCTGCTGCCTGCAGCTGGAGCAGCTGCATTACAGGATGCCCTTTGAAGGAACCCAGGGCAAGTATTTGGTCCTTACAAGTTGTCTGATCTATTTAGTCTGTTTGACTTTAGAAGTGTTAAAGTTTAAAATATTTATTCAAAATATGCAGGTCAGTCCCAGAACATAAACTACATTGTCATTTACTGTTGAACGTGCTTACACGTGCTTCTCAAAGTTATTTCTGTGAAGATCAGTTTATTAGCATACACATCCAGGATTCTGTGAAGTACGCTCTAAAATACATAACTGACAATTTTTCAGTAGTATTTTTTTGACAAGGGGGAGGCAACATCTCTTTTTTTTTTCTTTTACACTTTCTTATCATAATGTGAAATTTCACATTATCACCCCCTTACCTTACGAAGAGCAAAAGTTTCTAAATAAAAGAGAAATAAAAGGCAGTGCGCTTTTTTTTTTCCCTGAAGTGATGTCTATGCTACAGAAATTGGGTGCCAAAATGGGGCAGGTTTTGCCACTGATTTATTGGGGGGTTTTTTCCCCTCAGAATGCACTTTGATGGAAACTGAAGATTTCTTCAGTATGTGTGTGTACCTACACGCTTGTTTTTCTTTTGAAGCTTTATCATTCACTCTTTATTTCTTCAAGTAAATCTTTGAGAACTTGTATTGTCAAATACACAAACCACAAAACTCCTTAAGATTTAAGACATCAGCCACTGCTTGCTTGTTCTCAATCATGCTGCTACACCAAACGTATGTAGCATGGACAGATCACTCCCGCGAAAGGCCGAGTCAGCTGCTCTCTACAAGACAGGTAGCTGATTTAAAAGGTAGCGTGGTACCTCTACGGCGCAGCTGAAAGAATACCCAGATGTGAAGAGGTGTTGGGTGCTGAAAGGCTGTTAAGGTAGTTTATCATGCTAGGTGTGTAGAAACTAATGACTGTGTAACTCAGGTTTAGTTCTTTGGAGCCTTCTACCTCTGTGCTTCTGTGATAAGTTTTGTTCTCTCTGTAGACATCTTTAATGCTGTGTTTAATTTTGTGTGCAGTGCTCTGACTTGCCAGTGAACTGTGAAAAGCAATACTTCTTTGAATATAATTCTGAACAAATAGAGGGTGAATGATGGCTCATTTTCTTCAAGAAAACATTCTGTATTTTGATTATGTTTCTGTAATAAGCTTTCAAAAGGCTGAAATGATAAGCACTAGTGTGAGAGTGAGACTGTGAAACCTCTGTACTTGGATAACCACTGAAATCATACTTGGCTTTCCCCTCCCACCCTGCACATGCACCCGCACACAGACACACAACACACATGTGTGTGCACACACACATGGCTTAGCTGTAGGCTTGGTTTATTTTTTCCCTCAAGGATACCTAGTATCTCTTGTTCCTGTTACCCTCAGTAGGGCTCCTTGGTGGCAAGAAGTTTGAGGGTGCTTTAAAGTACCTTCTGCTGCCATTTGGTTGAAGTATTCACTGAGGGTGTTGATTAATGAGGCTTTGAAAATGTTTGTTTTCTCAGCTATCACTGAACTTCATTAAGGTCTTTGGCTTAGTCTTTTGGACTGCCTCAACTTAAAATGGCATTATGTTGGCAATGTTTGAATACAAATTAGGCATATTTTTGGTATTGTGTATATATAGTCAAATGTAAACTAATATAATCAAGTGAGATAAGTCAGGAGTAAATTTAGCACTAATTTAATTTTATTGTTGATGATGCTGTCCCATCTGCCTAACCTTCTGTGTGATGTTCGCTATTTTGAAGTCTGTGACACTTTCCAGGTTGAGAACAAGTGTGATTGAGGTTGCCATAACGATGATGAATCCTGCCACGGTGAAGCTGGCCATTACAGTGCTACATGTGTGAGTGCTCAAAATGTACAGGGCAGGTGGGGCATCGTGGATAGTTCTATACATTGGTTAACATTTTCTGTGCGTCTTTTCTCCTTTTTGGAGAGAAAGCTACTGGACTGGGATTGTGGAAAATTATTACCGACAAATATGGGCATCATAAGCTTTTGAGAGCTAAATCACATTTTACAAGAATTTCCTGTATTTACTACATTCATTGGTTGGTATGTAGCTTCATGCATTAATTAATCCGATTGATCTGCTGGCTGCTGCCAAAAAGGGGTCATTTTTTTCTCTTTTCTCCCACCATAATCTCTGCCCTTCTGACACGAGAGCTGGGATTGGTGTCCTGGCTGCTGGTGGAGGGAGGAGGGACAAACAGGCATCTCGTGGGGACAGAGGAGGGACTGCCCTGCTCAGCAGCAGGTCCCGGCTGCATTGGAGTACATGTAGCATAGAATCGCTCGTTTTCAAGCCGTCGTTACAATAGCATAAAGACATCATACAATCGGAGCCTGTAATATTGCAATTTTTCCTATATTTTAGTTTAGTTTTGATGGATAGGTAGAATCACATAGGACACTTGCACACTGGGTCTAAAAGATGTTCAAATACACTACCATTTGTTTTTTAATAATGCTATTTTTGTATGTGCTCCAATTCATTTTGTTTCTCATTGTTTTTTCACCTTTGTTTAATTGCTTTGTAAAAGCTGCAGAAAGGGTAGCACGTTCTCTGCTTTAACTCTTCCTCTGTCTGCCTTTTGAGATAACTTTTCAGAAAAATCTTGTTGCTCGCAAACATTTGCAAAGAATAAAATTCAGTTTGTTTCAAAACTGATTTTTTTTTTGTGATTGGGGTGGGTAGAAAAAAATGTTTAGGTTTACGTTGTGTTTTAAACTGGTTAGCTGCAAAAAGTAATATGTAAGCTGCAGGAGTTTCAGCTCCAAAGAACGTGCAGGCTCAACTGGCAAAGGACAGAGAAGGTAAGAAATAACATGGGAAGAGCGCAGGTTGTCATTCCAGATGTTAAGTCCTTCATCTTGAGCTCTTTTCTCCCTCATCTGTTCACTTATTTGCTTTAATCCACCTGAGTAATTCTTAGCTTCACTCCCAAATTGTTTCCTTCTGCATTAACTTCCCAAGGTCTGAGAGCGCTGATGGTTTTTCCAGCATCCCCTTTATCTCCAGTTTCTCCTACAAAGAGAAGGTAGTAGGTAAGTGTATGAGGGTGTTGGGTGGTGGAAGTGTGGAGGAGATGCGTTGAGGAGAGCTGGTTGGAGGCCTTGGGGACCGGCTCAGTGGAAACCCCAAGGGAGGGAGGGAGGAGGCGAGGGTGAGCAGCGGAGCAGCAGTGTTGGGCTGAGGTGGGAGTGGTGGGAAGAATGTTAAGCTGCATAAACCCCTGCCGAAACAGGGTTAGAGGAAGCCTTAAGTGCTTTAATTTTAACTAGGAAAGCAGAAGAGAAGTCTAGACATACAGGTTCTAGCCACAGAGCTTGCAGTTCTCACAGGGCTGTCCTGTTGGGTTTCAACCAGTAGCACCAGGAATGTGTCCCCATCATCTGTTTTCTTCATCAGTTTTATTAAGAGAATGTTCTGTGAACTGTATTAACAAAGAATCATCAAGATACAGTTTTAGCTTAACTCCCGGTGCCAAAATCTAATTTGCTGTCAGAAGGCTTAAATTCAGTGCATGAAATGGGCTTAATCCTGCTTTGGGGTTCAAAACACCACACATGACTTCATTTTTCTTATGTGACTGTTTTCAAAACGTCCTCCTTGCTGGGCCAGAGCTGAGACCATGTTGTCTGTTTTATCTTTCGGGGGGTGGTTCAGAAGTGGTGTTTGACCCAGAGCTGTTAGGGGAAGGGTGACGGTGACGTGCGTCTGGCCCCAACATGGCAGTTACACAGAGCAGTGTGGGAGCCTGCCTGTCTGCTCTCAAGCAGTTCTGAGTTGACTTGCTAAACAAGATAATTTTTGAGTAAACTCCCTGCTTTTCTTGTTTTTCCAGCATTTTCAAAGCAGGCATAGTCGAGGTGGCTTTGCCAGCACTTTGGCCTTTGTGCCAGAGGAAACCTCGCAGGTACCAGCCTTATTTGCAGATGCTGTTTTCCACACAGACTGCACTGCTGATGCAGGACTTTTTCCCTAGCGCAGATATTTTTGCTCTCACTGAAGCTCTGCAGCATGCCATGGGCTTTCCCTTTCCACTGTATTTTAAGACCTTTGTGTCTTCTGAGAGCTTAGACTCACTGTGTGATGATGCCACTCTGCTAGAAGAGCCCTGCAGTTCTAATAAGCATTATATAAAATCACAAGGACTTTGTGACAACAGCACCGAGTTTATGATAGGTATCACCCCATTGCTGCTCCACAAAGCCACAACCACGTGGCTGACGGGAAGCAGCGGGGAAGGACAGCTTCCCAGCCTCCTGTTTCTTTCTGTACAGCTTTGGCTGGAGGTATGATGCCTAAATGAGGCTCTAGGAGGGGTAGTTTGGGTGATATGCAGGTAGTGGAGCATGCTGAATTGAATTTCAGACTCTTAAATAGCTATTGTCTTACCATGTTATAAAGAAATTATCTAAAATGTCAAAGCTCTAAATCCTTGTCCTTTTGCACAGCCTGATAACAAAGGACACTGTTAGTCTCCCCACCACTAATGCTCTGCCAAGGTAACGTAATCTTTACTGTCCCACTGGAGCTGGAAGTAGATTTTTAAGGGAGGAAAAGGCATTATGATACTTCAGGCAGTCACGCTCCACAGTGTTCTGTAGCATTTATTGAACCTCGTGAGAAAGGTCACCCACCTGAATGGAAGCCCTGGTAGAACACTGGGTACCTGAAGACATTGTCCCCCACTGTGTTGAATCCACAGGGAAATCATAAAGGCTCTGAAATGAAGCATGTTATATGTCTTCCTTAATCTGGAGGAGGTAAATAGAACTTTTAGAGTACTTAGAGGACAAACTTCGCCTGGGTCTGAGTGTCGCGGCCCCTGTCGCCATACGGACACAGTTTGATACTCCATGTACGTTCCCCGCCCCAACACCCTGGTTCCTCGTGTAGAGGAACAGAAGGGGGGGTATTGCCATCAACTACTTGAGCCCTAATCCCTCAAGAGTACCCTTGAAGTTAATGAGCCATTTATGGCTGTACCATATGGGAAAGTAAAATAAGGATAATAATCCTGTTTTATGTTCAACCAGATGAATTCCCCTGTACAACTGGTATTTAGATACAGGCAGCATCACTCTCCCCAAGCTGACACAAGGCCTGGAGTCGGGGGGGGGGGGGGGGGGCGGGGGGGGGGGGGGGGGGTGAGGCGTAAACTTCACAGACTGGCATGATTCATAAATATTTTGGAAGTAAAGAATAATTCCCGTGTGTGCTGGTGATGTTTCTGGCTGTGACCCTGCAGTGCTGCGTCAGTGTGTGCTTTGGGACCACGGTGCAGTGCCTGGCCAGCCCCTGCCACGTCTGTGCTGGGGGACAGGGACAGGGCTAGGATCCATCTAGGCATCCCAGGGCAGCAGAGTCCTTCCCATGGGAGTAGGGAAACTGAGGCCAAGGAAAACAGAACACTATTGTGGCTTGCAGCCATCTGCTGGGGAGCCCAAGGGTGGCACAATCTTTTCTTTACTTTTTTCTAGGTCCTGGTTATTAAAGTGTCCAGAGCAGCCCAGCTACAGGTAGAAGGCTGCCCAGAAGCACAGGTATTAGTCAACATCTTCTACATCCTTTTTATACAAAAGTGTTCACATTACAGAGCCAGTCTTGGCCAGCACGGGTGCAGCAGGATTAGGGTTTTTTTTTTTAATTTGTTTTTATTTTTAAAACGGATCTTCACTATGTAAACCCCAGTGCAAGCCCCTTCTCTTCCTGCCACAAGCAGCTGTGTTTGCCTTGATCATTTATTTTTTTTCCACATGCAGCTGAGCCTTCCAGCCTGTGTGGTGCTGAACCCCTGTGCTTTGGGGGGGGGGGGGGGGGGGTGCCTCTGCTTGGGGAGCCCCTGTTCCATGATGGCTCACCTGGGGAGTGCGGACTCCCACTGCAGCTGTATGTGGGGTGGGGTGATGGAAATGAGCTATAGGTAGAGATTAGATATAGATGGATATCTCTCTCCCCAGACACACGCACACACACATATATATATGAACTAGCTGTGGCTCTTTATATATTTATAGAAATAGAATATATTATATATTATGTTTTTCTGTACATATACATGGCTTTGTATGTGTATATAGGTGTGTACACACAGGATACATTGGGTGTCTACAGATGTATAGATACATAGACACACCTACTGTACATATACACAGACATACATATATTATCTACCTCTCTAACTTTCTATGGCTCCTAAACTTTATATAAATAAAGTATATATTATAGCAAATAATATATGTATACATACTATAAATAGATATATATTAATATTTATTATTCTGTTGTATAATAATATATGAATTTATAATACATATGTATTATACAGCCCCTAAAATTTTATAGGTATATATAGAATATATATTTGTATATATAAAAATATATAATTACAATTACATATTTATTATATACTATCTTGTATTATTTCTATATTTACTATATTATTTATGATATATTATGTTTTTATCTATTTATATGAGTTTAGGAGGCATAGATAGCTAGATCGTGTGTGTGTGTTTGTGTGCCTGTGTGATTGCTAGGTAGATAATTTGTATGTCTCTGTGTGTATACAAAGACCAAGCTGCCCTGGCAGGTGAGGGCCAGGAGGGCGGTGCAGCGGCGCTGGAGTGCGCAGTGCGGAGCTCTGGGGCAGGTCAGGGTGTTATCGTCCCCTCCTGATCAGGCCGGCAGGTCAGGGCTCTGCAGGGGGAATCAGCCATGGCCTTTTCCCTGAAAATGCAGCCAAGCCAGGCCGGCCTCTCCATCGTTTTTACAGATCATTACATCTTGAGAGAATGGTCAAAAACCTCCATTAATCCTCTGAAGCCATCTGCAAGGCAAAGCAGTTTGTTATTTACCATTTTGCGCTTCATAGGTGGTTCCCTGCCAGGGCTGGGGCAGGCACAGGGGAGCAGGAGGGGGGGGAACGGTGCCTGGGACCGCCCCCAATACACAGGGGGGCTCTGGGTGCCCCGGGGTGCTTTGCTCTGCTGAGGGGCTGCAGCCCTCTCCTGCTGTGCTGGGCTCCCAGCCGAGTGGAAATGGCTTCACCCACAGGAAGATGAGTTTGTTTCATTATTCTTTGCAAATTTTTGAGCTATGTTCCCCCAAGGAGAAGCGGGCGAAGGGGAGGCATTATTCTTCAACTCTTTTTCCAACAAACCTGAAGAGTGATGGACTTAACATCAATGCCAGCAGCTGGTTTTGGAAAGCAAAGCCATGTAGGTTTTTCTCATGTGTAACTTTAATTAAAACACATTGAGATTATAGTTTAATTAGTCAAGTAATCCATTGGAGAAGAGTTACTTTACTCAACCATGTATCAAACTGCTTCATCTTGTATCTCCCACTTCGATATTTAAATAGTTTATACTCTATAAAAAGTGTTTATTCAAACACATCGTTTCTCCAGAACTCAAGCTGGTCCTGCCTGTTTAAAACACGCTATTATTTTGTTTTAACGCAGTTTCATTTTACTAGGGTTTAATTTCTTTGGATTACAGTAAAACAGAGACGCTCCACAGACCAACTGGAAACCTCAAGCATACCATGATTTTTAAATGAGCTATTTGAGCAAATGTGCTAACGATGCTGAATTCAGAGCAGGACTGTTTAATTAAGATGCTTTCAGAACAATCTGTTTGTGCTGTTTTTCACAAGCACTGGAGACTGTAAAGGTTTCAAGCTCATATCCTTAAAAATCCTCCCTCCAAGTGGAGTTGGACCCTGACAACAATTTCAGGTAACCATAAAGTGTGATTACTAATATTTTACCACCTCCAGAGATGTTGCCTTAAAAGATGCAGTTTTGTGAAGTGCTCTTTACAGGAGTCTACTCTAGTACTAAATTTTATTACTTGTCTCCCTCCCAAGATTTCAGTAGTTCAATAAATTGCACAAGGAGGCTTTGATTTAATTACATAATTAAATCAAACACCATCCTGTTCTTACGAGAGTTGCCTTATTAACAGAGAAAAACAGCACTTCTTGTCTTCCCTTGCTGTCTTCCTGAAGTTCCCAAGTACCTTCAGACTGATTTATTTAAAGTAACTGACTTTCTAGGAAAAAAAAACCCACACCAAAAGCAGGTGGAAAGTTAACTACATAAAAGCATAAAATGGGGATTTTTTTTTGTGGCACTGCGCTGGCCTTACTGCCATCTAGTGTCGCACAATAAATCCAAACTACTTTATTAGTTACCATGGTTTTGTAGGAAAACTTCAACTTGCACTAAAATTTATATACACAACAGATCCTCTGGGGTAGAGCCATTCCTTTTTTTTTTTAAAGCACACAAAAAAAAGCCAGGGATGTTAATACATGTTCATTAAGACCAGCCAGGAACAGCACTGCTTGAAAAACCATCCTCCACAGCATTAATTGATGGCTGCTGTTCAACCAGCGCAGCAGGAGTTGTGCAAACAACTCTCTCCTTACCTAGTTTCCCTTCTCTCACCCATCAGCTTTAACTAAGTCAAAACCCTGCCTTCTGTTTCCCAAAATGTTATTGATACATTTATGAATTTTGAAGGGGTGAATTACTTAGAATTTCCTTTTGAAGCACATTCAGAGCGCATTTTTAACGTGGATCTGTTTGGACAGAATGGATAATTAACAGAAGCAACCCAGGGCAGATCCTGGTGCGACAGCAGCAGTAGGGATGCCAAGATCCTACAGCGTTATACAGAACTGCAGGTCCGAGAGGAGGCGACAGCCTCCAGGTCTCAGGGCTGTGAGTTATAGGAGAAGTGGAGAGGGGCTGAAGGCACCAACACTTTCTCTTGTTTGTACTCTGAAGGCGACAGAGCTACCGCCCTCAATGCACAGGGTCTGCTCGCACCTCACTGGGAAAGAGAAAGGAGAGGAAGGAGGCAGCAACTAATAGCCACGGTGGGGGGGGAATGGCAGGGACCCGGGGTCTCCTAACATGAATAGTTATGTGTCACACACAAAGTTACAAACACTGTCAAACCCTTCAGCAGTCCTCTAAGGATTGAGTTGCTTGGTGATAAACAACTACTGAAGAGACAAGAACTTCATGATACTGACTTGGCTAAATCATCCTTTTCATCTAAAATTGATTATGGAAAATAAAAATCTTGTAAGAAACCAGACTTGTTTTACATGGTAAGACTGGGAACTGCTGGAGTGAGTATTTCAATCTGGTATCTATTAACTACAAAAAGATTGAGAGCTCATTATTTCTAGCCCCTTTGTCACTCTCCTAGGCACAAAAAACCCCTGTGATTTTATCTAGAGGACAGAAACACCTTTTTTTCTGCTTTTTTTTTTTTAGATACAGCAAAGTCAGAATGAGAAAAATCTTGGTGTCACCTCTAATGCCCCAGAGTCAAGACAAAAGTAGTTAAATACTTACCATGAAAATAAAAGAAAAAGAGGTAGAGAGACTGTGGAATCGGGCAAATAACATTTTACGTGACTACAAAATTAAACTTCTCCTTGCAGAAATTACAAATTAGTAATAGGAGAAAGGTGCTGTCCAAAGAATACGACAGACACTGTATTGGCTGCGACAACACTGACAGAGTATTTACTGGTATCTCAGTTATACTTAGAAGAGGGCACAAACAGTTCTCTACTATTATTCCGTCTTACAACTTTTTCAGGCAACTTAACAGTTCTTCTTTATCCATGTGGTATCCACTCTTCTTCCATTCATCCCGTAACTGCTGTAACGTTGTTCCAATTTCTTTTCCAGAAGACACCCCCATTTTCCTTAAATCATGGCCACTAACAGGAAAAGAAGGAACAGTCCATTGCTGCATTTCTCTTAAAAGATGTTCTTCTCCTTGGTATTTTAGAAGTTCACAAATCTTGGAATTTGTATTAGCTTCCCTAGACTGAAGAAAAAAAAAAAAAAAAGAGAGATGATTCACTATGAAACACTAGAAAACAGCTCAAACTGTGATCAGCATTGTGTTATTCCCATGACATGTTATTAGTCAACCTCTGAACAAGTTAAAACTATGAAAGTGAGGATCTCTTCTGCCTCACAGGTTTTAAAACTGAGTCCTAATGTGGAGGCTCTGGGAGATCCTTGGAGACTTCTTGAATTCCGGGTAATAGCTGTAACCGTTATCTTCAACCGCCAACTGGAGAGGAACTATTACCTTTCCTGCGGGGTGGGGGGGGACAGGCCTCACTGCAGAGGCTGCCATCTCTCGCCTTCCGCCTCAGGTACTGCAAGAAAAGTGCAGAACTTCACCTGGAAATTACTTGAACTTTGCTGTAGAAGAACGTTGCAGGTGGCCTATGCCACAGTGCTCCTCACAAAGAACACACATCGATGCCCTAGGAATTGCACCGGCTCTCAAGGTGCAATTCCAGGAGTTTAATTTCACATAAAAAGGCTGGAGCCTCTTCAGGTCCAGATCCTGTCTCATGTTTTCACCCAGATCAGCTGGGACAAGACAGGACAGGACATTTCTGATACAGGTGACTGAATATGACATTTTTCAGCCTGACTGGAAGGTAGGCTTTTAAATCCAGTCAAAAACTGCTATAGAACACAAGGTGCTCACAGCTGCTAAAAATACGGTGGGTTGGTTGGTTTGTTTTAAAAATGTCTTAAAAATTAATTTAAAGCCTCAGTATTTTGGATGGGAAAGAAAAAAGCTTTTGAACCCAAGTAGAAATGTCTGCTATTTATCCTCCTGCAAAATACTAGAGGAGAGTAATCTTTTTATAACAAAGTTTCTGATTTATGTTGCAGAGACATGCTAGGACATTTGCAATAGCTCTTACTAATTTCTGGTCCCCTCTCCAGAGAAAAAATAAAGGGGAAAAACAAACCAACCAAGCAACCCACCCCACTTTAGTTAACTGGAACTGGTATCACTAACACAGAAGGATATTCCTCCAGTTACTGGGATGACATTACACTGGGAGCAATCCAAATTTGGCTAACATTTTTTGTCAGTACATCCCATCTTTCTGATGAAAACATCACAGTCTTTAAAATCCTGGGAAAAAATTGCCTAAGACAAGAAACAAGCCTGCTGATGAAATGGCTCCTATTTGACCCTTTAAGGCCCTTTCTTTCCACTAGGCACCATCATCTCTGCTACTCCGTAAAACTAGAAACTCAAGAGTTTACTGTGAAGAACAAAAAAAAAGCAACATAAAATACACTTACATCCATTATGAAGTCCTGATATGGTCTAAGTGGTTCCGGACCCATAGCTTTGGTTAACTCTTGTCGGTGTTTCACTAAAAAAAGGCCAAGGTTTTTTTCTTCTTTTGAGATTTTCAGCCTCAGATCAAGGTTTGTGACATCATCCTTCACCTTGAACAACGACGACAGAACAGTCATCGGTTTGGGACACAGATTTTGAATGCTTTTAGTGACCCTGTCAAATTCCTCTAAATTTCCATCAAGTGGTAGTCCTAAAGGGATACACACAAAAAAAGTGCAAGACTCTTAAGAAATGTGGGTGTTAACATAGGAAAAAAAACCAAAAACAAAACCAAACTAATTTCTTTCTGGGTAAAAAGTTTTATCTCACTTCGCCGTGCTGCAGTTCTGTTTGTATATGATATAGGAGTAGGAAATCAATCTTAATTTCACTTTACCTATGTATTGGGCAACATCCAGCTCATACATAAGTTGAATCAAATGATTTACGTGGTTTCCAAGAAGAATTTTTTTCAGTTCCACCCAAATTCTTTCTCCTGATATTCCAGCCAAACCCTTGGCATTTTCTTTAATTGTTTGCAGTGTACTAGGTTCATGATCACCAGGTTTTTCAGCGATTCTTCCATAAAACCTGCCCAAAAAACCACTTCTGTATGTTAGAATGAGAACAATTATCCCATTTAGAATCACAGAATCATTTATGTTGGAAAGGACTTTCAAGATCATTGAGTCCAACTGTAAACCCAACACTGCCAAGTCCACCACTAAACCATGTCCCTAAGTGCCACATCTACACGTCTTTTAAATACTTCCAGGGATGGTGACTCAACCACTTTTCTGGGCAGCCTGTTCCAGTGCTTGACAACCCTTTTGGTGAAGAAATTTTTCCTAATGCCCAATCTAAACCTCCCCTGGCGTAACTTCAGGCTGTTTCCTCTTGTCCTAGCTTGTTACTTGGGAGAAGAATTTTACTGCTATTCAGAGAATAAATGTCATGACAGTGTTAAATATTCTAATTTAAAATACTAGAGGAAACTTAACAATATAACAGTTACAATTCTTTTTACATCACTGATCTCTTTTTTCACATTTCTGAAACCTTCTACAATGCTTAGTTCATTTCTTTATCTAGGAAAGGCAAAACCTAGTACCTCAAATATCTCAGGATTCTTAAATAATCTTCTTGTATTCTCTCACTTGCCTTTCCAACAAATCTAATTTTCTTGTTTTTCAGGTCTTCATATCCATTAAAAAAATCATACAGCATCCCATCCAAACCTAGAAAAAGAAAAAAAAAAAAAGTGAATTTACAAACATAGTTGGCACAACTAAACACTCTCACTTGAAAATACAGAAGACAAGTTGTGTGATTTGACCTGGTTTGTCAGATCATCTCACATGTTTGTACAGACCTTTTGGCTGACAGCAGTACAAACAGAATTGAAACAGACTTGGGAGAATTTACTGGCTTAATTTGAAAAGTAGCATTTCATCTCAATACTTGCTTTTAAAAGTATTTACCTAAGAACATGGAATTGACAGTCAGATCCCTTCTTTCAGCATCCTTTTCCCAGTCAGTGGTGAATTCAACCTCTGCATGTCGTCCATCGGTGACAACATCTATTCTAAGAGTAGTAATTTCAAAATTCTGTTCATGGAGCTGAAAATCCCACAGACATTGTTATTTCACACAATCATGAATATAAATGTAAAAGCTGTATATTATTTCAGCCTCATGTTTGTATACAGTTAGTGTTCAAGCTGGATACACGCAAACCAATGTGTACCAGGTTCTCATACAGAGCAGACGACAATCAAGAAATACAAATATCTGAAAATCATCCTTCCATTATTCATTTTCTAGATAGCCTGCAGAAATCTTCCTGCAGAAGATGGATTAAGAAGCAGAGGAACAAGCAAGGTAGAGGAAGCAAGACTTGTGAAATCAGGAGCAGGAAACACTAGGATCAACTTGCCCACATTATCTGAACATGTGGGTGGCCTACATGATCTTTTCTAGTGATAACACAGCAGCACAAATGTGTTATGCAGAGGTAACACGCACTAAAATATGGTAATTAATTGAATTATACAAACAAAAAGTAATTAAAAAAATCACTCCATACTTTAAAGCAGGTCTCACTTAAACTCCTAGTGTGATACTTTAACAAAGACGGCGCATGCTACCAGTTTTCCATTGGATATGCTGCACATTTACAGATACAGTTAGAAAAGATCCAAGTCAAATCATAAACCAACCCTGGCAGTAATGGTTCCGTGTTTTTCTCCTTTGTTATTGATCAGACGAACACCTGCAGATGTGAACATTTCCTTCATCTCTGCTGGTGTAGCTGTAGTGGCAAAATCTATATCTTGTGGTGTCATTCCACTTAGTAAATCCCTCACAGCACCTCCTGCTATTCTCAGCTCATAATTCTTCTTCTCAAACAATTCTGGGAAGGAACGGAAAACCATTAAGCACTCTCTCAACTAAAAACCACAGCACACTGTCAGCCATAACCCATCATCACAAATTAAAGATCACAGATGTAGAAATACATACTCAAATATGCAGTAAGCAGCAAGTATGTATGTACTCCACAGTTTCATGTAAAATGCACAAATCAGGTACACAGCTGAGCACCCACATGTCTTTTTCCAGTCATTTCTGATAACCTGAATATTATCGGGTTGCTAATTGCTACTGGGGGACTTGGGGCCGTGGAACATTTTTAGCAGTTAGCTGACAAGGGGAAATGGCTTAGTTTACTTATGCCAGAGCAGAGCAAACCATGAATCCAAATTTCTTCAGAAAAAACACCGCATGACAGTTGATTAAACCCGAGCTCCCCCCAGTCATTTTAAAGTTCCAGCAGCTCGAGCTGAAGAGCAGCACACACGTCCCGGCCCACAACAGCCCCCGTCCCCCTCCCTGTGAGGGGATCCGGGGCTGCGCCCGCAGCAGTGCCAGGACGCGAGGTGCGAAGCCTGCATTCCCCACCCGCGCTCTCCGGGCCGGCGTTTGGTTCCTCCTCACGGCCCAGCGAGCGGGGACACTTTGGGGGCTGCTGCTCAGTCCCGTGGATGCCCAGCCCCCGCCCCCGCTCCCCCCCCGGGCCGCACTCACCTGCCACGCTGCGGAGCCCCGGCGTGAAGAGCGCCTGGAACTGAGGGGCCTGCAGCTTCATGGCGCCCAGCGCCCGGTGCCGCAGCCGGAGCGGCGGGAGCAGCCGCAGCCCGGCCCTGCGGGGCAGAAGCAACACCTCAGCCCACATCTGGGGAGAAAACAGCCACACGACGCCTCAGCCGGGCCGCGCCGCGCCGCAGGACCCCGGCCCCAGCTTCCTCCCTCCCCGACCGCCGCCCGGACGAGACCCCCTTCCCCCGCAGCACAGGGTGCCTCGTCGCACCCACCCACCCACCCGCGGGGCCGCCGGCGCGCTGAGGCGGCGGCGCTGGGCCCGAGAAGCCGGCGCTAGGCCCGAGGAGCCGCCGGGTGCTGCCGCCCGGCCTCGCCCCGGCGCAGAGCGATGAGCTCAGCGGCGCGACGCGGCCCGGCCCGCCCCTTCCCCCGGGGGAGGTGCAGCCTAGGCCCCGCTGAGGGCAGGGCCCGGGCCCGCGCCGCGGCGAAGGGAGTCTGGGGAGGGTCTGGGTCCCGGTAGGGGGAGGGAGAGGAGGGCCCGGGTCCTCAGCCGAGGCGGCGGTGAGCCCTCAGGGGAAGCCCGCAGAGTGTCTTCCACCGTGGGAAGCAGCTGAGGGTTTGTCCTGATAAGATACGAGAAACGGGACTTCCAAAAGAAGCAGTACAAAACGTAAAAGATTTACCGTGGCTTGATTTCAGTTTAGAGAGAAGGAGGATTACAAAAGGAAAAAAATAAATGTGTTTTGATAATGACACAACCGTGATGAAATGGACTAATGACGTCAACACACCACTTGGGAGATCAGTTAATCACCAAAACACCAAGGCTGGTGTTAAGCTTGGCTGAACTGCATCCACAGTTGCTCAACTGTGAGAAGCACCTCAGTGTACTTTAAATACTGGGTTTATGTTTGTCAGCCTGGATTGATTTAATTTTTCTTCATCGTGTGGAGATGTACGGACGAGATGCGATAACATGGGAGTCCTGGGGCTTTGGTACTGGTCGGGCTGTCAGTTCTTCCCTCCTCAAAAGTGTAATGTCGCTGCTGTGAAATTGGTGAAACATCACTGCATTTGGCTGTGTTTGGCCAACTGCACGAGGGCCACAGCTCCCATCGCTCCTCCCTGCGCTGCTCCTGGGAGGAGGCATCTCGGGAGGGTTGGAAGGAGCAGAGCCTGAAGGAGGAGCTCACCCACATGCAAGTTAATGGGAGGGTGGTTCCCTTTGAGGCCTGGCTAAATCTTTGTCTCAGTAAAAAGGGTGCTACAGGTGTCTTGGTAACTGGGAAGAAACGTTACACAGATCTATCCAGTACCCAACAAATCAGCACCTCACTGCAGACAGGAGTATGCTTACAAGCACAAAAGGGGTTTTTTTTGGAATGACCTAATCAAAAAAGTCATCTCAGATCTACAATAATATAGTCAGGCCCGTGTTAAGAACATAACCTTTTCTTACCCTTTTTTGTGACTACTGTTTCTTATTAAATTCTTGTTCACCTTTAGAAATTATCTTCTACAGAAACATTTCAATGTAGATGTCAGAACTTGTCGTAGTTTAACCCGGCAGGCAGCCACTCACTCACTCCCCCACCCCCAGTGGGAGGAGAGAATTGGGAAAATAAAACAGTAAAATTCATGCGTTGAGATAAAGACAGTTTAATAGGACAGAAAAGGAAGGGAAAATAATAATAATAACAACAACAACAACAACAATAGAATCAGAAGATAGAAAACAAGTGGTGCACAATGCAATTGATCACCGCTGGCCAACCGATGTCCAGCCAGTTCCCAAGCAGTGGCCCCCGGCCAGTTTTCCCCCCAGTTTTTATACTGAGCACAATGTCCTAGGGTCTGGGATATCCCTTTGGCCAGTTGGGGTCAGCTGTCCCGGTTGTGTCTCCTCCCAGCTTCTTGTGTCCCCCAGCCTTCTCGCTGGTGGGGTGTTGTGAGAAGCTGAAAAGTCCTTGACTTAGTGTAAACACTGCTTAGCAACAACTAAACCATCAGTGTGTTATTAACATTATTCTCACCCTAAATCCAAAACACAGCATGCAGCTGCTAGGAAGAAAATTAACTCTATCCCAGCCAAAACCAGGACAGAGCTCTCTGCCCAGTAATTAGCTGTTTATTCAGAGACATATGGGCTGGCCAGACTTTAGGAGGTCACCTAATTTTTCTTTGTGCCTGATGGCAGGATTTGATTATGACTGTCGTTCCTGATTAATGTGTTAAATTTCTGCACACGTCTTCCCTTAACTTGTTTCCTCGCTGGTACTTTATAGGCTCTCATAGTATCTTTTGCTGTGTACTGGCTTCTCTTCCTCTGCTCCATGGCTTTTTTAAGCGCAGTATCTGAGCTGGACACAGTGCGTGTGAGCGGAGGCTTTATCAGTGCTGTGCAGAGCGGAAGGATTACTTCATGTGTCTTGCAGAGGACAGTCACTTTTTGCTGGCCTGGCGTGCCTTTTACACAAGTGCATGGCATTGTTTATTCCTCTTCAGTTTATGACCCTCTAAAAGCCCAGATCCTTTTCTGTGGAACAGATATCTAATCAGCTGGTAACTGATTATTTATAGCTAGTAATTTACAGTTGATAATGCCTCAATGCAGTTGAGATCTTGTCCATATTGAACTGCACCCAATTTCCACCAATTTGTCAAGAACATTCTAGTCTTAGCCTCCAAAGCACTCACCTCTCCCAGCTACTGTCACCTGCACATTTAATAGGGTTCTCTGTACTTGCAAGCCAGATTGTTCATGAATGTAAGTCATTAGCCACCTTCTCGTCCTTCCTATAACTCTATTACGTGTAGCCCAATTTTCTGCAAGGTCTTCTCTAGGCCCTTGGGTTGGGTTTTGATGCTTGTCCTGCTTGTGAGCCTAAGTTATCCAGCCTGATGATCACAGCTCAAAGCTGTCAGCATGAGGTTAGGAAACTGGTCTTGCTCTGGTACTGGTAACTTCTCAAAATACCACTGATGCTCACATGTCTATATAGCAAAAGCATTGGACAAGGTGGTATAAAACCATAGGGAAAAGCCTGAGCAGTTTTCCAGCAATGTTTGGATTTGATTTTCCAGGGGAAGAACAAATTGGGATGTCAGCAGTGGTTCAGAGGTAGCTGGCTATAGGTTATTTCTCTGCAGTCAGTCATTAAACATTCCTGCTCTTGCAAAGTTATTAGAGAATTATCAGAGTATGGTATATAAATAACCCTCAATAAATAAAGTAAAACCATTTCTGGGCTAAACTGTGTGCTTGTATGGAGCCTTCCATCTTGTGGTTAAATCTGTAGTTCCCTTTTTCAATGCATGCTTGTCTAACTTATCATCTGCCATCATTTCTGAAGTACCTATCACATTTGTACTTGAAAGACAGCAGTTATAAAAGAAACCCACAGGGAGATGACCCACAGGATGTTTGAACAAACGGAGCAGACTCTTAACGGAACTTTTGAGACTCCACAGGTAACCTCCTGGGATATCTGTTGTGGTTCATTTTTGTCTTGTTGTGCTTGCTTTGAAGACTGCAAAGGTCCCACTTTTCAACATCAGCTTTGCCTTACATTGGGAAATGCATCTGGAATTTGCTTCTGACTGGTTGCTTGTGAGATAGTGTGACACGTCAGCTATAAGTAAGAAAATCATTACCTTTTAGGGGCTGCTTTCTTTGGTTTGGATTTTTACTGTCCTTTAAGAAGGAGTATACCCTCTGTGAAGGGAATACATTCTTTACCTTCTGCTTATTACTGTTTACCACATATAACCAAAACATAATATAATCAAGGCTTTTATTTGTCCTGAGAACTTGCTATATCCACTTTTGTGAGGAGAGCAATCCTGTTGTAGATTCTAGTTAACATCTTTACTTGAATACACTTATTTTGATTCTTTTTTCAGTTATTTCTCACATGAAACACAAAGGGTATCACAGACTGCAAGGTGTTCTTATAGGTCTTACACAGCTACAGAAATACCTCTTCCAGAACCTGTATTTTCAATCTTAGTCTGATAGCAAGAAAAAGAAAAATAGCATTTTTGAAAACAAGGCAGGAAAAGATAAACTGAAAAGAAGAACAGGGATAATAATTGAAAACTAATCTGCATTGCAGTAACATTTTATATCCAGTTTCAAATCAGTAAACTGCTGCTCAGAAAATGTTAGATCTGTGTCTAATATGTGCATACTTTTAGACAGCAAAAGCACCTTTGAACAACTGATCTTTAGGATCTTTTCAAAAGTATAGGGAAGGGAATGTTCCCAGGAAGATTCAGAATTCTTACCTTTTGAGGATGAAGCAAAAAAAATCTGTAGGTAGCCAAATCCACTTTAAGTAAATCCAAGAGAGCCAGCTTTTTTAGTTGTGCTAAATGCCAGGGCAGTCCTGAAACCAACATACATTACTCAAGTTAGTAGATTCCTAAGCAGTTGTAAAACATGAGGCTTTTAAAATATTTTTTTTAATAATGTTCTGAAGTGATTGCTTTTTTTTAAAAAAAAAGTGAGTGTTCTTAGCAGTGAAACTAATGAAGCTTCTTTCCCAATGTCTCGTAGTTGTACCTGATGTCTTATTTGATTAAGGCTTTGACTACAGCTGGGGAAGCACAACCTGCCCCTCCATCTCTCTTCTATGCAAGTGGAATGCCCTTTGTTGGGTTCTTGTGTCTTTCTCACTGAGGTACCTCTTTCTCATTACGAGAGCTTAATCTACTTGAAACTGCTTCTTAGCTCTGGTTTTGGTTGTAGGTGGTCGGTGGGAGAGCTGTGAATATTACTGGTGGGTAATGTTACCAGACAGGTAGGATAAAAGCACATGCACACACATCTGTGCAGTTCAGATTTGTGTTCTTGGCAGAGCTGTACTGGGGTTATTGCTAGTATGAAAATAAGAAGGTAGTTTTTCTTTTCAGGGACTTGAAGTTGATACATTTTTCTTTTAAATAGAGAAAAAAAAAAGTTACTTATTTAATAGTCTCATCAGGTAAATGAAGCGATGTTTTCTGAAGCAGGAAAGCAAGCCTGTTGCCAGTAATTTGTACGAAAGCATATTGGAAATGTGTGTCATGTTCTAGTAGTTTTTAAAATTAGTTTTTATCTGATAAAGCAGTTCAGGTGTAGCAGAGATCAGGTGCCATTGTAAACTTGTGTTCAGTCCACATAATACCCTCCAGAATAACATAATCTTGTGAAGCAGAGGACTGCATGGTATTCAAGGGGAAAAATCCAAAAGAACAGACTTTTCGTGAATGGTAATGCAGTAGGAAATAGTCTTGGAGGCATTGTGTAGGCATAAATGTATGGTGTGAATAATAATTACCTGGTTGTTTGTGATTCACATACATTTTGGAAGAACCAAAATGTCTGGCCGAAATGTCTTTCAATAACCCAGCACACGTAAAAGCAAACCTTGACTCCCCAGGAATAATCCATCAGCAAACACCAGAAGTCCAGTTAGCCTTGTGTGCATTTTGGCTAGCAGAGTAGCAGATACATACAAAATATGAATATAGATAATGAGTGGACTTGGACATTAAGAAACACACTGTATTGTAGATTATGTGTCATTTTAATGAAGTCAGCATACATACACCATTTTGAGAAATAGTTACTGTATAGCAGAAGTACTCCAACTGTGATCAATTGGAGTGCTTCCAGTCCCTGTGTTATTTATTGGAGGTTCAGGGAGAACTGATGGGTTAAAGATGCTTTCTCTGCTCATTACCATCTGAAAATATTATGTTTTCCATACAAGCAATTGCTGTAGTGCCCCAGGGAAGCTGGCGATTGAGCTGGGAGGGCGTATTTCTCTTCAGTAAGAACATTTTGGAAAGCTGCTGTTCTGTATTTCTATGTTGTTTATATTAGGTTATACATGAATGATTACACACAGACTTTTTTTCTCCCAGTACTTCATGAAACAATCTATAGGAAGCATAAGAACACGCTGGGTTTAAGCATTAAAATAGTTGTTCGGTTAAATACAAAACAAACAAAATTTTTTCTCTTACACCCAATAATTAACACTGGAGAATTAGCCTTGAGGTGAGCATCGAGACAGCTTCTTTAGTGAGCTTTATTAAAACAGAGACTGGAAAATAAATTCTAGTAAGTAGCCATTTTATATATAGTGGCAGCTAAAAATACGGTTATTTCTGTTCTTGGAGTAAATGGGACTCTACTGAAAGCCAGTATACCTGAACCCGACTCACTGCTCTCTGTGGGGAGATGCTTTAATTCTGTGACTGCTGCTCTGAACATCCACACATGACAGTGTTTGAAACCAGTAGCTTTTTCAAAGAGGTCTGGCAAACGCAAAGGGAGCGAAATGAAATGTTTGCTGGTGGTACTTATATTAAATTTAGCTATGACAAAATGCATTTTCCTGCAAGGAAAGGAGAAGAGTCTATTCCCTGCAAGGTAGCAGTTTCATTCTTTTGATCGTGTGGATATACCATGTTCCATGGTTTGTGTGCTTAACACTTGTGATTGTGTTCATTTTTAGCTATCAGCCTCTGTAAAATGGTGACCAGGCACATATGCTGATACATGGCCATTCTCATTTACCATCTAAAGATTATGGCCAGCATGATGAGAACTTTTCTGATCCTACTTTGGACAACAAACTTGGTTCAGCCAAACATACCTCAAGCTGCAGGAGGTAAGGCATTTTCCTCTACACATGAATAAAACAGTCTGTGGCATGCTGTGAGTACAGGACCACCAACGACCGTGCTGTGTTAACATGCTTCCTGGGATGGTTGTACCCTGTCTCTCATTGCTCCCAGCCAGTGCCTGAGGACACTTCTGCTTTGAGAGGAAGAACCATGAGGCATGTAGACACAGGCTGTGCCATGCCACTTGCCCTCTGGGCTGGACAGTAGTTCCTGGCCTGGTTTATTCAACAATTTAATCCAGCCAGAGCAAAGGCATTTTTCCAGATAGCAATTTTACTTCCAGGAACAAAGCTGCAGTTAGCTGTAGAAACATGGCAACAAAAAGCATCGCTGGCATAATCCTGGTGTATCACAACTTTGATGGTGACATTTTTTGTGGGCATCTCAACAAGGAACATTTTAAGGGTAGTTTGTGTCAGGGTTTTCTGAGCCTTTATGAGGCGGTTTTCCTAATGCAAGGTGCATGCTTGAAAATTGAACTAGTGGGCGTCAAAGGTTGAAATCATGGGAGAAGAGAAGTGGGGACTGACATCCCTCAGCTGCCTTGGAGATGGTGATTAAGGGAGGACAGGCTCTGAAGAACTCTAGAAATGGAGGGGAGTAGATTGATTATTTCATTGCCTTGCTATTTATATGCTAACATCTTCCCCCAGCATGAGATCTCCCTCATTTCCATGTGAGCTCCAGGAATCCCTCTTGCCCTGTCGCTTTAAATTATCATTCCCATCCTTCTATGTTTTCTTCCATTTGTGCTTAATTCCTCTGTTCATCATTTTGTTTCTTCTCTCACATATAACTTCTTGTGGCTGTCAGCCTTCTCTTGGAAAGCCCCCACATTATGCTCTTTTGCAAGCTTATGCTCGTACGAATTCTTCGTACGGTTGATGACTTGATCAGCTCCGTTTCAGTACAGATGCCCAGTGTCTATGTGGCTATAAGAATCCAGTTGTAAAACCTAAACCTAATTAACAAGCCAAGTGTAATATAGCATTGTGATTTTCAAGTTGAAACTGTTGTAAAAAATATTTTTTTAAGCTAAGTTTTAAGTAAACCTTTATTTGATGAAGTTTTGGTTGTTATCTAAAGATTTTTTTGAATATTAGAATCATTTTATAAGAAGCTGTTGAGAGAATATAATATTGAAATGAAATTATTTCCTTGTATTGCTCATTGCTTGTAAACAGTTATTGCTCTAAACAATTCACTGGATGACTGTGTTATGAATATTTTTGTTTTCTCCTTTACAGTTCAGGTTTTCCCACCTGTTAACCTGACCCTTACAGTCTCTGCATTAGCACAAGTACTTTTACACTGGAAACCAAACCCTAATCAAGAACAAAAAAACTACACCATTAGATACGATGTGAAAATCCTAAGCCCTGTGCCTGAAGAGGTAGGATAAAAAATAAGTCCAGTATCATATGCAGGTTAAATTCCTGTTGAGTTAAACATATTGCACCAAACCAGGGTGCAGTAGGCATGACATATTGAATACTTATTCTTTTCTATCAATAACATATACTTTGAGCACTGGCAGATCTGCTGGGACAAGGGTTAGCCTGGGAACTGGCAGCCTCTGCAGCGTTCATATCTTGGGGGGAAGCTGGATACTGGTTTTAAGTGGTATCACTCCCAGTTCAAGTCAGCTCACTTAATTCACATTAATGCCAGGGTATCATTCAAATGCCAGACCATGTTTCATCACAGCTGTATGCTATAGACAAAGTTTTGTTAAGATAAGGGTCCTGCTGTCTTAAACGAGAAACCTTACACACTTCTTGTGTGGATTATTTGTACTCTCTAGCTTTATACACTTAATATAACAGCTAAGCTAGCTGGCTCATTTGCCTCTTTGCAAAGACTGGCTCAGTCTTTGCAGGTCCCTTAATTCAGCTTCCATCATATGTGATGCTTATTTGATACTTTTTTTTTTATTTCAAGTATGATACAAAGAAGACTTACAGTATCCGAACAGCTGCACTGCACAATGGTTTCTCCGCACACGTTCGGACGTTACTTCTCCATGATGACTTTCAGATGAGAAGTGACTGGGTGAAGGAAAAAATCCCGCCTCTGCCAGGTAAGAAGAAATGTAGGGGGGGTTTTGTGTTCTGCCCCATTCTGTGGACTAGACATCAAAAGGTGACAGGTTTAATACTTGAAAAATGCAGCATTTTCCCTTCTACCTGCTACACTGATCTTACAAAATTATTTAGTTCGTGCCTTTCGCTACTGCTGTGAAACCTGAGGTACAATCTGGAGGTGCAGAACATGGATAACCCATATACAATTTTCTAAAAACTCCTTGCTAAGGCTAAGATAACCTACTTTCATACATTCTAGGATATTAAAAGATCATGTTGCCTTGGTGCACGTGAAGTATGTAATGGTGCTGTGTGGTACAGCTTTACTTACGCTGTTTGGGAATCTTCATCCAGCCATAACTGAGAGACCTCTGTGATAAGGAAGAGAATTGGATACAAGAGACATAGATATAATGGACCAAAGACTGTAATCAAAGTGTTTTAGCAACATTAATTTCTTACGACTTTTGCAATAAGGTTTTTCTTTCTGCTTTATAATTCCTTGACTCTCTAGGTGCTCCAGAGACATCTGTCACTAATTTGTCCTGTGTTACTCGCATCACCATTTCTAGTACTGTTTCTCTCCATTGCACTTGGCTTCCTGGCCAAGGGGCACCTGAAGATACCAAGTACTTTCTATTTTACAGGTTGGTGTTTTCTCCCATTTTAGTCAGCAGTGAATTTCTTTAAGAGCATCATGTCTCACAAGTATTTTAATTTAGGTATGAGATATACACTGAAGAATGTCAAGATTATATCAAAGACAAGTGGAACAGGAATACTGAGTGCAGATTTTCAGTGACTCATATTGATCCTGAAGAGGTTGACAATCTTATTGTAATACACATTAATGGGTCTAGCAATTATGCTGCAATCAAGCCTTTTCAGCAGTTATTTAACCAAAATGCCATTGGTGAGTAGAAATACATTTTAAAAAAAAAAAAAAAAAATATCTAGCAGGATTGTCAAAAGATCTGTGGGAGAATACTACTGGATTGAATGGTTCTGAATGCAGGTGAAAGTATGTGCTAGTTTTGCATAGACATCTTAATGAAATTAGAAGAGATTAAGACAGAAATGGATGGTTTTAACTAACTTTAATTTTATTAGTTTATTTTAAATTATAGAATGACCAAAAAAAAAGTTAGGAAGACAGTTAGTTATTCTGTTTGTTAGTCAAACCATTACTTCCAATATTAACTTTCAATTGATTTAGTCAATATACCTTCAAGTACAGTTTTTGCTACCTTTTATTTTACAGCCTTTAAGTGAAAAAAACCCACATGATATTCAAGATAACCATGCCCTTTTAAAGAAAGGCATTAGACTGTCGAATAAAAGGTAGTATCAGCCATAGATTCTGTATCATCTTTCACCTACCCAAATAATTTCTTTTCCTTCATTAACCCCATGCCTTTCACTTTTTTTGTAAACAGGTAACATTTTCCTAGCTTCACTAAGATAAAACAGTTGCTGTATTTCTTAGAAATCATCCCCATAGTAGCTGCTGATCCATTCATTTGAATTTGTTCCAGCTTTCAGCAACTTTCTTGGTTACATCTGGTTTTTTTCCTGAAAATAAGTTTTTCTAACTGTTCTATTATTAATTTAATGCTTTTGTGAAAATTAAGAAATTCTTCCCCTTCCTCAGTCTAGTTTTCCAAAACTTTTAAGTGGATTTTTAAAACTGTTTTCCTTTAACTGTTTTCGGCAATATAGTTATTTCTCCTAAATTCTTATCTTTTCTGTCCAATATGTGTAATAAAGTCAAGGATTATAGGTCCCGCTTGGAAACACTATCAGGTTGTAAAATGCTCTGATTGTTAGTATTTAAACTTTGCTCTATAAATAACTTACCAGTACAGTTTTCTTTTCGTAGAGAAAGTGAATGTTCCCAGAAATGTCACTGTATTCTTAGAGCAAAACGATCTCCTGGCCACATGGGAGAAGCCAATTTCTCCTTTTCCTAAAGAATGTTTTGAGTACGAATTTTACCTCTTCAACTTGAAGTCAGGTAACAAGCAGGTAATTGCTTCTCTGATGCCCAAGAATTGCACAGTATTCCTGTCTCTGAGCTGACTGTCCTATATAGCTAGAATTTGCCTTTATGCAACCTGCTGAAAAAGTCTTCATATTCATAGATATGTTACAAACATTAAAAGATTTAAGATAAAACCTTCTATTAGTACATTTTTGAAACTGGACTTTTGGTGAAACTTGTGTCCCATTTGTGACTAGGGTTCAGCAAAATCAGTGTCTCATCAATTTTTCGTATTTTTCCTCTTTTTCTGGATGTCATTTATGTTTGCAACAAACTATCCCCAAGTGACCTAGGAAAACAGAAGGACGAAAATTGGGAGTTATTCAGTTTTATGCATCTGGGTTCAGAACAATAGGAGGATGGATAATCCTGAAAATCCAGCACTAAGTGTCTTAAGGAAGAATGCAAAAATGAGGCATATTTCAAGAATGTGGCTTGAAATATTGGTGTATTATGAGAGAAATGACACCTATTGAAATAGAGATCTTACTTCAAAAGCAAGGCCAGATGCTCACAGTTACTCTAGTAAATGAGTTTTTAAAAAATAAAAAGATAAACATGATTAAAGTTTGTTTTCTGAATTGCTTAGTCTTAAGTAATCTACAACTACAATATTGTTTTCCTAACAGATACTGAAAATATCCTCAAACGACTTCAGATTACGGATTGATGTTACCAGCAGGTATTCCATACAAATAAGAGCGAATCATCACATATGTTGTATGAGAGGATTTTGGAGTGACTGG
Organism: Strix aluco; assembly: GCF_031877795.1. Lineage (NCBI taxonomy): Eukaryota > Metazoa > Chordata > Aves > Strigiformes > Strigidae > Strix > Strix aluco. The sequence continues at coordinate 11,664,067 of NC_133941.1, read as the reverse complement.
AGTGAAATTATTTATGTTGGTAAGAATGACATGCTTCTGTCTTGTAATGAATATTATTACGTTTCTGGAAATCAAATGCTGCCTAATCATAAGCATGCACAACACCAAGTAATTTTAATAGAAGCCAGAAAAATAGGTATTTGAAGGAAGAAACTGACTTGTTAATGCCAAGGGGAGTTAAATCGGTGTTCCATTAAAAATGAAAAAATTCTCCCAAGCAATCTTTCGGATATATGGAGGAATTTTTTAGACAGTTTTTGTTTTTCACATGCTTATGTTTTCAGAGACTGCTTCAAACTAGCTTAAGGCTTAAATTCTAGGTAAGGCCTTTTAATTGCATTACTTCTTTAGTTTTCACATGTGTTTCCCTGGCATGCATTGTGATATTTGTGCTGGAATTTAATGTGAGTGATAATGTCAACTATTACTTTATGGAAGCTATCTGAACTCTTAAATGTTGAGGGGAAAAAAAAGAGCATGGTTTTAGCATCTTTGGAACATGTTAATTTGCCCCACTTTGTTCTGTATTTCCTGCTTGCTGAACATGTTTTTCTGGAAATAACAGTTTCTTTATCACAGCACGTTATCAACTGTTTCTTCTTAGACATCCTCCTTTGCTCTTATCTTTTGAGTTTCTTAACTTCCTGGTTTTCACTTAAAAAAAAAAAAAAGACCTTCACACTCTCCTGTTTACTGTACTTTTCCTTCATATCTATTTGCTAGTGAATGCAAATCTGCTGATGTTTTGCCTCCTCACTCTAACACGTTCCCTTGACCTTCCCACCTGGCTCCATGGCACTGGAAAGCCCTTGGGAAAAGAAGCTCAGCAACCCAACCACTCATCCAGGGCAGAATGGGGCTGACCAACATCTCATTAATTAAGAAAGCTGGGTTTGTTTATTTAGCCTCATGCACTCATCTGGGAAATATTCTGATGAGACCAACTTTAAGACCAGTAGACCTCTTCTGTGACCAGTTCTTGAGAAAAACACTGGCCTAGACTGTCCATCCTGTAGCAGCAATCCTCTAGCTGTTAAAAGCTGAAACACAGTTCTGGATCCTTTCCTTGGGCAGTGGTGATCAAACCCTGTGAAATGCAGGCATACGCTGCCAAAGCAGCATTGTAAAAGTGCACCTTGATACCATCTGTCTCTAAAAGGTTGTTTAGAAGCATTGCGGTCAAACAAAACTAGGTAAAAAATCATCAGTGCAGCTGAGTGGGCTGGACACCTTCATTAACTACACACAGCAGCCCAATATGAATCAAATCTTTGAAGCTGCAGGTACATGTGAACAGCCACTGCCAGGGTTCACAGCTTAAAAGATCCACAGGTCAAGTTTGGGGCTGAGATGTACCTCACAGCACATTTGTCCTGTTCTGATTCTGCTTTCCCAGCAAGGCTGAAAGATTGGAGGGCCTCCCTATGTCAGCCAGAGCACTTTTGGAGCTGTCTCTGCTGCACAGTGTGATGATGACTGAGGAACCTGGAAACATCACCGTTATGGGCACCTCTACTTGTGCACTGCACGTATCAAATATGGAAAATTCATTCTGGTGATTAAAAAGAAAAAAAATCAGTCTTCCATAAAAATTTACTTAAATCTCAAAACTATCCAAGGATAGGTCCAATTACTTCAGTTTTTCTTATAAAAAGCAATTTTTAGAGGCTTGTTGCAGTTCACTGACACAATACGGGTTACTGCGTAGGTCGCAGGATTTTGGTACAAACTTCAGCCAGTCCCATTAGCATTGCTGTTAACTTGCTCTGTGGCTCTGAGGAAGTGTCATCTGTTCCCTCTGTTTCATGTAGGACGTGGACACCTCTCACCAGGCAGGTGCATGGGCTCGTGCTGGTTCTGTGGTGTGGCCCAGTACCTCCGGGCACCTCGGAGAGAAGCCCGAGGAGAAGCGCCCAGGGCAGGTCCTCAGAGCCACAGCACAGCCTCTGCCATTGCTGCATGTCCCCCACCTTACTCTGAGTTGCAGTGAGACTTAGTGTGGCCTGATCATGCCTTTTTGAGGCCATTGCCAACTGACAAAAGATGAAAGAGACTTAGGACCCTTCCATTTTTGGCTTGGAAAACAGAGGCACTTCCCAGATGTCACACTGGGAGACTTAAAATTGGTTTATGGGACTTAACCATTTTCCACAGTTTGCTGCCCCAGTCATCCTCAAGACTTACATGAAGCATAACCCATGGAAAGTTGCATCCTAAATCTTATTTTCTTTAAATAAAAGTGGTAACCCTGCAGGCAAAATAAACCATCCTAACCCATTTGCAATTGCGAGGCTGACTGTGTACCCCCGTCTGGGTGATACGGAGGCACAGGACGGGTTACACAGGCTGGCTCATGGTATCATCCATGCGCTGCTCTCAGGGACTGCCCTGCAACCACAGCCCTCAGCAGAGACAGCAGGCTGAGCTCCTCATTTCTCAGAAACAAATCTAGCCACAATTGAATACCATTTCGTCTACAGCACCAATGAACCCAACACTCCTGCTGCTGGCCGACTTATGTCCTTTCAATTACCTGGTAATGGCAGTGCTGACACCTTGATGCATAGGACAGGTAGTTATCGTAAGCACACACGGACTTGGCAGCCTTTTGAAAACACAGTTCAATGTAAATGTGTTTGTTATATGGCATAATGTGACACAAAATAATGGTTGTGGTCACTGAGCAATGCCTTTTCAAAACAGAAACATTGACCTTGATAGAAATACCTGTGGCTGCTCACAGGCAGAGGCAGTAGAGAAACTCTTCCTCAGGAAATGTATCAGCAACCAGCTCACAAGAAAAATGAGGGCTTTCGATGTCTTTTTTACAGGCAAATTTAGGAAGCCAGAGAAATCCATTTCCTGTCTAGAAAGGATTAACAGAAATTAAGAATGGTTTAATGGGAAACAAACAACTTGTGCCTGAGATTATTAGCAAACAGAGTCTTTGCCGAGTACTAGTCGTGCGCTCGCTGTGTGGCATTGTGTGTCTCAGGATGGCAGCTAACAGACCATATCATTCTTCTGGTGGGCCTGGCTCTTCATGTTTCTTGGCTTGTTCTCTCCTTCACGTCAAAATGAAAGAAATTTATTGTTGAAATTAGAAAGTCAGTTTCATAGATATTGTTCCTTAAGCTTTGCATTTTGTTTCTACTTCTAGATAGCAAGTTTTCATCATTTACACGTTAATTTGTGATCTGAATATAATCACGTAAAACATCTGATGAAATCTTTTGTAAGAGTGTGTATAAAATGATCTGCACTAAAATATTTATTTTTTTCTTGAAATTCAGGACAAAACAAACTGGAGAATCCCGTAGCCTGGATTCTTGCTGTGCTCTGTGTGTCCACATGCTGCACATTCCTGCTCATTGCTATAATATGCAAAATGTAAGTATCATCTTCTTTTAAATTACAATATAACTAAGGACTAGCCGTTCAACAGATGTGGCGGGATGTTAAAAGCGTTGCTTTATTGTAAGAAAGGGCACTGAGTTTGGTATTCAAACATAATTATACAAAGCAAAAGTACTGAAAAGTAATAATCAGCCTCATTAATTACCAACAGTAACATTCAGCAAAATTGGTGGGGTAAGAGGGTTATTCAATTTAATCTTAAACAACAAAACCATATACTGAGGTGAATTTGTTCAAAATCTTTGTCCTTATCTCGTTTCTTCACTTAAATGGATCTGGTCGGGTCAATGATTTCCCCAGGAGGTCTCTGTCTTTAACCCTGGTGAAAGCTGCTGAGAGCATCTTTCATGGCTAAAATGTACAGGGCAGTATTTTCTCAGTCTTGTCTGGTTCAACCTGCAGACCTACACTCTAGCTGGGGCCCTGGGCATGTAGTCTGAGTTTCAGTTGGCATCAAAGGAGTGTGGTAGGTGCTCTGAAGAGGTAAAAATTCACTGCTTTTGTGCTTGCTGCTCCTCTTGACCTCTTAACAGGAGCAAGTGCATTGAACTATTGTTTGCTTTGAGTTTGTCAACTATTTGTTTAGTTTACTTTTAATTACTACAGAGGTTATGGATGCTGTATAGTAAAGTTCACATAGCCAAACTTCCCAAAATGTGCTGTGAAGAAACCCAGATACACTTTGGATTCGTGTAGCTGCGACTAGTCAAATCCTAAGTAATAACTTAAAGAATCAATGTAATTACAAGCCTCTCCCCTGAAACATGCATCAAGCAGCAATTATGAGTCCACAATAGCCACAACTCCCAGTAATGTAAGTGCTGTCCTCGACTCTGCTAATTTCTTATTAATTTCTTTAATGCCTTTTAATTTATTGTTCATCCTGATGTGTCCTTGGCTGTTTTCCTTTCCATACTGCAGCTCCTTTATCAAATAAAGGTCTTGTCTACAGGAATGTTACATTAGAATAACTGTTATTAACTCTCCCTAAAGTGTCTGGTGTCTATGATAACCTGTTCTTAAGTCAATTTAATTAGCACAGCAGGTCTCAATAAGCAATCCTTTTTGGAACAAGATAGATTAACTCCCCAAAGAGTTTATTCATATTGTGCTTCATATGCACTTGTTCCTGGCTATGCTGCCTTGATGTATTGGTGGAAATCCCCAAACTGCTCTTACTCACGTCACTGATTCTTTTATGGATTGACCTGTCTGTATAGCTGTAGGTCCTCCACTGCTCCAGCAGCATCTTCATCAGCTCTCTCCTCTCTCTTTCGGACAGCAAAACACCAACACCAGTTAGTAGCAGTCATACTGCTCCATGTTTTCCTGTGGAGTTCTGCAAGTGTTTGGATATTATGCAGTTACCCCCTGTGGAGATCCTGTTGTAAAGTAGAGTTGCTAGCTTTACTCCACCCTTCCCAAGGTGCTTCTTGCCACTTCTCTAATCCCCCAGCCTGTACTGAGAGGAGGTCGGAAGTGTAAGAAGATGAAACACAGTGCTTAGCCTGCTCATTTTTTGTATCTGCAGATATTAAAAAAAAGAAAAATAGAACAGGTTCCCTAGATTACAGTTTCATTAGTACTCTCAGTTTTTACTGCTCCTGAAAATTCATGAAGTGCACCATGCAATTCAAGCCACAGAATCATTTCAAATTTCGTACAATTTGAAGCCATTATAAGAACGTTCATTACAGCAAAGAGTTCTAGCAATTTCTCTGTGTGCTTCCTGGTGATTGCAGTCATCAGAGATACAGCCCACAGTTTGGGAGATGCTACAAGGCAAAGGAGCCCTTTGGGACTGTTTGGATAGTCTTATCCCTTCACTTACTTGCAGTAGCTGATGGGGTTAACCGTCTTGATAAAAAGCACAATGGAACGTTTTCCTAGTTTGCCCTTTGTCTCTATGAATGTATATCTTTTGTACTTCCTTACGCTGTACATTGGAATAACATTTTCTCCTGGAGGTGAGCCCACAGGAGGATGTAGTTAATAACTTGCTCCCAGCTGCTCTCCACTTCATTGACATGAGGCCAGTCAGTAGCTGTCCATACCCTGAAATCAGTGTGGTCATCCCGGCCTCCACCAGGTAACCCTTTCTCCTCTGCACCCCACTCCAGACCACGAGCAGCAGTCACCAGCCACCCGCTACAGGGAAGTCATTTGGAAAATGTCACGGGAAATCTTGGTGGAGGCAAGACACTAGAAAAGGCACTCTTACTTACTGTGAAAACAAATATTTTATCAATCTCATCATAGCGGTTAGAAGAGGGAAAAGAAGAACTTGTTCAAGTACTTATTTCTCTTTATTTATCTTTGGCCTTTTCATGTCACAGCCTGTGGGAAAAGTGGCAAATTTCAGAAAGACAGACACAGCACAATAACTGGAGGCCCTGAAACGCTGAGTTAAGGCACGAGGGTCCCGTGGGGTGTTTCCAAAGCCTGAAGGTCCAAGTAGCGCTAATGGAAAGGGCCGTGCTCTAACCCGTGTAGAGACAAGCAGAGATAACTGGAACACTTTTTGTGACAAGATATTTAATCACATAACTCCAACTTTTCAGTGTCCTGCAAAAAAGAACAAGACCATTCTGAGGGCACCACTGTCACCACCCCCACCAACGCCTCACTGCAAAGACTCTTGCACCTGAGGGGCAAGCAGCCCCCTCGAACACGTGTGCTTCTGCCTCATTCTGTTGGGCGTTTGTACACCCTTCCTTAAGTGTTTCTGTTCCAGAAGCAACATGTAACTTATGCTTTTTGCTGACTCAATAAATAATTTTGATATGGCTCCATCACAATCTTTTATTGACAAACAGCTCAACTAGAAATGCGCCAATTCCAAATGAAACCAAATCTTGTTGGTTATATTGCACAGCAATCCCTAAAATCAAAACCGCACTCAGAGCTGAAATAAGGTGCAGGTGAAATCCTGTGGCTTCCAGGGCCTTCCTCCTGAGAGGCTTGGGAGATGTGAGGGAGTGCAGGAGCCATGAAGACAACAGCAATTGCAAAGCTAACGTGGATATGGTCACAATGACCTAACCCTTAGCAGGAAATTTGGGAAGAGTAGAGATGATGCCGAGTGCTGTAGTGTTAATATGGACACTCATCCTGGTCCCACTCCTGAGTTACACCAGCAGCCACCTGCCTGTCCTACTCTGCTGGTGGTGGCCGCACAGCCTGACTTGTCCTCTGCAGCCAGCGATGCTTGGACTGCATTCAGCGTGTCAACAAAGCGGATGCAAATGTCTCCTAAAAACAACTCACTTAGACCCTGCTTTTCCTCTCTGTGTTCCCACTTTTATCTGTACACCTCCATCACAGACCCTTGTCCAGGTCCAGCAGCGGGGAGACATCCCATAGCTTGCTTGGTCAGGTCTATCGTGTGAGCAGTGGTATGGCCCTTCCCTTTGTCTCATAATTAATTAAGCATCAATGTCTCCTTTCAAGGCAGCAGCAGCTCAGCCAGGAAGGTTTAGCTCCAAAGTGATAGTCAGAAAATATTCCTTCTCAGCTCCCTGGTGAGGAGGAATAATAGGATAAAAGAAAACTTGACAGAACTCAGAAAGGTTTTGGAAGAAGAATAGTTGTAAGAACATAAGCACTGAACTAACCAGACATCAGCCAGGAAAACTGTCACAAAATGAACAGGGCAGAGGAGCAGATCTGCCCTTGGTCCCAGCAGCGAGGGCTCCAGACCTTGGCCACGTCTCTGCTTCACAGATGTCAGGCTTGCTCTGCAGAACAGGTGCCGGATGATAATTCTGGGCTAAATCATATAATCTTCACTCAGGTCAAGTTCTCGTTAAAATCTGGCCCTATTTGGACATTGTGCTATCCAGGGGTAGAGATAGTGAACGCATTTTGGCAATTGAAATGTGAAGTCTGTACTCTGGGATATATCAAAGACAAGAAAAAGTTCCCTCTGCAGCACTTGCTATCACAAAATTACATATGCCTGTGTGCTTGAGCCAGACTAAAGAGTGTCAGGCAGGGAAGGAGTATCTCAAAGGGTGTTAGCAGGATGAGTTATTACACTGCTAAGCAGAACCGTTTACTGTCAGCCATCTCTGGTCCCATTCCTTGCCTCCTCCTTGTTCCCTCGGCACACAATTATTTGCAGTTGTTCTCCTACCACGAGATGCTGGCAGATTATGTCCAGAAACCAAAGTCTGAGCAAGAGGCAGCCTGTCTTGACTGTCCAAACAAGGTACATGACAATGCAGCCCTTGGGAAGAACACGAGTGCGAACAGACAGATCAGAGTAATTAATTTCTCTCCAAGACAGGCTGTTAAAAAGCCATGGCAGCGCCCCTTGGATTGGACCTTCTTGCCCGGCTCTTGGCTGCGATGGGAGAGGCTGATGGGGGAGAGCATGAGCCCACCACCTCTTTGCCATCCACATGTCCCCGGGGTTCAGCAGTGTCCTGTGAGGAATGGCACACCTGCCTGGTCCTTGGGGTGGCTCTGGTGGACCATTATCCATTATTTTGACCCCTTTTGATTTGCTTGTTTGTTTGCTTGTTGGATATGTCATCCAAAAAGCAATCCTTTCACATCCCTCCACTACTGTTTTTTGCAGAAACCACGTATGGAGTAAACTGTTTCCACCAATTCCATCACCCAGCAACAAATTCAGAGATCCCTTCCCAAATGACTATGAGGTAAAATAACATTTTAGTCGCTCTTTTTTTTTTGTTGTTTTGACTAGAAGAAATGGTTGTGTTTCTGTGCTGCTCTTGCCTTGTAAGGCTGTGAACATACAGCTTGTTACTGCTCAGTTAAAGCCTTTTGACCTCTTAGAATTTCTAATATCCATATTAAATGTGGACTATGTTGTCAAACATGTTGTGCAAAACATGCCAAATGGGGAATTCGTGGGTGCAGTTAACATAACAATACTCATAGCCCTGGCTATAACATCGAGTTAGCCATCAAATTTAGCAGTTTGTGAGGCTGTTCTTGCAATCACAACTGCTGCAGATGGTTCTCACCTGGCTGCGTGGCCACCTCCTCTGCAAGGACACAGCTCAGGCTGCAGTAGCTCTGGATCTGGCCTTGTTTGTAGATGAAATGTTTTGGAGAGGGTTAAAAATGAACGAAAGGATTAAGTGCTATTGTCGAGTGCTTTTCTAATTCGCAGTGAATTTCAGGGACACGGTGCCCTACCTACAGCTCTGCCTTTTGTATGGAAATGCAGTTGCTTCTTCCACTGAGCACAGCCAGGCAGATAGCTGGAGGTTGACTCCTGAAGAGCTGATTTATTTTGTGAAACCTAACAATGGGAAATGTTTTGGTCCTACTGTTAAGCTGGTCTTAAGCCTTATTATGTTTACTGTTACTTCTTGATAAATACATTTGCCTTGCAGATAAGATAAAACTTCTCATTGTCTGCTCAAGGGAAGTGCTGCTCAGTAACTTGATTTTAATTTGTCCCCTTAGAATAGGGGTTTGATTTTTGGGGTATTGTTCTTATTCCATGGTCCAGTCAAGGAAACAGGCTTAAAAGATTATGATATAATGTTTGTCTTTAATTAAAGTCACTGGTGTAAAATAACATGACTTAGGGTATCACAAATAAAAATATGAGAAATAGCAAATATTAACACTGCAGCTAGAAAACGTGAGCTCACAAAGGCTGTTTCACATTATCAAAAGCAGCACTGCCTTGTATTTAGTCATCTCTTTAATTAAAGTGAGCTTGGCGCTGGTGGACAATACCGGCTGGAGCCTTTCTGCTGGCACTGTGGCCACAGCCCTGGTGTCTCTGCCAATATCACCGGGAGACTGAAATCCCCAGCAGCTGTTTGTTGTGGGCATTCAGTTCCTAAAATTGTAGCGCAAACAGAGGCGTGAGGTGACGAAAGCCCCACACCGTGGTGGCAGAGCAGCCCGTGGGAACCACTCTGCTTCCTCCCACCCCTGCGAGCTTCCCAGCTGCTGAACTACTGCTTTCTGCTTCCTTCTGTGAGTCACCCCAGCCTGGCACGCCTGCTTGTGCAACTCTCCTCAGTCCTGAGGGGCTGAGATGTGGCCCCACAAGTGGGCTTCGCTGCTGTGTATTCTGAAGAAGTTGAGTGTGCCTTGTAACGTGCCCTCCAGCGGCTCTTCGTCCTTGGCTACAGAGGGGTGTCTGGTGGGCCACCCTGGTCAGCTGTGTTGTGCTAAACTTGACAAATGGGAAAACTGTGGGTGCAGCGGGCTGCTGGCCTGAGGGACAGAGATGAGCAGCCCCATGAGAACTTCCACAGGAATGTGAACTTTCTGGCAGAATTCTTCTGTTGAACCCAATGCTCTTTTTCAGCTCTTACCTCACAAAACTTTTTGGATGAATCCCTAAATGCACCAACTTGAAACACAGTGTTTTGCAAAACATGTTGTTCAGTGAGGGCTTTGCAGCATTTGTTTCATAATGAATATTCAACACAGGCTTAAAACAATATGTCATGACTCCTCTCTCTTAGCGCAGTTTAGTTGATAACCTCAGTTCACCTCCCAGTTTGCCAGCTAAAAGCAGCGTTTGCTTTCCAGAGAGCACGTACCTGCACCAGCGAGACGGAGACCGAGTTCGGCAGCTTTGCTGAGGATCTCTACTGCAGTGCCCTCGACGACTCTGTCTTCTGAGAGGCTGCAGGGCCCCGGCATGTCACCCAGTGGCACCGGAGCAAGCTTCGTGTCACCTCTGCTGAGATGGCATTTCCAACCAGGGGAGGAAGATTTGCTTCCACGAGGTGCCTTGTGTAAGCTATTAAACAAAAAGTCCCAGTTTAAACAGGATATAAGTACACAGTACAAGAGCTGTGTAGGAAAACAAAATATTCTGTAAAAGAGCTAGTGGCTTTTTTTCTGGTTGACAGCTTAATCTTTTGGATTTTTGTTTTGTTTTAAATAATTCTGTCAACTCAAGGCTCAAAATGCCAACTGGGACTTGGCGCAGCCCTGCGTACGCAGCAAGGTACTCAGCTGTGGTTCCTGGCAGTGGGCAAGATGGGTCAAATACTAGGAAAAGCGTAAAACAAACCATAGAGCACCCCAGTGCTCTCATCACCCGTGCTGCGTGGCTACAGCAAATCCATCGTGAGAGGGGAGACTCACACTTGGCCTTCACCAATACACTTTGTAATGAAAGAGTGTGAACTCAGCAAATAACCTGAATAACCTCCATGGAAATGCGATTCCTTGATAAGGGGAGTGTCTGTCTGTGCTGTGTGCGAGCCGTGCAGCCAGGCTGCTCCTGGGTGGGATCTGCTCAAACAGTGCAGAACTTACTTCCTGCTCTTTAACATTTTTTAGATGTGGGGAAAAGGCTGTCTCAGTTGTAGGACTTTATAAACCCTGAAAGCCTCTGGATTCTATAGGCTGCTTAAGACAAGATTAGTTTGCTTATACAGCTGATGTACAATTAGTCTTACTACTTTTGTGGACAAAGCTAGCAACTTGCCTTGCTACTTTTATACACACAGGTAGCACGTTGCCATGTACTTGTGTGTGCACAGCTGGCACCTTGCTGCCCCAGGCCCAGCTCCCAAAATCTTGGGGTTTGTGTGCGTGGCAGGTTTTGCAGGCCTGGGGTGCTGCACTGAGGTCTGTTAGGAGCCACATTTAATCTTACAGTAAATTCACAGCCTAGGAGTTGAAAACTATTTTGGGAAATGGCTATGAAACACTGCAGAAAACTGACAGGAGTCTCCCGCTCACAAGCCACTGGCAACTGAGGAGCCCTTGGCACACCCGCAGAGCACCGACCCCAGTGCTGAGCATAAAAACTCTCTGAGCCCCGGCTGGGCATGGCCAGCTCTGAGCATGCTGCCTGGGGAACAGTCCTACTCTCAGATTTTTCCTGTGAAGTTCTGGGATATTGGTAAAAATGTCTATACTCACATAGTTGTGCTGCTGTGCAGACAAAGAGACTTGACGAACGATACCCCGATGCCTGCTGCACGCCTCTTCTTGGGTGTCCTCATGGTCCAGCATGCAGAGAGTCCTTGCTGTTCATTGTGGCAACTGAGGCACAGACTCCCCATTGAAGTGCAGAAGGAAAATCCTTTATTATTACAATGGTACATACTTATGCTCTTGCTACCTTAGCTCTTACTTCACAATAAGCCAATCAACAACTAGACAGTCATCAATCCTCTCTCCCACAAACAGTTCCATACTTTCTCTGAGCTGACTTATCTTTCTTCCAAGGCCTGCTTCTCCTCAAAGCCTTGCTGCTTCTCCAGGCCAGCACAGAGTAGAGCTGGTGCTTCTCCAAGCCAGCACAAAGTTCTCCTATACAGAGCTCTCCACCTCCACCGAGCTCCCCAAACAGAGCTCTCTGACTGAGCTAACCAGCTGATGTTGATTTGGCTCTTAAGTATTGAATCTCCCACAGCTGTGCAGGGCTGACAGGCCAATGCCAACTTGCCTCTTAATTAGTTACCAGTAACACACGATTTGACTCTTAACATATTGAATCTCCCACAGCTGAACAGAGCTGACACACCCACAGTTCATTTGTCTCCCAGTTTGTGAAAGTTTATATTTAATTCAGGTTATTTTCTTTCTTGTAAGATTTGTACAGTTTGCAGAAGAAAGCGGGCATTTTTAATATCTTGGTTTCCCTGGGGTTCAAACATCCCCAGCTTTTGGCTGTGTGAAGCTGGTGGGGCTGCAGTGACTGATTTCAGACCCTGGTTTCAGTATGAAACAAGATCTTCACCTGTGGTTCTTACACTCCCTTCTCCTGAGTGAGGGAATGCCGCTAGGATGGGTGGGCTCTGGGAGAGCGTCTTGCTGCCCACCCGGCTGCTCACTGGGGGGCTGCAGGATGGGGGGAGGCACGGGAGACTTGCAGTTGGCTCATTTTCAGTCCAAAGCTGCTTTGCAGACTCTTGCCTTTGACATCAGCTGGCAGCATCGGCAAAAGGACAAGAAGGGATCGTTTGTTCTTCTCAGCACAAGAGGGTAAAGCTCAAGGGTGAAAAAGAAAAAAAAAAAAAGAGAAAAGGCACAAACCAATAAACTTCCTCAATTGCAACTACAAAACAAAGCACAGCCTGGGAATGCAGAGTTTTCAAGTGTACAGTAATTAAAGAAATGTGCCAAGGACTTCTTGGTGCTCTGAAGAGGCTTTTTGAGCTGCAAGGAGCCGGGCTCCTCCTTCATGTGCGACTTCAGCTGCCTTCAGGGAATTTTGAAAACCCAAGCCCAATACTGCAACCTGTTTTTCTTCACTATCTGTTGTTCCATCTTAAACGAACTGTTTGAGACAGCGTTGGTTTCTGTTTGTGATTTATTTACCTACATTGTGTAATCCACTGAGTGAGTTACCAAATAAACCTCCTGTCTGAAACCACTTGAACAACTTGGGCTGTGACCTCCCTGGCTGCGGACCATGAAACTCTCCTGTTCTTGCAGAGTCCCTTCTACTTCCAAGAAACCTCCTGTCCATCGAGCTGGCCAGAGGTGGGGTTAAGCACATTAACAAAGAATAAAAATTAAGACTTGACCCAGCAAGTAAATTGTTTGGAAAGTGCTGAACATAATGGAGTTCCCAGGTGCTACAGACTAAAAATAATTACAATAAATGAGCCAGTTCTCATCTGGGTGAAATAGCATGGCTCCATCAAAATTAATGTACCTCATTAATATAACAATGTTTGTGCCTCAAATGTCTCTCCTGCATGTGATTTTAATGGATTTAAGCTGCCCAGCTTTTACAGTCTAAAATCAGACTTTCATTAGTAAAATTCTAAAAATGAGACTAAAGAGAATTCATTTACTGTAATGTATTTTATGTCATGCCTTCAAGTGGCCTAATAAATAAGATTTCTAAATATAATTTCTTCCCCATTAGTGGCAAGATATTGCAGAGATTAATGCAATATATTTAAGTATATTTTGCATTTGAGCTGTACATTTGGCCATGTAAAAGTGTGTGTGTGAAGGTTCAGCACTTACTAGTGCAGGCAGCGGCAGCCTCCGGCAGCGACGGCCTGCCTGGGGTGCGTAGGCAGGTAGCTGGGGGGAAAAAATACGCTTTTGATTTTCAGTGTCACTGACAAGGATGTCCATCACGGGAAAACAACGCAAACAACTGGAACGAGCTGGTGATGATGAGAAAACCTGGGTGGATGTTCATCTGATCAGCAAGGGCATGACAGGTCCTCAGTACTTCCAGGGAGGACGAGTTCCCTTGGGGACGGGCAGGGCTTGATGGCTTTGAAAGCTGGCAGATATGTGTTACACTCCCTCTAGATAAAATAAAACTGAGCTGGTGTAAAGCAAGAGGAGTCTCTTCATTTTCCCAGTCAGGCCATCGGTCCTGGCAGCCCTGTGCGACCTCATGCAGCTGCAGTGGGGGCACCTCACCTGTCCTAAAGAGCCACCCACATGGGATGGGGACAGCAAGTCCTGGCAGAGCTGCCTCCTCATGGTCACGACACTTGGAGCAAACTGTCTCCATTTTGGGCAGCCAGAGAGAAAAGGGAGCATCTTCAGTACATCCCAGGCCATCTGCTCTCATGGCCACGTTGCCACTAGTGAGCTCTGCAAAGAGGACAGGCCATGCTCAGGGCTGCGTGTCATATTTTGCCACTATTACGCCAGCCCACACCACCAGTGAAACTATCTATCCCCAAACTGCTAGATCAGAGTTACGAGTTTTTTTCCCAGAGTGCACAGAAATATTTATTCTGAGTTTTTTTTCTTTAAATTCTGCTGCAATCCCAGTGTGTTTCTACTGCTGCAGCTTTTCCCTGCTGCCTCCGCCAGAGCAGCCACAGGAGTGCACCTCTCGCCCTCTTCTAGAGATGGCAATTTTAAATTTGCTTTTCAAAAATGGAACTGTGTTACCAGGCCAGTTTGGTTTCGAGCTTCACTGATTGCAAAGCGCAACATTGCTCCCAAGAAACGCAGAGCACAGTCATACGACTCCTGTGCTGCTGCCCCTGAAAATCAGAATTGAGACGTGGGTTTGGCAGATTTAGCAATTTCAGGCAGCACTCCCCAGCACCCTCAGAGATTCAGGAGGATAACGAGCGAAGCAGTGCAGTGCCTGCAGCGGGGTTTGCTCTGCAGCAGGGCCACTGATGCTCCGCTCACCAGCAGCAGGTGTGTGGAGCTGCCATTGCCTGCCCTGCTCCTGACCGGCTGCGATGGCCACGCTCAGAGAAACGGTCACATGCCAGGTGAACACCAGTTTGCTTTTTTTTGGGTTTTCCTTTTTTCACTCTGAGCTTCCCAAGCTGTAGAGGCTCCACTCCAACAGCACGAGCCCACATGAGCCTGGAAATACATAAATAGACGTTATCACCCCAAATTCACCCACGCAGATTTTCTTTTTTTGTCAGTTTTGGAAGCAGAATTAGACCAAAGATGTATAAATAGATTTTTTTTGTTATGTCTCCACAAAGTTTTGTCTTAAACTTACTCTTCTGTATCTTCACATCAGTGACAATCTCAGCAGGCGCTGCCTATTGCTATGGTGAAATTTGTCACTGGGTAGAACGAAACATGGAGGAAAAAAGCTCCTGGAAGACAGGTATCTTTACAAATGACAGAATATTTATTACCAATACCTTTAAAAAAAGATTACATCTGCTAGATCACTGATAAATATCATTTACACTGGGGAGAAAACTACAGAAGCTTCTTTTTTTTTTTTTTTGTTCAATTTTTCTTGGTTTTGTGGTTTTTTTGTTTTTATTTTTTTTTTTTTTTACATAGAAGTAACCATATCAAACTAAGAAAGGAACACAGCTTGAAATACTGACAATATTTCTCTGGTCAACACCCCTGACTTTTACACAAGTGGAATCCTGATTATGAGTTACTGAATAAATATATTTAGAAGGTCTAAAAGTTAACTGTATTATTTTGTAAGCAAAAAAGACAAGTTACAGGCAAATTCAAGCTATCAGGAAAAAAAATAAAAATAAACCACTGCAGCGCATTTAAACTTGAAAATTTTATAGAAAATTCCGTTGCCTTTTACTAGTGTTATCCCATCTGAGTGAACTTACAAAATTACCCCGTAGTAACAAACAGTCCTTCTCTTAAGAAGAATTATTTTGCTGTGGATATTGTCGTTTTCCAGTGTGACTCTTATTTTGCCTTCAGGCATCTATGAAGAGTTTCTAAAGAGACACAGACTTCCTAGCAGAGAACTACTGGGAGATCCCACCTCCCCGCGGGCAGCCTGCACCTCCGAGGGCGTGCCGAAGCACAGCACAGCTCCGCTGATCCTCTCGGCTCGGACCAGATTGCCGAAGTGTTTTCTATATAGTGGAGTTACGAAGGATGATGAGTTATGTTCCAATGCACGTGGAAAGCAAGCGCGTGTTCGGACAGCAAACCCAGGGCAGCTTGACGTCTCAGAGTCGCTGTATTCTAATTTTCTTGGAATAAAATCCCCAAAAGCGAGGTGGATTGAGCTGGGTTTGCACCCAAAGGCGAGAACCACGTCGTTTGTTCGCTTGCTCCTTTGGGTACCTGTCCCTTTTTGTCACTAGAGGCAGAGATCGCATCTTTGCAGTATCTTCATTCCTACCCAATTTAATGCTAATTATGATAAAGACAAAGCTATTTCAAGACAGTAAAAATGGACCCTTGCTGCATGATGCCAGAATATTAGCTACATGTCCTGTAGTCCACAAACAACCAAAATTCATGTATTTTTTCAGGATTATAGTGTTCTTACTGAGTATTTCGAGTTTGTCTTGCTTAGACCTCTGAATAAAATATAATATCTTGTGTGTTATAAGCACTTGATTTAACACAAAAATCATCGTAACTGCCATTTAAATACAGCTGCATTACGAACTGAATCTGGAACAGTTCTGCCTTGCGTAGCATTGTAAAACTGTACAGTAAAGTTGCAGCCAATTTACTAAGAACAACTTTGAACTCTCCATCATAAAGGAAAAGATTCCAAACAATATTTTCGTGATAATGTCGTCCATAGCATTTTATAGCAGAGGAAAAATTAATATCTACATCATATGTTAACTTTAAAAAATTCTATAAAACACTAAATATATAATAAAAAATATGCATATAAGGACATATGTAAACTGCTTTGGTAACATCATATTACAGATGTTTTCAGTGCATTGCAGAGTTTCCAAGGAAACTTCAGACAAAGCTATATTTGCTTTGAGGAAGTACTGTATAATGCCATTCCTAAAGAAGCATAAACATTTTTCCAGTAGTAAGATGTACTCAAACCACAATATTACTTAGTACTGGGTGTCTTCAAAACAACTAGCTAAATGTTGCTTATATTATAAACAAGAAGTCCTTTATGTAATTTTTGTCATAAACTGGACCGAGCTGTGAGCGATATCATTATTGTGCTGATGGCTGACAGTGTACAGGCGTTGGAGGTCGAAGAGCCGGATCCTCTTGCGTACGCATCTGAGCAAAGGAGAGAGGAGAGAAAATAAGCCAAGAGTGAAGAGAGCAGCCTTCATTATCCCAAACCTCTTCCTCCCAGATTTTAATTCTGTTTCCTCTGACGAAGAGCAGTGGTGGCAGGAAGGTCAGACCTCACGGGAAGGTGGGTCCCCACGTGTGGTCCCTCCTCCTGCTTCAGTAACCTCCTGTTTACTGGGTTTCACCTCTCTAACTGAATTTTTGGTTCAACTAGAATTCCTGCCGCTGTTGCACTGAGCCTACTTTCACAATTATATTACTTCATGGCCTGTTTACTTCTTACTTTTTTTTTTTTTTTTTTTAACATTTGTACTATATTCAAGCTGTTGCTTCTGGCACCAGCCTGGCATCATCCACGTCCTGGAGGAGCTGCATACCTGCTCCGTGGCCCACTGTGTTCCACCGAATCGGAACTGGTGTATGTTCCTGCTCTCCTTCACTCTCCTGGGTCTGCTGATTACACTCCTCCGCATGGTTTATACAGCCACAGTGTACAACCATGGTGGAGATAATTCTGATCTCACCCAGGGTTTTTTACGTTACTGTAATTTTAATGCCATATTCCTGCATTGCAGAGGCTCCTGATTTAATGCAGCTTATAAACTGTGGCATTATTAATGGAAGATGGGACATGAAGATTTTGCAAAAGCAACGTAGTGTAATAAAATACTCTCTTTTCTGCTTGTTCTTCTACACAACCTCATTTCCCTAAATAAATATTTATGCATCCAACACACAATGGAATACGGCCATACAGTAGCCTTATAAATTTAAAAGCTCTGAACACTGCATTTTGTATTTTGTTACAGTGAATTGCAGTGGAACAATATATTCAACATATATACGAGTATGGAAGTAAGAGAGTGGAAAGCGTCTAGAAATCTTAAATACAAATATAACTACTTATGATGGTGTTTCTTATGGTTTAATCTTGACTCAGGATAAAACCAGAAACATGGGCTGGAATGACTACTGGTCCTGGGTAAGTCTGGGTTTCAGCTCCCTGCCTGGGAGATGGCCAGACCTACAGCCTGCCCCTGCTCAGCTTCAAGGCTCTAGTTTGTCCCCGTTTGTAGACACGACCGGTGACTGGGGCAAAGCAGGTCTGTCCCCCCCAGGAGAGGGGCTGGGAGATGCTGGCTCCCCACGGCTTGGTGGCCGCAGGAGCAGGCATGGAACCCAGTTTCTTCTGTCCTTACTCGATATCTTTGGAATTCGGATTTGTTCGCTGCTGCTGCCGTCGCCCCCGTCGCTGAACGGCTTTATCTCTATGATGTAGTCCTCGTCGAATGGCAGGGAGAGCTCCACGGAGGTTTTATTTGTTTCTATTATGGATGTGCTGCTCTGCCTGTTCCACCTGTACAAAACCTGCAGCAAAGGGGAGAGAGAAGAGGAGGCAGAAACGGCAGAGACATCCATTGCCCTAAGGGCGGCCAGATTTGCTGCTGCTCTTTCCTTGCCTCTGATGCTCAGACACATGGTCTGGTCACAACGGGGCCATTCGGACCCCCACATGGGTTTTGGCTGGGGACCCACAGCAGCACAGTGGTGACAGTGCCCGGGTGGGGAGGTGACACTGGGAGGAGGGCAGAGATGATTCACAGCACCAAACACGGCCTCAGCACCTGGCAGAGCCCCTCAGCGAAATCTTTAGCTTGATCAAGCTAAAATAAATCCCGAGGCTTATGTCAAAACTTCTTATTATGTTTCTTCAGGAAACTGAGTTGGGATATTTGACGCAGTGCCATGACCAGCTTCCCAGAATAATTGGTTTTTTTGAATTACCTTCTAAGATCTGGGAATTCTACTGATTTAGATCATAAATTGTGACATAAAATACAAGATTTCCAGGAAAAAAAAGGCAATGTTTTTCTAGGCTTCAGAAAAGACATCTGACTGTGTTATCCTGACAATAATTTAAAAGAGGACTTTTTAGAAACCCACTAGATGGAGTTTGCTTTTTCACGGTGATGAGTCTCTCACCCCCTTTCAATTGACTTCTTAATTTGCATTTCAAACCTAAAATAGGTGGTGAAAAGTTGGTCCAAACTGCTGAGGTTCATCTGAGGTTTTGACTAAAAACCCCAAGGAATTACTTATTTTGGATAATCTGATACAGGGCACCAAAGGCACTGAAGAGTTAGTGCAGAAATTCAGGAGAGCTGGCCCAGGCTCACAAAGCTGATGCCGCCAGCATTCCAGATTGTGAACAAAATACAAAGCCTGTCCAGGCTCTTCATCATTTCAAGCTCTGGTGGGAAACGTTTGCACAACTCAACCCTCAAGGCAACGGCTGGCGATTGCACACTGATGTCTTCTTTGGGCCTAATTACACCCTTGTGTAAGGTGATAGACCTGAATTCTTCCCAAGATTTCTCTCTAGTTAAATTATACCGTATTAAAACTGCTACTAATGAGGATTCTCTTTCTTTTCCTTTTGGCTTTGCTTTCTCAAGAAAATGGGAGCTATTAAAAAAGCATCTTATTTATCGGCAATTAAGGAGTCAACTACAGCCTTTGGAAGGTTTCCACCAAAGGCAGGAGAGCAGTCCTGCAGGCGGGAGCTTCAGAGGGCACAAGCAGGTGAAGGTCTATGGCCTGAGGCCCGCACAGGTGCTTGCAGGGGTGAGTGTTGCTGGGGCAAGGGGCAAGCAGCCGGCAGAACATGCTCACTCTGCACAGATATGGCCTCTGTTTCTGCAGGAATGCTTCAGTTTCAACCTGGAAAACCATCCAAGTACCATGAAAAACACCTCATTTGGTCTTACTATAAACACCAACTTGACACTGGATTCATGGAAATGTTCCCTATAGCCCAATGCCAGAATCCAGTGACAGCAGGAGCTGAGGATCTGCTGCAGAACCCTGGGGTGGTGAGGGACATGGTGCGGGGGACTGTTGTCCAGCTGCCTGTGCTGACAAAATACTCACTTTGTAGCCTCTCACTTCTGACTCGTTGTCCAGCGCTTTCACTTGGTCCCAGTTCAGTATGATCTTCGAGTCAGATGAATTCCATATGATGTTCCCGGGGGGCTGACTTGGTGCTATACCAAAATATACACAGCACTGTATTACTAAGGAGCAGCATTTTCCAGTTGGATCCCTCCCAGTACCAATGAGGCTTCTACCACCATGTCTGAGCGTGCCCAGAGTCCTATTGCTCTAGAAAGCTAATGAGCTGTTTCACTGATCTGTGTCCTCAAGGTCACAGGAGGTGTGACACAACACAGTGCTCTAAATGCAAAAAGGATTCAGTCAGTTGCTCAACATGCCTGAGACCAGAAGAAAAAAGCCCGCTTGAACGATGAGATAAATATTTAATTTTCCTGCACAGCTGTGATTTCAGTTTTGCATGCTCTGCTTACTTAACACAGGGAAGAGCCTTACAAAAAAAAAAAAAAAGCTGCTAAGTCTTCTGCACAAAAACCCAGCAAAGAAAAGTCTCACAGCTCCTTTAGACTCAAGAAAGCTTGAAGGAGAGGGAAGCACTGGCAGAAACCCTCCCAGGCAAGAGCCCCCTGTCCTCACAAACACTCACGTGGCTTTTTCGTTGTGACGTTGACCGCGGCACTGGAGGGGCCGGTCCCAGCCGTGTTGTATGCCCTGACTGCCAAGTGATAAAGCGCATTGCCTCTCAGGTTGCTGACCTTTGTAGACGTTTGATTGCCAACCGTTCGAATCCTTTTTGCGTTTTCTTCCTTTTCGTCATGTCTCCAACATCTGACCTGAGAAGCAGAGCAGGCATGTGTCTACCTCGAGCTACGGGCTGGCAGCACCCCGTTGTTTCCAGTGCTAACTCTGGCACTTCTGCCCAAAGTGCAAGTGCCACAGGAACAGATCCTGCACCCTGTTACAATCCCTTTTTGTTCCTTGCTAGAAACCAGTCTGGCTGCAGTGCCCCACCCCCAGGCCCTCAGATGCTGCCTGGCCATGGAAGCACCTTCATACAGGTTTCCCCCAGCTCTCCATTTTCATCCAGATCACACAGAGAAAGATGTGCAATTGTTTACCATGTGAGAGAAATCTCTGCATACTGAAGAGACAAAAGGAAGCAAATTTGCTGCAGGAATCCACCCGCCTCGTGGCAGGCAGGAGCAGCACCACAATGCCGGCCCAGGATGGATCTCCACGTCTCCTCAAGGCTTAGTATTGAAAGGATGCTGCATCGCGTTTCCATACCTCATATCCCTGTATTCTTCCTTTGTGCTGGTTCTCCCAAGGGGGAGCCCAAGAAACTTCAACATCTGAGGCAGAAAGACTTCTGGCCAAAACAGTGGTCGGGGCTCTTGCTGGCTCTGGGTAGAGGAGTTAAAAATAAAATTAAGTGTTTTCAATTTTATGTTCAATTAGTCCCAGACTTCAAGGGATTTATTTTCTTCATTGCATGAGAAAAGAAGCATGCAACCAAAACAAACTTCCACATTTCAAAACGATGGCCTGTCAGCCTGTGCCAGACGGCACCGCTCCTCTACCTAAGAAATAATAAGATGTCATTACTAAACTCAACCCAGGATACCATGTACTGTAATTAGGACAAGAGGGAACATTTTCTAATCAGTGGACATTAATTCATACTAAATCTCAGTGGAATTCTTTCCAGATTACATATTACTTTTTCATTAATATCAAAAGATTTCATTACGATTAATGTTATTTTAATGACTATCAAAAGAATTAATCACGGCTCGCCATTTATTATAAATCAGAGCAAGGATTAGGTATCAAAGGATATGTCAAGGTGGATACTAAACCCTTTCAGACCCGGTCAACCCCCCTGTGCCAGCAGTGGGGAGGAGGGAGAGGCGGTGGGGTGGGCTCCTGGCTCTACCTTCTTCTGCTGAGTAGACGACTGTCACGGGGCTGAACGACCCTTCCCCCTTGTTGTTGTACACCCCCACTTTAACTTCGTAGGGGGAGAAGGGCGGCAAGGTCTCGTTGCGGAAGACATATCTGGCGGCATCTGGGGAGGCCACGACGGTCTGCATCCAGCTGACGGTGCCGTAGGGGCGGAAGGCCACCACATATCCGAAGCCACCTCCATTCTGCAGCTCCTCAGGCACTGTCTGTGGGTGGGCAGACCGTGGGAGAAACAGCACTTTCAGCAGTGGCATGTGTTTATCTCCCTGCCCACATGCTGGCTGTTGCCTCTTGGTCCTTCTAAAGCTAAGTAGAGCATTAGAGATGGGAGGTGGCTGGAGTCCTACTTTGCATCTCACCTGCATTTATCCCATCCCGTCTGTGCTAGAGCCTTGCTGCTTTGCGAGCTCCCTGTATTCGGGGGGAAAAAACAGCCCCTCCAGAAGACACTTTGTCTAAGACTTAATTCACCTTCACAGGTGCCCACCTCCCTTCACTGACTAGATGGAGCCTTCAACAACAATGTGAGTAATTTTAGGCACTGCAGCGACTGAGTCTGAGGGTTGTTGGGGTGAACCCAGGACACAGTTCCTGCTTTCCCAATACACGTGCAGCTGCTCTCACGTCTTTGGAATGGCACATGAAGCCCTGAAGAACATCCTAGGAATGTCCCAGCCTGCGTGGGGCTGGTGGTCCCTTGCTGGCCCGTTGCTTCGCAGTGACCCAGACCAGGTCAGCCAACTGTCCACATCCCATACAATGTGACTTGTTAAGAGACCACAATGGCAGGGAGAAACTTGTCACAAACGTGATGGAGCAGGGCAGGTAAGTGCCAGGTAACAGCTAGAAGAAACAACCTGCCACCTCCAGGTCACTTCTGGACACACTGACACTTTGTCCTCTCAGGCTTGTAGCCCCCTAAAAGCTGCATCAAAACCCAAAGCTTCAATGTATTAAAATAATCTGTAATTATGGGCCACTCTCCCACAGATGACCATGGTGCTTAAGCACATGCAGGGGTTACTTTTGGTGACTGCTTCTTACTCTGTATTGTAAGGCTCAAAAAATACACCAGACCATAAAGAAAAGGCCCCTGGACATTTAAGAGTAAACTGACTGTTCTATCAAAATACAAATTACATTTTGTGAAAATTACAACTCAAATCAATGGCTGATGTTCTGGCCATGTGTGTTTTTGAAACATATTGCAGTATCTTCAGGAGACACAGCGCAGCTAATTAGTCCAATGGAGGAGAGAATTTAGCACATTGTGCTGTGTGGTAAGGACAAAAACCCATTTATAGTTTTTTAATAACCTTAAAAATATCTCTGGCGATTCATTCTGCCAGCTTGGTCAGAAATAGTGCTAAGTGGAAGTGTTAGCATGTCTAGTGAAGTTCATTATTAGGAAAAATATGCCAGCTGCATCGCATCATAACATGAAAATATGAGCAGACAAATGACTAAAGTTCTAACCCTGACTGCCTTAAGGAATATTAAACATTCTTCATCTCTGTATCTCCTCTTGCTGGCTTTCATTAGCAGCAACAAAAGCCAGCATGCAACGTGTTGTGCTAACTCTTAACTATTTGCTGCCATATATCCCAGTGCAGGGATGAGGGATGAAGCTTGGGAGCCAGCCACAACAATTCTCAACCAGGTCAGGACATGCCAAGCCTGGCCTCACAAACTGTTTTATCCCTCGGGTAGTTTCTGCCCATCCACGTTCTGCCGTATGCGTACCAACGTGCTGAGGGTCGGGGGAGCTGTGTGCATGTCAAAGCAGCAATGGGCAGCCTGTGGCCCCCACATGGCACTTCTTGACTGGCCTCCTTGCACAGGGGCCTGGGGTGGGGAAGGGGATTAGCTCAATTTTAATAGCTGCGCTATTTTTATCACACAACCTGGCTTTTTATCGTAAACTGTTTGAAATCTACAAAAGCTTCACTGGGGTCTGGGGTGAAAGGGTGCATTTCGATCAGGACCATATTAATTTTTCTCTCCACTTACCTCCCAGGTAATGACTAGCTCAGACTTGCTCCCTCCACCTCCACTGACATTAGCTGGGGTCACTTCAGGAACTGCAAAAAAAGATGCAGAAGATGGACATGGCAACTTTGAAACCAGAAAAGAGCATTGAAATGGAACAGACCTATGCAGCAATGGGACTCTGCTGGCCTTCCCATGCTGGGTACCAGGAATGCTATTAGGAAATGACTAATTTGCTATGGCAAACAGCATATTAAAATATGTCAATAATAGTATATTAAAAGTATGTCAATTAACTTGTGTATTCAGTAACTAATTGTTTAGTTTAAACATTCATCTTCCATAAAAAAGGGCTTTTATTTATTTTCCTATTTCATATTCTGTTCCAATACAAGCTGAAACAGAACAGAGGAGCCACCTACCAGGGGTTTCCCATGACCAAGGCACATATCCCTGCAGCCACCACACTGAGCCCACGCCTTACCATGACCCCTTTCTGCCAGATCAAAAGACAGGGACAGCATCAAGGAGCATTAAAGCTCTCAAGGTTGGTGGCTTGCGCTGAAATCCCTGAACACAGGCACTGCTGAAGATCACGGCCAAGCTCTGCCTGCAGCTGCCTGAAGATGCAGTGTGGTTCCAGGAGGCAGTGGCGTATTTGGGAGAGGGTCGCAGAAGACAGACCTTCAGTAAGCCCTGAAGGACCACAGGGACAAGGTCCAAGGTACTGCAAGAACCGCAGAAGCCCCCAGCATCAAGGGACTGCTGACACTCCAGCTGTGAAGCTCAAACTCCTGCTCTTGAGGTGCTGTAGTCTGCGCTCCAGAGTTTCCACCACATCGATCATGGGAAACCAGAGGGACTGCTCTCAGAGTTCATCTCTCTCATCAGTGGATACTGGGCACTATTTTCCAAAAAACCTGTCCAAACACTTTTTTTTGGAAAATCATTGCTTTCTGCAGTGAAAGGGCATGAAATCTTCCTATACTCCAGGAGTCATGAGGGAGCAAAGAGCCCATCAGTAGCTCCACAACTTCTCCTGCGTGTTCAGTGCACACAAGTAACATGCTATGAGGGAGGAGAGCAACGGGTGCAAAAAATGGTCCTCAGCTT
This sequence comes from Strix aluco, assembly GCF_031877795.1. Classification (NCBI taxonomy): domain Eukaryota; kingdom Metazoa; phylum Chordata; class Aves; order Strigiformes; family Strigidae; genus Strix; species Strix aluco. The sequence continues at coordinate 11,639,272 of NC_133941.1, read as the reverse complement.
CCTCCAGCACAACACATCCATTAGCACTAATGAGCATTTATTCAACAAGATTTAACTTAGTCGCCCACCACTACTTACGAGCTTCTTCGGTTCTTCTCTTCTCTGAAGGTCTGCTGGGTTCTCCAATCCCAATCAGGTTGGCAGCCACTACTCGAAATTCATACTCGACCCAAGGGTTCAGATCCACCACCGTCGCTGTGAATGTCCTGCCATCGATGATGTCTGGAACTAGGAGACAGCCACAGGTCAGGAATGCAATGAAACCCACTAAAAGTATTACAGACTGCTGAGAAAAGGTCAGAGATATCTGATACCCTTAAAAGTGAGGGATAAATGTAAATTCAAAGTGAATAAGGATTGATAAAACTTATCTCATTTTTCTAACGTTTTGTTAACTGCAAAGAAGTAAAAGGCAGCATTAAAACATTGTGCTTTTAGCACAGAAATTTCTGCTATTAAAGAGTTTCTCCTAAACTGCCACTTTTTGAAAACAAAGTGTCAAGACAACAGGTTTAAAGGGTTTTTATTTTTCTTTTTGAAATGCACTGTTCCCACTATTCAATGGTTACTGGAACAAAATTAACCTCTGACAGAATGAGCAATTACATCACGGGATTTTTCCCTCTATCAGGAAAATAATTCTACTTAAAGAGAGGCCAGATGACATGGTCTGTCCCTGAGGGATGTCTTTATAGACCACAATTACTGTTGTGTATCTCCAGAGTGGCAACGAAAGATAGGAATTCATTCTGTTTTCTCTTAAACATTCATGAGAAAAATGGGTGAGTAATAGCACTGGACCCTGAATCTTTGGGTCCAGCCAGTGGACCAAACCTAAATCTTTGGTTAATAAGACCACTGCTCTGCAGCCAGTGAAATTATTTTTCACTCCAGGGTGCAGAGCTGCTCCAGTCAGCCCGTGCGTGGGGCCCCATGGATGCATTTTTCCATTGGTGCAGCTCTTTGGGGGCCAGGCGATGGACCTACCTGTGCTCACTGCTTGCCATCCCACCGAGAAGGGAGTCCTTGCTTGTACCACATACATTGTGATAGGGCTGTGGTTGTCTGCTCCTGGCCTCCAGGACAGCTGAGCGGTGGTGTCAGTGATTTCATCTATTGTCACAGCTTCTGGGGGACCTGGGGGACCTGTTGGGGGAATTAAAGGAGAGGGCTGCTTGGAGATTTGCAGTGGCTCAAGGAAGGAGCACTCTGGTCGTCTTCCTTTACTCAGGACAGAGGTAACCGAGTCCCTGCAGAGGAGTTAAGCGCAGCCCCAGCTGTGGTTTAGCTGCTCTTGCTGTCTAGATGAGGTTGGGAGGCATGGGGGAGATACACAAACATGAGATACTTCACCCACAGCCCCCAGGTGCCCCGCCATGAGGAGAAGCGCCGTGGCCTGCCCGAGCAAGGCACTAGGGATCAGCTCTGCTATCTCATGTCTGCTGCTTTAGGACTGGCCTGTAATTAGCATCATGTCTGAGTAGGGACCAGTATTTTCTGCTTCACTGCTGGGTTCCTTTGAACCAGGAAAGCACTGCAGGCTATACCGATCCAAGTGAGGAGCCCTCTCCTGTGATCACATGGCCATTACTGTCAGTAGTGGTACCTGAGATGAAGTCTCTCCCCAAAAGTACCATCTCAAGCAAACTCTCTTAAATTCACCCTGTGGACTAAAATTATTTTCATATGATAATCAGAGAGTTGGACACGTTTAAATATCTAAAATACCCCGAAACCTTCCAATATCCTGTCTTTAAAATGAAAGTTTCAGCAGGTCTAGTCAGATTTAATTTCTCAGAAATTAAAACTTTAAATTGTTTTGCTGGGGGGAGTAGCCATGCAACGCAGCCTCATGAAGCAGTCAGCTTCTTTGGTCCCCCAGTGCAAGTTACACCAGAGAAATGAACTTTCATTGGATCTGCCACAAATTACTCCTACTGCTTGGCAGGGGCTGAAACAACCTGTCTTCACTTCATCTCTTGGAATAACCGTAGTTGTTCCCAACATTTCAGAATACACTTCTATGCGGGGTGCAGGCTACAGTAGGGCAAGAGAGGGAAAAACGATCAGTTATCAATTTACCAACCAGTTCTGGGCTGCTGACAGACACGTACTTCTCCTGTTCTGATGGCCTGAAAAAATCCCATCCTGAACAAGTGGGATGATCTGTGTGTACTGGTGCCAGGGGTTACTTCTGTATGCTCTTGTTTGATATTCCCTGACATAAATAATTGACTTTTATTCTAGTATTAATCTCTTATTACTTTCACATAACTCCAATATTTAAAAAACTTATTCTGAAGGCTCTATTTATGCACCAGCTATTCGTCTCCCCTCGTCTCACAGCCCAAGGATATTTCCCAATTTTTATGCAGTCAGGGAGACAGTACAGCACAACTGTCAGTGCAGCTGTGGGACCACTGGCCTGGATGCTGATGTTTTTAGGGAGCAACAAGATCAGTATTTTTACAATCATCAAGGGTCATTTTCTTGTGAGAATTTAATGTTCCTCCCATTTGTTTACAGAGCCAGCACTAAGGAAATTACCTAACTGAGGCGCCCATCATCAGGCTGTTTTGAAATGTTTGTGCAAAACAAACAAAAAAATTCATCTGAAATCATGCTGCAGCAAAAAACTGAGTCAGTGTAACAGGCAGCAACCTCCTGGGGAGGAGAGCAGTGGCTCTGTTGCCTTCAGGGGCCCAGTCTGCGTTCAAACTCCTACAGGGGAAATGTAGTAAAAAGCATAACAATATTATGAGGATAACAGAAATCCTAACTATTGACAAGGGCACATTTCTCAATGAAAGTTCAGGGCCTAATCACACACATTTTACCTAGCACAACTTTGAAAAACAGGGAATTTTTTACTTCTTTTTCATGCTCTCCTCCTTTCACCAAGTTGCCTGAGAACTTATGTTACACGGAGAACGTGCAAAGTATGATTTTGCTGGGGTCTACGAGAAGTGAGGGTAGCAAGTACAGAGCAGCACCAAAATTTGCTTTCCTCAAAGCTAATGAGCAGGAAAATATATACCATATTTACTGTAAGGATCCAGACTTGGGTTAACTAATTGCATCTCTGTAAAGTCATACTTACAGATCACCTGTGTATCGTAATGAATAGATCTTGAAATATCAGTGAAGTTAAATCATGTTTATTCTAGAAACGGAACAATATCACTGGGCAGAAATGAGTGAATAAGCTGGATACTGTTTGTGCTGCATAGTTCATCAAATAAACGAGCTCGGTGCAAGTTTTGCATTCAGGGCACGAACACGTACTAGTGTGTTTATCTGTGCTGTGTGTCTGTTGTATGAGTGTGTATTTATGAAATAATCTTTATATGCACTGTTTGAAAACGTACTGTGAACCCCAGCGTGTACTTAGAGCTTATTTCTTAGATTAATTACAAGATGCTGGAATCCCAACGAATGTCTCCGAGCCCAAGAATTGTCTTACCAGCGGCAGAAGATAGAAAAAAAAAAAGAAATTTTACAGCAACAACAGCAGTAACAAAATTCAAATACCTCTTACAATCAGGTCTGCAGCAGCTGATAGCTTGTCCACACTTGTTTGCACCATGCAGACATATTTCCCAGCATGCTTCAGCTGGATGCTTCTGATCATCAAATCACCAGCTGAATCCTGCTGATAAAGTAGGGAAAAGTGGTTACAATTACTTTTTAATGAGCGCTAAACATCATTATCACATGAAGGACACTGTGACTAATGGATTTACTTTACACTAGCTGATGAAAACATTAGTAATGCAAGCCGTGGCCTATTAAAATTATGTGAGTCTGCCTTGAAGATAAGAGCAGGAGCATTTCTAAAATTATGGCTCCTACAAGGGGCAGGGGAGCCTGGTTTGGGTTCGTTAAGCAGTTTCCCCATTAAAACAATGTGACAAAGCTTATGTAGGGCAGGTTCACTCTGATTCCTCCTTTACCTCTCTGGATACCCAATTTATAGCCTCTCTGGTATTCAGATGCCCAAGTTCTGCCTACGTCTATTTCAGAAGTGAAAACCAGCCCAAATTATGAGACATCTGCAATAGTTTCACGGCTTTGTGTTAGGGCCAGCATTTTGATTGCCCGGCATTTTTGTGCTAAAGATCATGAGAACAGCACTCTCTGAGGAAATCTTGCATCACCTAACAGTGCTAATTTGTTTTCCAAACGCCAAGTGCATGTCTGATTAACTGTTGAATAGAACTAATTATGTTTCTGTATGTATAGGAAGCTGAAAAAGCTCTCTCAATTTTTCTCCAGACACAAAGCATTCGATACATTAGAAATCTCAGGGTAACCTTGTGATTGTGGCTTTCAGACTGAAAAATATTAATAAAGTTTGCAATTTTAGCTTTGCAGGCCAATCAGGCACAGTCACTGGGAAGAGCCATCACTGCTGATGTGTGCCCTAGGCATCAATCTTTAAGTTCATCTTTTAATGATTTTTTTAGGGATAACAGCAAGGTTTGTAAATTGTATTTCCTTTTCCTTTCAGCATTAAATTTCAGTCCTGACAAACGTAAACATGGACTACCAGCCTGCCTCAAACCCAGTGGAGCACATGTCTCTCTAAAACCTCCCTTAGACCAACATGCAAAACCCTTTCCAGTTTTCTACCTCTGCTGAAAATTTGTTGCATTTCTTTCCTTCTTTTTCTTGCTACCTTCACCCAATAAAAGTGGAAAAAATTCATCAGGAAGGATGAGAAAACATTTTTAAATTGCATAGAGAAATTAAACTCCCCAAGTCCTGCCTAATACACAACAGGCTAAATTAGATTAAATCTGAACTTCAAAGGAAAATGTTATGGTTACAAAGGAAAGCAAACTTTTTACCCATTTTTTAGACATAGCCTGTGAAATTGCTGCTCCTCTTTTAGTAATAATTGTTTGGAGATTAGTCAGAAGAATGGCATGAGAAGCTGAGGCAGGTCTGACAGACATGCTACCTTCTCGTGTGAAACCCCTTTCTAACAGATGGCGTCCTGAGGTTCCTCCTATAGCACTGACCCCCTTTGATTCCCAAAATTCATGCCACAACATCTTCAGGAAATCTAAAACTACTAGTAAAGCTGAAACAACCTGCCCTTTGCAACTGAGGTAAAAGCAGAGAAAATCAAGCAGGGAAGGACCATCATGGGCACCCTTCATCACAGGCACCATTACCTTGCTGCGGGCTCTCTGGTCCTAAACCTTTCTGGAGAGGCAGAAAGCGGCAAATGGCCCAAGCGGATTTTCTCCTAACGAAGGAAAGTAATTCCTACCTTCACTACATTTCTTCCACATACCTACCACTTGATCATGGTCTTGAGCGACAGTGGTGGCCAGGGCTGTATTGAATGGGCAGTCTAACCATCATTTCACACCTGACTCTTCTCCTAGCTATTTGATTTCCACGAACATGATCTTTTAAACCTTCAGATAAACAATTCTCTGGACATTGCAGAAGTTTGCGTTGTCAGTGGGTACTGACTGGGTTTCCCATAAACAAATAACCAACCCAAAGACACCAGTGTAACGTTGCCAGGAAACGTGCACAGATAACACTGAAAAGAAATGTCATCTCTGATGGTCAGTGATGTGTGTAATACTATGCAGGTTGTTTTGTGTAGAGCAAAAATACTTATTCTAAGCATGAGGTCACAAGAGAAGGACACAGACAGAGATAAACATGCCAACAAACACTGCCTGAACAAATTTGAGGATATCCTCTGATTTCCTGCTATTTTCTGTATAAATACAAGGTTCTACAATTATTATATATTACATTTCTTTTACTGTTACAGCCAGAGTAAAACTATTATGGACTTCTTTCTTGAATGAGAATGCAGTTTTTTGCAATGAGAACACCTATTATAGGTCTTCTGACATACATCGCACTGCAAAGTGAGTGCATCATTCATGTGAGCAGATTTAAGACATAACATTAAGAAACCATAACAATTCTACACCAACTATGATGAAGTAGTATACTGCCAATGTTCATCTCTCAGTCTATAGGACACAAGATAACATCTCCTAGTATCAACTTAGTCAAGTCCATTCCTTCTATTAGTAGCCCTTTTCTATGTTACCTTCTTTTATTACTGTGAGGAAATTGCTTTAGTATTAATACTTACCCCTCCAACTCTTTCAAAGTGATCCCCATCTTTTTCAAAGTCTATCAGGTGTCCGTTAAATGACCAGGTAAACATGATATCTAGCGAGTGATCGTGAGATACCTGACAAGGCAAGACAATGCTTTCTCCAACAGTGACATCCATGCTGAAAGGTGACACCATAACCCGGGTTGGATCTACAAACAACAAAGAAAACAAAGGGGGAAAAAAAATGCATTAATCCTGTCCTCCTGAGAAATGGGGAGATATGTAGAGCTGAGAAAGATCCTAAGCAGTCTACTGTGACTGCAGCATTGCCAGCAGAACTTGAAAAATTTGCAGTGATCACTTAGGAAGATCCTTAATGCAACAAGTAGAACTATCACATCTTTGATTTTATCCTCCAATACCTTTCTGTATTTGTTGGATTGAAACACTATTAATAAATTCTCTGGAATCCTTTTCTGGCCACCATCCTGATGAACAAGGAGAATAAAAGGCTGGGAAAGGGTGCAGCAGATCTGAAAGGCTTGGTTAAAATTTTTGAAAAAACTTGGAGATCACAGATTATTTTATTTGAATCTTCTTACATCAAATATTTGTTTCACCATGGTTATCAAAAAAACTATTATGCTGTTTGCAAATTAAATGCTGGTTTAAGAAAACTCTCTTAATGTAAAATCTCCAAAACTGGAATGAAGAAGGGTATATTGAAAACATGACTGATATCTGCTCAGACCTGGAAAGGGAAGGATTAGACTAATATTATTGTTGTATGTTATGTCTATTGAAAACTTGGTGCTTGTTTAGAATACTGGCCACATTCCCTGTTTGATGGATAGTTTTACATTTTAAATCCAGGTAGTTTTCTTCGTGTGAGGAGGGCTCACACAAAGAATAAATATAAATGATGAGTGATACCAACCAAACCTTTCACACCATGGAAACCAAAACTCTGCTCCAATAAGCCAAGTCCTGAAGTACTGTCAGCCAGAGGGGTTTTGGGGTAAGATGTGGCTCTGAGTGTAGTAACTCCTCTGCCTGATGTGCAGCTGGTTTGGGTCAGTTAGTAGGTCAGACTGACTCACTTTTTAGGAACTCTGTGGTCTTACACGAGATGTCACTGAACTGTTGAACAGGAACTGAGCAAGTATTTTGGGGAGGTGAAGCAGAAGAAAGGTGAGAAAAGGCATTGTCCTAAACACAACATTTCCAAAGGAAAGTCCCCAAACCTGTGGATATCTGTGATGTAGCAAGTTCTGTCTGTTAAATATGGGCAGCAGCACATACCAGCTCCACCTTGTCCTTCAGGACTAATCCCCTGTTCACAGCTGGAGTTCACATGGAGCCTCTACTACTGGTTTAATTCTCTATTTCTTACTTTAGTCGTGCAGTACAAGCAAAATGGTGGCACAGAATAATAAGCCTTGACACATTATGCAGACTTCAGTTCCTCATCCTTCCTGTGAATTCCCTATGCCTCTAAAGTTAACATTTGTCTTTCATTTCTGTTGACAAAAATGCAGTATTTTTTTTCTACAGGGTCTCAGAGGACATGAAAAGGAGAAAAATATTGCTTAACACTGAGACAAAAAGTCTGAAAATCATACACAGATATTTTTGCTTATTTCAAAAGTCTATTCTGCACAGCTGTCATGCTAAAATACTATGAGCATTATTCATTCTGTGGTATATGAAACCAAAATCTTAACTTACTTCTTCCAGAGACTATTGGCCAACTGCTTAATTCTCTGCTAAAATAATAAGGATAGAGCAACAGAGATATGCACTGGGCAGAACTATTCACTGAAGTTCAGGGGATGTGAAGCTGTTCCTGGGTTTTCAAAGACCTTACCAAAAGTGTACAGGAGGTGGTGAAAAAGATTTCATCGCTGACTATATAGGCTTCAGATCAGGTCCTCAGGGACTTGGCTGTATTATCTCGGACAAATTTAATTCGTCTATATTTTGGTTTCACTTCTGACAAAATAGAGTAACTCTTAGCAGAACCACAGTAGGTGTTATGACACTTAACTAATTAATACAAGTAAGGCATTGGGAAGTTCTCAGGTATAAGCAGCATAAGTACATGTTACTAAAATAATGTTTAATTATTGCCTAGACTTATGACATTGTTTTTGTTTAACTGATGTATCAGGATTTTACAGTCACTTGGGATTGCTACTACTGAAACTCAAAAAGACCCGGAGCATCCCAAGCTCAGGATACTACAGAAATGCCTGCACCTGCAGTGGGGCTTGGGCACAGAATCACTTACTGAAATTTCTTTCAGTATCAGAAGTTCATCCCCTGCCCTGTTCAAAGCCCGTATGAAATATTTATGAAGGACTTGACTCCGAGATGAAATGGGTGCCTCCTACAAAGCCCTGAGCTCTCCTACAGGAGTCCTGCAATGATCCATGTAAGCTGCGATCCTTAACAAGTGTCAGCACCAAGGTTTCGCTGCAGCTAACCCTCACCTCCACAGCACTTTCTGCAAGAGGTGAGAAGTCCGCACCATAAATCTGAGTCTTCCTGCAGCAACTCATACAGTTTATAAACATATGAAGAATGAAACATGGGTGGTTGCTAGAGACCTGCTTTCCAGAGCAGTTTAGCACAGCTCCTGCGGATGCTGTAGGAACTGCAAGTGCCCGGTGCCTCCAAAAATCAGGCCCCCAGGTTTCAATCCAGTCATGTCAAGCAGCATTGCAAGCTAATAGCTGAACACACCAGGTTATGGGAACAGCTGACACAGCCTGGTGACAAACGATGCGCGGGGAGGGCTCTGACCCAAACCATGTGCAGCAGGAGCGTGAGTCCCAGCCATGCACTTTACAAATCGCCCCAAGGAGAATGCTTACCCATCTCTTCTCAAGGACTGGGAAAGCTGAAAAACAAAAACATCCCCTCCCCCCCTTTAATAACCCTAGCAGAGCAGCAAATGGAAAATGTTATTCAGAACCCAATTGAGGGCAGCCGAGTGTAGGCACACCTTGGTGATACACAGCCAAATGGTAATCAAAATTATTAGATTTGCATTTTCAAAACCTGTAACTTCAGGCACTTTTTAAATTATGGCAAGTGCTTTAATGATACCAAAATTGTGCTGGTTAGCATCCAAGTCAAAAATAAAAAGAAACCCACAATGACTGGGTTTTTTTCTGAGCTAGCTACTCATTTATTTACTGTCCCCTTGCAAGGCAAGAGGGAATCTAGGGAGACAGATAGTACAGGAGAGCTGATCTTAATGCTCTGTTACTGTCCTGTCCCCTCTGAGTGCAGGTTATTTTCCTTAGACGTCAAGGACAGTTAATTAAAATAAAATTGTGATTTTGGTGATATTTTGAGGTGATATTCTCCTTTGGAGCAGGCTGGTGCATTTTGGGATAGTTTAAAAAATAAGACTAAAAGATTCGGTTATGCATAAAGGGTAAAAATTTCTATTAGTAATGTCCACCTGTACAGCTGCCTGCAGGTTTATGAGCCCTCCACAGAGGGAAGCGGCGCCTGGCACTTCCCAGCTCTCCTTCAGAAAGAAAGACAAAAAATAAGCAAAATTGTTCCAGGTCAGCTCTGAAAAAGTTCACCTGGCATTTCTGAGAATTTTTGAGAGGAGAAATAAGTGAATACTGCATGCCAACGGGAATGCTCTCAGGGAATGAAAAGCCCTCTGTCACCAGGAGGTAAAATTATCTGGCTTTTAGTCTCAAATAGCGAACAGTGAGGGAAAAAAATATCTACACTGTACATGCAAATACATTCAATAAATGTCCTGTAGGTACGGCAAACATGGCGACAGCAGACGTAAGCAAGTTTACATTGACCTTGGCTTTGCTACAGAGAAAGAGGAGACCTTTCCTGCAGAGGAGCAGGAGCAAGGCCTGCGCTGGGCTGCCACCTCTGCAGAGGGGTTGGTGCTTTGTCTGTAGGTGTCACTGAAGGCTCGGGGAAGCAGGAGAGCTCCCTCTCAGCCTTCCTTCCATGCTGGCATTTTCAGAAGCACGCTTTGTGTGACAGAAAAGGCACTGTTTTTTGTTCCATGTGCAGTTTTCTTTGCATGCCAGCCAGGCTGGCAGCTCACGGAGCGGCGCAGCTTGTCGCCAGAGCGGAGATGGTTTGAGCAGTGTGAAAGCTCCCGGGGATGGTCCTCAGCTGGAGCAGACCCGCACTGCTGCACAGGACAGCTCTGGACACCACCACCATCAGCCCCAGCCTCACTAGCAGGGTGCACTGAGGCCATCTGAGCTTTTCTTACCTATTTTTGTCCTGCATTACATCCCTTAGTTTCATGGCTGCAGCATATTGCAGAGAATTTCTGAATGATTTCATGTATTTGGTTTATATTACAAGAGAATTTAACGAAGTTTTCTTGCTAGCTTTCAGTTTGTTAGAAGAAACAGAGCTGAGCAGCACTTCCCATCTGTAGGAAGGCTGTAATTGCTTTGCTTTGTCCCTCGGCCCCCGCTAAAGGGAACCCGTCATTAGCTGTTAGTGCCGCCTGCGTTTTGCGTCTCATTTCGGGAAGCTGTGATGCATTTCCGAGCTGCAAACCAGCAGGCTGCAGACACTGTGGGTATGGTCTGAGGGTAACAATTATCCAATCTGGAAAGAAACCATCCCACCCTGATTTTCTACTGATTGGGTGTCCATTAGGAGGGATTACTTGTTTAGTGTAAACAGCTTTGCATTGCTGTGTTTGCTTGTTGTAGCTCATGCAGTGCTATGTTGTGTCATATTGATCTGGAGGACATGACGAAGTGGGGCACAATCTACAGTGGCATGACATAAGTGACATAAAATGAATCAGAGACTGACAGAGATAACGCATTTTTTTAAAAAAAAAATAGGTCAGTCCAGAGCACATGAATATCTTTTGAATAATACAAGAGGACCAGGGCAAAGCAAGAAGTGATGTCACATATATTGTGCCCATCAGGAAGACTTCAACTGACCGAAGGGTTTTTTCCACCTAGAGGCAGGCAGACCTGTCTGCATTCGATGGCTATGTGGCATCCCGTTTCCAAACGTGCTCATTTCCAATTTTGCTCATCTGTGGAGGATGTGTGCTCTGCCAGGATGGGATTCAGCAATGCTAATAACTGCAGTGCCTCTCATTTAAGGCTACCAAAGTGCTTAGTAAACAATGAGATATGCTTTGCCAGCCCTGACTGCTAAAGTATTTTACTATAATAAAAGATTGAACTGTAACATGCTCAGGAGATACAGGCTCCTGTTGTTGGCATCAAATCTGTGGAACTGAGCATCTCCGAGAGATTAAAAAGAAGGAGATAATGTCAACATTTTCAATGCTGGTTTCTGAAACTTGAGCACCTAATACCTAAATGCTTATATAGACATCTATCCTGGCATAGAGGAGGAGGTCAAAGAAGAATGAAGAGAAGGGAATACTCTGGCTTTGACATATTTATCCAGGGTAAAAAACCTGAAGAAATCAGATCTCCCCCCCCCATCCCCCTCCCAAACTTAACAGTGCCTTCAGACTGTTCTACTTATAAGGGAAGTTTTCCAAGGTCTTGAAAAAGCTTATTCCTTCCTTTCTTCTTCCAGCCTTGCCCATTATCACTTTATTCAAGATTTGTTTGCACTTTCATGCTGCTAGGTTTGGTTAATGAAAGCTAATGGAAATCTTGTAAAAGATCCTCCATTGAAGGTCTGCAGTACATGTCCCTCTCCTCTTTACTCTTTTGCCCAAATAGGAAAAGTCTGCTGTAAATATTCCTTGCTTTGGAGGGGAAAGTATTGCAAATGGACACAAATCAGCTGGTGAAAACTGTAACAGCTGCTTACAGACAGAATAAACATTGTCTGGTTCTTTAAATGGGAAAAAACCCAAAACAGTGTTTGTTTTTGCTGAAGGATATGTACGTTTTCTTCAAGTACATAAGAAATATTAGTATCCCACCTATTATACTCAGAGGGCATGTCTGAGTTAAACAGCAGTGAGCAGCTCAGATGTGTGATGGCCAGAGCGGGTGCTGCAGAACGCAGAGGAGGACATTTATTCCAGGCTGGACCAGAGGAGACCATACAGACCAAAGCCATTTCGGCATATGAGGCTCTGACTCTCTGCATCATGTAGTGTGATAGGAGCATGCCAGGGCATCTGTTAGTTGTTTAATGAAAGCCAGGGTGGATGACAAGGTAATTTCAGGTTCAAGCATGAATGCTCAAGTGCAAGAGTTTATGTTCAATTACCAGATGCTTCAAACAAGCAGCTAAGACAAAGGCAAGCGATGCCAAGCACACAGGGCTGCATCCAGTGCGAGAGAAAATGGACAGAGCACTGCTTTTCCTCAGGCTGAATTTCCATTCACGTTGCTGATACTCCTTATGTGGACCAAGGCAGATAAGCAGTACTTTCAAGTTTGATTAACCATCTAATTACCTAATTGTCTTTAACAGCCATTAGTGTTACAATGTTAAAGATCCAACTACATTTTTTCCTTATCTGCATAAATCATTTCACATACAAGATTAAAATCAGTTTTTCTTGTAGATAAACTGTAACTTGAGCATTTGGGACTTTTTTTCCTCATTCTGGAATACCAGCACGTTTACCATTTTCATTTTGGTTTTTATCAGAAGGACTTAATAAATGCATTGCAGATCAATGTCCTCTATTTGCAATGACATTTTACATTATTGTACAGATTTCAAGGCAAATCATGTCTTGAGATAATAAAAATCAATCTTGGAGGTAGAATCATCCGTTTTCTATGAGCAACCAAAAAATCAAAGTCCAATACATGAATACTCCAATGTGCTCTAATCTTTCTTTCTCTTCTGTTTGTGAATGAAACATTTATCCAAGACCATATAGTCAAAACCATCTGAGACTCGACCAGCTAAACTTCTGGGAGGTTTTAGTGCTCTGGGCATCATTGGACACTATGAGAAATGCTGAAGAGAGGAAAATACGGCCCTGAACTAAAAAGATTAATAGCCACTGAATAACTAAACACATAGTATGAATTAACATAGCAAACTACAGCTATCTTAATAGATTGTTTGATTACCTCATGGGGCATGGACAAAATTAAGATTAAAAAGATATGGGGAAATTGTTTACAATATTTGGCCTTTACAATATCACAGATGTGAGCTGTGATGAGTCACATATATGCTTTCAGGAACAGACACATGCCTCTTATGCCAATATAACTCTTCTTTTCCATATAATCAGCTATTATACACATGCTTTCGCAAGACAAGTAATTGATTTATAAGGCTTGTTTCTTAACAGAAAATTTTGCAGCATTTACGGTAACCTCTGGTGTGTACTATGGTAGTTCAGCCTAATAAAATATAATCTTATTAGAAGTGAAAGGGACACTATCAGTTTAGAAAAGGGAATTTAGGCCTGACTAAAGTCACTTCTCTGATTTTAGAAATGTATGTGGTTAGTGGTCTAGATCTTTCCATGTAATCAGGCAGCACAGATTTTTGGCAATGAAGGCAGTGATACATGGCCATGTATTTAACAGGGATTAAGGCAAGGAGGGTGGAACATCTGACCTTTCCTGGAAGAGTGGAGACTCTGATTCAGCAATACACACAGTTGAGCTGGGCATTCAGGACAGGCTAAAATTGCTTCCCTGAAAGAGGATCCTTATCTTGCAGTTCACTTGGCTTAAATCTTGCCATATCAGAACCCAGCAGCGTGGGGGACACGCAATTATTTTTAGATAGGTGCTTCAGCACATCACCCGAGTCCCTTTCTTTTAGGAAGCCTCTGTTTTCTATTAGTGTGGACAAGGTTTTTTTAAGAGGAGAGTTTAGATGTTCCTTGCGACTGCACTCCTAAGTAACCTGTCCAGCCAGCTGCTGAAGATTCTCTTTTAAGAACAGCAGTTTCCTTCTCAGCTTCATTCAGAGCTGAACTGCAGTCGAGGTACAAGTTATTAACATATTTCTTAAACTGACATTGAAAAAGAGCTTCCCACAGATTGAAAACTGTCTAAACTTGATGTAAGAGTCTCCCTCCCAGGAATTAATGCCTCCCACTTTCCAGACAGGGACCAGGCAGTCAATCAAGGGATTGCATTTCTGCATACTCAAATATGCATTCTTTGTGTGGCTGAATAATAAATGAAGGTTAATTTAAATCTGAAAACACATTAAGAATGGAATTGCATCAAAGGATACTGGGGAGGGATGTGCCATTATAGCAAATTCAAAGACAAAATATATGAAAGTATATCCACTCCACTGAGAGTACAGAGAGTGTTACTTAAATAACAAGAGGGCACAATACTTCATTTTAACCTCCATTTTACTTAGTGCAATGCAATCTTATCGAATCAAGCGCTCTCCATACAATTGTGACAAAGAAAATCATATGTAATGGGGTCTGGAAATGACAATCAAATCTGTCACTCATAAAAATTTGTACTTGCTCTTCATAGCAGCATGCAACAGTGCCTGATTACACTACAAAACACAAACATCCCTTCTCTACCTCTTTGCATTTCAGACTAAAATAAAAGCCACTTCACTTCAGAGGTGCCTTAAATGAAATTGGTGTATTTGACAAACGATTGAACTGTTTGTGACATACTTTACAGATAACCCAGTGAATTCAAGGTGTCACCTTTTGTGGGCTATTGATTGCAACTAGCTGATATCCGTCTTTTCAAGTATGGAATAATCTACTGTCATTTCAAAAAATGATGGCCATCTTACAGAGAAGGTTAATCAGATACAGGAGAAATCATATCTAATCTTTGATAAATTGTAAGTCACTCAAGGATCAATCACCGTTCTCCTTGTAACACAAGCCACGGGTAATTGTGCAAATGTAATGCCATGCAGTTTGCTGTGCAGCCCATGTACACAGTGGCCAACAGCATTTTGCCCCTTTGAATAGTTCAGCCTGCTGAGATGATTGATTTATGGCACATTTAAATATGTTTTGAATAGTAATGACCATAAATAAACAATTTAAAAAAATAAGCAGAGCAGCAATAATATGATATGCAGGCATTCAAACTGCAAAATTATGAAGTGACTGGCACAGTCTTTGCATTTTTATAGCACAGTATATGTTTTAGGTCTCTCCTATCCAAGTTCTATCTCTATTATCTACACCCTCCTCACCAGGACCAAGATGTTCTGACATGCCAGAATAAATCCCAAATTAAGAGTCATTAGGAGCAGATGCCTCTTGAGCTGTCAAATTTACAGAATAGCACGAAAATCACTAGCTGGACTTTCCAGCTTCCCAGCGAATGATCCATAGCTTAACCATCCTTAACGTCACCCAGATCAAGTCTTGCATGTGTCATGAGCATCTTGGGATAAGCTAGTCTTGGCATACAGGTCATTTATCAAGCAGCCAAAGACATTCATCTTTCCAAGTACCTGGTGTGAATACAGTGCATCACCATTTGTATTGGTAAGGGGAACTGGATGGCAGCACCTACTGATACCTCTGAAAACAGGAAAATTTTACTATTACATTAATATTAATAAAACAGGCAAATTTTAATATTATTCTACTTCATTGTCAATGTGTTTTAACTTGAAGAGAAACCTTTTCACTAAGCTGCTATATCAATATATTTACCCAGAGTTAGTAAAGTCTACATACATGCTGTAATACGGGTATGTGTATAAATATAATTTTATACAATAATGCAATTTGCACAAAGACACAATACATCTTGGTTCTCAAAATTAATACAATTTAGAACACATAGCAATTTTTTGCATGCTTTGCAAACTTCATTGCCTGACCCTTGTAGAACCTGTCTTATGGACAGTGACTGGAGAGACTTTATAAAGGCCAGCACTTAGAAACATAACTTAGGTATCAGAACTAATAGTTGTTTTTGAAACTACGAGCTCTATGCTGCACATCAGCAGAATATACTGAATATTTCCATTGCTAACTTGGTTTGACCAATGTATCCTGAGGGATTACTGTGCATGAATGGGAAAAACTCTTATGTCCACAGAAGAATAGGAGAGTTTTGTCCTTGCTAAATCATTGTCATCGATTTTCTCCAATTGATACTTTCTAGGTTATGGAGGCAAAGAACTGGGACCTACTGAATATATGCTCATTATTAAATGAAAACAGCACCCAGGATGATTCCTGAGTCAAGCTTCTGCCATTTAGCAGTTCTACCACTTCTCAACCCTATTTTTAAAATACAAACCCATTCTGGTCCAGCAAGTTCTTTGCTGCTTCCAGATGTCTTAAGCCGCAGGTTCGGTGGATCTGTGCTGTTGAGCTCTAATGTGCAATCAGGACTTACTGCCTTACTCTAACTTTCCTCATTTCTAACATACAGTTCCTTTTTGCCCTTCCTCCCTCCACCTCTTGGCAGATGAGAAAAAAATAAAAGAAACTTCTTGACAGAAAGCGCGCTATCATGATTCATTAATTTTAGTAAGTACTAAATGTATTTGTTTAATAAAGAGTTTGAAACTCCACTGGAACACAAAACTCAATATAAAGACCCAGGAACAGCACAGAGGATTTCCCACTGGAACTCATGGCTATCTGTCATTAGGAAAAACGACCACCTCCATTTTCACTGCGGAGTGTCTATCTCCTGCTGTTACTACAATGGCTTATCTGCTGGGTGGGTTGCTGTACCCATCCTGTGAATGCCTTCAACCAAAGTATTTCTCTAAAGCAGCATCTGCTCCTACTATTTTATAATTAGTATATAATTAGTAGAAGTTCTCACAAATAGCTCCCATAGAGAAATGACTCTACCACACAACAGAAAGATATAAAATTCCCAAGCTATTTACAACCTACACTAAAAAGAAATCTGGGCATTTCTCTAGTGCCTCAGGAAATGACATCCAGACAACAAGACATAATTGAGAAGTTGTTATGCAGTGGGCAGGATGAGACATGACAATCTGCAGGCAGGTAGGGCAATAACTTTTAAAAAATTATTTTCAGTTTCAAAAAAATCTTGTCAGGTCAGCTCAAAAGATCAACCTCAAATAAAAAAGTCAAACTTTCTATAAGCTAAACAGTTAGAAAAGATTTATTACTGTCACAGCATCCAATTTTCTTCCATTTAAACTTAATTTTAAAACAAAATTGAAGTAACTGTTTAAATAAAATCTTATTTCAAATAGAAAGCTAGTTAATAATTATAATGCTGAATTCTTATTCAAGTTCTACATATAAATAACAGAAAAATTTAAGTCTGTTCAGGCCAACTTGTGGAAAATATACAATATCAAAAAGTACCTGCAAGTTTAAGTCAAATGAAGAAAGCTCAATAGCACTTATACAAACTCAGCTACAAACCTCAGGAATTCACAGGTATCCAAAGAACTGAACTGGGCAACAGGGAGTGGATAAGCAAGAGAGTGGGGGCAATTTTAGCTCTCTTCAGAGGTATTTGCAGAGGGAGCATATCCAGACCCACAGGCTGGCACGTGGCTCCTGCTAGGGGCAAGCGTAGCATGGGAGCCAGCCTGTTAAACACTGGTTTGAATATTTAGACTTTGAATCACAACCAAATGTGAACAATTAAACTTAACAGAATTCCATCAAAAATAAAATTAGATAAGCAAAAGAGGAGGAAGGGTACAGAGTGAAGAGCAAGGCTGTTCCGTGAGGTGATGGCCAGCATGAGCACAGACCTTGGAGTGAGAAGGACTAAAACGAGCTCTCCTCCTTACTTTCTGTCTGACCTTGAGCAAGTCGTTAAAAGTCCCTGCTGCCTTATTTGCCCAGCCTATAAAATGGAAATAAGACCTTCATTATAAACTGCTTGGTCTTCTTATACCACTGTGTACAGCAGATATTTTTATTTAAGATTAACTTTTTCTTGAAACCCTGTTGAGACTTCCATGCTACCACAGGCAAGAATGAAGTCCAAACACCTATTTCTGAACAGATTAAGTAAGAACAGAACCAGCAAAACAAGCCTTGAAAAAAAAATTTCCTGGGCCACGAAGGTCTAATTTGTTTCCTGGTGAAGGCGAGATGGTCTCTCAGTGTCCTGTGCTCTCTTACAAGGAAGTAACTTGTCTCCATGTTCCAATTAATTAGTGACACATCAAGAAGACAAACCCATTTTCCGAGGGATGTGTTACTGTTTTGCTCACTCACTGGTTGAGCCCTGGTACTGAGGTTAAAGGAAGGGGCAGGATGGAGGCAGAATCACATGTGAAACAAAAATAACAACCTGCAAGACCATTCCGTCATTATAACTTGCTCAGAATCCCCAGTTCCTACTTTACGGAATAAATATTCAACACAGAGCATCATTAAAAAGTGTCCCTGACACTTCTCCTGTTACATGGCATTTTACTTCAAATTAGCCACAAGTTATTCTTATGTAAATAATTTCAAAACGAGAATCAAGATCCAACTTGCAAAGATACACACAGAGAAGAGGAGGAACAAATAGCATGTCAGTGCTACCATCGCTCCTTCCAGCCTAGTTTCAGCAATGAACGACTTTAGCCCCAAGCACGCGGCTTTTCTAGGGCTTCAGTCACAGTCTACAACATTTCTCCCAGGGAATGATGTTCATTGTCAACTGCACCAAACAGTTTAGTTACCAGGACTAATGGATTCAGGCTTGGATTTTTACAGAGACCTTCCACGGCAACTGAGGCACGGACTCTCTATTGAAGTGCAGAAGGAAAATCCTTTATTATTGCAATGGTACATACTTGTGCTCTCGCTGCCTTAGCTCTTACTTCATGATAAACAAATCGGCAACTAGACAGTCATCAACCCTCTCTCCCACAAACAGTTCCATACTTTCTCTGAGCTGACTTATCTTTCTTCCAAGGCCTGCTTCTCCTCCAAGCCTTGCTTCTTCTCTTCGCCAACATATAGCAGAGCTGATGCTTCTCCAAGCCAGCACAGGACAGACTCCTGGCTGGCTCACCAAGCAGAGATCTTCTGAACAGAACTCTCCACCTTCACCGAGCTCCCCAAACAGAGCTCTCTAGCTGAGCTGATCAGCCTATGTCTATTTGGCTCTTAAGTATTGAATCTCCCACAGCTGTGCAGGGCTGACAGGCCAATGCTGACTTGCCTCTTAATTAGTTACCAGTAACACACGATTTGACTCTTAACAGATTGAATCTCCCACAGCTGCACAGAGCTGACACTCCCACAACCTTCTACTGTGCACTTAAGACACTAAAGGAAGTGAAATTTTTACTGGTGAAATACTGCTGACTTTCTAAATAAACTCTGATAAAGATTACTATTGAGATATATTCGTAATGAAGATAGAAGAAAACAAAGTACTAAAACCTGCAACTTTGATGACTAGTTCTTCATGATACACTTAAAAATGTCAAACGTAATGAAAGCAAAATTAATATTCCAAATGTGTGTGTGACACAGAGAGACAGAGAACCAACCCAAGCCATGGCAAGTCAATTCAGTGACAAAACCTCTGTATTTCAGAGTCAACCCGCTTTTGAGTCGTGAACATTCGTATTTATGTCATATTCCTAAATGACTGGCTTGAGCACTGTGATACAGCACACCTAGAATTTAACCTATTCCGGTGGTGCCTGATATTAAATTCTCTCTGCCATCACAATTTTTGGATTAAGACAAGAGACTCTAGTCTCCATATTAACTTTTATGGGATTGCTCATAATCTTACTTAAGTTGCATTAGAAGAGGGAAAAATCAGGTCTCAGGAGTCCCTAATATTGCAAGCACCACCTCATCATCATTCAACAGTGCTTTAGTTCCTTTCTGATGTGTCAAACCCCATCACTCCCAGTCTTTATCTATGTGCCACTTGGCTATTATTTTCTGATAAGCAACTTTGAGTAACCTGTGCAATCCAGCTAGGCTCAGGGAGAAAAAGTCACAACAGCTCAAAACCTCAGAAGTTTGGTTCCGCTAAGCTGCTTCCAAAAATGCTTCTGAGAAAATACACAAAAGGACTGATATTTCCCCAAGTACTGTCCCAGATTCTTTTCTTCAATACTCTTACACTTTTTCCTCCTACAACAGAAAATGTGCTCTCCAAACACTTCCTCTGTATCTTTGATGTTAAAAACATAGCCTTCAGGCCAGTCTGTTCTTAGTCACTATTTTCAAGGATATAAAGTTCTTAGGATAAGAGAGTCATTATCACCATCCCCCTTTATTCTCCCATACTGCTTCCTTCATCTTTACCCAAAACAGAGATTGGCAGTTGCTTTCTCAATGCATGTCATGTTTAGATCATTATCTCCCCTAACCCTAACTGCACAGTCAGACTGAATTACTTTGGTGTGGAGAGGAGTGGTTCTAGGGAGACCTGCTCCCATCTTCCACAACAGGACCGTACGCTACAATGATCTCAGTTTTCTCTGTTGTATTGTTTTCTCTTAAGAGTATGGCCCTAATTTACCCAAGATTTGTGGGATTCCCATGAAGCTCATGTCTGGAAGTTCATCCCACTGCATGCTTTGGAAAAGGACAAACTGTACATATCCTCCTTTGGATAACACATAATGTAGGTAGATTTATAAGATCTTCTTGAGCAAAGAAGAGACATGGGATTACATCCCACATCAGTACAACTGTCATGTTTAATTTTCTAGAAACCAAAAAAGTTCCATGAAACTAAAAGCTCGAGGAGACAGATATTCCGCTGTCAGAAATTCCTGGTAACTCCACTAAGACACACAAAGCTGCAGGAACTGAGACATGGCCCCTTATATCCAAGCCCATTGGACTCCTTTCTTCCTAGGTAGCCCATATGTGTGCAGAGCCAGCAGCACCAACTGTCAACTGCCAGAGCTGCTCGCATGGGTGAGGTCAATCTGCTCAGCTGCCTCCAACTGATTTACTGCCTTGAACATCCTTCTGGCTTGCTCTGCGTGGCGGTACTGCCTCCTTAACTGGGTTGTACCATGCTGGCTCGTCCTACAGACCTCAGCTTTTCCTACTTCTTGGTGTAGCTCTTCTCTGAGGGCTAAAGCAATCCTCCACAACAGCAAGGGAAATGGGTGGAAAATGTTAAGTCAAACACATTCCCTTTCTTACAAATTTGTAACTGTCCCCAGTCTGATAGTAATTTGCAGTTAACAAGCTCTGGCTAGTCTTCTTCACTTATGAAATTAACTATTGGATAAAATAGTTTGCTGCTTATGTTTTGTATACAATCATATACAGAAACACACACACATATAATCAAACGTACTACATTTATTTTGATTAAAGTATCTATCAGAAGTCCTTGATCTGTGGTTTCAACTATGTTCATTTGTATTCAAAATCTAAAAAATATTTTAACCTTTCTGAAATGATATGTTAAAATAAATTGAAGCAAGCTGATGAAAAGTGTTAATTAATCTTCTTTCGTCTCATTAAGAGTCTGTGTTTAACATATAGGTCATCTCCTCTTTCAGCTGATGTATGGATTTGATCTTCAATGATGAGCTAAACAACCCAATCTTCTATTGATGATTGAGAACTCCTGAACCTCTTGCTTTTTTGGGAGAGGACAAGAAAATTCCTAAAACAAAAGCGCTGAGCTTTTTAAGGAGTTATTCTAAACCTTTTTTTTTTATGGCAGGAGAGGTTGCAATAATGCTGATCCTGCAATACATTGTGGGTTTAAGAGAAAAATACAGAACAAAAATATAATGTTTTTTTCCCCTATGGGGTGTACAAACATAATGGTTGAACTTTCAAAAAAAAAAGGTTTTTTTTTCACATTATGTGCTGAATCAGGTATAAGCACCAGCCACTTGCTCTTGTCTTGACTTCCTTATTTACCTGTGCAGTTATCAGTTTTAAGACCCCTGATGTGCCTGAAGGTTGGCTGAGGATTGGAGGGACACAGAGGAGAAAGGAGAAGGTGGTGGGGAGGGAAGTCCAGGGAAGAATCTGATGCATTTACCGTGATCCAGAGCAAATATCTCACACTGACTGGCACTCTCTACATCAGAATCAGATAGGCAACGTACCTGGAGAAGCTGCTCCGTAAGAGTCAATATATTTGTATTTCTGCTTTTAAAAATATAACTCTAATAATGCTAGAGATAAGTCCAAAATTGGCAAGAGAGATAGGCTGGAGATCTATGCTTTTTAATATCAAGCTCTTCACCAAGACGACTTTTATCACATTAATGGCTAAATCACACTGATTGTAAAACAGCCAAAATGAGGCAATTAGTAAGGCCTGTGACAGCCACAGGAAACGAAACGCACAAGGTTTTCAGTGCAAGCCAGATGGATATCTTCAATATATTTCTTATTGTCTGCTTGTGGTAATATGTTCAATTAAACTGAATCAGTACTACAGAAGACCCTTTGAATTGCCTGAAAAAAAAATTAATTGTCTGCTGCAAATTTAATGAAGCTTAACAGTTGTATTATGTTTACAAGTTTTATTTGTTATGATCAGTAAGTGCTTACAAGAAAAAAACCCTAACTTCATTCAACTAGCCCTAAGAGCAAACCATTGGTATTTTACAGCTTATTTCATTTACATGTTTCTTTGCCATTTACTGTTTTTGTCCTTAGCAGCTGACCTGATTTTTTTCTCTCCCAAATAAGAAACCGACAGCTCTTGCAGTGCTATTCACAAACGGTTTTGAGTTAAGTCTCACTCAATGGTTTGACCACAAACTTGCATTATGACATGTACCCAAAGGCACCGATGGAAATGCCCAGCCATGGGCTAGTACCTCTGACACTTGCTATGATCCTCATCAATGCTTGAGCAAGGTCATGGACCCTCCCCAGCACAATGCAGCCAACAGTCCATGGCTGTTGTCTTTGAACACATTCACATTAAGGAAATCAAGAGCAAAAGGTGCGTCTGAGCAGACCTGAGGAAGGGTGGTTTTAGGGAAGGCTTGATGGCAGATGAGGCATCTGCTTCTTGCTTGGCCACTTCCGTTAGAATAATTACAACCTTTTCGCTTCAATTAACTGTCAGAAAAATGGAAATGCTGACATGATACACAGCTATTTCATCTACCCTGGGGTGCTTTGGGGATGACTAGATTTTCCCGATGACCTCAGGCTCTCACCTGAACAGAGCTGTGAGAAAAACCAAATGTTTACCAGACTCAGGTGTAACATGCGCAGAGGAGATGAACCTGCCAGCTCTGAAACACAAAGGTGAGCTCCTTACAGCTGCAGAAGGAAATTTGGATAGGCATCATATAACCCTGACTGTGGTTTGCAGTACATGTCAGTTGCCTGAAACTATAAAATACTTGATTAAACCTTGCGTTTGAAGTGACATATGGAGAAGAGCTCCTTAAAAGCTGCAAGGACCCTGAGGTATCTACTGGATACCAGCCCCATCACCAGCTTCTTCTTGAAGTTTTTCCACCCAGGGTTTGTTAAGGAGATCCAGCAAAGTGCAGACTGAAGCGTTGGGGCTACCATGGTTGAGGGGAGGGAGAAGTAGATGTGGCAGATGCACAGCTCTCTCATTTATAATTGTGCCTTTCATGCAGTGCTTAAACATAGCAAAAGCCCCTTAATTGTATCCAGGAAATAATTGGTGTCAGTGGAAACAGTCCAATTAGAGCCAAATAAATTCCTTTGCAATTTTACCACCAAAGATTTTTGCTTTCATTGTCAATTGTTAAAATCAAGCATTTGCTACTGGTTGTGAGTTAGAAGTCAAGAAAGATTTTCAAACTTAGAAATAAGTTTTATTTCCTAAACATGAAAATACAGCATCAGTTGCTGAGGAGAGGGGCTCAGAAGAGGAGGATAGCAGTGGGGGACCCTTCTGAAAGCATCAAAAAACCCACAACAAAACCGCAAGCTGAGAAGGCAGAAGCCCAGGGAAGAGGGAGAGCCTCAAGCCGCCTCCCCCCTGAGCCGGAAGAGTGAGCTGGGAGTGAGGGCAGGGGGGACTCAGAGTGGGCAGAGCCTGGAGTGATGACGCCCAATGGAACCTCACATACAAGAGCAGCCCCCAGGGAGCACGAGCGACCAGGAGCATGGCAACGGGGCAGGCAAACAGGGTGTGGAGCCTCGGAAGGGCGTGGGGCAGCAGTTCGCGCAGGCAGGGTGAGTGAACAGGGCACAGTCCCTCTCCTGGGTCTAGAGCTCATCTGAACTGGTTGTCATCATCCTCCCCGAGTAGACTGAACTATGGTCTCCACTCAGGTCAAAACCACCACCAGAAAAAATGTGGCGACCCAGACGGAGCTGCCACACAAACACGCAGCGGTCCAGGTCCCAGGCTGCAGGGAGTGCCTGAGCCTGTCAGTCCTGTCGGAGGGCAGCAGTGACAGCACCTGTGTGCGCTGCGATCAGCTGGGTGACCTGCTCAGCCTGGTGGTGGAACTCAAAGAAGAGGTTGAAAGATTAAGAGGTATTAGGGAGTGCAAAAGGGAAACTGATTGGTGGAGTAGCACCTTGGCACCCCTGAAGCAACAGGAGCAAATGGAGGCTCCAAAAGAGGCAGGTGATCCCTCACCCTCTTGCGACCAGGCAGAAGGAGGGGACCTAAGGGATGGGGGAGACTGGAAACAGGTCCCTGCTCAGGGAGGCAGGAAAATCCCCTCCCGACCTCCCTCACCTTCCGTGATGTCCCTTCACAACAGATACGGGGCTCTGGAACTTTTGAATGAAGTAGAGAAGGATGAAGAGAATGAGTCAAACAAGGAAGAAGATCAAGGTCCACCCAGGCCTGGTTGCTCTAGACCAGGTATTAAAACCAATGCTAAAAAGAACCCCAGAAGGGTCATTGTAGTGGGTGACTCCATTCTGAGGGGTGTCGAAGGCCCAATATACAGACTGGACCCACTTCATAGGGAAGTCTGCTGCCTTCCTGTGGCCCAGGTGAAGGACCTCATGGCTAAACTCCCTGCTGTAGTGAGACCCAAGGACTACTACCCTCTCTTGGATTTTCAGGTAGGTAGCGATAATATTAGCAGGAGAAATCCTAAATCAATGAAGAGAGATTTCATGGCCTTGGAGAAACTGGTTAAGGGGTCAGGGGCACAAATTGTGTTCTCCTTCATCCCTTCAGTTGCGGGAATGGATGAAGAAGATTACAGGAGAACCCAACAGATGAACTTGTGGCTCTGAGACTGGTGTTACTGGCAGGGCTTTGGATTTTTCAATCACAGGTTAGTATACAGGACACCAGACCTTCTGGCATCAGATGGGATGTACCTGTCCCAGAGTGGGGAAAGGATCTTGGGGCAGGAGTTAGCTGGGCTCATTGAGAGAGCTTTAAACTAGATTTGAAGGGGGAAGGGGACAAAACTGGAACATAAGCCCCAGGGTAGGTTACCAGAGTTTGTGGGCTGTTGTGCCAGCAATGACCCTCACCCTGCTATCCCAGTAGAGGCAAGGGATGGAGACAGGCAGCACAACAAAGATGCAAGGGATATTGATCAGTAACCATGGTAACACCTGTGAAAGGTCAGGCCGGACTTAGGACCTCTAAATGCGAAAAGGTGCTGGGGACATCAGCCCATCTGAAGTGCATGTATACCAATGCACACAGCATGGGTAACAAACAGGAGGAGCTTGAAGCCATGATGCAGCACCCTCGGGTGTATCCCATTCGATACTTGTCAGTGGTTAATGGAGTTAAATCCGGTTGGTGGCCGGTCACGAGTGGTGTCCCCCAGGGCTCGGTTTTGGGGCCACTCCTGTTTAACATCTTTATTGATGATCTACACAAGGGGATTGAGTGCCCCCTCAGTAAGTTTGCAGATGACACCAAGCTGGGTGGGAGTGTTGATCTGCTCGAGGGTAGGGAGGCTCTGCAGAGAGATCTGGACAGGCTGGAGCGATGGGCTAAGGCCAACTGGAGGAGTTTCAATAAGGCCAAATGCCGGGTGCTGCACTTGGGTCACAACAACCCCCAGCAGCGCTACAGGCTTGGGGAGGAGTGGCTGGAGAGCTGCCAGTCAGAGAGGGACCTGGGGGTGTTGATTGACAGCTGGCTGAACATGAGCCAGCAGTGTGCCCAGGTGGCCAAGAAGGCCAAGGGTATCCTGGCTTGTATCAGAAACAGCGTGGCCATCAGGGACAGGGAAGGGATCTTACCCCTGTACTCGGCACTGGTGAGGCTGCACCTCGATGACTGTGTTCAGTTTTGGGCCCCTCACTACAAAAAGGACATTGAATTACTCGAGCGTGTCCAGAGAAGGGCAACGAAGCTGGTGAAGGGTCTGGAGCACATGTCGTACGAGGAGCGGCTGAGGGAACTGGGGGGGTTTAGTCTGGAGAAGAGGAGGCTGAGGGGAGACCTCATCGCCCTCTACAACTACCTGAAAGGAGGTTGCAAAGAGATGGGGATGAGTCTCTTTAATGAAGTAACAAGTGATAGGACAAGAGGGAATGGCCTCAAGTTGCACCAGGGAAGGTTTAGACTGGATATTAGGAAGTATTTCTTTCCAGAAGGGGTTGTTGGGCGTTGGAATGGGCTGCCCAGGGCAGTGGTGGAGTCCCCATCCCTGGAGGTGTTCAAGAGGCGGGTTGACATAGCGCTGAGGGATATGGTGTAGTTGGGAACTGTCAGTGTTAGGTTAATGGTTGGACTAGATGATCTTCTTGATGATTCTGTGATACTCAAGAATACATCAGTGCTTACATATCTCTATGGCTCTCTCTAATCTTTTTTTGCCTATAAACCCCTAATTTAGAGATTCTGTAGAACAACAGTTTCTCTTCTAAACTGATGCTTTCTTCCTGAATTTTTTAAAAACAATGTATTACACCTGATAAGGAATATTCATTGATGTCTGGACTACATAGAAAAACTGTGTCCAGCCACTACTAAAAAAAAAAATCTTTAACAATCAAAAAACTTCTTTTGACTTTTTCAGAGTTCTAAGTCTTTGGTACATGTAGAAGATCTTGGCTTTGATACCAGTTGAACACAAACCTTGTGTGCTATCCAGCATAATTATAAAAAGCCCATTAAACATGGACAGCACTAAAGTGCTGCTCTGGGATTATTACTTTAAACTCTGCCTCTCTTTTTAAAATTATACTTTGTGCTTTCAACACCAGTGTCATTTAACCAGGTCCTTTCTTAAGGGCTGAGGCATAACCAACATGAATTTAAATTAGATTGAATTGAACTGTGAGGAAAGAAAAATAAAGACCTTGCATGACCTTAAACACTGCTGATCAAGACAGACCTCAGAAAGAGTGACAGAGGGGCTATTCATGTTGCAAAATGACCAACCACTAAACCCATGACATATGGACAGATGGTATGGAAAATGCCTGCAATAGTTTTCTGGGACAGCTTTCCATATAAGCAAAGAAGCAGCAATGCATCTGATGGGGGAAAAATCAGGGAGGTATAGAGAGGGTTTCTGGTAATGTAAATTGTGCTTAAATGGGTCAACAGATTTAAGTATCTGCTGCATTTTTGCCTTGGTTAATGTAAAAAACCCTAACATCTTAATGTATGGTTTACTCTCCATCTTAGAAAAAAAGTGAAACCCACCCACCCCGAAGCAATTGATATTCCAGTTACTCCAAAGCAGTCATGACATAGTTGAAAACAGCTGGTAAAATTCACAGTGTGACAGTTATTTGTATTCACTGATTAAAAAAAAACAAAAAAAGAGGACACTCGCAAAAATACAGACACTCTTTGCTGAAAGATTAGCATTTCATACAACTGCACAGTAAAACCATTACACAGTTCCTCTGCAGCCAGTTGCATTCAGAGTACACCCTAACAAGGAAAGACACTTTGTTAATGTACCCAACACCGCTGCAGAGCTATGTAGATATATTTCAAAAAATCTCTGTGTTTTTGACTAAGAGAAATTCAGGTTTATTGAACACCACCTTTTTTATTGGTGGAGTCAGTAATGGCACTATTTGAGAAGTAGCTTAGTTGTAGGCAAGTCCAGCACTTGCTGATCTCAGTAGTGCAAATGGCTGTAGCGTTAGATTTAAGGCTGGCATGGAAGCCAAAACAGATGCCGAAATCACAGTCAGCAATATTAACTGTTATGCAGAATCAGTGTCTGTGATAAAGGAAATAAATTATTTGTAAGTATAAAACAAGACATAAATAGACAGATACACCATCCTAATGGCGGAAATAATTTTGTAAGGAACACACAACTGTGATCTAGACCTTGTATGATAACACCCTGGATATTCACTCTGGATTCAGTTTATCTATGAATATCCAGCAAAAAAAATCTGAAGTGTGGTAACATGTAAACATTTCCAAAAGAGTAAAATAAATCCTCTGAAAACCCATGAGGGATCATTCAGACTGTATGATTTTCCATATGAGTTTGATCTCTCTATTTTATGAGTTTTATTTTTTAGACTACTATAATGTAAAAATGGGATTAATTTAAAAGTCTGCCTGGGCTTTTAAGCTTATAAAGAAATAATACATTAAAAAAAAAATCAAACTGAAGGTGTTATACCAAGTCATCTTTAATGCAATTATGGGGGGTTATGAGGTCTTCAAAGGTAAAAAGAACTACAAGTGATTGAAACTCCATTGCTGTGAAATTCAATAGCCAGTGTTTCATGATGAGCACTGTTGGTGCAGACACATCTGTGCCCAGCCTCTGCACCGTTCAGCTTCAGAAGGCTGATGGGTATGAAGGTATCAAAGTCACCTCAGCCCAACCGAAGAACATTATGCACAAATAGGAAAGGAGGCATAAGCAATTCCGTTTGATTGCATGTGTGCTCGTTATCACATACCAGCTTACTGTATTATGTGGAAATTAAGCCACAAATGACTTGAAGAAACCCTGCACTATGCATTATCAGCCACGTTCAAAACAAAACTTCTGAAACATGCAATAGCAGACAGATGGTCAGTCATTAGAGAGCGATGTCTCTCCACTGGCGCATACCTGTGGAGCTGGAGAGCTAAACTCTTTTCACTTCTTTATGGGCAGCATAATATTCAGAATCTCTGAAGATGAAAAGATGGTTATTCCTTACCTACTAAGACAATCCATAGTAGTATAAATCCACTCTAGCCCCATGGATATGAGGCAAGCACAGCACATTTTCTGAAGAACATAGTTCAATACTGATCAAATGATGTCAAAACGGAGACAACCACAGATGCCAAGATGGGCTGGGAAGGCCATCGCATCCCACCGACACTGTTTTTACAGTGCGTGAAGACTGTGTCCACGCTGATTGGCACATCACTGTCCCTGAACTATGAGCCCACCTACTTTGAAAGGACCACAGTAACACAGTAAAAATTGCAGGTTTAAAGGCAATAACATTTGAAGTCTCTGAAAAGTTACTTGATAATGGAACAGAATTTGCAGTATTTAATCAATTGTTTCAATTTTAAATGCAATACACCAATTCAACATTCACACAAAGGAATAGGCTTGGAATGGAAAATATGTAATTTTATAAAAGATAATTTGGATCACTGTGCTGGACAAAATCAAAACTATCAGTCTATTCAAGCGTGAGGAAAAAATAACCTACTGACATTATCTTTGTATTCTTTTTCTGCTAAAGTGCTATGGATACCAGCGAACAAAAGTTCTCTTGCTTTTACAGCCTTAAGCCCTCCCGTGGCAGTGCAAACGAGACGAGCTAATGGCAGTAGGGAAATGTTAAAGGTGCATCATAACGAAACAGGCAAATAAAGTCATTGGAACTTGCCCTTGTCTGAGATGCAGCAATGTGACTAGAATTGCTGTACTTCCAGACAAGAACAGAAACTTACAGACTCCACCAAACATTCATATACTGCGTCTGTCCATTAAACCACAGAGATAAGGGGACTGGAAAGGACTGGGTTATCCTGGTCTGCAATCAAAGCAACTAATAATAAATGGTACGGTCCACAACTGGATAATAAATGGTACAAAAAGCTGGTTCTGGCAGGCTGGAATGCTTTGAAACCCGAGAGCATCTCTGCTGCAGGACAATCCCTGCCATGGCTCCTCCGAGGCCGGTTCCCTAACGTGCAACTCCCAGTACCCAGGCAGCAGCACCCTGCTCACCTCTGCAACAGCTCAGCTGCTGGAGCGCGACACATCACTGCTGCCTCCTTGGGAATTACAAAGGACCCCACCACAAAGCTACAGACTGCAGAGTCAAGCTGAATGATTAGATTTATAGATAGATTTTTATATATATTTTAATAAAGTTATATAAAAAAAAATATTTATAGCTTCGAACACAGCCAAAAGGAAAGTAGATGTTTGAGAAGCAGCCACACTTGTCTACAGTGGGTGCCACGATCCATTCACCCCCAACTTTACAAAAGCAAAGCTGGCCACAGACTCATCAAGATATTCAGTGTGTCTGCTGGGAAACAAGCTGCACGACAAGGATTTTCTCATCCTGTGAAAGAAATGGTGGTGATACGCTATTATCATCTGCATTCCTGCCATTAGCTTGTTTTTGATGCTTCTTCTATACCTAATGCTGCCAGAGAAACTTCATTTTGGTCTTAGTCATTGCACAAGCTGGGATGTTAGCGCCAGGAGCCTCTCCTTGCACTTCTGATATTCAGAGCTTTTATTGCAATGTCTTGAAATTATTTTCCTATTTCAGAGCTGCTGCTATATTAGCCAATTTATATCACTGCATGAAATAATAAACTCATGTTGTACAGTCTACACCTGTTTACACCATTTGTCAATTAATGCCCCAGTAGTGTGCAAGTCTATAGTCTTTGTGTGTTGGATGAATTGCACATTTAGCCTCAAGTACAGGAAAAAATAGAAAAAGATGGAAAATTAATATTTATATACCACATGTAAACACATACCATGTTTTACATAGCTCTGAACACTGTCTGTGGGATTCTTCTCTATCCTTACAAATTCAATCCTGCTTTTTAATTTAAAGGTCAAACTGTACATGCAAGTTTGCAAGATTTCAGGTCTCGGAGGCCAGAGCGGATCTCATTTAGCAACAACCAACAGAACAAACCGAAACCACAATCTCACTGGTTCGGAAAACCACCAAGGTTCACCAGTTCTGACAACAGCATGTTAATACACAGCCCTATGGGCACCCGTCAGAATTTCATATTTTTTAGGCTGTCTGCTCATGCATAATATGAATATTTATTCATCCCTCTTTGGTTGTTTGCCAGAGATTTATTTTAAGTTCCTTGGTTCTGGTGTAACAGATATTCTCCTCCTCCTTCCACCCTTGCCTACACTGTCTTTGACACTGTTGGCATCTCTCCCTGAGAGAGAAAGAAAATTGAAATAATAAAAAAAAGAGAACCTGAAATGCTAATGGAAGAACACAGGAAGGTTAAAAAAAATGTCTTTTGACCTTCCCAGTTTTTTACTCAATGACATGAGTTAGAAAAGAATATAAGCATATCTTAAGGTCAAAAAACTCATCAGCTGATAAATTAGTCTTTTTGAACACCACAAAACTGAGTTAAAATAAGGTATTCAGTCATATTTCTGTCAAAACTTGCCAGTGTTTTACTTAGGGCAGAGAAACTCAAGCATTTCAGTATAAAATACAGTATTTTACAGTTCATTTGGAGTTCAGAATAGTTTCTGCTCTTTTATACTTTTTATGGGATAGACTGAAATTGCATTTCTCAGTTTGCTGTTAATATCCACATCTTGGGCTTAAGAGTTTATTCTCTGCTTCATGCACATGTGTTGCTCCCATTAATGCTAATGGAATCGAGTTAAAACGGAGCACTGAGGGAGAAAAAAGTACTTGCTAATCCTTTAGAACCTTACCGCAAAGAAAAGTGATTTGTAAACCATGTGAACCCAAAGATCAGGTAAAATAGCTGCTGCCTATTGTGCTCGGAGTTACGGGCTATTCCTTGGGTACTGCAAGGAAGAAAGGATAAGCCACGAACTACAGAAGCATGACTCTTCAATAACAGAAACGAAACACAGTCCTATTTTCAACAATTGGCTTTTTTACGGTGGTACAAGTGGTCCCTGAACTGCAGACCCCAATTCAACCCCCTTAGTGCCTTGCAGCAGTCGGAAAACCAGGATGACCTCAGCCGTGCCCAGCCGCAGCTGAAGAGCCGGTGCCTCCTGCCGTGAGCACAGGCCACCTCCTGCAGTCCCTAGGGAAGGGCGTTTGGGCTGTGTTTACCATTTTGCTCTCCAGTTTTGCTCTGGGGCAGACAGTAGCCAATCGACCCTTTTAATAATAGACCAGGTCTTTTTTGTGTTTGTGTTCCCTGAGCAGTGCTTTCCTAGATGTTTGCTGTGGGTGCCTCCTTCGGACAACACAGATGAAGAAAATGCAGAGCCAGCTCATACAGAGATGTAATGCTGATCCTCACTTGTCTCTATTTTTGTTTGCAGGGACCAACGTGGGCATGGGCAAATGCCATAGAAGTGATTCAAAACAACCCCAACCCTGAATACCTTTTGGTGTCAATATGTTCCCCTACGGGTTCCTTTTATGATGAACACCTGCAGAAGGTATGAAGGGACAACACGGACCTCCACCCTGGGGCTGCACCGTCAGTCCCTTGGCCTGAGGGAAGCGGAAAGGTCAAGTGCTATGAAGCGCAACCCCAGAAACATCCCATCTAACTGTAAGTACTTCGCTGGATAGCTAAGGTAGAGACAAATGCTTTGCTCTGAGAAAATGTACCATTGTCACTGGCGGTTTGTTAGAGGGGCTCACCAGCTTTATCAGCACTTGCTTGATCCTGACTTTGCTTGCTGAAATGGGCTCCAACTATAAAAACCATGGATTAAAACTTGCATTGAAACATTTTAAAGTATTCCCTATATACCATAAAAATAATTGATGGAGAGAGCCTCTAACCAAATACAATCCATCAATGCCAATATATGGGAGAATTAAAAGTGACAGCATTAGAGCTTTGTGATTGATTTATTGCTTTGTAATCAATTTTTCTTGATTTGTTATCCTATATAGGTCTTTCCCCAAATAATAAGGAAATGGAGAGTGATTATAGGTGTATAATCTATATATCCATTGTCTATAATAATTCATCAGACATCAGACTACTCATAAGCAGGCCAAAAATTAAGATATTTGTCAGTGTCTCTCATTGTTTATCAAATGACCACTTTAAATATTTTTGTCAAATGTTATAGCTTTTGTTTTTGAAAAAAATATTTGACAGAAAAAGTCTGAACACACATGAATAAACACTCTGAATTCATGAAATGCAGAAATTTAGCCCTGGATAAGAAATAATGAAATTCAATCAGAGTTTGTGCATCTTTTAAAAAAAAATGACATTGAATACAAGGGTGAAACTCTTGTATCATTCTGTAACAAGACAAGATGTATCAAGGAGTTCAGAAGTTTTTTTAAAAAATGGTGGAAGTTCAAGAATAACAAGAATAAAGTTAAACTAGGTAAGACGTGTTTTTAAAGGACACCACCTAATCTCAGCATACTGAGGGCAACATTTCTCCACAGGTACGGCATGGCTTTATGCAAAACTGCATCTTAGGACACAGCTGGTTGCAGCGACAGCAAGTATTTCTCAAGCATGATTACTGACCATTGCTAGAAACAAGTCACACAACGATACAGACCAGAGACCAGGCTTTGTGTTACAACTCCCCTATCATTTGCAGTATAATTTTAAACTATGTGTGAAAACAAATGCATTAACTTGCTATAAGCACCATCAGTCAGTGCGACCACAGACACCTTCTTGCTGTTAATGTCGCCTCCAACCACGAGGCTCATCAGGTTTCTGAGATGCAAAAGACACTTCAATCCTCCAGGATCCACCTGCATTACAATCAAGGGGGAAAGGTGTAGCATTCATGGGGCTGCTTAGGATGCTCTCAGGTACTAAAATGGAGTATCAGTCATATGCAATAAAAATTGCAACTACCTTTCACAACCAAGCTGCCCGTGCTGCTTGCTGTCCCAAAGTGGTTTGTGGCCACGCAGGTGTAACTTCCCGCGTCGGATTTGGTGACGTTCACAATCCGGAGGCTCCCATCGTCCAAAACAGTGATTCTGGAAAGAGAGCAGACACAAAAGTTTTATTCTTTTAAGTCAACATAAAACTCTTTCAAGTCTGCATTAATTATTGATGGTTTGAACAACAGGCAGTCCATTGCCCGTTACAGAGGGAGTTCAGCTGACAAAAATCTCTTAGGACACAATTCATAAATACTGAATGCATAACTTACATGAGTTTTCTGTGTCTTTACTTGAGGGCAACTTTAATTTACACAACAGTAACTTGTGTAGGTTTTACATGCATCTGTACTTTGATATTCAGCACTCACCATGACAACCCTTGTAACCTGTGGTACACAGGCTACATCTAAAAATCTCCGCGCTCACTGCTTAACAACGTAAAAGGTTTTTCTAAACAGATGCAGTGAAGCAGGTGTTTCATTGCTGCTTTTGTCAAGAAGGCTGATGGCTTTTCAGCAAGGGTACCACACTGCCAAGCTTCCCCTCCGTGCTCTCCACCTCTCTGCCTGCAGCATAACTCAGCCCGCAGGACTTATCTGCAGTTGCGTTTGAGGTTAAAATACAAAAATCCTATTTCATGCCCATCCTCTCCTCACATACGTAGTCCCCGTCAAAACAGTGTTATCTGAAGAGGTACACATCTCTTGGAGGGCAGGAGGCAGGCAGGGATGGCATGTTAATTCCTGGGGTGATCCCTGGCCCCTCCTCTTGCACAAGGGCTGCACTTCAGGTTTGCCTTGTTCTCACAATTACCTTTGTTTCCTGTTCCATTTTCTTCTGCTCTGTTCTAAGTCAATGAAAACAGAAAACCTGATCCTGCCCAGTAAATCCCATCAAAACATGAATGACTTGTGCCCTGCGGAGGCATAATCTAAGGAGACTCCAGAAAAACCTTCCCCCCAGCCAAACATCACCTCTTTTAGCAAAATACTTGGTTGTCTGCTCAGTATCATGTCTTGCAGCAATCTGTTTTCTCCCCTTCAGCTACTTTCAGCCCTGCATTGAAAATCTTGTATTAATTCCTGCCTTCTCCTGCTCAATTATTTCCCAATTTAACTAATTTGAAAGAAAATGAAGAAGCCTTCCTGCATCCTTAATGCCAGTCAAGCTCTGTGCAACTGGATTGAGAAATTCTGAGGAAAGAAGTTTAGCGAACAATACTTGCACCATTGCAGAAGTGCTCAGAAGGCACTTCCCCCCTGAGAAGGGTTTAAGAAACATACTGCACGAATCGGCATGAACCATTTCTTGCAGCCATGGGGCAGCACTGAGGCAGTTGAATAAAGTACCAGCATAAGACAAGGCATGAATAGAAGTACAAAGGACATCTGCCCATGCCATCTGTGGGGCTCCCCAGGCTCCTGCCAGCTGCAGCCACTGGACTGAATACAGTCTCCAGTGAGACTTGGAAGACATTGTGTCACCTAAGGGAGCTGGTGTGGGTGCCTTTTGTCATGCCATGCTCTCTTGATGGGCATGCATGGGCTACTCAGTCCACATGCATAGAGCTCCTTCGAAAAATGAGGCAGTTTGAGAGTCTTTGCATGATGATACTGAGTGAGGAGGAAGAAGATGGAGAAGGTGCTCTGACAACAGCCACCCAATCTCCGTCCTGGGTAACCTCTCCCTGACCTGCTCTTGCAGCAGCACAACAACATGCAAGCCAGCTGGCAAAGACCAGGGACAGAGGTTATATTTCACACATCAATAGCAGTGATATTAATAGAAGTTTCTCAACTGGCTTATAGGTCTCCAAATTGTTGCAGTCAGTAACATTCACTACTGTAATTTATTTTTGCAGGAGTCCAGTGCCATATATTTGCTTCTGTAGCAGTTGCTCCAGCTCAATAATTGGAAGAGAGTAGTATATAGCTACTTGTCTCTTATCTTCACTACTATGTTGGCACAAATCAATGCACATATTACATTAGATGTGCACTGGAGCACAGGACTTGCCACTCTGGCCTCCAGTGCAGGAGCCTGGACAGGAGCAGCACCAGGAGCTCCCAAGGAATTATTTACTGCTGTTATCAGTTTCAGGTCTTTGGAAACAATAGTGCCTTTCTCAAAGGTGAAGGTGCCCTTGGCATGCATTAAAATTCAAATCAATATAAACAACAGAACAAGCTCAGCAATATGCTCCAGCTCAAGAAGGACCAGTCGGCTCCGGCACTGCCCCTGCCAGGCTCTGCACTCACTCCCTCAGCATTTTTGCCATCCCAAGAAATCCAGAAAAAAGTGATGTTTTAGACTATTTCTGTACAGTTGAGATTTTATTTTTATTTATGTTTTATTTTTAGCCATATGGCTGAAAACTATTTACTGGACAATCTCTTCCATAGATCATTTTAATTGTATCTGTTGATGAAGCCAGCTTTAATTTCAAATTCTAATGCCTTTTCCGTCTCTTTCTCATGCTACTGGTTTCCTTCTAAGTCATCTTTATTCCCAACGTAAAACTAGTTTGTAGTTAATGTGGACTGGATCACTCTAGAGACAACCTTTGGATGAGGACAGTCAATCCACCATTGGCTTTGGCACATCTCAGGGACCTAGTGCTGTCTTTATTTTCTTCCATTCCTAAGCTGAAAGCCACAGCCATCTGGCTTTAAAATGTGAGCACACAGGCATCCTTTAACTCTGCTAACACACTGCAAAGAGTTCAGGTGGGACTTGCACCGAGTTCTTCAAACCCATTCCCCCAAGAGTCACTGGGCATGTTTAATTCTCATCTGGTAACTATGTAATTCCCTGCACACTCCTGTAAACGACCAGCATTAAAACTGACAAATAATTGTGCAAGTTAACTGAAATTTTTTAAAATAAATCAGACCATTAAAACCTTACTGTGACTCATTGATTAGGAGGCCTTATGGTTATGTGGCTCTTTTTGCTGAAGGTGCTTTTCTATACTGAATGTTTTGTCCTCTAATTTGAATCCAATGTGTTAGAAGTTAACAAGTAATTATTTTAGCACTTTGAAATTTGTTACAGTTAGTTGAGAAAGTAGGAAGGACTTTCACTGCTTTTGCTAATTCACAAATTTTCTTTGCAGACATATCTGCATTAAACGAGAGGAGAGACTCATTTCAGACCACTGAGGGTTCTCAAACTGCTAATTGGCTTGAAAGCAAACATCCCTTCATCAACTGCTTTTAGCAGTTTGGTTGAAAAAGTTCTCTTAAGACCAAAGTTCAAATTAAATGAAGCACTGTTCGGTACACTTTCTTCCTCTTCCGAAATACATCCCCAATAATAAGATGCCTAGGAAGACATAAAAATAAACTACATTTCCAATAACACACATATTACTTTAGAACAAAGTGTTGGTTGCTGAGTATGCATCTCTTTAAATCACTACAAACTCAAAAAATGAGCTACTGACTTGCTATTGAATGTTCTGGGTTCCCTGACACTACTAACCACAACAGTGGTAACAACTAAAAATATAAATCTCTTCTTGTACAGCTTAATGCAACTGCGTTACTGATAACCTGGTTCATGGTCACTGCTAATATCAGAGGAAAATCAAAGATAAAAACATCCATTTGAGAAAAAAGATGGCAATAAGATAGTTTAGCATCATTATATAAAGAAAGGTCATCTATTTTAAACATAGCATTTTTAAGAGAGAATCTGTTGGTCTGTGGTTGTCAACTGGAGACTTCACATCCACAGAGAGCAGAGACACATCTGAAATTAGGAGATAAAAGGATTGTTTGTTTCCTAAACTGAAGCTTTGGGTTCTACCCCAGGAAGAGCTGACCTTGTCAGTGTTTTGATCAAAGCTCTTCTGGGGACAAAGGACCTTTAAAAATGCTGAAAGCATTCCTCCATAGCTTTCCTTGCCCATTTTTTTTTTTTTTTTTGCCACTGCAGCAGCAAATGTAAAAAGTTGCAGGCTGAGCACTTTGCATTACCCTGAAGAAGCTTTTTCCTAACCTGATCGGCACAGCCTCCATAGCAGCTTCTTGCTGACACTGCGTGCCTGACAAATGCATGTGCCCTGTGCCAGCTTGGCAGGAATGGAAGTCTTAAGGCATTTGGCTACTTGGTTGGGGTGAACCCTGAAAAGTATATGAAGGAGAAAGATGCATCTTTATGGATGAAAAATATCTAAGTGTGTGCTACAGCTGCACCAATCTGCTATTCAAAGACACCTAGGCTACCTAGAAAGGACCCACCTTGGCATCATGGACATATTATCATGGCCAACCAGTACAGCAATACTAACTTGCCCAGTGTCTCCAGCAGCTGCTGGGAATGGATGGAAGAGGTCAGGCAGACCTGGAGCAGTATGAGGAAAAAGAGCAGTGCTTAATCATTTTGGTTTGATATCTTAGTGCTTATTTTTTCAGCTCATGATATATCTGCCATATCTGTTAAATCACCCATCAGCAGGTTATGTTGCCTCTGACCCCAAATCAAGAACAATAGATCTGACATGGGTAGCTCACCACAGCATTCTCCACTGCTGGGCAGGATTCCCAGGAGCAGATAATTATTTCTCAGTCAGTAATATATGCATTTAAAGATAGAATATGTCCTGTTGAGTTCAGTAAGAGTTTTATCACTGACTTTGTGAAAACGAGATCAAGCCCTTATTTGGAATATAAACCATGACTGAAAACTGCAAAACTCCCAGAGCACATCATAAAACTGAGTATCAGTAATTACGTCCAGCCCAGCTCCAAGGAAATCTGACCTTTGGGTGTCTGACTGCATCGCTTGCATCGACCAAAACATCCCTATGACCCGCTGCTCAGGTTTGCCCTCATGCTTTGACAGTATGCTTGCTTAAAAGTCCCAGACTTATAATATCTACTGTAACATCTTGTTCTGTTATTTAATTAAAAGAAAATCTATGCAGGTCCAGGAACTAAATACATCAGCACTGCAGAGCCAGGGGTTGTTCAGCCTCACCTGCACCTTGCAGTCACCCAGCGAAAGCCTTTGCAGGGATGAGTAGCAGGTCCATGTGCTAACCTTTTCATTGCGAATTATTTTCCAACTCTCAAAGCCCACACATCACCAACAGAAAACCTGCACCAGACAGATGATACTGCAGGTATCCCTCAATATATTCTTCTCAGCTTGCCCTCTATTTTTCTGTTCAGCAGATGGAAACATGTGGAATATGAATGGACTACAAATGCAGTGCACATGGCAGGCTGCGTGTGCAATGGTAAGGGTTATCTTCCTGAGGGATGCAGCACGCAGGCGGACAGCACAACTACGGGACTGCAGATTAGAGCTCCAACATTTCTTTGGAGCAAAGTGCTCATAATTATAAAGGGACTTTTTTTTTTTCCTCTCAAATGGTTTTATTAGCACTGCTGCAATGAAATAAGGTATGTTGTTTCTTATCTGCTAATTTTAACATTTTAATTTACAAAATACAAGCGTAACTACACTTGCTTTCACTGTTGATTAAACACATGCATCCGAAATATTTCATGCTTAGCCAACTGAATTTTTTTTTTTTTTTTTCCCCAGGAAACAATGCTTTGGATGTCTGATCTTTTTTCTATTACAGGGAGAAAAGATGTCTTAGAGCAAGCATTTAAATGAATGTCAGTTGGAAGAAACACACACTGAGTGCAATTTGAGATAAAACTACCATTGATCCCTTCATGTACAGCCTTTGTGGCAGTGGTTGACGTGGCTATTGAAAAGAGACTGTGGTGCCAGAGTTCTTCTAAGAGATAATCCGTCTTCTCAGAGAGGATTTAGGTTAAATGTACCTGTGAAAAACAGTGTATTTCAGCCGACATGATGAATGGCCTATTGTCCATCCTTCAGAACCTTGCTTGGACTGGGGGGGTTGGAAGCAGAGGAAGAAAGCAAAAGCATGAGACAGACCAGACTGCAATCTCAGCAGTGTATTTGCTTTTTCTCATAGTTCATAGGCAGGAATATCTACAGCACTTTTTAGCCTAACAGCAACTTTGCTTCACGCCACTACTCTACTTCAGATGTAAATGATTCCGGGCAATTGCATTATTTATCAAATTATTTCTATTTCTATTACATGTCTTTGTAGCAGTTTATTACCTTTTTAATAATGCTTCCCATGCAATGAGGCAGAGACTGGGATTATTAAAATGATCTCATAAATGCAGTATTGGCCATTGGGCTATTTCAGGAAAACACAGTGTAATTTAGAAATACTCACAGGTTTGGCTGAGAGGGAGGACTTACTGCTCAGAACAGAGCCCTCCCCAAAATCAGGGACACCGGTCACGAGCACCTGCTCGTCACTTGAAGAATGGGCTGGTTCAGAGTATGGTCCACAGCTAATAATTTCTGTGGCCCTGGAATGCTGTCTCCATGTGTGACTACAACCTTCATGTTGCGTAAATAAATAACAGTAAGGTCAGAGCTTTCTGCTTCCGAACATTAATCCCCAGTAAAGTATATGCCAAGGTCAAAGCCAACTTCTTGGGGCTGCATTCAACACCATCGATGGTCCCTGGTGTGCAGGGAGAAGAGGGTGAGGGGAGAGCCCTGATCCTAACCCTCGCCCAGTGCCTTGTCACACCATCTGAGACTTCCCACCCCACAACAATACTGGCCAAAAACTCTCAGCATCCCCCCATAAGCAAACAGGGCTTTCCAGGCTTGAGCTTCACCCTCGTCATGTTACCCCAGATGCTTCTGAAAATGGGTGTGAAAGGGACAGTGTCCACACAGCTACCAATGTGGGACATCAACATGACCTGAGGGCTATGGTCAGGAGAGCAACATGAGCAAGGACGGGACAAGTTGGGTCTGTACCCAACAGCTGTTTGGGTAAGTCTGAGTGAAATGCAGGACAACAATGTCTGCTGGATTGGCATTACAGTGGTTTCCATTTGATTATCCACCTAAACTCTACACATCTGCAACTTCTTGTCTGGGACCTGTTAGTTTTGATTTAGATAACCACCTACAGCTGCTTTGGTACTTATTTGTCTATAACTACTTGTCTTTTCATGGTTCACAGAAAAGCCTGAGCTAATTTAGAGCCTCAGTCAAAGCCCATTTAATTCAGTGCATGTCTTTCTCTTGGTGAAAGCAGGCATTAGATAAGGCCTTCCTCATCCATGACAACTGGCAGGTATCTTAACAGCAAACTCCCTATAATTAATTTTCAGGTAAGAACTATATTTGCTCAAAATAAAATGAGCTAAAATCCTGTTGCATTGAGTTGAGTAGAGCATTACCCACAAGCTTTGCTAGAGGTATATTTTAAATGGAGCTAAAGAGCCTGAGGATGAAGTGTTTGAACTCCTGAGGCTGTGTGTGACACTACACAGGGCTGCTGGGGTCTCTGTCATGGGA
Organism: Strix aluco; assembly: GCF_031877795.1. Taxonomy (NCBI): domain Eukaryota; kingdom Metazoa; phylum Chordata; class Aves; order Strigiformes; family Strigidae; genus Strix; species Strix aluco. Next base: position 11,597,969 of record NC_133941.1, on the reverse strand, counting down.
GTGGTTCTTGTTCTGTAAAATATATATATATTTTGTCCAAGGAAAAACACTGGCTGGAGAAGGCCAATGAAGGAGGAACATCACCTTTGCAGCATTTTTACTAGCACATCTGAGTCATGAAGGACACCAGGAGGATTACTGCTAAATTACAGCAACTGTGACTTGGCTAGACATCTATGGTGTGCAGAATTTGGGTTTATTTGGCATTTTCTGTGTTCTGGGACTACAATAAGAAAGCACAAAAAATTAAAATGAATCTTTTGGAAGGTCTTCCTAGGAAGAATACAAATCTTGCTGCATTGAAAAATACAGAGTACTACACTTCTTTTTCTTACTTAATTCTTGATATTGATTTTCAAGAAAATACTAAGAACACTTCTTCCAGAGATGTGAACTGTTGTGTGTAAATGTGTTTTCATTTTAGGCTTTTCATTTACAGGCTTGCTAAGTATGAAGAATTAAAGGTGAGGAGAGTATGAATTGCAATTCTTTCAGATTATTATAAAAATCTGTAAATGTTATTCTAGAGAAATAGGGGCCGCCTTGGCAACATCAAACAACATAACTCCGCTGAATCCAATATCAGCTTAAACCAGTCACAGATCTTGCATCCTAAGTTCTCCCACAACTTTGTTTTGCGACAAATTGTTTATCTGCAATGATCAAGCAGTCCAAATAAATAATACTGCATCCAGCCTATATTAATATCTATAAACACAAAAGCTGTGTTTTGTCATCATCCTCCCTTTTGTCCGTAGATTTTTAAGACAAGTCTGGAAGTGCAAAACCTCATCCTAAAGGAGTGAGGTGGTGGGAGGAAAAGAAGGGAGCATTTACAGCTATTAGGGACTTCATGTAAATTGTTTAAAGATGCCTAGAGTCATAATTCAAATATAAAAATATCCCTAGGTTATCAAAGAGGAACAGTTCTCTACAAAATATCTTTCTTAAGGGATGCTGATAACGGGAAGAAACAAATGAAAACCAAACACAAATACTGCTAGGGACCCTGAAGGAAACCAGTAGGCTGTGGTGAATTTCAAATAATAGGAACCTTTTGACTTCTCTCCCTTACCGCTCTTTTTTCACTACGCATGAAATTAAAATAAATACAGTACGAAAGACCATGTCATGAAAATAAATATTTGAGGAAGCAGATTTGAGTAAAGCAATGGAAAGCTCGTTTTTACAGCTTTCATTCCTGAGACATAAGGCAATGATAATTTGAGCTATATGGGAAGATTTTGCAAGTCTAGAAGGGTCCAATGGCGCAAAGAGACAATTTTCCATTGATTTTGGTGGGAAATGAAGACCATCCCCCATGGGAAACTGCCCTTTTAACACAGCACTTCAACTTCTCAGTTTATTTTCACAAACTAAGTTGGCCATTTCCCACAAACCGTGAAAGCCACGATGGCACTGTGAAGGATGGGGGTGCTCCGCACACACCCCGGCAGCCCCAGGACTTCTCCCCTGGCTGTTGCTGGCGGTGGTGGAGGGGAAAAGCACACTTGCAAACTGCCCTGTGAAAGGCTAAAACATCCTCTTTATGCACGATTACCCGCCCAGAGCCATGGTGTTCCCCACAAAGCATTCTCTCACACTTGGAGGCAAGTGAATCTTGTGTAGAAAGCAGCTGGTGCTGTGAAGCCACTACTGCATTCAGTCTACCTAATGTTCGGTGAAACATTTGCTGTGCTCATTCTTGCAGGGCAGTGACTATAGCCAGAGGCAGGAGATTAAGTGACTTCTCCCAGTCTATAAAGAGGGACAGCGGCAATCTGAGGAATCAAATTTGGAAGCGCAGCCTCCAGTCACCCTCACCAACAACTCCTTTCCCGATGAGGACAAGCCATCACCCTCTACCTACAGCAAATGCTTCAGAGGTTTGGAGAACATGAGCATTAAAGGAACCTCCACTGAAGCTCATAAAAATTATTCTCTTATGAGAAAAAAATCCGTGCAAGATTTTCTGTGCATCAACTGCTGACACAAACCATTTCTGGAAGCATTTTTGAGATTAGAGCAGAAGCAGTAAATGCATTCTCAGCTTATTTGTTCCAGCTGATACCACCCGAACAGAAGCCCAAAGGCATAGTGTTTCAAATATAACACATCTTTTCCTCTAGTTTCAACAAAAAATGCCCACGGTACAAAGATAAATTACCCACTTCACTTGTAATTGACATTAACATAGATTTGCAAGATCCAAAGACACATTTACATCACTTAAAAATGATGTTTAAATAATCATCAAAAATATCACGAAGTCTGGTAGGTTGTCTAAAAAGTTCATTAGAAATCCTTTTTTCCCTGTAGACATGTAATTATTTCCTTGGATTTTAAGCATGCTTTTCTTAAAGTCTGGCCCTAACTGTAAAATCATTACCTTCTCACTCTTAATCATGGAAATATCCAAGAGAAGAAATATTTGATAATAATTTTTTCCTTCAAAATGCTACAGTCTTACTAAAATCATTATTACTATTTTCTTCAACTGGAGGACAAGTATGAACCACTCATCAATTTCAAATTGCATTTAGGAGACTAATTACAGGCATTTATTTTTGAAAGCGTTGGCTGCAGCTTGTGCTCACAACAGAGAGAAACCTTCCTCACTGCTGGAAGCCAGATCCTGCCGCCTCCGACACAACAGCACTGCGGGGAGGAACTCGTTCTTTCCTGGGGCGTCTTTACAGAGAGGGAGAAATAGTTTGTAGCTGTGTGCACGGTACCTAGAGATGAATTTAATAATCATAAAGATGAGACACCTCAAGCAGGAAAAGCAGCAGCTGTTTAACAGTACACAGTGAGTGACAGCATTTCTGTTAAGGATGTGTAAACACGGGACACATCTTACTGTGCTCTGGAGGTCTGATGCTTTTGGATGTTTCATCCTCTCCTTTTGCCTGACTCTGCAAGCAGGGCTTTATTTTCGAAACTAATACACAAGCACCAGGATAAAAGTCTGTTGGCTTCTCTAGATAACTTAGGTCACCATGAGTCTGATCAAACCATGGCTGGGTTGTGGTCGCAAGCTCATTCCAGCAGCAGCAGTGGCAGCAATGATGTCCTACATGTGTATCACTGAGTACTACAATAATACCACGCTGAAAATAATCTGCTGGGAAAATAGGAACAGATTGCTGATGTTACAGGAGACTGTGTCGAGGTGTGAGAGAGTCTCATTTCTGGAACACCAGCTGAAACTTGGCGTAGGTTGGGATTCATCAGCATCTCAGGTATGCTCAACAACAATTTGTGGCTGGTTGTAGGAAATAATTTCCTAGCTCTACAAGAGCAGATAAATGAACTTGCAAATTTTAGGAATCAGCCTAATTTCTTTACACATAAAAAATAAAATGGTACTGAATCTGGATTCTAGATATTCTTTAACCCTTCTCAGATCACCTTTTGCTACAAATATTTGCTGAAGAGCAGAGGGAAAAGACAAAGCAAGAATGAACTGCAGTCACTGACTTACTACCAATGCTGCAGAGAGGTTCAATCATCAGAGACCCGCTAAAGAGAAACAGATGGACAGCTAAGCTTTGTGGAGAGGCCATTTAGAGGGTTATGCATACAAGCATATGATAAGTATCTCGAACTACAAAGGTAACAAGATTTATTATCTTTGCCAGATACACACAAAGAAAAGAAAACAGATCCATGTAACTATCCTCAAGAAGCAAGGAAAAGTTAGTGACCTACTTCTAACAGAACTATGGCAAAACTGACTGGTTTTCACCAGCGGATTTCCAATCACACAAATCAGTGGTTTTTACTGTTAGCACACACTAAACTACAAATGTTTAGTGTCAAGTTGACAGACCCACATTCACGTGAGCTTATGTTAAAACATACTGTGACCTTCCAGAACAACACAGAGCTAAAACCAGCTTCTGCTGGGAGACAAACAGTCCATGAAGACAAGGCCATCAAGCCTAGAATGACTGCTTTCCAAGACCTCTGACCATTGAATCAAGTGGTTTCCTGGTTCATTTTAGTTCTCTTTTTGCAGAAAATTGGTTGAAGTGAGTTGACGCGCCAGTTATTTAAGATGTTCCAATGAAGTAGAGCCATCTTCTGCCATTGTCTCTAAAAACTAAGATGAATGCTGCATTGTCAATTCAAACTTCAAAAAGCTATTTGCAGGGTGTCATTTTTCATTTTGCCTAGGCAGGATGTAATGAAAACCCGACAAGTTATTGATGGTTTGGTTACCTGTCTGCCTTAAAGAAATTGCACAGGTGCTTTATTTAAAAAAAAAAGACAGTCAACACAATTAATGCAAAACAATGATAGGAAGCATCCTTTGAGGTTTTATTTTCTGCTGAAGTGTCACTAGACTGTGTGTCCAAAAGCCACTGCTGGCAATTCATCTCTCAAATAATCAGTATAAAAATATTACCATGGTTTGTACTTTGGCACCAGACTGGGAAAGATGTGATGTCTGTCCTATTGCCATTTTCTTTCTGGCTGTTTACGGTAATTAACCACTAATTAGGAAGTTTGAGGCAACAAATAAAAAAATTGGAATTTATACAACTTTTTAAATTCAAGACACACTGAAAGAATAAAGAGAAAAGCCTTTCTTTTCTTGCTGATTTCACAATTTTTTCTTCTCAAAATGTCATAGCATTGAAGTGAATAGGTTAAAATTCCTGTTACAAAAATAATACCTGAGGAGTCTGTAAACCAACAACCCTGGTGAGGAGGTCCTTAGGATGTGAACTCTCGAGAAAACCATGGCTAACCTCTTTGAGAGAGAAAAGTCTTTCTGAAAGTTTTGAAATGCAGAAGACAACAAAAAAATTAGCTGAGAGCTTTCTGCTTTTCCTTGGCCACCATCACTCCAGCCGCTGGGAGGAGAGGCTGCTGCTTTGGGCTTTACCCTGTGACTCCCACTGACTTTGTGCCAGCCTGGGCACCAAGGACAGGAGGAAGAAGCTTGGCTTCCCCCAGATCAGGACTTCAGCTTCCTCTCCCAAGCAGCCAGCAGCGCCTGCGTGGGGCAGTGTTCTTCTTTACGAACAAATTAACATTCACTGCCCATATTAATAAGCCTGCAGGCACAGCTGTGCATTAACATATCTAAGAGGCTTTTCAGCTACAGCTGCCTGGTGCCCTACAGCCCCGAGCACAGGGCTCTGGATCTTCCTGGTGGGCCCCAAGCAGCAGACCGCACCTTCTTCTGATGAGGGTGGGATTTTGGGCAGCTCTGGTTGGGTTTTTGATTGCGGATGAGTGCAAAGCCCTCATTGGAGTCCCACTGCTCCTTCCCAGTCTCAAGTCCTCATCTTCTTGTCAGAAGTTACCAAGGCACCAGACTCCTAAAAGTGAACTTACCCTTCTAGATCAGCTCTGACTGCAGACTACGGTGGAGAGCAGTAACAAAATACCTGGAAAAATCTGGACCTAAATTACTTAAACCCTGAAGCACATAAACTTTCAAAAATGAATTGCGAGCACTTTCTGGAAGTGCAGTTCTCTCTCCTGAATGTGATTTGACAAGGTCCAAGTTCACCAGGCACTCTTTACACTTCCAAATGATGCTGTGACTGAATTCAATGGGTAAATGCCACTATATGCTGCATTTCTGTGCTTTTATAGGTCTTCATCTAAAAAAAATATTAAAAATCTTCCTGCTTTAAGCAGTATGGCTTTGTGTGTGCGAGAGTGTGCTCATATATCATGAAGCTTGTCAAGACTGTAAGATAATGGGACCAACTGGGAAAATTTCCATGAAGATAGTGAGCGTGCCTGGAGTATCTAGGTCAGATCCTGCTCTAACAAAGTGCACTATGAGGGTCCCTTTATACAGAAACTTGTTTAATTAAGGTAACAGATGTTGCTATTATACAAGTCCTAGTGAGTGGCTGTTTAATTGGACACTTTCATATTTTTTGCTACCAGCACAGAACATCATTTGTTTTTCATGAATTTCCTTCCTTACAATTAAACTGTATAAACAATGCATGCACTGTATATTCATAGAAAAGAAACAGCTCTAATGATGTAAGGGCTTTACATGAACAAGAACAGGAGAAGAGCAATTTGTTTTGGGGCTTAAAAGTACAATTATTTTCCTGTCCTAGACTAAGTACACGTCTGGTAGCACGGTAAATGTGACTTCCAATAGCTTTAGAAGAACATTAGGAATGAAGACCATGTACATATTTTAAACATTCACTATTTCAAGGGAATACACATTAGATTTTGACGTGTGCAAGCTCCTACCAAGTGCATGAGATAGCTGACAACACTGCCTGCCAGCCCCACTCCCCTCCTCGCAGCGATGCCCCAAAGCACCTGGAGAAGGGCTCCTGAACACAGGGCAGCCACTAGAGCCAGCACTAGCTCAGACCTAAACAGTTCACCCTGCGGCAGTACCATGGCCTGTCCCCATGCTTTGGCTAATCAATACATCAGTGGGTGGCTGGCTACAAACCACAAGACTGGCAGAAGTACAGTATTTCCCTAAATAAATGCTGTCTTGGTCTACGCTTGGGAAGCAAGGGAGGAGGAGTGCAGCAGGAAGCCATGGTAGACAGAGAGACTGAAACTTGCCATCTCCCTCCTTTGCTCTTGAACCATACAAACGGTTCTGGGAAATTACAATAAGTCTGTCTGAGAGACTGATATCTAGTATGAAACACTCTGTCAGAAAGAAATACGTGTAATTATTACCATTATTGCATGTAAATTAAAGTCATTTCTGTAAGTCAAAGCCAAGCATCTGAGAAAAGAGGAAAGACTTGCAAGGAAAGTGATGTAAATCTTGCATTACAAACAAGCACTTAACCCCTTCCAACTACTCCAGCAAATATATCCCTTGACTAGTTCCATGAGAAATTTTCTTAAGATACTCTAAGAAAATGGCCTTTGGTGGTAAGTTATTAAAAGACAGTTCAATCTGTGCAAAATACCCCAGTTTGTGGGTGCAGATCACAGGATCAGTCTCAGTTCTAACGTTAAACCCCAGCACTCCCACAGTCAAGCCCTTGGACATTGTGCACCTACATGTCAGCACCTGCAGATTTGTTGGGCTGCAACGATGGTTTTTTGCGCAACGAGGGTTTTTTTTGTGAGGTACGGAAAAAAGTATGAAAATTAAGAGAGATTTAATTGTTTTAAAATGAACTGGTTTAAATTAACTGCTGAATTAACTGGTTTAAATTATTTTAAAAATGCTTCCTGATCAATAGTTCAAAGAGAATTACAGTTCCATTGCAGGACCTTCCTCGAACAGTTCAGAGCGTGGGAGCAGCTGTGACAGAGGCTTATTTTAATTTCAGCTGGCAGCATTCTGCATAGCTCCAGGATTTGTCTCTAATCACGCACAGCCCGATTCTCCCTCCTGCACCCAGGCAATCTGAACGAATGAGCCAGCGACTACAGTGACTTCTGATTTCCACCACTGTGAGGATGAACTGCTCACACTTGCAACCGAGTGCAGTTCTCTGTGGGAGCCGTGCCGTAATTATGAAGAAATTGAAAGGTTTCTGTGATAAGATCACCTGAAAATAAAGGTTTTAAAGCACTAGTCTCAGCAACAAATTTATCTAATGTTGTTGCATTAGATGTAATTGAATTATTATGAGAGGATTAACAAAATCCTGCAAGAACAATCTGACTGCCGTGACCTCCCCTCCTACTCCTGCCAATGAATATATACAACGTAATGCCAGGAAATAATTGTCACAAATGGGAAATACTGCAGACTGGAAAATGCTTGGCTTTAGGAGTTCAGGAGTTTAAAAGAAAGTCCTCCATTAAGGACTTGCTTTCATTCACTTCAGTGTTTTACAGGGGTCATCAATTACTGGAAGTTTTTCCAAACTTGTGGATAACTATGGATTTCTGTTTTATATTGGTAAATCTCACGTAAAATTACCCTCTACCTCTGCAACTCCCACCGATATCTAGGAATGATTGATTTGGTTTCTGAGACAGCTTTGGACCAAAGTATAGGCACAGTTCGAATCATCTGTCTTTCACATAGTGTAATAATTCCAGAAGACCATGTTTCTGTATATAATGCTTGTATCGTGCCTATATCCTATCTATATGGTGCCATAGATTTTATATCCAAAAACTCACTTGACATTGACAACATTACTTCATAAAATCAGGGGGATGAAGACGTAAGATTATAAGACAAAAGTGACACTGAGATTTAAATAAACACTGTAAGTCCTGGTTCTACAGTCTGTGCACTCCTCACTCAAGGAGTTTTGCCTGGTTTTGAATACCAGCCCTCCTCAGGCAGCTGGGCAGTGACACTCTGCATCTTGATCTCGCAGGCTTAAGTCCAGTATCACCTCTGAGTCACACTGATGTAGTTGGGATGTGAGAAAAGAACCTATGTAATGGGATCCCAGCTCTCCAAAATCTCTTTTCTCCTATTGTTGAGTCAGAATAAAGAGATCGGAGGTTAAACATATCTGGAGATATGAATACAGGAGAACCAAATAGTAAGTGGAAAGCATTCTGAACTCAAATCTTTCTCTCTGATGAACAATCTGACACATCCCAAAGATGCATTGCAGTTTTGCAATGACCAGAAGACACCACTTCCACCTTGAGCTCCCACAGCTTGTTGGCTTGTGAAACGACTCCCTACCAGCTGCAGATCTCAACAACTGGCTCAAACTTCCAGGTTATATGCGTAAGAGTGTATCTTGAAAGGGTAAAATCATTTCTGCCTGAGAAGTGTGCTGGGGCAAGTGGGTCCTAAACACATACTACTGCCTCTCTGGTGATGTAGCCTGCACAGCTTTATGGTGACCATTCCCATCTAAAAGGTATCCCCTGTTCCTTGAGCGAAGGTTTCCCACAGGGTAGGTGTATTTTATTCATGTCTCCTGTCCCAGTGGTGTGAAAGGTGGGAGATACTGTGGCAGGCAGCAGACTCAGCTCCTCTTACTCTACCAGTGGCCCTGTGAGGCTGATTTGTACAGAGTGGCTTTAATAGCCTGAAGACCTTTCCCACAGAGTGTAACAGCTGTTTTGCACTGAAATCTGAAGGGAAGATCAAGGATAGAAAATTATCTCTGTATCTTTACCCATATAGAAATAGTCTTTATTTCCAAGCAGCATTTGCAATATATCTGTATCTGTGCTATAGCTGTTTCTATATAAAATTTACCTTCTGGAGTCAGGCTACTAACATTATTTTGACTCTGTTAGGCCTCCAAGGCAGGATTTCCATTATTATGGAGATGAACTGCCTTTAATGACTGCAATAATATAATTGTACCCCAAGGCAGAATTTCTAATAACACAATTCCACAGTTCTCAACCACCAGTAAGAGATACCTTCAGGGCATGTTATTCATTAGGGGTGCAGTACACACTACCTCAGCCTCCAGAGAAGAATATGAAACCTAAAACAATAAAGCTCTTTTTTTCCATGGTAGTCACTGCTCTCTGGGCAAACATTGAACACCACACTTAGTTTTGCATCCTGGACAGCAGTAGCCTCCTGAGCAAGAGTCTCGTCAGCAAAATCTGATGCACACTATTTCTGTCTGCAGCAAGGAGTCCCTAGCATTACACTCCATCTGAAAAGTCACACAAGTCCCAGGAGAAATGCTTGAGCGATTGCCATGGTAGCCGTCAGGCTGTACATCAGAATTCAAAGCAAGGGCTGACACATTAACGTTGTTTTTAACTCCACCTGGAACTGGAAGGACCATCTATATTGATTAACCTTCACATGATCAGGTTCAGTTTGGGGAAGTATCCAGATGTTCAGGTGACTCTCTGAAACTCGAAGGACTCTCTAACATCAGTTTAACCAGAGATTTCATTTATGTTTCTTCTCCCATGCCTGTCTAAAAGCTCTGTTTTCTGCCCTAGATGAAGAGATCTCAGCAACAGCTTTTCTTGGCGTCTTTCTTCCTATATTTCAACAGCCAAGAAAGCTCTTGTTTGAAGCCCACGCATAAGCGTGGGTGTAGAAGGTACTAGGACTAGACTCCAGTCAATGCTGCTGTCCCCTGGGATGGCACGAAGGAGGTAACATTTCAGCAACCGAAGAAACCAGAAATACAGCAATGTTAAGCAGAGAACCAGGCACTTGGCCTCTCCTGCCCATGAAGACAGACAGCGCTGCTGAACAATGCCATGATCATACAAGACAATGTAATTTCCTAATTAGGCATTTCACACAGTCTCCAGGTACAGACTGCAAGGATGGTGTGGTTAATAAAGGCAATGGCGAGGATTCAACACCCTTGTCCCCACAGGAGACACAACCAACTGCGTATAAGAACTAAATAGGTCCAACTGCCAAGTCAACAGAGCAGTGTTCATTAAGACATTTTGCCAGATAGGCCCCACTGGATGATCTGGCTGGCGGAAAAACCCCTGGGCTGAAGTAGCAGAAAATTTCACACCTGCTTGGGCACATTTCATGTCCGGTTTCCCATCCAGGGCTTGGTGCCCAAGTGGGAGGCTCCTGGTTCTGGCACGGTGTGCTCAGCAGGAGGAGTGGGGCAGCAAGCCTTCTGCTGCCATGAGCACCAACGCCTCAGTCTTGCTGCGGTTTGCATTTCAGCTCAACACTGAGCTGCTCAGAGGACTGTGTTGCACTCACAACCAATCCTCCCAGCCTAAAGTCTGCCTGGGCATGGGGACTGTGACCGGCAAACAGCAAGGTATATACTATTTAGCAGATTTTTATGACTATACCTGCCTCTTGCCTATATGCCTCTGGACAAGGTCAGTCAGGAAAACGCTGTAGGTACAGCCTTACCCTCCTTACACACGTGTGCACCCTTCAGGGTGTTCTGGTGTGGACTCCCTCATGTCTACAATGGTGCCACTTTAGGTGAGAAGGTTTCACTGAGGGGAAATAACAAGTGTCTCCTTTCCCCAGTTGCCTATCTTCACAAAACTCTGAAGAAACCTGCCGTTTTTGTGGTCTATCTCTTCCTCTCCTAACCTTGGTGGAAACCAGCTGAAACATCTACAGCCAGTTCAAATAACCAGTTCAAATCTTATTTTGGAAATAAACACACAGGCAACCCGAGCTACCACCTAGCCTTATGCTACCAGTGCATGAGCCACATTCCCTTGGGAAATCAGGACCCAGGGGTTTCTGCTGTATTACAGCATCCAACTTTTAGGTAAATTTGCAAATGAGAGAGTAGCGCTAAAAAGAAAATAAAATCACTTTGCTCTCAGCGTTGCACAGCAGTGACCAAGCAAGAAACACAGTGTGCACATTTCTTTCTTTTCCTAAGCCTTTGCTCAAATAAACTAATGCTTCCTCTCTCGCTCCTGAATTAAAATGAGGAGAAAGAACTGTGCTATGCCTAGGAGAACAGCGTCAGAGAAAAACAGCACATTTCAGCTACGGACTGTGCCAGCGAGGACGGTGAGGCGGATGGAACGTCATGAGGTTGACACTCCAAAACTTCCAGTATTTAATACTTCCCATCCTTTGCACAATCTTCACCAGAAGAGCAAATTATTTTAGTTTTAAAAATCAATACACCTTGATCTGTTATAACTTTGACCTCACACAGCTTTGTATCCTGGCTGCTAGAGGAGGCTCTGTGCAATTGATCACCCAACTCTCTTTATCCCAAGAGGTGAAGCCAGACGGCCCGTAGACGATAGCTTTGTAAAGACCAGGTAACAGGAGATAAATAAGTCTGAAATAGGTTGTTTGTTATTGTATTCATTGGGCTCTAAATGAACTACAGCTTTTTGCATACTTGTATACAATACCATAGTATACATTTCAATGTACATTACAGGCAGGCAGGTTGAGTGGAACAAGACTAGACTTTCCAAAATAAAAGAACAGCTCTAACAGGTTTAAGCTTTTAAAAATAACAATTTCCTGTACTTTGTGGTTTTTGACCCTTACTAACAGGATGGGAGTTTTCCCATCAATCCTAGTGGTGCATCATATTTTGGAGGACTGTCAAGGACAGCTCTCCAGGTCCCGCTCTCAGGCTCTGTGCAAGCAAGGACAGGTAACACAATCACACCTGTACAGAGTCAATAACAAATCACTGCAAAACCATGCATGCAAATTTAAAGGTAGGCTTCTACTTTCTACTGATGCTCTCCTTTTGAATTAAAAAAAAAAAAAAAAAGAAAAAAAATGAATTGGGCAGTCTGAAAAAGCCTCCTCCAAGTCAGGCGTTAGGACTGCCACATTAATTACTGACCTCAAATAATTCCTGTCTGTGGGACATTGAGTAATGTACCAGAGCAGTGTAATTTGCAGTGGAGGGTTTTATCTCCTGGGAAATTTTTTGAAAAACAATGGCTATTTAGAGCAATGCAGAGGCAAAATATTTGCTTTTTGGAATGTATCTTTATCACCTTCTTGGCAGGGATGCTTTAATAGTACACAGAGACTGGGATGAACACAATGTGAATAGAAATCTCACCCCCAGCTCCTTGAGATTTAACACTAGCTGTTTTCAAATTTATTTGCAAGTCAATTTTGGGAAGCTATAAATGACAAATTTGGCTTTCATTGCTGAAAGCCCCTGGGTTGGAGCAAGCTAATGAAAGAAATGGTTACTTTAAGACGTTACCTCTCATTTTCTCTTAGGATGTCTTTTCCTTTCTTCCAAGAATAAGTAGGTCTGGGGGAAGCTTTCGGCTTACACTCAATGATTACTTCACCACCCACTTTAACAAGAGTTAACTTTTTCAAGAGTGTTTTGGAAAAGTCTGGACCAATGGCTGAAAGAAAAAGAAAAGAAAAACTACATCAGAATTCCCTCTGGAAAAACCAGTCAGGCTGTTTTGAACATTACAATATTCCAGGGCTGTTTCTCACCTGCAATTCCTAAATGATATGACTTTATGAACTATGTGCATATATGGGGGGGGCAAACAGACACCTGAATGCTTCAGCTCTTGACTTGTTTAGAAATGCATGTTCAGCTACAAACCTGAGAAACCAGTAACCTTGGCAGACAGCAGAAACCCAGCGTCACGCATAGCTTATTCGTGGCAGCACCTCTAAGAACTACACATGCATGAACTGTATTAATGTATTGCCTTTTTTGGTGTCAAAACAGCATGATCATCATTTTGTCAAACACTGCTAAGTGCAGAGCAACAGCATATAGGAAAATTGTCACAAATACAGAATCCATGTAATTAATCAGAAATGTTAGTATTTCCAGAAAAGTTGGTATTTTTATGCTTTATATTCATAATTGTTTCATAAAATGGCTCTTTATTTTAATGCTATAAAGGTGGGAGACCTTGACACAGCCAGGTCTTGAACCAAGTAAAACAAGGCAAGACTTAAATAGGCACCAGGGTACAAGTTACTCTTGAATCTTTTCCCTCCAAGGCATACACTTCTATTTTGTGAAAAACAGTCAGTAATTCATTCAAGCAACCACCAAAGCCCTGCAGACAGTCTGCAGCCTGGTTGTAAGGCATGCTGGGAAGGGAGGAGATAGTTTGGCATCTGATTCCTGCCTCAGAAGATTTTTAATGATTTATTTGATGGGACCTGATGACAGGCGGAGCTTTGAGGCGGCTGCCTCCAGACTGACTCTGGTAGTGAACTCCCCAAAGACGACCAGAAGGTTTTATTTATATCAAGTGAGACAATTAATTTTTTCAATATAGAAAGCTCAAAGCAAACAGGTGAGGCAGCTTAAGGGTTCTGTGAACAACTCTTGCCTTGCTCACTATGTCTTTGCTGAGAGGAGCTTGCTTTCTGACAGATCCGTGGCAGCAAACTGCCCAGTTCCCTCTAATTCTCCCCATCTCTTTGCTAGCTGCGTGCCTGCACCCTGCGCCTCCTGCACCATCACCGTATTCCCTGAGCTTACAGCATTTTCTTTGACTTACTTTCTTGTTGCACCCTGGGAGAGGAGAGTTTAGATCACCATGCATTGCATCTTCTTGATGCTCCATAAAATGATCTAAAGCTCACCTGAAGCAGCTGGGAGACAAAAACCTGCTGTGTGATACAGAAAGCAAATTCATTTCTTAGGGCATCTCATCTGCCTCAATTCTTCTGGATATTGTTCCTGCCACAAAAGAGTTGAATAAAACATAATTCTACACTGATAACGGGATGGGCTTTATGATCGAATAGAACTCGTCTTCCACTTTCATGAATCAGAGTTCACTAATCTCTGAGCTGTCTTGTCTTCTATGTCTAATCATAGACGGCTGACTTCATTTTAGCATAGAGGAAGACATGGCATTATTAAAGACTATAAAAGAGCCATCTAAAAACCAACACTGGCTATGTAAAACATTTCAAAATTAAAGGAGGCATCCTGAGGACAACTTCCTACCAATGCAGTCAGAACCAGATGGATTATTATTTATATCATATTATCATAATTAATACATTATCACATCTGGAAATAATTTCTCAGATGATTGTCCAAAATTTATGAGCAAAATAGATTTTTGAATAATCCTACTATTTCCATCTCTGTAATGAACAGTTTAGACTGGGTTTTTTGCAAGTCATTTGCTACTTCCTTCTCAGTCCTGCATGAGGTAGAGGAGTTGCACGGCATGGGTTTTATTCTGTGACATTCAAAATGTTGTCATCTGACATTTAGAAACTCTGGGCTCAGCTCTCAGCACTACCACAGCTTCCCTTGTTTGTAAAATGAGGATTTTAATGACTTTTTTTTTACTCTAGGCCCACCCTTAATTTTAAAATCTTTTTTTAAACACTTAGCCTGAAAATTCTTCAAGGCAATGACTGCATCTTACTATATGTTTTTACAATGCCCAGCACAACAGGATCCTGGTTTTAGCTGAAGACTCCAGGCAATATAATTGGCAACAAAAATAGAGAAGAATCACTCTGAGAAAAGCTCTGTCTGTAATTTTCCGTTTTTCCTTTTCACTTAACTTTGCTATGTCTCACTTGCTATTAGCGGTGTTTAATCATTCCAAGTGCTTAACTTCAGGACCTTTTAAAATAACCATTTTTATACTCAGAAAGATCTGTTTAAAAGCTAGTATTTCTCAGTGAGAGCTCAGAATATTGACCTCCTTGGAAAACTCTAGTGAAAAGGAAAACATGCTGTTTTTCTTTAAAAATACGCCAAATTACATCACAGATCCATAGAAATTATTCTGCAGCACACATTCCAGTACTTTTCACGTGACATACAGAAGCAAGATTGCACAACCCAAATGAGAAGTCAGCCAAACACAAGTTATCTGGCAGGTTTTTAAGAGCAGGGTCTCTAAGGTCTCCACTTTTTGTGCAGACATGAGGTTGGCCCCGCGTGTTGCGGGGTGCTGGCCACGGGCAGGCACTGGAGGTACCCACCGACAAGGGCGAAGCCTCTGTCTTCTGAGAGGATCTGCCTTTCTCCCAGAGGCTCCTTTTTACCAGCGTTTTGAATAGACAGGAAAAGCATCAGTGGCTTTATTTCGATTTCTTTCACGCAGTAACATGTCCAATAAATCTTAGCATTGTGAAGTCTAATTCATTGAGCTTTATTGTACTTTTCTTTAACAGCAACACTGACAATCTTTCAAATTAATTTTTCTTCTATGCAGGCATCTATCGCTGCTGATAAAAAATGACTGATAATTGAAAATGCCATAATCAGAAAAGACCTCATGCTTTGTTCTTCAGGATGAAGTGGGGAATGATGCTATTGAACATTCACTTTGAAAACAACTAAACCACTGTTTTGTAATCATGAATTCTATTTAATCCTTTGAAACTACATATGTATGCTGACATACTGGTTTCCAGGCCTGCCACTCGTACAAGAGCAACATTTGTGAGTGAGGTACAGACTTGGGGGACAGCTGAGGCAGGCAGGGACCTCTGGAGATGGTCCTGTCCCACCTCTGTTCAAGCAGGGGCTGCTACAGCAGGTTGCCCAGGGCCATGTCTAGTTGGATGTTGAGTATCTCTAAGGATAGAGATGCCATAATCTCGATGGGTAACCTGTTCTAGTGTTCAACCAACCCCATAATAAAGAAGGTTTTTTCACATTTAAATGGCATTTCCCGTGTTTCAGTTTGTGCCCATTGCCTTTTGCCCTGGCACTGGGCACCACCAAGAAGAGCCTGGCTTTGTAATCTCTACTCCCTCCCAACAGGTATTTAACCACCTGGATTCACAGTAGCTTCTCCTGCTATTAACTGCAACGAGTAGAGGAGGTGTACATGAAACAGGAGGGGCAGAAGTTGCTTTTCTTGGTGAAGGTTTGGGACAGAAGCATTATAATTGCCATTAGAACAATGAAAGGCCTTTTCAAACAAGTGGTTTTTCAACATTCCTTGAAGAGTCAGTCTCTGCAGCCCACGAGCAGGCAGGTACTGTCTGGTGTGCTCTGAACTGCAATACTTGGATTTCTTCATAAATGTTTCTAACCAGCACGAGGTTGAGTGAGCTTGCCAGCTCCCTGTGCTCAGTCACCTGGATGAATATGGGAAGATGGGATGAATAAAAAAATCTCTTCTCTGTCTATCCACTTTCTCAAGTTTTCATTTCATGTCTTACTTAAACAACAACTTGTCAAAGATCCTCGGTAGCACTTCTGCTTCAGATGCTGAAACTTGGCAAAATCAGCTTGGGTGAAGGCTTTACTGGTTTTGGAAGGTTTGCATCATTCAGGAAAGTAAACTTACCTATGATGCTCAGTTCTGCACTGGCAAAAATGATGCCATGTCTGTTTTCCGCTACACACTGATACATGCCGGCATCCGACAGGCTGACGTTTGTTATCGTGAGTGAGCCCTGCTCTAGCTGAACTCTGCCCTGCAGGAAACAGTAAAACAAATAAAAAAGTAAATAAGTAGATCCCTCCTCGGAACATAAGTGCAGCGGTTGTTGGGCTATATTTTATACCAAGGTGGACAAAAAAAAAAGTAGCAGTAATGGGAAGAATTTGCATGCTCCAATCTCTTCATCTGCCAGCTAAATTTATGTCAGGTTAGATACTAAATGGTAAAACCAATACAGTAGCTGGTAAATGCAATTTAAATTGGAGGACTCTCCCTTGACTTCTCATTGATTTAATACCCAAACCATTTAGATTAATCTCCCTTTCAAGTAGATAAACTTGAATCAAAAAATGCACTTTGTTCCATAGTGACATATCACAGCCAACTGTATTCTTTAAAACATTTAAAACAATGGTATTGAGTATATATAGCAATGAAGGCTAGTAAGACTCGTTGCCAGCTAGCACAGAGAGAAATACTTAAAATCCTCTGTAGTTTACTGAAAACAATATAGATGTTAATAATTTAATGATCCTTTACTTCATATCAGCCACTAATGTGATTTAAGTACAAGACCATCTGCTAGTGACCAGCGTGAAGCAAGTAAAATTAGTTTGTGGAACAAAAGACCAGAGTATCATTTGTCAGCCTCAGGATATGGAGCTCGTGTTATCAATTTTAATAAGTACAGCAAAGTGTTCCCTCCCTCCCCAGGAGTTTCACCATTTAAAAGAATAGTAATATAAAGAGCTATTGGCTTTCTATTTGGCCATAGGGCGGAAATTTAATGTTTGTGCAATCTCTATCAGGGTTTGATCAAATCTGGGCTGCCATACTCTTTCACGATAAGTGAAGGGAAAAAAATGCCAGCTACCATGAAACCAATGTTTTTGGTGGTGAAACTAACGCTTTGGTGACTTGTTTTAGTTTGTGGTTATAATGGGAGGGGATTGTGGGACTAAGCAATGACCCTCCAAGTGAGAGGCTGGACAGACATGGTAGTGGGAGGGGGTGCGTTTCCC
This sequence comes from Strix aluco, assembly GCF_031877795.1. NCBI lineage: Eukaryota > Metazoa > Chordata > Aves > Strigiformes > Strigidae > Strix > Strix aluco. Next base: position 11,580,228 of record NC_133941.1, on the reverse strand, counting down.
CAGCTCCTGCACATCACCTGGTCACCCGCACAGGAACACAGTTTGGCAGGACTGGGAACGCCATTAAAGACCAGCAGAAATGCTAAGGTTTCATTAGCAGCTGAAGTTCACCTGAACATCATAAACTTAAAACCCAAAATTAATCCGGGCAATTATTTTCTGACTGAAGGTTCCCACAGTCCCCTTTGGCCATTCCCTCCTCTTCACAATGCTCTTTTCCACCCTTAGGTTTCTATCATGGATCCTTCATTTCAGGGAGGACCTCTGAACTGTCCTACTTGGCACTAACAGCAGCTCTCCTGAAGTCATACAGAGGTGCCCACCAGGCATGGCAAGGAATTGCCTACAGAGTGGCAGGATTTCAGAGCACTGTCATCCTTTCTATTTCCATTCCAAAAGTAATAAAACAAGCAGAGATGAAAAAGCTGTCGGAGCATGAAAGCACTTGCAGAGCTTGCAACCCTTGTCCCTGGCGAAGGGCTCCAGTGGTGTGTACCTGGGGCAGCAGCGGCTCCCCGTCCTTCAGCCAGCGGTACGACGGCTTCGGTCTCCCACTCGCTCGGCATTCCCAGACGATGCTTTCCTCTATGGCTGCGCGCGCGTCGCTGATTTTCTGAATCCAGTTGGGCTGAGCTGCAATGCAGAAGTAATGAATAAAGCCTTGCATCTGTAACCAAGCGTGCGCTCTGGGTGCAAGCAAATGGCCACTTCTTTCTTTATTAGCACATTTAAGAGTTGGATTTAATAACATACTTAATAACTGCTAAAGACTTTTTTTTTCCCTGAGTCCAGTTCTGCTTTCTGAAGGTGGCACATGCAACATCAGAACCCGTTTTCATTTTATTTTTAATAAAAACACTTAATGAAAAGGAGTAGCTTTAGAATTCCTGATCATCGTACAAAAATAAAGCAACAATTTATGTGCTGCCTCATTCAAGTAAACAGCACTGTTAGACCCCTGGTCCTTTAAATAGAGACATTTTCTTCTTCAGGATCTATATGACTTACGCTTCAAAGCTCTAAAATTTAGCATCCGACTTTAAAACTTGTAATTTAGAACTATCTCTGCACTGAAGTTAAGGTTATTCCAGTAATTTAGGCCTGCTTAGTTATAGGCATTACTTTAGGTCCAAATTCTCAGTTTTTTCTTAGATTAGGGCCGTATCTACAATTATTGCCATAGGAAGATCTTCCATGTGTATGAAAAATCTTTGAACTCAATAATTGTATTAATGACATTGAACAAACCTAGAAAGTCCAAAAGCAGATATTGGAGATACATTTTGGTAGAATATGCTTAAAACTGGCACTGGCAGTTTTCAGACACTTATGAGATTATATTTTTAGTTGTTTCACATATTTTTTATCAGAGTTTGTTGTTTCTTGGCTTATTTTTAAATACAGCTTAACTTTAGCCAGACTCCACATGCAAATCAAATTCTACTAAAATTGTCATGTGTTTTTGGGGACCATACAAAACCTCTGACTTACTTCTGTTACCTTCACAAAGCCCATCTGTCTAGTTATACCCACAATCCTTCTCAGAAAGTCCCATTAAAAAAGAGAGTGAGTTGAGATTTTTTTAATGGTCATTTGCCCTATTTTGACATAAGAAAATCTGAGAGACTTAGTAGGAAGATATTGCCAGCAGAGGTCTCCAAGAACCTGGTTAATACTTTTTCACATGTAATCGGATAAAAAAAAAAAATTAAGATTACTCAAAGACAGGTAACAACTTTATATATCTCCTTTGGATAGGGACGGGGGCCAGAGGAAGGTCTGAAATGATCAATGAAAATACATCGTATCAAAATGGCAAGTTCAACATACAGTTGGTATGATTATACCCAAAATATTGGTATGTCTACCATGACTGATGCTGGATATACACATTCAGAGAGCTGAGTGCCTTTTAAAACTGTGTTCAGGCTGTGACAGATGTGTGCTTAATCCCACACCTACCATGCTGCACACTTCTCATGGTGTCTACAAAACACAGAAAAAAGCTGACGAATTTTGCATAGCAGCCTAACTCCAAGGGACTTGCAAAAAAAAAAAAAAAGCAGAAAGGTGATCGGAACATAATGACAATGCAGAAGCAAAAGAAGTAGCTGAAAAGGAGAGGCAAGCAGTGTTTACTTCTCTGACTGCCCCCCTGCTCCTGTAATATTTTAAGCTTGTTTATTATCTGTATCTAAAGAGATATGAAAGGGAACGCTTTTAAATGTAGGAAGATGAAAGTCAATTCTGTCATCTGGAGTAAGAACTTGAACAATTCCATCGAACTGAGACACGCTGCGCAACTGCAGCGGGTTCAATGGCTCAAGGACATTTGCAAATTACTCTTGAATCTACATATTTACTATTCTAACAGCATCTAACTCATAATTTTGAAGAGAGTCTTATGATACCGTAAAAAGGAGCTCTATAAAACCTCACAGATCCATTTGCCTTTTTTTCAGTACTGTTACTGATTTCCCACATGAAAACAAAAAAAATCAGACAAAACAACTGAAAGTAACGTGTAAAGCAAGAAAACCCATGAAAGGTAAGGTGTGCTCTATAACATGTAAGTGTATGATATGTAAAAAGAAAGATAACTCCTGTGTGAGGAGGAAAGAAAAGTCAGTATTTATCCTTATTTCATGCAGATGCCCCAAACAAGGAAAATTCTCACCCAATGCAGCAAAAGACTTTACCTGTCTAGTCTTTCTGCTGTACTTTGCAGGTTGCACATCTGAACTCCTGCCCTAAGTAATAGTGCTGAGATGTAAACGTGCGGTACTGGAAGCACTGGGAGCTGCCACCCCCCCATATTCATTTCACTGTTGTGCAGCTCCCGCAAGCCACAACCTTGCACCGAGCACCACTCTTCACCCCCTCCAGTTACTTCAACCAGTTAAACTTTCTATCCTAAAGCCATTTATGATGCAGACAACTACAGAATGAGCATAATAAGTCAAAAAAATAAATCTCAGTGAAAACCGGAGGAGTCTTTTGTTTCACAGGACCTTCATTCTCTGTGCTCTTTGGGAGACTTTTCTAATTAGGTCAACCTCTCTTTTCAACAGTTCATTTCAGAGAATAGCAGGCACGCTCTTGACTTAATCTTGAGTAATACACAAGGGTTGGTTCATACAGCAAATATGTTTGAGCCACCAAATGAGAGTTGCCATACTATAATGAAATTTGACAGCCTCCCATTGGGGATCATACCGAGACATGGTAATGTGACACAAGATTTCAAGCACGATAATTAAAAGAATTCAAATAAGGATATGAAACCAGTTCCACGCTACAACATTTTCTGGTATAGCAACATTATTTGAGATAATGACAAGGTTTAATTTGTGACTGGTAGTAGTGTTCTAGCAAAAGTCCTTTGGATCATTTCAGTAGTGCTGACCAGAGATGAGTTCTTTCATATGATGGGTCTGTAAATATTTTGTCCCTGTTTGGAGTACTTACATACTACTGGCCTTGGAAAAATCCTGGAGGAAAAAATCTGGTACTAAAGAAAAAAATTACATTGAAGCTGATTAAGAATTCATCTGAGTAGCAAGAAAAATTCATATGCTAAATCTATAAAGTGGAAGAAAAAGCTTAGAAATATAAGCATCACCCTTGCATAAGGATTACTTTAAAGAAAAATAGCCCCCTCCTAGGTGATGAGAGCTGTCTGGAATTTGACTCAGGTGGCTGGAAGAAAAATGATGGCAGCAGTTAGAAAAAAAAAAACCTGTTTATCTTTGATCACCTTCCAGTCTTCACCAATGCTAAGTGGGGCATTTTAAACCAGATGATTAGGAAAGTATGCCCAAATATACTCTTACTTCTCTAAGACCAAAAAACCCAGAATGAGTCTGTCCTTCATTGTAATAAATTGAAAGGCAAAAGTAGGCACTGGAAAGCTGGACTAGAAATCATGTCCTAAAAGATATTTGAAAATGAAATGACCCAGCCAGTTGATGATGCAACACCTCAGAAATGAGTAACAAAACCAAAGAATTATGGGAGCAATGTGAGAAATAAACCAGAAATAAATCTGTAGGACTTTGCAATCGTCTGTGAGTTCAAAACTACCAAAAAGACTAAAGCAAATGAGGTACTAATACATATACAGAATCCAATTCTCGGTCGGTGTATATCGATTTCAGTGTTCCTAAGCCAATTTATAGCAGCTGATGACCTAGTGCAGGCTGTGTAATTCATCATTAATGGCAGATGAAAGGCTGAATGACTTGTCCATTACTATATCTATTCTAAGGAGATTGAGACTGAGCCCAGGATCAGAAAAGTCTAAAGACCAGAAAGCCAAGCATAAGAAGTAAGAAAAACAGATGGGAAAAATACATGCGTAATTAAAAATAAAGAATGCAGTCAGTGTGTAAGGCTTGTGCAGACAAGCACACGCGTCATCCTGGTCCAAATGGGGATATAGCGTCTGTAAACAAACCCCGTATGTCCCTAATTTGTTATCCTTCCCAATGATCACAGGAATGTGAAAACAGACTTTAAATTATCACTTTTCTTCTTCTTTTCCTTTCCTCCTCTTAATCCCTTCCTCCTGACCTCTACTGCCAGTTAAGGACTGTTTGAAATCTATACAATTTCAAAGCCGTGCAAATCCTCCACCAAAGTCATTTGCTTGAACATTTCACCTAAATGATCTCCATTGGTCTGCTTCTTTGGAAATTTCACCAGATACTGCCACCTGGGCAGGATGTCTTCTTCCTGCCTCTCTAGAAGACTAACCATAATGAACCAGCCTGGGAGTTCTGCTTGGGACTAAAGTATCAGAGGAAGAGAAACAGAGGAAAATTTGAAGGAGTTAACCTCGCTGATAAAAACTACTTAAATTGTCCCTACTTCTAATTTACCTCCTGTTCCATAAGCTACTCTGCACCATAACATGGCTTTCTCCCCAGTTTTCCCAGGCACCAAAGGACTATAGGTGTTACAGGCATGTTTATAAAGACCAGTCCTCAGGGATTTAGTTATTTTTTTATCCCTGATGCTCTAGACTGCAGCTACCCAGGGGAGTAAGGGAGGTGTGGGGTGCTCTATGAATAGCCTTCGCACTTCATTTCTCATACCTATTTCTATTTTTGCTTCTCCTGCTGGAGAGCTATTTTTCCAAGCCCAAATGATAATAATTAGAGCACTTTTTCTGAACCTCTTAAAAATTGATTTCTCTGTAAGCAGGTTTCCAGCAATCCCTTGAAAAAGGAAAAGTGGAGGAGAAACATGCCTGTTCTCTGTGCAGAAACTTGTTCTGGATGCAAGACTTCTCTCAGGCAGCAAATTATTCAAAACTCAGAGTTACTCTCTCTTGCACTAATGTCTGAGAAAATACATATTCCACTGGCAGGAGTCAAGACATCCCCCCTTGGAGCAGTGATCTTCCACAGGGTGAGTGTAACCAGCTGAGACTGAGCACTGCAAAGATTGCTCCCAAGGGCAACTGCCCCTTTCTGCAAGGACAGATTTGGGTGCTGCCAAGTGTTTAGGTGGTGGGTATCCAAGAATTAAATTGGCACAATATTCTGAAACAACACAGGATTTGAGAACTTTAAATGGAGATGCTTGAAGGTGAGAAATCAATTGGCAATGTATCTGCATAACAGGTAGCAAACTGAGTTCTCTAGTAAGGCATGTAAATGATAATTAATAATAATACATACTTGTCCTATTTATGTGAATTTTCTTGTATTTTTATCAGTCCAGAAACTCATTTTATTTCAAGTGGCTTTGAATTTTCAGCAAATTATTTGTGATCTGGGACCTAAATGGAGTAGAGACGTACAACTGTCTGATTTTAACTTATGCAAATTTCCTTTTTAGACCTCTGACCATAATATGATTTACATTTGAGGCTGTTTTATAGAGTGGCATAAAGTAGATTTTGCACAAATAAAACACAGGCCCACTGATGAAAGGGTGACTCTTTTCACTGCAAAATTAAGGAGACGCATAAATTCCTGGTGGGACTTTGATTTGAGAAGTACTTAATCTGAAAAGCAGTCCAGCCAATTAAATGGCTTCTGCTGAATATCTTACAAAATGCTGCAAAGAACTGTAATTAGATACAAATAAGTCTCTCTGCTAATGCTGATGCTGCTGTGCTGACACTTTTAGAAACCATTTTAACTGCAACTTTTTCCTCCTTGCCTTGGCTTGCCAGCAAGGTGCTGGGCAGGGAGGTCAGGTGAGAGAGATGCTGGAGCACACAGGTGCACCAAGTCAGCATCTGCACCTATGCTGGCTGAAACAGAGCCATTTTCGTACTTGGTATTTTCCCTCTCTTCCAGGCCATGCAAGACAAGTGTTGATCTTACTGAAAAACCCAATGACAAACTGCATGTTTTTGGTCATAATTCTGTCAGACAAACATTCCCAGTGGTGGTGCAGCTCCTCAGCCCAAGCATCCTTGCCTGTCCTGGGGTACCTGTCCCCAGCCTGGCAGCCCTGCCTCCGTGGCAGAGCATCCTCCCCCAGTGCTGCTTGCTTAGTGCTGTCAATACCAGCCCTATTGAACATGCTGATATTTGGATCACCTTGATCAGCAGCTATTTCTCCTCTTTTTTGTTAATCAGACTCTACATGTCATTGGGGTGGCAGATATCAAGATGTCATATTGTCTCAGAGTCAACACAGGCAAGTGTAAACGCACACTGAAGTGGAGCCCAAGAAGTAAGCACTGGCACACCATCTCATTTCACACTTTCCATAAAAAAAAAGACACTCATATTTAAAAAAAGTCCAGGAGAGCAATATGCTGGCGTGGTGGTATGGAGACTTTTGATAATCATCAGCAAGAAGAACCCAGCCAAGGCACCTCCATGGAGCTGCAGAGGGGCGTGAGGCTCTCGTCTGGTGTGGGAAAGGCTTTGAGCACAGGGATGAGCAGCCACAGCAACACTTTATAGGTTTCTTGTGCTTGTGCATCTACCTGTTGCCTCTTATTCTACACTCAGAACAACTTTTAGGTTGCAACTGTCTGTCTGACAAAGGAAGATCTGACTGAAATGGCAGCTAAACTTAACATGAATGAAACAATGACCACAATGATAATAAATAAGCACCTCCGTATTGCTGGTTTTATGAATGAAAAGACAATGTCTTTTTAAATTAGCTAGCTACAGTAATCTGTTTACTGTACTTCTGCCAAAACAAAAAACTGTCAGTGTTGCTTTTTGCTCAGCATATAAACCTCACCCTCGTGGAGGGTTATCAAATTTAAAATTTATGAGCATCCAGATTAAAAATAGAATGAGGTCAATGGGAGTGCTTCCGAAATGCTGCGGATCAAAACACACAGCTGACGGTGTGGTGGACCCTCACCGTCGAGCTCAGTGGAAGAGCAGGCATGGGAAGCAGTGGCGTCGGAGCAGCCAGCGCCGTGGTGGGGATGTGCTCTGGCCATGCCGATGCTGGGGACCTCACCTGCCTCAGCCACGGGGGTTTAGCTGGCACGGGGTCTGCAGGGAACAAGCTGCAAAGTCAGGAACGCAGCATGACGGGCATTTATGGCTGCTAAATGAGGGTGTAAAAGAAAAGGTTTTTCAGTTTAATTTACTAATTCTCAGGAGCTAATTTGAGGTATGTGGTATCTGGTTAGGAATGGCAGACAGAACAAGAGACTTACGGCAAGAAAACAAGTGATATGTTGTTCAGAGTTATAATAGTCAAGGAAACAGGTATAAGTCACTGTAATTGCATTAACATTAACATGTTTTCGATCATGAAGGTCTATCTATCAAGTAGGACATAGAGCACTCAGAACAAATGCTTTTGGAGAGCAATAAAACACAGCCTGTTGCAGGGGCTCACAGCACAGAAAACGGAAGAACAACAGATCTTGCACGTTTAATTAACCTTTCCTGCTGCAACAAGAATGTCAAACAACTTCAGTGTCACTGATATGCTAACAGAGGAAAAAATAAACAAGAATACAAGAATGAAATACAGCAAAAGTCAACCTACCCTGACAATTTCCAGGAGCACTGAAAGAAGCTGACAACAGAGGCAACGCTGGGTTATCTACAGCGAGCAGGCAAATCTGAATTTAATTTTCTTTTTCTTCTTCCCTTTTTTTTTTTTTTTTATTTTATACTATGCAAAGAGACAGATAACTGGGTTTAAAGGAGTCACGTCGTTAGAGCCAGATGGCGATCTCCAGGGCATGCGCCGTGACAGAGCAGGTCACTGCACCTAGGTGGCACATCTGACCACCTGTATCACATCCCCTGGAGAGTTCCCTTCTCCAGGCACCAGCCCCAACCCACCAAAAGCAACCTGAAAAGCTCTGCCAACATTACAGTTGTATTTCAATAATGACAAAACACTTCTCACCTTTAAAAAGAAAAATTATTAAGGAAAATTACTTTCAGTTTCAACTATTTCTATAAAATGTTTACAGTAAGTTGCTTTCCCTAAAAAAATTTCACTGTCATGGGAAACTTCAGAGCCTAGCTTACAGAAAGCAAGGTTTTTTTTAAGAGATATGTTTTCAGTATTAAATGGCTGCCAAACACAAGCTATCCTTGAAAACTGAATACTTATAAACCAGTAATTCATCATCCTCAAGACAACAAGAATGATATTTTAGTCAATTATTTTTAAAAGCAGTAACCAGCAGAGGTGGCAGGCTAACACCTCTCCATAGGGAACTCCTCTGCTCACATGAAGAAAAGTGGATGTAAAGATAGTTCCCAGCATCACACAGAGGAGGACACTCCTCTTCCCATAAAATCTCTAGCTTCTTTGCTGAAATGCCATGTTGAGTGTGAAAACCAGCACCAGTCATGGTGGCAGCTTTTGTGTAGGATCTGCAGTCCTCCAGCAATGGGATCCAGACTGGTAAATTCATTACAGTAATTAGATCATAACTTAATATATGCTATGGTGGGAGTATACCAAAGGCTCGATTTACTGCTTTGCAAGGAAGGCAGCTTTGGCCGTGGGTTGAGCAAAAGTATACAACTGACGAGTCTTTTCATTTACTGTCCATGTGGGAAAAGTCAGGAGAAACATGCGTTGTTTGGTGAACAGAAAAAGAAATCTTCAAATCTTTTAATTAAAAAAAGAAAAAACAGTTTGAATCAACTCCAACTTCCTTCCTTAACATGAAAGATTTCACTTTATTCTTGCTATTTCACTTCTTTAATGTTTTCTCATTTTATATTTTACTCAATTTTAAAAGAAGTGTTCACTTGAAATGGAAGCCCCAAAAGTTCTGATTTCTAAATGAAATGTGTTTTAGAAATATCTCCAATTTTAAAACATCCCTATATATGCCTTTTTAAAAAGAAATAATTACATTAGTCACCAAATTCAATCCAGTTTTGCCAGGAGGGTTAACTTCCCAAACTCTTTTTCTGCAGCAAATTTACTATAAATCAAAAACATTCTTCTAATCTCTGGAGTTCAACCCAATCTTCCCTGCTGACAAAAGTTGGGCTCTCAGGAGCATTTGGGGGTGAAAACACTGAATTCCTCTCCATGTGTTTGATAAGGATTGACACTCTATTATGTTCCTGAAGATGGTAACAGGGCAGCAACAAACCAAAGATTTTCATGACTGTGGGGAGGTCTCTGCACACCTGCTTCCAGGTTATGTAACCTGCAGCCTTCTACCCTCCAAAAAATATCAAACAGAACCAAACCAACAGCCCATTTGTACCTCTAAAACCGTTCTCCATGACTCTCATACACCTCTATGTGGGTAAATCCATGGTAACTTGGAACAGGTAAAACTTTCCCCCTGAAAGCTTGGTCATCTCCTAGAAGCATTTAGTTTGCTTTGCAAGACAGAGATGTTTCCAGCAGAAATTTGGGGATGGGCAGACACTTCTATCAGGATTAGAAGTACTAATGCATCTTCCACTTAACACCAAAGGCCTATGAAGCTGAAGTTTTACATTTTTATTGTGCCCAGATAAGTAGCTCTGATATCAGTGTGCAAGCAGCAGGTATAGAAAGACTTTGGGTGAAGAGCACTCTGCTGGCTCTGACAGGGTTAAATCCCAACTTTTGAGGCTGTGCAACCAGTGACCCCTCTTGAAAGCAGTCCTTAATTGGTTATAAGCAATTAACATTTATTAACACAAGCTGGGGCAGGGCATACATAATAAATCCCAAGTTGTAACCACGACAATGCTCCACCAGAATACCTGCTTTGCCCTCACAGCCACAAGAAGGCAAATGAACCGTTTCCAAGTGTTTTCTGCATGTTACCATGCCAATGTCCTTCCAGCGATGTGCTTTTGTTCCAATTGCTCTGATTCTCAATTAATATGCACCATTCAGACAGGTTTTATTTCAAATTACACCCTTTTTGAGACATGCTGTTTGTAAAAGACAGTAATTTAAAAAATACCCCCCAAAATTACTTTCTCACAAAATATTTACTGCATATTGCACTTGGTACAATAAACCCCCCTGAAAGCAGACAGTCTGCTTACCATAAAACGTCAGCTGTCCTCGTGCCACATTTTTCCCTCTCACATTTTCAGCTACACACTCATAGAGTCCAGTATCTTCTTGCTGAAAATTTGGGATTTCAAGAAGTCCACTTGATCTGTGTCTCCTGGCTTTTCTGGGTATCTGTTTCCCATCTGCTCTCCTCCAGCTAATTGTAGGAACTGGGCTAAATAAGAAAAATAAAGCAAAATAAGACTCTCAGAAAAAGCTATGGGCTTTGTCCTCATAAGCTTTTGTCTGATCAACTTAACACTGTTTCATGTTGGAGGATGATGAAGACATGGTCAGTCTGAAGACTCTGGCAGAGGATCTGGAGCAATTTTACTATAGGTGGCTTTTATATAATATAAATATACATATGTATACCAATGGTGTATCACATAGTCTTAAAAACAGGAGACTATATTATTTTGACAAAGTTGAGTTTAGGGTTCTGTTGTGACAATACATCCATTTTCCTACCAGTCCCACATTTTGATTTTGGAAGTGTTGCCAGTGTTTACTCGAGAAACAAGAGAGGTGTTCTAAGTGTTACATGAGACATCAAAACAGGATATGCACAAACACATCTTTACAAAATAAATTACAGCTTCTCTTTTCCTTGGGAGTTTAAATTTTTGGTGGGCAAAGTCCCTGCTCCCCAAGCCCTTTGTATCTTATGCATGCTTGCAGTAAGTAACTCCTGCTGAGGAAAGTGAGTGATTAGGAAATCCTACAACGTTACAATACAGCACTATGAAAGTGAGAAGTTGGAGGAATAATAATAATGGATCTGAACTTACTTCCCCAAGGCAAAGCACTCCAGTTTCACCGTTGTTCCTTTTGCAGATGGAACCGTTTCTGGGAACTGCACTTCTATTTTCGGCTCATACTCTCCCATCACCCCTGTGAACATAAAATAGATGCTAAGGCTTGGTTGAAATTTTGCAATAAATTCGCAAGTGTTCCCGTGCTAGCACAGAGCTGTTCTATACATCATTACTTGCCCAATTAATCCATTCATTTTAAACATGGCCTGTTTCTAACAGCCGTGTAGTGTGGGCTCTTTTCCCATTTACTGCCAGAGGAAAATCTGAACCAGCGCTCCACACCATCTGCCAAAGATTAAAATTCCTTCATGGCTCTGTTACTTTTTGCTTTTGAATATTCAGGATTTTTGCAGGTAACTTGTAAAATAAGGAAAGTAATAACAAGGGAGGTTCACCACCTTCTAGAAAATGAGATGTGGAACAAATAGCCATTAGAAAAAGTTTTAAAAGCACTGGAGCTAATCAAGGCTTCTCTTAACTTCAAGGATTTAGATGCACAGAGATCATATACTCTTTGGGTAATTTCTTTATTTTTACTGCCCCGGTAAATCATGTATCGTGGCAGCCTCTTTATGAAATTGTGTTTAAAAATTTGTGCACATAAAAAGGCCATTATACTCATGATAAATGGCTACATTTCCAGTCACTGCACTGTCTTAAAACCAGCACATATAATTTCACCAATAGTGATTATCAGCTAATTGATGATTGCAGTTTAAATCTTAACTGCGCAGTGCTTCCTGGACGTTGGCCAAGCGAGGAGCGTGCGGGATGTGAGGCAGGAGTGGTGCTGGATCAGACCAGATGAATGCCACCAGTATGCACAAATATAGAAACGAAATGGCATGAGTAACGTGGAAAAGAGATAGCACAAGTTCACAGAGGTATTCAGGTAAGTCAGGGCTGCTTACAGTGGCCCATGATCACAGTGCTGCTTTTTATCCCTCTGCTTCACAAAGAGGATGCAAGAAAAGCCTTTTTTCTTTACTTTCTCACAGTTAGAGCTTTAAAGCTGAAAATGCTCAGTATGAGGCTTACATCAAGCCTACCTTTAGTTGCTGATCTGCATATTACCTGTTCTGGTGCAATAGCAGGTTACATCATCTTTCTTACAACCTATTAATTGCAAATAAGCCTTGCTGCTACATTATATAAAGAGTAGTTGCTGCACAACATCAGTCATCAAAATTAAATGCATTTATTAATGATACGAATACTCCCTCCATAGTCATGTCCAGGCCAGCACGTACATCAGGAAACTCATGAATTTGTGTCAGTGCTCCAGCATTTACATAGTATACAAACAAGAATTATGGGGCATGCTACTCGTTAGCCCTCTGCATGTTAACACTGCAGCCCTGAAGGGCTGGAAGTGTCTTTTACAGTTAACGTCATGGAAAATCCTCTCTTTTGATTGTGACTTGCTAATCTTGCCTAAATTTCTCTAGACTCCGTGCTAAATGTTTGCTGGGCGAGCTTCAGCCAAGCCAAGAACAGCTACTGCCCAGTGGTGTCCAAGGGCAAGGCTGGGTGTGAACATGTGCGAGCAGCAGCACCGTTTTGCTGATATTAGAACTTACTGAGATCTCTTCCCAGAAGAGTATTCCATGTTCTGCAATAAAGATTGAAAATTTGGCAGAGGAAGAGCTTTTGATATGCTTCCCATGAAAGCCTGATAGGATTCAGGCAGCTGCCTCACTTTGGAAGATGCTGGCTTTCAGACTGGAGACTTATCTGAAGAAATTATGGTCTCCATCACCCTCCCCAAGATGGCTGAAGACCTCCTTGGTGCCTGTGCCACTAGTCACCCCACCACAGCCCAGGCGCATGAGCAGAGGGGATGCAGCTCCCCCCAAAAAATGCTCTGCAGGCTCTGCTGGCAGCCGGCTGGAGGGTGGGAGATAACATGGTGGCCAAACAACAAGGGAGAAAGGGAGCTGGCCAGCGGAGCCACCTGCCTACCAATGGGCCAGCTACAAACCAGTCCTCCACAAGCAAAATCCAGGAGAATGGTTCCTTCTTCTGCGCCTCCTCCACTGCTGAAGCAGGAACTTGGTCCCCTTAGGCAAAGCAGGCTGTAAAGTATCATGTGACACTAACGGGCTATTTAGGAAATTAAGGCAGAATATATTATTAATACGTTATTCACCTGACAGAACAGGAGACAGGAATGGGAGGGAGGAAAAATGGCTTTTTTTGCCTTCTCTTCACTCATTCCTTTTATTCCCATTTCTTTTGCCTTGGGCAGGGACTGGAGAGCTCTAATCCCAGTGGTAACAAAACCCCAGACCAGGATGGGAAGGCTACCTGGGGCTGTAGGACATCGGCTCCAGCCACCGTTACCCACGGCCCTGCAGCTCTGGCAACTGCTGCTGCCTCTTATAGCTGTGAGGGCATCTGTTCTACTGGAGTTAATGCAAACTCTAAACACTTAAAAATCAGAACTCATACCTGGAAAAATCACAAGACTCCTACTGCAATTATAATCTACCTACATATATATATACATATATGTATATAGGGTATGCTGAGAGTCCTGCCATCTCTGTTTTATAGGAGAAACATCAGTGCAGTTGAGATATCTCCATCCCAAATCCGAGACCACTTCCACACAGAAAGTCCTTATTTTTTCTGCTGTTCCTGGGTGATTTAACATCTGACTTAGCTGTGCAGGTGGAAGGGATGGGGGACAAAATAAAAGACAAAATACACCTTGAGTTTGTAGCTTGGAGAACGCTTCCAGAGTCATGGCACATCAGATGCTCTACATGTTTGCATTTCAGAGGCTTTCTTATTTTTCTTCCAATTTCAAGGCTTAAAAACGTGCTTTTGGATGAAAGTCCCAGGAATTCAGAAGCAGCTAATTTGTCTGAGGAGATGATATGCATTTCCTGACAACACCTGTGAAATGTTAAAGTTTAATTGGCCCATACAGCTGTCGCTGACGGTAATTTTATTCCAGGACTATTTCAGTTCTTTCCTACTGTTACTGTTTTAATTCTGATGTAAAGAATCCGAAATGCATTTTAAAGAGAAGAAGCAAAGTACTGCAAGAGTGGTGGCTGGGAACACCTGGGTGCTTCTAACAGGCTTTGGCTGGTTTTTGCTGCAGGGTTGGGATAGCCCAGAGGGTCCCAAAAGTGCTGTGGTGGTGGGGGGGGTGGCAACCGTGGGTACCCACTGCCCTTCCAGGGGGGAATGGTGCAGAGACTGTGGCATTGATGGAGATGGGGCAGCCAGACGACAGACATTTTTTTAATAAATGGAGGAGACAGGGATGCAAGTTTGTTCCCTTTTCTCCTCTCTTCCAGTCCATATCCTGCAGTGAGCTGCCAGGAGACTTGTCTGGCATTCAAACTGAAATCCTTTTTCTTCTGAGCTACAGTAAGTGCTACAGTCCTCGTGGACACCTTACTTCAAGCTTTAGGACCTTTCTCATTCTTTGGTACCATATACATTTAGCTATTTATTTTACTTCCCAAGACGAAAATAGCTCAGAGAGCCCTTTCTCTGCCATTAGAGGTACCAGCTGGTAGTGTCAGGACTAACTCCCATCCTTGCGGAACCCAAGCCGAAACCCAACCTCAGTAACCTGGGAAAGCTAGAAAACCATAATATCTTTTTTCTTCCCTTCTATAGACATGATGGGAAAGGGGGAGCTGCTTGTCATTCCCAAAGACTGTGCTGGAACATGGGTGCCCATTTCAGGAGGACAGGTCTCAAACCATAAACGTGCAATTTTGGGGACTGCTGCACTTACATAACATTGTATTTAAATCTTTTAATCCACCTGCACTGCAAGCATCCTTGCTGCCACAAATCTGTACAGCTACATGAAAATATTTAAATAGGGGGTGACTGCATGCATTTGTGGGAGGGAATTAAGAGGGACAGAGGAAAAACATCCTTTTCCTAGCACACACTGTACTTTGTACACTGTATTTATCATCATCAGATAACCTCTGTCCACAGAAGCAGAGAGTCTGAGCTCACACTGACCGCGACAGCTGCCTCGGCACAGTCTGTTCCTACCACCGTCCTGTAACCCTCTCTGATATTTATCTCTCCAAGGAGGAAAAGCTGTCTGAGGATAACTAATGGGATAAGAGGCACCTTCTGCTTCCACAGCACAGCAACAGGGAAGGAACTCAAGTCCTGTCAACAAGAGCATGTATCGCTGGTTACAAAAAGCTGCTGCAGAGAACATCAGGAGATCTCTAACTCCGGAGCCTCGCAGCTGAAAACAAGCAAAAGAGAAGTACAAAAGGCACAGGTGGGGAAAGCAATCTGCCTACAGGATCTGATTTCATTCCCTATGCCCGTAACTTTTCCTTTTACAGATTACAGCTCAAAAGCCTGGCATTGTAGAGCAAGCAGCGCTTTAAAGAAAACATGCTGAAAAGCTGTTTTTCCAAGATGATTACACTCAAGTAAAATAACCACAACAAAGACGGCAGGTATTCAACATAAAAAGTCTAAATGATTCACAACTGAGTCTAAAAAAAAATTTCTGCCATAAATTGAAGAAGAAATGTGAAAAGAAACCTCAGGGTTCTGGCGGGTGAGATTTCAGCCCAGTATGTGCCGTCCTGCACGCCCAACTGTTCATCAGTTCGATGCTGACTACAGTAAGGATACCCACCATGGGATTCGTACACTGATTTGTTAAATCAAATCAAATTCTTGATATCGAATAGCACAGGGCCAGCCAAACTGTGAGCATCTGAACTCAGTTTACTTCTTACAGCTCTGGAATTGGGAATTTTTAAAGTTTTTGAGTGAGAGATTATCATCAGCCCAATAGGGAAGAGTCTTCTCTTTTACTCTCTTCAACTCAGTACGAAATAATTAAAAAAACCCCCATAGGTGGTATTCTTGGTCCTGTGTGACCAGTATTCCTTCTGGATATTCTCTTACTCCACCATTTGTTTCTTTCAAAGTAATGGGGTGATGTATCAACTACAGGGACCCAGCATTCATTCTGCATGACATCAAAAATGTTTTACAGTTTAAAAATAACTTTGATTTTTGAGAAAAACAGAAACTTCACAAGGAGATTGTTGTAAAGTACCCAGATTCTTTTTGAATTCACAGAAAGTATTTTAATATGAAGTCAACCAGGCAACAACTTTGAAACTTCTAGCAGCAGATAATTTTTTGAAGTGTACTGGAGGAAGTCAGGCTGACCCATCTGGGATGCCAGCCCTCCAGCCCAGGGCTGAGGGGCCTCAGAGCTGCATCAACCCCTCCATAACTTGGGAGCTGCTGGGGGGGAATAAGGACCCCCCACTTCTCCAGAGCTGCACGAGGGCCCCACAGATGCGGCACCTTGCTGCCTGCCCAGGCGGCAGCCAGAGGAGCAGCTCTGCACATGTAAATTAATTAGGAGAGGTACATTATGAATTTTTTTCCACTTAAGTCACTAATTGAAATTAAATGGAACTGAAACATTGATTGTTGATGAGCTAGCCTCCGAGCCTACTAATTTAATGATAAAGTGTTGTAAAGAAAATAGCATGTCATATATATTAAGCTATGCTGGACACGTCAGATATGAATACAAAAGATAAGCAAGACACATTTGCCAGTGGAAACATGATGTTTGTCACATTTTATTCCCCTCTGCTGTTCATGCTTTTGAAGCAACATATATAATTTCTCTTTTCCAGTGTGATAGTGTGTTATATTCGGGTTTTATAGGGTTACTCTACGTGGAATGAAAAACTGAGACCTGTGGATTTTTAAAATGAAGCTTGCCTGTACTACTAGCGCAATCTTATTTTAAAATACACATTTAGCTCATGTTTGGCTTTCAAGTACAGCCATCTTTGGGTCTATGGATATGACAGCACCTTCCTTGTTTAACTCAGGAATGTATTCCCCAGCCCCTCAGAGGTTCAATTAAAGTTTCATATCTTTAATAAACAGCAGAGTGCACTTCAAAGGAATCAGAGAACATTCCTGTGAATTACCTCAGGAAGGCAATCGGTCCCTGTAAATAAAGCAGAGTGTGCGGAGGAGCGATGCACTGGGGTAAAGCCCTTGGCGAGGCACTTTACAATCAGGCTGCCTAGCAATCATCCCACCAGCATCAGCCCCATCTCAGAGCAGAAGCAGACATCGAGCTTGATTGTGATAAATGGAAGCACTTTCAGCTAGGTAAGGTTTGCATAAAAGTCCTCTTAATGTAATACTTAAAAAATATTTCTTCCTCAACACTGAAAATGTTAGTATGAGAGAAATTTAAATATTCCTCTTTATCTTTCATACATTAGATGACTTACTCTGGACTCAGAGGGACAGATTTACTGCCACTGTGTTTATAGAAACGCAGCCTTTGCTGTAATGGAGAGCAGATCTGGCACAGACCTGGAAACACAGCCGTCCTCACCCCTCCCAGCCTAACCGCAGCGCTTCCTCATTCCTGACAACGTTTCCAAACTCCCTGTCTGCAGGAACCACGTTGATGTGAAAGGGACGGCTACGGGCAGGAGGCTGGCAGCAACGAGCCCATATTTTATAAGCAAGGAATTTTTGTCAAATGGCACTAAGTGACAATGGATCTTCTAGTTTCTAATAATTCATTTCTATTTCTGGAACAAATGTCTTAACTGTTATCCTTTAAACAGACAAATTTTAATTAATTTTAATTGCAAATTAATATGCAAATTTAGTTTTCTTATCAACTCAAAAATGACGATGATACAAATCAATTGTCTGTATAAATTTAGAAATCCTCTTTTGGTTTCTTCTCACTTTTTTGTATTATTCCACAGACTACTAAAAATAGCACTAATTCTGCTGGGATATACAGCCTGAGCTAACAGTTACTGAAACCACAAAGTGCTTTTGTTCGCTTTCGGACTGCATAAAATAGGCAAAACTAGTATATCCAAACCTAAAATCTGTTTTATTTCCTGTCTTTGGCCAAGTGTCACCAGGTTTTTCTTTTATAATTATTGCCAGATATTGAGAGTTGTTCCAGTAGTGGGAAGAGAAAGCTTGGCCACAGCATCATAAACCCCACCACTGTCTATGACTTTGAACTGTAGCTAGAACAGAGGTCTTGAGCCTCAATGAATCTCTGTGAGGGGGAAAATCTCTCCCTTTACTCTGATATAAATATTTCAGGCCATTTCTTAATTTCTGGGTGACAGCCAGTCAAAGAAAACAAAGCAAACTCTCCAACCCCAGCTCCCAGTTCCCCTCCTCTAAGTCCTACCGTCGTTCCTGAGGATGAGCGGGGTCGGGGGACCCAGGACTCTGCTGTTGGTCACTGTGTTTGTCACCACGCATGTGTAGTTGCCCACGTCCGAAGCTTCCACCTTCGCGATGTACAAATTCCCGGTCTCTTGTGAAACGAAGCGGCGATTGTCCTGGTGTACGAAGGTCGGGTACTCGTTGAAGATCCACGCGTAGGTGAGCTCTGGAAGCACAAGGTAACACCATCATTAGTGACAGGAGGCACATCCTCACAGGGCACAGTCCATCCCAAGCTGGAGCTGGAGCCCTGAAAATTATTTTCTCCCTGTCCCTTTTGGTTAGGGAAATCGGATATATCACAGCCCATGAAATGATAAAAAGGTTAACATTTACCAAGTTCTCATCTTTATGGCTGCAAATATAAATTTTCAACTGTGACACTTCTGAGCCTGCACACGGATCTAATATTCTTGTTGCTGCTTCAAATTCTCCCGATCCAGAATATTTTACAAGAATCTCACCTTTTTGTCATGAACATTTCAGCCTGTCTCATGACTTTGCTTTTATTCTTTCTTATTAATTTTGTTTTTCCTTTAAAGACAGTTCAGAGGGGGTTCTGCCATGTTATCACACACTGTACATTTTATTTCTTTGGAATTTCTGAATCAGCAAAAAACTGAACACTAAATTAAGCAACTATAATCTTCTGTATGACTAATTAGGCAGTGCTCTGTGCTTTTTAAGACATCTTTGGAAGTTACTTGAGTAATAAAAAAAATAACTGAGGGATGCTGCAAGTGGTTGCAGAGTTTGTAAGTGAGGTTAATGCAACATAACCCTATTATATTTGCCTAAGCCTAATGCCCAAACACCCTGAAAATGCTTGAAGAATTAAAGTGAATACAAGATTGCTGTAGTTTTCTAAGGGAACTAATTATACTAAAATTATACTAAAAAGCATATTCTTATTTTAATACTCTAATGAGTCATAACTGTAATTGACCTCAACTACCGTTAGGTACTTTGGAAAATTTATTCTGCCCTCATGTTTCACTGTTTACATATATAAGAGGCTGAACGTAGATTGTTGGCTTTTATTTATTTATTTTTAACAACAGGATTATAAAATGCCTGCTTAGACTTTTAGGAAGATATGATAATTATGTTTATGTGGGAATATCTAATCATCATATTTACACATGTGCATCTAATTATAACTAACCTCATGCTGATGTCAAGAGGATACTCAGAGCAAACAAGGTACCACTTCTTAGCTGGCTTATTATCTTCTGCAAGTAGTTAAGTTTTAGTTTTTTTTAAATTTACTCTTGGTGAACAATTATCTTGTTCCTCCAGAAGCATCCAGCAATAGGCAAATAAACATCACTGCCCTGGAGTGCACAGAGGCATTTAAATTTGAGTGAATCTTCACACAGCAGGTTTCCACCAAAGCCGCCTGAGCTCTGCAATACGACAGTGTTTTGCATGTACTGTGGAATGGTGAATTGACCACACGTTCCTCAGAAAAAACACAGAACTGGGGGGGTCTTTCTGGATCAACAATCCTTGTCCCACCCCATCCTTCCCCAGGAGGTTACGTAGTCCCATACATAAATATACCCTAGAAGCAGCAACGTTTTTGCCTCTTACTTTTCTGCTGTAAGTTGGTATTACTTTAATTGCTAAGAACCCTCTAATTTCCAGGTTAAATATTTTCATTACTAGTCTATAGCTACGTGCTTCTGGGCTAATGATGCCTTTAGCTTAAAGGGTTCTTGTCTCTTCGGTGGTGAGAGCCATCAAGAGCCCTTCTGCCTTCATTTTCAAGACAGGCTTTCCAATCTTCTAATCGCTGTAGTAGCTTTTCCTAGCCTCTGCCTTAACTAAAAGTCTTGCATATTTGTGTCATTTGAGCTGAGTGCCAGGTTGGAAACCCTGGGTAAGCAGGTCACAGGAGAGCAGGAGGCAAATGTAAAATTGTGCAAAAGTGGAGAGGTCTGATCAAAGGGAGCTCCAAATGGGGATGATCTGGAATTCCTCCACACACAGGAACCCAATGCAGGGGGAACTAAAGGACACCTACTTCTAGAGTGCAAAATGTCAAAATCTCCCCAAAAGCGATCTGCAAACTCTATTACTTTGGCTACATAAAACTGAGGAACATGATGAAGAGCTGATATTACAGCTCCGCCTTCCTTTCATTACAACAAATCATTGTCCAGAAAACTACAACTGCCTGAATTACACAGCCTTAGGTATTAGGAGCACTCTGTTACTGCTATATAATATTTTAAACAACTGGATAATTGTTTCTCTCTCTCTCAAATAACATGGGACTAATGCAACACAAAGCACAGGGAATAATGCAGACTGGAGCATCTATAAGTGCATCTGCTTGTGCAGCAACATGTAAATAAATACTATATCAAACTCACTTTGATTTCCTTAGAGATCCTAGTGCAATATTTATGGCTTTTCAAACTTGACGGATTTCTTTTGATAAGGTTTCACATACTAATTGCTCTGGAAGTGATAGACAGTTCACATCCCATAGGCAATTTGTAACAACTGTGTAAACAGACACTTAAAATACAGCCTGAGATGGCTCCTGGTGACTGTGCGTGATTGAAACATTTACTGAAGTTACAGAGTCTTTCAGTACAAAGAACGAGCAGGAACAGGCAATTCGTGGTTCTCTAATTACACATTAGACTCTACATCCTTGAGGAATTTATTACAAACTTCTCTTTTCTAATTTGGGGCTCTTTTCATGTAATTTTGCCTAATTTACAACACTTTTAATTTCTCCTTTAAAGCATTCAAGTAGGTCTCAAACACAGAATATTATCAGAAGATTTCTGACCCATATTTGCTGTTTTTAAAGAGATGCAGAAACTCGCACTAGCTGCAATCCCACTGTCAGCTGCAGAGCACCTGCCTGGTTCTCCACTGCAAAGACCTATTGATACTGTCCTTTTCTTCATTGCCCTGATGGCCTGGATTTCCATGACAGACCAGAATGAGATGAAGATTTTTGGGCAGCAAATCTTCACTTCTGAAATGATTATCAGCAAGGACAGGAGAATGGAGAAGTTACTTGTACATTTTTGCTACAGATGGTCTATGCACCCTGGCTCAAGTCATCACAAGATGGAAGACATTCAACCCCAAAACTTCTTGCTCTATTGACTACATGAAAAGCCTATTCATCTACACAAATCCATGCTGATGGGTTACACACACTTGGGTATTTGGAATACCCACACTACCATCATAGGCACATGCTAGAAGAAAAGTGGATTTCTTTTTGCGAAAAGAATACAGGCTTCTGTGCACAAGGTCATAAGTTGCTAGGTATTTGCTCTACTGGTCCAGAGCAAAGACAGAGACAGAGAAGAGCGTCCTAAATTAATTAACATCACTCACTATTGCAAAGGAGCCTATGGAAAATTTGTGAAGAGCAGTGGAGGTAACAGGCATGTTAGCAGAAGCTTGATTTGATGTTGGTCGAGATGGATGGTGGGAGTGATGGGCACAAACACGCAGAGTTGTGAATCACTCCCAGATCAGACACATAGCAGGAAAGCCCGTGGCACACCAGCAGACCATTAACCTCTTCTCCACGCTCCCTCCCCTGCCACTGCAGTAGAGGCTTCCAGGAGAAGCTCAATCACATCGAGATAACACAGTACACTTACCATTAATATTTATGTCTCTGAGCTAGTGATTAGCAGGAGAACATGATAGGCAGTAAGTGGCAGGCAGGCTCTAAGCCTCAAACATCCATCTATGCAACATCAGGCAGGAACAGTCTTGATTCAAAGCTCCATTGACAGCCTTTTACTCAAGTTGCTATTTGCAAAGTTGTTTTACTTAAATGTGGGTGGCAGCAATACCAGAAAAGGAGCCAGAAGCCTTTTTCTCCACTGCTTTTATCCTTTTCCGAGACTCTCTCACACCAGTTGCTCCTCCCATGCACTACAGTGAACCCTGATGCTCAGGCCACCTCTGTGTTTCAGGACCAGGTGTACTAACCACAAACACATACTCTGTATCACGTACAAATATCAGTGAGCATTTAAAAATAGAACCCAAGGCCTCTGCTACTATTGCATGGCTAAATATCATGGTTTAACAAAATTTAGAGTAGTCAGCAGTTGCCATCAACTTTAGCAATTAAAAAGGAAATAAATTATTCAAGCCACTTGAAGATAGATTTAGGACGTTGAAGATATGCCTTTTTTCTGGAGAAGCTGAGCCCGCCAGGGTGCTGCTGCAGAGCCCAGCGCCTTCACTCACCCTGGGGAACACGAGACACGCAGAGTAGTGGCAGTTGCATCACTTTGCCTTGCTGCATGTTTTTTGTCTTTTTTTTTTTTTTTTTCTTCTTCTTTTCTCAGCAAAGCATGCAGCCCTCCTGGGTTTGCTTTTCCTGATCATGTTCACATCTTGTCATTTTTCTAAAGCATTTGATGATAAACTCTATTAAAGTGTGAGTCTCCCAGAATACTCTCTGCTCAAGACAAGAAACAAAGCTAAAGACACTGCAGATTTTAAACTTTCTCTAAATTATAGCAAGTGGTGAAAAAAGGTTACTGAAAGCTGAACAGAAGTTTTGCTATGGGTAATTATCATAATTAGACAATATGGTTTGCCAAAATAATGTTCTCTGGTCTTCTGTCTTGTCACATGCATACTATTTTGTCTTTGCCTTGTCTTTGTCTTTTAGCAAAAGAAATTCTTTTCTTGATTTTTTTTTTTAAAGGCTCTTCCATAAAGTCAGGGCTGCCACTTAAAAAGGTCTCTGTAGCTATTATGGGAAAACCTATTAAAACATCAAGATTATGGTAACCATAAAGCCGAATAGAAGAATGAAATTTTGAAATTAGTATTAGCCAAAAAAATGGGGATCGTTTATCATTTTTAATAAGAACAGTGTGGTACAATACACTATTATTTTTTATAGGCTTTACTGAAAGTTACAGAGATTAATCCAATCTTTAATGACTCCTGTAATTTCTATGTTATCACCTACTATGTCACTCAAGTTGGACAGGTGGGAACTGTTTTTCAGTGTGAAACAAAAGATTTGCGGCACTTCCTGTAAATCTTGATGCTCAAAAATTAGGCTTCATTATACATGGCAAGAAACAAATATGAAATTAAGGAAATTAAGAAAGTCCTCCCTTCGCAACAGTCCCAAACAATCCAAACTGTAATTGCAGTAGTACAGCATTCTGGAAGAGCAGGACATAATTTTGAGACATTTTGAAATGAAAGGTGAGGCCCATCCCAGTATGTTATTAACAATGACAATTTAAATACAGATTATGTTGAATACAGCTCCATGAGTTAGGTTTGCACTTTCCTTGATCATGCAGTTCTGTAAAATTCTGCTTGCTTTTATATTATTTCAAATGCAATTTATTCTTAAGTACAGGAAGTGCTGAAGTTCTGCTATTTTACTCCAGACCTCTGCTTTCCCTGTCATAGATGGGGCCCTTCAGACATCAGCTGACAGCAGTAGCAAAGTCATGCAAAGTTTTTCCTGGAAAGAAGCTATTCCCTCAACTATTGCAGTGCAACCAGTGGCAATGAGGAACCAGATCTCACATTATACTTTGGTATGATTTAGTAGAGACATGTTTCTTGACTCAGTGTGCATTACTGTCTGTGCCTGCCACAATCCAGGTTTCCATTAGAGAAGCTGATGCACACATAAGCCCAGCCTTTCTTCAACTTCCAGCATTTGCTGCACTCCAGGCTAGGAAGTGCCAAACGTTCACACCTGCTATTTATTTTATGTATTCAGATACTATAACAATATTTTGCCATACAAAACCCCAACCATACCCCATGTGCTGCCCCCCCATCCAGTTCATAAAAGTCATTCACATTGCAAAGTCATATCCAAGTTTGGCCAAGGCATTAATTTTCACTTATAAAGAAATAGGATAATGTTGCCCCAAAGGGAGTGAGGGAATAGCCTGGCCATCTGCAGCTCCAGCCACCTGCAATGAAGCCTGGTGTGAGACTTCACCCTGGCACACGCAGCCAACACCCTGTTAATACCACCTTCATATACCTCTGTGACAGCACCCTGCAACGGGCCTGAGTGGGTGATGTCTCTGTCAATAGCAATGTTGTATAAACTCCATAAAAGACTGATTTTTGGTGAATAATTTGTAGACATTGCTTTTTTTTCGCTTTGATTGCTTACATTCCTTGGTGTTCAAATTTCGCTTAAGTGGTACTAACAGGGTGTTTTGATGGTTATGGTAAATTTGGGCAATGATAAAGCGTAACTGATTATCTGATGAGTGTCCTGTGGACTCATTCTGTATTCTCATCTGGCTTACTAAATTTTGCTGTCAGCTTGTAGGGGACATTCATAATTTCAAATTTCACTGCGATTTGATTAAGCAATCAACATCCGTAGCCCCATGAATAACACAACATGAGATGGAAAGGAGGCTCGATGCACCACAACGTGCTGTCTGAGAGTGCGCTGGGGAAGAGGAAACAGGATTATCAGGGAAAGACAAACCCCTGGCACAACGTACCATGTATGTGGCCCTACCCAAACCCCCAGGGCTCCTCTCCACCCACACCACTCGTCTACTGGCAATTGCACTGCAGTTTCTGGAGTTTTTGACCATTTTTCTCTCTCACAGTTTTATTTTAGTAGTAAAGCTATGTGAATGATGCACTGTACACATTTTTGTGGGCCTACAGACCGTTTCATTGCCCTGCTAGCACATCAGATCAATTTTTTATCTTCTCCTCTTAAATAATTTCTGAATAATTTAAAGGAATCAACCTGGATGGAACCATCCCTTGGTAATTCTCCCCTTGATTCTGTCCGTGCTCTGCCCCCTCCATCACACAGTGCTGTCCAGCTACATCACACCACAGCTTCTGTGCCTCGAATGCAGGTTTTAATAAAAAGAATAACGAATAACGAACAAGATTAATCTAAAGTTAATAACACATTTTTGGATGAACCCTCATCTATGGTAAACCTGACGATGCAGTTACTCAGCAGCCAGCCAGTTAACTGTTTACACACAAAGAAATGTGCTGTCCTTGCCAGATGGGACAGGAAAAAAGCATGTGCCCTTCATCTTTGCTAATATTAGTGAACTGGTTTGCAGAATTTGACTTGGAACAGTGTGAAAGAGCCACTGTTGTCAGTAGTGATATGGTGATGATGGGAATCATCATAAAGACATGAAATCATGGAAGACAACAAACAGACTTCGAGAGGTCAATTCTCCAACCCGAGTCATGATAACTATGACATCTCTGAGGTTTTCCAAACTTTTTCTTACAATCCGTCGACAAGAGTATACAACTTCAGATATGGTCTAACAGGGTGCAACACACACCAGTGAGGAAACGGGACTGTACCACAGGCTGCATTGCTGCATCTCCTGACCATGCACTAACGGTAACACAAGTGGCCCCTTTCTACTTGGGGGAGATAATTATTCTTGTAAACATAACTGTGCCTGTGTGTTTGTTAGTGCTGGTTTATGGTAACAGAAAAGCTGGATACACATGTGTATGTCATGTACATTAATGAGTCAGAAGCATGTAAGAATGAAGAAAATGTACAAATCAGCCCAGTTCTGTGTCAGACACATCCTCATAAGCAATTTGCAATGCATGCAGGGTTGTGGCTGCTTCCCAGACCCTCGACTCCATGCTCACCCAGTATACAGACCTTCACCTATGGGTAATTAAAAAGGTGAGAAGTCTTCATTACCTGAAGCCTAATCAATAATCACCTGTATCTGTTGCATCTCCATTTTTCTGTATCTCTAAAATGGTTAAATATTTGATGGCTAAACACAATTGACCTGGCTTATCTCTTGCAAACAGCTTCCAGCCTCAGTCGATGGCTGGCTATGCTGGCTGCCATGGCACAGGAAACATTAATGATTACTGCACTGTGCCGTTGGGGATTTCAACGGAATTTTAACTTGACGTCCCCTCAGGGAGAAAAATCAACAGAAGCCTTTATCTATGACTGAATGGGAAATGTTATGAGATGGGAGTCCCGTGCTGTTGTATTTTAACTGTAACTACAGTTAAATACGCAAACTTATTTCAAAAATGTCTGATGAGCAGCAGACATCCTCCTGCACTCCCACTGATCCAGCACACGGGCTGGCAGGTTTTGGAAGAAATTATATGGTTTTTTGTCTGACAATCTTCATAAACTGTCTTATAGACATTTACAGCTCAGCCTGGTCTTGCCTGAAAAGAAAATCCACAAACCAACCCAACCTGTATTTGTCATAAGGGCTTATGATACCTTTGGGGGACTAAGTTGGGTGTTTACTGAAACTGGTGAACCTTGCCCTAGATTAGATTTGATGCCACTTAGTTTCATGCACCTCTGGTTTAAACTTAAATTTTTGGAGTTAGGCTCAACTCAGCAGTGACCCAGCTGCTCTTGGACCAGGCTCTGTGGGAAGGGTCAGTCCCCCCGGCCATACCCCTTCCCAGTGGAGATGCAACCTTGAACTGAACCAACCAGATACTCAGAAAGTTGGGTTGCTGGGCCCGCCAAGAGAGATACTGATCCATTAAAGAAGGGAAATATGAATTGAAAGCTAATTTCTGCTAAGGAAACTTCCTGGGAAATGATCAGATAGGCAATCCTGGAATGAAACACCAGCACCCCCTGCATAAGGAGTACCCAGGGGTAGTGATGGCAGCCAATTTACAGTGAAATAAACCTTTAAGAAAAATCTTACCGAGCATGCCATGTAACATGCCATGTAACTACATTAAGCCAACCTTAAAAAAGAGCAACAATGCAGAAAGCACTCACAAGTGGGTAAATAGCTATATATTTGCTACAACCTTCAGCCCTACTAATCATGCAACACTGTACTTCTGGAAGCCAGGAGATGCATGCTTGGTCCCCTGTGACACTGATTCACACCTAGATGATTTCACAGCTTTTCCCACTGAGCAATGTATAGATCCGTATGATGGTCTCTCTTTTTGTAAGTTGATTATAATGAGGAAATTCTGGTAAAAAAAGAATAATAGCTTGATATGATCCACCGAGTGGCATCAACATCCTTCCAAAGAAACACTCATCTTCACCTGACAGCCAGAGATAAAGTACCTCTGTGGCAGATACTGTCAGTAGCAAATAGAAAGGAGAGAGAGGAGAGATTGGCCAGAAAAAAAGATAAACGGGGCTGGTTTGAAGCTGCTAATTACTTATGGGCAAACATCAAATGAGAATAAATATGCTGTAAGGTGGACACGTGCATAAATGATGCCTTACAACGATTTTTAATTCTGCACTGTATTTTTGCCATGTGAGATTCTATTGTTGCTTATATTTTCTAGGCTTGTTCTACATAAAGTGCTACATGTATCACCTTAAGGAATGAGTCTCAGATTTAATCTGTCAGTTTGTTTTCTGTTTAAAGTCAGAGAGAGTTAGCCTAAAAATCTTTTTTTGTGCACTTGCTTCAGTAAAGCTAAAGGTCCCTGGGCTTGTTTTAGAACATATTTCAATGTGACCCAGCTAATCCTTTAATACCAGCTTTCACTACCTTTGATCAGCCTCTTACTGTAGCTATAAGAGATTAGATCAAACCTTTAAAAAAAGAAAGTCGGTTGCAGAGAATTTTCTTACTGCCGTGAATTAATATTATGATCAACTCCAAGGTTGAAATATCTGGCCAAGCAGTGCGGGTGGTATGTCCTTTACAGGAGATCTCTGCACCGACAGGCACCACTATGTGATGCTATGGCACTTGTCTGTAGTACACAGGAAAAAACATTCTTTTCACATATTTGATAGATAAACAGTGTTTTGATATCTACTAACATCATGATTGCACATTTAGACATTCTATATGTATCAGGTAACAGAAAATGCCAAAACCAATACTCCCATTTATTTTCCAACAACAAAACATCACCCCCAAAGGAAGGAGTGCTCCTGCAGCCAGGACTATTGACTTAAATGAAGCAGTATATGACCAACCCAAATTTGACTGCAAAAGTGGAGATACATCAATGCCGTGTTTGTGTCAACAACACACTTTCTGCTACAACCATCTCAAGGGAGCTGAAAGTAGATCAGCCTCCCTGCCCACACGCGAGAGCTTTGGCTGAAGAGGCCAGCTGAAGCTAGGTTTGGAGGGTAAGGGTGGTTGCAACGTGATTAGCAGAGCCTGGGAGCTAAACTCAGATCTCTAATTTATTTTATAAAGAGATCACAAGATGTTACAACTCTCGATAAATGCCTATTGACTGAATCCTGTCAGACGACAGATTTCAGTCATGTTTAGCCAGCCCTTGCCAGCTCTACCCCCTTTCAATACCATTTCAATCTTCATTTAGAGACAACTGCAACTGAACAGGAGAATAAACCACATGACTAGCTTGCAGATTATTTCTTTTTAAAGATGTCACAAGCTGTCACTGATAAATAAAAAATCCATTAATGTCATGTTCCTTATTATTTCAGTATTGCCAAGGTCTTGTTGATCCTCTTCCCTTCTGGGGAAGGTACCTGCCTCTGGGAGGGCAGCATGTGTCACAAACCCCAGAGGTCCTACCTCACTGCCTGTCTGTGACAGCCCAGCTGGGACACGAATGTGTAATGGTAGGTGGTTGGTAGGAAGCTTGCAGTGGTGCTGACACCAAAGGTGATGAATGACATCATAGGAAATTTGGGTCTCAGTGCCTGTGCCAAAGTCTGTTTGTTCTTGACTGCGACCCTATTTCGCGACTCTTACTCACAAAAGCCATCCCTGCTGAAATGAGGTAGATCACATACACCAGCTCAGGTGCTTAAATTAGAGTAAATCTAAAATGATCTTGGCATTTGTGGCATTGGAAATATTTGTAACTTCATAAATTTCTCAATTGAAACAGCACTGCATGTTCTCTGTGCTGTCAGAAATATCAAGCTGAAGCATTCCCAAATTCGGAAAGAATTTATCCCTATCACTTATCCTCAAATATGTTGATAAACTTGTGCACAAACTGAATCAGCAGTTTTAGAGAAAGGGTTATGCCAGATTAATTTTAATCTAATCCATTTCTATCTCCTGAGCAGCTTTTTACTTCTTGCTTTTAATAATTTAAACAGTGACTGTGGCATAGTATAAAAAATAAATGATCGAGATGCACTTTAAGTGGAAGTTACATCTCTCAATCACTTCTTATTTAAATGAGAGTTTCATATGCCCGATTTTAAGTTTAATGAAACCCATTTTTGCTGAACTGTAATAATCTTCAACATGTGGAACCAGATGCAGAAGAATTACTCTCTCCTGTAGCTCCCAGAGCTGGTGAGGAAGCCCCATGTCTGACTCACCCGCTCTCTGTAATGCTACTACAGAAAGAGATACCTTGAGTGAATTTTGGCCTGTCAAGAAGAAATGCTGCCAGGCTGCTTAGATCTGGTCGCAGCTTTCAGGAGCATCCCTCCACTTCTCATGAGCTGGGACCTCGCCTTGGAGTTATGCTGCAAGCACTAGGAATTGGCAGGTTTGGGGAAGTTATTTTCTGGTTCTTGGCCTGACATAAGTCACTTGGAGGATTTTTGAGCTCAAGAGCTTATGCTCTGGAAACCACTTTTAAAATGTTGACACTTCTTTGGACATGGGAATTTGACTACTGTATGGGGATGTGTGAGTGGCAGTCACTATTAAGAGGAAGAATTGATAACAGATTCAGATATTATTGATGCCACACCATTTGCTCTCCTCTCGGTCTTCTGAATCTACCATACATCTACAATACATACGCTTCATCCTCTTCCAATAAGCAATACCTAGACAAATCCTGTTTGAATTTCATCTTTTCCTATGCCAGGAAAGACACCCATGAACCACTGAGCCCCAGCTTTCAGGGAACACCACCCTACTGTGGTATTTTCCTGTCTGTTTGGAAATCAAGCCTTCCCTCCACCCCCTGCATCCTGCAAGTGGAACCATCCGTGCACAACACAGTTTAACACCTGCTCTGGTGTGGACTTATTCAGGGTCACAGATGCTTTGGGGTGTCCTGCTCCCACATGGACTCATCCACAGGACACAGTTCCTTCGACTAAAGTTCACACTGGAGTTCCAGCCTGTACCACATCTGCCAACACCAACCCCACTGCCATTGCCACATTCAAATACGTTGAAAGCATCATTGACTAGTGCTATTACAAAATATTTCTCTGACTCTTTCTTCCTTTTCTTTCCCAGCCCTGAGGGACAGTTTATCTGCTCATGTTTTTGCTCCAACCTTTGGAGTGATCCATGAAAGGCTGCTCAATGACCTTGCAGCATTTTGACAAATAGTTGAACCAACCTGCAACCAGCTTAGCAGATTTTTTGCTTGGTTTCCTAGAGGAATGGAACTTTTGCAACCACGTTGCCCACCCATCTGTAAGATACGCCTCTCTAAATTAGCTTCTCACTAATTGGAACCAAATCTGACCAAGCAGCAGAGGCTTATGAAGACATTAAGACAGGAGAGAAAGAGAAGCAACTATTAATGCTTCGATAAGATGGCAGGGGTAGTTCAGCACTTCGGCAATCTACTTGCCAAAAGGCAACTGCCCAGTCCTGGGCATATGAGTTGTGCAAGAACCACATTTTTAAAAAGCTTGGGGCATACACACTGGAAGAAACTGCAGGAAGATAAAGGCTGAATATTAAGGTGACTGTAGTGGAGAGAAGTGAGGACATAAAATGTTAGAGGTTACCTGCGATGTAAGAAATATGGCAGGAGAAGCATTCTCATCCTAACAAATACAGGAGAGTAACAGAACTTGTAGGATTCAGCTTTCTCTTCCTCTGAAGATTTCATATTAATAGGAATGCACCACAAGAAAAAGATCTGGTAGTAGGAAGCTGATTTAACACTTAGGGGAACATGTGCTTCAAGGTTCTTGCCCAAAGCCATTCCGAATTCATCATCCAGCAGAAACGCTAGATGCATTCATGCAGCGGCATAAATGTTGCAGAGTAGGCAGAACAGGCTGATGCTGTCTGGGCAGAATGAAACAATCCCCTGCTTTTAGGTAGATGTTAGGTGAAAACGTCCTTGGTCTCTTTGGCTATGAGCTATTTCTAGATACTTTCTTCCCTTTCCATTACCTCTTTTCAAGGTTGACTGTTTTCCAAAGTTTTAACATAAACTTTGCTTAATGTTGACTGTAAGGACACCAATGGAGAATATTACAAACATTTGTTCCCATTGTTACAACAATGGCTCTAAACATTTATTAATAATGTATTTTCATAAGTGACAAATGAAAAGTCAGTGTGACAGTTTTCAAAGAGAGAGAAACAACGAAAGGTTGGCAGTATAGATGGAGAGTAAAAGGGCACAAATACTTAACAACAAGTGAATAAAACTGTTCCAAAGCCCTCCCTGCCATGCAGAGCTGCTCAGGGGATGAAAGCCCCATACATTGATTCTCCGATGGTATGAAAATGCCTGATATTTGCCTTTTTCCTTCTGCACTGTTCTGGTTAGTTTTCCCAGTTTTTCTCCCCTTTCTGTTTGTACTATGCAGCGGGGGCTGTATAAGTACAGGATATGAGAATATGAGATGTGATTTGTGCAATAGATTATTTACGAGATAAACCCTTCAAACCATTCATCACATAATAGAGGCCATCAGCCAGACTTACAGCCAAAACATTTTCACTGTTTCCAGCCCATGAAGTGCCCATCACCACTTAAAAAAAAAAAATAATAAAAGGAGAGAAAAACTGACCAGACGAGTAAGCACACACTAATCATTTTTCTGCAGAGCACAGAAGTGGTCTTAGCACCACTGTAATCAGTAAAGTGTTTTCTGAAAACATGTCTGGTGTCTACACTTCACTACCTACTGTACAGCATGAAAGGCTGAGATTGAGATGAAATCAGAATTGCCATCTCTTCTGTCAAATGCTAAAATTTAGTTAGTTCTAGTTGATTAAGCTGTGCAACAGAACTAAAAGTTCTCCTAGCTACTGGGAAAAAAAACAGGCAGGAGAGAACGAGAAAACATGAACACATCCATTATGTGAAAAGATGTGAAAATAATTCTCTGTCAACATTTCAGCTCACAGACACAGACTCCTCGGCTGTGTTTCCAACAGGAGTAATGGCATCAGATGGGAAAGAGTTATTTGAACAACTGAGCTTTAATGAATCTCCTCCTCTTCGGGAAGATGGAATTTCACAAACACGTTGAGAACATGGGCACTGCAGAGAGACAGAAAACTTATTTAACTCTTGCCTTTGTTCAGTCAGAGAGTTCCCAGACACTCAGGAAGGTCACCCAACTCCACAGCAAGGAACAGAGGGACAAGGTGTCCGGGGAGTTGAGGTTCAGGGCTAGAAATCATGCTGGGAAGGTTCAGTTCCTGGGTCTCCTTAGAGGCCCTAAGCAAGTGGGGGCAGGAGAAGACACGTCGTGTAGAAACATCAGCAGGTTTCCATCTGCATATCTAAGCACTCTGCTATCTAGAGAAGCTATCAGCCAGTTTATTTCTTGCATGGATTACTGAGATAAACTAGGAGTGAGAATAAATATGCTACAGATGTGATGAGTGGTGGTATGGGCTACAGACAGATCTCAGAATAAGACATAGCTCTAGGGAATGCAAAGGGAACACGAAATTTAAATAATCAAGTAACTGAGAGATAATTTTCACCAGTTCTCTGTGTACCTTCACCATTTCTCACGGCACTTGGAAATCTGAGTCTCCTACTCTATAGGATTTTCCCACAAGGGCAGGAAGGCAAATGTCATGAGAACATTGTGTATATACCTCTTTCTAAAGATGAATCAAGAGAACATCAGGGAGAGGGGGAGTGAAGGAAATCCTGAAAGACAAGTTCATTTATCTCACCAAAGAAGCGAGGGGGAAGGATTTAGACACTCATTTGCTCTGCACGTGTACGGGTGTGCTACCAGGCCGTCAAGAGAAACATGCCTATCTTTCTAAGATTGTATTGTTTTAATCTCTAGACTCACAATGAAATGCAGGGGGTGTTAGAAGGTATTTGAAAACTGTAGTAATTAAAATATTAACTAACCCTGCTTTGACTATCAAATAAATCTAGTAAGAGTGGCAGCTAAATGACTCAGTTCCCACAAACTGAAATTTAAAGAACTATTTGGCACAAAGGAATATTTTGGTCTTAAAATTGGAGATAAAATTAAAAGGACAGTGACCTCCAAATACTTCCCAGGCATAACCTCTATAGAACTCAACTTATATTCACGTCCCTGAGAAACACAAGTGAGTGTTTGTTTTGGTTTTGGGGGCTTGCTGTTTGTTTGTTTTAGTTAAGTTTATCTTAATAAATAAATGTATCTTGCCAAATTTGATTAACAATACTGAAAAAAAGCAAACAAGAAAAGCTAAACTGTTCCCACCTGCTAAGCTCCTCCTAGGTTGTTTTGGTTGTTTTAAGGTTGTTTTGGTTTTGGCTTTTTTTGTTTGTTTTGTTTTGTCTAGCAACTCCAGCCCAGTCGATTACTCCTATCTACAGCTCTTCTGAAGAGTGACAGTAGATGGTATTGATCTAGTAGGGCTTTGAAAATGTAAACCAATGTAGCATTGTTTTATGGCATCCAAATTATAGAGCTCACCCTAAGACATGCTGAGATACCTTAACTAGGCTCATCAAAAAAGTAATGAAAACTTCTTGATGTTCTTCACATTTCCAAACCCATTATTGTGAGTCAGTTACTGGAGACTGCCCAGTTAACGCTGTGAGCGGCTGCAATAGGGACCCTTGTGTGTTTGTTGCAACAAAGCCAAAATTTAGCTACATGCATACTTTTAGGATCTTTGACTGTTCTCTCTTGTCCACTTAAATACCTACCGACATCCACCATGCTGCTACACAGGCCCTGAATATCATGTTCCCATAGCAATGTTTACTCTTACATTATTTTTTTCTGTAGAGGTTCACAGGAGAATGGTCAACACACGACCACTGTTAGCCTTTTGATTAAAAAAGCAGTGGAAATGAGGAAAAACACTTCACGCGCAGGGTAATTATCTCAGAAAACATGCTAACAACCCAGCTAGGTTTCTGTTAGTTCTTACACTGATTTAGTGTATGTAAATGAACAAATGGGGAAGGGAAAAAAAAAAAAAAAAGAAAAAGAACTGAAAACTTCTAACAGACAAGGCGCCATAAATATGGCAGGACTGGCTTTGGGGGCTCAGGCATCCACTGCTCCAAGAGCAGAAAATATGACAGAAGCAAATTTACATTTATTCTGATTTTCAGTCCAGCGACTTCCTGAGCTCCAGATGAACATTTATTTTCCAAATTTCCAGCACTCAGCAAGCACTTCATCATAGGAGGCAATCGCATCATTATGCTGCTTAACAAAATGTAACACCAGGATGCACTGACCTGACAAAATAGTGACTCCCTGCTGAAACCATGCTGCAAGAAATATACATTTCATTTTCATCTTGGGGGATCAGGGGGGAAGCCTAGATTCATATGCTGAATCTCAATTCATATTAAACTAAAAATTGGGACAATACATGGTGATGCCCAAATTGTTCTGTGCAAGCTGTATGCAGCTCATTTTATGATGCTGAAAATACTTGTTAATCATTTGGATTCATTTTCAGGACGAATTTCTTGCAGTATTTGAATAGTAGGAAGCTATTTATTTGGTATCATTAAGAAGAAAAAAACCTCTCAACAACTAATGTATGTAGGCCAACATAATTTCACTTTTAGCTGCCAGCTCTTTAAATATGGATATTTCCAAGTAGCAAAGTATTAGAGCTAACTACAGCTGAAAGGATAAAAGTCTGGATGCAGATTGCCTTTTTTTTTTTAGTAAAATCCATAATTTTTAAGACCAGGATGACCAATGACATAACACTGGATAGGAAATGATTCCCTTCTGATTTACTACTTTTCTAACTGGAAAAGGGCATAACCCCCCCATGCCTCACCTCTTCAGAGCAACAGCTACTCTCAGATTGAATAGTTTTGCCTTTTTTTTTTTTTTTTTTTTTTAAGGCATCCTTTTCAATGCAGAACAGAAACTAAAGTAAAAACTTAATTAAAAAAAAAAAAGGTAGATTTTTGTTTTTCCCCAGACAGTTCTATGTTTCAGCTTTGGTCATTAATGTCCCCAGGCACTTTCTGCAAGGATGATGAAGTTAGCTTTGCTATCCTAATCAAGTTCCAAAATAAGTAATTGCATTTTCTCTATCTTAATGCCACTCGCACTTTCAACAAGATATATTATTTTTCACTTCTAACCTGAATGTTTTTTACTGTTGCACTACCATGTTAAATACTTGCAATGTTAGATCCCAGCAGTGGGATATTGCTTTGCAAACACTACCTTGGACCCTGGGGATGGAAGCTGCCCATGAAACACAGTGGTTTTCCGACATGCAGCTACTTCCCAGTGATATCTGATATTCTCTTATGAACCTCCATCTGCCCAGAGCTGGAACAGGAGACAGCTGTGGTAATTGTGCAGTGATTGCTAGAGACCAAATAGCTTTGATTACACTGGGAGACATGCAGTTGGCTAACGGAAACACGATGCACGCTGCTGAAAAGCATTAACTTTGCAGTTGTGACTTTTAAAACTCATCCTTATTTCTAACCTTAGGAGGAAGGAAAAGGAGGAAGGAAAAGTACAAGAAAATACTGCCACAGAGAAGAATTAATTCCTGCAGAACAAGGGACCTGTTTTAATTTTCCATTAAATACTTTCTATGCAAACCAGGAAACAACAACCAGAGTAACTCCAGCCCAGCTTAGTTACAAAATTGTAATAGTATCAATTTAGACTAATTGTGGATCTGGCTACAATTAAATCATTTTCTAGCTGGAACAGAGCAGGTCATAGATGGCTGTCACATAGGGAGTCATCTCTCATCCAAATAATTGAGGGAAATAATTACCCTTCAGTTTTCTGCCTTGCTGGGCACCAGAAATGCGCTTTTTCTCCTGGTCACCGTAAGATGCTCTTTCCCACATACTAAACCCAAACTGGAAATAATGGCAGCACCTTTTTGTAATGTTTCTGTATCATCAGTACTTACACCCAGTCCAAAACTGTCCCCCAAATCACCTGAACAAACATAACATAATTTCCTTCTCATTGCTTACACGAACCACCACCAGCCACCGCATCTCCACGCAAGGTGTTCATGCTGCAAACATTTCTTACAGCAAAACTGAAAACTCTCAGTAACCACAGAGCAAAGCCTTGCTAAGGGTACAAAGACAAAAGTGCACGATTCCTGCCTCGTGTCTGCATTGCTGTGCAATCCCCGTGTCCCTCTGGAAGATGGCAGCCTACTCACCTGGGGAGAAACGGGAGCCAGCACTGCGTGGCCACTGGTGCCAGCCGGAGTGGGCTGTGCAGGTGGGCTTAGTTCTTCTAACTGGAAAAGCATATGAAAACTCAGGCCTTGACTCTTCAGAGCAGTACAGCTCAGCAGCCATGCCAGGCCTTCCTGGACTTGGCCCATTGATACTATCCACCTTCACACAGCACAATTAGTTTGGGATAGGTTGAGGGTGATCACCGCTCTTCAGCCTCACGTTCAAGGCACTCATAAAGGGGGTTTAAGGATCACAAAGCATTTCTGTTCCAAATCTCCCCTCTTTTCTTCACTATGGAAATTAAGCTAAAGCTGATGTTTCACCCACAGCACTGCAGACTGCAAACAAGTTGATGGCTGATCCACAACCTGTCTTCAGTGGCTTTTAACATCTAGCTTTGGCAGCTGCCTCATCAGATGTGGCAATGAGACCCACCTGCAGGGGCTGAGGGGCAAACTCCCTCCACACAGACCAGAGGGCACATCATTTTGGGGAATATTTAACAATACAGGATCCACTCTGATAGAAGTTAGATGCTGTGATAACAAGTAATTTTGTGGACTTGATATCACAGATTCAAGAACAACCTTCAAGTGATGAACATCAGAAATTGAGATATTAAAACTCTCCTGATAATGTCTGAAGTAAAAGGAAAAACAACATCAGAAGGTGAGAAGCCCTAGCTGAATAAATCAAGCAGGTAGGTATGTTTGCCAGCCGGTCAGATGCAAGCAAAGAAGCTCCACAAGCACTTATCCTATCTGAGCAATAAAAGCAGCTTAATGGCAAATGGCTCACCCAGCAATTTTCGTCCCACTGATGAGGACAGACAGATTTCAAAACAGGATTGCAAATTTCT